>NC_136426.1:175766278-178166278 GCF_052849685.1 Lactuca virosa
TTCGGAGAAAAATGATTACGGTAACACAAGCGGGATAAAAACTACTAAAAAATTGCAAATGGCCAGATATATGAAAAGAACGTTGGGTATTGAACAAAACACGTGAAGCACTTTGGAGATAAATGATTTCGGCAACACACGCGGGACAAAAACTACTAAAAAATTGCAAACGAAACTGAACACAATATTTAATGTGGTTCGGTCTAATCTGACCTACATCCACGGGCGAAAGAGAGAGAAAAGATTTTATTTAAAACCAAAGAAAATTGCAATCATACAAGGCTCAACAACACTTATAATCTGATCACTTGTATTTTTGACTACCGAAAATAAGACTCGAAAAATACAACCTCATTATTCCTTTTTTGTATATCTATTCTTGTTCTATTTATCTGTTGCACACTTCTCTAAATATATAGAGATCTTGCCAGCAATTATATATATATATATATATATATATATATATATATATATATATATCCTACCGCCGTAGCATTTGACCTTTTGTGAATAGTATGCCCTTAAAGAAACGTCCTTGAAAATGTGAACGTTAAAAAAAAATCCCTTAACATTTAATGTTGCTTGTTGCGGCCGAAACAAATTCCCTTCAGCACAAACGGAGTTGGTGAGTTGGTGATAGTGACATTTTCCAATAATTAAATTAAATTGTTAATTGCTAAGTTTCATTTATGGTCCATGAACTTCAAGGAACTTGTCATATTTTTTATGACTCCACAAATCTTAACAATATCCCACTTGGAGGCTTGAACAACTTAGTCTTTCTCTGCCATTCAAAAACTTTGCAACATTCCTTAATCACACTCTCTCTCTCTCTCTCTCTCTCTCTCTCTCTCTCTCTCTCTCGTTCTCTTTCGTGCCCTTTTCTCAAACTTCTAGAAGGCCAGGTGAAGCCATATAATGCTTCAACTTTTTAGTGGTAACCACATTGGTGAACATATTTGCTGGATTCTTCGTTCCAAGGATTTTCTTCAGATTCAGAGTTCCATTATTAATTAACTCTCTAGTAAAATGGGACCTCATCTGAATGTGTTTCGTTCTACTATGAAACACCGGATTCATTGCCAGATAAACTACACTCTACTTATCACAATGTAGTATACAATCCTCCTGTTGCATTCCAAGTTTTGATAGAACGTTCTTCAACCATATAAGCTCTTAGGCTGCTTTTGCAATAGCCATGTACTCTGCTTTTGTAGTTGATAAAGCAACACTCTTCTGTAACCTAGAAATCCAACTGACTGTCGTACCTCCGATTGTGAAATCATAACATGTTGTGCTTTTACCCGAATCCACATATCCACCCAATCTGCATCAACAAACCCTTCTAAGACCACACCCTTTCTTCTGAAACATTGGGAAACCTCAAATTTTCCTTTCATGTAGTGTAAGAGTCACTTTACTCCCTCACAATTCTCTATTCATGAACCTACTCACAACTCCCATAACATGAGCAAAATCCGGTATGGTGCATACCATAACATACGTCAAGCATCCAACTGCAGATGCATATGGAAGTTCAGCCATATGCTCCTTGTCTTCTTCTATGTTTGGGGATTGTTGCTTTGAGAGTCTCAATTGAATTCCCAAAGGTATACTTTTTTCTTTAGCATCTGCCATGCTGATCTTTTCTAAAACTTTCTTAATGTACTTTTCTTGTGAAAGATTTAGTGTACCAGTAACTCTGTTCCTGGCTATGCTCATGTCCAATATATGCTTAGCAGAACCTAGGTCCTTCATCTCGAACTCTCTGGACAACTGCTTCTTAAGCTTTTTAATCTCATGCATGTCGGATCCAACAATCAACATGCCATCAACACACAATAACAGGATGATGTATGAGGAGTTCAATTTCTTTAAGTAACAATAGTGATCCATTTCACATGTATTGTACCCCTCTTTTACATGAAGCTATCAAACTTAAAGTACCACTGTCTTGGAGCTTGCTTCAATCCATACAGACTTTTCTTCGGTTTGCACACTAGAATTTTCTTTACCAACTATAGGAAAACCCTATAGTTGTGTTATGTAGATGTCTTCTTTCAGCTCACCATGGAGAAAAGTTGTCTTCACATCTAGCTACTCTAGATGGAGATCTTTAGAGGCTACAATACCCAAGACCATTCCAATTATAATCATCTTTACAACTGGAAAGAAGATCTCATTTGTAATCAACTCCTCTCTTCTATTGAAACCCTTTGACCACCAAACTTACCTTATATCATTTTGTGCCATCAATCTCATCTTTGACCCGAAACACCAATTTGTTATGTAGTGTTTTCTTCCCTATTGGGAGCTTGACCAAGGACCAAGTATGTTTCTTGGCAAGTGAGTTCAACTCGTCTTCCATAGCCTTCTTCCACTGTATGGAATCTTTTATCCTTAAGGCCTCTGGATAAAACTCAGGTTCACCATTCTTAGTCAACAACAAGTAATTAGCTGAAGGAGAATACCTGACTGCAGGTCTTCATACTCTAGTGGATATACGGATAATAGGAGTTTTGGTTTCTACATCATCTACAACCTTATCCTCTGAACTACTATCCACCGTGCTCCCACTATCTCTGGATACATTGGAGCTCTCACTACTTCCTAAACTTTCAACTATATATGGCGTACTGACAGGTTTTATGACGTCGTCATCTAAGATTTCTTCTAACTCAACTTGAACTTTCTTTTCTTGTAGCTTGTCACTGCTGGAGCTCTTTGCAAGTTCATCCTTGTATAGAGCACTCTTGTTGAATACCACATACCTACATGTGATAACCTTCTTATCCTCGTTATCCTAGAAGCGGTAAACCATGTCATACAACCCGTAACCTATAAAGGTGCTCTTTCTTGCCTTCGCCTCTAGCTTGCTCTCTTCGAGTCTTTAACTTTGACATAAGTGACACAACCGAATACCTTCAAATGTTTGAGCAAATTCTCCCGACCTTGCCATTCCTCTTCTAGATTTATGAACCATATGGGGACAGAGGGTCCTCTATTGATTAAATATGCAACTATGTTGACCAAAATCGCCAAGAACATCTTGGCTAAACCAGCATGCAGTCTCATGCTTTTATCCCTCCCGTTCAATGTTTGGTTCATCCTCTCAGCTACTCCATTTTGCTAAGGTGTCTTTGTACCCGTCTTATGCATTCTGAGTCCTTGTTCAGCACCATAATCAACAAATTCTTTGCTACTGTATTTTCCTCCATTGTCTGATTTGAAACACTTGATTCTTAAGTTTGTTTCATTCTCTAGAATAGCTTTCCATTTCTTGAATGTGCTGAAAACGTCAAACTTATGCTTCAAGAAATAAACTCAAACTTTCCTTGTGCATTCGTCAATGTAAGTAACGTAATATCAGGATCCTCCCACTGAAGAAATTGAAGTGAGGCCATCAACATCTGAATGAACTAACTCTAACTTCTTGGACTTGGGCGGATGACCTATCTTTGTGAAAGTAACCTTCTTTTGTTTACCCAGAACACATGGCTCATAAAAGTCAACTGTCACAGTATTCAAATATAATATTCTTCCTTTGGAGACCAGCGCTTCATTCCTTTCTCACTCATATGTACAAGTATTTGGTGCCATAGAGTGGACGCCCCAACTTCTTCAATAGCATGCGTTTCAGCCTTAGAAACTTCCACCATATAAAGTGTACCCCGCTTCTGACCTCCAACAACAAATAAGTTTCGCCTTCTCACCTTCCATTGATGATCACCAAATGTAACATGGTGACCTTCATCATCAAGCTTTCGCACTGATATTAACATCATCTTCAAGTCTGGAATGAACTTGACATTCTTCAAAGTCCACTACGTACCCAAAGTTTTCTTGAGGACCACATCCCCAACTCCAGTAATATCCAGGCTCTTGTTATCTGCTAATATGACTTTCCCTTTGTACTGCTTAAAATTCTGCATTACTTGTATGGAATGACTAGCATGAAACAACACACTAGAATCCATGATCTAGGATTCGGTTGAGTTTCTAACAAAACAAATGAGCGCATCATCTTCAAAATCTACTATCATATTCACTTCCTTCTTGACTTTATTTGTCGAAGGCTTTGGGCACTAATTTCTGAAATTACCTTTCTTATTACAATTCCAACTGGTAATCTCTTTCCTGTTCTTTGACTGACCTCTCTTTTTTGACTTCGATCTTCCTCTACCACCGCCTCTTCTGTTAGACTTTCTTCTTTTGTCTTTGGTATTTATAAGACTGTTAAAAGCTTCTCCGACACTCTGTCTGTGCACATCCTCACCAAGGATTAAATCGCAAATACCTTCGAAAGATAGCTTGGTACCTCCAGTTGAACTGATAACTACTGTAACCGTTTCGGACCAACTATCATGCAGGGATGATAATAGTAGCAACGCGATGACTTCATTGTTAATTCCAATATCAACTGAAATCAACCTTGAGATAATTGTATTGAATTCGTTAACATGATGAGTCATCGAGCTACCCTCCTTCAACCTTAAATTTACCAACTGTCTGATCAAGAAAACCTTGTTCGCTTCCTAGGGTATTTCATACATGTCAAACAATGCCTTGAGCAGCCCAAATGTTGTTCTTTCATTGACAATATTGTAAGCGATGTTCTTTGCCAATTACAACCTGACTACACCAATAGCCTGCCGATCAAATACATTCCAAACCTCCTGTTCCATTGCTTCAAGTATATGTTATTCTAATGGTTCATGTAACTTCTTTTGGTAGAGATAGCCTTCGATCTGAATTCTTCAGAAACCGAAATCTTTACCATCGAATTTGTTGAACTTAACTTTTGCATCTTCATCCATAGCTCTGATACCAGTTTGTTAAGTATTCAACAAAACAAATTAAGAACCTCGGAAAAAACGATAAATGATTTCGGTGACACACACAGGATAAAATATACTAAAAAATTTCAAACGAAACTGAACACGATATTTAACATGGTTCCGTCTAATCTGTCACACCCCCAAACCAAACGGCGGAAACGTCCGGGGGTGGAGGACTTCATTTGTAGTATCACAACACATGCATCATTGTAATCAAAGTACAAAAAACCATTGTATTTAAAATGTAAAAGTATTTACATGTGTTCAATCACTGTATATTGACACCAAAACATTTATCACAAAATACAGAAGATGTGACTCAAAACGACTCCATCTTCTCAAAAGCTCGGGGAGTACCTGTCTACTGATTCCCTGAGAATATAAGTAATTTGAAAAGAGAGTATCAACATAAAGTTGAGTGAGTGAATAAGTATTTATGTTTGAAAGTATGTTTTCCGTTCTTTGAATATGTAAATTGTTCCAGAAAATCCTATATTTTCTGCTGTACATCAAAAGTAGTTTTAATCTCATAAAACTGTTCTGTTTATAAACCATTGTTCTGTATTTGTATTCTTTTCTAAAACCTGTATAAGTGAGTGTGGTTGGCTCCACCAGCTGTTATTGAAAACGTAATGTAATACTATAAACTGTATCATTATAAACCTAGTACTTTGAAAATGTACTCATGTTTAGTTAATTATACACTAACGTACTATTAATATCTTTTAAATGAGTTATTATAACCATACTATGACTAGATGGACTGAAACAACGCTTTGAAGGCGTTAAACTGTTGATAACAACTGTCACTCGTAGTCGTCTATGCCCGGCTGTAGCAAGCAGTTTGAGTGCGGGGTTGTCAATCCCAATATAGATCTATACACACTTGTTTCGATCCCCAACTGGAGATTCTGGTTATAATATCAGGACTTTAACTATGTTGTTTAAATGAATTAAAGAACCTGAATCTTTTGACTCAAAAAAAGAATATAAACGTTACTTGTATAATGAAAACCCAATCATTCTGAAATAAATGATTGATAGTATGTTCCTTGTTTAGTATACTTGAAATGTATTAGTAGTGTACCCTTGTTTAGTTTTGAATCAAACCCTTGTTATTGTACAATAGTGTAAACCCATGTTCATGTAAAATAGTGTAATCTTGTATACTTGACTCGTGAGTTAGTGTTCTTGAATCATAAATTATACCTATTATAATTTATATGTACTTTCTGTATTCCTTGCTCGACATGTTACAAAGGGTATTGAAACTGAAAGAAGTAACCTTTATATTTATATACATACACAAATATATATAACTAAAATTTAAACGACATTCAGACAAATACCCGATACCCTAAATCCACATCCAAACAAGGAAAAGGAAATAAAGCGAGTTATCAGTCCTAATCCCTTTAAATCACATTTATATAAATATATATATATATATATATATATATATATATATATATATATATATATATATATATAAATATGATTTTTGGGGAAAAATATAAGTTTGTAAAACATTTTGAAGAGTTTAACATTTTGAAATACTTTTGATGACTTGATGTCATTTTAACACAATTTGAAACCATTTGATTTTGAAGATAACTGAAATCCATTTTGTAATATATTTTGAAATCATTTGTTAATAACACAAGATCCTTGTGTTAGACTAGTATTCCCCCCCCCCCTAAAACTGTAAAAACTATGAAAATACGGGGGTATGAACTCACCTTTTGGTAGATGATTCAATTGATGAATTGGTATAGGATGTTTACTTCCACAAATGAAATCACGTAGCACAAACAAGTCCTATATAGTAATTTGTATTGCATATATGCATCCAATTCGCTAAAGCAATCATAGGAATGATTGGAAATTGGACTAATTTGTAAGTATGACTTACAAATTGAAGTGTTAGAAGCTAAAATGGAATCTGGTAGGTGTTCACGGCCAGGAGGTTCACGGCTCTGTATGTGTTCACGGCCCAGTGTTCTTGAATGAATGAAGAACACTTGATGACCGTAGGCCAGATTCTAAGAAGATTCAAAGGTTTTGTGACATCCCCAATTTCACGGCCAGAAAAGACCGATTTGTTTATGCTTTGTTTTTAAAATCAGAGTAATCTTTTATAGAAAACAGTTGCGGAATTTGTTCCCAAAACAAAATATGATAAGAATTTATCAAAGCATTTCTTTAAAGAAATGTATTTTCATTAAATAACAAAATCCCGGGATGTCATGTTCCGATACAGACCAAAAGCATAAACAGTAAAAATAGACCTTACAACAGTCATTTATAACTACTGAACTATAATCCAAAATCTCTCGTCAAGTCCACCAACTTATACTCTTGTGCCATTACTTGCAATGCAAAGAAAACTGAGTGGGTCAGGCTTGGGAGCCTGGTGAGCATATACGGTTTTCAACCCACAATAATATAATTATTATATTCAATCATCAAACAATCAACCCAATTACCCATCCCCATTATCTTCCTTACTCTTAAGGGTCTACCCTAAGAGTCATCTATTCGTTCACTCCGTATTAGGCACTAAGACAATAGCTGCCAAGATTCTTTATTAGGCACTAAGACAATAGCTGCCAGGATTCTTTACTTGGCACTAAGACAATAGCTGCCAGGATTCTTTATTAGGGGCTAAGACAATACCTGCCAAGGTTCTTTCGTAAAGCACTAATTCCATAGCTGCTATGGTTCATTCATCGGGTACTAAATCCATAGCTACCAGTGTAGGTGTTGGATTAATATCTAAGTCCATAACTATATTTGGTATGTACTTGACCCGACCCGGCATGGTCCATTTGGGTTGCACTTCACCGGCACAATTTATATGGATAGTCTTTTGAGAATAGTATATTTATGATTTATATTAATATATTATAAGTTCTAATATATTAATATGGAATCATATTATTTAATTAGTATTGATCAAGAATTAATTTAGAATTAATTAAGTGATCAAAAAGAACTAATTAAATATGGACTCTTATATATATGGAATGGGCCAAGTTCATTTAGGTTGGGCTAAGCTTTCATGGATGGTCCATGGAGCTTTTAACCCATGGATCCTATGTAAATGAAAGGTCATGGGTATTAGGGTTTACATGGATGTAACCCTAATCCTCCATAATATATAAAGGGGTCATTGGCTCACAAAATTGGCACAAGTGTGTGAAAATAAGAGTGGGCCGATTTTAGTGTGCATACATATTCTCTCAAGTTCTGCCAAGGTGTTTTGGTGATTTGTGATTCCATTTGAGGCTTCCACACTATTGGGGCTAAGCTCTTAAAGCTTGAAGAAATCAAGCACCAACAAAGAGGTATGTAATTCTACTAGATTTTATATTACATGTACTTTATATTATGCTAGTTAGAACAATACCTTGGAAAATTGATATTTGCATGTATAATAGAGAAAACATAGATCCAAGGTATTTAGGGTTGCATGTACACCATAGGTGTGTTAGAATGCTCAAAACCCAACAGTGGTATCAGAGCCATGGGTTGTTTTCTATTATATTTGATGCAAATGTATTTTTAGTTTGTCATATTTTAAGATAATTACTTGATTTTATGAAAAACTAATTATTTTTAAAATTTGAGTCACTTTACTATATGAGTTGAATTAGGTCAAATTTAGTAAAAAATAAAATGATATGATTATTTTATTAGTTTTAAAAGTTTGATCTAAAGAGTTTTTTGAAACCTCCATAAGTTATGGAACATGAAAAGTTTTTTTGTGTTACCTTGTTTTATGAGTTAATTTAGATTGATGAAAAATATTATTTGTTAAGTTGCTTTCAATCCATATTAATCTAAAAGAAGTTCATAAAAGGTGTTTTTGTAACTTTTCTTCAAGTCACATAAAAGGTCACATTTATGAATCTTAAAACTCATAAAAGTGCCATAGGTTACACAAAAATGAAGAGTTTTTTTTTCCATTAAACTATTTTATGACTCCATAACTTGTCCTCAAGTTATGGATGTTTAAGAGTCACTTCTTTAAAAGTGTTATTAAAGAATAAGAGCTTACATAAAAATGAAGAGTCTTCATTTTAATGAACCATTAAACTCATAAGTTATGAAATGAAAGGTTTTGAATAGTTTCAAAACTTGCCCTCAAGTTTTGGAATTTGTAAAGTCTCACACACATTAATGCTTTAATTCCAAACTCTACAATGTTAAAAGTTAAAATTCAAACTTTATGGACCTCATTAAATTAGTTAAAGTGTTTAATTAAAAGAGTTAATAATTCCATAAAGACATGGTTTAAGTTTAATTAAATTAAGAGTATAGTTTAATTAATAGATTAAACCACCAAGTATTTTAAATGTTTAAAATACACCCTTATACTATTATTATAATTTTAATTATATAGATATGTATAAGATAAAGTCAATCTTACCGTTAGTAGGCCTCATTCACGAAGTCGGTCTATAAGGGGGGGGGGTATAAGGTTGTTATAAAATGGCAGCTTAATGGGTGTCCACTCTCACCCACCGCTTCCTTGACTGGTGGAGGGTTGTTAGCCGAATGGGTAGGACAAGGACTATAATTCTCCCTTCATTAAAAGTATTAATGATAAATACTAAGTAACTAAACACTTATAAATTCCCAATCTTAGTTACTTAGGAAAATGTGAATTTGGTGCTAACCCATGAAATTACACTTTGCACTTTGTTTAAGTCGGTTAGTGGAGCGTGTGTGGTTAACCGGCACACTAACTCGTATTTAACAAGGTAGGCAAAGGGTAACTTAATGTTTATCATAGTATCGATGGAGCGTGTGTGGTTAACTGGCACATCGATTGAGGGGTAAACACTTAAGGGTTAGTGTGTCGGTTAACGCTCCACACGCTCCACTAACAGACTATGACAAGACCCTTAATGATCTTATCTATTTGCTAAGATCAACTTCCTAAAACTTTATGGAAATTGACAATGATGACATTGGATATCCAGTAAAGCTCTCTCTTCCCAATGGAAAGGGATCGGTCATAGTCAACTCGGTTGACCAAACGGTAAAGAGAAAGGCTAAGTCTGAGATAGTCCTATTATCAAGAGCCCATAGGTATCTATTGCCAAAGGAAGGGGCATTGGTTGCGAAGCTGCCAAATTTACCTAAGGATGTTAAAGTCAATAAGTTTGACTCTACTTCAGGTAAAGTCCATTGTCTAACTCTGTTAAGCTCCTATTTGGAGATTCTATTACATAATGTGACTGGGTCACATGGTGATGTTATAAGAATCAAAGAAAAGATAGAAAGCTTAAAGGAAGTATATGCTGCTTCTGATCGCGAAGATGGATTTCGATCGCATCACAATTTTGAAGCTGTTACTTAGGAGTTATGACACATTGCTTAGGAATAGATAACAACAGGGTTTTCATATGGATGGTAAGGATAAGTTTTTCCGCAAAGTTTTAAAATAAAAGGAAATTTTTGATTTTATTTATTTTAAGTATCCTTACAATGGAATTTGTGAAAATTGTTGTTTGTATGATTCCATTGCTAGCAAAATTGGAAAGTGAATTTGATTCTTTCATTTGTGGTAATGTCTAAATTTACCAAATAAGGAAAGATTCTCATCACCCAAGTTTCAGTTGGATAGAAACTTGGAATCATGCAACTTGTATAGCATGATGAATGAGAACTTTCAAGCATTGGAAAAATTAAGACTAACTACTGGTTCTCATGGATGTGTGAGTCAAGTAAAGGACTAAGGGATCGAGTACACATTCTTGTGCACTAGTTAAGTCCACCACAAAATATCGATAAGACTATTCGTCATAATTTACTATAGCTCAGTAAATATGGTTATACTTACAAGCTTAAGTGTAATTCTGAGACATTGGAAAAGGTTCCAATGTATGGCAGAGCGAATAAGAAGAATCAACTTAGGCAGAAAGATAAAAGTTTCTCAAATCTGAAAAGTTGGGAGAGTACTTTAGTATCATGTTTTAAGACCATCTTAATGATTTTGAGACCTTATCACAATTCATCCTCTAAGTGCATTCTGATAGTTAAGAAGAGGAGTTATGAATTGTTGAAGTGGTTAAATCAAAAAGATGATTCATACTTCGTTCCAAAAACAATTCTCAGAGTTATATTCTAAGATTGTAACTTGAGTGACATGTCTTAAAGAAGGTTTAAAACACTTGTCAAATGTAAGAGTAAAAGTTTTATACTCTTGTACATTTGAAATTGGTAAGTTGTGATGTTTTGGATAAAACAAAGACCAACCAAGGCCAATTGTGTGAAATATTTGTCTTGATAAAGAATCCGTACTATATCTTGAATAATTGACAAGATAGTCTTATATGTCAAGAGGACAGTGGGAGTCTTAAAGATCCTGAAAAGAATTTCAAGATCTAATCAAGAATAAAAACCTGTAGTTTAACACTAGCACACGACGTGAGGTTTATAACCTATCGTATTGACATACTTTATTTCTGTGCCCATTCCCGTTAAAGTTGGCTTCGCATATGAGTTCTTAGAGTTCTCAATTGGTTGCATAAGAACTTGGAAGCAATGGTAGGCCCTTGAGCTGCCAGATGACAAGAAATTAAGATTGAGTTCAGTCCATATGAGTTTGGATTTGTCATTATCTTTGTCTTGTGACTATGGTTTTGACGATTCACATGGATAAGAACACATACACCATAAAATCTAAGGGTCATAAGGTTTCTCTCCGATTCATGAAAATGATGGTGAGGAAACACTTCCACCAAGTAGATTTGAAGCAAATGGCAAAAGGTCTAAACAATTGAGACTATGATTACGGCATCCATTTTCATAGTTCTGAAATTGTTTAGACACACATGCATGCTATCTAAGGAAAGGTGTATGATTTTGATAAAGTTTTATCAAAGCATCTCGTATCAGAAATCTGAACTTTGGTAAGAAAGTCAATAAAGTATTGATTTGTAGAAGTCCAGCTGATTTCTGAGTACATGTCAAAGCTAGTGGGAGCATAAGTGTTATGCTAATAATCATCATGTTAGTGGGAGCATGATAATTATTGTTAGTGTTGCAAGTAAGCAATGTTAATTATAGAAAACAAAAGTTTCAATTCGTGAGGCTGCAGGGATTGAAAAAGTTGTTTTGCTATAATTAAGGGAGAGGATATACTTCATTTCAGTTCTAAAGGCTTAGATTGAGACCTTAATCATCTTTAGTCAAGAATATATATATGAATTTCATGTTGGATTGGTTCAACTTAAAGAAATTCTATATATTGCGTTCTCAAAATTCAATTATGATTAGGGCATCCCTCCTCATAGTCAAATTTTGAAAACATGGCAAATAAAAATATTGTAGCAAAAGACTGGTCTAGAATCATGTCTTTATGTGAGACATCATGAATCGTGTACCATTTGCTTTGGGTACAGGATCGATTGCATGTGCTATAATATTTGTCATTTCTAAATTTTTCCAAATGCCCAGAGGCATTAAGAAGGGAAAAGGTCTAGAATTGGATATGACTAAAATGATTAAGCAATTGTCGAGGACAATCTGAGGTTTACCAAAGATTGGTTGCTCAGGGACAGTTGGAAGTATAGTGCTAATTTTGGAAGGACCATATTGACATATTCTGAAAAGAGGCATCTCTTATTCAGAAGTGATAGTCAAAATGAGAATATGGAGTTGTCTCCATAGGTGGAAGTTATCGGTGTAAGATTAGAAAACTTAATGCAAGAAGCATGTCCAAAGCAATGTACTTTGAATATGAGACTTAGTTTCCATGGAGTTGATCTCCATTGGAATACCTTATAATGACTGTTGACAAGTCTTTGTGACTTTGTACATATTCATTACAGGAGGGTCAATGCATATAAGTTTAAAATCTAAACAGATTTCTATAAATGATAGGAATTTGAAATTCTCACATTTTTCGATAAGGATTTGGGAGTGTGAAATTAGAATCATTGAAATTATGTTCAGTTGGTTTATTTCACAAAGTAAGGATCATAGACAAACATAGAGTGCATACTTGGTGTATGGCAAAGCTATTGTTTAAGAAAAACATAGTGTACATGCTTGGAGCATGGGACAACTAGTGTTTTTAATTCAAGTATAAAGTTGATAAAACCGAAACAATGAATAATGAGTAATCAGTATGGTGATAAATAAAAGTGTTTATTATATTCATAGGGTTTGATACCATATTTGATTCATTTATTCTTGTGTTTCACTTTACGTGTTTTGACTTCCAGAATAACTAAGTCGCTCTTCCTGAATGATTAAGTTATTCAAACCATCCACAGTCGGTCATATGTTGGAAGTAGATATGAATCAAGACTGTCATGGGTTGGTTTGTAGAGGTCCAAGTTGGTGGACAAAGTGGTGCTACAACACTCATGAGTGCTCATAAGTTCTGAGTATTGGATTCAACCCGCGCTCATTTGAATCACTTCATGGATTTTATCAGGAGTGATCATGAGACGATAATATCTTATATTCTTCAAACCTAGAGATATGAGTTGTTACTATGAGTTGGTTATACATTGATTGCACGAAAACGCATTTGGTAACTCGATGTTATAAAACGTGCCTTTGTGTATGATTCAACAAGTAGTAGAACAAGCCATATGAGTCGAAGTTTATCCATTCCTTTTACCTTCGGGATAAAACTGATATCTGTGGGCCCCTCGATGATTTAGCGATGACACATGTGAGTGCTTGGCCAAGCCAGGACTGATTTGATTTGTTCAATCAGTCAGTCATCATAAATCGAAAATCGGGAAACAACAAATGGACAGAGAGAATGATTATAATCCATGTCTCAGTCCATATGATATCTAGAATGGAGGAATATATGATCCCTTATCTAATGGACAAGTCATTGACAAGGTCAGAGTTCGACAGCGGCTTTAAGAGCTACGATTGCCAGTTAGGTTTTGAAGTCATACTCAATAATAGTTTTAGACTTATCCAAGTGGGAGACTGTTGGATTAATGTCTAAGTCCATAACTATATTTGGTATGTACTTGACCCGACCCGGCATGGTCCATTTGGGTTGCACTTCACCGGCACAATTTATATGGATAGTCTTTTGAGAATAGTATATTTATGATTTATATTAATATATTATAAGTTCTAATATATTAATATGGAATCATATTATTTAATTAGTATTGATCAAGAATTAATTTAGAATTAATTAAGTGATCAAAAAGAACTAATTAAATATGTACTCTTATATATATGGAATGGGCCAAGTTCATTTAGGTTGGGCTAAGCTTTCATGGATGGTCCATGGAGCTTTTAACCCATGGATCCTATGTAAATGAAAGGTCATGGGTATTAGGGTTTACATGGATGTAACCCTAATCCTCCATAATATATAAAGGGGTCCTTGGCTCACAAAATTGGCACAAGTGTGTGAAAATAAGAGTGGGCGATTTTAGTGTGCATACATATTCTCTCAAGTTCTTCCAAGGTGTTTTGGTGATTTGTGATTCCATTTGAGGCTTCCACACTATTGGGGCTAAGCTCTTAAAGCTTGAAGAAATCAAGCACCAACAAAGAGGTATGTAATTCTACTAGATTTTATATTACATGTACTTTATATTATGCTAGTTAGAACAATACCTTGGAAAATTGATATTTGCATGTATAATAGAGAAAACATAGATCCAAGGTATTTAGGGTTGCATGTACACCATAGGTGTGTTAGAATGCTCAAAACCCAACAGTAGGTACTAAGTCCATAGCTACCAACGTTTATCTAACAATACTAAATCCATAGCTACCAGTGTAGGTACTAAGTCCATAGCTACCAACGTTTATCTATACGATACTAAATCTATAGCTACTAAGGTTCGTCTTTCGTCTCATCCTCAAACTCATCCGTCATCACACACCAACTA
Source organism: Lactuca virosa (assembly GCF_052849685.1). Classification (NCBI taxonomy): domain Eukaryota; kingdom Viridiplantae; phylum Streptophyta; class Magnoliopsida; order Asterales; family Asteraceae; genus Lactuca; species Lactuca virosa. The sequence goes on from NC_136426.1 coordinate 175,781,013, forward strand.
ATTCGTCTACCCATGTTCTACCCAACATATTTGTAGATATAACATACATATACAGTTTAACTCATTTAAAACCTATATAAAACTTCCATTCCACGCTTATCTCAAATAAACAACAACATATAAACACATAACACGTATTTCGTAGCAAATACTTAATACTTATGTTTTAGAAGAAAGTAACCATACACTCACACCAAACATATACTTAATACATTCAAACAATACTTGTATTAAAATTGTGTTTATGAAATGGACTATACACTTACTTGATCAGAAGATGAACGGACAGTGCCTCGTCAATTAAAATAATCCTGCGCGCGGGCAGAGGTTCGGCTCGAAAATTATATTTCTCCGGATCTTCGGGGCTTCGGGACGCGCTTCGGGGCTCGGGAATAATACCAGGGCTGCGGGGTATTTGTTTCACGCAAAATGATGCAAAAATGAGAGAGAAAGGAAGATTTGAGAAAATAAATTCGGCAGCCCTCAACTTCTATTTATAGGGTGCTGAAAGAAGGATTACGCTGGGCGTAATTTCGGAGTACGTTGGGCGTACTCGGTATGCTGGGCGTACGCTTTGGATCAGGCCGGAGTCGTCATTGCTTACGAACCCATGCACTCGAGTATTGGGTAAGGTCGATGTGGCCCATTTTAGTTCATGCATATGGGTACGCTGGGCGTACTCCATTACGCTTAGCGTACACCGACATACCAAACTTCAAAATTGCGTAACTTTCGTATACGAGCTCCGTTTTCGACGTTCTTTATATCCACGCGTAGGTGAGACTAAGCTCTACAACTTTGGTTTAGACTCTGTCAGCTAATTTTGATTTATTTTTATTATTTATTTTTAGTAGGCCGGGACAGGAAAACTCCGTTATAAATTCATAACTTCTTCATCTGACGTCCGTTTTCATCTGTCTTTTTACCGTTGCACTACAAATGATGAGATCTTCGATTATCGTTTAGATTGCTTCGGCTAGAAATCACTCGATCTCGAATTCGAGTTTCTGGCTGCATACTGCTAAGCTGAAACTTAGAAAAATCATAACTTCCTCATACGAAGTCAGATTTGGGCATTCTTTTTATGCACGCTCTCGGTTTAACGAACTCTACGACTTTCGTTTATATCACTAAGGCTAAATATTGCTCTAACGTAAATTCACTTTTTATGTCATTCAGCGTCGTGCCGGTTCTGTCGCGAAACTTCGACATGTCATAACTTCTTTGTTATAACTTGGATTTCGGCGTTCTTTATATGTACGGAATCCTTGTAACATATACTACAACTTAGTTAAGACTAATCCTCCTAGATAATCTTCTATAAAAAATTCGTTTTCGACACTTATTGTCTCTTAATTAACTAGTCCGGATCTGCGGGCGTTACAGGTTTTCAGGTGGTTGTTCTTCGTTTTCTGCACTTGCGGCCATATAGGGCTTCGAATGGAGCAACCTTTATGCTAGTGTGATAACTGTTATTGTAAGAGAACTCGACTAGGGGTAAATGACTATATCATGTCTTTCCAAAGTCTATCACGCAGGCTCGCAACATATCTTCTAGAGTTTGAATCGTCCTCTCACTTTCTCCGCCAGTCTGTGGATGGTAGGCTGTACTCATGTCAAGTCTAGTTCACAGAGAGTTTTGTAAAGACTTCCAAAAACGAGAAGTGAATCTACTATCTCGGTCAGAAATAATAGATATTGGCACACCATGTAGTCTAACTATTTCTCCGATGTAAGTTCTTTTTAGCTTCTCCATCTTGTCGGTTTCTTTTATTGCTAAGAAGTGTCCGGATTTGGTCAATCTATCGACAATTACCCAAATAGTATCGTAACCACCCGTTGTCTTGGGTAACTTAGTTATGAAGACCATCGTAATCCGCTCCTACTTCCATTCAGGGATTTCAGGTTGTTGCAACAGACCTGAAGGTTTCTGGTACTCTACCTTGACTTTGGAACAGGTAAGGCACTTGCCCACAAAGGTAGCAATCCCGGCCTTCGTGTTAGGCCACCAGTAAAGTTTCTTAAGGTCCATATACATTTTGTCTGAACCTGGATGAATGGAGTATCGGGTTTTGTGTGCTTCATTCATAACCACGTCTCTGTAACCACCAAATTTTGGTGTCCAGATCCAGTTCATGAAACAATAGACTCCATCACCTCTGACTTCGAAGTTCTTATCCATTCATCTCAGGGATTCACCTACCACATTTTCGGGTTTAAGGCCTCGAGTTGAGCCTCTTTGATCTTTGTGGATAGCTATGAATGGATCGTCATGGTCAACGACTTTACTCGGCATCCCGAGTATTCTTTTCTGCTAAGCGCGTCAGCTACTATATTCGCTTTACCAGGGTGATAACGAATCTTGCATTTGTAATCATTTAGCAGCTCCACTCACCGTCGTTGTCTCATGTTCAACACCTTCTGGTCAAAGATATGCTGAAGACTTTTATGGTCCGTGAATATTGTGCATTTCGTGCCATATAAGTAATCTATCAAAATCTTCAGAGCAAATACCACTGCTCCTAGTTCAAGGTCGTAGTTGACCTCATGTGTCTTGAGCTGTCTTGGGGCGTAGGATATAACCTTTCCTCGTTGCATAACAATACATCCAAGCCCTTGGTTAGAAGCATTACACTACACTACAAAGTCTTCTGTCCCTTTAGGAAGAGACAAGTTCGGTGAATTGCATAGGGCTCGCTTCAGCGTTTGGAACACTACTTCTTGTTTCTCTCCCCAGCTAAAAATCACACCCTTTTGTGTCAGGGTGGTAAGTGGTTTAGAAATTCGGGAGAAATTCTAGATGAATCTGCGATAGTAGCCAGCAATTCGGGAGAAATTTTGTATCAGGGTGCTGACCAGTTCTCAATTGCCTTTATTTTGGAGGGGTCCACGTGAATTCCCTCTTGACTGACCACGTGGCCCAGGAAATCTACCTTCCGGATCCAAAATTCACATTTTGAGAACTTTGCATAAAGTTTCTCTGTTCTCAGAGTTTGCAATACTTGATGAAGATGTTGACCATGCTCCTCTTCACTTCTTGAGTAGATAAGGATGTCGTCAATGAAGAATATGACGAATTTTTCAAGGTACGGATGACATACTCTATTCATTAAGTCCATGAACACAACAGGTGCATTCGTCAATCCGAAAGGCATCACTACAAAATCGTAATGACCATAACGAGTTCCGAACGTTGTTTTGGGAATGTCCTCCTCCAAAATTCGTAACAGGTGATACCCAGATCTTAAGTCTATTTTTGAGAAGTAGCTAGCACCTTGAAGTTGGTCGAACAAATCATCAATGCGAGGTTGAGGATAACGGTTCTTAAGGGTAAGTTTATTCAGCTCGTGATAGTCTATGCACATGCAGAATATTCCATCCTTTTTCTTCACGAACAAGACTGGTGCTCCCCATGGTGAGAAACTTGTTCTTATTAAGCCTTTGCTAAGGAGTTCGTTCAGCTGGCTGGACAATTCCTGCATTTCTGATGGTGCAAGACGATAGGAGGATTTGGCTACAGGGGTAGCCCCAGGGATTAAGTCGATTCTAAATTCGACTTGTCGTTCATATGGAACTCCTAGGAGATCGTCGGGAAATACGTCAGGAAAGTTGCAAACCTCATGAACGCTCGCAATATCTTTCACTTCTTGCTTTTTGTCTACTACGTGATCTAAGAAAGCACAATACTCCTTGCGAAGATACTTTTGTGCCTTGATATAAGAAATGATCTGAATGTTCGTTCCGGGTTTGTCGCCGTAGATGATAAGATTTTCGTTATTTGACAAGGTCAGGCGTATGGCTCTTTCGTAACATAGGATGTAAGCATGGTTAGAACACAACCAATCCATACCAATTATGATGTCGAAACTTTTGATAGAGACCTGTATAAGGTCTATTGGGAAAGAAAAGTTATTCAAGGTAAGGGTACATCCTATGTATATGTCGTTAGTGTATTCGGATTTCCCATTGGCCATTTTTACTGTGAAGGTTTCATTTAGTGGTTGGGAGTTTTGTTTTAGTAGGTGCTCGAAATTATGGCTCACGAAACTCTTCTCAGAACCACAATCAAATAGAATGCATGCATAAGTATTGTTGTGAAGAAATGTACCCATGACCACCGTAGGGTCTGCCACAGCCTCTTCGTGACCGATTACCAGTATCCTTCCAACTCCACTGACATTTCCAACTTTCAGACAATCTCTTTTGAAGTGTCCAACCTCCCCGCATCCATAACACGCTTGACCTACTCTAGCGGCAGGTACTTGGTTAATTGGTTGGGGTGTTAATTTACAGAATCGGATAGTATGCCCTTTTCTGTTGCAGTTCAGAAACTGTATTTCATGGCAATTTCCGTTGTGGTGGAAATTACACTTGTTGTATTTAGGGAGTTTACCAGCATAAGACTTAGCTGGTGTGGGGTTAGCAGGTACAGTAGCAGCATGGACTGCCACTAACTGTTGCTTTTTCGAGGGCTCTTGAGAAGATTGGAACTTCCTTTTATTCCAAGCTTTCTTCTTGCTGTTGTTGTTATTGTTATTGTTTCCCTTGGGTTGTTCTGGAGTAGCAACCACAGAGTTTTGATAGGCTCCTTGGTCAATAAGTGACTGTGCTAGCTCTTTGGCACTGTCAAAGGTAACAGGCCTGGAAGCAATGACACTTCCCTGAATCTGGGGTGACAGCCCCCAGATGTATCTTTCAATCTTTTTGCTCTCCAGAGCAACCATATCCGGACATTGGATAGCTAAGTCGCTAAACCTATTAGTGTAGGTTGTTATGTCTGAACCAACCATAGTAAGACCCCAGAGCTCTTGCTCGAGCTTCTGTATTTCACCCCGCGGACAGTATTCTCGCATCAGTTCTGACTTCAGGTTCTCCCAACTTATAGAGTTAGCCACTACTAGAGTCAGTGACTTAACATGGCCGTTCCACCATATTTGGGCTCTATCAACAAAGGTACAGGCAGCGAATTTAACCTTGCTGCTTTCCAGACATTAGCGGATTTCAAAGACTGCCTCTGTTTTCTCGATCCATTATCTTAAAGCCATAACTCACCCAGTATCGTTAAATTTCCTAGGTTCGGCGTTTGTAAAGTCCTTATAGGTACACTCTCGATGGTGCCCGTTACTTTCACCCTAATTGGAGGGGTGTGCACCACTCCCGAATCCACTTGCAATAGTCGTGGTTATATGTGACATAGCAGCAACAACAGCCGCAGTGACCGCCGCCTGAAACGTGGCAGCGTCAAATTGAGGAGGTGGTAGCGGAGGTGTTGTTGGCGGTTCATTATCATGAACACGCCTTGGGTTTCTCCGTGGAGGCATCTTTCACTTTAAGAATTAGAAGATGAAGAAACCGTCAGATATCAATAATGAATATGAATTTGATATCTCTGAACTAAAACACTTAATTCAATATGAATCTTGTAAGGAATTGGTAATAGAAGTCTACTACAAGTACAACTTGCAACAGGATAATATTAATTTGAGTGGTTACTTTTCAAAGAGTGTGAAAATGCATGTCGATTGTATTGGCATATTATGTACTTAAAGTCTGGAAAACTTAACCCTAAATAGGTCTACAATACACCACAATACTGGGAAAACATCAACATCAAACCGACCTATCGAAAATGAAATTTTTGCAGTCATACTAAAAAACATGAAAAATAATGCTAGAACATATCGGTAGACTTAGACTATAACCAAAAGAGTAAGTAGTGAACGAGTAGAGTACGATCTACTTCCTACTAGATTCGGCCCTGGATTTGGCTAACTGACGTTCTATTTCATACATACGCCTTTCCTGTGTCATTTGTCGTTCTCGCAGTTCTCTAACTTCGGCTTGGGATACCGCCAGTTCTCTCATCAAGTAATTAGTACGACCCCTTGTCGCGTAATGACTGTCTTCTAGGTTACAAATATGAACGGTGTTGATTCCAGTAGCAACATCAACCTGCATGACTTGGTCGATAGCAGCTCTTCCCTACTCATTGTTACGCGCCACATGACAAACTAACATCGAGAGGGCTCTATATGTTGAGCCTCTTGTGTCCAGATTGTAGAAGCTTCGGTCTCCTTGATAAGGATGGTTCTGACCCTGTTCATTACTCCACCTGTCTAAGTTTATCGCCGACAGAGGCGTCGGATCTTGGAAGTTTTGTCGTGGATTGAAAATTTGGGCAACTGGTGGTGGATTATAGGCTTCTGATTCTTAATTGGCATCTTCAGAAGAATTTTCTGCAAAATCATCATCTAAGGGAATTTCAGGATTCTCTTTTGGCTCTTCATCGAGCCATCCCCCATTTCCTGATTGGGAAAGTACGAGTCTCCACGTAGATGGAATCCAGCCATTGTTATCTAAGCGACAATAGGGATATAAGAAATATCTAATATAATCAGTAAAGATATGTTGTAAATACAAGTTTCTACGAGAGAAACTTACAGTTAAGTGATAATGTATTTTGTATGGCATGACTTAAATTGGGTAGTTCTATAACTAGAAAGTATATACTAGTTATATATAACTCGGGTGGATTAGACATTCGAATAAATGACCCTGCTCTAAGTCCACAACCAAACAAGGAACAAGAAATAAAGCTAGATCACATACTCTAAGTCTATAAACCTTGATTTTATATAATTGTAATATATACTTAATATTTATAGCTCTACCAGAATGATTCTTTTATTTTCACATGTTTGTTCTTAGTATATAGTGCCTAAAATACTCCTATAGTATTTTAACTTTATGTTCTGTTCTATAGTTTCTCTGTATAGGTATAGTTGGTAAGTTTTAGACTTGCTGCAACACTACCTTCACTCCCAAACACATGTTGGTCGTATCTCAAACCAATATAGTTGATCGGGCTATATTGATCCCATATATGATTACATAACTGCCCAGGTTTAACTGCAATGTCCAACATCCAAATACTTTTGACTTATTATGACTGTGATACTATTCTTGTATGTATAAATGTTAGTATACTTCTCATAAAAATACTTAAATTTTTAAAAGTATACTTGTAGTTAGAGCTCTCAGCCCCAAATGTATTTATAGTTTGTATATCTTTTATGGTTTGATATACTTAGTTCACTATAAACAATGTTATGATACCAATCTGTCACACCCCCAAACCAGACGACGGAAACGTCCGTGTAACATCCCAATTTTCGAGACCAAAAATTTCATTTTTAATAAATACTTCACAACATAGTTTACCAAAACGTTACCCAAGTCATGTCATTTCATAAAGAAAACTATAAAAACGTGTTCGAAACCAACTCAACATAAGTAATATAAATCAGAGTACAACCCCAGAAACTCAATGCGGAAACCATATGAGTGAGTGTGTGTGTGATGCGCTGCTACACCGCCGGCTCCTTCCCTTTGGATGAAGAAGTACCTGAAACCAAAACTGAAACTGTAAGCACAAAGCGTAGTGAGTTCCCCCATCATACAAAATACCATAACATCACATAGCATACATACTACCAGGAAATTATGGGGTGCCCGACCTACCCATGTCAAGCCATTTTGGGGTGCTGACCTACCCATGTCAAGCTATTCTGGGGTGCTGACCTACCCATGTCAGGCAGTTCTGGGGTGCCGACTATCCTCCGGTCTATCTCAACCGACAACGGGGACTATTTCACCCCTACCTCTATCATACAAGAACAGATACAATCATACGGTCAAGCATATATGGGGTACTGACCTACCCTTCGGTCCTAACGAACGAGTCAGGGAGAAACTATTCCCTGCTACTACCACTAACTCATATAACATATCACATAAGCATTGATGGGTTTTATGTATAAGAACAATCCTATGTGCTCATACAAACCCTAATGCTTGGATCTAGGTTTCTATATTGTACATGCAATGAATCCAAGACTTACAAACCCTAAACTAGCATACATATTTCATAATTTAACATATAGAATCAGATCTAGATGTTTACCTCTTCAATGGAAGCTTGAATATTCTTTCTTGGAGCTTAGAGTCACAATTGTAACTCCTCTAATGGCTTACAAAGACCACAAGCAAGAAGGCAACTATGAGAGAGGATGGAGGATGCTTAATTTCGGCCTAGGGTTTCTCTTGGGAAGCAAGTGGCCGAAAATTGAAGGCTAGGGGTCTTATTTATACTGTAGGCTGCTAGGGTTTCAGTCTAAACCCTAATGGACAGCTTAATCACCAAGCAACCCAAGGAACCTTCTGGAATAGGGCCTTGGACGAAAATATGATGATCCCTCATCATAATTTCGTTCCCCCTTAGTCAATTAGGTTTCCCAGCCCAAAACTCAACTATCATACATTTGACAGTTTATGCCCCTTTATTTAATTAATCTCTTTTAGTCACCAAATTAATTCCTAATTAATTTATGACTAATACTAACTAAATAAATATGATTTCTCCTTTAATACATTATTCTTATAATATATTAATAAATCATATTATCCTCTCTCTCTCTTTCATCAAGTTACCTTGTCAAAGTTGCTTTTGTGAAGGCAACCCAAAAGGACCATGCACAACCAGGTCAAGTACATACCAAATATAGTTACGGGCTTAGACACTAATCCAACAGTCTCCCACTTGGATAAGTCTAGTAACTATATCTCATATATGTCTTCAGGATCCGATTAGCAATAGTAGCTCTTGTACGCTGTTGTCAACTCTGATCAAAATATTGTCCTTCAGATAAGTGATCGTATAATCCTCTGTTCTAGATATCATGTTAACAATACTTATTGTCTAACATTTTGTTCCTCGATTTATGATTTATTCGACATTGAATTTAGTTGAACACATCAACTTCATCCTGACCGGGCCCGACACATAAGTCAAATCAAATCATCGAGTGGACAGATATCACTTGTATCCTCTTAGAATAAAAGGAATAGAAAAACTTCGACTTATATGCTTTTATCATTCACTAGTTAAGTCACACACAATAATGCATTTTATAACATCAAGTTACTGATGCGTTTTCGCATTATCAATGTATAATAAACTAGCAAACAATAACCATATCTCTAGGTTTAAAGATTATATGATTTTATCATCTTGCGATCACTCGTGATACCTTTCATGAAGTGATACCAGCAAGCACGGGTTTATTCCAATGCTCAAATCATATTTCATAATTACTCATGAACTTTGTAGCAATCCTTTGCTACGTCTAAAACCTTTTAGACATTCTACAAACAAATTCATGACAATCTTCCTTCATATCTACTTCCAACATATGAACGATTGTGGACTGCTTGAATAATCTTATTTAATCATCAAATGTTGAATACAAAATTATCATCAAATGAACGATTGAATATCTACTTCCAACATATGAACGATTCAGGAAGTCAAAACATGCAAAATAGAAACAATAGATAAATAATAAACACAAGATAATAACCTTTCTTATAAATAACACACCTTTATTTAATCATCAAATGTTGAATACAAAATTATCTATTACAAGTTTCCTACCTATCTAATCTAAGCTAATATCGTCATTTAGCCCAACGCTCCTAGCGTGCTGCAAATGCTTGACCCTACTCAGTCCCTTCGTAAGGGGATCTGCTGGGTTATCTTCTGACAATACGCTCTTCACAACAACGAGTCCCTCTTCTACCCGATGTCTAATAAAATGGTATTTTCTGTCAATATGTCGAGATCTGCCATGATCCCTTGGTTCCTTGGTTAAGGCAACCGCTCCTTCATTATCACAGAAAATTTCCATGGGCTCCTTTATGGATGGCACAACTCCAAGGTCTCCAATGAAGTTCTTCAACCATATAGCCTCTTTCGACGCTTTGCTTGCCGCAATGTACTCTGATTCGCACGTTGAATCAGCCACGGTCTCTTGCTTGGAACTTTTCCAAGTCACTGCTCCTCCGTTCAGGGTAAAGACCCAGCCCGACTGCGATCGATAATTATCCCGATCTGTCTGAAAACTAGCGTCACTATACCCTCGTACCCTTAAGTCATCACTCCCAACGAGGACTAGAAACCATTCCTTGGTCCCTCGTAGGTACTTAAGAAAATTCTTGACAACAATCCAATGTGCTCTACCAGGGTTCCCTTGATATCTGATGACCATGCTCAAAGCAAAAGCCACATCAGGGCGAGTACAAGTCATAGCGTACATGATAGAGCTAGCTGCAGAAGCGTAAGGTACTCGGCTCATATCAGCTATTACTGCCTCTGTACTTGGGCATTGAGTCTTACTCAACTTGGTATTGCTTTGGATTGGCAACTCTCCTTTCTTGGAATTTTCCATACTAAAACGCTTTAGTACCTTATCCAAGTATGTATCCTGACTGAGTCCTATCAGTCTTTTACTTCTGTTTTTTACTATCCTTATTCCCAGAATATACGCAACCTCTCCAAGGTCCTTCATAGCGAAACACTTCCCAAGACAGGACTTGACCTCCTGCAAGGTTGGGACGTCGTTTCCTATGAGCAGTATGTCATCGACATACAATACGAGGAAGCTCACTATACTCCCACTGGCCTTGACATACACACATGACTCATCTTCGCTTCGCAGAAAGCCAAACTCTTTGACCTTCTCGTCAAAACAAAGATTCCATCTGCGAGACGCTTGCTTTAATCCATAAATGGATTTCTCAAGCTTGCACACTCTATTTAGATGCTTTGCATCGACAAAACCCTTTGGCTGATTTATGTAAACATCCTCAGCCAACTTTCCATTAAGAAAAGCGGTTTTCACGTCCATCTGCCATATTTCGTAATCATGAAACGCAGCTATTGCGAGCATCACCCTAATAGACTTTATCTTGGCAACTGGCGAGAAGGTCTCATCATAGTCAACTCTAGGAGTTTGAGTAAAGCCCTTCGCAACCAATCGCGCTTTATAAGTGTGCACATTTCCATCCATGTCTGTCTTCTTCTTGAAGATCCACTTGCACCCGACTGTCTTACGACCCGACACATTATCAACCAAATTCCAAACTTGGTTGTTGTACATGGACTGAATCTCGCTGTCCGTTGCCTCTTTCCACATTGCAGACTCTGGGCCTGCCATGGCTTCCTTGTAGCTGCTAGGTTCGTCCAAATTTACTAGTGTACTATCACTAATAAATGTATCCCCTTCAGTAGTAATATGGAATCCATACAACTGGGGTGGAACACTAGCCCTACTGGAACGTCTAAGAGGTAAGGACTCGTCAACAGGTTCAACAAGAGTTTCCTCCTCAGGTTGAGTGCCAGTGTTAGAAGTTCCTTCATCGCTTTGCTCTTGAATATCTTCAAGATCAATTTGCCTCCCACTGTCCTCTTGACTTATGAGTTCTCTTTCTCGGAAAACCCCTCTCCTCGCAACGAAGACAACATTGTCACTCGGTCTGTAGAAGAGATAGCCAAAGGACTTCTGTGGATAGTCAATGAAATAACACTTCTCACTACGAGGTTCGAGCTTGTCGTGAGTCTCTCGTCGTACGAAAGCCTCGCAACCCCAAACCTTGATATATGCCAACGAGGGAGCTTTCCCTGTCCACATCTCGTGAGGTGTTTTTGCGACCTTCTTGGTGGGAACTAAATTTAGGATATGGGCGGCCGTCTCTAAGGGGTACCCCCAGAAAGCTATCGGTAACGAAGCCCGACTCATCATAGAACGAACCATGTCTAACAAGGTCCGATTACGTCTCTCAGCCACACCATTCAATTGTGGCGTTCTCGGAGGCGTCAATTGCGAAACAATTCCGCATTCCTTTAGATAGTCGTGAAACTCAAAACTTAGGTACTCTTCTCCCCGGTCTGACCGAAGCATCTTGATTTTCCTGCCCAACTGATTCTCCACTTCATTCTTAAACTCTTTGAACTTTTCAAATGTTTCTGACTTTTTCTTGATTAAGTAGATATATCCATATCTGCTATAATTATCCGTAAAAGTCACATAAAAGCGGCAAGCATCCCTTGTGGTGGATCTAAAGGGCCCAAACACATCGGTGTGTATAAGATCCAATAGACCCTCACCCCTTTCACAAGTGCCAGTAAAGGGTGACTTGGTCATCTTCCCAAGTAAACAACATTCACACACGTCATCCTCCCTAAGGTCGAATGACTCCAAGACTCCATGCTTTTGGAGTTGGGCTATGCGTTTCTTTTTTACTTGGCCAAGGCGACAATGCCACAAGCATGCTTTGTCCAAACTATTGGACGAATCAATATTCAACACATCATTTCCCAAATTATCAACAACTAACACAGATTCATAAATCCCATTACAAGGTAATGCATTGAAATAAAAAACACCATTCAAATAAACATTAATAGAACCATTACTATTATCAAATGAATATCTGAAACCTTGTTTATATAATCCATGAAAAGAAATGATGTTCCTTGCCATATCTGGCGAATAGCAACAATTATCTAAATCTAATCCTAACCCATTACTCAACACTAAAGAATAAACTCCGACTTTGGTCACAAGCGACGATCTTCTGTTTCCCATAATCAAGTTTATCTTCCCTTGTTCCACCTCCCTACTTCTTCTTAGGCCCTGCAAATCCGAACAAATGTGGAAACCACATCCTGTATCAAGAACCCATGAAGTAGCAAGTGATGAGTTGTTAGATTTAATAGAATACATACCTGCATAGGTGGGCTTTATCTTCCCATCTCTAATGTCCTGCAGATATTTGGGGCAACTTTGTTTCCAGTGGCCCTTCTCGTGGTAATAGAATTACTCTGCCTCCTTAGGGTCAGAGGAGGGTTTAGCAGAACCTACTTTGGTCCCACTAGAGGATGAACCATCACGTGACTTTTCCTTTTGGTAGCTCTTTGAAGGAGCCTTCCTCTTCTTTCCCTTCCCTTGGCCAATTGCCAACACAGGAGCAGCCACAGCAGGGGATGATGCAATAGATTTGTCCTTGAGGTTGCTCTCAGCAGTCCTCAGCAGTCCTTGAGGCTTACTCAAGGAGACCTCCTCCTTATTCATGTGGTAGGTCATTCTGAACTGGTTGTAGCAGGAAGGCAAGGAGTGGAGGATGATGTCGATAGCCAAATCCTCATCAAACTTAACATTAAGTTTGAGAAGACGATCAACATACCTCTGCATTTTCTGCAAATGCGAGGTTAGGGATTCTCCACTCCCCATCTTAGCGGTGATCATGTTAGTAATGATCTCATAACGCTCTTGCCTCACGCTTTGGTGGTATATGTCCAGCAAATCTTGATGCATCTCATATTGATACATGTCCTCATAGGACTTTTGGAGTTCGAGGTTCATGGTGGCCAGCATGATGCAATGAACTTTTGTAGCATCACGCTCGTGGGCCTCAAAGGCAGCCAACTCTTCAGGAGTAGCAACATCTGGGTTGATCTTTTCAAGTTTCTCATCGAGGACATATTCTTTGTCCTCTTAACGAGTGATCATACGAATGTATCTCATCCACTCGTTGAAATTCGACCCATCAAATGTCACCTTTTGGCATAGGTTCATTAGCGAGAATGACCCAGAAGCGTTGTTGTTTGCGTTTGCGTTAGACATTTGAAATAGAAAGGAACAAAGTTTGATTAGAAATGAATCCCCAATTAAACACCCAAATGAGAAATTAGGGCTAGGATCCAACAACATTATTTACAACTTAGAAAAGGGATGCCGTAATCTAAAAGTAAATAATTTGAAGGTAAGTGAATGATGATTCACTAATTTTCACCATGAAAAATGAAAAAGAAGATTAAGTTTTAAATGTATTTGAAATCTCCTAGATCTTTGAGATTCATTGAACTTTTCAATGGCATGTTTAAATCTCGATATGCACTTCAAATTTGCGACTGGGATACCGAGGATCGCAAACAAGTTGTGAATAACCATGTGAACCAACATAGTGCACTCAATGTCTCTATCACCCAATCAATGTGCCGGTTAGCCACACACACTCCATTGATCTATGATAAATATCGAGCCACCCTTCGCTACCAATCTCAATCCCAAATTAGTGTGCCGGTTAACCACACACGCTCCACTAACGTTTGACAAGGGTGCAAAGTGTAATTCCATGGAATAGCATCATTTTCACATTTTACCCTAAAGTAACTAAGATTGGGAATTTGTAAAACATTATAGTTACTTTGTAAATTCATTATACTTGTAATGAGGAATTAAGTACCCTATCCTATCCGTTCAGCTAACGACCCTCCACCTGTCAAGCAAGCGGTGGGTGTGAGTGTACACCCATTAAGCGCCATTTTATAGGCAGCAACCTTATACCCGCCTTATAGACTGGCTTCGTGAATGAGGCCTACTACCGATAAGACTAGCTTATTCTTATACATATATATATATTAATCTTGTAATAATTAAGTATAAGGTTGATTTTTAAACTTGTAAAAATCTAAGGGTTGAAATTTAAATTTTTCAAAATTAAACTTTTAATCAAAATTTAAATTTCAAAACTTGAGGGCAAGTTTTGAAATTTTCAAAAACATAAGGGATCAAATAACAAATAATATAAATCACACAATTAATTCAATGATTATCTATATTTGACCTAATTCATATTCTTGCAAGATAAGTTACCCAATTAATTCAAATAATCAATTTTAATAACATAAGGAATTTATTATTTAATGAATTGGTAATTATCTTTTGTTTTTCGCAAGGATAGTGTTACAATGACATTAAAATTCGAATTTTATCAGTAAAAACAGATTAGGCAACTATCCCTCAGCAAAAACAGCAAGAAATCCCGAGAATGCCTCTGTCTGACGATCCGACTCGCCGAGTTGGGCTGACTCACCGAGTTCATGAAGTGACTCGCCGAGTCATGTCGAACAGAAGCCAGAAAAATGATTTTCAGCATGTTAATCATAGAAAGCATCCAAACAACAGAAATCAATCAAGGCTCTGATACCACTGATGGGTTTTATGTATAAGAACAATCCTATGTGCTCATACAAACCCTAATGCTTGGATCTAGGTTTCTCTATTGTACATGCAATGAATCCAAGACTTACAAACCCTAAACTAGCATACATATTTCATAATTTAACATATAGAATCAGATCTAGATGTTTACCTCTTCAATGGAAGCTTGAATCTTCTTTCTTGGAGCTTAGAGTCACAATTGTAACTCCTCTAATGGCTTACAAACACCACAAGCAAGAAGGCAACTATGAGAGAGTAGGGAGGATGCTTAATTTCGGCCTAGGGTTTCTCTTGGGAAGCAAGTGGCCGAAAATTGAAGGCTAGGGGTCTTATTTATACTGTAGGCTGCTAGGGTTTCAGTCTAAACCCTAATGGACAACTTAGTCACCAAGCAGCCCAAGGCACCTTCTGGAATAGGGCCTTGGACGAAAATATGATGATCCCTCATCATAATTTCGTTCCCCTTAGTCCATTAGGTTTCCCAGCCCAAAACTCAACTATCATACATTTGACAGTTTATGCCCCTTTATTTAATTAATCTATTTTAGTCACCAAATTAATTCCTAATTAATTTATGACTAATACTAACTAAATAAATATGATTTCTCCTTTAATATATTACTCTTATAATATATTAATAAATCATATTATCCTCTCTCTCTCTCTCTCATCAAATTACCTTGTCAAGTTGCTTTGGTGAAGGCAACCCAAAAGGACCATGCACAACCGGGTCAAGTACATACCAAATATAGTTACGGGCTTAGACACTAATCCAACAAGCATATCTCATAAACATATCTCATAAGCACATCTCATAAACATATCACATAAGGATACCGAGATAATTATCACAAAGACAATTATCTAACAATTACTCTTGTTGGTGGGCCGACATTGTGGCCTTAGACCCACCCCTACTGGAAGGTAACTCACCTCGATGCCATGTAGTGTCTGCACTGTCCTCGATGTGAAAGTCGGCTCTCCTTGACTTCTCAATCCCTACATGACAACCCTTCTAAGTTATCAACTTGTACTCACAACCCCTACAAGGGTCAACTTGAATCCAAGCCAAAGTCAAAGTCAAAGTCAAACCCTGGTCAAGTCAACTCTTTGGTTGACCAGACTCGCCGAGTTGGTCCGCTAACTCATCGAGTCCCTTCGTCCACATAATACTACAAACCCGTCCCCACTCATCGAGTCTAGCAAGAGCTCGACAAGTTAACCTTCAACAACACTTCAGTCAATCTTCAACCGACTCGTCGAGTTCATCTTCAGCATATGAATGTGTCAAGTCTATGACTCACTGAGTTGTAAGAACAACTCGTCGAGTCCATCTTCAAAGATTAGGAGATTGCCTTGGACTTTCCAAGTGTGTTCTAGCACTCGTTGAGTCCCATGATTCCCAGTTCCCTTAAGAGCCTAAACAACTGGGGAACCTTCCACACTATCATTTGGTCCTTTGAAAGAAGGGATTTGGTGGTCATTACACCGCGACTCGCCGAGTCCAAAGAACGAATCGTCGGGTCCATCCTTGACCATTACTATACAGTCGATTTAAATGGGTCTTAACATATCAAAACTATAGATCTGGCTTCCTAATGTCCAATTTACACGTAAAGTCTCAAGCTTGGTGCACATGCATGGGATCTTTGGCTCAAAAAGCCATAAAAGATGGTCTACAAGATGCATGGGGTGTTTATGGCAACACATTTGGCATCTTTATGCCATAAAGACCCCCAATGGCCCTAGATCTGAAGTCATAACTCCATATTACACTTCACAACTCGAAAATGGCTTAGAAAGACCTAAATATACCAAGATCCAAGCCATAAAAATGATTATTTACATGGAAGATCAAGATAGGAGCTTTTTACCTTAAATGAGCTGGAAATGGAACATAATCTCTGGATCTCCAAGCTCCCACTCGAACTCCCAAGCTCCTTTCCTCTTCTCAAGCTTCACAAACCACCAAAATGCACAAAATGACCTTAGAACACTCAAACAAGGCTAGGGTTTCGAGTTAGGGTTTGCTCTGGACGATGGGGGCTGAGTTGAGGGGTTATCACGACCCTACTCGACGAGTTGGGCCTCCAAATCGTCGAGTACCAAAGAAAAACATAATAAATATTGAATTAAAGGCATACCAGGAATTGGGTGTTACAAATCTCCCCCACTTATCTTAGACTTCGTCCTCGAAGTCTGCTAATCACACCCCAAAACCGGAACGGCGGAAACGTTCGGGGGTGGAGGACGTCGTGTACAGTAGCACAACAAAGCATAGTAGTAAACAAGCAACAACATCATCCATTGCATTAATAATATAATTTAATACAAGTGTGTTATGTGAGGTTTATAAGACACCAAAAACTTAAATCAAAATAAAAGATGAGTCTTGAACGAGCTCCATCTTCTTAAAACCTGGCATCGGTACCTGTCTACCGATGACCTGAGAATACATGTTATTTTGAAAGAGTTGATCAGCTTTAAAGCTGGTGAGTTCATAAGCATTTTAGTGTCATTGTTTGTATGAAAACGTTTGTAAGTGTTTGATGTATAAGTTTGTAAATGTTTGTATCTCCTAGAAAATCCTATATTTTCTAATAAACGTAGCCTTATACCAAGGCATCAAATGTTTTGTATGTTTGTTTCTTGTAAGAGTGTGTACTTTCCCAAGTGTGACTATCATTAACCAAAAATATAGTTTTTACATTACCCTTTATGTGAGAAGATCACAATGTGAATGAAATGGGGAAATAATAAAGTACTGTAGTGTTGTATTATAGTAACTACTGCTGTACTAGCTACCTTAATCCGGCCGTTAATTAAGGTGTAATGTGAAATGATTGCACCATACTATCGACTAATAACACGACGATGAAAGACATTGGAAGAAATGACATTTGGCACCCGTAGACTTGCAAGTCCCACTGTAGCGAACAACAAGGTGTAGGATAGTCAATCCAGTATAGATCTATACACAAACTCACACTCTCCCTCCAGGACACTCTGGATACAAATCGAGCCATGGCAGTGATGCCATGCCCCGAACGATGGTTCTGTTGGATAAGGTGTCTAAGTCCATAACTATTTCTGGTATGTACTTGACCCGACCCGACATGGTCCATTTGGGTTGCATGGCACCATGCAATTGGATAAACTAAAATGAGAGAAATAACACTTATGGTTTATTAATATATTATAAGTTCTAATATATTAATAATATTATTTAATTAGTTTGATTAAGAATTAATTTAGAATTAATTAAGTGATCAAAAGATAACTAATTAAATATATGGGTAGATTATGTAAATCTTCCATATCTTATATAGTGGGCTAAGAGGCTCCATGGATTATCAAGTTGGGTTCCACCCATAGGATGCTCCATGGGAGTTACAAACCCATGGGTCATGGAAATGAAGAGTCATGACACATTAGGGTTTACATGGTGTAACCCTAGATGTGTCAACACTATATAAGAAACCCATTCTCTACCAAAATCGGCAACACATAAGAAACAAGAGGGCTAGGCCGATTTTAGAAGTGTGTATTCTCTCTAAAGTCATTCCAAAAGCATTTGGTATTGTGTGAAGCATTTGAGGCATCACACTGGGGGGGGGGGTGCTAGGCTCACAAGGTTTCAAGGATCATAAGCAACAACAAGGTAAGTTATTCTATCTTTCATGCAAGTTAAAATTTGTTCCCCATGTATGCTAGATAGGAATATAACCTTGGAATTCAACTTTGCATGATAATTAGATAAACATAGATCCAAGGTTATTGGGGTTGCATGTACACTTAGGAAGTGTTAGAATGCTCAAAACCCATCAGTGGTATCAGAGACTGGTTCGTTTGTTGTTTTTTTTTGTGTGCAAACAGCTTGAAAAAAAATTGTTTTTCTGTTTTCTGCTCGTATGAAAGTTTGCACATTTGTTGCTGGAAATGGACTAGAAACATTACCCTAAACTGTTTTCATGTTTTAAAGCTTGTTTTAGATGGTGTAATGTTTATGCTAATCCATTTACAATGGCAATTATTAAAATTACAAGTTTTTTTTAAGTGTAATTTTTGATTCTTGAAAGTGTTCATATTCATGTTCTTGAACTTATGAAGATTAGATGATCATATGAATTGTTTGTAACCTTCATGGTAGTTTAATTCATGATCATAATGTGTTTTAATGGAGTCCATAACTTGTCCTCAAGTTATGGAAAACCAAAAGTCTCACTTTTATTAAAGCCATTAAAAGAACACAAGAGTTATAAAAATGAAGAGTCTTCATTTTTATTACTCAATTAATTCATAAGTTATAAGAAATGAAAAGTTTTGGAAGTTTACAAAACTTGCCCTCAAGTTTTGGAACATGTAAAGTCTTGATTAAAACTATAGTTCCAACCCTTAGAATTTTAAAAGTTAAAATTCAACCCTTATACTTTATAATATTATAAGTTACTAATATATATATGTATAACGTCAAGTCGTCTTACCGCTAGTATGCCTCATTCACGAAGCCGGTCTATAAGGAGGGTATAAGGTTGTTGCCTATAAAATGACAACTTAATGGGTGTCCACTCTCACCCACTGCTTCCTTGATCGGTGGAGGGTCGTTAGCCGAACGGGTAAGACAAGGACTTATAAATTCTCATTAAAAGTATGATGAATATTATAAAGTAACTAAATGCTTTTATTAAATTCCCAATCTTAGTTACTTTAGGAAAATGTGAATAAGGTGCTAATCCATGAAATTACACTTTACACTTTGTTTAAGTCGTTGGTGGAGCGTGTGTGGTTAACCGGCACACTAACTTGGACTTAACAAGGTAGGTAAAGGGTGACTTAAGGTTTACCATAGCATCGGTGGAGCGTGTGTGGTTTACCGGCACATCGATTGAGTGATAAACCTTGAGGGTACCAAGTGATTTGCATGGTTACTTCACACCTCGTTTTGTGATCCTCGGTATCCCAGTCACAAAACTTGGAGGGCACACTCGAGATTGAAACATGCCTTTGAAAAGTTCATTGAATCTCAAAAGAATCTAGGAATTTCTAAGAACCAATTAAAAACCTAATATTTATATTTCGTTTTTCATGGTGGAAATTGGTGAATCGTCATTCACCTACCTTTCAAATATGTTATAGCTTGGATTACGGCATACCTCTTCTAAGTTATAATATATTGTGATTGGATCCTAGCCTTAATATTACATTTGGGTGTTTTATTAAGGACTCTCTTAATATCTAAACTAATCTTGTTCTCTTCTTTCAGATGTCTTCAAACAATGCTGCTTCTGGCTCTAATCCTAATGGCTCCTTTACCCTTATGAACTTGTGTGGGAAAGTCACTTTTGATGGATCCAACTTCAATGAATGGATCAGAAACATCAGGATGATTACCCGCTACGAGGACAAAGAATATGTCCTTGACAAGGAGCTTAAGGAGATTGATGAGACCACTGCAACTCCCCAGGAGATCGCTGACTTCCGGGCACATGAAAGGGATGCTACAAAAGTGGCATGCATCATGTTGGCCACCATGACAGCGGAACTCCAAAAGTCCTATGAGGACTTCTACCCTTTTGAAATGCACCAAGATCTGATGGAAAGATACCATCAAAGTGCATGACAAGAGAGGTATGAAATCATATGCTCTATCATAACAACCATGATGAAGGACGGGGAATCCGTCACGAGCCACATGCAGAAAATGCAAAGGTATGTGGATCGGTTGCTGAAGCTTAATGTGAACTTCCCTGAGGAGCTTGCAATAGATATCATTTTGCACTCCTTACCATCGTGCTATGATCAATTCCGCATGACATGTCACATGAATAAGGAAGAGGTCACACTTAGCAAACTTCAGGGACTCCTCAAGACCGCATAAACAGGTCTTAAGGGTAAGTCGGTTGTTAACACTCCTACTCCAAACTCCGCCCCAGTTTTGGCAATCGGGAAAGGTGGAGGGAAGAAGAGGAAGAGCTCTTCGAAGGGTACCAAGGCTAGGACCCTTGATGGCTCTTCTTCAAGTGGAACCAAGAAAGGTTTTGTCACTCCTTCTTCTAACCCTAAAGAGGCTGAATGCTTCTATTGCCATGAAAAGTCACATTGGAAGCGGAACTGCCCAAAGTACCAGCAAGATGTGAAGGATGGGAAAGTTAAACCCAACCATGCAGGTATTTACACTATCTTATCTAATAACTCACCCCATTCTAACTCTTGGGTCCTTGATACCGGTTGTGGTATTCATATCTGTTCTGATTTGCAGGGACTAAGAAGAAGTGAGAATGTGGAGCATGGAAGAATAAACTTAATCATGGGGAATAGGAAAGCTTTACCTGTCACCAAGATTGGAGTTTATACTTTATCGCTAAGTAGTGGGTTTAGTTTAGATTTGAATAAATGTTGTTATTCGCCAGAAATGGCAAGAAATATTATTTCCTTTCATGCATTGTATAAACAAGGTTTCACCTTTTCATTTGATAATGAAGTTGGTTCGATTAATGCTTTCTTTAATAATGTTCTTTATTTTAAAGCATTACCTTGTGATGGTGTGTAAGAAACTGTATCTGTGGTTGATAACTTAGGAAATAATGTATTGTGTATTGATTCTATTAATGATAATAACTTGGATAAAGCATCATTATGGCATTGTCGTCTTGGACATATAAGCAAGAAACGCATAGGCCAACTCCAAAAGGATGGAGTATTGGAGTCATTTGACCTAAAATCAGATGATAGTTGCGAATCATGCTTACTTGGAAAAATGACAAAGTCACCCTTCACAGGTTCTTGTGAGAGGGGTGAAGGTTTGTTGGATCTTATACACACGGATGTGTGTGGGCCCTTCAAACATGCCACAAGGGATGCTAATCGTTATTATTTGACTTTTACTGATGATTATAGTAGATATGGATATGTCTACTTAATCAAGCATAAGTCAGAGACTTTTGAGAGGTTTAAAGAGTTTAAACAGGAAGTCGAGAATCAATTGGGCAGGAACATTAAGATGCTTCGATCCGATCGAGGTGGTGAGTATCTTAGTTCAGAGTTCCTCGACTATCTTAGGGAATGTGGGATTGTCTCACAATTGACACATCCCAGGACACCGCAGTTGAATGGTGTAGCTGAGAAGCGTAATCGAACCTTGTTGGATATGGTTCGTTCCATGATGAGTCGAGCTTCGCTACCAATCTCATTTTGGGGGTATGCCTTAGAGACTGCCGCCCATATCCTTAATCTAGTTCCCACAAAGAAAGTTGCCAAAACTCCTCATGAGATGTGGACTGGTAAAGTACCCAAACTAGACCACATTAAGATTTGGGGTTGTGAGGCTTTCGTGAGACGCGAGACTCATGATAAGCTCGAACCTCGAAGTGAGAGGTGTATTTTCATCGGCTACCCACAGAAATCCTTTGGTTACCTCTTCTACAGACCTAGTGAGAATGTGGTCTTTGTAGCTAGGAGGGCTTTCTTTCGAGAGAGAGAGTTCATAAGCCAAGGAGACAGTGGGAGGCAAGTTGACCTTGAAGAAATTCAAGAGTCAAGTGGTGAAGGAACTTCAAACCCTAGCACTCAACTTGAGGAGGAAACTCCTGTTGAGCCAATTGACAAGTCTGTACCTCTGAGGCGTTCCACAAGGGTTAGGAATGCACCTGAGCATTACTATGGATTCCATATTACTGCGGAAGGTGATACACTTATCAGTGATGAGACACTGATAGGTCTGGATGAACCTAACAGTTACGCGGAAGCCATGGCAGGCCCTGAGTCAGCCAAGTGGAAAGAGGCAATGGACAGCGAGATACAGTCCATGTATGGCAATCAAGTTTGGAACTTGGTTGAGAATGTACCAGGTCGTAAGACTATAGGGTGCAAATGGATCTTCAAGAAGAAGACCGACATGGATGGTAATGTACACACTTATAAGGCACGACTGGTTGCAAAGGGTTTCTCACAAACTCCGGGAGTTGATTATGATGAGACCTTTTCTCCAGTGGCCAAGATTAAGTCTAGTAGGGTTCTGTTAGCCACAGCTGCATTTCATGACTATGAAATATGGCAAATGGATGTCAAAACCGCTTTCCTTAATGGAAAGTTGGCTGAGGATGTTTACATAAGTCAGCCAGAGGGTTTTGTCAATATAGAGTACCCTAATAAAGTGTGTAAGATTGAGAAATCCATTTATGGGTTAAAGCAAGCACCTCGCAGATGGAATCTTTGCTTTGATGAGAAAGTCAAAGAATTTGGCTTTTCTAGGAGTGAAGATGAATCTTGTGTATATGTCAAGGCTAGTGGGAGTATAGTTAGCTTTTTGGTATTGTATGTGGATGACATACTACTCATAGGAAATGACATCCCAACTCTGCAGGAAGTTAAGTCCTGGCTTGGGAA
Source organism: Lactuca virosa (assembly GCF_052849685.1). Lineage (NCBI taxonomy): Eukaryota > Viridiplantae > Streptophyta > Magnoliopsida > Asterales > Asteraceae > Lactuca > Lactuca virosa. Next base: position 175,804,301 of record NC_136426.1, read on the forward strand.
GTGTTTCTCTATGAAGGACCTAGGAGAAGCTGCATATATTCTAGGGATAAGGATCTTGAGAGACCGGAGTAAAAGACTAATTGGACTTAGTCAGAGTACCTACTTGGATAAGGTGCTGAAGAGATTCGGCATGCAGGACTCCAAGAAAAGAGAGTTACCCATCCAGAGTAACGCCAGATTGAGTAAGACACAAACCCCTAGTACTGAGGCTGAGATAGCAGAAATGAGTTGAATACCTTATGCTTCGGCTGTAGGATCGATCATGTATGCTATGACGTGTACTCGACCTGATGTAGCCTTTTCTTTGAGCATGGTTAGCAGGTATCAGGGGAACCCTGGCAAGGCACACTGGACTGCGGTAAAGAATATCCTCAAGTACCTACAGAGGACTAAGGACTGGGTCCTTACCCTCGGTGGGAGTGAAGACTTGAGAGTTGTAGGGTATAGTGATGCTAGCTTTCAGACTGATAGGGATAATTTCCGCTCTCAGTCAGGCTGGGTCTTTACCTTAAATGGAGGAGCAATTTCTTGGAAGAGTTCCAAGCAAGAGACAGTGGCTGATTCAACTTGCGAATCAGAGTATATAGCAGCTAGCGAGGCAGCAAAGGAGGCGATATGGCTGAAGAACTTCATTGGAGACCTTGGAGTTGTACCAGCTATTAAAGAGCCAATGGAAATTTTCTGTGATAGTGAAAGTGCAGTTGCCTTAGCCAAGGAACCAAGGGATCACGGGAGATCCAGACACATCGACAGAAAATACCATTTCATCAGACATCGAATAGAAGAAGGACTCCTCGTGGCAAAGAGGGTATCATCGGATGAGAATCCAGCAGATCCCCTCACGAAGGGACTGACTCGGGTTAAGCATCTCCAGCATGCTCAGAGCATAGGGCTGAAGGATGATATTAGATTTAGTAGTTAGATAACCTTGAAATTTGTAAAGTGTAATTGACATTAGATGATGAATAAAATGTGTTTTATTTATGAGTAAAGTGTTGCTATCTCTTGTCGATCGTTTACTATATTTCTTTTGCATGTTTTGACTTCCAGAATAATTATGTTTGGTATATCATATTATTCGAACCTCCACAGTCGGTCATATGTCGGAAGTAGGTATGAATCAAGACTGTCATGATTGGTTGCAGAGGTCTAAGTTGTTGGACATGGCTACAACACTCATGAGTGCTCATAAGTTCTGAGCATTGGACTCAACCCACGCTCATTGGAATCACTTCATGGAATTTATCTTGAGTGATCGTGAGACGGTAATATCATATAAGTCTTCAAACCTAGATATATGATTTGTTACTTATGAGTTGGTTATGCATTGATTGTACGAAAACGCATTGGTAACTCGATGTTATAAAACGTGCTCTTGTGTATAATTCAATGAGTAGTAGAACAAACATATGAGTCGAAGTTTATCTGTTCCTTCTTGGATTAGAAGCTGATATCTGGGCCCCTCGATGATTTTATTTTGACCTATGTACCGGGCCCGGTAAGAACTAAGTTGATGTGTTCAATTAAGTTCTTTGTCAAACAAATCGGAAATCGGGAAACAAACTGCTGGACAATAAGTAAGACATTGTACCATGTATTTGTCCGGCTGATATCTAGAACAGAGGATTATATGATCACTTATCTTAAATGGAGTATCATCATCTTCTCAGTTCCGAGAGACCTTGAAAGAGCTACGATTGCCGATCAGTTCCTGAAGTATTGAAGTTATAGTTATTAGACTTATCCAAGTGGGAGACTGTTGGATAAGGTGTCTAAGTCCATAACTATTTCTGGTATGTACTTGACCCGACCCGGCATGGTCCATTTGGGTTGCATGGCACCATGCAATTGGATAAACTAAAATGAGAGAAATAACACTTATGGTTTATTAATATATTATAAGTTCTAATATATTAATAATATTATTTAATTAGTTTGATCAAGAATTAATTTAGAATTAATTAAGTGATCAAAAGATAACTAATTAAATATATGGGTAGATTATGTAAATCTTCCATATCTTATATAGTGGGCTAAGAGGCTCCATGGATTATCAAGTTGGGTTCCACCTATAGGATGCTCCATGGATGCTCCATGGGAGTTAAAAACCCATGGGTCATGGAAATGAAGAGTCATGACACATTAGGGTTTACATGGTGTAACCCTAGATGTGTCAACACTATATAAGAAACCCATTCTCCACCAAAATCGGCAACACATAAGAAACAAGGGGGTAGACCGATTTTAGAAGTGTGTATTCTCTCTAAAGTCATTCCAAAAGCATTTGGTGTTGTGTGAAGCATTTGAGGCATCACACTTGGGGTGCTAGGCTCACAAGGTTTCAAGGATCATAAGCAACAAGGGTAAGTTATTCTATCTTTCATGCAAGTTAAAATTTGTTCCCCATGTATGCTAGATAGGAATATAACCTTGGAATTCAACTTTGCATGATAATTAGACAAACATAGATCCAAGGTTATTAGGGTTGCATGTACACTTAGGAAGTGTTAGAATGCTCAAAACCCATCAGGTTCACATTTAGGTTATTGTATACTTGTATATGTAATGTATGTACTAGAGTATTGTAGTTCTCTCTGTCTAGTATGTAGTATGTTCTCTTTGTTTCTCATCATAGTATGTTCTCTTGTATAGTGTATAGTATGTATTGTTTCTCATTATAGTATGTTCTCTTAGTTTCTCATAATAGTATGTTCTCTTAGTTTCTCATAATAGTATGTTCTCTTGTATAGTGTATAGTATGTATTGTTTCTCATTATAGTATGTTCTCTTAGTTTCTCATAATAGTATGTTCTCTTAGTTTCTCATAATAGTATGTATTGACTCATGTGTGAACTGACTCTTTGTATGTTTCATTGTACTATAAGTAATGAGTAGTATCTTCCTAAACTATACCTATTATAGTTACTAGTAAAGTTGTTTGTATAACTAAGTGTATTGAACTGAGATAAAAGCTTTTATGTCTATACATATATACATAATATATAACTAAGGATCAAACGACACTCGGACAAACAACAGGGTACTCTAAGTCCACAACTAAACAAGGAACATGAAATAAAGTGTGTTACCAGTCCTAAGTCCTTCAAACCTTACTTATATAACTATGTATGCATTAGACAAGGTTTGGAAAATATATAAGTGTAAAAGAGTTAAAGGAAAAAGGTTTGCCAACCAAGAACAAGTTTGATAAAGAGTTTAACATGTAAAAGAGTTTGTTAATCATTTTGAAGTAATTTGATTGATAAAACAGCTAAAAGTATAGCAAATCCATTGTTTGGTAGTTATTAATCACATGTGATTGATATAATAACTATAATGTTTCTACTTGTATTCCCCCCCCCCATAAAATCATTTAAAATCATTTAAAAGGTAGATTAAGGGGTATGAACTCACCTGTAGTAAGTGGTTTGGATGAAAGTGCTGGATAGGATGCTAAGTGTCAAGTGAAGACTGGAGCACAGACACGGATCCTATTTAACATATAATGATACATATATGTATCTAATTAGTGATTTAACAACTAATTAAGCAAGTATAGACACCCTAGAACATGGAAAACACTTTGATTCAAGTGCTAGAAGTACAAAAGGATTGCATCTAAGGGTTGTAGGGTCTCACTTTGGAGTTTACGGCCCATGGTAATTACCACATGAGTTTACGGCCCATGGGTTTATGGCCCAATGAGTTTACGGCCGTAAACTCATGGTAATTTGTACCATTTGTGTGATAAGGCCTTATAAGTCACTAGTGAGTGTTCTAGATGCATGTTCAAGCCTTAGGAAGGAATGATGGCACATATGCACCACCATTTAGGGTTTACGGCCAAAGGAGATTGCCTTGGCCGTAAACACCTAATGTTCTTGAGTTTCTTGATGTTTTCAAGGTGTTTACTAAGTGAATCAAGCATATAACAAGCTAAGGTATGGGTACTTACAATGTAGAAGCTTGATAAGGTGATTAAGGTTCAAGAACACTAGTGTGTGTTCTTGGTGTTCTTGGTGAAATGAACAACACTTGAAGATCTAACCAAAAGAAGAGATTTCATGGATGAAATCATGTATATTCACTAGATATGGAAGGATGTCAAGTTGAAAATGGAAAGATTACTTACTAGATTGAAGATTGGAATGAAAGTTCTTGATGATACTTGAGAGCAAAACCGAGTTCTAGGCTTGAAAGTGTGATAATGAATGAAAATGGCCAAGTATTTCATATATAGGCATGGAGTTTACGGCCACCATGAGCTTACAGCCGTAAACCCATGGTCTCATGGCCGTAAACTCCTCATTTGAGGGTTTAAGGCGTGTTTGGTGGTTTGGTACTTTAGTTGACCCATTCTAGTATTTGATCCTTTGATGTACTAAGCTCAGTAAGCTCAAACAGATTCTATACAATGCTAAAAGTTAGCAGAAATAAGTCTGACTTTGATTTGATTGACAGTACAAGATAGAAATTTTGGGTTGTCACATCATCCCCTCGTTAGAGAGAATTTCGTCCCGAAATTAGAGTTTAAGCAAATAAGTAGTTACACATAACTAAGTAAAAAGATGAGGATATTTCAATTTCATTTGATCCTCGCACTCCCAAGTGAATTCAGGTCCTTGCTTGGCGTTCCAGCGAACCTTCACTATCGGGATACGGCTTTGTTTCGTTTACTTGATCTCTCGGTCCATGATCTCTACAGGTTCTTCCACGAAGTTGAGTCTCTCGTTGATCTCGATCTCGTCGAGTGGGATAACTAGAGTCTCATCGGATAGACACTTTTTCAAGTTCGAGACGTGGAAAGTAGAATGTACGTTACTGAGTTCGTGGGGTAGATTGAGTTTGTAAGCTACAAGGCCGATTCTAGCGAGAATCTCGAAAGGCCCTACGTATCTTGGATTTAGCTTTCCATGCTTTCCGAAGCGTATCAAGCCCTTCCAGGGTGAGACTTTCAAAAGAACTCGGTCTCCCACCTGGAATTCCAAAGGTTTCCTTCTTTTGTCTGCGTAGCTTTTCTGTCGGTCTCTAGAGGCTTTCAATCGTTCACGAATCTGAACGATCTTCTCTGTCGTTTCCCGAATGATCTCCGGACCTGTGAGAGTGCTGTCAGGAACTCGTCCTTTAGCAAACTGGGTGTCACCCACCTCAGCCCAGCACAGAGGGGATCTTCACTTTCGGCCATAGTGGGCTTCAAATGGAGCAGCCTTTATGCTCGTGTGATAACTATTGTTGTAGGAAAACTCGACAAGGGGTAAATGAGTATCACATGCCTTCCCAAAGTCGATCTCACATGCTCTGTAACATATCTTCCAAGGTTTGAATAGTCCTCTCACTTTGTCCGTCAGTTTGAGGATGGTAGGCTGTACTCATGTCCAGCCTAGTTCCTAGGGAACTTTGTAGCGACTGCCAGAACCTCGAAGTGAATCTACTATCTCTATCAGAGATAATGGATATGGGAACACCGTGCAGTCGTACTATCTCCCTAATGTAGGTTCTTGTTAGTTTCTCCATCTTGTCAGTCTCTTTGATAGGCAGGAAGTGTGCGGACTTGGTTAACCTTTCAACGATCACCCATATGGTATCGAGATCACCCGTTGTCTTGGGCAACTTGGTTATGAAGTCCATTGTGATCCACTCCCACTTCTATTCAGGTATCTCCGGTTGTTGAAGTAAACCTGATGGTTTCTGGTATTCGACCTTAACGTTTGTGCAAGTAATGCATTTACTTACGAAGGTAGCAATCTCTGCTTTCATGTTAGGCCACCTGTATAACTTTTTAAGATCCAGATACATCTTATCTGAACCTGGGTGGACGGAATATCGAGTGTTGTGCGCCTCGGTCATGACCAAGTCTCTGAAGCCACCGTGTTTCGGTGTCCAGATCCGATCCATGAAATATAAAGCTCCGCCACCTTTGACTTCCAAGTTCTTATCCATCCCTCTCCGGGATTCACCCGCCATATTTTCGGGTTTCAAAGCGTCGAGCTGAGCCTCCTTAATTTGTGTGGACAAGTGTGAATGGATAGTCATAGTCAATGATTTGACTCTACGACCAGAGTATTCTTTCCGACTTAGAGCGTCAGCTACTACGTTGGCCTTGCCGGGATGATAACGAATTTCACATTCGTAATCACTGAGTAGCTCGACCCACCGTCGTTGTCTCATGTTGAGCTCCTTCTGGTCGCATATATGCAGTAGGCTTTTGTGGTCGGTAAAGATAGTGCTTTTCGTACGGTAAAGATAGTGTCTCCAGATCTTCAGAGCAAACACAACTGGTCCTAACTCAAGATCATGTGTGGTGTAGTTGACCTCGTGTGTCTTCAGCTGTCTCGAGGCATAGGCAATGACCTTACCTCGTTGCATTAGAACACAACCGAGCCCTTGATTCGATGCATCGCAGTAGACCATGAAGTCTTCTATTCCTTCTGGGAGGGATAGTATCGGTGCGGTGCATAAGGATCGTTTCAGCGTTTGGAACGCTTTCTCTTGCTTCTCTTCCCAGTCAATGGCCACGCCCTTCTGGGTCAAAGTCGTAAGAGGTTTCGCAATTCGAGAGAAGTTCTGAATGAACCTACGATAGTAGCTAGCAAGGCCTAGAAATTTGCAAATTTCTGTAGGCGTCTTTGGTGTTGACCAGTTCTCAATGGCTTTGATTTTGGAAGGGTCCACATGAATTCTCTCTTCACTAACAACGTGACCCAGGAATTTGACTCTTCGAATCCAAAACTCGCATTTAGAGAACTTCGCGTAGAGCTTCTCTGATCGTAACGTTTCCAAGATTTGACGTAGATGCTTACTATGCTCTTCCTTACTACGAGAGTAGATAAGTATGTCATCTATGAATACAATGATGAACTGATCCAAGTAAGGACGGCATACCCTATTCATTAAGTCCATGAATACTGCGGGCGCATTGGTCAATCCGAATGGCATCACTACAAACTCATAGTGTCCGTAATGAGTTCAGAAGGCTGTCTTCGGGACATCTTCCTCTAGCACTCGTAACTGGTGATACCCGGATCTCAGATCTATCTTCGAAAAGTAATTCGCCCTTTGAAGTTGGTCGAACAAATCATCTATACGAGGTAGAGGGTAACGATTTTTAACGGTAAGCTTGTTGAGTTCCCTGTAGTCGATGCACATACGAAACGATCCGTCTTTCTTCTTGACGAAGAAGACCGGTGCTCCCCAGGGTGAGAAGCTTGGTCTAATAAAGCCCTTGTTGAGCAGTTCGTTAAGTTTACCGGACAGTTCTTACATCTCTGCAGGTGCTAGACAATAGGGCGATTTGGCTACAGGGGTATCCCCTGGATATAAGTCGATTCTGAAATCGACTTGACGTTGTGGAGGTAATCTTGGGAGTTCTTCTGGAAAGATGTCGGGAAAATCGTGTACTACCGGAATGTTCTTAATGTCCTTCATCTCTTGGATCACGTCGACAACATGAGCAAGGAACGCGCGACATTCCTTTTGCAAGTATTTCTGGGCTTGAATACTCGAGATGATACGGAGGTTCGTGCCGAGTTTGTCGCCATAGACTACTAGAGTTTCGCCAGATGGGAGATTAAGGCGAACAGCCTTTTCATAACACATGATGTCGGCACGATGCAGACTCAACCAATCCATGCCGATAATGATGTCGAAACTTTTAATTTAGACCGGCATGAGGTCGATTGTAAATGAATGGTTATCTAGAGTTAGAGTACATCCTATGTATATAATCCTAGTGCTCTCAGTCTTTCCGTTAGCCATTTCTACAGTGAATGGTTCTTTAAGTGTTCGTGATTTTTGCTTAATTAATTGAGCAAATTTTTGGTTCACGAAAGTCATCTCCGCTCCACTATCAAACAGAATGCATGCATAAGAGTTATCGAGGAGTAACGTACCAGTGACCACTGTGGGGTCGGCAACCGCTTCCTCGTGGCCTATGGCCAAAACTCTGCCTACTCCACCGGAATTCCCTGTCTTCGGGCAGTTCCTTTTGTAGTGGCACACCTCGCCACAACCGTAGCAAGCCTGGCCCACACCAGCGTCGGGGATTTGGTTGATTGGCCTCGCCGGAGCTTTGCAGAAACGGGCAGTGTGCCCCTTCCTGTTGCAGTTAGCACACTGCATTTCCCGGCAGGCTCCTGTGTGGTGGAAGTTGCATTTTTTGCACTTGGGAAAACTTCCAGCGTATTCCTTTACCGGAGTGGCAGCGGCAGGTGCTATCGCAACATGAACGGCCATGACCTGCTGCTTTTTCGCAGCTTTCTGCTTCTTCTTGTCATCCCAGAACTTCCGCTTGTTGGCAGCGGCTTTGGAGGGTTCTGAGATGGCTAGGGTTGTTGTTATTGACGACGGGGTAAGGACCCCATGGTCAATGAGCCGTTGTGCCAATCGTTTGGCACTATCGAATGTAGTGGGGTTTGAAGCTAAAACATTCCCCTGAAATAGAGGCACTAGACCCCAGATGTACCTCTCTATTTTCTTTCCCTCCGTGTGAACCATGTTGGGACATAGGGCCACCAGCTCGCTGAATCTAGCGGTATGGGAAACTATGTCGGAGCCCTTCATGGTTAGGCTCCATAGTTCCTGTTCTAATTTCTGGATTTCGCCCCTCGGGCAGTATTCTTCAATCATGAGCTCTCTCAGAGCTTCCCAACCTATAGCATTTGCCACTACTAGAGTGAGTGACTTGACATGGCTATTCCACCATGTTAGGGCTTTTTCCTCGAAGGTTCAAGCAGCGAACTTGACCTTGCTCCCTTCTGGGCAGGAGCAGATTTCGAAGACCGATTCGGTCTTCTCGAACCATTGCGAGAGGGCAATGACTCCACCAGTCCCTTTAAAGGACTTTGGCTTGCAATTGGTGAAGTCCTTGTAGGAGCAATCTCTCGAGCGCACGAGGACCTCACCTTGAGTAGAATGAACAGACGTTCCACCTCCGCTGGTACTAGTAGAATGATATTGAGCATGGTTGTTGCCACAGCCGCAACTACTGTAGCATTTAGAGCTGCCGTATCTATTTGTAGAGGAGGCGGTGGTATTGGAGTTACCCGAGGATCGCGTCTCGTTGATCAGCGAGGAGACATCTTTTAACTAAAATTTTACAAAGATGACGATATTGGTAAGGATTTAATAGAGAGAAATGATGAGAGTGACTCATGGACTAACTCTCCATAGCCCAACAACACAATTGAATAGTATGATTGAATGTAGATCTAGTACTAGAAAGATGATAGCATTTGGATAATAATTTCAATGGGATTAGATATCTGTCAATAATACGGGTTTTACAGATGTAACTAGTTCGGGAAATATGACCTAGAAGTAGGTCTTACATCAAACCAAGATGGGAAAATTTTGACAGAAGTACGACCTAATCAAGACTTAACAGATCCAAAGTCTTTACAAAGATAGGAAATTAAACTAGAGTTTTTACATAACTAAGTTATATCCAAAAGAGAGAGTTGAGTAGGCTCTATCTACGACGAGAACCACTAGAATGAGTCCTTGACTCGGACAGACGACGCTCCATGTCTCTCATGCGCCTATCAGACATTTCCTGCCGAGCTCGAAGTTCCCTGACTTCAGCTTGGGATGCAGCTAGCTGTTGCTGCAGAGCCTCATTGGTTCTCCTAGTCCTTTCCATAGCCGCTTCGAGATGGCGAATGCGGACCGTGTTAACGCCAGAGTTGCCGTCAATTTCCATGACTCGGTCGATGGTTGCCCGACCTTGTTCGACATTCCGAGCAATTCTACGGACCATGATGGGCAAGACTCGGTCAGCTGAGCCTCCCTCGCTTTAATTGTAAAAGCTTCGGTCTCCATTGAAGGGTAAGGGCTGACCCTGCTCATCACTCCAATGGTTCAAGTTTTTCGCCCACAAGGGTGTGGGACCTTGAAACACTGGTCGGGGGTTAAGGTTTGGGATTGGAGCCTCTTGTGGTATGTTGTTGACTTCTGGCTCGGAGTCAGAACTATCAGAAAAGCCTTCAGAGTGGTGATCATCCAATGGGATTGGGTGATCATCTTCTGGATCTTCTTCAAGCCACCTTGCATTGCCTTCATTTGGGAAGTATGGGTCGCCGTGGGGATGGAATCCAGCCATGTTATCTACGCGAGAAAAGGGATAAAGAAATAATTAATAGACGTACAAATTAGATAATTATAAGATGATCTTTATCAGTTACTTCAATACTTGTATAGTGCATACTAGTTATATGTAATCAAAACAGGATAGACCTTCGTATAAGTGACCCTAACTCCAAACCCACAACCAAACAAGGAACAGGGAGTAAAGAAAAGATTACAGATTCTAAGTCTATGACATCCTAATTACATATAACCTTAGCGTATCCACTTAGCAACTATTGACCTACTAATAAAGACCTTTTTAGTTCTCAGATAAGGATTATTGTAACACAAAATACTCCTATAGTATTTTAGGTTTATGTTCTAATGTTTTCATTGTAGTAGTATTGGTAAGTTTTTAGAATTGTTGCCACATCATAACCATTCTCGGGCATATGCTAATCACTTCTCGGACCAACATAGTTGATCAGGCTATGTTACTCCCAGAACTGATCATACATCCCTGAGTCTACTTGTGATGTTCAACAAATACTTTTGTTCTGTCCTAGTGACACTGATTTTAGTATGAATGCAGGTATGTATACTTGGTTAAATATTTTAGAATTTAAAAGTGTAAACTCTTGATCAGAGTATTTTAATCCCGCTGTGTTTATAGTTTGTATATCTTTTATGGGTTGATATACTCGATTCACTATAAACGATGCTCTGATACCAATCTGTCACACCCCAAAACCGGAACGGCGGAAACGTTCGGGGGTGGAGGACGTCATGTGCAGGTAATATAAATCAGAGTATAATCCCAGAAACTCAATGCGGAAACCATATGAGTGAGTGTGTGTGTGATGCGCTGCTACACCACCGGCTCCTTCCCTTTGGACGAAGAGGTACCTGAAACCAAAACTAAAACTGTAAGCACAAAGCGTAGTGAGTTCCCCCATCATACCACATACCATAACATCACATAGCATACATACTGCCAGGCAATTCTGGGGTGCCCGACCTACCCATGTCAAGCCATTTTGGGGTGCTGACCTACCCATGTCAAGCCATTTTGGGGTGCTGACCTACCCATGTCAGGCCGTTCTGGGGTGCCGAATATCCTCCGGTCTATCTCAACCAGCAACGGGGACTATTTCACCTTACCTCTATCATACAAGAACATATACAATCATACGATCAAGCATATCTGGGGTACTGACCTACCCTTCGGTCCTAACGAACGAGTCAGGGAGAAACTATTCCCTGCTACTACCACTAACTCATATAACATATCACATAAGCATATCTCATAAACATATCTCATAATCACATCTCATAAACATATCACATAATCATACCGAGATAATTATCACAAAGACAATTATCTAACAATTACTCTTGTTGGTGGGCCGGCATTGTGGCCGTAGACCCACCCCTACTGGAAGGTAACTCACCTCGATGTCGTGTAGTGTCTGCACTGTCCTCGGTGTGAAAGTCGGCTCTCCTTGACTCCTCAATCCCTACATGACAACCCTTCTAAGTTATCAACTTGTACTCATAACCCCTACAAGGGTCAACTTGAATCCGATCAACGATGACCCAAATCGAATCTACCCCTCGCGCGGTCCTAGGAAGCTTCGTGATAAAATCCATAGTAATATCCTCCCATTTCCACAGCGGGATATCCAACGGCTGGACCTTGCCGTGAGATCGCTGGTGCTCAGCCTTGACCTTCCTGCAGGTCAGGCACCTCTCCACAAACCAAGCTACGTCCCTCTTCATACAGTGCCACCAATAATCAAGACGAAGATCTCTGTACATCTTCGTCGCCTCGAGATGGATAGAGAACCTGGATTTGTGTGCCTCCTCCATCAATACCTGACGCACACCTCCATGATATGGGACCCACACCTTACAGTGAAGAGTCAACAATCCCCAACTATCATAGTCAAAGGAGGAAACCTGACCCACAATACGCTCGCTCTTTCGATGTTCCTCCTTCATGGCCTCCTGCTGGGCCTCCTGAATCTGCTCTAACAATGGTGTCACAACTGTCATCCTCGTATAGATATCCCTGATCGGCGCTGCCTTGCGGCTAAGCGTGTCGGCCACGACATTGGCCTTCCCCGGGTGGTAGAGGATCTCATAATAATAATCCTTTACCACATCAAGCCACCGACGCTGCCTCATATTCAGATTTGGTTGATCCATGAGATACCTCAGCCTGTTGTGGTCCGTGTAAATAGTACAACGAACCCCATAGAGGTAATGGCGCCAAATCTTGAGGGCGAAAACAACAGCCCCCAGCTCCAAGTCGTGCGTCAGATAGTTCGCCTTGTGAGGCTTCAGCTGCCTCGAAGCGTAAGCGATAACATGTCCTCTCTGCATCTATAACGCGCCCAAACCTGAGATGGATGCATCGCAATATACTACAAAATCCTCCATGCCCTCCGGCAGGGCTAAGATTGGCGCCTCGCACAATCTCTGTCTCAACTTCTCAAACGTGGCCTGTTGCTCAGGCCCCCAATGAGAGACCACGGCTTTCCTCGTCAGCCGGGTCAACGGCACGACTATCTTGGAGAAGTCCTGAATGAATCTCCGATAGTAGCCGACCAGTCCCAGAAAGATCCGAATCTTAGATGGAGACCTCGGAACCTCCCATCTCATCACGGCCTCCACCTTGGCCGGGTCAACCAAAATCCCATTCTGGTCGACAAGGTGCCCAAGAAACTGCACCTCGCGCAACCAGAACTTAGCATACAAGCTCTCCCTCCTCAATGTATCCAGAACTTCACGCAAGTGCTCCTCATGCTGCTCTCGCGGCTTAGAATAAACCAAGATGTCGTCAATGAAAACTATCATAGATCGATCCAACATCAGCCTGCACACGCGGTTCATGAGATCCATGAATGTGGCAGGAGCGTTGGTGAGCCCGAAAGGCATCACCAGAAACTCATAGTAACCTTAACGCGTCCGAAAGGCTGTCTTTTGCACATCCTCATCTCTGACCCTCATCTGATGATAACCTGAACGCACATCAATCTTGGAGAACCAAGATGTTCCCTGTAGCTGGTCAAAGAGGTCATCAATCCTTGGGAGTGGATAACGGTTCTTCACCGTTTCCTTATTCAGCTCCCGATAATCTATACACATCCGATGCGACCCGTACTTCTTCTTTACAAATAAAATCGGGGCTCCCCAGGGTGAACTGCTCGGTCTAATGAATCCCTTGTCTAACAGCTCCTGCAGCTGTGTAGACAACTCATGCATCTCAGGAGGAGTCAACCGATACGGTGCCTTGGCTATCGGAGCCACACCTGGGACTAGGTCGATCCTGAACTCTACCTGCCTCTCTGGAGGTATCCCAGGCAACTCGTCGGGGAATACATCCGCGAACTCTCGTACTACTGGCACATCGCCCACCGTCGCCTTACCTGCCTCCCGGGTATCCACAACATAAGAGATGTATCCCGCGCAACCCTGCTGAAGGTAGCACCTAGCCCTCGCTGTTGAACATAAGGCTGGTCCTCGGTGTGGCCTCTCACCCTGAATCACCAGCTCTCCCCCACTTGGGGTTCTGATCTGCACCAACTGTTGCGCGCAGTCGATCACCGCCCCATTGGGGCTTAGCCAATCCATACCTATAATTACCTTGTTCCCCCGCAACGGTACATGAACCAAGTCTACCAGGTAACGCTCCTCGAGCAATCCCAAAACACAATCCCGGAAAACCTTTGATGGTCGCACTGACTGGTCGTCTGCAATCTCGACCTCTAGAGGGCAATCCAACATGCCCGACAACTCAGGAAACTTCTTGCTAAGCACAAGAGACACAAACGATCGAGTAGCACCCGAATCAAGCAACACCTGAACTGGGATACCATTCACATGGAACGATCCTAAACAGAACATACATATCACATATCAAATCATAGCGACATAACATAAAAGACTAGAGAGAAGAAATCATACCCGTCACCACATCGGGTGCGGCGCGTGCCTCCTCGGCTGTCAACTGAAACGCTCGGCTCCGCATCACTGGAGCCTCTGCATTGACCTTCCGGCCATCCAGAACTCGTGTTGTCGCTGGAGTCGGCACCACCACTAGCACTGCTGCTGATACTGCTGATAATCTAGGGTAGTTGGCCTTCTTATGACCCCTCTGATTGCAATGGAAGCAAATCAGGTCTGATGTTTGAACTGTGGGGGCGGGGGAAGTACAATCCCTGCCAAAGTGCCCCGTTTTGCCGCACTTGTAGCAGCTTGACGAGCCTTCTCTACAAGCTCCCTCATGCGGCCTGCCGCATTTGCTGCAGCGGCTCTCCCCCGGCTGGCCGTTCGACCTGACGTCGGATCCCTTGGTTTTCTTCCCCGAAACCCCTGTAACCTGCTCAGTCTCCGCCTTCCTCTTCTTGAGGTGCTCCAAATCAATCTCCCTCTCCCGCGCCCTGGTAATCATGGACTCCAAAGTCGGGCAGGCTGAATAGCTGACATGCTCCCGAATGTCAGCCCTCAACATGTCATCGTAGCGGGTCTTCCGCATCTCCTCATCCCCAGCATACTGAGGTACTAACAAGGCCCTCTCCCTGTACTTGGCGGTGATCTCCGCCACTGACTCCATAGTCTGTCTCATATCTAGAAACTCCTTGGCCAGCTGTTGAAGCTCCACAGCTGGTGCAAACTCCGCCCTGAACCTGGTCACAAATTCTGACCAAGTCATAGCTTCCACGGCCGGAGCTCCCAGCGAGTCATCGAATGACTCCCACCAATCCCTAGCTTTGTCCCACAAACAACCCGCAACAAAGCGAACCTTCGACCCCTCCGGGCAGAAGCTCGTCAACTGTGCAGACTCGATGTCCGTGATCCATCTCCTGGCTGCAGTGGGGTCCTTCGCCCCATGAAAGTCTGGCGCACCACTCCCTCGAAAGTCCTTAAAGGACAGTGTGCGCATACCCGATTGGCTAGACGCCAAGTCACTACTGAATGCTTGGAGGCGATCCTCCATCAGCTCAACAATCCCTTCCTTGATCGACCCAAAAATAATCTGGGTCGCCTCAAGGATACCTCTCATGATCTCAGACGCGATGAACTCGCGTAGCCCGTCATCGACCTGCTCGGACCCTACACCCGAGCCCGATCATGATCCTGATCCAGATCCTGAACCTCCTGCTCCATGTCGTGTGACCACCATACTGAAAATAAAACACGTAAACGTCAGGATCATACATACTTTCGAGAGGTCTCACATACTCCCCAAGTTTCCTGGTTCCATCTTGGCCCTCCTTGACTCGATTACGAATCCTCTACTTTCAGTAGTACGGGCCCATACTACCTTCCACATCTGTCCGTAGTTTCCTCAAGGATTGCCTCAACTTCACCAAGTCTCTTAACCATTATCCCTCTCCAACTGATCTCATCCTAGACTTTCCTAGGGCACCCTCCGATCTACTCTCCGCCATCAGCTGCACTAGGGGTCCCTACCCCCTTTCCCTAACTAGCTCGCGAATACTGTTACATATTCGCTTACTAGTTAGTTAAAGTTAGCCAGAACCCCTATAGCACAAAGCAAGCAGCATTTGTGCATTGAGTAACCAAATCGAGCATAACCTAATCAGGCTATCTCACTACCAACTAACAACTCTAACATACGGTTCAATGAGCTCCTATAGCAGGCATACAAGGCATCCTTCCTAGATCCTTAGCCCTAATCTAGCATACAGTTCTCATAAACGCATAACAGGCATACAAGGCATCCTCCTAGATCCTTAGCCCTAATCTAGCATGCAGTTCTCATAAACACATAACAAGTATGGGTATCTTCGGGAAAACTTACTTGAGCTCGGCCGGTCGCACACATCACACACCTCAATCTTTCTCAAAAATCTTTAATTTAGATTTTAGAAAAACTATTTCCTTGTAAAAAAAATCTTTCAAGCCCTTGGTTTGAGTTCAGACACCCCCCCTGAGGGTGTGTCCGAATCCCTCAAACCAAGGCTCTGATACCAACTTGTAACATCCTAATTTTTGAGACCAAAACTTTCATTTTTAATAAATACTTCACAACATAGTTTACCAAAACGTTACCCAAGTCATGTAATTTCATAAAAAAACTATAAAAGCGTGTTCGAAACCAACTCAACACAAGTAATATAAATCAGAGTACAATCCTAGAAACTCAATGCGGAAACCATATGAGTGAGTGTGTGTGTGATGCGCTGCTACACTGCCGGTTCCTTCCCCTTGGACGAAGAGGTACCTGAAACCAAAACTGAAACTGTAAGCACAAAGCTTAGTGAGTTCCCCCATCATACCACATACCATAACATCACATAGCATATATACTGCCGAGCAATTCTGCGGTGCCCGACCTACCCATGTCAAGCCATTCTCTGGTGCTGACCGACCCATGTCAAGCCATTATGGGGTGCTGACCTACCCATGTCAGGCCGTTCTGGGGTGCCGACTACCATCCGATCTATCTCAACCGGCAACGGGGACTATTTCACCCCTACCTCTATCATACAATAACATATACAATCATACAGTCAGGCATATCTGGGGTACTGACCTACCCTTCGGTCCTAACGACCGAGTCAGGGAGAAACTATTCCTTGCTACTACCACTAACTCATATAACATATCACGTAAGCATATCTCATAAAAATATCTCATAAGCACATCTCATAAACATATCACATAAGCATACCAAGATAATTATTACAAAGACAATTATCTAACAATTACTCTTGTTGGTGGGCCGGCATTGTGGCCTTAGACCCACCCCTACTGGAAGGTAACTCGCCTCGATGTCGTGTAGTGTCTGCACTGTCCTTGGTGTGAAATTCGGCTCTCCTCGACTCCTCAATCCCTACACGACAACCCTTCTAAGTTATCAACTTGTACTCCCTTCGTCCACAGATTACTACAAACCCGTCCCTAGTCTTCGAGTCTAGCAAGAGCTCGACGAGTTAACCTTCAACAACACTTCAGTCAATCTTCAACCAACTCAGCGAGTTCTTCCTTGAACTCGTCAAGTTCATCTTCAGCATATGAATGCGTCTAGTTTATGACTCGCCGAGTTGTAAGAACAACTCGCCGAGTCCATCTTCAAATATTGGGAGATTGCCTTGGACTCGCCGAGTGTGTTCTAGCACTCGTCGAGTCCCATGATTCCCAGGTCCCTTAAGAGCCTAAACAACCGTGGAACCTTGCACACTGTCATCTGGTCCTTTGAAAGAAGGTATTTGGTGGTCATTACACCCCGACTCGCCGAGTCCAAAGAACGACTCTCCGGGTCCATCCTTGACCATTAATATATAGTGGATTTATGTCACACCCCAAAACCGAGAATGGCGGAATACGTTCTGGGGTGGAGGACGTCATGTACAGTATCATAACAAAGCATAATAGTAAAGACAAGCAACAACATCCATTGCATTAAGATAATAATTGTAATACAAACGTGTTCAGTACAAATGTTAGACACCAAAAATACAATCAAAATAAAGTGGAGTCTTATGTATGCTCCGTCTTCTCAAAAGCTGCATCCTTACCTGTTTACTGATAACCTGAGAATACAAATTATTTTGAAAATGTTTATCAGCATAAAGCTGGTGAGTTCATAAGTATTTAGTGTCATTTCCTGTATAAAAATATTCACAATTATACATTGTAAAAGAAAGTTTCGGTGTTCGAAAATAGTATGAGCCCTAGAAAAACCCTATGTTTTCCAGAAAAAGTAGTCTTCACCAAGACCCGATGGTTTGTTTGTTCCTTTGATAATGTACAAGTTTTCCCAGTAGTTATTAGTTTGAAAATATAGTTTTAGACTTTATTCATGTATAGTAATGAGAAAAATGTTTTTTTTCCCCAACAGTATCACTGTCGGCCATATGTAATGAAATGCAGGCTCCAGGTAGTATTAAATGTACAATACTCCTCAGGGAGTCTGTTGCCTTTAATTCTTAAAGTATTAATTAAAGGTTTGAATGTGAACTCGTACGTAACCATTCTGATTGACGATCGAATCCCTTTGACCCTCCGAGTCATATGTAGTGATGTGACATTTTGTCACCCCTGGGCCTAGACGGCTCGGACTGTAGCTAGCAGTCGGGATGTGAGAGTGTCTGTCCCGTATAGATCTATACACATAATGCCCGCTCTCCCTCCAGGAGACTCTGGTTACGCGGTGATAGCACAAATATGTGTCGTATCGAGAAATAGTATGCCACATTCTATTTTAGTAAGTTCTCTTGTATAGTATGTATTGTTCTCTTTGTATAGCATATAGTGTTCTCTTTGTATAGTATATAATGTTCTCCTTGTATAGTATATAGTGTTCTCTTGTATAGTACATAGCATATATTGACTCACAACTGAACTGACTCTGGTAGTTGTCATGGCAATAGCAGCACTGAGTAGTAATCCTTAACTATACCTATTATAGTTAAATAGTAATGTAGGTTGTATGTCCTTGATATTCAAAGGCATTGAACTGATATGAAAACTTTTATATCTGACACAAATATATAAGATATATAACTAAGAATTCAACGAGAGTCGGACTAATAACAAAATACCCTAAGCCCACAATCAAACAAGAACAGGAAATAAGGTGAGCTATTAGTCCTAAGTCCTTCAAGTCTTACTTATATAAATATATTGGTGTAGATATGGTTTGAGAATAAAAATTAGTTTAAACGAATTTTGGAAAATAGTTTTATAGTGATTTAACACGAAAATGAATTTGGTAAGCATTTGAAAACAATTTAATTGGCAATATAGTTGAAAATATAGAAAATCCCTTTTTGGTGGTAAAAACAGTTAATAGTGTAGAAAATCCTTTTGGTTGCAAGTTATAATTCACATGCGATTGTTACTATAACTTATTTGGTTCAACTTGTATTCCCCCCCATAAAACAGTTAAAAACATTTAAAAAGGTTCATTTAAGGGTATGAACTCACCTGTAGTAAGTGAAGTGGATGGAAACGCCGGGTAGGATGCTAGGTGTCAAGTGAGGACTTGAACACACACACGGATCCTATGTAACATGTAGTGATGTATAAAGTATCTAATTAGTTGTGTAATCACTAATTAAGTGAGTAAAGGCACTTTAATGGATGAAAACACTTTGTTTCAAGTGTTAGGAGTGCTAAAGGTTGCATTTAAGGAGTGTATGGCCTCACTATGGAGTTTACACTTCACTTGGCCACACTTAAGTGTGTTTACGGTTGGGAGACCATTTCCCCCATGAGTTTACGGCCGTAAACTCATGGAAGTGGTGAGTTTGAGTGTCTAAAGGTCTCATGCATCACAAGGAAGGTTCCTAGGATCAATTCAAGGGCTTGGGAAGTGATTAGGGTTCAATTGGGTACTCCCTTGGAGTTTACGGTCCTTGGACCACTCCTTGGGAGTTTACGGTCGTAAACTCTAGGGTTTACGGCCGTAAACCCTTGACCACTTCAACCATTTCATGTTTTAGGGTCCTAAGCTCATCTACACTAGTTTCTAGTTCATCAAACAAGCTAAGGAAGGGTTTAGGGGCATCAAAACACCATTTGAGGTGTTTACGGTTTTGGGTTTACGGTTCTTGAATGTTCAAGAACCGTAAACTCAAGTTTATGGCCAAAAAGTCATGATCTTGGGTTCCTTAGTCCATGCATGCAAGTATTTAAGCTATATCTAAGCATTAGAGAAGGTTTGGAAGTGTTTTGGGGCTTCAAAACCCTCACATAGGAGTTTACGGTTTTGGGAGGCTCCCCAAACCGTAAACACATGCATGTTGGGGTATTTGGATGATCCAACTCGAATTAGCATGAATACCAAGCTAGAAAATCAAGTTAGGGGGTTTACCTTTGATTTTTGAGGCTTGAAAGTGGTGATCCTTGGCCAAACTCGATTTTAGAGAGAGAGGGTAGAGAGAGAAAGCTCCAAGGTGGGGAAAAGACTCTAAAGGTGGGCACTCCTCCTTTATATATGGCTGCCTAGTGGGGACCCACCATACACTGTCGTTTAAACGGAGCTAAATGTTTTTACCCGGTAAACTAACCGTAACCCGACTTAGATGCTTTAATTCCGTCATTAAATATATATTATTTTAATAACTCAAAATGAATTATTTTAATAAATAAAAGTTAATGGAAAATTTTAATAGAACTAACTTTTATTAACGGAAACGGGTTACAGTGACGGAGTAAATTTCGGGTTGTCACATCATCCCCCCGTTAGAGGGAATTTCGTCCCGAAATTCAGAATTCAAGTAGTTACGTTAATACAACACAATTAAGCAAAGAGATGAGGATAGTTAAGTTTCATTTGATCCTCGCGCTCCCAAGTGAACTCTGGTCCTCGCTTGGCGTTCCAACGAACCTTCACAATCGGGATGCGGCTTTGCTTCGTTCGTTTGACCTCTCGGTCCATGATCTCCACAGGTTCTTCCACGAAGTTGAGGCTCTCATTGATCTCGATTTCATTGAGTGGAATTATGAGAGTCTCTTCGGATAGGCACTTTTTCAAGTTCGAGACGTGGAAGGTAGGATGCACATTACTAAGTTCGCGGGGTAGATTGAGTTTGTAAGCTACGGGGCCGATTCTAGCGAGAATCTCAAAAGGCCCTATGTATCTTGGATTCAGCTTTCCGCGCTTTCCGAAGCGTATCAAGCCTTTCCAGGGTGAGACTTTCAAAAGGACTCGGTCTCCCACCTGGAATTCCAAGGGTTTCCTCCGTTTATCTGCGTAGCTTTTCTGTCGGTCTCTTGAGGCTTTAAGTCGTGCTCGGATTTGTACGATCTTTTCGGTGGTTTCGCGGATGATTTCTGGACCGGTGAGAGTGCTGTCAGGAACTCGTCCCTTAGCTAATTGAGTGTCGCCTACCTCGGCCCAGCACAGAGGGGATCTGCACTTCCGGCCGTATAGGGCTTCGAATGGGGCAGCTTTGATGCTTGTGTGATAACTGTTGTTGTAGGAAAACTCGACTAGGGGTAAGTGGGTATCCCACGCCTTACCAAAGTCAATCACACAGGCTCGCAGCATATCCTCCAAGGTTTGAATAGTTCTCTCACTTTGTCCATCGGTTTTAGGATGGTATGATGTGCTCATATCCAGCTTAGTTCCAAGAGCCTTCTGTAGCGACTGCCAGAACCTCGAGGTGAACCTGCTATCCCGATCGGAAATAATGGACACAGGTACACCGTGCAGTCGGACTACCTCTTGGATGTAAATTCGCGTAAGTCTCTCCATTTTGAAATTTTCCTTGATAGGAAGGAAGTGGGCGAATTTGGTTAGCCGGTCGACAATTACCCAAATGGTGTCGTACCCACTCGGAGATTTGGGCAATTTGGTAATGAAATCCATAGTAATTCTCTCCCACTTCCATTCAGGTATCTCTGGCTGTTGGAGAAGGCCCAAGGGTTTCTGGTATTCGACCTTGACCTTAGCGCAAGTAAGGCACTTATTCACGAAGGTAGCGATTTCCGCTTTCATGTTAGGCCACCAGTACGATTTCTTGAGATCCAGGTACATCTTATCTGAACCTGGGTGAATGGAATATCGAGTGTTGTGCGCTTCTTTCATGACCAAGTCTCTGAAGCCACCGTGTCGCGGTGTCCAGATCCGGTCCATGAGGTAGTAAGCTCCGTCATCCTTGACTCCCAGATTCTTATCCATTCCTCGCAGGGACTCTCCTGCCACATTTTCCGGTTTCAAAGCTTCAAGCTGTGCTCCCTTAATTTGTGCGGGTAGATGCGAATGGATAGTCATGGTTAGGGACTTGACTCTTCGCCCAGAATATTCCTTCCGACTTAGGGCGTCTGCTACTATATTGGCTTTACCCGGGTGGTAACAAATTTCACATTCGTAGTCATTGAGTAGCTCGACCCACCGTCGTTGTCTCATGTTGAGCTCCTTCTGGTTGAAGATGTGTTGGAGGCTTTTGTGGTCGGTATAGATGGTGCTCTTTGTGCCATACAGATAGTGTCTCCATATCTTTAGGGCGAACACGACCGCTCCTAGCTCGAGGTCGTGCGTGGTGTAGTTGACTTCGTGTGTCTTCAGCTGTCTTGAGGCGTAGGCGATGACCTTACCTCGTTGCATCAGAACACAGCCGAGCCCCTGATTGGATGCATCGCAATATACTACGAAGTCTTCTGTCCCTTCGGGGAGGGACAGTATCGGCGCGGTGCACAAGGCTCGCTTCAGGGTTCGGAAT
Source organism: Lactuca virosa (assembly GCF_052849685.1). Lineage (NCBI taxonomy): Eukaryota > Viridiplantae > Streptophyta > Magnoliopsida > Asterales > Asteraceae > Lactuca > Lactuca virosa. Next base: position 175,826,566 of record NC_136426.1, read on the forward strand.
GCCTTCTCTTGTTTTTCTTCCCAGTCAAAGGCCACACTTTTCTGGGTCAATGTCGTAAGAGGTTTCGCAATCCGAGAGAAATTCTGAATGAATCTTCGGTAGTAGCCAGCGAGGCCTAGAAATTGGCGAATTTCTGTAGGCGTCTTCGGTGCTGACCAGTCCTCAATAGCTTTAATCTTGGATGGGTCCACGTGGATTCCTTCTTTGCTAACCACGTGTCCTAAGAATTCGACTCTTCGGATCCAAAATTCTCACTTTGAGAACTTTGCGTAAAGCTTCTCCGATCGTAGAGTTTCCAGGACCTGTCGCAGATGATCGCTATGCTCTTCCTCGCTTCTAGAGTAGATAAGTATATCATCAATGAAGACGATGACGAACTGATCCAAGTAAGGACGACATACTCTATTCATCAAGTCCATGAAGTCTGCGGGCGCATTGGTCAGTCCGAACGGCATCACTACGAACTCGTAGTGCCCGTAACGAGTCCGGAAGGCTGTCTTCGGAACATCCTCCTCGAGCACTCGCAACTGGTGATACCCGGACCTTAGATCAATTTTGGAAAAGTAACTCGCCCCTTGCAGTTGATCAAATAAATCGTCTATACGAGGAAGGGGATAACGGTTCTTGATTGTCAGCTTGTTGAGTTCTCTGTAGTCGATGCACATGCGGAACGATCCGTCTTTCTTCTTTACGAACAAGACTGGTGCTCCCCAGGGTGAGAAGCTTGGTCTTATAAAGCCCTTGCTGAGCAGTTCGTTAAGTTGGCCGGATAGTTCTTGCATCTCAGCAGGCGCTAGACGATAGGGCGATTTAGCTACGGGGGTAGCTCTTGGAATTAAATCGACTCTGAACTCGACTTGACGTTTGGGAGGTAGGCCTGGCAGTTCCTCTGGAAAGATGTCAGGGAAGTCGCACACGACGGGGAAATCTTTGAGTTCTTTCGTTTTCCGGCTCGTGTCGACAACGTGTGCAAGGAATGCGTGATATTCCTTGCGCAAGTATTTCTGGGCTTGAATGCTCGAGATGATACGAAGGCTCGTACTGGGTTTGTCTCCGTAGATCATCAATGTTTCATTGTTGGGCAGTTTCAAACGGATGGCTTTGTCGAAACACAGGATGTCGGTACGGTGGAGACTCAACCAGTCCATGCCTATGATGACATCAAAGCTCTTGATCGCCACTGGTATGAGATCGATAGGAAACGAATGATTATCTAGCGTGAGAGTACAACCTATGTAGATTTCGTTAGAACTTTCCGTCTTGCCATTAGCCATTTCTACGACGAAGGTTTCTTTCAGTGATTGCGGTGATTGTTTGAGTAAGTGTTTAAAGTTTTGATTTACGAAACTTCTTTCTGCCCCACTATCGAATAGAATACAAGCGTAATAGTTATCGAGAAGGAACGTACCCGTGACTACGGTGGGGTCTGCTACAGCCTCATTATGGCCAATAGCAAGTAGTCTACCTGCTCCTCCCACGTTGCCAGCCTTTGGACAATTTCTTTTGAAATGTCCGACTTCGCCACAGCCATAGCAGGCCTGGCTCGCTCCCGAACTAGGAATTTGGGAAATAGGTTTGGGAGGTGCTCTGCAGAACCGGATGGTGTGGCCCTTCCGGTCGCAATTGGTGCAGTGCATTTCACGGCATGGGCCGTTATGATGGAAGGCGCACTTATCGCACTTGGGTAGATTCCCCGCATATGTTTTGGTGGGCACAGGGGCAGTAGGAGTAGTGACAGCATGGACAACCACTATTTGCTTATTACTGGAAGAGGATTTGACTGATTTCCCCTTCTTTCGATCTCCCCGTTTTCTCTTGTTGTCGGAGGCGTGAGTTGGAGCAGTAGTGATGGTTGTGGTTGTTGATGGAGCACGGGGAACTTCATGATCGATAAGCATTTGGGCCAACTCCTTGGCACTTTCGAAGGTCGTTGGTCTTGATGATAGAACGTTCCCACGATACGGAGGCACTAGGCCCCCGATGTATCGCTCAATTTTCTTGGCTTCCGAGGGGATCATGTTAGGGCATAAGGCTAACAGCTCGCAGTACCGGGTTGTGTAAGCTACTATATCGGAACCCTGCATTTTGAGACTCCAGAGTTCCTCCTCCAATTTCTGAATTTCTCCCTTTGGGCAGTACTCTGTCATCATTAGGTCTTTCAGTGTATCCCAACCCATGGCGTTAGCTGCTACCAGGGAGAGGGCTTTGACATGGCCATTCCACCATGTTAGGGCCCTTTGGGTAAGGGTACAAGTAGCAAACTTTATCTTGCTCCCTTCGGGGCAGGAGCACATTTCGAATACTGCTTCGGTTCTTTCGAACCATTGGGTTAGGGCAAGGATTCCCCCGGTCCCGTTGAAGTAGGTAGGCTTGCAACTGATGAAATCTTTATAGGTGCATTCCCGAGCACGGGGGTGGGTTTCACCCTGGCTAGAGTTAGTGCCCAGTCCACCTCCACTGGCACCACCAGAATTGACTTGCGCCAGAGCGGCGGTCACGGCTGCAGTCACGGCTGTTTGGAACAACACCGGGTCGAACTGCGGAGGAACCGGCGGTGTAGGTGGTGGTGGTGGAGCTTGAGTTGCGGGAGTTCTCCTGGTTGGACGCTTGCGAGGCGACATCCTGTACTGAAAGGTTACGAAAACGATGACAATAGTAAGAATCGATTTGTAAACATGATAAGAGTGTTTCTTGGACTAACTCTCTATAGTCTAACAAACAAAGGGAAATGTACTGCTAGGTTAGGGACACCCAAAAGTACAACTTCCCTATCGATTAGATACTGCCAATAATACTGGTATTACTGATGTATAATGAGTTCGAGAAAGAAAATGACCTAGCAGTAGGTCTTACATCAAACCATCAGGGAAAATGTTGGCAGTTTAGTAGTCTAGCTCGAGTACTTCCAAAGTTAGGAATGTTTACAGGCATGTACTCTATTGACTATAGAAAGAAGGCTATTCCTTAATCAAAAGAGAGGGATGAGTTGGCATCTTTTACTGGCGACGGGGATCCTTTGGGGCAAACCCTAAGATCAGCCAGTTGGCGCACAACTCCCTGAAGATGTTGCTCGTGCGTCCTGTGACGTGCTCGGAGTTCCATGACTTCCGCTCGGGATGCGGTTATGCCATTTACGCGAGAATGGGGAAAGAAAATTGATAGGCGCGCTAATCTATGATACTTATAAGATGATCGTTATTAGTCAACCCAATATTTGCATAGTGCATACCAATTACATGTAATCGAAGCAGAATAGACCTTCGAATAAGTGACCCTAACTCCAAGCCCACAATCAAACAAGAACATGAAATGAAGCAAAGGTCACAGATTCTAAGTCTATAACGCCTTAGTCACATGTAACCGTGGTGTATCCACTTAGCAACTATTGCCCTACTAGTAACGACCCTTTTAGTTCTCACATATGTTGTAACTAGAATGCAAAATACTCCTATAGTATTCTTGTTCTGATGTTCTTGTAGCAGTATTGGTAAGTTTTAGACTTGTTGCAACACCACAACCATTCTTAGGCACATGCTAGCCACTCCTAGGAAAATGTAGTTGATCAGGCTACATCCGCCTAGTTTTGGCCATATGTCTCTAAGCCTAACTGTGATGTTCAACAATCTTAATACTTTTGTTCTGTTCTAGTATGATACTGACCCTTTGTATGAATGAATGTATATATATACTTAGTTAAATATTTTATTATTTAAAAGTATATATTCTTGTTCAGAGTATTTTAGTCCCGATGTGTTTATAGTTTGTATATCTTTTATGGGTTGATATACTTGATTCACTATAAACAGTGCTCTGATACCAATCTGTCACACCCTAAAACCGAGAACGGCGGAATACGTTCTGGGGTGGAGGACGTCATGTACAGTATCATAACAAAGCATAATAGTAAAGACAAGCAACAACATCCATTGCATTAAGATAATAATTGTAATAGAAACGTGTTCAGTACAAATGTTAGACACCAAAAATACAATCAAAATAAAGTGGAGTCTTATTTGTGCTCCGTCTTCTCAAAAGCTGCATCCGTACCTGTCTACTGATAACCTGAGAATACAAGTTATTTTGAAAATGTTTATCAGCATAAAGCTGGTGAGTTCATAAGTATTTAGTGTCATTTCCTGTATAAAAATATTCACAATTATACATTGTAAAAGAAAGTTTCGGTGTTCGAAAATAGTATGAGCCCTAAAAAAACCCTATGTTTTCCAAAAAAATTAGTCTTCACCAAGACCCGATGGTTTGTTTGTTCCTTTGATAATGTACAAGTTTTCCCAGTAGTTATTAGTTTGAAAATATAGTTTTAGACTTTATTCATGTATAGTAATGAGAAAAATGTTTTTTTTTCCCCAACAGTATCACTGTCGGCCATATGTAATGAAATGCAGGCTCCAGGTAGTATTAAATGTACAATACTCCTCAGGGAGTCTGTTGCCTTTAATTCTTAAAGTATTAATTAAAGGTTTGAATGTGAACTCGTACGTAACCATGCTGATTGACGATCGAATCCCTTTGACCCTCCGAGTCATATGTAGTGATGTGACATTTTGTCACCCCTGGGCCTAGACGGCTCGGACTGTAGCTAGCAGTCGGGATGTGGGAGTGTCTGTCCCGTATAGATCTATACACATAATGCCCGCTCTCCCTCCAGGAGACTCTGGTTACGCGGTGATAGCACAAAGATGTGTCGTATCGAGAAATAGTATGCCACATTCTATTTTAGTAAGTTCTCTTGTATAGTATGTATTGTTCTCTTTGTATAGCATATAGTGTTCTCTTTGTATAGTATGTAATGTTCTCCTTGTATAGTATATAGTGTTCTCTTGTATAGTACATAGCATATATTGACTCACAACTGAACTGACTCTGGTAGTTGTCATGGCAATAGCAGCACTGAGTAGTAATCCTTAATTATACCTATTATAGTTAAATAGTAATGTAGGTTGTATGTCCTTGATATTCAAAGGCATTGAACTGATATGAAAACTTTTATATCTGACACAAATATATAAGATATATAACTAAGAATTCAACGAGAGTCGGACTAATAACAAAATACCCTAAGCCCACAATCAAACAAGAACAGGAAATAAGGTGAGCTATTAGTCCTAAGTCCTTCAAGTCTTACTTATATAAATATATTGGTGTAGATATGGTTTGAGAATAAAAATTAGTTTAAACGAATTTTGGAAAATAGTTTTATAGTGATTTAACACGAAAATGAATTTGGTAAGCATTTGAAAACAATTTAATTGGCAATATAGTTGAAAATATAGAAAATCCCTTTTTGGTGGTAAAAACAGTTAATAGTGTAGAAAATCCTTTTGGTTGCAAGTTATAATTCACATGCGATTGTTACTATAACTTATTTGGTTCAACTTGTATTCCCCCCCATAAAACAATTAAAACATTTAAAAAGGTTCATTTAGGGGTATGAACTCACCTGTAGTGAGTGAAGTGGATGGAAACGCCGGGTAGGATGCTAGGTGTCAAGTGAGGACTTGAACACACACACAGATCCTATGTAACATGTAGTGATGTATAAAGTATCTAATTAGTTGTGTAATCACTAATTAAGTGAGTAAAGGCACTTTAATGTATGAAAACACTTTGTTTCAAGTGTTAGGAGTGCTAAAGGTTGCATCTAAGGAGTGTATGGCCTCACTATGGAGTTTACACTTCACTTGGCCACACTTAAGTGTGTTTACGGTTGGGAGACCATTTCCCCCATGAGTTTACGGCCGTAAACTCATGGAAGTGGTGAGTTTGAGTGTCTAAAGGTCTCATGCATCACAAGGAAGGTTCCTAGGATCAATTCAAGGGCTTGGGAAGTGATTAGGGTTCAATTAGGTACTCCCTTGGAGTTTACGGTCCTTGGACCACTCCTTGGGAGTTTACGGTCGTAAACTCTAGGGTTTACGGCCGTAAACCCTTGACCACTTCAACCATTTCATGTTTTAGGGTCCTAAGCTCATATACACTAGTTTCTAGTTCATCAAACAAGCTAAGGAAGGGTTTAGGGGCATCAAAACACCATTTGAGGTGTTTACGGTTTTGGGTTTACGGTTCTTGAATGTTCAAGAACCGTAAACTCAAGTTTATGGCCAAAAAGTCATGATCTTGGGTTCCTTAGTCCATGCATGCAAGTATTTAAGCTATATCTAAGCATTAGAGAAGGTTTGGAAGTGTTTTGGGGCTTCAAAACCCTCACATAGGAGTTTACGGTTTTGGGAGGCTCCCCAAACCGTAAACACATGCATGTTGGGGTATTTGGATGATCCAAATCGAATTAGCACGAATACCAAGCTAGAAAATCAAGTTAGGGGGTTTACCTTTGATTTTTGAGGCTTGAAAGTGGTGATCCTTGGCCAAACTCGATTTTAGAGAGAGAAGGTAGAGAGAGAAAGCTCCAAGGTGGGGAAAAGACTCTAAAGGTGGGCACTCCTCCTTTATATATGGCTGCCTAGTGGGGACCCATCATACACTGTCGTTTAAACGGAGCTAAATGTTTTTACCCAGTAAACTAACCGTAACCCGACTTAGATGCTTTAATTCCGTCATTAAATATATATTATTTTAATAACTCAAAATGAATTATTTTAATAAATAAAAGTTAACGGAAAATTTTAATAGAACTAACTTTTATTAACGGAAACGGGTTACAGTAACGGAGTAAATTTCGGGTTGTCACAATTTAAATGGGTCTTAACACATCAAAACTATAGATCTAGCCTCCTAATGTCCATTTTACACGTAAATTCTCCAGTTTGGTGCACATGCATGGGATCTTTGGCTAAAAAAGCCATAAAAGATGGTCTACAAGATGCATGGGGTGTTTATGGCAACAAAGTTGGCATCTTTATGCCATAAAGACCCCCAATAGCTCCAGATCTGAAGTCATAACTCCATATTACACTTCACAACCCGAAAATCGCTTAGAAAGCCCTAAATATACCAATATCCAAGCCCTAAAGATGATTATTTTCATGGAAGATCAAGATAGGAGATTTTTACCTTAAATGAGCTGGAAATGGAACACAATCTCTGGATCTCCAAGCTCCCACTCGAACTCCCAAGCTCCTTTCCTCTTCTCAAGCTTCACAAACCACCAAAATGCACAAAATGACCTTAGAACACTGAAACAAGGCTTGGGTTTCGAGTTAGGGTTTGCTCTGGACGATGGGGGCTGAGTTGAGGGGTTATAATGTGTTTAAATAGGGTGCAAACCCTCAATTTAGGGTTTCAATCAAAACAACGTCTACTCGCTGAGTCGGTCTCCCGACTCGACGAGTAGACTACTTAAACTTCCCGCGGATCACGACCCTACTCGACGAGTTGGGCCTCCAACTCTTCGAGTCCCAGAGAAAAACATAATAAATATTGAATTAAAGGCATACCAGGAATCGGGTGTTACAGTCCGGGAGTGGAGGACTTCATTTGTAGTATCACAACACATGCATCATAGTAATCAAAGTACAAATAACCATTATATTTAAAAAGTAAAAGTATTTACATGTGTTCAATCATTGTATATTAACACCAAAACATTTATAACAAAATACAGATGATATGACTCAAAACGGCTCCATCTTCTCAAAAGCTCGGGGAGTACCTGTCTACTGATTCCCTGAGAATATAAGTAATTTGAAAAGAGAGTATCAACATAAAGTTGAGTGAGTGCATAAGTATTTATGTTTGAAAGTATGTTTTCTGTTCTTTGAATATGTAAATTGTTCCAAAAAATCCTATATTTTCTGCTGTACATGAAAAGTAGTTTTAATCTCATAAAACTGTTATGTTTGTAAACCATTGTTCTGTATTTGTATTCTTTTGTAAAACCTGTATAAGTGAGTTTGCCTGGCTCCACCAGTTGTTATTGTAAACTGTAATGTATGTAATACTATAAACTGTATCATTGTAAACCTAGTACTTTGAAAATGTACTCATGTTTAGTTAATTATACACTAACGTATTGTTAATATCTTTTAAATGAGTTATTATAACCATACTATGACTAGATGGACAGAAACAACGCTTTGAAGGTGTTAAACTGTTGATAGCAACTGTCACTCGTAGGCGTGTATGCCCGGCTGTAGCAAGCAGTCTGAGTACGGGGTTGTCAATCCCAATATAGATCTATACACACTTGTTTCAATCCCTGACTGGAGATTCTGGTTATAATATCAGGACTTTAACTATGCTGTTTAAATGAATTAAAGAACCTGAATCTGTTGACTCAAAAAAGCATATAAACGTTACTTGTATAATGAAAACCCAATCATTATGAAATAAATGATTGATAGTATGTTCCATGTTTAGTATACTTGAAATGTAGTAGTAGTGTACCCTTGTTTAGTTTTGAATCAAACCCTTGTTATTGTATAATAGTGTAAACCCATGTTCTTGTAAAACAGTGTACTCTATTATAGTTGACTCGTGAGTTAGTGTTCCTGAATCATAAATTATACTTATTATAATTTATATGTACTTTCTGTATTGATACTAACTGTTCATGAATGCAACCCCTTGCTCGACATGTTACAGAGGGTATTGAAACTGAAAGAAGTAACCTTTATATTTATATACATATACAAATATATATAACTAAAATTTAAACGACATTCGAACAAATAACCGATACCCTAAATCCACATCCAAACAAGGAGAAGGAAATAAAGTTAGTTATCAGTCGTAAGCCCTTTAAATCTTATTTATATAAATAAATATATATATATATATATATATATATATATATATATATATATATATATATGATTTTTGTGGAAAAATATAAGTTTGTAAAACATTTTGAAGAGTTTAACATTTTGAAATACTTTTGATGGCTTGATGTCATTTTAACACAATTTGAAAGCATTTGATTTTGAAGATAACTGAAATCCATTTTGTAAGATATTTTGAAATCTTTTGTTGATAACACAAGATCCTTGTGTTAGACTTGTATTCCCCCTCCCCCCCTAAAACTGTAAAAACTATGAAAATACGGGGGTATGAACTCACCTTTTGGTAGATGATTCAATTGATGAATTCGTATAGGATGTTTACTTCCACAAATGAAATTCCGTAGCACAAACAAGTCCTATATAGTAATTTATATAGCATATATGCATCCAATTAGCTAAAGCAATCATAGGAATGATTGGAAATTGGACTAATTTGTAAGTATGGCTTACAAATTGAAGTGTTAGAAGCTAAAATGGAATCGGATAGGTGTTCACGGTTAGAAGGTTCACGGCCATGTATGTGTTCATGGCCCAATGTTCTTGAATGAATGAAGAACACTTGATGATCCTAGGCCAGATTCTAAGAAGATTCAAAGCTTTTCAGGTGGTTGTTCTTCGTGTTCTTCAGGTGTTCTTCGTGTTCTTCATGAAGACTAGTGAAATCAAATGATTTTCAGCCTAGTATAAGAAGATTGAAGGGTGTGCTTGAATTGATAACAAGATCAAGTAAAGATACCTGTTATATCTTGTGAAGAACTAGTGAGTATTGCTTGAATATGATGTGAAAGGATGAATATAGCATGTTCTTGGGGAGAGAGGTTGTTCTTGGCTGATCATACTTGAGAGAAAAGGGTAGAAATCTTGTTTGAAACTGAGATAATGAAGTAAAAATCAGCTGAGAAGTATATAGGTGCGAGGGTTCTTGGCCCAAGGAGTTCACGACCGAAGGCGGTGGACTGTTCACGGTTTTGGTTCTCGGCCGAAGCGTTCACGGTCTGAGGGTTCACTGATGAAGTCGGTAGACCGTTCACAACTGTGAGGTTTGCGTCCTTGGTTTACGGTCCTCGTATGCGGCCCAAAGAGAAAGACGAGAAGAAGGGTGCGGAAGTTCTCGGTCTTAAGCATTTCTCTTCTAAATTCAACCACAAATATTCTAAGGATTTTTAACAAGCAAAGATTATTATTCCAACCTTTATAAAAACCCATACAATAAAAAGGACTTTATTTGACCCAAGTTTGATTTTGGTTGACTAAGGTTGACTTTACAAGTAGTAAAATAACGAGATGCTACATAATCTGACCGACATCCATGGGCGAATGAGGGAGAAGGAATTTTATATAACGCCAAAGAAAATTACAATCATAGAATGCTAAACTACACTTGTAATCTGATCACTCACTATAAGGTATCACTCGTATTTTTGACTGCCGAAAATAAGACTCAAAAAATACATCACTATTTCTTTTATGTGTATCTATGCTTGTTGTTCTATTTATTTGCTGCACACTTCTCTAAATATATAGAGATCTTGCCCTTAATAATAATAATTATTATATATATATATATATATATATATATATATATATATATATATATATATATATAAACCTCCTCGAAAATTTGAACGTTGAAAACAGTTCATTGGCATTTAATGTTGCTTGTTGCGGCCAAAACAAATTTCTTTCTGCACGTAGAGTTGGTGATAGTGACGTTCATCCAATAATTCAATTCAATTGTTAATTGCTAAGTTTCATTTATGGTCCATGAACTACAAGGAACTTGTCATATTTTTCATGACTCTATAAATCTTAGCAAAGAACACAAACATGGGAATTAAAGGTTGAGGCATGTATCCATAGAGTGTCCTTATTGAAACAATTATGTCTTACTGCTGTGTTTGGAATTACCTAAGGAAATCTCCATTAAAATTCCATTATTTTATCCTAATTTACAAATAAGTCTCAAACTAAAGTTTGTTTATAAAAAAGCGTGAATTATTAGGGTAAGTATTTTCCCATGAATGTGTAATGTCCCAAAAATCATGATAAAATTTTTGTTTTTCAAAATACCATTTTCTTATACCACAAGTCATACAAACTCAAATCTAAAACCATAGTTAAAAAAAACAAATTATCCAAAAACATCTCTCAACATAAATCTTAGGATGATGTGTACGATCACACATTCGCCTTGTCCCGATCATCTGATGTACCTGAAAACATAAAACCAAACTGTAAGACAAAGCTTAGTGAGTTCCCAGAAATATCCCACACAACATAACATATACAAACATACATGCTGGGTCCACAGTCTCCCGACTAGATTAGCCCTGGCCCACCGTCTCCCGACTAGATTTCCCCTGACCCACAATCTCCGATTTCCCCTATCCCACAGTCTCCCGACCAGATTGCCCCTCTGGCCGACAGTCACCTGACTAGATTGCCATAGGCTTGTTAGCCTAAAACAAAAAGTAGTACCGCCTCAACCCACCTGCACTATGCCGACATATGCAACAAATAACATATAACCGGCCAATAGAAGTAATCATATTAATCTTCCAATCTAACATATAATCAACGAATATAGGTAATCATACAAATCTACCAGTCTAACATATAACCAACGTAACATCATCCTATATAGCAGGATACATAATATAGCGGGTGGACATTGGTGCATTTTACCAATGAGTACAATGTGAAAAACTCACCTCAAGCAGATGACAGAGAAAACATGAACTAGAGCTACTGATACCCGGACTCTTCACACTATCAATTCACCAAAATTCCTTAAATCAAAACCAAGGTTAAAACCTCAAACCGACAAGTCCTTAGACTAAGACTAACTCCTCTAAGGGAAAAAGACCCACTCCCCTCTCTAAGTCCTCAATCCCTCATAGTTGACCAAAGGTCAAACTGGTCAAAAATTCAATGGTCAACACATACTCCATGTGTAATCAATCTATGCCATGCGTAGTGGTACGTCATTCATACTTAGAGTATGCCTTGCGTACCATGGTCTTATGCCATTTCCAATTTTAGAAATTGTCACTCATGAGGTCTGGAGTAGCTTATACTCACTAGACCCATGATCAATACACAAAAAGCTCATAAAACCCATAACAAGCTAGATCTATCAAATAAATCATCAAGGTTGAAGCTTTATACCTCGTGGAGGATGTTGAAGAAGATGAGAGTGTAGATCTATAAGCGTTAGACTCCCCAACCACACCATTTAATGACCTCCTTTTTCACAAAACACACAAGGATTCACTCAAATGTTTCAAAATCCTCACAAGATAGCTAGGGTTTCGAGTGGGGTGCTCAAAACGGTGGAGGTTGATTATAATAAGGACATAATGGGTTAAAGTCCTTAAATAGGGTTCAAGACCACGATATTAGGGTTTTTACTCGGTGCAGTTATGCCCTACGTAATATAAGCTACGCCCTACGTAGCTCAATTAAAATAGGTCCTACCCATTAGCTCCTACACCACGCATACATAGAGTACGCCTTACGTAGGGCTAAACTCCCATTTTCCAACTCAACTTCAAACAATCATATCTTATTCGTTTCAACTCCGTTTTCGGCATTCTTTATATGCACAGAAAGGTATTGAAGAGCCCCACAATTTATGCAAGAAACACGAATGCTTCTATTGTCATGACAAGTCGCATTGGAAGCGGAACTGCCCAAAGTACCAGCAAGATGTGAAGGATAGGAAAGTTAAACCCCACCATGTAGGTATTTACACTATTCTATCTAATAACTCACCCTATACTAACTCTTGGGTCCTTGATACCGGTTGTGGTATTCATATCTGTTCTGATTTGTAGGGACTAAGAAGAAGTGAGAATGTGGAGCATGGAAAGATAAACTTGATCATGCAGAATAGGAAAGCTTCACTTGTCACCAAGATTAGAGTTTATTCTTTGTTGCTAAGTAGTGGGTTTACTTTAGATTTGAATAAATGTTGTTATTCACCAGAAATGGCAAGAAATATTATTTCCTTTCATGCTTTGTACAAACAAGGGTTTACCTTTTCTTTTGATAATGAAATTGGTGGAATAAATGCTTTATTTAATAATGTTCTTTATTTTAAAGCATTACCTTCTGATGGGGTGTATGAAGCTGTATCTGTTGTAGATAATGTAGGAAATAATGTGTTGTGTATTGATTCTTCTGATAATAATAACTTGGATAAAGCATCATTATGGCATTGTCGTCTTGGACATATGAGCAAGAAACGCATAGGCCAACTCTAAAAGGATGGAGTCTTGGAGTCATTTGACCTAAAGTCAGATGATAGTTGTGAATCATGCTTACTTGAAAAAATGACAAAATCACCCTTCACTGGTTCTTGTGCTAGGGGTGAAGGTTTGTTGGATCTAGTGCACACGGATGTGTGTGGACCCTTCAAATCTGCCACAAGGGATGCTAATCGTTATTATTTGACTTTTACTGATGATTATAGTAGATATGGATATGTCTATTTAATCAAGCATAACTCAGAGACTTTTGAAAGGTTTAAAGAGTTTAAACAGGAAGTCGAGAATCAATTAGGCAGGAACATTAAGATGCTTCGATCCGATCATGGTGGTGAGTATCTTAGTACAGAGTTCCTCGACTATCTTAAGGAATGTGGGATTATCTCACAATTAACACCTCCCAGGACACCACAGCTTAATGGTGTGGCTGAGAGGCATAATCGAACCTTGTTGGATATGGTTTGTTCCATGATGAGTCGAGCTTCGCTACCAATCTCATTTTAGGGGTATGCCTTAGAGACTGCCGCCCATATCCTTAATCTGGTCCCTACAAAGAAAGTTGCCAAAACTCCTCATGAGATGTGGACTGGTAAAGTTCCCAAACTAGACCATATCAAGATTTAGGGTTGCGAGGCTTTCATGAGACGTGAGACTCATGATAAGCTCGAACCTCGAAGTGAGAGGTGTATTTTCATCGGCTACCCACAGAAATCCTTTGGTTACCTCTTCTACAGACCTAGTGACAATGTGGTATTTGTAGCAAGGAGGGGTGTCTTTTGAGAGAGAGAGAGAGAGAGAGAGAGTTCATAAGCCAATCAAACAGTGGGAGGCAAATTGACCTTGAGGAAATTCAAGAGTCAAGTGGTGAAGGAACATCAAACCCTAGCACTCAACCTAAGGAGGAACCTCCTGTTGAGCCAATTGACAAGTCTGTACCTCTAAGGCGTTCCACAAGGGTAAAGAATGAACCTGAGAATTATTATGGTTTCCATATTACTGCGGAAGGTGAGACTCTTATCAGGGATGAGACATTGGTAAGTCTGGATGAAGCTAACAGTTACGCGGAAGCCATGGCAGGCCCCGAGTCTGCCAAATAGAAAGAGGCAATGGACAGCGAGATACAGTCCATGTATGACAATCAAGTTTGGAACTTGGTTGGCAATGTACCAGGTCGTAAGACAGTTGGGTGCAAGTGGATCTTCAAGAAGAAGACCGACATGGATGGTAATGTACACAAATATAAGGCGCGACTGGTTGCAAAGGGCTTTTCTCAAACTTCGGGAGTTGATTATGATGAGACCTTTTCACCAGTAGCAAAGATTAAGTCCATTAGGGTTCTGTTATCCATCGCTGCATTTCATGATTATTAAATATGGCAAATGGATGTCAAAACGCCTTCCTTAATGGAAGTTTAGCTGAGGATATTTACATGAGTCAGCCAGAGGGTTTTATCAGTACAGAATAACCTAATAGAGTGTGTAAGCTCGAGAAATCCACTTATTGATTGAAACAGGCACCTCGGAGATGGAATCTTTCCTTTGATGAGAAAGTCAAAGAATTGCCTTTTCAAGGAGTGAAGATGAATCTTCTGTCTATGTCAAGGCTAGTGGGAGTATAGTTAGCTTTTTGGTACTGTATGTGGATGACATACTACTCATAGGAAATGACATCCCAACCTTGCAGGAAGTGAAGTCCTGGCTTGGGAAGTGTTTCTCTATGAAAGATCTAGGAGAAGCGGCCTATATTCTAGGGATAAGGATTCTGAGAGATCGGAGTAAAAGACTAATTGGACTTAGTCAGAGTACCTACTTGGATAAGGTGATGAAGAGGTTCAACATGCTGGACTCCAAGAAAGGAGAATTACCCATCCATAGTAACGCCAGACTGAGTAAAACTCAGAGCCCGAGTACTGAGGCTGAGATAGCAGAAATGAGTCGAGTACCTTATGGTTCTACATTAGGCTCGATCATGTATGCTATGACCTGCACTCGTCCTGATGTGGCCTTTGCCTTGAGCATGGTTAGCAGATATCAGGGGAACCCTGGCAAGGCTCACTGGACTGCGGTAAAGAATATCCTCAAGTACCTACGGAGGACTAAAGATTGGGTCATTACCCTCGGTGGGAGTGATGACTTGAGAGTTGTAGGGTATAGTGATGCTAGCTTTCAGACTGATAGGGATAATTTCCGCTCTCAGTCAGGCTGGGTCTTTACCTTAAACGGAGGAGCAATCACTTGGAAGAGTTCCAAGCAGGAGACAGTGGCTGATTCAACTTGCGAATCAGATTATATAGCAGCAAGCGTGGAAGCAAAGGAGGCGATATGGCTGAAGAACTTCATTGGAGACCTTGGAGTTGTACCATCTATAAAGGAGCCAACGGAAATTTTCTGTGATAGTGAAAGTGCAGTTGCCTTAGCCAAGGAACCAAGGGATCACGGGAGATCCAAACACATCGACAGAAAATACCATTTCATCAGACATCGAATAGAAGAAGGACTCCTCGTCGCAAAGAGGGTATCATCGGATGAGAACCCAGCAGATCCCCTCACGAAGGGACTGAGTCGGGTTAAGCATATCCAGCATGCTCGGAGCATAGGGCTGAAGGATGATATTAGTTTTAGTAGTTAGATAATTTTGAAATTTGTAAAGTGTAATTGACATTTGATGATGAATAAAAGTTGTGTTTATTTATGAGTAAAGTGTTGCTATCTTTTGTCAATCGTTTACTATATTTCTTTTGCATGTTTTGACTTCCATAATAATTATGTTTGGCATATCATATTATTCGAATTCTCCACAGTCGGTCATATGTTGGAAGTAGGTATGAATCAAGACTGTCATGGGTTGGTTACAGTGGTCTAAGTTGTTAGACAGGGCTACAACACTCATGAGTGCTCATAAGTTCTGAGCATTGGAATCAACCCACGCTCACTGGTATCACTTCATGGAATTTATCTCGAGTGATCGTGAGACGATAATATCATATAAGTCTTCATACCTAGAGATATGACTTGTTGCCTATGAGTTGGTTATGCATTGATCGTACGAAACCGCATTGGTAACTCGATGTTATAAAACGTACTTTTGTGTGTGATTCAACAAGTAGTAGAATAAGCATATGAGTCGAAGTTTATCTGTTCCTTCTTGGATTAGAAGCGATATCTGGGCCCCTCGATGATTTTGTTTTGACCTATGTACTGGGCCCGGTCAGAACCGAATTGATGTGTTAAATTTAGTTCTATGTCAAACAAATCGGAAATTGGGAAACAAACTGCTGGACTATAAGTAAGACATTGTTCCATGTATTTGTCCGGTTGACATCTAGAACAGAGGATTATATGATCACTTATCTTAAATGGCACATCATCATCTTCTCAGTTCCGAGAGACCTTGAAAGAGCTACGATTGCTGATCGGTTCCTGAAGTCATACTTACAGATATAGTTATTAGACTTATCCAAGTGGGAGACTGTTGGATAAGGTGTCTAAGTCCATAACTATATTTGGTATGTAATTGACCCGACCCGGCATGGTCCATTTGGGTTGCATGGCATCATGCATTTGGATAGACTAAATGAGAGAAATAACACTTGTGGTTTATTAATATATTATAAGTTCTAATATATTAATAGTATTATTTAATTAGTATTGATCAAGAATTAATTTGGAATTAATTAAGTGATCAAAAGATGACTAATTAAATATATGGGTTGATTATGTAAATCATCCATAACTTGTATAGTGGGCTAAAAGGCTCCATGGATTATCAAGTTGGGTTAAACCCATAGGATGCTCCATGGATGCTCCATGGGAGTTACAAACCCATGGGTCATGGAAATGAAGAGTCATGTCACATTAGGGTTTACATGGTGTAACCCTAGATGTGACACACTATATAAGGAACATGATACTCACCAAAATCGGCTACACTAAGAACAAGAGAGGGCAAGCCGATTTTTACAAGTGTTATACATACTCTAAAGTTATTCCAAAGCATTTGGTGTTGTGTGAAGCATTTGAGGCATCACATTTGGGGTGCTAGGCTCTCAAGGTTTTCAAGGAATCAAATCAACTACATGGTATGTAATTCTAGCCATATTTTAGATTAAAAGTTCCCCATGTATGCTAGATAGGATTATGAACCTTGGAAATCATATTTTGCATGTATTTTAGACAAATATAGATCCAAGGTTTTCTAGGGTTGCATGTACACTTAGGGGTGTTAGAATGCTCAAAATCCCATCACATTTATCACTGATAGTACAATTATAAATCTGGATGAACCTAAAAACTACAAGGAAGCCATGGTAGGCCCCGAGTCTGCAAAATGGAAGGAGGCTATGGACAGCGAGATTCAGTCTATGTATAAAAATCATGTTTGGAACTTGGTTGACAATGTACCAGGTCAAAAGACAGTCGGATGCAAATGGATCTTCAAGAAGAAGACCGACATGGATGCGAAAGTACATACTTCTAAGGCGCATTTCATGACTATGAAGACTGGTTGAAAAGGGCTTTACTCAAACTCAGTGAGTTGACTATGATGAGACCTTCTCACCAGTACCGAAGATTGAGTGTATAAGGGTTGTGTTGGCCATAGCTGCATTTCATGACTATGAAATATGGCAGATAGATGTCAAGACTGCTTTCCTTAATGGACAGTTGGCTGAAGATGTTTACATGAGTCAGCCAGAGGTTTTTGTCAATGCAAAGTACCCTAATAGAGTGTGTAAGCTTGAGAGATCCATTTATGGATTGAAATAAGCATCTCGCAGTTGGAATCTTTGTTTCGATGAGAAAGTAAAAGAGTTTGGATTTTCGAGAAGCGAGGATGAGTCCTGTGTACATGTCAAGGCTAGTGGGAGCATAGTTAGCTTTCTCGTGTTGTATGTTGATGACATACTGATCATAGGAAATGACATCCCGACCTTGCAGGAGATTAAGTCCTAGCTTGGGGACTGCTTCGCTATGAAGGACCGTGGAGAAGCTGCCTATATCCTAGGGATAAGGATATTGAGAGATAAGAGTAAAAGACTAATATGACTTAGTCAAAGTACCTACTTGGACAAGGTGTTGAAGCGTTTCAGCATGGAGAACTCCAAGAATGGTAATTTACCTATACAAAGCAATACTAAACCGAGTAAGACTCAGAGTCCGAGCTTAGAGGCTGAGATAGCAGAGATGAGTCAAATACCATATGCTTCCGGGGTTGGCTCAATTATGTATGCTATGACTTGTACTCGCCCTGATGTGTCCTTTGCTATGAGCATGGTCAGCAGATATCAAGGGAATCCTGGTAGAGCTCACTGGACTGTAGTTAAGAAAAGTCTTAAGTACCTGTAGAGGACTAAGGATTGGGTCCTTACCCTCGGTGGGAGTGATGACTTGAGAGTGATAGGGTCTTATGATGCCGGCTTTCAGACCGACAGAGATCATATGCGATCTCAGTCGGGTTGGGTGTTTACCATAAATGGAGGAGCAATAACTTGGAAAAGTTCCAAGAAGGAGATTATGGATGATTCAACGTGTGAATCAGAGTACATAGCAGCGAGCGAAGCATCGAAAGAAGCGATATGGTTGAGGAACTTCATTGGAGACCTTGGAGTTATGCCATTGTAACACCCGGTTCCTGGTACGTATTTAAATTCAAGTAATGTTGAAATTTACTCTGGGACTCGACGAGTTGGAGGCCCAACTCGCCGAGTAGACTCGACATTATGCGGGGATTTTAGTGATCTACTCGACGAGTCGGGAGACCGACTCGGCGAGTAGGAGCTGTCTAGACAAAACCCTAATATTTAGGGTTTGCACCCTATTTAAACACTTTATCTCGTCCCAAACCATCCTTCATCACCCTCCTAACTCAGAGAAGCCTTAGATTGAAACCCTAAACCCTTATTTTGTTTTCTTGAGCCTTTTGGTGCCTTTTTTTGTGTGTTTGGATTTGGAGAAGAGTAAGGAAGCTTGAAAGTTCAAGGGGAAGCAAGGAAATCCAGAAGTTTTACTCCATTCTTAGCTTATTCAAGGTAAAAAGCTGGAACCTTGACCATCTATCTCTTAGATTTTGATTTGGGGCTATTTCTACCCCTTTTTATGAGTATAGAGAAGCTAAAATCGGATTTTGTGGGTATGCTTGAAGTTGCACTTCAGATCTAGAACTATTGGGGGTCTTTATGGAATGAAGGTGCCAACTTTGTTTCCATAAACACCTCATGCATCTTGTAGACATCCTTTTATGGCTTTTTGAGCCAAAGGCCCCATGCATGTACATCAAGTTTGTAGCTTTACGTATAAAATGGACCCTAAGAGGCCAGATCTATGGTTTTGATGCGTTAAGACCCATTATAATCGACTGCATAGTTTTGGACAAAGATGGAATCGGCGAGTCGTTCTTGGGACTCGGCGAGTCGGGGTGTATTTTCCACCAAATCCTTTCCGTTTATGGACTAGATGTTAAGATCGAAGGTTCTCCAGTTGTTTAGGTTCACCAGGGACCTAGAAATCATAGGACTCGGCAAGTGGATGAACAGACTCGGCGAGTTCAAGGGGAACTCGACGAGTCATAGACTGAACACCTTCTTATGGATGAAGATGAACTCGGCCACTTCAAGGACGAACTTGGCGAGTCGGTTGAAGATAGTATGATGTGTTGTCGAAGGCGAACTGGTCGAGCTCTTGCTAGACTCGACGAGTAGGGACGAGATTATGTCATTTTGTGGATATGGGGACTCGACGAGTTGGACGGCCAACTCGGCGAGTCGAGTCAATCAGATGTTGACTTTGACCAAAAGTTGACTTTGACCAAGGATTGGATTTGAATTTGACTTGGATTTGAGTGACTCTTGTAAGGGTTATGAGTATGAATTGATAACTTAGAGAAGTTGTCGTGTAGGGATTGAGGAGTCAGGGAGAGTCGATTTTCACACTGAGGACAGTGCAGATACTACACGACGTAGAGGTGAGTTACCCTTCAGTAGAAGTGGGTCTAAGGCACCAAGGTCGATCCACTAGTAGTTGATTACAGTTAAGATGATTGTCTTTGTGATAATTGTCAGTTTTGCTATTACTTGATGTGTTCTATGTGCCAGTATGATATGTTTTACGTGATAACGGTAGTAGGAGGGGAATAGTCCTCCGATTCGGTGGTTAGGACCGAAGGGTAGGTCAGACACCCCAGATGTAACAGCCCAATTTTCACGTCCAAAAATTTTATTTTTATAAATTACTTTAATTAAAACATTCGAAGGAAAAACATTGGCAAATCATAACATCTCATAAAACTATGTATAATGTCTGAAAATCCGAATCATAAATAGTGATAATGTCATAGTACAATCCCAAGGAAACTCATAGTGCGGAATCTGGGGTGTGTGTATGATGTGCAGCTACCGCGCCGACTCCTTCCCCTTCGCTGAAGAGGTACCTGAAACAAAACTGAAAACTGTAAGCACGAAGCTTAGTGAGCTCCCCCATCGTACCACATACCATAAAATCACATATCATGCATATACTGTCAAGCATATCTGGGTTCCCGACCTACCCCTTCGGCCCTGTCGACCGGATAATGCCTAGCATATCGGGGTGCTGGCCTCCCCTTCGGTCCTGTCGACCGGATACTGCCTAGCATATCTGGGTGCTGGCCTCCCCTTCGGTCTTGTCGACCGGATACCGGGGACTATTTCACCCCTCTACTACTACCACATAACATGTATCACATAATCATATTCTATCTAGTATGACTGGGTATAACTACCCCTCTTTGGCCCTATCGATCGGAAATCTTTGGGACTATCTCCCCTACTGCTACTGGCATATAACATCATATCATACTAGCACATAACATATCAGGTAGTAGCAAACCTATATGAATATCACAAAGACAATCATCTAATATACAACTCTTACTGGTGGGTCGGCGTAGTGGCTGTAGACCCACCGCTACTGGAAGGTAACTCACCTCGTAAGGCTGACTGCTGGAAAACTGCTCGACAACTGTCTGACTGCTGCTCCGGTAACCCTCCGGCTATAATCCCACAAAACACTCAGTTAGAACCTGATATCTACTCTTAGGGTAAAATGACTATTTTACCCAAAATGACTATTTTACCCCTCACCAAGTCCAAGTCAAAGTCAACTTCCAGTTGACCCGACTCGCCGAGTTGGGCCGCCAACTCGTCGAGTCCCTAACTCATTACCAGTCCTTATCCACGGCTCTACTCGTCGAGTTCAGCAACGACTCGACGAGTTCCCCCTTCGTTATGAATCATCGAATGACTCTTCATCCGACTCGCCTAGTCGGATGAACAACTCATCGAGTTTACCTTCCTCTGATAAACAAGTCTTGTCCTTGACTCACCGAGTTGTATAAACAACTCGTCGAGTTCATCTTCAACTGTAAGGAGATTGCCTTGGACTCGCCGAGTCCGTTCTTGCACTCGTCGAGTCCCATGAACTCCAGGGTTAAGGCTAAGTCTAATACGTTGGGTCACTCCCTTGAACCCTCTAAAAATCCTTCTAGCGCCCAACTGGGTTCCTTCAAACCCTAACAGCACAGGGGAGTTTTGCCTCGGACTCGCCGTGTCCAAAGAACGATTCGTCGAGTCGAGCATGTCCAAGTCTCATTTCTCGATTTCCAGCGTACAACTCTTGACCAAAAGATAGATCTAAGCTCCTTCAATCGTTCTAGCACGTAAAGTTACAAACTTTACGTGCATGCATGGGACTTTGAGCTCAAAAGGACATAAAATAAGCTCTTAAGATGCATGGGACCTTAGATGGGTGCAAAATCAACCCCTAACTGCCTTGTGACTCCCTTAAAGACTTGATTGCGAAGCCTCAACCTCCAACCATGCTTGCAATCATGGTTGGTTACCAAAAATGACTTATAAAAGCCCTAAATCTCCCCAAAAAGGGATCTATCAAATGAAAGAGAAAGGTTACAGCTTTGTACCTCCAATGAACCTTGGAAGATGCACAAACTCGGTTTGCCCTGGTCTTCACTTGTTTCCTCAAGCCTTTCCCCTCCTCCTTATGGTCACAGCTAGCAAGATCCACCAAAAATGCTTTAGTTCTTCTAAAAAACGGCTAGGGTTTGCTTATGGGGAGTTCTGGAAGCATTGGGGACGAAAGGGAGGCTGAAGAAGTGGTTAAAATAGGGTGCAAACCCTCATCTAGGGTTTTTGTCCGGACAGCGCCTACTCGCCGAGTCCGGACGCGGACTCGTCGAGTAGGTCATTAAACTTATGTGTCCAATACGCTCCGACTCGACGAGTTGGACCTCAACTCGCCGAGTCCAAGGCCAAAATGCAAGATACTAGAATAAAATACATACCAGGAACCAGGTGCTACAAATCTCCCCCGCTTATTTTAGACTTCATCCTCGAAGTCTGCTGTTCGATCCTGGAAGAGTTCTGGATAATGCTCCATCATCTCGTCTACCGGCTCCCACGTCCATTCCGAGCCCTTCCGATGCTGCCATTGCACCTTCACCAGCTCGACCTTCTTGTTCCTCAGATCCTTCGACTTCCGGTCGAAGATCGCCACAGACCACTCATTGTAGTTCAGGCTGTCATCAACCTGAATATCCTCTAGGGGCACCACTGCCGAGTCGTCCAGCAGGCATTTTCGTAGCTGGGAGACGTGGAAGGTGCTGTGAATCTGACTGAGTTCGGCTGGCAGGTCCAACCGATACGCCACCTTGCCCACCCGGGCTATGACCTTGAAAGGTCCAATATACCTGGGGCCCAACTTGCCCCGCTTCCTGAATCGGATGACGCCTTTCCAAGGCGACACCTTTAGGAGAACCATATCCCCGACCTGGAACTCCAGGTCTGAACGACGCTTATCGGCATAGCTTTTTTGCCGACTCTGTGCAGTCTGAAGTCTGCTCCTGACCTGCTGAATCCTTTCTGTCGTCTTGAGCACCACCTCGGTGCTCCCCATGACCCTCTGGCCAACCTCGCCCCAGCATATCGGGGTCCTGCACTTCCTCCCGTATAAAATTTCAAAGGGAGGACGATCAATACTCGCGTGGTAGCTGTTGGTGTAGGAAAACTCAGCCAACGGAAGGTAAGTATCCCAACTACCACCAAAATCTAACACACACGCCCGCAACATATCTTCCAGAGTCTGGATGGTCCGCTCGCTCTGGCCATCCGTCTGCGGGTGAAAGGCGGTGCTGAAATGCAGACGAGTACCCAACTAGTCGTGGAATTTCTTCCAAAACCTGGAAGTGAACCGAACATCCCTGTCAGAAATCACGGTGACCGGCACCCCGTGTCGAGCCACCACCTCTCGAATATAAATATCGGCCAGCTTCTCGGCCGATATGCTCTCCTGGATCGGTATAAAATGGGCACTCTTGATCAACCGATCCACGATGACCCATATGGAATCCACTCCCCGTGCGGTCCTGCGAAGCTTGGTGATGAAATCCATAGTAATATCTTCCCACTTCTACAGGGGAATATCCAACGGCTGCATCTTGTCGTGTGGCCTCTGGTGCTCGGCCTTGACCTTCCTACAGGTCAAGCACTGCTCCACATACCATGCTACATCTCGCTTCATGCAGGGCCACCAATAATCGATACGAAGATCCCTATACATCTTCGTCGCCCAGGGATGAATGGAGAATCGGGATTTGTGCGTCTCCTCCATCAGAACCTGGCGCATGCCTCCGAGGTATGGAACCCACACCCTGCGGTGTAATGTCAATAATACCCTGCTGTCATAGTCGAAGGAGGAAACCTGACCCACTATACGCTCACTCTTCCGATGTTCCTCCTTCATAGCCTCCTGCTGGGCCTCTCGGATCTGCTCCAATAATGGGGTCACTACTGTCATCCGCATGCAGATATCTCTGATCGGCGCCGCCTTGCGGCTAAGTGCATCGGCCACCACATTGGCCTTCCCCGGGTGGTAAAGAATTTCGCAATCCTAATCCTTCACCACGTCCAACCACCGACGCTGCCTCATGTTCAGATTCGGCTGATCCATGAGATACCTCAGGCTCTTGTGGTCCGTGTAAATGGTACAACGAACCCATAGAGGTAATGACGCCAAATCTTGAGGGCAAAAACAACAGCCCCCAGTTCCAAATCATGCGTAGGATAATTCGCCTCGTAAGGCTTCAGCTGCCTCGAAGCGTATGCAATAACGTGCCCTCTCTGCATCAAAACCGCGCCCAAACCCGAAATAGACGCGTCACCATATACCGCAAAATCCTCTACGCCCTCAGGCATGGCTAGGATCGGTGCCTCGCACAATCTCTGTCTCAGAGTCTCGAATGCGCCCTGCTGCTCGGGTCCCCAACGGAAAACTACGGCCTTCTTCGTAAGCCGAGTCAAGGGCACGACTATCTTGGAGAAATCCTGGATGAATCTCTGATAGTAGTCGGCTAATCCCAGGAAACTCCGAATCTCAGATGGAGACTTCGGAACCTCCCATCTCATCATGGTCTCCACCTTGGCCGGGTCGACCAGAATCCCGTTCTGATTGACAAGGTGCCCAAGAAACTGCACCTCGTGAAACCAGAACTCACACTTGGAAAATTTGGCGTACAAGCTCTCCCTCCTCAGAGTATCCAAAACGTCTCGCAGGTGATCCGCATGTTGCTCCTGCGTCTTGGAGTAAACCAAGATATCATCAATAAATACTATCACGGACCGATGCAACATCGGCCTATATACGCGGTTCATGAGATCCATGAACGCGGCAGGAGCATTGGTGAGTCTGAAGGGCATCACCACGAAGTCATAATGGCCATAGCGAGTCTGAAACACAGTCTTCTGCACATCCTCCTCTCTGACCCTCATCTGATGGTATCCCGAGCGCAGATCAATCTTGGAAAACCAAGATGCTCCCTGAAGCTAGTCAAAAGGTTGTCAATCCTCGGGAGTGGGTAACGGTTCTTCACCGTTACCTTGTTCAGCTCCCGGTAGTCTATGCACATGCGATGTGACCCGTCCTTCTTCTTGACAAACAAAATCGGGGCTCCCCATGGCGAACTACTCATCCTGATAAATCCTTTGTCTAGCAGCTCCTGTAGCTGCGTAGACAACTCCTGCATCTCGGGAGGAGCCAATCGATATGGTGCCTTGGCTATCGGATCCGCACCAGGGACTAGGTCGATCCTGAAATCCACCTGTCACTCTGGAGGTATTCCAGGAAGCTCCTCTGGGAACACATCTGCGTAGTCTCGCACCACCGGAACATCACTCACCGTCGCCTTACCCGCCTCCCGGGTATCCATGACATAGGCGACATATCCTGTGCAACCCTGCTGAAGGTAACACCTGGCCCTCACTGCCGAACATAAGGCTGGTCCTCGCTATGGCCTCTCGCCCTGAATTACCAGCTCTCCCCCACTTGGGGTCCTGATCCGCACCATCTGTTGGGCGCAGTCGATCACCGCCCCATTGGGGCTTAGCCAATCCATGCCGATAATAACCTTGTTCCCCCGTAAAGGTATGGGAACCAAGTCTACTAGGTAACGCTCCTCGAATAATCTCAGCATACAATCTCGGAATACTGCTGATGCTCACACCGATCGATCATCGGCAATCTCTACCTCCAAAGGGAAATCCAACATGGCCGAAGACTCGGGAAACCTCTTGCTAAGCGCAAGAGAAACAAAAGATCGAGTGGCACCTGAATCAAATAACACTTGTACAGGAATACCGTTCACATGGAACGACCCTAAACACGCATACAGAGCATATATCAATATCGTGAACATCATATAAATAGATCAGTGGGGAAGAATCATACCCGTCGCCACATTGGGTGCGGCGCATGCCTCCTCGGTAGTCAAGTGGAAAGCCCGGCTCCTCACCACTGGAGCCTCCGCCTTGCCCTTCCAGCTATCAGTAATCCGCAGGGTCGTTGGAGCTGGCGCCTTCACTGGCGCTGCTGCTGCTGTCAACTGGGGACAATTGGCCTTCTTGTGGCCCCTCTGGTTGCAATGGAAACACAGCAACTCTAATGTCTGAAAAGTGGGTGCAGAGGCAGTACAATCCCTGCTGAAGTGACCCGTCTTGCCGCACTTGTAGCAGCCAGACGCTCCCAACCTACAAACTCCCTCATGCGACTTGCCGCATTTCCTACAGCGGCTACGGCTCTGTTGGCCTTTCGGCCCAGCATCTGATCCCTTGGGCTTCTTCCCCGAAGCCCCAGTCACCTGTCCCTCCTCTGCCTTCCTCTTCCAGATGTGCTCCAGATCAATCTCCCTCTGCCTTACCCTGGCAATCATAGAATCCAAGGTGGGACAAACTGAGAAGCTGACATGCTCCCGTATGTCGGCTCTCAGCATGTCGTGGTAGCGGGTCCTCCTCATATCCTCGTCACCCGCATACTGGGGCACCAATAAGGCTCTCTGTCGAAACTTGGCAGTGATCTCCGCCACTGACTCAGTCGTCTGCCTCATATGCAGGAATTCCCGGGCCAACTGCTGGAGTTCTACCGCAGGCGCGAACTCAGTGCTGATCCGGGTCGCAAAATCCGACCACGTCATAGCCTCAACAGCCGAGGCTCCCAGAGAGTCACCAATCGACTCCCACCAATCCCTATCCCGGTCCCTCAAACACCCTGCTGCAAATCGTACCTTCGACCCCTCGGGGCAGAAGCTGGTCAACTGTGCAGATTCAATGTCTGCAATCCATCGTCTGGCAGCAATGGGGTCCTTCGCCCCATGGAAATGTGGTGCACCACTTCCCCTGAAGTCCTTAAAGGACAGTGTGCGTGATCCTGACTGAGTGGTAGCCATGTCACTCCTGAACGCGCGGAGGCGATCCTCCATCAGCTCGACAATCCCTTCCTTGATCGACCCAAAGATGACCGGGGTCGCATCAAGGATGCCTCTAGTGATCTCGGACGCGATGAACTCGCGTAGCCTCTCATCCACTGGTTCGGAGCCTGAACCCGAACCCGATCCCTCTCCTGAGCTGCCAACTGCTGGTCTCGGACGTAGCATCACCATTCTGCAATACATAATGACAACTGTCAGTGATACTAATACATCTAGAGGGATCACATCTATCTCAAGTTCCTTGGTCTTGCCTCAGCCTTCCTTGATTCAAGCACGGATCCTCTGCTTTCAGTAGTACGGGCCCATACTACCTTCCACATCTATCCGTACTTTCCTCAAGAACCGCCTTGACTCCACCAAGTCCCTTCTACTACTACTGATCTCTGCTATTCCCATCCTAGGCTCGCCCTAGTGTACCTCTAACCCCACCCAAACCAGTCCTCAGCTACTGAAGGCCTCTTTGTGATGCCAATCAGCCATTACTTGAATACAATCACATGCAACGAGGCTCGGATAATCCTTCGAGTAAAGGACTCATCCCTACAACGGTTAGGACTCAAACAAGAGCTGGGAAATAGGGTTAAACCCAGTCCTCTAAGATTATTCAACCCCGATCACATGTGACTTTAGCGTATTCACCTAATAACTAACTCCCATCACTCAGAGTCCCACAAAGCACAAAGCAAGCAGCATTCAGACAAAAGGGGAACGATCTCAAGTAACCCTATCCTCATAACAGGAAACTGCACTAGCATACAATGTTAAGCTCATACTATCAGGCATAACCTAACAGGCCATCCTTCTGTTGTTTACTCAAAACTAGCAAGCAACTCACATAAGCAAGCACATAAGGCATCATCCCTAGATCCTTAGTCCTATTCTAGCATGCTGTTCTACTAAAGCTGATAAATATAACATAAACTTGTATGGGTACTTTAGGGAAAACTTACTTGAGCTCGACCGGTCGCGCACATCACACACTTCGTTCTTTCTCAAAACTCTTTATGTTATTCTTTAGAAAACCATTTTCTTGTAAAAGCTTTTAATCCCTCAATTTGAGTCCAGACACCCCCGAGGGTGTGTCCGAATCCCTCAAAGCAGGGCTCTGATACCAACTTGTAACAGCCCAATTTTCACGTCCAAAAATTTCATTTTTATAAATTATTTTAATTAAAACATTCGAAGGAAAAACATTGGCAAATCATAACATCTCATAAAACTATGTATAATGTCTAAAAATCCAAATCATAAATAGTGATAATGTCAGAGTACAATCCCAAGGAAACTCATAGTGCGGAATCCGGGGTGTGTGTATGTGTGCAGCTACCGCGTCGACTCCTTCCCCTTCGCTGAAGAGGTACCTGAAACAAAACTGAAAACTATAAGCACGAAGCTTAGTGAGCTCCCCCATCGTACCACATACCATAAAATCACATATCATGCATATACTGTCAAGCATATCTGGGTGCCCGACCTACCCCTTCGGCCCTGTCGACCGGATAATGCCTAGCATATCGGGGTGATGGCCTCCCCTTCGGTCCTGTCGACTGGATACTGCCTAGCATATCTGGGTGCTGGCCTCCCCTTCGGTCCTGTCGACCGGATACCGGGGACTATTTCACCCCTCTACTACTACCACATAACATGTATCATATAATCATATTCTATCTAGTATGACTGGGTATAACCACCCCTCTTTGGCCCTATCGACCAGAAATCTTAGGGACTATCTCCCCTACTGCTACTGGCATATAACATCATATCATACTAGCACATAACATATTAGGTAGTAGCAAACCTAGATGAATATCACAAAGACAATCATCTAATATACAACTCCTACTGGTGGGCCGGCATTGTGGCGGTAGACCCACCGCTACTGGAAGGTAACTCACCTCGTAAGGCTGACTGCTGGAAAACTGCTCAGCAACTGTCTGACTGCTGCTCCGGTAAGCCTCCGGCTATAATCCCATAAAACACTCAGTTAGAACCTGATATCTACTCTTAGGGTAAAATGACTATTTTACCCCTCACCAAGTCCAAGTCAAAGTCAACTTCCAGTTGACCCGACTCGCCGAGTTGGGCCGCCAACTCGTCGAGTCCCTAACTCATTACCCGTCCTTATCCATGGCTCTACTCGTCGAGTTCAGCAACGAATCGACGAGTTCCCCCTTCTTTATGAATCATCGAATGACTCTTCATCCGACTCGTCGAGTCGGATGAACAACTCGTCGATTTCACCTTCCTCTGATAAACAAGTCTTGTCCTTGACTCGCCGAGTTGTATGAACAACTCATCGAGTTCATCTTCAAATGTAAGGAGATTGCCTTGGACTCGCCGAGTCCTTTCTTGCACTCGTCGAGTCCTATGAACTCCAGGGTTAAGGCTAAGTCCAATACGTTGGGTCACTCCCTTGGACCCTCTAAAAACCCTTCTAGCGCCCAACTTGGTTCCTTCAAACCCTAACAGCAAAGTGGAGTTTTGCCTCGGACTCGCCGAGTCCAAAGAACGACTCGTCGAGTCGAGCATGTCCAAGTCTCATTTCTCGATTTCCAGCGTACAACTCTTGACCAAAAGATAGATCTAAGCTCCTTCAATCGTTCTAGCACGTAAAGTTACAAACTTTACGTGCATGCATGGGACTTTGAGCTCAAAAGGACATAAAATAAGCTCTTAAGATGCATGGGACCTTAGATGGGTGCAAAAGCAACCCCTAACTGCCTTGTGACTCCCTTAAAGACTTGATTCTAAAGCCGCAACCCCCAACCATGCTTGCAATCATGGTTGGTTACCAAAAATGGCTTATAAAAGCCCTAAATCTCCCCAAAAAGGTATCTATCAAATGAAAGAGCAAGGTTACAGCTTTATACCTCCAATGAACCGTGGAAGATGCACAAACTCGGTTTCCCCTGGTCTTTACTTGTTTCCTCAAGCCTTTCCCCACCTCCTTATTGTCACAACTAGCAAGATCCACCAAAAATGCTTTAGTTCTTCTCAAAAATGGCTAGGGTTTGCTTATGGGGAGTTCTGGAAGCATTGGGGACGAAAGGGAGGCTGAATAAGTGGTTTAAATAGGGTGCAAACCCTCATCTATGGTTTTTGTCCGGACAGCGCCTACTCGCCGATTCCGGACGCGGACTCGTCGAGTAGGTCATTAAACTTCTGTGTCCAATATGCTCCGACTCGACGAGTTGGACCTCAACTCGCCGAGTCCAAGGCTAAAATGAAAGATAATAGAATAAAATGCATACCAGGAACCAGGTGCTACACCAGATATGTTTGACAGCTTGTTTATGATATGTTATTATGTGATAGTAGTAGGGGTGAAATTGTCCCCGGGACTGGGTGAGATAGACTGGAGGGTAGGCAGGCACCCCAGAATAGCCTGACATGTGTAGGTCAGCACCCCAGAATGGCTTGACATGGATAGGTCGGGCACCCCAGAATTTCCCGATGGTATGTATGATTGTATGGTACGTGGTATGATGTGGAACTCACTAAGCTTCGTGCTTACAGTTTTTATTTTTGGTTTTAGGTACCTCTTCAGCTAAGGGGAAGGAGCCGGCAGGGTAGCAGCGCCTCATACACACATGATTTCTGCTTTGAGAACCCTAGGATTGTACTCTGATATTTTACTATTTGATCATATGGTTTTTGAGACTTGTGATTTGTTACTTGATGTTTGAAATGATAACAATGATATTTTCCATAAACTAATTTCATAAGTAATATAATTAAGCAAAAAGTTTTGGGTCATGATTTTGGGATGTTACAAGTTGGTATCAGAGCCTTGGTTTAAGGGATTCGGGCACACCTTCGGGGGTGTCTGAACTCAAATCGAGGGCTTGAAAGAATTTTACAAGAAAAATAGTTTTCGAAAATTTAAAATAAGGAGTTTTGAGAAAGAACAAGGTGTTTGATGTGTGCGACGGGACGAGCTCAAGTAAGTTTTCCCCAAGATACCCATACATGCTATGTTATGTTATACGGTATGATTATGAGAATTGCATGCTAGATTAGGGCTAAGGATCTAGGAAGGATGACTTGTGTGCATGTTGTATGAGTTTACTGATTTATATGCGAGGCCTGGTTATTCAGCAGTATGGTAGCCTGATTAGGTTATGCTTGGTAATGGTTACTCAATGCACGAATGTTGCTTGCTTTGTGCTGATATGGGTTCCGACTAGCTTTAACTAACTAGTGAGCGGATATGTAATAGTATCCGCAAACTAGTTAGGGAAAGATGGTAGGGACTCCTTGTGCAGTTGATGGCGGAGAGTAGGTCGGAGAGTGCCCTAGGATGAGCCTAGGATGAGATTAGTTGGAAAGTAAAAGGGAGTTGGTGAAGTCAAGGTAATTCTTGAGGAAAGTACGGATAGATATGGAAGATAGTATGGGCCCGTACTACTGGAAGCAGAGGATCCGTACTCGAATCAAGGAGGGCTGAGATAGAACCGGGAAACTTGGAAAGTATGTGAGACCTCTCGAGAGTATGTATGACCCTGACATCATTGTGTTTATTTTCAGTATGGCGATTACGCGACATGGAGCAGGAGGTTCAGGGTCTGGATTAGGATTAGGATCAGGCTCAGGTGCAGGACCCAAGCAGGTTGATGACGGGCTACGTGAGTTCATCGCGTCTGAGATCACGAAAGGTATCCTTGAGGCGACCCCGGTTATTTTTGGGTCGATCAAGGAGGGGATTACTGAGCTGATGGAGGATTGCCTCCGAACCTTCAGGAGTGACTTGGCATCCAGCCAGTCAGCTACGCGCACACTGTCCTTCAAGGACTTCCGGGGGAGTGGTGTGCCAGACATTCACGGGGCGAAAGACCCCATTGCTGCCAGGAGATGGATCGCAGACATCAAGTCTGAGCAGTTAAAAAGCTTCTGCCCGGAGGGGTCGAAGGTCCGCTTTGCTGCGGGTTGTTTGAGGGACAGAGCTAGGGATTGGTGGGAGTCAGCCGGTGACTCGTTGGGAGCCCCAGCAATTGAAGATATGACTTGGTCAGACTTTGTGACCAGGTTCAAGGCTGAGTTTGCGCCACCTGTGGGGCTTCAGTAGTTGGCCAGGGAGTTCCTTGATATGAGACAGACTACGGAGTCAGTGGCGGAGATCACTGCCAAGTTTTGGGAGAGGGCCTTATTGGTACCTCAGTATGGAGGAGATGAGGACATGCTGAGGACCCGCTATCATGACATGTTGAGGGCTGATATCTGGGAGCATGTCAGCTTCTCAGCCTGTCTGACCCTGGAGTCCATAATCGCCAGGGCGAGGGAGAGAAATATTGACTTAGAGCACCTCAGGAAGAGGAAGGCAGAGACAGAGCAAAGTATTGGGGTTTCGGGGAAGAAACCTAAGGGATCCGACGCTAGGTCGAAGGACCAGCCAGGCCAGAGCCGCTGCAGGAAATGCGACAGGCCGCATGAGGGAGCTTATAGAGCGGTATCGTCAGGCTGCTACAAGTGCGGCAAGACGGGGCATTTTTGCAGGGATTATACTGCTTCTGCCCCCACTGTTCAGATGTCAGACATGATTTACATTCATTGCAATCAGAGGGGCCATAAAAAGGCTAATTGCCTCAGGTTGAAAGCAGCAACAGCAGCGCCAGTGGTGGCGCCAACTCCAGCGACTACATCGGTTACGGATGGCCAGATAGTCAAGTAAGAGGCTCTAGTGGTGAGGATCCGAGCTTTCCAATTGCACCCGATGTGGTGACGGGTATGGTTTCTTCTCTCTAACTTTTTATATGTCACTTGTGATATTGATGTTTTATGATATATGTTTTGTTTAGGATCGTTCCATGTGAACGGCATCCCGGTCCAGGTGTTGTTTGATTCGAGTGCTACCCGATCATTTGTATCTCTTGCGCTTAGCAATAGGTTTCCTGAGTCTTCGGGCATGTTAGATTGCCCTCCAGAGGTCGAGATTGCGGACGACCAGTCAGTGCGAGCATCAGAGGTTTTCAGGGATTGTGTTCTGAGGTTGTACGAGGAGCGTTACTTGGTAGATTTTCTTCCCATACCATTGCGGGGGAACAAGGTTATCAAAGGGATGGATTGGTTGAGCCCCAATGGGGCAGTGATCGACTGTGCGCAGCAGTTGGTTCGGATCAGGACCCCAGGTGGGGGAGAGCTGGTGATTCAGGGCCAGAGGCCACAGCGTGGACCAGCTTTATGTTCAGCATTGAGAGCTAGGTGCTACCTCCAACAGGGTTATGCGGGGTATGTCGCCAATGTTTTGGATACCCGAGAGGTGGGTCAGGCGACGGTGAGTGATGGGTCAGTGGTACGAGAGTACGCAGATGTATTTCCAGAGGAGCTGCCTGGGATACCTTCGGAGAGTTAGGTGGAGTTCAGGATCAACCTAGTCCTTGGTGTGGCTCTGATAGCCAAGGAACCGTATCGATTGGCTCGTCCTGAGATGCAGGAGTTGTCTACACAGCTGTAGGATCTGAAAAAGAAGGACAGGTTGCATCGAATGTGTATACACTACCGGGAGCTGAATAAGGTAACGGTGAAGAACCATTAGCCACTCCCGAGGATTGACGACCTCTTTGACCAGCTTCAGGGAGCATCTTGGTTCTCCAAGATCGATCTGCGTTCGGGTTACCATCAGATGAGGGTCCGAGAGGAGGATGTGCAGAAGACTGCTTTTCGGACACGATATGCTCATAATAAGTTTGTGGTGATGCCTTTTGGGCTCACCAATGCTTCTGTCGTGTTCATGGATCTCCTGAACCGCGTGTGTAGACTGATGTTGGATCGGTCTGTGATAGTTTTCATTGATGACATCTTGGTCTATTCCAAGACTCGGGAACAACATGAGGAGCACTTGCGGGAGGTATTGGATACTCTTAGGAGGGAGACCTTGTATGCCTAGTTCTCCAAATGTGGGTTCTGGTTGGACGAGGTGCAGTTTCTTGGGCACCTTTTGAACCAGGACGAGATTTCAGTCGATCTGGCGAAAGTGGAGGCCGTGATGGGATGGGAGGTCCCGAAGTCTCCATCTGAGATTCAGAGCTTCCTGGGATTCGCAGGGTACTATCGGAGATTCATTCAAGACTTCTCCAAGATAGTCGTGCCTTTGACCCGGTTGACAAGGAAAGTCGTGGTCTTTTGTTGGGGGTCAGAGCAGCAGGCTGCATTCGAGACTCTGAGACACAGATTGTGTGAGGTGCCAATCCTAGCCCTGCCAGAGGGCATGGATGATTTATGGTATATTATGATGCTTCCATCTCGGGTTTGGGCACAGTATTGATGCAGATGGGGCATGTTATCGCCTACGCTTCGAGTCAGTTGAAGCCTCATGAGGCGAGCTATCCGAAAAACGATTTAGAGTTGGGGGCGGTTGTTTGCGCCCTAAATATTTTGCGTCATTTTCTTTATGGGGTCCGTTGTACCATTTACAGGGACCATAAGAGTTTGAGGTATCTTATGGATCAGCCAAATCTGAACATGAGACAGCGTAGATGGCTAAATGTGCTGAAGGGTTATGATTGTGAGATCCTTTACCACCCGAGGAAGGCCAATGTTGTAGCTGACGCGCTTAGTCGCAAGGCATCCCCAATTAGAGATGTTTGCCTAAGGATAACGGTAGTGACTCCACTGTTGAAGCAGATTCGCGAGGCGCAGGTTGAGGGCCGGAAGGAGGAGCGTCGGGGGTGCGAGCGGATCATAGGCCAGGTGGCCTCATTTGACTATGATAGTCGCGGAATGTTGACCCTGCATGGGAGAGTCTGGGTACCGTACTAGGGCGAGGTACGGCATATCTTGATGGAGGAGGCCCACAAGTCCAGGTTCTCCATCCATCCAAGGGCGACGAAGATGTATAGAGATCTTCGACCTGACTACTGGTGCAGGATAGTCTGTCCCGTATAGATCTATACACACAATGCCCGCTCTCCCTCCAGGAGACTCTGGTTACCAACATGACAACGGTGAAATCTGCGTCATGTAGAAGTAATATCATACTCTAATTGTTATGTTGGTGTATGTTCCTTCTGTTTACTTGTAAATGTATGTGTATATGTTCTCTTTCAGTATTTGTATATGTATATGTTCTTGTTTGTTCCTCATAATAGTAAGTTATGTTTGTTTCTCATCATAGTATGTTCTTGTAATAGTAAGTAGTGATCTCTTAAACTATACCTATTATAGTTTACTTGAACTATTGTTTGTATGTTTTTAACATGTTTTCATACCTTTTCTACCCCAAAGGCATGGAACTGAAGTAAAAAAGCCTTTATGTCTATACACATATACATAATATATAACTAAGGTTTCAACGACCTTCGGACAAATAACAGGGTACTCTAAGTCCACAACCAAACAAGGAACGGGAAATAAAGTGAGCTATCAGTCCTAAGTCCTTCAAATCTTACTTATATAACTATATCTGTATACCCATGAGTTTGACAAAATATAAGTTTAACGGAGTTTAACAAAGATTTTAGTATTTAAAAGAGTTTGAAAAACAGTTCGATTGATAACACAGCTTGAAAAGTATGAAAATCTATTTGGTTGTCAGTTATTAATCACGTCTGATTGATATAATAAATTAATAGTTCAAGTTGTATTCCCCCCCCCCCAATAAAATCATTTAAAATCATTTAAAAGATAGATTAATGGGTATGAACTCACCTGTAGTGAG
Source organism: Lactuca virosa (assembly GCF_052849685.1). Classification (NCBI taxonomy): domain Eukaryota; kingdom Viridiplantae; phylum Streptophyta; class Magnoliopsida; order Asterales; family Asteraceae; genus Lactuca; species Lactuca virosa. The sequence goes on from NC_136426.1 coordinate 175,862,046, forward strand.
TGGTTTGGATGGAAGTGCCGGATAGGATGCTAAGTGTCAAGTGAAGACATGAGCACACACGGACCCTATTTAACATATAATGACATATATGTATCTAATTAGTGATTTAACAACTAATTAAGCAAGTAAAGGCACTCTAGGACATGGAAAACACTTTGGTTCAAGTGCTAGAAGTACAAAGGGTTGCATCTAAGGGTTGTAGGGCCTCACATTGGAGTTTACGGCCCAAGTGTAAACCCCCATGAGTTTACGGCCCATGGGTTTACGACCCAATGAGTTTACGGTCGTAAACTCATGGTATCTTGTACCATTTTGTGTGTTAAGGTCCTATAATCATCTTGGAAGTGTTCTAGGCTTAGTTTCAAGGCTTAGGAAGGTGTTGTGGCAACTTTGCACCACAAGTTAGGGTTTACGGTCAAGGGAGATTGCCTTGGCCGTAAACACCCTTTTGATCATGATTTCTTGATGTTTTCTAGAGGTTTAACGTTTGATTCTAGTATACAACAAGCTAAGGGTAGTGTACTTACGTTTTGAAGGCAAATGAGGGTGTTTTCGGCCCAAAACACTTAAGTGTTCTTGGTGTTCTTGATGATCTTGAAGATCTAGACTCAAAAAGATGAATTTGTGGATGAAATCAAGAGTGAATCAAGGAGAAGTGATGTATTAACACATAGATGAAGTGATTTACTTACATTTTTGGAAAGTTAGAAGCAAAATCTTATGATCCTTGGGAAAGAATCCGATTTTTCTAGGCTTGGAATGGTAAAAATGAAGAAAAATGACTAAGGCCCATATATATTATGGAATTTACAGCCACCATGAGTTTACGGCCGTAAACTCATGGTACTTGGCCGTAAACTCCTCTTTTGAGGGTTTATCACTTGCTTGATAGGTCACAATTTCAGTTGGCACTTCCATTCACTTATTCCTTTGATGTACTAAGCTCAGAATGCTCAAACAGGCTCTAAACAGTGCTAAAAGTTAGCGGGAACAAGTCTAACTTTGATTAGATTGAATGGTTTGTACAAGATTGAAACTTCGGGTTGTCACATCATCCCCCCGTTAGAGAGAATTTTGTCCCGAAATTAGAGTTTTAGCAATAAATAGTTACAAATAACTAAGAAAAAAGATGAGGATATTTCAATTTCAGTTGATCCTCGCTCTCCCAAGTGAATTTCGGCCCTCGCTTGGCGTTCCAGCGAACCTTCACCATCGGGATACTGATTTGCTTCGTTCGCTTGACCTCTCGGTCCATGATCTCTACAGGTTCTTCCACAAAGTTAAGGCTCTCGTTGATCTCGATCTCGTCGAGTGGGATTACAAGAGTCTCATCGGATATGCACTTTTTCAGGTTCGATTCGTGGAAAATAGGATGTACGTTACTAAGCTCGTGGGGTAGGTTGAGTTTGTAAGCTACAGGGCCGATTCTAGCGAGAATCTCGAAAGGCCCTATGTATCTTGGATTTAGCTTTCCATGCTTTCCGAAGCGTATCAAGCCCTTCCAGGGTGAGACTTTCAAACGGACTCGGTCTCCCACCTGGAATTCCAAGGGTTTCCTTCGTTTATCTGCGTAGCTTTTCTGTCGGTCTCTAGAGGCTTTCAATCGTTCACGAATCTGAACGATCTTCTCTGTCGTTTCCCGAATGATCTCCGGACCCGTGAGAGTGCTGTCAGGAACTCGTCCTTTCGCTAATTGGGTGTCACCCACGTCAGCCCAGCACAGAGGGGATCTGCACTTTCGGCCATAGAGGTGTAACATCCTAAAATTCAAGCCCGAAAATTTCATTTTTGAATTAAAACATTTTACCAAAACATTTTCGATAAAACAACACCTTACAAAATCATAATGATTATGTCTCAACTCGTGACATCAAAAGTAATAAAAATCAGAGTACAATCCCAGAAGTTCAATGCGGAAACCATGTGTGTGTGATGCGCTGCTACACAGCCGGCTCCTTCCCCTTCGACGAAGAAGTACCTGAAACCAAAACCAAAATTGTAAGCACGAAGCTTAGTGAGTTCCCCCATCATACCACATACCATATAATATCGTCGGTATCTTTCAACCGGTAACCTTCATCGGTATCTTTCAACCGGTAACCTTCATCGGTATCTTTCAACCGGTAACCAACATCGGTATCTTTCAACCGGTAAGCATCATCGGTATCTTTCAACCGGCAACTGGGGACTATTTCACCCCCTATCACTAGCATACAATCAACAAATATAAACATACAGTCAGGCATATCCGGGTACTGACCTACCCTTGGTCCTACGGACCCCTATTAGGGAACTAATCCCTACTATACACATAACATATCATCCAAATAAATCTCATAGCCGACACATAACCAAACCAAGATAATTATCACAAAGACCATTATCTTATGAATACCCCTTACTGGTAGGTCGGCATTCTGGCCTTAGACCTACCCCTACAGGAAGGTAACTCACCTTAAAGTCGTGCAATGATTGAATTATCCTCGGCGCACAAGTCGACTCCCTTCGACTCCTCGATCCCTACACGACAACCTTCAAGTCAACACACAGCAAGTACAACCCTAACAGGGTCAGTCTAAGTCTAGTCAAAGTCAGCTTCAAGTTGACCCGACTCGCCGAGTTGAGCCGTCAAATCGCCGAGTCCCTCACCCTTTATTCGTCCTTATCCACGACCCGAATCGTCGAGTTGAGCCGTCAACTCGACGAGTTCCACCCTCACATGAATATTTAATGAAACTCATCCGACTCGCCGAGTTGATGAACAACTCGCCGAGTTCACGTTCAACAGAAGAACAAGTTCTATCCTTGACTCGCCGAGTTGATGAACAACTCGACGAGTACATCTTCATCCTTAAGAAGATTGCCTTGGACTCACCGAGTCTGTTCTAGCACTCGCCGAGTCCCAAGAACTCCAGGTCTAAAATCACATCCAAAGCGTTGGGTAACTCTTTCTGTCCGATTACAACCCTTCTAACACTCAACTGGGTTCCTTTGACCCTCAACATATATGGGGCTCAAAGCCTCGGACTCGTCGAGTCCAAGAATGGACTCGCCGAGTCAGTCATGTCCACAGTCTAAATCCTTGATTTCTGATGTACAACACTTGTCCAAATGATAGATCCAAGCCCCTAAACTCGATCTAGCACGTAAAGTTACAAACTTTACGTGCATGCATGGGACATTGAGCTCAAAAGACATAAAACAAGCTCCAATGGTGCATCAGACCTTTCATGGGTGCAAAAGCAACCCAAATCTGTCTAGTGACTCCTTTAATGACGTGATTCAGAAGCTTAAACCCCCAACCACGTTTGCAAACATGGTTGGCCACCAAAAATGGCTTAAAAAGCCCTAAATCACCACAAAGAGGGATCTAACAAATGAATGAGCAAGGTTCAGACTTTATACCTTCCAAAGACTGCAAATGGTGAACCAAACTCGAATCCTTCAGTCTCCTCTTGATTCTTCTATGCTCTTCCTTCTTCCTTAAGGTCAAAACTCACAAAAATCACTCAAAAGCCTTAGATCTTCTCAAAACGGCTAGGGTTTGCTATGAGGGGTTTCTGGGAGCATAAAGGGGCGATGGGGGCTGCATAAGGTTGTTTAAATAGGGTGCAAACCCTCATATTAGGGTTTTTATCCAGACAGAGCCTACTCGCCGAGTCTAGGACCCGACTCGCCGAGTCCATCACTTAAACCCCGCGTCTCGTCCCGCTTCTACTCGGCGAGTTGGTCCTTCAACTCGCCGAGTCCAAGGCCAAAAATGCACAAATACAGAATATAAAATACATACCAGGAACCAGGTGCTACAAATCTCCCCCACTTATTTTAGACTTCGTCCTCGAAGTTTGCTACTCGTCCCTGAAACAGCTTTGGGTAGTGCTTCATCATCTCGTCCATCGGCTCCCAAGTCTATTCCGAGCCCTTCCGGTGCTGCCATTGCACCTTCATGAGTTCCACTTTCTTGTTTCTCAGATCCCTCGACTTCCGGTCGAGGATCGCCACAGGCCGGTCAATGTAATTCAGGCTACCATCGACCTGAATATCCTCTAATGGTACCACTGCCGAGTCATCTGCCAAACATTTCCGTAACTGGGAGACGTGAAAAGTGCTATGAATCTGACTGAGTTCGGCTGGCAGATCCAACCTATATGCCACTTTGCCCACCCGGGCTATAACCCTGAAAGGTCCAATATACCTGGGACCCAACTTGCCCCGCTTCCTGAATCGGATGACGCCCTTCCATGGCGACACCTTCAGGAGAACCATATCCCCGGCCAGAAACTCCAGATCCGATCGGCGCTTGTCGGCATAACTTTTCTGCCGACTCTGAGCAGTCTGAAGTCTGCTCCGAACCTGCTGAATCCTCTCTGTCATCTTGAGCACCACTTCGGTGCTCCCCATGACCCTCTGGCCAACCTCACCCCAACATATCGGGGTCCTGCACTTTCTCCCGTATAACATCTCGAAAGGAGGACGGTCAATACTCGCATGATAGCTATTATTATACGAGAATTCCGCCAGCGGATTGTAGGTATCCCAGCTACCTCCAAAGTCTAAAACACATGCCCGCAGCATATCCTCTAATGTCTGGATGGTTCGCTCGCTCTAACCATCTGTCTGCAGGTGAAAGGCAGTGCTAACATGCAGACGAGTACCCAGTTCGTCATGAAACTTCCTCCAAAACCTGGAAGTGAACCGCACATCCCTGTCCGAAATCACCGATACTGGCACTCCGTGCCGCGCCACTACCTCCCGAATATAGATATCGGCCAACCTTTCGGCCGAAATACTTTCCTGAATCGGGATAAAATGGGCGCTCTTGGTCAATCGATCGATGATGACCCAAATCGAATCCACTCCCCGCGCGGTCCTGGGAAGTTTTGTGATAAAATCCATCGTAATGTCTTCCCATTTCCACAGCTGGATATCCAACGGTTGCATCTTGTCGTGTGGCCTCTGGTGCTCGGCCTTGACCTTCCTGCAGGTCAAGCACCACTCCACGTACCATGCTACATCCCGTTTCATGCAGGGCCACCAGTAGTCCGGACGAAGATCTCTATACATCTTCGTTGCCCCGGGATGAATGGAGAATCGAGATTTGTGTGCCTCCTCCATCAGAACCTGGCGCACACCCCCATGATACGGTACCCACACCCTATGGTGTAGTGTCAACAGCCCTCGGTTATCATAATCGAAGGAGGAAACCTGCCCCACAATCCGCGCACTCTTCCGATGTTCCTCCTTCATGGCCTCCTGCTGGGCCTCCCGAATCCACTCCAACAGCGGAGTCACCACTGTCATCCTCAGACAAATATCCCTGATCGGCGCCGCCTTGCGGCTAAGCGCGTCGGCCACCACATTGGCCTTCCCCGGGTGATAAAGGATCTCGCAATCATAATCCTTTACTACATCAAGCCACCGACCCTACCTCATATTCATATTTGGCTGGTCCATGAGATACCTCAGGCTCTTGTGGTCCGTGTAAATCGTACAACGAACCCCATAGAGGTAATGACGCCAAACCTTGAGGGCGAACACAACAGCCCCCAGCTCCAAATCGTGCGTCGGGTAATTCGCCTCGTGAGGCTTCAGCTGCCTCGAAGCGTAAGCAATGACATGCCCTCTCTGCATCAATATTGCGCCCAAACCCGAGATGGACGCATCACAGTACACGATGAAATCCTCCATGCCCTCTGGCAGGGCTAAGATTGGTGCCTCGCACAATCTCTGTCTCAGTGTCTCGAATGCGGCCTGCTGATCAGGCCCCCAGTGAAAGACCACGGCTTTCCTTGTCAGCCTGGTCAGGGGCACGGCTACCTTGGAGAAGTCCTGAATGAATCTCCGATAGTAGCCTGCCAATCCCATAAAGCTCCGAATCTCAGATGGAGACCTCGGGACTTCCCACCTCATCACGGCCTCAACCTTGGCCGGATCCACCGATATCCCGTTCTGGTTGACAAGGTGCCCAAGAAACTGCACTTCGCGCAACCAGAACTCACATTTGGAGAACTTAGCATACAAGTTCTCCCTCCTCAAAGTCTCCAGAACCTCTCGCAGATGCTCCTCATGCTGCTCTCGCGTCTTGGAGTAAACCAAGATATCATCAATAAACACTATTACAGAACGGTCTAACATCGGTCTACACACGCGGTTCATGAGGTCCATGAACGCGGCAGGAGCATTGTTGAGCCCGAAAGGCATCACCACAAACTCATAGTGGCCATAGCACGTCCGAAACGCAGTCTTCTGTACATCCTCCTCTCTGACCCTCATCTGATGATACCCTGATCGCAAATCAATCTTGGAGAACCAAGATGCTCCCTGTAGCTGGTCAAAGAGGTCATCAATCCTCGGGAGTGGGTAACGGTTCTTCACCGTTACCTTATTCAGCTCCTGATAATCTATACACATCCGATGCGACCCGTCCTTCTTCTTCACAAACAGAATCGAGGCTCCCCAGGGAGAACTACTCGGTTTAATGAATCCCTTGTCTAACAGCTCCTGCAGCTGTGTAGACCACTCCTGCATCTCAGGAGGAGCCAACCGATACGGTGCCTTGGCTATCGGAGCCGCACCAGGGACAAGGTCGATCCTGAACTTCACCTGTCGCTCCGGAGGTATCCCAGGAAAATCCTCGGGGAATACGTCCGCGAACTCTCGTACCACGGGGACATCGCCCACCGTCGCCCTACCCGCCTCCCGGGTATCCATAACATAGGCGACATAACCTGCGCAACCCTGCTGGAGGCAGCGCCTAGCCCTCGCTGCCGAACAAAAAGCTGGTCCTCGTTGTGGCCCTTCGCCCTGAACCACCAGCTCTCCCCCACTTGGGGTCCTAATCCGTACTGACTGCTGTGCGCAGTCAATTCCTGCCCCATTGGGGCTCAGCCAATTCATGCCAATATTAACCTTGTTCGCCCGCAAAGGTATGGGAACCAAGTCCACCAGGTAACGTTCCTCGAACAACCTCAAAACACAATCCCGGTAGACTTCTGACGCTCGTACCGACCGGTCGTCCGCAATCTCGACCTCTAGAGGGCAATCCAACATACCCGAAGACTCCGGAAACTTCTTGATGAGCGCAAGAGAGACAAATGATCGAGTGGCACCCGAATCAAACAACACCTAAACTGGGATACCGTTCACATGGAACGATCCTAAGCAAAGCACATAATATATCAAAACCACAGCGACATATCATAAAAGCATAAAATAAGAAATCATACCCGTCACCACATCGGGTGCAGCTCGTGCCTCCTCGGCAGTCAGCTGAAATGCTCGACTCCGAACCACTAGAGCCTCCACCTTGGCCTTCCGGCCATCCACAACTCGTGCTGTCGCTAAAGTTGGCGCCACCGCCGACGCCGCTGCTGCTGTCAATCTAGGGCAATTGGCCTTTTTATGGCCCTTCTGATTGCAATGAAAGCAAATCAGGTCAGATATCTGAATCGTAGGAGTAGGGGCAGTACAATCTCTGCCAAAGTGCCCAACCTTGCCACACTTATAGCAGCCAGAACCCAGCCCAGTGCGGCAAGCTCCCTTGTGTGTCCGACCGCATTTCCCACAGCGGTCCCGCCCTGACTGGCCTTTCGGCCTAACATCAGATCCCTTGGGCTTCTTCCCCGAAGCCCCCGTCGTCAGCCCCTCTGCTGCCTTCCTCTTCCGGATATACTCCAGATCAATCTCCCTCTCCCTAGCCTGGCAATCATAGAATCCAGGGTAGGGCAAACTGAGAAACTAACATGCTCCCGAATGTCAGCTCCTCATGTCCTCATCTCCCGCATACTGGGGCACCAATAGCGCCCTCTCCCGGAACTTGGCGGTGATCTCCGCCACTGTCTCGGTCGTCTGTCTCATATCCAGGAACTCTCTGGCCAACTGCTGAAGCTCCACCGCAGGTGCGAACTCAGCCCTGAACCGGGTCTCAAAATCCGGCCATGTCATAGCCTCAACAGTCGAGGCTCCCAGAGAGTCACCAACCGACTCCCACCAATCTCTGGCCCTGTCCTTCAACCATCCTGCTGCATACCTCACCTTCGATCCCTCAGGACAGAAGCTAGTCAGCTGTGCAGACTCAATGCCTGTAATCCATCGTCTGGCAGCAATGGGGTCCTTCGTCCCATGGAAATCTGGTGCACCGCTCCTTCAAAAGTCCTTGAAGGACAGCGTGCGCGTACCCGCCTGGCTAGACGCTATATCACTCCTGAACGCTCGGAGGCGATCCTCCATCAGCTCAACAATCCCTTCCTTGATCGACCCGAAAATGACAGGGGTCGACTCAAGAATGCCTCTCATGATCTCAGACGCGATGAACTCGCGTAGCCCGTCATCAACCCGCTCGGATCCTGCACCCGAGCCTGATCCTGATCCTGATCTGGAACCTCCTGCTCCATGTCGCGTGGTCACCATGCTGAAAATACACGCATAAAATGTCAGGATCATACATACTCTCGAGAGGTCTAACACACTCCCCAAGGTTCCCGGTTCTGTCTCAACCTTCCTTGATTCGAGTACGGGTCCTCTGCTTTCAGTAGTACGGGCCCATACTACCTTCCACATCTACCCGTGCTTTCCTCAAGGATTGCTTCGACTTCGCCAAGTCCCTTTTACCGATACCCTTTCCACTGACCTCATCCTAGGCTTCCCTAGGGCACTCTCCGACCTACCTTCTGCCATCAGCTGCACTAGGAGTCCCCACCACCTCCCCCTAACTAGCTTGCGGATACTGTTACATATCCGTTCATTAGTTAGTCGAAGATGGCCAGAACCCCCATAGCACAAAGCAAGCAGCATTCGTGCATTAGGTAACAAAAAAATCAGGCATAACCTATTCAGGCCATCCTACTGCTGACTAAACAGTCCTAGCATACAGCTCATACAACAGGCATATAAGGCATCCTCCCTAGACCCTTAGCCCTAACTAGCATGCAATTCTCAGAATCATATATCAGGCTCACAAGGCATCCTCCTAGATCCTTAGTCCTTTTCTAGCATGCAGTTTTCTGAATCAGAACCATATAACATAACATAGCAAGTATGGGTATCTTGGGGAAAACTTACTTGAGCCCGGCCGGTCGCACGCATCACACACTTCGTCTTTCTCAAAATCCTTCCGTTTAGATTTTAGAAAACCATTTTCCTTGTAAAAATCTTTTAGTCCCTCAGTTTGAGTCCAGACACTCCCGAGGGTGTGTCTGAATCCCTCAAACCAGGGCTCTGATACCAACTTGTAACATCCCAAAATTCAAGCCCGAAAATTTCATTTTTGAATTAAAACATTTTACCAAAACATTGTCGATAAAACAACACCTTACAAAATCATAAAGTTTATGTCTCAACTCGTGACATCAAAAGTAATAAAAATCAGAGTACAATCCCAGAAGTTCAATGCGGAAACCATGTGTGTGTGTGTGATGCACTGCTACACCGCCGGCTCCTTCCCCTTCGACGAAGAGGTACCTGAAACCAAAACCAAAACTGTAAGCACGAAGCTTAGTGAGTTCCCCCATCATACCACATACCATATAATATCGTCGGTATCTTTCAACCGGTAACCTTCATCGGTATCTTTCAACCGGTAACCTTCATCGGTATCTTTCAACCGGTAACCTTCATCAGTATCTTTCAACCGGTAACCAACATCGGTATCTTTCAACCGGTAATCATCATCGGTATCTTTCAACCGGTAACTGGGGACTATTTCACTCCTATCACTAGCATGCAATCAACATATATAAACATACAGTCAGGCATATCCGGGTACTGACCTACCCTTGGTCCTACGGACCCCTATTAGAACTCATGTCCAGCCTCGTTCCAAGGGAACTTTGTAGCGACTGCTAGAACCTCGAAGTGAATCTACTATCCCTATCAGAGATAATGGATATAGGGACACCATGCAGTCGTACGAGCTCCCGAATGTATGTTCTTGTGAGCTTCTCCATCTTGTCAGTTTCTTTGATGGGCAGGAAGTGTGCGGACTTGGTCAATCTATCGACGATGACCCAAATGGTATCAAGTCCACCCGTTGTTTTGGGCAACTTGGTTATGAAGTCCATAGTGATTTGCTCCCACTTCCATTCAGGTATCTCCAGTTGCTGTACTAAACCTGAGGGTTTCTGGTATTCGACCTTGACCTTGGCGCAAGTAAGGCATTTACTCACGAAGGTAGGAATCTCTGCTTTCATTTTAGGCCACCAGTATAGCTTTTTAAGATCCAGATACATCTTATCTGAACCTGGGTGGACGGAGGATCGAGTGTTGTGCGCTTCGGTCATGACCAAGTCTCTGAAGCCACCGTGTTTCGGTGTCCAGATTCGGTCCATGAGATAAAAAGCTCCGCCACCCTTGACTTCCAAGTTCTTATCCATTCCTCGCAGGGATTCACCCGCCACATTTTCGGGTTTTAAGGCTTCGAGCTGAGCCTCCTTAATTTGCGTGGACAGATGCGAATGGATAGTCATAGTCAATGATTTGACTCTTCGACAAGAATATTCTTTCCGACTTAGGGCGTCTGCTACTACGTTGGCTTTACCCGGATGATAACGAATTTCGCATTCGTAGTCATTAAGTAGTTCGACCCACCGTCGTTGTCTCATATTGAGCTCCTTCTGGTTGAATATGTGTTGTAGGCTTTTGTGGTCTGTAAAGATAGTGCTTTTCGTACCGTATAGATAGTGTCTCCAGATCTTCAGAGCAAACACAACTGCTCCTAACTCAAGATCATGTGTGGTATAGTTGACTTTGTGTGTCTTCAGCTGTCTCGAGGCATAGGCAATGACCTTACCTCGTTGCATCAGAACACAACCGAGCCCTTGATTTGATGCATCGCAATAGACCACGAAGTCTTCTATTCCTTCTGGGAGGGATAGTTTCGGTGCGGTGCATAAGGCTCGCTTCAGCATTTGGAACGCTTTCTCTTGCTTCTCTTCCCAGTCAAAGGCCATGCCCTTCTGGGTCAAAGTCGTAAGAGGTTTCGCAATTCAAGAGAAGTTCTGAATGAACCTACGATAGTAGCCAGCGAGGCCTAGAAATTGGCGAATTTCTGTAGGCTTCTTCGGTGCTGACCAGTTCTCAATGGCTTTAATTTTGGAAGGGTCCACGTGGATTCTTTCTTCGCTAACCATGTGTCCTAAGAATTCAACCCTTCGGATCCAAAATTTTCATTTAGAGAACTTTGTGTAGAGCTTCTCTGTTCGTAGAGTTCCTAGGACTTGTCGTAGATGGTCACCATGTTCCTCCTTACTTCGAGAGTAGATAAGTATGTCATCGATGAAGACGATGACGAACTGATCCAACTAAGGACGGCATACCCTATTCATTAAGTCCATAAATACCGCGGGCGCATTGGTCAATCCGAATGGCATCACTACGAACTCGTAGTGTCCATAACGAGTTCGGAAGGATGTCTTTGGAACATCCTCCTCTAACACTCGTAATTGGTGATACCCGGATCTCAGATCAATCTTTGAAAAATAGCTCGCCCCTTGCAGCTGGTCAAATAAATCGTCTATAAGGGGTAGGGGATAACGATTCTTGACGGTCAGCTTGTTCAGTTCTTTGTAAGCAATACACATTCGGAACGAGCCGTCTTTCTTTTTCATGAACAAGACTGGCGCTCCCCAAGGCAAGAATCTTGGTCTTATAAAGCCCTTGCTAAGTAGTTCGTTAAGTTGTCCAGACAGTTCTTGCATCTCTGCTGGTGCTAGACGATAGGGCGATTTGGCTACGGGAGTAGCCCCTGGAACTAAGTCGATCCTGAATTCGATTTGCCATTGAGGTGGAACCCTGGTAGTTCTTCTAGAAAGACGTCGGGGAAGTCGCATACTACGGGGAGGTCTTTTAGGTCTTTTGTTTCCCGGTTCACATAGACCATATGAGCAAGGAATGCACGATATTCCTTTCGTAGGTACTTCTGGGCTTGTATGCACGAGATGATATGAAGATTCGTACTAAGTTTGTCTACGTAGATCAACAAGGTTTCGTTATTCGGTAGGTTTAGACGGACTGCCTTCTCGAAACACAGAATATCGGTACGATGGAGACTCAACCAGTCCATACCGACAATGACGTCGAAACTCTTGATTGACACTAGTATGAGGTCGATTGGAAATGAATAGTTATCTAGCGTGAGGGTACAACCTATGTAAATTTCGTTAGAACTCTCTGTCTTTCCGTTAGCCATTTCTACGACGAAGGTTTCTTTTAGTGCTTGCGGTGCTTGATTAAGTAAGTGTTTAAATTTTTGGTTCACGAAGCTCCTTTTTACCCCACTATCAAATAAGACGCATGCATATGAGTTATTGAGGAGAAACGTACCCGTGACCACCGTGGGGTCTGCCACGGCTTCATTGTGACCAATAGCAATTAGTCTCCCTACTCCACCTGCATTCCCAGCTTTAGGGCAGTTTCTTTTGAAATGCCCTGTCTCGCCACACTCGTAGCAGGCCTAGCTCACTCCTGTACTAGGGACCTGGGTGATGGGTTTTGGTAGTGCTTTGCAAAACCGGACAGTATGGCCCTTCCGGTCGCAGTTGGTGCAGTGCATTTCCCGGCAGGGGCCATTGTGATGGAAGTTGCACTTGGTGCACTTTGGTAGACTCCGAGCATATGGTTTTGCTGGTACAGGGGCAACGGGTGTTGTGGCAGCACGGACAGCCACAACCTGTTGGTTTTTGGAAGAAGGTTGAGCTGACTTACCCTTCTTCCGGTCCCAGCGCTTCCTCTTGTTGCCGGCTCCTTTGGCTGGTGCTGAGACGGTGGTTGTATTTGTTGTTGGAGGAGAAGGAACCTCGTGATCGATAAGCCTTTGGGCGAATTACTTGGCACTATCAAAGGTTGCAGGGTTCGATGCTAGAACGTTTCCTCGATACGGGGGTACCAAACCCCAGATGTATCTCTCGATTTTCTTGCTTTCGGTGGGGACCATGTTGGGACATAGAGTCACTAGGTCGCTGAATCACAGTTCCTCCGCGAGTTTCTGAACTTCGCACCTCGGACAGTACTCATTTGCCATCAGATCCTTCAGTGTCTCCCAGCCCATAGCGTTAGCTGCTACCAGTGAGAGTGATTTGACATGGCCATTCCACCATGTCAGGGCCCTTTCAGTGAAGGTGCAGGGAGCAAATTTTATCTTGCTTCCTTCGGGACAAGAGCACATCTCGAATATTTCTTCTGTTCTTTCGATCCATTGGGACAGCACAATGATCCCTCCGGTTCCGTTGAAGAACACTGGTTTGCAGCTGATGAAGTCTTTATAGGTACACTCCCGTGTACGCGGTTGGCTTTCACCATGGTTAGAGTTGGTGCCTATTCCAGCTCCTCTGGCACCACCAGAATTTACTTGAGTCATGGTTGCGGTCACAGCAGCTTGAAACATCACCGCATCGAACTGTGGAGGGGGTGGTAGTGGTGGAGTTCGATTTACAGACGTGCCTCTGGTCGGACGCTTGTGAGGCGGCATCTTTTACTGAAAGTTTATAAAGATGATAATAAATGGTAAGAATCAATTGTAAGTATGATGAGAGTGTGTCATGGACTAAATCGCCATAGCCCAACCGTTAGAATGAGTGTATGTTTGAAATAGAGATACAACAATAGAGTAGGGAAACACAAGAGTAAAGACTTTCCAATAGATTAGATAACTGCCAATATTACTGGTATTAATGATGTAAATGATTTTGGGAAAAATGACCTAATACTAGGTCTTACATCAAACCATATAGGGAAAATGTTGATAGCTTAGCAGTCTAGTTAAAGTACTTGAAAGATAGGAATATTTTACAGACAAGTGCTTCATAGAGCATAGAAAGAAAGGCTATTCCTTAAACCAAAAGAAAAGATGAGTCAACATCTTCTACCGACGACGGGTATCCGTCGGGCGAACCCTTAGATCTGCCAGTTGACGTACTACGTCTTGGAGATGTCGCTCATGAGCCCTCTGACGCACCCGAAGTTCTATGACTTCTGCTCGGGATGCAACTAATTATTGCTGCAGAGCCTCATTGGTTCTCCTAGTCCTTTCCATAGCCTCTTCGAGTTGGCGAATGTGGACCGTGTTAACGCCAGAGTTGGCTTCTATTTCAATGATTCGGTCGATGGTTGCCCGACCTTGTTCAACGTTCCGAGCAATCCTGCAGACTATAATGGGCAGGACTCAGTCAGCTGAGCCCCCCTCGCTTAGATTGTAAAAGCTTCTCTCTCCGTTGAAGGGTAAAGGTTGACCCTATTCGTCGCTCCAACGGTTCAAGTTTGTCGCCCATCAGGGTGTGGGGCCTTGAAATGCTGGTCGAGGGTTGGGATTTGGAAATTGTGCCTCTTGGGGGAGGTTGTTGACTTCTGGTTCGGAGTCGGAACCATCCGAAAAACCTTCTGCGATGTGATCATCCAAAGGGATTGGATGATCATCTTCTGGCTCATCTTCAAGCCATCCTGCATTGCCTTGATTTGGGAAGTACGGGTCGCTAGGAGGATGGAATCCAGCCATGATATCTAAGCGAGAAAAGGGGTATAAGAATCTTATAAAAATAGACGTACTACTTAAGATAATTATAAGGTGATCCTTACCAGTTACATTCAATACCTGCATAGTGCATACTAGTTAAATGAAATTAAAATAGGATAGACCTTAGAATAAGTGACCCTAACTCCAAATCCACAACCAAACAAGAACAGGAAATAGAGCAAAGATCACAGATTCTAAGTCTATGACACCTCAGTCACATATAACCTTAGCGTATCCACTTACCAACTATTGATCTACTAGTAAAGACCTTTTTAGTTCTCAAGTAAGTAATTATAGTAACACAAAATACTCCTATAGTATTTTTAGGTTAATGTTCTGTTTCAATGTTTTCATTGCAGTAGGGTTGGTAAGTTTTTAGACTTGTTGCAACCTCACAACCATTCTTGGGCATATGCTAATCACTTCTCGGACTAACATAGTTGATCAGGCTATGTCATTCCCAGAACTGACCATACATCCCCAAGTCTACTTGTGATGTTCAACAATCGTAATACTTTTATTCTGTTCTAATATGATACTGACCTTGGTATGAATGTATGTATGTATACTTAGTTAAATATTTTATTATTTAAAAGTATAAACTCTTGGTCAGAGTATTTTAATCCCGTTGTGTTTATAGTTTGTATATCTTTTATGGGTTGATATACTCGATTCACTAAAAACAATGCTCTAATACCAATCTGTCACACCCCCAAATCGAATTGGTGGAAACATTCGGGGATGGAGGACGTCATGTACAGTATCCTAACAATGCATAATAGTAAAACAAGCAACAACATCCATTGCATTAATATAATAGTTAAATACATGTGTGTTCCTTTGTAAAGTTTAAATGACACCAAAAATGTAGAATCAAAAATAAAGACGAGTCTTGGATCCATTCCGTCCTTCAAAAGTTGTATGGGTGTACCTGTCTTACTGGTTCCCTGAGAATACAAGTTATTTTGAAAGAGAGTATCAGCATAAAATGCTGGTGAGTTCATAAGTATTTAGTGTCACTGATGTTGTAAAATGTATGATGAAAATGTTCATAGTATAAGTTTGTAAGTGTTTACTTATAGCAAAATTTTCGTTGTAAATGTTCGTAAATTGATTGTACAATGTTTGTATCTTCCTAGAAAATCCCATATTTTCTACTACACTGCAGTCTTCTACGAAAACCCAATGTTCGGTTTGTTTGTTTGTAAGAGTATGTATTTTTCCCAGACTGACTATCGTGATTAAAATTTAGTTTGTACATTATCGTTTATTGAGATAACATTTCAAGGTAAATGTATTAGGGAAAATATTATAGTAGTATAGTTTTGTATGTGGAAACTACCGTAGTACTAATTACCTTGAAGCCAATGAATTATAAGGTAAGATGAGATTAGTAACCATACTGATTGACGGCTGTAAGACACGATGACCTGCTGGCGTCGAAATAAATGTGACATTTGTCACCCCTTTGGCTTAGTCGGTCGGGAACTGTAGCTAACAGTCGGGGTGCGGGATAGTCTGTCCCGTATAGATCTATACACACAATGTCCGCTCTCCCTCCAGGAGACTCTGGTTACTAACATGACAACGATGAAATCCGCGTCATGTAGAAGTAATCTCATACTCTAATTGTTATGTTGGTGTATGTTCCTTCTTTTACTTGTAAATGGATGTGTATATGTTCTCTTTTCGGTATTTGTATATGTATATGTTCTTGTTTGTTCCTCATAATAGTAAGTTATGTTTGTTTCTCATCATCGTATGTTCTTGTAATAGTAAGTAGTGATCTCTTAAACTATACCTATTATAGTTTACTTGAACTGTTGTTTGTATGTTTTTAACATGTTTGCATACCTTTGCTACCCCAAAGGCATGGAACTGAAGTAAAAAAAGCCTTTATATCTATACACATATACATAATATATAACTAAAGGTTTCAACGACCTTCGGACAAATAACAGGGTACTCTATGTCCACAACCAAACAAGGAACAGGAAATAAAGTGAGCTATCAGTCCTAAGTCCTTCAAATCTTACTTATATAACTATATCTGTATAGACATGAGTTTGACAAAATATAAGTTTAAAGGAGTTTGATAAAGATTTTAGTATTTAAAAGAGTTTGAAATGATGTTTGAAAAACAGTTCGATTGATAACACAGCTTGAAAAGTATGAAAATCTGTTTGGTTGTCAGTTATTAATCACGTGTGATTAATATAATAACTTAATAGTTCAACTTGTATTCCCCCCCCCCCCCCATAAAAGCATTTAAAATCATTTAA
Source organism: Lactuca virosa (assembly GCF_052849685.1). Taxonomy (NCBI): domain Eukaryota; kingdom Viridiplantae; phylum Streptophyta; class Magnoliopsida; order Asterales; family Asteraceae; genus Lactuca; species Lactuca virosa. The sequence goes on from NC_136426.1 coordinate 175,878,831, forward strand.
AAGATAGATTAAAGGGTATGAACTCACCTGTAGTGAGTGGTTTGGATGGAAGTGCCGGATAGGATGCTAAGTGTCAAGTGAAGACTTGAGCACACACGGACCCTATTTAACATATAATGACATATATGTATCTAATTAGTGATTTAATAACTAATTAAGCAAGTAAAGGAACTCTAGGACATGGAAAAAAGTTTGGTTCAAGTACTAGAAGTACAAAGGGTTGCATCTAAGGGTTGTAGGGCCTCACATTGGAGTTTACGGCCCAAGTGTAAACCCCCATGAGTTTACGGCCCATGGGTTTACGGCCCAATGAGTTTACGGTCGTAAACTCATGGTATCTTGTACCATTTTGTGTGTTAAGGTCCTATAATCATCTTGGAAGTGTTCTAGGCTTAGTTTCAAGGCTTAGCAAGGTGTTGTGGCAACTTTGCACCACAAGTTAAGGTTTACGGCCAAGGGAGATTGCCATGGCCGTAAACACCCTTTTGATCATGATTTCTTGATGTTTTCTAGATGTTTAACATGTAATTCTATTATAAAACAAGCTAAGGGTAGTGTACTTACGTTTTGAAGGCAAATGAGGGTGTTTTCAGCCTAAAACACTTAAGTTTTCTTGGTGTTCTTGATGATCTTGAAGATCTAGACTCAGAAATATGAATTTGTGGATGAAATCAAGAGTGAATCAAGGAGAAGTGATGTATTAACACATAGATGAAGTGATTTACTAACATTTTTGGAAGATTGGAAGCAAAATCTTATGATCCTTGGGAGAGAATCCGATTTTTCTAGGCTTGGAATGGTAAAAATGAAGAAAAATGACTAAGGGCCATATATATATTACGGAGTTTACAGCCACCATGAGTTTACGGCCGTAAACACATGGTCCTTGGCTGTAAACTCCTCTTTTGAGGGTTTATGGCTTGCTTGATAGGTCACAATTTCAGTTGGCACTTCCATTCACTTATTCCTTTGATGTACTAAGCTCAGAATGCTCAAACAGACTCTAAACAGTCCTAAAAGTTAGCGGGAACAAGTCTAACTTTGATTAGATTGAATGGTTTGTACAAGATTGAAATTTCGGGTTGTCACATTGGGATACTTACCTTCCTTTGGCTGAGTTTTCCTATAATAACAGCTATCATGCGAGTATTGACCGTCCTCCCTTTGACATGTTGTATGGAAGGAAGTGCAGGACCCCGATATGTTGGGGTGTGGTTGGCCTGAGGGTCATCAGGAGTACCGAAGTGGTACTCAAGACTACAGAGAGGATCCAGCAGGTGCGGAGCAGGCTTCAGACTGCTCAGAGTCGGCAGAAAAGTTATGTCCACAAGCGTCGTTCGGACTTGGAATTCCAAGTCAGGGATATGGTGCTTCTAAAGGTGTCACCTTGTAAAGGTGCCATCCGGTTTAGGAAGCGGGGCAAGTTGGGCCCCAGATACATTGGACCTTTGAGGGTTGCAACCTGGGTGGGAAAGGTGGCGTATAGGCTAGACCTGCCAGCCGAACTCCACCAGATTCACAGTACTTTTCACGTCTCCCAGCTGCGCAAGTGCCTGGTGGATGACTCGGCAGTGGTGCATTTAGAGGATATTCAGGTGGATGACAGCCTGAACTACATCGAGCGGCCAGTAGCTATCCTCGACAGGAAGTCGAAGGATCTAAGAAACAAGAGGGTGGAACTAGTGAAGGTGCAATGACAGCACCGCAAGGGCTCAGAATGGACCTGGGAGCCAGAGGACGAGATGAGGGAGCACTACCCCGAGCTTTTTCCGGATTCAGCAGCAGACTTCGAGGACAAAGTCTAAAATAAGTGGGGGAGATTTGTAACACCCGGTTCCTGGTACATATTTAAATTCAAGTAATGTTGTAATTTACTCTGGGACTCGACGAGTTGGAGGCCCAACTTGTCGAGTAGACTCGACATTATGCAGGGATTTTAGTGATCTACTCCACGAGTCGGGAGACCGACTCGGCGAGTAGGAGTTGTCTGGACAAAACCCTAATGTTTAGGGTTTGCACCCTATTTAAACACTTTATCTCATCCCAAACCAGCCCCCATCACCCTCCCAACTCAGAGAAGCCCTAGATTGAAACCCTAATCCCTTATTGTGTGTTCTTGAGCCTTTTGGTGCCTTTTTGTGTGTTTGGAGTTGGAGAAGAAGAAGGAAGCTTGGAAGTTCAAGTGGAAGCAAGTAGATCCAGATGTTTTACTCCATTCTCAGCTCATTCAAGGTAAAAAGTTGAAACCTTGACCATCTATCTATTAGATTTTGATTTGGGGCGATTTCTACCCCTTTTTATGAGTATAGGGAAGCTAAAATCGGATTTTGTGGGTATGCTTGAAGTTGCACTTCGGATCTATAACTATTGTGGGTCTTTATTGGTATAAAGGTGCCAACTTTGTTGCTATAAACACCCCAAGCATCTTGTGGGTATGCTTGAAGTTGCACTTCGGATTTTGTGGGTATGCTTGAAGGGACTCGGCGAGTCGGGGTGTATTTTCCACCAAATCATTTCTGTTTATGGACCAGATGTTACGATCGAAGGTTCTCCAGTTGTTTAAGTTCACTAGGGACCTAGAAATCATAGGACTCAGCGAGTGGATGAATAGAATTGGCAAGTTCAAGGCAATGTCCCAGCCACATGAAGACGGACTTGGCGAGTTCAAGGGGAACTCAGCGAGTCATAGACTGAACACCTTCTTATGGATGAAGATAAACTCGGCGAGTTCAAGGACGAACTCGGTGAGTCGATTGAAGATAGTCTGATGTGTTGTCAAAGGCGAACTCGTCGAGATCTTGCTAGACTCGACGAGTAGGGACGGGATTATGGCATTTTGTGGATATGGGGACTCGACGAGTAGGCGGGCCAACTCGGCGAGTCGAGTCAACCAGAAGTTGACTTTGACCAAAAGTTGACTTTGACCAAGGATTTGACTTTGACTTTGACTTGGATTTGAGTGACTCTTGTAAGGGTTATGAGTATGAATTGATAACTTAGAAAAATTGTCGTGTAGAGATTGAGGAGTCGGGGAGAGTCGATTTTCACACCGAGGACAGTGCAGATACTACACGACGTTGAGATGAGTTACCCTTCAGTAGAAGTGCGTCTAAGGCACCAAGGCCGACCCACTAGTAGTTGATTACGGTTGAGATGATTGTCTTTGTGATAATTTTCTGGTTTGCTATTACTTGATGTGTTCTATGTGCCAGTATGATATGTTTTACGTGATAACGGCAGTAAGAGGGGAATAGTCCCCCGATTCGGTCGTGAGGACCGAAGGATAGGTTGGACACCCTATATATGTCTCACAACATGTTTATGATATGTTAATATTATGTGATAGTATTAGGGGTGAAATAGTCCCCGTAACCGGGTGAGATAGACCAGAGGGTAGGCAGGCACCCTAGAATAGCCTGACAAGGGTAGGTCAGCACCCCAGAATGGCTTGACATGGGTAGGTCAGCACCCCAGAATGGCTTGACATGGGTATGTCGGGCACCCCAGAATTGCCTGACAGTATGTATGATTGTATGGTATGTGGTATGATGGGGGAATTCACTAAGATTCATGCTTACAGTTTTTAGTTTTGGTTTCAGATACCTCTTCAGCTAAGGGGAAGGAGCCGGCAAGGTAGCAGCTCATCGCACCTACATGATTTCCGCTTTGAGAACCCTGGTATTTTACTCTGATATTTTCCTATTTGATGATATGGGTTTTGAGACTTGTGATTTGTGACTTGATGTTTGAAATGATAACAATGATGTTTTCCATAAACTAATTTCATAAGTAATATAATTAAGCAAAAAAATTTAGGTCATGATTTCAGGATGTTACAGCCATCCATAAAGAAGCCCATTGAAGATTTATGCGATAATGAAGGGGCGGTTGCCTTAACCAAGGAACCCAGAGATCACGGTAGATCCAGGCATATCGATAGAAAGTACCACTTCATAAGACATCAAGTAGAAGAAGGACAGCTCGTGGTGAAGAGGATAACGTCACAGGATAACCCAACAGATCCCCTTATAATGGGACTAAGTAGGGTTATGCACTGCAGCATGCAAGAGGCATTGGGCTAAAGGACGATATTATTTTTAGTGATTAGATAAATGAGAAACTATAGCTAAATTGTAATTGACATGTAGATGATGAATAAAAGGTGTTTTTTTATTTATAAGTAAAGTTACTGTCTTATGTCAATTATTTAGTATTGTTTCACCTTTGCATGTTTTGACTTCCAGAATAATAAGATTATTCAAACTATCCACAGTCAATCATACTTTGGAAGTAGGTATGAGTCTAGACTGTCATGAGCTGGCTTGTAGATGTCTAAGGTGTTAGACATAGCAAAAGTCTGCTACACCATTCATGAGTTCTTGTGAAATAAGATTTAAGCATTAGATCAACCCGCACTCACCTGAATCACTTCATGGAATTTATCACGAGTGATTGTGAGATGATAATATCATATAATCTTCAAACCAAGATATATGAGTTGTTGACTACGAATTGGTTGTGCATTGATGATACGAAAACGCATCAGCAACTTGATGTTATAAAACGTATCATTGTGTATGATTCAACGAGTAGTTAGTACAAGCATATAATGTCGAAGTTTATCTGTTCCTTTTTATCCCAAGAGGATTAACAGCAATATATGGGCCTTGTTTTGACTTATGTGTCGGGCCTGGTCAGAACTAAATTGATGTGTTCAATTATGTTCTATGTCAAACATATCAGAGATCGATAAACAAACTGCAGGACAATAAGTATGACTATGTTCCATGTATTTGTTCGTTGATATCTTGAAGAACAGAGGAATATATGATCAATTATCCAAAGGACGGTCACTGACTGGGTCAGAGTTCGACAGCGGCTTTTGAAAGCTACGATTGCTAATCGGATCCCGAAGGTTACATTGGTAGTTATAGTAATTAGACTTAGCCAAGTGTGAGACTGTTGGATTATGTGTCGAAGCCCATAACTATAATTGGTATGTACTTGACCCGATTGTAGCATGGTCCTTTTGGGTTGCCTTCACCAGTGCAATTTAATAGGATGGACTTCTGAGAATAAGGTTATTCATGATTTATTAATATATTATAAGTATAATATATTAATTGAGAAATCATATTATTTAATTAGTATTGGTCAAGAATTAATTTGGAATTAATTTGGTGATCAAAAGAGACTAATTAAATATACGAGGATTGATTATGTAAATCAATCATTCTTATAGTGTGGGCCAATGATCCATTAGGATGGGCAAAATAGTTCATGGATAGTCAATGAAGCTTTAACCCATGAAGCCTAAGGGATATGAAAGGTCATGGTACATTAGGGTTACATGGATGGAATCCTAGCTTTTCACAACACTATAAAAGGATCCCTTTATTGACAAAATCGGTTGCACAATATACACTAAGAGTGTAGAACCGAATTTGAGAGTACAAGTCTTATTCTTTTAAGCTTCCTTTGCATTTTGTAACATCCGGACATCCATGTATATTATTTATTTACTCATTTATTTATATTTTTGAGCTACTTGACGAGTCGGCGCCCCAACTCGTCGAGTAGAGTCATGAAGTGGCACGAGGTTAATGACCTACTCGACGAGTCCGAGGACCCGACTCGCCGAGTAGGCGCTGGGATGAGAAACCCTAGATCCCTGGGTTTGAGACCAATTTAAAGGTACTTATAGCCTCATTTGCGACTACCCTTCTCTGAGAGCAAACCCTAATCGACCCTTGAGTCTTGAGAGAGAGTTTTGAGCTAATCTTGAGTGTGTGGTGCACCTTTTGAAGAAGAAGATGAGGACTTCAAGCCAAGAGACAAGATGGAGTTGTTAGATATGTGGTTGCTTCATCTCAGAGCTTCTAGAAAAGGTATAAAGCTTGCACCTTTCCCATTTTATTGTATAGATCTCATGTTGTAAGGTCCTGGAAATGATCTTTACCAATAGTCAAGCAACAAACAATCACAGAAGAAGAAGAAGAAGAAAAGAAATCGAGCTTGCACACGTTTATATTCAGAAAAACGTCAGGTACAACTCGATGGAATACTCTGTAAACGCAATGGCATCAACAACCACACAATGACCTACACCTCTGCTATTATACTAGACAGGACCGCAAACAGGGTTTACGACCGTAAACCCGGTTTACGGTCGTAAACGTGTTTACGGCCGTAAACTCCGTTTACGGTCGCAAACACACTTTCTGACCAAAAACAAATAAACAACTCACAAACTGAATTACAGACTCATACTGAACAAAGTACAATGAAAGCCTAGACCAAACCATTAACTGGACCCTTCAATCTCCCCCTTGGTTTGGTGCTAGCTTGGACTCAGCTTTTGTCGACCACTAGCACATCGGATTTTCCCATAGCTCCGTTCCACATCTCTTTCTCGATAATCTTAGAAACCATCGAAGTGTATTCCTTTGCATCGGACTCAAAAATTTCTTCAGCCACCACGATCTGATGAATGGAGAGCTGATGAATATCCCACTTGCCAAATTGAAGCAAATCCCTCTTGTCATACAAGCGTATACAATTGTCTTTAAGCTTGATGACAGCAGCAGTTGTGGATTCATCATACACCCAATATAGCATGGATGCGAGAGATCCATCTGGATAATTTTGAAGAACAAGAATCTGCTTAACTTGAGCAGTAGCGGGCCACATCACTGACCGTAGTGGCTGACTTGTTTTGGGATCAATGACGTCAGAGTAAACCTTGATTATAGACTCAGCAGTCTTCACCGAAGGGAAGCCCTTAGCTACTTGATCTTCCAAAAAAGATTTGAACTGAGTCGCCCTGGGATTGTTTGATGGATTTGAGAAAGGAGCTTTAGACAGCTCCGTAAGATCAATCCTAGTAAAGGAATGAAAATCGTGAGCATCTTTGTATAATTCAGTATTTCCGCTCTTTCTTCTCACCATAAACATATTCATAGTGTCATGGAATCGCCACGAGATGATTCCTGACCTATCACCATACACGTCTCTGAAACGATGTTCGCCCAGATCCGTAACGGTGATTTGTGGTTGATCCCAGGGGGCATGAAGATCTGCGCTCCTTTTGAATAGTAATTGACCCTTTTCAGCTGACTTGGCCAATTTAGCGCGTTTCAACTCCACTACACTCGGAGCCTGAGCCGGTTCCTTTTCAAAACGGTTAACAACAGTGGTTGTTTTTGTAGATTGTGGAACTATGGGAGCATCTTGATCAGGAAGATAAATCTTTGGCTCATCAACGGATGACTTGAATTTGTCGCCAAAATTTTCTTCCAGCTTCTTCTTAAGATCGTAGTAGCTAGCGGTTAACAAGCCGAAATGCATCTGAAGGTCTGTAATTTGCTTCGACTTCAGAGCTTTGTCTTCAATAAGTTCGGCGACTTGAATATTGAGCTTTGCATTTTCTGTCTGTAGGTCGGCAACCTTGATATCCAGCTCAATATTCTTCTGATCTAAATCAATATTTTTCTGATTTAGAGCATCAATCTCCTTCTGAAGTCCAAGAATTGAGGGATTCTCTTCTCCTGATCTGCCACCCTCAATAGAAATTCCTTTGCCACGTGAGGGAGGCGTTGTGAATTGTTCTACGGCCAAAAGCCTGGCTAGCTTAACCGAGGCAGCATCATGGTCTGGCCTGGGAGGAGAGAAATCCGTGGAGAAGGAAGATCCACCAGCTTCATAGAAGGTACTAGGACCTTCACTGATAGGTTCAGATGAGACAATAACTGGAGTTGTTGTTGGTGGAGCTGTAAAACTTTGAAGTGTACCCGAGTCAACAATTCCATGTCTAGGGTCAAGTCTTTGTCTTTTTGTTGGAAGTTGAGAGGCCTGTGTAGTTGGGTGATCACTTTCCAAAGGCTCAGATATAGGTAAAACAATATCAAGGGGAGGAATCCCTGACACTGTCACCATAGGAATTGCTATTTCCGCCGTTGGATTGGTAGGAGGAGGCGTGGCTTCGAGAACGTCTTCTTTTTCCCTTATCTCCGTTGCTGGATGAGCAACTTCATTGATATTTTCAAGCAGCGTGTTGAGGTTTACGCCGGTCATGAAATCTTCATTGCTACCGAAGTTGAGAGGAATTTCATCGTTATCGAATCCTGTGAGGTCGAGATCTTCGTACAAATCAGTCTCTGTTCCAGACCCTTCATTGTAATCTCCTTGTACCTGAACAAATGTCAATTTGTGTTCCTCAGCTACTTGAGCATTGGCAGCTGGAGTTTCTTCTTCATCATGATCTGAAACTGTGATGACATCTTCAGAAACAACTCTCTCGGAGGAAGTGGGCTCAGAAGATATCTTGTCAGACGTTCCATGAGATTCGGAAGATTCATCAATTTCAGCAAATTTTCCGAATTTCACGAGAGGATGTATGCCTTGGAAGACGACTTTGCCCTTTCGATTCTGCTTGATGAGACCAATCGTGTGTGGGCCTAATGACTTTATATCCAGCTTGTCACCATCTTTTATCATCTCTGGGAATTGGTTGTTAATGAATATCTGAATAAATCTCGGATATAGCAAGAATGCATCTCTGGTCTGCCGGCTTATAGCGTTAATATTTACCAAGAACTCATCCAAAATGAACTTCGAGAAGTTGAATTTGATGCCAGCAGCCAGTGAAACGATTGCCCCTGTGTTCCTGAGAGACATTTCATCAGCTCCTGATCTCCTCCCCGAGATACAGCTCACGAACACATGCGCCAAAAATCTCCAGTAGGGAGGCAAAAGCTTCTTCACCGTGGGAGGGTAGATGCCGTCATATCCCATCCTTTTGCGAATCTTTTGAGCATCATCAATCCCAATTTCTGTAGGAAAATTGGGTTGATCATTGATCAGCAACGTTTCTCTGATATACTATTCAGTGATTATGATCTTGCATCCTTTAACCACAGCTTTGACAGCGATCGCACCATTGTCTTTTGACATCTTGGCCGTCTGCCAGAACTCCCTGACAATGTTCTGATAAATGAATGGATTCACAGTGATGGCACAAGCCAGGCAGCATTCTCTTAGTCTGTAGATCATTGATCTGAAATCTCCATGAGCAACAGGAGGTTCATCCAACACAATTGCCAGGTTATGCATGTCAGCAAACTTAAGACTCGCCATTGATCTGCACTAAACCAGGCCAAGTAAGAAAACAAAGTATTTAAACAATTAAAGCTTTGAGTTTTCTTAATTAATCAATTTTTATTTTGGCCTTAAAACTTATTTTGATCAAAAAATTGGAGTTTACGGTCAAACAGTGGTCAACATTGAGTTTACGGTCCAAACTGAGTTTACGGTCGTAAACTTAGAGGAGTTTATGGTCGTAAACCCAAAAGGAGTTTACGGTCCTTGAATCTCCCCAAACCGTAAACCCTCCCCAAACCGTAAACGCCGACGAACACATAAACGACGATTACTCCTCCAGTTTCAGTCGAATCGATGAACAAATAGCTTTTCCCCAGTCGGTTTTAGCATACCTTCGAAGTGGACTAACTGATTTCGCAAAATCTTCACAAAAATTTCGAGGATGAGAGAGGGTAGAGAGAGAAACAATTTGCGGCTGTAAAGAGAGAAATGGGAGGTGGAAAAGGGTTTACAGCAGTAAACCCTACCTTTTATACCTCCTTAGAGTTTATCTGTCTCCCACACAGTATTATGCACAGTCCAAATCCCGATTAAATTTTCAAAAATAAAACCTTTTTAGGATATTAAAATAAAAGTAAAATTAAAATTAAACTAAAAATAAAATAAACTAATTTCTAAAATTTAAGAATTATAAGATTTTAAAAATTAAATTTTTGACAATTATAAAAATAAAATAAAAATAGACACAGACAAAATTTATCTCAAAAATCAGTGAAAATTATCTTGTGACACTGGGATCAAAGTTGTTAGACAGCCTTACTCCACTTGTCGGTACCGTTTATCTTCACGTCTTTGTCTGGTCGACCGCCGGTATTGTGGTCCACTTAAACACGAAAAATTGTGGCAAAATTAGGACATACTATTAGTTATAAGACAAAGTGATCCTATGTTCCTAGATACTATTTCTTAAGGACCATTCAGCTGACGACGACCAGGGATATTGTTGTCCACCTAAATTGAGCAGCGAGATCTATAGACAATCTGTAAGTGTTCAATTTTTAATTGTACTAGAACATGGTTCCCGCTTCCTGATATGCTCCAGTAATCAAAGACTTCCAGAATACTCCTTACATCGGGTGAGCAGACAATTATTGAGAGAGAAGATAGATTTAGAATGCATATGCTATACACCCAGGTCGGATCTCTTCCAATCACGCAGAGGGTGAAACATATTACTAACTGAAGTTTTAGAGGGATTGAGAAGTAGAATGGTACATATACTGTGTACCAGGTCGGATTGTGAGTCACGCAAAGGAGACAGTATATGGCTAACAGATAGAAAGAATTGCATATATAGAGGATGCAGAGAAATAGAGTTGCATATGCTACAGTCCAGGTCAGATTTTGAGTCACGCAGAGGAGGTAACATATGACTAACAGACAGATAGAGAAAGAAAACAATTTTCTACAGACCTAATTCATCGGAATTCACCAGTCACCCTATCAGTACCGGAATTAAGGACAGAATCCGCACATCGAGGAAAAGTTAATCCACGGTTCCAAGTACAGGTTCTTTAATGTGACCAGTAGATTCTCATATATATCTCCCTGCTCAACCTATCCAAGCATCGTATTGTCAGGCTAAACGGATCTAATTAGGTCAAGATTTGTCAAGTCTATGAATTTCTTAAGTTCAACTCTGCCTAGTCATGTCCATTTAGAATCTTTCGTGCCTACCAACGCATCAAACCCAGAGCATAGACCCTTCAACTTTGGGTACGTTACGCAGCCTCAGATTGCCTGTTATCACTTGATTATATCACTTCCTAGTACTACATCTACAAGCAAAACTGTAACCGACAATATTTTTTATTTTTTTGAATTTTTTTTAATGTTTTTGGATTTTTCATATTTTCTGAAAAAGAAATAAAACAGAAATAACACTATTTTTTTTTATTTTCTGATTTTTGTTTGGTTTTTGTTTATTTCTCCCCCTAAATTTGTGCATGAGTGAGAATGAAATTACTAAAATGCGCAAATTTAAACTAATCTAACCAAAAAGTAAAAATTTAATCCTCAAAACGAATCATTTTTAAAAATCCCACAAGCACATCGAATCGAGCTTTGTTAAAACGTTTGGTGAACAGATCCGCCACATTATTGTCAGTGTGAACCTGTTCTAGCCTAATGAGCGAGCGCTCATAACAATCTCTGATAAAATGAATTTTGATATCAATGTGCTTGGTTTTGGGGTGTTGGACAGGATTTTTAGTGATTTGAATTGCGGCCTCATTATCACAGTGAATTGGGGTTTCTAGATAATTCAAACCGTAGTCCAACAGCTGATGTTGGATCCAGATAACTTGAGAACAGCAGGCAGATGCAGCAACGTACTCCGCTTCTGCTGTTGAAGTAGAGACGGTATGTTGTTTCTTGCACTGCCACGACACCAGCCTATCACCAAGGAATTGGCACCCTCCTGATGTTGATTTCCTGTCAAGCTCACAGCCTCCATAATTACTGTCAGCAAAAGCATATAAATCAAATTCAGAATTCTTCGGATACCAAAGACCTAATTTTGGGCTGCCATTGATATACCGAAAAATTCTTTTGACAGCAATAAGATGAGAGAGTTTAGGATTAGCCTGTTAGTGAGCACATTGACAAACTGCAAACATGATGTCGGGACGACTTGCAGTAAGATACATCAACGATCCGATCATCGATCTGTAGTGTGTCTGATCTACGGATTCGCCATCAATATCTGGATTCAGCAGGGGTCTTTCAGCCATTGGTGTCGATGCAGGTTTCGCGTCTTGAAACCCGAATTTCTCAAGAATATCCTCCACATACTTAGCTTGGTGTAGCAGGATTCCGGTTGAACTTTGTTTGACCTGAAGCCCCAAAAACATGGTCATTTCACCCAGTGAACTCATCTCAAACCGCTTTTTCATCACGCCTTCAAACTCTTTGCAAAGCTGTGGACAGGTAGACCCGAAGATAATGTCATCAACGTAGATCTGGACTAGTATCTGATCATTACCAACATGCTTGATGAATAAAGTTTGATCAATAGTGCCGCGAGAGTATCCATGCTCGAGCAAATGCTTTGTTAGAGTCGCATACCATGCTCGAGGAGCTTGATGTAACCCATACAATGCCTTGTCCAACTTGTAGACATGATTAGGAAACTTGGAGTTAACGAACCCAGGGGGTTGATCAACATAAATTTCTTCCTTCACCTTGCCATACAAGAAGGCAGTCTTGACATCCATTTGGTAGACCGTGAAGTTCATGTAGGAAGCATATGCGAGAAAGATACGAATAGCCTCCAATCGAGCCACGGGAGCATAAACCTCAGTATAATCAAGACCTTCAATTTGTCGAAACCCGCGAACAACCAACCTTGCTTTATTGCGCACTATTACACCAGAATCGTCTTGCTTGTTACGATAGACCCAACGCGTGTCAAGAGACCTTTTTCCCTTTGGTAACTCAACCAACTTCCAAACCCTGAGCTTTTCAAATTGATTTAGCTCTTCATGCATCGCATCTACCCAGCTGGGCTCATTCAAAGCCATGTCAACGTTCTTGGGCTCTATTTGAGATATAAAGCAAGAATAGAGACATGCATTGACATCTCCACTCTAACTTCTAGTTTTAACTCCGTCACCCAGCTGGCCAATGACGTTATCGATCGGATGATCGCGTTGAATTGTTTAAGGAATGTCTTGGCTGATATCATTGAGTGAAACAGGAAGAGTATGAATGTTGAAACCTCCATCATTTGCTGATTGATCCACATTGCATGGACCTGCTACAAACTCATTAGCAATTTCTTCAGGAAAGAGTAGTTCCATAAAAGTTGGATTGACAGCGGAAGCATCTCTAGACATGAACTCTCTTTCAATAGGGGTAAGAGGTGTAGCATCAGCATCAGGAGTTCCATCTTGAACATTAGACTCTGGACTATCAGGTTGATCAGATGACTCCCCCTTAGGTGGAGCAGAGGACTCCCCCTCAGATGGAGCAGAGGACTCCCCCTCAACTGTTGGAGGTCTGTAAACAACTTCTTCGTCTTCGTCTTCAGACACAATCTTCGAACCAGAAGGGGATCCATTTGAGCCATCTGAAGACACATTTAATGATTTTAAAAGCGATGTGTAATCAAATAACCAGTCAGGACCCACTCGAGCGTCTGTTTCATTCTCCTCCAACCAGCGCACGTCATAGGATTCGACAATCTGCTTAGTCTTCTTGTTGTAAACCCTATACGCGGTGCGCGCAACATATTCTATAAAGTAACAATCATCGGCTTTGGCATTGAATTTAGGGTTGGATTCCAAGTGAAGAAGGGTGCAAGGGCAGCCAAATACACGGAAATGGCTGGCTGAAGGCTTGTGTCCATAGAGAATCTCGTACGGTGTCTTCATCCGAGCTTTGTTGATTAGAACACGATTCTGCACATAGCAAGCAGTGTTAATCGCCTCGGCCCAAAAGAAAACAGGTAATTTTGAATCACACAGCATTGTCCTTGCAGCGTCTTTTAACGTTCTATTTCTCCTTTCAGCAACACCGTTCTATTGAGGCATGTGAGCAGAGCTGTATTAACGCACGATCCCTCTTTCTGCGCAAAAATGGTCAAGAACCGCATTCTTGAACTCAGTTCCATTGTCAGTACGAAGCGTCTTCACCTGGTTGTTGGTTTGTTTCTCAATCATCACAACGAACTTCTTAATTAGATCAGCAACCCCAGCTTTGTTGGATAAGAAGAAGACCCACGTAAAACGAGAGAAATCATCGATGACAACTAGACAGTACGAGCTTTTGTTGATGATCAGGACGTTAACCGGACCAAACAAGTCCATATGCAATAGTTGGAGCACCTGACTGATTAAGTTGACTTGCTTAGGCAGGTATGGTTTTCTATGATGCTTTCCTTGGGCACAGGACACACACTTCTCAAATGTAATAAAGTCTCTGACAGGTAAGCCTCGGACCATCTCATTCTTAGCAAGGCGATTCAGGTTTTTCGCGTTAGCATGACCGAGTCGTCGGTGCCACAGCATTGCGTTTTGTTCGGAGACTTTTGAAAATAGGCAAGTGACTTGTTCAGGGATGTTTCTATTCATGTCAATAATGTAAGAATTCCCATCCCGCTTAGATTTGACAAGAATCCACTCTTCCGGGATGACAATGCCTGGCTTGAGAATCATGCATTCTTTATCGGTAAAATGGGTAGAATAGCCTTTGTCGCAAATTTGGGAAACACTCAACAAGCTGTGCTTTAATTCGGGAGCAAAGTTGACATTCTCAAAGCTTAGCACTCCATTTGTAACAGTTCCTCTTTGAGTGATCTTACCACCATCTCCGCCCGCGAAGGAAACATAACCCCCATTAAAAGATTGAATTTCGCTCAATTGGGAGATGTCTCCTGTCATATGCCGGGAGCAGCCGCTGTCGACGTACCAAGGACGGACGACATTCCTCCGCAACTGTCCCTGCAAAATGAGCGGGATCATTTAGATTTGGGAACCCAGGTCATCACTGTCCTGGGTTTCCTTTTCACTTTCTCTGAATTATCCTTTAATGATTTCAAATTAGGATCCTCATTCCTAATCATTTCAGAGGATGGTAATGATGGACTGGAAATTGATTTGGGCTTCCAATGATATTTAGGTTTTACAACATTCTCAGGTGGTTTTGAAATAGATTTCTTATGAGTTTGCACTGAGCCTCTGGATGTTCTACCAAAATTGGTTGAAGATCCAGAATTGCTTTTTGACGAAACCGATCTTGGCGGAGCCTTGTTCGGTTTTGGCAAATTATTTTGAGATTTGTTAGTAAAAACCTTTTTATTCTTTTGAAAAACAGCCCTTTTTCTGCTTCGATCATCTTTCCAGTCATCATTTCGAGAACGAGTTCTTGAGGATTTTCTAATTAAAGACCTTCCTCGAGATTCGTTCTCTCCTCTTGGTGACAAATAATTCACAAAGATCCTATTTTGACAATTCCTAGCTATATGACCACCAACACCACAATTAAAACAAATCTGTTTATTATTTGATCTTGTACTACATTTTTCAGATTTATTTTCTTGACAGACACTCTTACTCTTCTCAGAAGAACATGCATGAGAAATAGGTTGTGAGATAAGTGAGGGTGCCTCAGATGGTGTGACTTGTGGAATTGATGGGTTTTCATGAGAATCACGAGCATCAGAATTACCAAACAATTCATCAAACATATCAAAGAAATTAAGTTCAACAGTAGCAGATGAGGAAGCATCACACGAAACATTATTAGTCTTAACATTGGAAACAAAAACTTTTTCATTTGAAACAAAAATATCAGAATTTGAAACAGAAACAGAAACAGATTCTCCAGCTTCACTCTTTGCCTGATCTAATGGTTGATCTGCAGGGGAAGTAGAAATGTCAGTACTTTCAACATTAATAAATCCTCCTGAAACGAAACCAGATGGCTTGCCATAAACCATAAATGGTTCGTTGGCAATCTCATCCTTGGATAGGGGTTGATACTGATATGTATGATTATAAGGAGGAGGTACATTATCATATCCTAAACCCTTTGATTGATTTCGTTTGAACTGCATGCAGTGATCAATCATGTTGGCAACTACCTCGCTTGATCCATCAAATTTTCTAAAATCAAAATTTGCAGTTTCAAATTGTCGTTTTAATGTATCAAGCTCGGTAATTAACTCATCATTTTGTCTCTTAAGATAATCATAAAGTTCACATTTTTCACTGTATTCTGTTTGAATTCTTTTAAAATCTTTTATTTTTGTTTCTAACCGGGCCTTAAGGGGTTTTTGTCCTTTCCTAAGTTGATAGCCCTCATATCTAAGGTCCTCTACTTCTCTACACAATGATTGAATTTCAGCATGAAGAAGTTTAACATATTCATTACATGCCTGAGAACAAGACGGTAGATTTACCTCACTTTTCTTGGGCTCGGAAGTAGAAGACACCATCAGAGCAAACTGCATCTCCATCATTTCAGCTTCAGGATCAGCTTCATCATTCTTCATAGGAGCATCATCAATCTGAGCTAGGTGAGCATTTTCTGGCCCTGAAATGTTCAAAGCCTGAATCTGGTCCTCCCAGTCAAAAGACTGAGCGACCATAGCAGTTTCACCATTAACCGCACCACCTGCACGGTTGTTTCCCACTGCAACCATCGTCCT
Source organism: Lactuca virosa (assembly GCF_052849685.1). Taxonomy (NCBI): domain Eukaryota; kingdom Viridiplantae; phylum Streptophyta; class Magnoliopsida; order Asterales; family Asteraceae; genus Lactuca; species Lactuca virosa. The sequence goes on from NC_136426.1 coordinate 175,895,140, forward strand.
GTTGTTGTTCGCCCTACGATCTGTCTTTGGACACTCACGAGCAAAATGACCCGGCTCGTGGCAGTTGAAACATCGCAGCATGCCCTTGTTGAATCCCACCTTCTTGTCAGCATTCATACCCCAGTCGCTCTTTCCTGTCTTCTTAGCAAACTGCTTGGCCCTGAAAACAGCCATAGCAATCTGCCATGTGATGTCCATCTCTTCCACGTCTTCAGGATGAATCTGATCCAGGTCAGCAAATGACAGCTGAGGTGGAAGATCTCCGGCTACAAAAGCATTGTAGCAGTTAACAAGCCCAGTGGCTAGAGCCAGATTTTCATCAGTGTCTTTCGTGTTTGAGGAAGAGGCTACAACTGACACGTTTGGATGGGGAACAGCTTGTGGACTGACAAATGGCTGGCTTTGAGGGTGAGGAATGGATGATGCAGCAGCAAAGGTTTGAATCTGAGGTTGTTGAGCAGCAAAAGCTTGACCTGAAGAAGTCATGATTGATGAGAGAGCATTGTTGGATGAGATTCCAAGATTTGCAGTAGAGTACGAGTTCATGGTTTATTTCTCTCTGTTTGTCATCAATATCACAAGCTTTGATGATCGCCATGATTTCAGCAAGAGTGAGGCGATTTAGATCCTTGGTCTTCTTAATCACAGCAACATTCATGTCCCATGATCTGGGAAGAGCATTCAGAAGCTTCTTGTTGATCTCTGACTTGGTCAACAAAATCCCAGATATGTTCATGTTAGTGGTGAGAGTTGTGAACCGCTGTAGTTGAGCCTCAAGAGTCTCTCCGGGAATGTAATTGAACAGATTGAACTTTTGTCTCAACATGTCTTGGCGACTCTCCTTCATATCTTCATTGCCCTCATATACCTCAATTAGGGCTTCCCACAAATCCTTAGCTGAAGTATACTCTCGGAAACCTTGAGCAATATCAGGAGATAATGCGATGGTTAGAGTGGCTAAAGCCCTTTCCTGCTCTTCAATTTTCTCAAACTCATCATCTGTGTAGTTTTCAACAGCCTTGTCAATCACTTGGCCTCCGACTGTCATAGTGATTCTAACTAGGCCTCTAAGAATACTTCTCCAGACTTTGAAATCCTTCATCTTAATGTATTTTTCAATTCTGTACTTCCACTCAGGAAAACCATCTGCAGACATCAATCTTGGAATACGCGTAGTAGTGCCCATGACAGTATCAAGTTCGTGAAAATGATTTTGACTTTGAGATTCCATTTGAAATTAAAGCAAATTAAAGTCACAAAATAGTTTACGGTTGATGATGTTTACGACCGTAAACTTGGTTTACGGTTTAAGTGATTACGACCGTAAACTGGGTTTACGGTTGAGCTGTTTACGACCGTAAACTACGTTTACGGTTGATGAATTTACGGTTTGTACGTTTACGGTTTAAGCGTTTACGGTTAATGAAGCTTGGTTTACGGTTTTTGAAGATTCACAGTTTACGGTTGTTGAAGATCTTGAGTTTACAACCGTAAATAGGGTTTACTGTTGGCAGTAAACTCCCAGAAAGCCTTCAAAAACACGTTTTTGCAGTAGATTCAGTTCCTTTAACCACTAAAACACTAAAACCAATCTTCGAACAATAAGAATATCAGTTTAAGCACCCCAAATCTCGATTGAATGAAGCTTTGACACCGGTTTTTGCTCTGATACCAATTGTAAGGTCGTGGAAAGGATCTTTACCAATAGTCAAGCAACAAACAATCACAGAAGAAGAAGAAGAAAAGAAATCGAGCTTGCACACGTTTATATTCAGAAAAACGTCAGGTACAACTCGATGGAATACTCTGTAAACGCAATGGCATCAACAACCACACAATGACCTACACGTCTGCTATTTATACTAGACAGGACCGCAAACAGGGTTTACGACCGTAAACCTGGTTTACGGTCGTAAACGTGTTTACGGCCGTAAACTCTGTTTACGGTCGCAAACACACTTTCTGACCAAAAACAAATAAACAACTCACAAACTGAATTACAGACTCATACTGAACAAAATACAATGAAAGCCTAGACCAAACCATTAACTGGACCCTTCACATGTCTTGGAAATTAGGGCTTTTCTACTACAATTGGAGATCTAGAGTGTTTTAAGTCCTTTAGAGATTTAGACTTCAGATCTGGACCATGTGAGGTCCCTAGAGCCATAAAGTCCATGCCTTAATCAGCCATGATAATGATCTTGAGTGAACAACTCTTTCCAAGGTGTGTTTTGGCATTTAAAGCTCAAAATGCCATGCATGGACGTCAAACTTGTGACTTTACGTGGTTGATGAGCCTTAGGAGTATAGATCCAGAGTTTGGGGAGGTTCTCTACCTTGAAAACGACTGAATGAGTTATGGGTCTGAATGGACTCGCCGAGTCAAGGAGCCGACTCGACGAGTCGGATGGGGTTGTCCCGATGGTTTTGATCGCGCAGCAACTCAGCGAGTTGACGGTTCAACTCGGCGAGTTGAGCCAAACTTTTGAATGATTACGTGGATGGTGAGCAGACTCATCGAGTCCCATAAGCACACTCGACGAGTAGGGTCAACATGGACTGTTGACTCGAGTTTGACTTCTTTTGACTTAGGGTTTGGTCAACCTTGTCTTTGGGAAACCTTGGAGGGGTAAATTGGTCTTTTCCTACTTCAAGAGAGTGAGAGAGATAACTAAGTGAATGTGTCATTTAAAAGTGTTAATTAGATAATTATCTTATGTGATTAGGAGGAGGCTAGACCTGGGGATTCATTTGCGAGAGTATTCATTCACTTAGCTTACTTACGAGGTGAGTCTTCTCACTATACTTACCAAGAGTGGTATCTTTATGTGATTGAGCTCTTTATGTGTTATCTATGTATTGTATTATTCTGCATTATGTCTTGGTGATTTATGCTGAATATTGTTGCTATGAGTTACCGAGTTAGGACTGGAGGGTTCCACTGAGACAAATTGACTGGAGGGTCTTACTGAGTTATGGCCTAGAGTGGCTAATGAGTTGTGTATGGTATTTCGGGGAACTCACTAAGCTTTATGCTTACCGTATTATGTGTTATGTGTTTCAGGTACTTCTCAGGATCACGGGAAGGCGCCGACTTGAATGTACACACACACCGGAGATTGTTTCATGTTTAGAGGATCCTAGAGTTTTATACATTGTTTTCTTTTGAACCTGAATTTGGGAAATTGACATTGTGGCATTTTATGGTTAATTGTTAAAATTAATGTGTTTTTGAAATTTAAAAATTTGGTTGAAATTTTACGTTCTTACACATTTGGTGTTTGTAACACATTAGAGGCATCACACTTGAGGTGCTCAAGCTTTCAAAGGCCAAGAACTACACAAACGTAAGTCATCTAAAAAGTTATATAGTTTAAATGTTAAATTGTATGCTATTTAGGATGTATGCTTTGGAAATTTGAAAATGCATGTATAATTAGAGAAAACATAGTTCCAAAGCATCTGGGGTTGCATGTGCACCATAGGGGTGCTATAGTGCTCAAAACCTAACACCTTGTATGTGACATCCAGATTTTCACGTCCAAAAAAAAGACAGATTTGTTTATGATTTGTTTGAAAATCAGAGTAACCTTTTTAAATAAAAGTGTTGTAGAATTTATTCCCAAAAAAAAATATGATAAAGATTTATCAAAGTATTTCCGAAGAAATGTATTTCATTATATTAAAACCTTGGGATGTTATGTTCGATACAAATCAAAAGCATTAACAGAACAACATAGGCCTTACAACATTTATTTATATCTACTGGCCTATAATCCGTAATCCCTCATCCAAACATCACATCTATGCTCGTGTACCACTACCTGTAATACAAGAAACTGAGCGGGACAGGCTTGGGAGCCTGGTGAGCACATAGGGTTTTCAACCCACAATAAATAAGTTTAAAAATTTCATCACACCAAACAACCCGATTACTCGTTCCCGTTATCCTCACTTTACGTCCCTAAAATACCTATCACAAGGGACCTAGCCTAAGGCTTATCATCGGGATGGACACTATTGCAAAGGAGGTTCCTCAACAATAAATGTCCGTAAGGCAACCATGAGGGGGATGGAGTACACCAGTGAACACATCGTTCAAAAACACCTACAGGTTGCGAGCCTGCTAGCGTTCCACTGGACTGTCTAGAAAATTTTGTGGTCGTCATCTATACTCCAATAGATGACTGGATCAACGTCAACATCGAGACCTCTCATCATTTTATTTCATCACACACCAACTAATACATCTACCCATGTTTTACCCAACATTTTTTTGTAGATATAGAATACATATATATACAGTTTAAATCATTTAAAACATGTATACAGTCGTTCATCCAACATAGATAGCAAGTATACAGATAATAAGCACATATAGCACGTAATAAATACTTCATGTCTATGTGTAAGATGAAAGTAACTATGCACTCACCTGTTAAGGTGGTGATCCCAAATTTAGACATCACTTCGCTTTTATTAATTTATTTTCCTTCGACGAAACCTAGTATCATTACCACTAGATTTTAGTCAAATATTTACTGTGACTAATTATTTGTCATAGTATTATTATTATATAAGCGTTTAAACAATACTTCTCAACTACTATGTACAGACAAGGGCCAGACATGTAACACCGGAGGGCAGGACCATTTTAGCATTTAAGTCGTTCTGAAATCCAACAACCCAGGCGACCCTTCAAACCGAATTCCACGTACCGTGAGTAGTTAAAAAGATATTATAACGATACTTATATAAGTCATAATAATAGCCCAAATAATTATTATAAGTTCATAATAAAAATACTAATATTAATTATAAGCTATACTTAAAGTAGGATCGACGTATCTCACTTACAATGGGTTTTCTTAAAAACCTGGCTCCGCTGGAGAAGAGCTTCTGAGCCGAAAAGCTCTTTTTCATGGCGCCTTCGAGTGCTCCGGGGCTTTCTTCTGGCGCTAGGGGAGATCCCTATGGCTTAGTGGGTTTCTGGAGGTCTAGAGAGAGATTAGAGAGAGATGGAGAGAGAGAGAGGGAAAGAGAGAGAGAGAGAGAGAGAGAGAGAGAGAGAGAGAGAGAGAGTGTGTGTGTGTGTGTGTGTGTATGTGTGTGTGAAAGAGAGAGAAGGGTGGAGGTGTGAAGAAATGAGGGTAGAAGTGGTTCTATTTATAGGCTGAAATAAGGCTCAACTTGGTGCAACGTGTTACCATCTGGTGGCAAGACTTGTGGAGAAAGCAATGGCCCAGATTCAACCACGTCACCGCCTGAGCAGCAGCACCCTGCCGACTTCTAAACACTGTAACTTTCGCATACAAGCTCCATTTTCGACGTTCCTAATATCCACACATAGTTATGGTCAAGATCTACAACTCTCCTTTTGACTCTGTTGGCTAATTTGCCACTGATTTTTAAATTTAACAGAATGAGAAGATTACACTGTTAAATGACCGTGTAAAATTCATAACTTCTATATACGGACTCCGTTTTCGTCTGTCTTTTTATCGTTGAGCTCCTTTTAATGAGATCTTAAATTATCATATAGGTTGGATTGGCTAAAAATCGATCGATCAAAAATTCGAATTTCGGGTTGTGCACTGCTATGCCAAATCTTAGAAAAATCATAACCCCCTCATACGAAGTCAGATTTGGGCATTCTTTTTATGAACGCTCTCGGTTTAACATATACCACAACTTTCATTTAGATCTCTAAGGCTAAAAAGTAGTTTATAAAAAATTCACTTTTTATGTTACGCGGTGCCGTGCCGGTTTAGCCGTAAAACTTTGACGGGCCACAACTTCTTCGTTATAACTCAGATTTCAGAGTTCTTTATATTTCCAAAATCCTTGTCACAACAACTACCACTTTCTTCATAGATATTGGGTTTATCTACACTTTATTTTTTGTGCTTATTTTCACTCTTAATTAATTATATTTTATAAATAAGTATAAAGCACATAAAATCACATAATTCACATAATATTTAAGTAATTCCTCTTTATTACTTCGAAGTGGGTTACAATGGTTGATCCTAGCTATTACATCATCACATTAATGTTTAACCTAGAAACACAGGTGTTACAATTCTCTACCATTTAGGATGATTCTGTCCCGGAATCACGCAACATCAAACAGATGTGGAAAGCGACTCATCATGTCACTCTATATTTCCCAGGAGAGGTTCTGATGTGATCTCACCCAAAATTGAGGATTGAACACGTTTTGACCGATCGTTCTATTGGTTGATGAACTGTAAAACAAAGGTGGAAACTGCGACCCATTGTCTATAAAGAGACAAGAACCTTGGTATAAAACGCCATAATCAACCCACCAAATTGATTGATAAGTTTGAACGCCACAAGTCACATAACTTGAAAAGTTCCTAAAGTTTCAAAAAGAACTACAAAGAGTACAAAACTCACATTGTTTTATTCCAAACTTGATTGATCTCAAATGGTTAGAATACCACGTTTTTCTAGGGTGGGAAAAGGACCTAACGAACCATGAATTAAAGAGGTGTCTTTAATTTAAGGCATTTAACCCCCAAGTTAAAACTATGAATCTAGACATGGTTTATCACAAGGTTCATGTAACCTAAGACCCTTTTATCTTCCCAAAACTTATTTAGGAGACATAAAAACGAAAATTACATCTTAAAATATAGAAAAACGAAATGGGCTTGATAAAGGCTCTTATTTGATCTTGAAAATCACACTTGGACTTGAATTATGGTAATCTAGCTTTGATTAGGTCCACTGGGTCTCCATCCACTTTCTTGAGTACAAACTTCTCTAATCAACCCATTTGAAGCCTCCTTGAATGCTTTTGCCCATGCCTTCATAATTGATCCATTTTTTCAATTTCATTAGTTGGATCATACCATTCCCCTCTTATTGAAGTCAATTTGCCCACGAATCAAAATGTGGTTGATCATTTTTATTTGTCCTCAAATCTGCTCATATCATTTTTCAAGATGGTTCCCCTCTAATAAAAATCTCCACAAACAATTATATTTGGAATCTAGATTCTTTCTTTTTTTTTCTTTTTCTATTTTTTTTTTCTTCTCTCTTTATTTTATTTTTTCACACCTTTTTTTCATTTGTTTATTCTATTTTTTCAAACATTCTTTTTTCATCGATTTTTCTTTTGAACAAATACAATAAATAAGAAAATAAAAATACTTGAACCAAAACCCAATAATAGGAACCACACCAACTTGTGATATGACCCACTATTAATACATGAATCTTGATTCAATAAAAAGAAATATAGATGAGGAAATGAAAACTTAGAAATTCAATAAACGCTAGTAAGAACCATGCCAACATGTGACAAGACCCATTAACAATATGCATTAATTGAATCCAAGTAATCGAGAAAAAGAAAAAGAATTAAAAAAAAAGAGGATATGCAAACCAAAAGATCTAGCTCTAATACCAAATGATGTGATCTCACCCAAAATTGAGATTTGAACACGTTTTGCCCGATCGTTCTATTGGTTGCTGAACTGTAAAACAAAGGTGGAAACCGCGACCCATTGTCTATATAGAGACAAGAACCTTGGTATAAAACGCCACAATCAACCCACCAAATTGATTGATTAGTTTGAACGCTACAAGTCACATAACTTGATAAATTCCTAAAGTTCAAAAAAGAACTACTAAGAGTAAAAAACTCACATTGTTTTATTCCAAACTCGATTGATCTCAAATGGTTACAATACCACGTTTTTATGGGGTGGGAAAAGGACCTAAAGAGCCATGAATTAAAGAGGTGTCTTTAATTTAAGGCATTTAACCCCCAAGTTAAAACTATGAATCTTCACATGGTTTATCACAAGGTTCATGTAACCTAAGACCCTTTTATCTTCCCAACACTTATTTAGGAGACATAAAAACGAAAATTAAATCTTAAAATATAGAAAAACGAAATGGGCTTGATAAAGGCTCTTATTGAATCTTGAAAATCACTCTTGGACTTGAATTATGGTAATCTAGCTTTGATTAGGTCCACTGGGTCTCCATGGACTTTCTTGAATACAAACTTCTCTAATCAACCCATTTGAATCCTCCTTGAATGTTTTAGCCCATGCCCTCATAATTGATCCATGTTCTCAATGTCATTAGTTGGATCATAACATTCCCCTCTTCTTGAAGTCAATTCGCCCACGAATCAAAATGTGGTTGATCATTTTTATTTGTCCTCAAATCTGCTCATATCATTTTTCAAGATGGTTCTCCTCTAATAAAAATCTCCACAAACAATTATATTTGGAATCTATGATTCTTTCTTTTTTTTTCTTTTTCTATTTTTTTTTTGCTTCTCTCTTTATTTGATTTTTTCACACTTTTTTTTCATTTGTTTATTCTATTTTTTTCAAACATTATTTTTTCATCGATTTTTCTTTTGAACAAATACAATAAATAAGAAATTAAGAATACTTGAACCAAAAGCCAACAATAGGAACCATACCAACTTGTGATATGGCCCACTATTAATACTTGAATCTTGATTTAATAAAAAAAATATAGATGAGGAGATGAAAACTTAGAAATTCAATAAACGCTAGTAGGAACCATGCCAACATATGACAAGACCCATTAACAATATGCGTAAATTGAATCCAAGTAATCGAGAAAAAGAAAAAGGATTAAAAAAAGAGGATACGCAAACCAATAGATCTAGCTCTGATACCAAATGATGTGATCTCACCCAAAATTGAGATTTCAACACGTTTTGACTGATCGTTCTATTGGTTGTTGAACTGTAAAACAAAGGAGGAAACTGCGACCCATTATCTATAAAGAGACAAGAACCTTGGTATAAAACGCCACAATCAACCCACCAAATTGATTGATAAGTTTGAACGCCACAAGTCACATAACTTGATAAGTTCCTAAAGTTTCAAAAAGAACTACAAAGAGTACAAAACTCACATTGTTTTATTCCAAACTTGATTGATCTCAAATGGTTAGAATACCACGTTTTTATAGGGTGGGAAAAGAACCTAAAGAGCCATGAATTAAAGAGGTGTCTTTAATTTAAGGCATTTAACCCCCAAGTTAAAACTGTGAATCCAGACATGGTTTATCACAAGGTTCATGCAACCTAAGACACTTTTATCTTCCCAAACACTTATTTAGGAGCCATAAATATGAAAATTACGTATTAAAATATAGAAAAACGAAATGGGCTTGATAAAGGCTCTTATTGGATCTTGAAAATCACTCTTGTACTTGAGATATAGTTATCTAGCTTTGATTAGGTCCACTGGGTCTCCATGTACTTTCTTGAGTACAAACTTCACTAATCAACCCATTTGAAGCCTCGTTGAATGCTTTAGACCATGCCCTCGTAATTGATCCATTTTTTCAATGTCATTAGTTGGATCATATCATTCCCCTCTTCTTGAAGTCGATTCGCCCACGAATCAAAATTAGGTTGATCATTTTTATTTGTCCTCAAATATGCGCATATCATTTTTTAAGATGGTTCCCCTTTAGTCAAAATCTCCACAAATAATTATATTTGGAATCTATGATTCTTTCTTTTTTTTTCTTTTTGTATTATTTTTTGCTTCTCTCTTCATTTGATTTTTTAACACTTTTTTCATTTGTTTATTCTATTTTTTTCAAACATTCTTTTTTCATCGATTTTTCTGTTGAACAAATACAATACATAAGAAAATAAGAAAACTTGAACCAAAACCCAATAATAGGAACCACACCAACTTGTCATATGACCAACTATTAATACTTGAATCTTGATTCAATAAACAGAAATATAGATGAGGAGAAGAAAACTTAGAAATTCAATAAACGGTAGTTAGAACCATGCCAACATGTGACAAGACCCATTACCAAAATGTGTAAATTGATTCCAAGTAATCGAGAAAAAGAAAAAAGATTAAAAAAAAAAGAGGATATGCAAAACAATAGATCTAGCTTTGATACCAAATGATGTGATCTCACCCAAAATTGAGGTTTGAACACGTTTTGTCCGATCGTTCTATTGGTTGCTGAACTGTAAAAAAAAGGTGGAAAACGCGACCCATTGTCTATAAAGAGACAAGAACCTTGGTATAAAACGCCACAATCAACCCACCAAATTGATTGATAAGTTTGAACGCCACAAGTCACATAACTTGATAAGTTCCTAAAGTTTCAAAAAGAACTACAAAGAGTACAAAACTCACATTGTTTTATTCCAAACTTGATTGATCTCAAATGGTCAGAATACCACGTTTTTCTAGGGTGGGAAAAGGACCTAAAGAGCCATGAATTAAAGAGGTGTCTTTAATTTAAGGCATTTAACCCCAAGTTAAAACTATGAATCTAGACATGGTTTCTCACAAGGTTCATGTAACCTAAGACTCTTTTATCTTCCCAACACTTATTTAGGAGACATAAAAACGAAAATTACATCTTAAAATATAGAAAAACGAAATGGGCTTGATAAAGGCTCTTATTTGATCTTGAAAATCACACTTGGACTTGAATTATGGTAATCTAGCTTTGATTAGGTCTACTGGGTCTCCATGCACTTTCTTGAGTACAAACTTCTCTAATCAACCCATTTGAAGCCTCCTTGAATGCTTTTGCCCATGCCTTCATAATTGATCCATTTTTTCAATGTGATTAGTTGGATCATACCATTCCCTTCTTCTTGAAGTCAATTTGCCCACGAATCAAAATGTGGTTGATCATTTTTATTTGTCCTCAAATCTGCTCATATCATTTTTCAAGATGGTTCCCCTCTAATCAAAATCTCCACAAACAAATATATTTGGAATCTAGATTCTTTCTTTTTTCTTTCTTTTTCTATTTTTTTTTTTTTTGCTTTTCTCTTTATTTTATTTTTTCACACTTTTTTCATTTGTTTATTCTATTTTTTCAAACATTCTTTTTTCATCGAGTTTTCTTTTGAACAAATACAACAAATAAGAAAATAAAAATACTTGAATCAAAACCCAATAATAGGAACCATACCAACTTATGATATGACACACTATTAATACTTGAATCTTGATTCAATAAAAAGAAATATAGATGAGGAGATGAAAACTTAGAAATTCAATAAACGCTAGTAAGAACCAGGCCAACATGTGACAAGACCCATTAACAATATGCGTAAATTGATTCGAAGTAATCGAGAAAAAGAAAAAGGATTAAAAAAAAGAGGATATGCAAAACAATAGATCTAGCTTTGATACCAAATGATGTGATCTCACCCAAAATTGAGGTTTGAACACGTTTTGTCCGATCGTTCTATTGGTTGCTGAACTGTAAAAAAAAAGGTGGAAAACGCGACCCATTGTCTATAAAGAGACAAGAACCTTGGTATAAAACGCCACAATCAACCCACCAAATTGATTGATAAGTTTGAACGCCACAAGTCACATAACTTGATAAGTTCCTAAAGTTTCAAAAAGAACTACAAAGAGTACAAAACTCACATTGTTTTATTCCAAACTTGATAGATCTCAAATGGTCATAATACCACGTTTTTCTAGGGTGGGAAAAGGACCTAAAGAGCCATGAATTAAAGAGGTGTCTTTAATTTAAGGCATTTAACCCCCAAGTTAAAACTATGAATCTAGACATGGTTTATCACAAGGTTAATGTAACCTAAGACTCTTTTATCTTCCCAACACTTATTTAGGAGACATAAAAACGAAAATTACATCTTAAAATATAGAAAAACGAAATGGGCTTGATAAAGGCTCTTATTTGATCTTGAAAATCACACTTGGACTTGAATTATGGTAATCTAGCTTTGATTAGGTCTACTGGGTCTCCATGCACTTTCTTGAGTACAAACTTCTCTAATCAACCCATTTGAAGCCTCCTTGAATGCTTTTGCCCATGCCCTCATAATTGATCCGTTTTTTCAATGTTATTAGTTGGATCATACCATTCCCCTCTTCTTGAAGTCAATTTGCCCACGAATCAAAATGTGGTTGATCATTTTTATTTGTCCTCAAATCTACTCATATCATTTTTCAAGATGGTTCCCCTCTAATCAAAATCTCCACAAACAATTATATTTGGAATCTAGATTCTTTCTTTTTTCTTTCTTTTTCTATTTTTTTTTTTTGCTTCTCTCTTTATTTTATTTTTTCACACTTTTTTCATTTGTTTATTCTATTTTTTCAAACATTCTTTTTTCATCGATTTTTCTTTTGAACAAATACAACAAATAAGAAAATAAAAATACTTGAATCAAAACCCAATAATAGGAACCACACCAACTTGTGATATGACACACTATTAATACTTGAATCTTGATTCAATAAAAAGAAATATAGATGAGGAGATGAAAACTTAGAAATTCAATAAACGCTAGTAAGAACCAGGCCAACATGTGACAAGACCCATTAACAATATGCGTAAATTGATTCCAAGTAATCGAGAAAAAGAAAAAGGATTAAAAAAAAGAGGATATGCAAAACAATAGATCTAGCTTTGATACCAAATGATGTGATCTCACCCAAAATTGAGGTTTGAACACGTTTTGTCCGATCGTTCTATTGGTTGCTGAACTGTAAAAAAAAGGTGGAAAACGCGACCCATTGTCTATAAAGAGACAAGAACCTTGGTATAAAACGCCACAATCAACCCACCAAATTGATTGATAAGTTTGAACGCCACAAGTCACATAACTTGATAAGTTCCTAAAGTTTCAAAAAGAACTACAAAGAGTACAAAACTCACATTGTTTTATTCCAAACTTGATTGATCTCAAATGGTCAGAATACCACGTTTTTCTAGGGTGGGAAAAGGACCTAAAGAGCCATGAATTAAAGAGCCATGAATTAAAGAGGTGTCTTTAATTTAAGGCATTTAACCCCAAGTTAAAACTATGAATCTAGACATGGTTTATCACAAGGTTCATGTAACCTAAGACTCTTTTATCTTCCCAACACTTATTTAGGAGACATAAAAACGAAAATTACATCTTAAAATATAGAAAAACGAAATGGGCTTGATAAAGGCTCTTATTTGATCTTGAAAATCACACTTGGACTTGAATTATGGTAATCTAGCTTTGATTAGGTCTACTGGGTCTCCATGCACTTTCTTGAGTACAAACTTCTCTAATCAACCCATTTGAAGCCTCCTTGAATGCTTTTGCCCATGCCTTCATAATTGATCCATTTTTTCAATGTGATTAGTTGGATCATACCATTCCCCTCTTCTTGAAGTCAATTTGCCCACGAATCAAAATGTGGTTGATCATTTTTATTTGTCCTCAAATCTACTCATATCATTTTTCAAGATGGTTCCCCTCTAATCAAAATCTCCACAAACAAATATATTTGGAATCTAGATTCTTTCTTTTTTCTTTCTTTTTCTATTTTTTTTTTTTTTTTTGCTTCTCTCTTTATTTTATTTTTTCACATTTTTTTCATTTGTTTATTCTATTTTTTCAAACATTCTTTTTTCATCGATTTTTCTTTTGAACAAATACAACAAATAAGAAAATAAAAATACTTGAATCAAAACCCAATAATAGGAACCACACCAACTTGTGATATGACACACTATTAATACTTGAATCTTGATTCAATAAAAAGAAATATAGATGAGGAGATGAAAACTTAGAAATTCAATAAACGCTAGTAAGAACCAGGCCAACATGTGACAAGACCCATTAACAATATGCGTAAATTGATTCCAAGTAATCGAGAAAAAGAAAAAGGATTAAAAAAAAAAGAGGATATGCAAAACAATAGATCTAGCTTTCATACCAAATGATGTGATCTCACCCAAAATTGAGGTTTGAACACGTTTTGTCCGATCGTTCTATTGGTTGCTGAACTGTAAAAAAAAAGGTGGAAAACGCGACCCATTGTCTATAAAGAGACAAGAACCTTGGTATAAAACGCCACAATCAACCCACCAAATTGATTGATAAGTTTGAACGCCACAAGTCACATAACTTGATAAGTTCCTAAAGTTTCAAAAAGAACTACAAAGAGTACAAAACTCACATTGTTTTATTCCAAACTTGATAGATCTCAAATGGTCAGAATACCACGTTTTTCTAGGGTGGGAAAAGGACCTAAAGAGCCATGAATTAAAGAGGTGTCTTTAATTTAAGGCATTTAACCCCCAAGTTAAAACTATGAATCTAGACATGGTTTATCACAAGGTTAATGTAACCTAAGACTCTTTTATCTTCCCAACACTTATTTAGGAGACATAAAAACGAAAATTACATCTTAAAATATAGAAAAACGAAATGGGCTTGATAAAGGCTCTTATTTGATCTTGAAAATCACACTTGGACTTGAATTATGGTAATCTAGCTTTGATTAGGTCTACTGGGTCTCCATGCACTTTCTTGAGTACAAACTTCTCTAATCAACCCATTTGAAGCCTCCTTGAATGCTTTTGCCCATGCCCTCATAATTGATCCGTTTTTTCAATGTTATTAGTTGGATAATACCATTCCCCTCTTCTTGAAGTCAATTTGCCCACGAATCAAAATGTGGTTGATCATTTTTATTTGTCCTCAAATCTACTCATATCATTTTTCAAGATGGTTCCCCTCTAATCAAAATCTCCACAAACAATTATATTTGGAATCTAGATTCTTTCTTTTTTCTTTCTTTTTCTTTTTTTTTTTTTTTTTTGCTTCTCTCTTTATTTTATTTTTTCACACTTTTTTCATTTGTTTATTCTATTTTTTCAAACATTCTTTTTTCATCAATTTTTCTTTTGAACAAATACAACAAATAAGAAAATAAAAATACTTGAATCAAAACCCAATAATAGGAACCACACCAACTTGTGATATGACACACTATTAATACTTGAATCTTGATTCAATAAAAAGAAATATAGATGAGGAGATGAAAACTTAGAAATTCAATAAACGCTAGTAAGAACCAGGCCAACATGTGACAAGACCCATTAACAATATGCGTAAATTGATTCCAAGTAATCGAGAAAAAGAAAAAGGATTAAAAAAAAGAGGATATGCAAAACAATAGATCTAGCTTTGATACCAAATGATGTGATATCAGCCAAAATTGAGGTTTGAACACGTTTTGTCCGATCGTTCTATTGGTTGCTGAACTGTAAAAAAAAGGTGGAAAACGCGACCCATTGTCTATAAAGAGACAAGAACCTTGGTACAAAACGCCACAATCAACCCACCAAATTGATTGATAAGTTTGAACGCCACAAGTCACATAACTTGATAAGTTCCTAAAGTTCCAAAAAGAACTACAAAGAGTAAAAAACTCACATTGTTTTATTCCAAACTTGATTGATCTCAAATGGTTACAATACCACGTTTTTATAGGGTAGGAAAAGGACCTAAAGAGCCATGAATTAAAGAGGTGTCTTTAATTTAAGGCATTTAACCCCCAAATTAAAACTATGAATCTAGACATGGTTTATCACAAGGTTCATGTAACCTAAGACCCTTTTATCTTCCCAACACTTATTTAGGAGACATAAAAACGAAAATTAAATCTTAAAATATAGAAAAACGAAATGGGCTTGATAAAGGCTCTTATTGAATCTTGAAAATCACTCTTGGACTTGAATTATGGTAATCTAGCTTTGATTAGGTCCACTGGGTCTCTATGCACTTTCTTGAATACAAACTTCTCTAATCAACCCATTTGAATCCTCCTTGAATGCTTTAGCCCATGCCCTCATCATTGATCCATGTTCTCAATGTCATTAGTTGGATCATACCATTCCCCTCTTCTTGAAGTCAATTCGCCCACGAATCAAAATGTGGTTGATAATTTTTATTTGTCCTCAAATATGCTCATATCATTTTTCAAGATGGTTCCCCTCTAATAAAAATCTCCACAAACAATTATATTTGGAATCTATGATTCTTTCTTTTTTTTTCTTTTTCTATTTCTTTTTTGCTTCTATCTTTATTTGATTTTTTCACACCTTTTTTTCATTTGTTTATTCTATTTTTTTCAAACATTCTTTTTTCATCGATTTTTCTTTTGAACAAATACAATAAATAAGAAAATAAGAATACTTGAACCAAAACCCAACAATAGGAGTCATACCAACTTGTGATATGGCGCACTATTAATACTTGAATCTTGATTTAATAAAAAGAAATATAGATGAGGAGATGAAAACTTAGAAATTCAATAAACGCTAGTAGGAACCATGCCAACATATGACAAGACCCATTAACAATATTCGTAAATTGAATCCAAGTAATCGAGAAAAAGAAAAGGGATTAAAACAAGAGGATACACAAACCAATAGATCTAGCTCTGATACCAGATGATGTGATCTCACCCAAAATTGATATTTGAACACGTTTTGACCGATCGTTCTATTGGTTGCTGAACTGTAAAACAAAGGAGGAAACTGCGACCCATTGTGTATAAAGAGACAAGAACCTTGGTATAAAACGCCACAATCAACCCACCAAATTGATTGATAAGTTTGAACGCCACAAGTCACATAACTTGATAAGTTCCTAAAGTTTCCAAAAGAACTACAGAGAGTACAAAACTCACATTGTTTTATTCCAAACTTGATTGATCTCAAATGGTTAGAATACCACGTTTTTATAGGGTGGGAAAAGGACCTAAAGAGCCATGAATTAAAGAGGTGTCTTTAATTTAAGGCATTTAACCCCCAAGTTAAAACTGTGAATCTAGACATGGTTTATCACAAGGTTCATGCAACCTAAGACACTTTTATCTTCCCAAACACTTATTTAGGAGTCATAAATATGAAAATTACGTATTAAAATATAGAAAAACAAAATGGGCTTGATAAAGGCTCATATTGGCTCTTGAAAATCACTCTTGGACTTGAGTTATAGTAATCTAGCTTTGATTAGGTCCACTGGGTCTCCATGCACTTTGTTGAGTACAAACTTCTCTAATCAACCCATTTGAAGCCTCCTTGAATGCTTTAGCCCATGCCCTCGTAA
Organism: Lactuca virosa; assembly: GCF_052849685.1. NCBI lineage: Eukaryota > Viridiplantae > Streptophyta > Magnoliopsida > Asterales > Asteraceae > Lactuca > Lactuca virosa. The sequence continues at coordinate 175,912,076 of NC_136426.1, forward strand.
TTGATCCATTTTTTCAATGTCGTTAGTTGGATCATATCATTCCCCTCTTCTTGATGTCGATTCGCCCACGAATTAAAATTAGGTTGAACATTTTTATTTGTCCTCAAATATGCGCATATCATTTTTCAAGTTGGTTCCCCTTTAGTCAAAATCTCCACAAACAATTATATTTGGAATCTATGATTCTTTCTTTTTTTTTTTTTTTTTACTTCTCTCTTCATTTGATTTTTTAACACTTTTTTCATTTGTTTATTCTATTTTTTTCAAACATTCTTTTTTCATCGATTTTTCTGTTGAACAAATACAATAAATAAGAAAATAAGAAAACTTGAATCAAAACCCAATAATAGGAACCACACCAACTTGTGATATGACCAACTATTAATACTTGAATCTTGATTCAATAAAAAGAAATATAGACGAGGAGATGAAAACTTAGAAATTCAATAAATGCTAGTAAGAACCATGCCAACATGTAACAAGACCCATTCCCAAAATGTGTAAATTGAATCTAAGTTATCGAGAAAAAGTAAAAGGATTAAGAAAAAAAGAGGATATGCAAAACAATAGATCTAGCTTTGATACCAAATGATGTGATCTCACCCAAAATTGAGGTTTGAACATGTTTTGCCCGATCGTTCTATTGGTTGTTGAACTGTAAAACAAAGGTGGAAAACGCGACCCATTGTCTATAAAGAGACAAGAACCTTGGTATAAAACGCCACAATCAACCCACCAAATTGATTGATAAGTTTGAACGCCACAAGTCACATAACTTGATAAGTTCCTAAAGTTCCAAAAAGAACTACAAAGAGTACAAAACTCACATTGTTTTATTCCAAACTTGATTGATCTTAAATGGTTACAATACCACGGCTTTATAGGGTCGGAAAAGGACCTAAAGAGCCATGAATTAAAGAGGTGTCTTTAATTTAAGGCATTTAACCGCCAAATTAAAACTATGAATCTAGACATGGTTTATCACAAGGTTCATGTAACCTAAGACCCTTTTATCTTCCCAATACTTATTTAGCAGACATAAAAATGAAAATTACATATTAAAATATAAAAAAACGAAATGGGCTTCATAAAGGCTCTTATTGGATCTTGAAAATCACTCTTGGACTTGAGTTATAGTAATCTAGCTTTGATTAAGTCCACTGGGTCTCCATGCACTTTCTTGAGTACAAACTTCTCTAATCAACCCATTTGAAGCCTCCTTGAATGCTTTAGCCCATGCCCTTGTAATTGATCCATTTTTTCAATGTCATTAGTTGGATTATATTAGGTTCGGCCCATTCGCATGTTTCCAGCACACAATCACTAAGTCGACCATCTTGCGCCGCAACTTCTTTGTCTTACGGTCAACGATTGCCTCAGGCTCTTCGATTTGCCTCTTATTTTCATCCATCCTTAATTCTGAAATTGTAATTATGTCGGGAACTTCTCCCGTGAACTTCCTCAAATAATATACATGGAAAGTGTTATGAATACCATCTAGTTCTTCTGGTAGTTCTAGTTTGTAATGTTGGTTCCCAATCCTATGAAGAACCTTGAACGTTCCAATAAACCTTGGACTCAACTTTTCTCTCTTTCCGAATCTTATAAGTCCCTTCCATGGTGAGACTTTAAGCAAATCAGAATCTCCAACTTCGAATGTCATCGGTCGTCGCTTTTTGCTAGCATAGCTCTTTTGACGATCCTGAGTTGCTAGCATCCTTTCCCTAATCACCTTCAGCTTTTCAGCAGTCTAATGGACTATCTCGGGGCCTGTAAACTTCTTTTCTCCATCCTCTAGCCAACAAGACGGCGTACGCCACTTCTGTCTATACAAAGCTTGATAAGGTGTCATCTTGATGCTTGAGTGGAAATTATTATTGTAGGAAAACTCTACCAGAGGTAAGTGCTCATCCCAGTTTCCTTGGAATTCCAGGGTACATGCTCTTAGCATATCTTCCGGTGTTTGAATCAATGTTTCGCTCTGACCATCATTCTGCGGATTGCAAGTTGTACTTAAACACAATTTCGTACCCATTTCCTCTTGTAGACTCCTCCAAAACTTGATGTAAAACGACTATCACGATCTGATACAAACGTTAAAAGAACACCATGAAGTCTTACCACTTCCTTCATGTAAGCATTTACAAGCTTATCAATAGACCACCTCTCATTGGCTGCTATGAAGTGTGCACTCTTAGTGAAACAATCTACGACTACCCAAATCATGTCGTGACCGTTCTTTGTTCTGGGTAGTTTAGTCACAAAATCCATGGTGATGTCTTCCCATTTACCCATGGGTACAGGTAAAGGTTCTAAACTCCCATACGGTTTCTGATGTCGTGCCTTAACTCTTGCACATGTTACACACTCGGTCGCATACTTTGCAACATCGAGCATCATCGTCGACCACTAGTCGTAGGGTTTCAGATCCTTATACAGTTTAGTGCTTCAGGGATGAATCAAGCACATGGTCTTGTGAGCTTCTTCCATCAGAAGATCTCTTACTCCTCCTGTCTTAGGTACCAAATCCTATCTTGGAATACCTTCAATCCTTGATTATTCGTACCGAGCACCAATATTTTGCCCAAAAGTTCTTCCTTTCAGTCATTCTTCTCTGAAGTTTCTTCTTGAGCTTTCTTAATGCTTTCCACAATCGTCGAGACAACTTCAATTCTTAACGCTCTTGGCCTTTTCTTTTCAAGGTTTACTTTTCGACTTAGAGCATCAACGACAACATTTGCTTTACCAAGGTGGTAAAGTATCTCACAGTCGAAGTCCTTGAGTAACTTTAGCCAGCGTCGTTTTCACATGTTCAATTCCTTCTGATTAAAGAGATACTAGAGACTCTTATGATCATTGAAATGTTTGCATTTCGTGCCATAGAGATAATGCCTCCATATCTTTAGGGCAAATACTACCGCTGCCAACTCCAAATCATGAGTGGGGAAGTTCTTTTCGTGTTCTTTCAATTATCTTAATGCATATGCTATCACCTTATCTCTTTGGGTCAGAACACAACCTAACCCAACTCCAGATGCATCACTATAGACTGCGAAGTCTTCATCTCCGTCAGGGAAAGAAAGAATTGGTGCTTCACACAACTTCTTCTTTAGATTCTTGAATGCATCTCCGTGTTTCTCACTCCAAGTATAAGTAGCTCCTTTATGGGTCAAAGCTGTCAATGGAGTAGCTATTGAAGAAAAGTCTTGGATAAACCTTCGTAATATTCGGATAATCCTAGAAAGCTTTGAATCTCCGTGGGACTTTTTGGTCATTCCCACTTCATCACAGCTTCAAACTTCGTTGGGTCAACCATTATTCCTTCCTGGTTAACCACATGACCCAAGAATTGGACTTCTCGAATCCAAAAATCACATTGGAGAACTTTGCATACAACTTCTCCTTTTTCAAGACTTCCAATACTTCTCTCAAGTGCTTGCCATGCTCTTGCTGGCTCTTTGAGTAAATCAGAATGTCATATGTGAACACTATCACGGACTTATCGAGGAATCGTTTACAAACCTTGTTCCTCAAATCTATGAATGTTGTTGGAGCATTGGTTAGTCCAAATGACATAACCAAGAACTCATAGTGTTTGTATCTTGTTCTGAATGTGGTTTTCTCAATATCCTGCTCTCTCACCTTCAGCTGATGATATCCTTACCTAAGATCGATCTTTGAGAAATAGCTCGAACCTTGCAGAAGATCGAATAGGTCATCAATCCTTGGCAATGGATACTTGTTCTTCACTGTTTCCTTGTTCAGCTCTCTGTAGTCTATGCACATCCTCATGCTTCCATCCTTCTTCATTACAAATAGCATCGGAGCTCCCTAGGGTGATGAACTAGGTCTAATGAAACCATTGTCCAACAACTCTTGAAGTTGCGTCATAAGCTCCTTCAACTCCGTCGGTGCTAATCGGTATGGTGTTTTTGCTATCGATGTCGATCCTGGCAACAAGTCTATTCGAAACTCCACTTGTCTATCAGGCGGTAATCTAGGTAGATCTTCGGGAAAGACTTCCGGATACTCACACACCACTGGTACACTTTGCATCTCCTTCTTCTCCTTTTTAGCATCGATCACGAATGCGAAGTATGACGTGCATCCTTTAGACAAACATTTTCTGGCCTTCATCAGGGGAATGATTCCATAATTCACTCTGCGTTTGTCCCCGTCCACCATAAATGACTCTTTTCCAGGGGGTTTTACACTTACTATCTTCTTCTTGCATAGTATTTCGACGTCATTGACGCTAAGCCAATCCATTCCCAGAACGATGTCGAAACCATTCAACTCTATGGGTAACAGTACTTCGTGGAATTCGTTTCCGTTCAAGTCGACGACGATGTTCTTAATGCAATCACTAACAGGTATGAATTTGCCACTGGCAACTTCTACAACTAGAGCATTATCAATTTTATCGACAGGCAATGCTAGTCTCCCACCAATTAATGTGATATAAAGGAGTAATTCGCTCCCGAATCAAATAGTATATTTGCAGGCAATCCATTTACAAGAAAGGTACCTGAAGAGACATCTGTTGCATCCTTCTCAGCTTCCAGTGTCATTTGGAAGTCTCTCTCCTTCAGCTTCAGTGGAACATTGGGCTTTCCCACCTCCTTCTTCTATGGGTAGTCCCTCGAGATGTGCCCCTCCTCATTACACCCATAACAGACTTTCTTGCTGAGGGTGCATTCATTGGCATAGTGCCCAGGCTTTCCACATTCAAAACAAGTGACCTCCCCATCATATTTCCCATGGTGCTTCTTGCATTTGTCGCACCACTTGGCTTCACCTCCTCCAAACTTCTTTGTAGTAGACTTTGAGAACTTTCTTTTCTTGCTGAATTTCGACGATCCATCAAATTTCCTTTTCTCACCGACCTCCGCTCTCTCTAGACCCTTCTCCTTTATCTAGATCTCAACATTCTTAGCAGCCCAGATGGCGGCTTTCAGAGTGGTTGCTTACTTGACCATCGGACCAAAGTTCGCTGGTAATCCGTGGGCAAACTTGTTAAGCTTGGAGAGTTCGGTTGGAACTAGGTAAGGAACAAGCTTCATCTTCTCTATAAAACCTGCAGCATATTCTGTGATACTCATTCATCCCTTCTTCAGATTCTGGAATTCATTGTTGATTTCTAGAAGATACTGCTCCGAACAGTACTGCATTTTCAGTTGCACAAGGGAATCTTCCCACGACATCTTGCTAGCTTCTCCCTTCGGCATCGAATCAGTTAGTAGCTTCCACCAGCTTAGTACTCTAGATTTTAACAGGGGAACTGCGAGAGCGGTATTCTATATGTTGCTACATTCACAACTCTCAATCATTGTCTCCATCTCGAAGATCCAGTCCATAACCTGAACTGGTGTTGGGCTTCTAGAAAGACACGGTGGTTTGGATGCCATGAAATCATTCTACTTGCATCCACGTCCGTCGTTTCGTCCATCTTGGATATTCCTTCTAACCATTGGTTGTTCAGCTTGACCAACAATCCTACTGTAGTTCCCTTCTTCCGACTGTTCATCATTCAGTTCAGGCTGTTCAATAGGCACCGTAGTTTCCTCTAAATTTTGTTGAAGTAAAACTCTTGTCTCCTCTATTTGACGATCTGACATCATCTGGATCATCGCTTGTACCCCGTCCATCGTGATTGGCTCAGGTGCAGCTGCTACTACAGGCACTTGATCAATCACTTGGGGTTGCGGTCATTGATTTCTATTTCCATTCGCATTTCCACTTTGGGTTCTTGCCATTTTGATCTATACATCAAAGTAGATGAATTTAGATCTTTATTTACGATAGACGTTTAAATCATCCTTATCACACCGAAACGTTACATGTTAGTTCTAAAATCGTAGTCGAACACATAGAATCCTGACCACATAAGGTTTCTAGATCTGGTCGGCAATATACCATATATCCGAACAAATAATAGCATATCAGGCATAAAGAATTTAGCACGTAAAGCATATTAGGCATACTTCCTAAAATATGCTAGTTCTCGTGTCTAAAATATACTAGACACTCATCTCACAATCATTGCTTAGCATTCTAAGTTTAAGTCTATAAATCCTACAAATTCCTATTCCGCTTAAACTAATGTTCTGATACTAACTATGACATCCCCATTTTCACAGCCAGAAAAGACCGATTAGTTTATGCTTTTTTTGAAAATTAGAGTAACCTTTTTAAAGAAAAGTGTTCCGGAATTTGTTCGCAAAAGAAAATATGATAATGATTTATCAAAGCATTTCTAAAGAAATGTATTTCATTATATAAAAACCTCGGGATGTCATGTTTGATACAGATCAAAAGCATAAACAGAACAACATAGGCCTTACAACATTTATTTATATCCACTGGCCTATAATCCGTAATACCTCATCCGAACATCACATCTATGCTCGTTTGCCACTATGTGACATCCTCATTTTCACGGCCAGAAAAGACCGATTTGTTTATGCTTTAATTGAAAATCAGAGTATATTTTTAAATAAATATATTGCGGAATTTGTTCCCAGAAAAACATGATAAATATATTATCAAAGCATTTCCGAAGAAATGTATTTTATTCATATTAAAACATTGGGATGTCATCGTCAATACTGAAACATAAGCATAAACAGACCTTACATTTATTTACACTAGTGATCTACATCTCCTTTAATCTCTCAGTGTAAAGTAGCTTCGTATCGACACCTGTGATACAAATAAGCTTGAGTGGGTCAGGTTGGGAAACCTGGTGAGTACATAGGGTTTTCAACCCACAATAATATAATTATTATGTTTAATCATCAAACAATTAACCCAATTACCCATCCCCATTATCTTCATTTAATCTTCTCTAAAGATATTATCCTAAGGGTCATCTCCTATATCATATTTACCTCTCATCTCCTTACATCTTATTTCCTTATATGTTTGTGCCTAAGAACTTTTCCTAAGGATCATCGCCTATATCGCATAGACAATACTAATTCGGGGATCACTCCCTCAATATGTGTCTAGTAAGGGTTAGGGTATCATCGCATGATTACGCAACCACAACATCGCCTGGACTCGTAAATCATAATAAGGGGTTAGAGTATCATCGCATGAATACGTAGTTACAACATCGCCTGAACTCGTATTCATAATAAGGGGTTAGAGTATCATCGCATGAATACGTAGCCACAACATCGCCTGGACTCGTAATTCATAATAAGGGGTTAGAGTATCATCGCATGAATACGTAGTTACAACATCGCCTGAACTCGTATTCATCACCTACAGGTTATGAGCCTGCTAGTGTTTCCACATGACTGTCTAGAATAATCAGTGGTCGTCATCTATACTCTGGTAGATGACTACATCGCCGGTCAAGGTTATGGTATCTCCTCTCATCTCATATCACCTATTTATCATCACCTATCTATCATCACCTATTTATCATCACCTTTCTATCATCACCTATCTCTCATCACGTAATGGTCATCACCTAATTATCATCACACATCATCTAATTCATCTACCCATGTTTTACCCAACATATTTGTAGATATAAAATACATATACAGTTTAAATCAATTAAAACATGTATAAAATAGTTCATCCATCATAGATAGCAAGTATACAGATAATATGCACACATAGCACGTAATTTATATAAAATACTTCATATATATGTGTAAGATGAAAATAATATGCACTCACCTTATTAGCGTGAGTTGACAGAATCTAACTAAAAACGGCCGGCGGTTCGTGATCGTCGGGCTCGGGATGTGAAACGCCTTCAGCAAACAAGATAGAGAGAAAACAAATGGTATAAGGAATGAAAGGGCTGAACCTGCTATTTATAGGGTGTTCTGGGCCATTTCACGTCGTGGCATACCCAGGGTCACGTCGTGGCATACCCAGGGTCACGTCGTGAACATTCATGAGTCACCCTGTAGCTTCAACACATGTTTTCTAGCCCCGATTAGTGTCCCGGACATGTTTCACGTCGTGGCCTTAATGTCCACGTCGTCACTTAAGGCGGCTAGGGTTTCTGCCACGTGTCATGCCCTCAACAGCTGCATCTTCGGAAGGCCATAACTTTTTCATACGAGCTCCATTTTTGACGTTCTTTATATCCATGCGAAGGTGGAGACGTACTCTACAACTTTCCTTTAGAATCCTAAGGCTAAAAAGTATTCTATCATAAACTCACTTTTTATGATTCCCGGTGTCGTGCCGGTTTTGTCGCGAAACTTCGACAGGTCATAACTTCTTCGTTATAACTCAGATTTCAGCATTCTTTATATGCACGGAAACCTTGTGACATATACTAAAACTTAGTTAAGATTATTTATTCTAAATAATCCTCTATAAAAAAGTCATTTTTTGACGCTTATCGTCTCTAAATTGACTAGCCCGAATCTGCGGGCGTTACAATTATCTCCTCCTTAGGATGATTACGTCCCGGAATCATCAACAAAACAGGGCTTGTATAATGACTCCATGCATTATCTTCTCATCCTAGGTAATAACCGTAACTTATATGTTCTTTCGAATGAGTATCTAACTCTTCGACTTCTTGACTGCAGGCGGCGCTCAATCTTGCATCCGCTCTCCATCTCGCATTGGACTTTCAATCGTAACCTTCAAGTTACAAAATCAATCCTTATTGAAGAATCCTTCTTCTTCTTAAAAGACTTACAATAAGTTATTTCCTTCATTTATCATAACAGACCGATGGGTCATGTTCTAATGACCTCTTATCGTATGATGCAACTCTTAGACTCAGGTCTCTTAGAGTCAAATTCCAGAATGGAATATACCTTCTTTCATGTTCTAATGTGATAAATCACATTTTAGCATGTAGCATTTCTAGCTACAAGCTTCTTACATTAACAGTGATTGCGATACTTCTATTGATTGCTTCGATAATCTTTCACTTCAATCTTCTGCCTTGAGTCGGATGTTACATCTATCTTGGTTCTCTGAACCACATAACATACTCGTCTTAGTCGGACTCAATTTGATATGACCACTAGGGTTGGAAAAACAATCATCTTCTTAGTCATAACCGAAACGATGGTAACGACATACTTGAACAAAACGGAATCAATTACTAGCTTCTTGGTAACCTTGTGACTTTCCCTGATCCAAGTGTGAGTCGTGTGCTTCCGGTAGTATAGGCCTCTACTACCATTCACACCAACTCATACTCATCCCAAGTATTGTCTCAGAGTCCCCAAGTCCTAAAATCACAAAACAATTTAACACATGCGAATGTGTCCAAATAATCATAAAAATTTCCCTAGACTCTACTAGGACTTCTTCCATGCGTATCTGCAATCATCAATTCTGCTTCAACTCGGTTGGTGATAGAAATTCCAAACCATGGGATAACTTTATGGATTATACCAAAAATTCTTTCTTTCTGCCAATCGAAAGTGTACTTCTACCGTAATAGACGTATTATTTATTAGACGCATTCTAAAGGCAAGATACCTCTCTTACGATATCTTCCGATACGTACCATTCAGTATCGTAAGCCTTCTCATTTCCTCCATTTACTCAATTCACTACGAGTCTTCACCATGATGTTCTGCACACCAAAGCAGACGTTCGGTGTACCGAGGCGAGAATTTAAGATATGAAAGCTTTATTTACGATAGACGTATAAATCACCTTATTACTCTGAAAAGTTACATGCCAGTTCTAATACCGTAATTAAACGTTTAGAAATCTGAACACATAGATCCGGTCGGCAACAAACCATATATCCGAACAAATAATAGCATATAAGGCATTCTTACAGCTATAAAGCATTTAGCACATAAAATCATTTTAGGCATCTTTCCTAAAATAAACTAGTGCTCGTGTCTAAAATATAGCAGACTAGGGTTTATGCCACGTGTCATGCCCTTAACAGCTGCATCTTCGGAAGGCCATAACTTTTGCATACGAGCTCCATTTTTTACGTTCTTTATATCCACACGAAGGTGGAGACGTACTCTACAACTTTCCTTTAGAACCCTAAGGCTAAAAAGTATTCTATCATAAACTCACTTTTTATGATTTTCGGTGTCGTGCCGGTTTTGTCGCGAAACTTCGACAGGTCATAACTTCTTTGTTATAACTCGGATTTCAGCATTCTTTATATGCACGGAAACCTTGTGACATTTACTACAACTTAGTTAACATTATTTATTCTAAATAATCCTCTATAAAAAAATCATTTTTGACGCTTATCGTCTCTAAATTGACTAGCCCGAATCTGCGGGCATTACACACTACCTGTAATACAATAAACTGAGTAGATCAAGCTTGAAAGCCCGGTGAGCACATATGGTTTTCAACCCAGAATAAATAAGTTTAATAATTTCATCACACCAAACAACCCGATTACCCATTCCCGTTATCCTCACTTTACGTCCCTAAAACACCTATCACAAGGGACCTAGCCTAAGGATTATCATCGAGATGGACACTATTGCAAAGGGGGTTCCTCAACAATAAATGTTCGTAAGGAAACCATGAGGGGGATGGAGTACACCGGTGAACACATCGTTCATAAACACCTAGAGGTTGCGAGCCTGCTACCGTTCCACTAGACCGTCTAGAAAAGTCCATGGTCGTCATCTATACTCTGTTAGATGATTGGATCAACGTCCAGATCGAGGCCTCTCATCATTTTATTTCATTACACACCAACTAATACATCTACCCATGTTTTACCCAACATATTTTGTAGATATAGAATACATATATACAGTTTAAATCATTTAAAACATGTATAAAATCGTTCATCCAGCATAGATAGCAAGTATACAGATAATAAGCACATATAGCATGTAATAAATACTTCATATCTATGTGTAAGATGAAAGTAACTATGCACTCACCTGTTAAGGTGATGATCCCGAATTCAGACAACGCTTCGCTTCTATTAATTTATTTTCCTTCGACAAAACCTAGTATCATTACCGCTAGATTTTAGTCTAATATTTACTGTGACTAACTATTAGTCTTAGTATTATTATTATTATTATATAAGCGTTTAAACAATGCTTCTCAACTACTATGTACAGACAGGGGCAGACATGAAACGCCGGAGGGCAGGACCATTTTAGCATTTAAGCCGTTCTGAAATCCACCACCCAGGCGACCCTTCAAACCGGATTCCCCGTACCGTGAGTAGTTAAAAATATATTATAACGATACTTATATAAGTCATAAAAATAGCCCAAATATTTATTATAACTTCATAATAACAATACTAATATTAATTATAAGCTATACATAAAGTAGGGTAGGCGTATCTCACTTACAACGTGTTTTCTTAAAAACCGGGGTCCGCTGGAGCAGAGCTTCTGAGCCGAAAAGCTCTTTTTCTTGGAGCCGTCGAGCGCTCCGGGGCTTTCTTCTAGTGCTAGGAGAGTTCCCTAGGGCTTAGGGGGGGTTTAGGAGGTTTAGAGAGAGAGAGAGAGAGAGAGAAGGGTGGAGGTGTGAAGAAATGAGGGTGGAAGGGGTTCTATTTATAGGCTGAAATATGGCTCAAATTGGTGCCACATGTCAACATCTGGTGGGAAGACTTAGGGAAAAAGCAATTGCCCAGATTCAGCCACGTCACCCCCTTTGCAATAGCACCCTGCCAACTTCTAAACCCCGTAACTTTTGCATACAAGCTCTGTTTTCGACTTTTTTTTATATCCACACATAGGTATTGACAAGATCTACAACTCTCCTTTTGATTCCGTCGGTTGGTTCTCGACCGATTTTAAATTTAGCAGTATGAGAAGATTACAGTGTTAAATGACCGTGTAAAATTAATAACTTCTACATACGGGCTCCATTTTCTTCTGTCTTTTTATCGTTGAGCTCCTATTAATGATTTCTTAAATTCTCATTTAGCTTGAGTTGGCCAAAAATCGATCGATCTAAAATTCGAATTGCGGGCTGTGCACTGCTATGCCAAATCTTATAAAAATCATAACTTCCTCATACGAAGTCATATTTGGGCATTCTTTTTATGCACGTTCTCGGTTTAACATATACTAAAACTTTCATTTCGATCTCTAAGGCTAAAAAGTAGTTTATCAAAATTCAATTTTTACGTTACGCGGTGCCGTGCCGGTTTAGCCGTAAAACTTTGACAGGTCATAACTTCTTCGTTATAACTCGGATTTCGACGTTCTATATATTTCCAGAATCCTTGTCATGACTACTACCAATTTCTTCATAGACATTGGGTTTACCTACACTTTTATATTTGGCGCTTATTTTCACTCTTAATTTATTATATTTTATAAATAAGTATAATGCACATAAAATCACATAATTCACATAATATTTAAGTAATTATCTTTATTACTTCGAAGTGGGTTATAATGGTTGATCCTAACTATTACATCATCACATTAATGTTTAGCCTAGAAACATGGGCTTTACATTCTACCTTGTATAATCACTTTAACTCTTTAGGGTTGGCCTCTTTACCAGCCTCCAAGCCCCCAAAACCCTAGAAATCATCCCTTAGCCTCCATTAATGTGTATTTGAGCTCTTGAGGAGAATTTGGTGTTGTTTTGCTCATTTTTAAGGCACTGAAGAAAAGTGAAGTTGCATTGCTTAGTATAAATTTTTTAGATCCAGAATCCTCCCTCATTTTATAAGACTCTTGAGGATCAAGTTCATACCTTTGCGTAGGAATGCTTACATCTCTTTACATATTGGTTTTCATGTTTTTCGGTCCCTTTTGGGTTGATTGATGATTTAAGTCGTTTGAAGGGCATATCCTTTTAGATATGAACTGGTTATGAGGTTCTTAAGCATAAAGGTGCGATGCATTCAATCACATATTAAGTACATTCTTAAGTATAAGAGCTTCATTTAGTCATGCATGAACATAAAGTTAGTAACTTTACGAGATTAATCAATCCAAGGAAGTGAGCTCTAGGTTATGGTGTAAAGTCTTTATGGATTAAGAGCTTATTACGGAAGTTGGCTGTGTGTGAGGGTGTGTTAGGCGTACAAGAAGGTATGCTTAGCGTACAAGCCCTATGGAAAGTATTTTGCATGTATGAGCTGAGTACACCCCGCGTACTCAGCAGAGTGGGTCTCAGATTGTTTGGTTTCGGTTTGGGCCGTTCTTGTGGGACTAGATGTTTAGGGATTTGTTGGTTCATCTGATTTCAAGTGTTTTAGTCTGGGAGTATTATTGGGCCTTGGGTTAAGGCCATGAAAGGGATTTGGGCCCAATTTGGAAAATTGTACCATGTTGGGCCTTGGATGATTATTTGGTCTTTGGGCCTTTTAGATTGTAAGTTTGGGCCTTAGCCTTGGACCAAATTAGATAAGGGGTAAAATGTTTTTTTTACCTTAGCTTTGGACTACTAGTTATGGATTGGAATCTGATTATTAATTGAATGTTATTTGATGTTGATAGCTCGGGGATTTGTCGAACCATTAGCCAGGGATTCAATTGTGTGATTCTGCAGCTTAAGGTAAGTACAAGCCCTATGGAAAGTATGTTGCACATATGAGCTAAGTACGCCCCGCATACTCAACAGAGTATGTCTCAGATAGTTTGGCTTCGGTTTGGGCCATTCTTGTGGGCCTAGATGTTTAGGGCTTTGTTGGTTCATTTGATTTCAATTCTTTTAGTCTGGGAGTATTAATGGGCCTTAGGTTAAGGCCATGAAAGGGATTTGGGCCCAATTTGGAAAATTGTACCATGTTGGGCCTTGGATGATTATTTGGTCTTTGGGCCATTTGGATTGTAACTTTGGGCCTTAGCCTTGGACCAAATTAGATAAGGGGTAAAATGGTCTTTTTACCTTAGTTTTGGACTAATGGTTATGGATTGTAATCTAATTATTAATTGAATGTTATTTGATGTTGATAGCTCGGGGATTTGTAAAACCATCAGCCAAGGAATAAAGTGCATTACCATTATTGATAGAAAACGCAAAATATGTTGCTATTCTCAGCAATTTGCCTACCACAAGTGTGCAAATTAGACCTTCAAAAGTACTTTATTAGGCCTGGACAAAGAGAAAAAACATCAAACATGTTTAAAAAATAAGGAGAGTAGAACGAAAATGAATGAAGTCGCATAGATATGGGTGGCACTGCAATACTTTCAACGGATCCCTCTCCACCAAGATTGACAAATTGAGAAAAAAAAATTGAAAATTACCAAAAAATGACTGTAAAGGAACATGCAACAAAAGTCGGATGTTATAACAAAAAAAGGTACAAAAAAAACAATGATGATACTTCTTGCATTTAATCCTAAAAACAACTTTCGTGTATCAAAAAAACTACGTTGCGGTTTCTTGCATTTCTTACCCAATGAAGGCATTGTAGTTTGAAATTCAACAAATGGACCAAATCATGAGGAAACTTTAATATAAAGACTAAATGTGAAAGAAAAAATACCTCTTGGGAGCAAAACTACAAAAATCAGCTTACTTAAGGATGCATTTGACCCATGGTAAACTTCCCACATTTAATCCGAAACGCTTGTGCAGTCTTTACAAGGTTTAGTTTCCGAACAGCCCTCGCGCAATTCATCAGTTGGTCAAACGGACCCTTTATCTATCACAAAGTTAAAAAAATCACAAAATTAGTCACATAAGTATAAGAAAAAAGAAAGAAAGAGGTAGAAATAGTGAAATGAATGCATTTGATTGACAAAACTAAAATTAAATAACTTTATGTTTTTAATAGGTTCAATAATTTTGTTGATTTTTATTTTATTTTAATACAAGGGTATTTTGGTCCTTTAAAAAATAAAAGAAGATTCCACTTACCCATCTGAATTGTGAAATGTATCAAATGTGAAGGATTCTAACGGAATTAAATTTTGTCCATTTGATAACCAGACACATCATGGAATGGAATGACGCATTCCAATTGTATTAGATTCCATCCGAGTTAGCAAACAAAACACTCTTAACTTCATTCATCTACTGCAATTAGGTAAGACTTTCCTAGATTTGTAAATATTGCAGTCAAAAGAATAGTAATGTGGTAAAGGAATCTGAATTTAAAAAAAACACACACACACAATCTGAATTTTCAGGAATAAAGATTACACCTTTTGATAAACAATCAAGTTCCCAAATGAACAGCTTTCCTTGTTCTTCAAATATCTATAATGAAATCAAAATCCATACATGCCTGATTTCATTAAAAAAAATACAAAAACCCTCATCAGCCCCATCTCCTAACATAAACAACAAAAAAATGAGAACTGAGCACAAATATGGCATAAATAGCCAACAAAGTTCACAAGGCAGCAGAGACATATATAAAAAAATGTTTATTATACCTTTTGATAAACAATCAAGTTCCTAGATGAACCAGTTTTTCTGTTCTTCAAATTTCTGTAATGAGATCAACAAAAAAAAAAAAAAAAAAAACTCATCAGCCCATCTGTTAACATAAAAAACAAAAGAAAGGAGAACAGAGCACAAATGACATAAATGGCCAACAAAATTCACAAAGCATCAGAGATACAGACTATAAAAGTTTATAAGTTATTCTTACCTTTAATTACATATTGGAGCTCCGTTTTCTCGATTTCTCCATTGGAGAAGAAAAAACAGTAGGGCTGAGAGAGAACGTTATAGACTGAAAAAGACATATACACACAAAATTAGGGAAACATACGGGAAAGGAAGTCAGTAGTGGTCTTTTAGGGTTAAAATTTTAACTCTGAAAAACTAAATGGAAGCAAACATTACCGAAACTGAACTCAAATCCACTACAAACTACAATACACATCGATTTTCAACAAATCCTAACATAAATAAACATTCCCCTAGGCCTGTCAATCGTGTCGTGTTTGGGTTGGCGTGTCGCGGGTTGGCGGGTCAAAATATGTCAACCCAAACACAACCCATTTAAATATACAGGTCACGGGCTGGCGGGTTTGGAACATAAATCCATATATGACCTGCCAACCCATTTATTTATACGGGTTCACAGGTTGGCGGGTTCGTGGGTCAGATTTGGGTTCATGGGTCGGATTCCATAAATAAAATTGACAATTAAACATGAATAAATTCTTGATGGTTGATGCAAACATATCCGAATTTTGACACTTAAGTCTTAAACATTCAAATGAAGATTTATAACATTCATAGAAACATGTTCAAACTAAACATTAATACAAACATAGATAATTTAAATGCTAAAGTAATTTATTATATAATACTTACTAAATATTAATACTTGATACATAAATACATTTAAAAATAAAATAATTTTTTTTATTAAAAATATAAACGGGTGGGGTCAACCCATTTATTTTTTGAAAAACCCATATATGACCCGTTTAATAAACGGGTTAGCGGGTTGGCGGGTTGAAAAACTCAACCCAAACCCATTTATTTCGTGTCGTATCGCGGGTCGTATCGAGAATTGTCAGCCCTATATTCCCCCGATTTAACAATAACAAATAGATAACTAATTATTAGCAATTAACAAACAACAAATTACAATACACATCGAAATTGACAAAATAACCTCAATTTAGAGGCAACAGCGGAGCAGGAAGGCAGCATAAGCGGAGTCGGTTAGGCGCATAGAGAGAACCCACCGTCGCTGGTGCAACTATTGGTGTCGGTAAAGCTAAGGGTTTGGCGGGAGATGAACAAATAGCAAGAAGATGGCGATGTAGGAGTGGTTGTTTCAATGTACGCAGTTGTCGAAGGCAGTAAGAGGAATGCTTTAGGGTTTGATGGATGCCTGTTACAGAGTGAGGAAGACGGACAAAGGGTTTATCTTGAATGGTGATGGTCAGTGGAAGGATTAGTGCTAGCGGATGGCGGTAGAAAATAGCGGACTGAAGAAGAAACGGTGGAGAAAGAGAATAAAGAGGGACATTTGATCGAAAAGAGGCGGTGGAAAATTAAGGCGACGATCGGAATCATCGGATGATAGAACCGGACCAATAAGACTTTTAGGATCAAAATTGCCAACAATTAAAACTTATGTGGTGAAAGTCCAAAAGGCAGAAACTATACTGTTTCTTAAATAATGTCGTTTTGACATTTTATATAGAGGTGGCAAAAATTGACACGACACGAAACCCGACACGAAATAAACGGGTTTGGGTAAGATATTTCAACCCGTTTAAATAAACGGGTTGACACCACACCACACGAAAATTAAATGGGTAAGGTTAGGGTTGAGAATTTCAACTCGAATATGACTCGAAAATGACCCGTTTATTTATATGCAAGTTTTTTGAATTATTTAAATAAACTAGAATGATACAAAACCAAAACCATAAGTAAAAGAAAACATTCGAATTGAATTGATTTGTAATGTTGAAATGACTTAGCCATCTAGATTAAGACTTCATTTCAGTTTTTCCATTCTCTCCCAAACTACCCAGTCTCTTTCACCACTCTCACATCCTCGTGACCTTGTCATCCGCCTCCCCAACTCCCACTTCATTTCAAGGTATAGCCCTAACCCGAAACCCGACACGAACTCGACACGAAACTAAACGGGTTGACACGACACGGCACGTTAATTAAACGGGCCGGGTTAGGGTCAAGCACTTTCAACCCGTTTAGTGTTTCGGCACGACACGAACCCGACACGACACGATTGCCACCTCTAATTTTATATGTATATATTAATTACTTTTTCAGTTGGTGTATATAAAGTCATTTAAAAATAATTGATTATGACATAAATTAATTGCCCTTGCCTTTCCAAAGATGAACAAATCGTTATGCCCCCAATGAAAAAGAAATTATTTTCTTTTAGTTTCCCTTATTTTAAGTAAAATTTTTCTTAAAAAATGATTCAGGTTAAAGTTAAAACAATTATATTTATTTTTCAAACATTTTGATTTAATTGAAAATCGATGTATATATAAGTTTATTTCTCATAATACAGCAATAATTTGATAATAAGTGGCTTAAAAATCTAGGTATTTGTGCATAATTTCACATCTTTATAATAAAGTTTTTGTAAAATTAACTAACAATTTAATGATCCTATATATGAATTCCGTTAAAGATTATGCACTCTTTGGATAAAATGATTGATTATATGATTTATATATTCAAAATTTTATATTGGTTTTCATAAACAAAATTATTATTCTGGTTTATTTTTTTTATAAACTATGAATAAAATAATAAAATAATATTTTTTAATTAATTATTTTTTAATAGATATATTTAATTATTTATTAATTAACTAATTTTTTTATAAATAAATTAAAAAGTCTCACCCATTAATAGTCCTTAATGTATATACTTATTCTTCAAAGTTTTTGAATGTTTAATACTAAATTAAAATATATTTTTCTTACTACTTGTTTATGAATCTTAACTCTAACAAAATTGTAATTTAGTTGTTTAGTTCAACGATTTGAATCCATATATTAAAAATCACAATCAAATTGAATTTATTTAATTGGATCGATTTATTCAAACAAACATCCTTAGTTTTTATAATTTTAGAGGCCTCATTTTTAGTTTTACCTTGGGCCTTAAATATGCTCTGACTGGATCTGGGGATAGAAGACTCAGTTTGTGAACGGTTTTGGTATCATAGGGTAGGGGTGAGCAAACCGGTTTTTTTTTCAAACCGAACCGGTTCAGAAAACCGGTTCGGTTTCGATTTGTGAATAGTAAAACCGGTTCGGTTCAAACCGGTTCCGTCATAGAAAAACTCGAACCTATCTAAACCGGTTCAATCGGTTCTAAACCGGTTCAATCGGTTCTAAACTGATTTGATCGGTTTGACTACCAGTTCTAAACCGGTTCATGGTTATTAAACCGGTTTCAATGTCTAAAATCTCGAACGGATGCAAACTGGCGGTTCGGTTCTTGAATCGGACCGGTTCATAGTGGACCGGTTCATAGTGAACCGGTTTACCAGTTCAGTGACCGGTTCGGATCCTGAACCGGTTTTTTTGTGCAAGCCTATCTTAGGGCATGGTCTCCCATATCTTTGGAAATTGTGGAAGACCCAACAAATTGATCTAACCCAAAAAAAAACAAAAAAAACAAAAAATCGATTGTTGTGAATGCTTTAAAAATGTTAAATGGAAATATGATAAGTTTAAATTGATGAATACTCAATTTTTTGTTATCAACGAGATAATGTTAATACAATAAAAGAAATTTAATTTATAATTTTACGTATACATATCGGTATGGATTAAGATATGGGTGCTGATTCTTCCACGGAAGAATTTGATTAATCCACTTAAATTAAGAGTCTAATGATAGTTATATCCCTATTTTGTTATTCAGTGGATTTTAATTTATTTTGGCCGCTGTTTCGTTCTTCATAACTCATAAGCCTGTTATACCAAAATAATATAGTGATACTTTATATCCCCATCTTTTTTTTATTCTACACTCATCTTTTTTTTTTTCATAAGTGATTATATCCAAATTAATATATTGACATTTTAGATCCTCCATCATTTTTTTAATTCTGTGATCATCTTTTATTGTTTACACTACCATTTTTCTTTTTCCTTTTTTTACAACGAACCCGGAAAAAAAATTGGAAATTTTCGAGATGCCCTTTAAAATCTTTTCAGTGGTTTATTTTTTTTTTCAGTGGTTTATTGTGATTTAAAATTAATTTAGTTCGAATTAAAGTAATTTCAAATCACAACAAAATGTTGTGCAATTTGAACTAAAGTAATTTTAAATCACAATAAAATGTTGTGCAATAAAAAATTCAAACTAATACATGTCAAATATTTAAAGTAATCATATGCTAATTATAGTGGCGTAGTCAGGATTAAAGTAAATGGGTTGCACAAAACATAAAACAAAATTTTAGGATAGCCCAAATTTTTTTCCGGGGTATCACCGCAATATAAAACGAAATTTTCCAAAAAAAAAAAAATAAACCACTGAAAAATTTTTAGGGTGCATATCGAAATTTTCCAATTTTTTTCCGGGTTGGTTGTAAAAAAGTAAAAGGAAAAATAGCCGTGTAAACAAAAAAAGAAAAAAAAAAAAAAAAGATGAAGGATCTAAAGTGTCAATATATTAATTTGGGTATAATCGCTTATAAAGAGAGAAGCAGCAACAAAAAAAAAAATTAAAAGCTTAAACATTAAAAATGAGTATATAAAAAAAAAGAGACAGGGGATATAAAATGTCACTATATTATTTTGGTATAATTAGAACAAGGAGCAGCCAAAACAAATTTAAATCCACTAAATATCAAAATAGGGGTATAATTGTCATTAGTCTCTTAATTTAATATCAAAATAGGGGTATAATTGTCATTAGTCTCTTAATTTAAGTGGATTAATCAAATTCTTCTTGGAAGAATCAGCGGCCTTACAATATTATAAGATCCGTCAATGTTATTTTTACTTTTATTCATCTTGGAATTGTATGACCATGCACTGTTCCCAATAGGACAATTCCATATTCATAAAGAACATGAAGGAAAATTATCACGACAGAAACAACAAATCATAAATAAATGGAAAACATAAAACTTGAAATCACTCCTCGTCTGGGATTAACACAATCGAACCCGTTGTTTTTCGACTCTCAATAGCAATATGAGCTTGGCTAGCTTGAGACAGAAGATACTTGTGATTAACACGAACCCTCAACACACCCTTTGCAACATTATCAAACAACTCTTTTGCAGCTACAAGCAACTCCTCTCGATTATCTTCTGTGTATTCCCCAACTGATGAAAACGTATAGTAGAAGGATTTGGACGCAAGTTGAGCAACAGATAGCGGTTGTGGTTCACCTGATGCCATCCCGAAAAGCACCATGTAGCCACGTTTCTTTAAGCAAGCTATTGATCCCTTCATTTCAAAACGCACAAACGCCTGTCGTCGTTAGTTTCATTTAGAAACAGGAAAACACAAATCATAGAGCATTAATCAATAATTACGTACATCAAAGGTGTCTTTCCCAACAGAATCGTAGACTACTTCCACCCCTTTGCCCGATGTTATCTCCATCACACGATCCACAAAGTTTTCATCTTTGAGAAGAATCACATGGTGACATCCATCTTCTTTGGCCTGTAAAGCTTTCTGCTTAGTCGACACTGTTCCGATAACCGTGGCTCCAATCGCACTCGCCCATTGACAAAGTAAATATCCGACCCCACCTGCTGCTGCATGTACAAGGATCGTATGTCCACGTTCAACCTATCAAAATCGTTGTTAAAATTGAGTTTTTAGTTAAGCAACTTCTATCATCTATTGATCTACAGATACATAAATGATAAATCAAGATTTGTGTTACCTTAAAGCCTTTATGCAGCAAAACATGTGCAGTGAGTCCTTTGAAAATGACGGCAGCTGCTTCAACGGGATCAACAGAAGAAGGAACAGGCACCACTTGATCTGCCCGAAGTATTCTCTCTTGGGCATAAGAACCTACCTGCAAGCTAGCGTACGCTACAACATCTCCAACTTTGCAGCTTGTTACTCCTGGACCTACAGCTGTTATAACTCCAGCTCCTTCCATGCCTGGAGTAAATGGCAAGGGTGGAGCACGATTGTGCAGACCTTGACGCATATACACATCCAAAAAATTTAGACCAATTGCCTTTTGCTTCAACCTGATCTCTCCCTCTTTTGGAACTCGGACTTCTATGTCTTCCCATTTCAAGACCTATAACACAAATTAGTGAATTACTGCCATGATTAGTCTAAATTGAAAGAAAGAAAGAAACAACGTCAAGAAGGTGATGACCTCAGGGCCACCGTGCTTATGAACTGTAATTGCTTTCACCATTGTCTTTGTGTTGTGTTTGGGTTTAGTAGGAGATGTGGATTGATTGATGGAAATTATTTTGACCGTTCGGTCCGTATTTATAGGCCAACTTTTTATTTCGATCTCACTCTTGAATAAAGAAAAGGCAATCACTAAAAAGTGAAATGGGAAATCACAAAGCACTTTTGAGATTCATATATTTGCAAAAATACAAAAAATTAATCAGATTCATGCCTCTATTTCTTTTAGTTTCGTTTGATAGAAATATTTTTAGGATAAACATATCTTTTTGGTTAATTACACCATAAAAACTATTTATTTGATTTGCACAAAAAAAATAAGTTTTTCCCAGTAAGAACATATGTTTATCAAAAAGGCCTAAAACTATATCTTTCTGACTCAATGAGTTGAAAAATAATTATGTCCCAAACTTCGTCTATTTTTTGTTTGGATTATTTTTAGTGTGTATATATATATATATAATTATTTTTTAGTGGATTATTATATATTATTAAATACTATTTTTAATATATAATATTTATATATTAATAAATATTACTTTATTGGATTATAAATTTCTTTTAGTTATATTTTTAATTTATTTTTATTGGATTAATTTTTTTTACAACACCACCACTATCCTAATTTATTTTAAAAATCTCATTCATCTCATCATTATCGGACATAAACCGGGTCAAGAATCACACGTTGGGTTATAAAAAAACTAAAATGGCTAAAAAGAATAACAACGTAACACCAACTTGAAAAACAATATACTACAAATAACCTAATCCACATTCTATTTGGATTTTAATTTATTGAAGTTTAATTACTTTGTATGACAATTTGTATTTGGATTTTTGAATGATTATTGTGTAATTTTGATTTTGTATGATATTTTGTATGTTTTTTATAATTATTTAGCAGATTCATTCATCAGTATAGAACAATAGGGTAATATGGTTATTTTTCATCATTTGGCACAGTTAGTCAGTTGTACAATTAAACAACATGATTTCTTTCCTAGTCAGAAACCTTCACAGACAGCACTTTCCCAAACAACAACTATCAAACGAGACCTTAGTTATGCACTTCTATTATGAATTTTAATTCGTAAAATTATGTTCTCACATAATGTCGGCAAACTCTTATGACAAGGATGAATGTTATGCAAACTCCGTGATCAGAGCGGAGGGAGTACTCATATCTCACCATAGACTTTTTCTATGTCACGTCAGTTTTCCATTCACTCATCAAAAATCAGAAAATTGTGACCTCTCAGTTCCCCATATTTTTTTATTTTTTTATTTTTAAAATACATTTTATACTAATATTATACTTTATTTATAGTAATTAAAAAATAAATTTTAATATATTTTTTGTATATATATATATATATATATATATATATATATATATATATATATATATATATATATACACACACACTTTTATTATAAATCCATGCTTTCACATATTTGAGATTCCCCTCCAAAGTCAACAACAATTGCTCAATTGGTTGAATATTGTGCCCATCTCTATTAAGTCTAGTGCACTGCGAAGATTGATTCATTAAAGGGTTTTTTTACACACCCTCCTACACAACCCTGTTACACACCACTCTAATATTAGGCCATCGGGAATGTATACCACAAAGGTCCTCGTGGTCTAGGTGGCCACGACCGTGGTTCATGCATACTACCCCGGACCTTCGTGGTTCGTCGTGGTCATGGTCCATTGTGATGGCCACCACAGATTAAAACGTCCAATGAAAACGTTTTCTGCCTTGAGCTCTCTTGACCACAATTAACGACTAGTTAATTTTTTTCTAACAAATACCTATAAATATCACCTTACACCTTCTTATATTTCAAACAACACCTTATATTTAACACAATCCTTCTCTTTTTTTATTTACATTCATACATTTGTGTTGCTTGATCTTTCAAAAACCATGGTTCCCAGCAGGATGATTAGTCGGAAGAGGAAGAAGAGAGCTTAGCACAAATATGGGTGTCAGTTTCGGAAGATGAAGATAGGCAAAAGTCTATAGATTTTTGGGGAAAAGTTCCAAACGTTTTCTATGGATTAATGGGTTGTCCAAGTCGAAATCTTGATAGCATATATTCGAAGTAGTGCGATATGAAGGTTAAATATTGCGAGTTCGATGGAATTTACAACTTCGTTTTAAACAATGTACACGAAGGCGATATTGATCCGGTTAATGTCGTCACAGATGTTTGGCACATCTCAAAGCTTGACAAAAGTTAAAGAATTCCCCAAAATGGAAAACCATTGTTTTAAAAAAAAACATGGTTAAGGGTAGTTGTCTGTGTTTTCACTTTTTATGTTTTTTTTCTATTTTATTTTAAGTTGTCGTTCTCTTTTTTTAAATTAATGTAATGTCTTTTTATGGAATAAAAAACTATTTTAAAAAAATATATGTTTATTGTATTTTTGAATTAAATTTAATTAAAAAAAACAAGATAGAGTGGTGTGGTAGTTATAGATATCTTATGGTTTTAGTGGTAGGTTGTGATGATGAGGTGACACTTACCAATCATTTCTAATAAATGAAGGTTTTCTTGCCACTTGTCAACTGTTATTCAATTTGTCAAATGTTATTTTATAGTCTTTTGAATTAATTTTCTTTTCTATGTCATTTTATAAGTTTTCTATTTTATTAAATTTTACATAATATTATAATGTATAAATTGCAATAAATGTAATAATAAATTGATATCAATTTCATTAACAAACTTACTTTTTAATTTCAAAATTTTCAAAATTAAAACTTATTTGTTTCTTTTGTTTATTTAAATTATTTGTTTATATTTAAAAAATAAAAAATATTTTCATTATAATAATTTTTTTTTTTTATAAATTCTAAATTTTTAAATATTTTAACTTTTATATTTAACTTTTTCTTAAAAGTTAACCCCAAAACTAATAGTTAACGGTAGATATTATGGATATCCTTACATGAGAATCTATTATGTAAGTACCGACTCTCTTTATTTTCAATGGCTATCTAATACTTTTCAATGGCAGCCTATACATCTGAATCTACAAAAACCAATTCATTAGTCTTTTTAAGAAAAAGGCCCACGTGCTTTTTTTTTTTGGCAGTTAAGCCATGCATGGCAGCCTATCTAATACTTTTCAATGGCAGCCTAATATCCATTTACACCTCAATCTACAAAAACCAATTCATTACCTTTTTTAAGAAAAATGCCACGTTTTTTTTTGTTTTTTTTTTTTTTGGCAGTTAAGCCATGCAGCTTTTAATTTTTTTTTTATTATTAAAAGATAATGTAACCAATATTTTTATAGATTATCTTTAAAGAAATAATTTCTTTTTCGACGGAGCATTAAACCTTCTTTTTTTTCCTTTCTTTTTATCTAATTATTTAACACATGCAAACCAATATTTTGATAGATTTTTGTAAAGATATAACTTTTTTTTCTATTTAAAATTATATCAAACTCATATGTTTTAATAATGTTTACTGGTAATATATATATATATATATATATATATATATATATATATATATATATATATATATATATATATATATATAATTTTATGGTTGCTAGTGTGGACGAGAGCACACTAAAAGTAGATAAGATTGTGGTAGTAATTATCATATATTGTATTTCCTATAGTATAGGAGGTTGTTATTGTTTCCTTTCCTTACTGGTTGTATCCCTATATATGTATACCTTCTGTAACCTTAATAAAGTAGAAAACCTTCATACGAATCCTTTTGCTTACATGGTATCAGAGCATACCAATCATATTTTTTTTCAAATCTAAATTACCCCTCGAATCACAATGACAGACAAAGATTCCTCAGTTCCTCAAGAACCCCGTTTCATTATCCAGGATCCTCCCTTTCCAACTGGGATTATCCTAGATGATATCAATTATCAATTGTGGTCTCAACTAATGGAGATGAGGATTGGAGCACGAAATAAACTGGGATTCCTAACGGGATCCTCCACGAAACCAAAATCTGGCGAAAAACAAATCGAAACTTGGCTCATGGATAACAATCGGGTCAAGAGTTGGCTCATAGATTCGATGAGCCCAACCTTGATCCCCAGATTCATCCGATTGAAGACATCGACAGAGATCTGGGACGCGGTGGCAAAGACGTTTTATGACGGGTCGGACGAAACACAGTTGTTCGAACTGAATCGTAGGTCATTCAGTACAAGACATAATGGACGACCAATTGCAGCATACTATAACGAATTGATAGGGATCTTTCAGGAGATCGATACCCAGATGACGGTCCGGGAAGATGATGTAAGCAATGTTGTTTCGCTTAATAAAATATTGGGGCGTCTCAGGGTACATATTTTTCTTGTCGGGCTAGATGTGGAATTCAATCAGGCACGTGGAGAAATCCTAAGGAACGATCCACCCTTAGATCTCGAAGCATGCTATGCGTTTGTGCGGAAAGATCAGTCTCAGCGGACCACCATGGAAGATGTAAAAAACGAATCGGACAGCCTTGTTCATCTCACAACTCGGAATCGGCCTTCAAAAGAAAAAAAACTCGAATGGCAAGAAAAATACCTTTATTTGTACTCATTGCGGAGAAGAAGGACACTCAAAACAAAGGTGTTATGAGATAGTAGGTTACCCCGAATGGTGGGATTTTTCAAAAAAACCTCGAAGGAAAATGGGACAAGCCTCCATGGCTACAACAAAAAATGATGAAGTTACCCCCATTGCGGCTCATGCAGAGTCTACTGACGATTACGGTATGTCAAATACAACTAAGTCTGTTATGAGTAACTGGATTATTGACACAGGGGCGACAGATCATATGACAAATGATCCGTCTAAACTTGCGTTAAAAGTCAAACCAAAACAAAATATGGTGAAAACTGCAAATGGGGGCGTGGCTAAAGTAACTTGTGCAGGATCGGCTAAGTTGTCGAACTCTATGAATCTTGATACAGTCCTCGTGGTTCCATCTTTGTCATCAAACCTACTATCTATCAGTCAAATTATAGACCAACTTAATTGTTATGTAACGTTTTGGCCGAACAATTGTGTTTTTCAGGACATCGTGACGAATCGGATTCTTGGCTATGGTATTAGGAAGGGCAAGTTGTACTATCTCGAGGAAGAAGGATCGGCTGAAGCAAATAACACAGAAGGAAGAAACTCTTTGCCTTGGGTATGGCATCGAAGATTAGGACATTTGTCTTTTGGATATTTAAAAAAACTGAAACCTGAAGTTTTTTTTGAATAAT
Source organism: Lactuca virosa (assembly GCF_052849685.1). NCBI lineage: Eukaryota > Viridiplantae > Streptophyta > Magnoliopsida > Asterales > Asteraceae > Lactuca > Lactuca virosa. The sequence goes on from NC_136426.1 coordinate 175,939,073, forward strand.
AAATCTTTTGATTCTAGTTGTGATGTGTGTGAGATGGCAAAAAGTCATCGGGTTTCATACTACCCAAGTGAAAATAAAACCACAATTCCGCTCATGAAAATTCACTCTGACGTATGGGGGCCAGCAAAAATAACAACTCCATGTGGTTATCGTTTCTTTGTTACTTTTATTGATGAATTTTCACGAATGATTTGGATCTCCCTACTTAAACATAAAAGTGACGTGACACATGCTTTTAAAGAACTTTACTTGCACATTAAAACTCAATACAAAAGTGAGATTAAAGTCCTCCAATCATATAATGGAGGAGAATATGTCAATCATGACATGGAGGTGTTTTGCATGGAGAACTTGATTAGACATCAGACTTCGTGTGCGAACACACCACAACAAAATGGGCTCGCGGAAAGAAGAAACAAGCAAATTCTAGAAATTGTACGAGCCTCTTTGTTTGATATGAAGATGCCACGCAAATATTGGGGAGAAGCTGTACGGAATGCCGCGTATTTGATGAATCGTACACCATCACGAGCTATCGAATTTAAAACTCCATTACAACTCGTACATGAAAAACTTGGACTTCCAATCGGGTCCAATCTTGAGCCACGAGTATTTGGGTGCGTCGCATATGTACATCATAATGTGGGTAAGCTAGAGCCAAGGGCGATAAGATGTATTTTTCTGGGGTATGCTGACTTCAAGAAAGGGTATAGGTGTTATGACCCGAAAGAAAATAAAATGTACGTCACTCGAGACGTTAGTTTTCACGAAAACATCTCTTATTTTTCACATGAATATTTCCCTCAGGGGGAGAGGATGTATGAGGGTAACTTGCATGAGAAAAATAATGGGCTTGGTGAGATAGTAGATGGACTCGACGGTAATGAAGATGGGCAAGAAATACCTTGTGGGCCTGAGAATTATGACTCAGGGGGAGACCATGAAAGCCCAGAGGTGCAGCCCGAGCCGGATAGTACAACGAGTCCAAGCCAGACTAATACCCAGCCGGATCCAACGTTGTCACAAGGTACTCAAAATAACGATTTTACTAATGGTTCTCCTGAGGTCGTTGATGTACAGGTCGTTGATGTACAGGTACCATCGGTGGCAAGATACCCTGTAAGACAAAATAGAGGGGTTCCAAGGAAACAGTACCAGCCAGACCTAAAGTCAAAATCGAAGTATCTGATAAATTATTACGTTTCCACTGAAAGATTGGCGGAGCCACAACAGCGTATGGTGGAAGAATTAGCTTCTGTAGTTATTCCTAAAACTATTCAAGAAGCTATGAAAGATCCAAAGTGGAGGAAAGTTGTATTTGAAGAATTAGATGCATTGAAACAGAATCAGACATGGGACGAAGTCGTACTCCCTTCCGGAAAGAAAACTGTGGGATGTAGATGGGTCTTCACAGTTAAGTTGGATTCGAATGGAAATATTGATAGATACAAGGCGAGACTAGTCGCGAAAGGGTACACACAGAAATACGGCATAGACTACGAAGATACTTTTGCACCAGTGGCAAAGATAAATACGATTCGAGTTCTTGTTTCGATCGCTGCGAATAAGGATTGGCCGTTAAGACAATTTGACGTTAAAAACGCTTTCTTAAATGGCTATTTGGAAGAAGAAGTGTTTATGGAACCCCCTACTGGAATGGATTATGGTGACAAGGTGTGTAAGTTAAAAAAGGCGTTGTATGGACTAAACCAATCTCCGAGGGCGCGGTTTGGAAGGTTTTCAAAGTTCATGAGGAAGATTGGATACAAGCAATCAGATGCAGATCATACGTTATTTGTGAAGAACATTGGAGAAAAAATTACTACCCTTATAGTGTATGTAGACGATATGGTGGTGACCGGCAATGATTCCGGCGAAATAAAAAGGTTACAGGGCATACTAGGTAACGAATTTGAGTTAAAAGATCTTGGAAATCTAAGGTACTTCTTGGGTATTAAAGTAGCAAGGTCTAAACGTGGAATCATAATGAATCAACGGAAATATGTATTAGATCTTCTCGCTGAAACCGGTATGTTGGATTGTCAGCCAATAGATACACCTATTGAGGTTAATCACGGTTTGACTATTCTTTTGGGTCAGGTACCAACTAACAAGGAGAGGTATCAAAAGCTGGTTGGAAAGTTGATATATCTATCACACACTCGCCCGGACATTGCGTATGCAGTTAGCGTAGTGAGCAGATTTATGCATGCACCTAATGAAAATCATATGAAAGTCGTGTATAGAATTCTTCGATATTTAAAGTCGTCACCGGGAAAGGGTCTATTTTTTGCAAAAAATGAAAACCTTGAAGTAGAAGGGTATACCGATACAGATTGGGCTGGGGATAAGTCCGATGGTAAGTCAACATCGGGATATTTTACGTTTGTGGGAGGAAATTTGGTGACTTGGAGAAGTAAAAAACAAAAATTGGTCTCACGTTCAAGTGCGGAGGCAGAGTTTAGAGGCATGGTTCATGGAGTGTGCGAATTATTATGGGTGAAACGGGTGTTGAGAGATCTTGGCTTTAGTGTGAATAAAACTATGAATTTGTATTGTGACAATCAAGCGGCGGTAAAGATTGCAAACAACCCGGTTCAACATGATAGGACCAAACATGTCGAAGTAGATCGTCATTTCATAAAAGACCACCTCGAGAAGAAAACTATTAAGTTACCATTTGTGAATTCGAAGGAACAACTAGCCGACATGCTAACAAAGGCTGTACATGCAAGAGTATTCAATGGCTCTCTGGACAAGCTGGGAATGATGGACATTCATTCACCATCTTGAGGGGGAGTGTGGACGAGAGCACACTAAAAGTAAATAAGATTGTGGTAGTAATTATCATATATTGTATTTCCTATAGTATAGGAGGTTGTTATTGTTTCCTTTCCTTACTGGTTGTATCCTTATATATGTATACCTTCTGTAACCTTAATAAAGTAGAAAACTTTCATACGAATCCTTTTGCTTACAGCTAGTCCGTCACCCCATTTGGTGCCTTTTTTTTAAACGTATGCCAACTAACAATTTCATATGCATGTGTTTTAATGACATTTAATAGTAAAAATATAATTTTCCAATCAACATCTTCATATCACATTTTTTTTAAAAGATATAATCTTTATTCTTTTAAATTAGAGTAAATTATGCGGATGTTCCCTATGGTTTGGAGTAATTTACGTGTTTAGTCCCTAACTTTTCTTTTTAACTCGGAACATCCCTAATATTTGTTTTTGTTACGTGTTTGGTCCCGCCTGACTTAAAAAGACTATTATGCCCTTATTAATATATTTTTAAATTCTTTTATCTTATTAAAAAACATATTTAATAGAAAATGCATGTGGGTCACCTCCCAACCCAACAAACCCTTTATTTCTTTCCACCCTTTCCCTTCACAAGATCCCGACAAAAAGTTCCTATCCTCTCCGACAACCACGGCCGGTCAACTCCAGCAACCACCGCTGGAACTGCAAAACTAAAGATCGTTGGAAAACATTGAACCTTTACCATCAGGATCTATTCTAACCCTTATTCTTGTCTTTCTCATTCACGTCTTCTCGCATATACCACCATCAGATACATCCTCTTCTCTACCCAAACCGCTGCTTCCTGTGAAACCTAAAGATCACCGGAAACCATTGAACCCTCGCCAGAGAATCTGCATATAATGAGTTGAAGCCCTAGTAATGAGAGAGGAGGTATGTTGGTCCCTCGAAAACCTCTATACTATCTTCCCTAAAAACCTCTGGATTAAGAAAATGTATTCAGCTCGATGGCGATGAGGGACGATGGAGGAGGTGTAGGACGCGGTGAAGAGGAAAAATCCTCTGATTTAACCCAAAAGCTTCTCAGATGAAACCCATGTAAAGACTGTGAGCATGTTACAGGGATTTAGGGTTCCTAGATCAAACCTAAAAGCTTCTCAGATTTATTAAGAGATATGAATTCTTTTTGCCAAATTTATCAAGAAACCGGCTATGGTGGAATGAACCCAAATAAATTGGGTTAGTATTTAGCAAAACCATATTTATCAAAAAATCAACAAACCCAAAATCAAAATTAGTCGGCTCTATCTTTTCCACCTTCGTGTTAATCAGCAAAACGAATACAAGGGGTGAGGAGGCCAGAAGTTTCAGGTCCGATGTGGTGTTGGTGGTGGAAGATACCATAATTTGTGTGATGTTCTTCAACTGATGATATGAGAGAAAGGGAAAGAGATATCCGGAACCAAGGAGAGATTGAAGAGGCCGATGATGCCAACAATATGGATTTTATGTGTGGGACCACACATATTAATCAATTTATTTTTTACAATTTCATTTTAATAAGTTAATAATAAACAAACAATTAAAATAATAGATAAAGGTAATTAAAATAATAGATAAATGTATATTGGTCATTTTAAGTCGTTTAGGGACCAAATAGGCAACAAAAACAAATAATAAGGACCTTCCGAGTTAGGAAAAAAAGTTAAGGACCAAACGCGCAAGTTTCCTCAAACCACAGGGACCATTCGAGTAATTTACTCTTTAAATTATATGTCAAAACATATGTTTTAATAAGGTTTATTAGTAAATGATATATATTAGTATGTCCATTCTTTATTATTATTAATATATAAAATGAAATATACCAAAAAATATAGTTTATATTTAATAAACGCATCTTAATAAAAAAATAAATCTATAAGACAAAAATGCAAAAATGGTCCCTGTGGTATGCATTTTTTCTGAGGTTTGGTCCAAACCTCGAGTTTTTTGGATTGGTGGTCCTTTTGAGCTACTTTGGCTGTGGTTTTGGTCCCTCGTTAAACTGAAATGACTAATATGCCCTCATAGTATTTATATTTATCTTTTTTCTATTTAATTTAATGTTTTATTAAATTAAATTATAGGGCCTCTCTCTCTCTCTCTCTCTCTCTCTCTCTCTCTCTCTCTCTCTCTCTCTCTCTCTCTCTCTCTCTCCTACGAATTAGTCCTAGATGAACAAACCCAGATGAACAAAAAAACATCCATGACAAATTGCCCATGTTGTTTTCTTTCTGAATCAGATTCGCGTTTCCAGAAATAGGACTGTATGGCAATGGCGATGGTGGATGAGAAGGAGAAAGAAAAATCAAACATGAGGACCACCAGATACTCGATTCAACCAGAAAAAGAACTCGATTCAACCAGAAAAAGAAGAAGATGATTTCAATATTTAACTTCAACCAGAAAACCAAACCCGCAACGGTGGGTTGTATTTGAACTTATGAAATCGAAAATCAACTTCAACTAGAGAATCGAACATTCAGCTTCAACCAGAAAATCAAGTTCAAAAACCAAAAATCAAGTTCTGAAATTAAAAATCAACCAGGAAGCAAATATTCAAATTCAAGCAGAAAATCAAACCGGAAAATAAAACTATAAATTCAACCAAAAATTCACGTTTTAAGGAGTTGTGTTTGTACATATGAGATGGCTCATTTCTGGAATTAATCAAGGGTTTTAACAATTTCTGGGTCTGAGTGGGTCCATGGTTCGATTTGCAAATAGGGACAAATTAAGCTTCGATTTGGAACCTAGGGTTATCAACTCTGATTTTGTTTTGAAAATCTTCGTCTTCGTCACCACCTATTCGCCTAGAAAGCTTCGTCTTCTTTAAAGCTTACAGAAGACCCAATTAACATGAGTTGAACTTTGATAACTGGAACTGGAAATCAAAAAAGGGGTTTTTTGTGATCGTGTGTGCAGGTGAGAAACAAGAAGAAAGAAGATGGGTGGGGTAATTGGGTATGTGTTGAGAGAAGATGGGTGGGGTAATTGTGTCGTTAGTCTCCGTAGATGTCGACCCATTGCCTCTCAACTCGGTTCGCTTTCCATTAATACTCAATCACCCATAAATCTACTCTGATTCAATCTCCTTGCTGTTAAACAACACTTTTGCTTATCCTACAGGGTTTTGGAGGAAGTAGGAAAAGCGTGAGGGTTCAGAAAAGTGGATCCGGATCGATGGGAAGAAGAACAAGTGAAGAGGAATGTGTTTTTGATTGTATCTGTTCTAGAGAGAGAGAGAGAGAGAGAGAGAGAGAGAGAGAGAGAGAGAGAGAGAATGTGGGTCCCCCTTAATGTGTACCAAAAATGAAACACTGAAAAAACTTGCACGGTAAAACAATCACGAAAAAGCCTCGAAAAAGTTTCCAATTTGTGAATATTTTCGACTTTTTTGGTGAAAGTTGCAAGATTTTCCAAAATCCGGGTAAAACTGTTTTCTGAATTCTACAGGGACCCGTTGCGCCAAAAACAGCTTAATATGCGAAACTCTACCCCATTTGCGAAACTGGGAATAAAGTGTAAATTCGCACAAACTGTAGGGACCGGATACGTAAAATCTTCAATTTCTCAGCTAGCCCATTTTCGATGTTGGGTATTTTCTGCCAACATTTCGAAACTGCAGGGACTCACTTCGAAATTTCTGCATTCTTCACAACTTTTGCTCAAAATTCGAAACTGGACTATTTATGCCACCTTGACACAAGATGAGGGACCAATTTCGAAACATTTGGTTATCTTCTTCAATTCGTGTTATCAGATGCGAACCGTCAATACTCCCATCGACACAATGTACTCTATGTCGTCATTCGAAATCAACTCCAATCCTTCGAAATCAAATACTCTCATTACCGAGATTTCGTTTCATCATCACCATTTCGAAATCAAAATCAAAACTCGGCATCGATCCCGTCACTTCGAAATTGATCGACTCATGACTTCACTTTTAACAAATTTCCATCGACTTCGTTTTCAACATCACAGACTTTGCTTTTAGTGTGCAATCCTTCGCTTTCAATCTTAGACCATCGACAACGAATAATCGAATCACCAATCATCGAATCATTGACCATTCACGATTCGTCCTTCGCTTTCTCTATAGGAACATAAAATCGAATTTTTCAACCATTCGATTTTAATAACAACAATTTCCAGTTGATATCCACGGCTTCGTTCTTCGCTTTTGCAATCAAACCAATGCTTCAATCAACATTACATAACGACTCCAATACATCAAACTTTGACTTCAAATCCCAGTGAATACATCGATTTTACACCCATCGATATCAAAATAAATACAGACTCGAAAATATGCTTTCAGTATGCGAATAAGTAACATCAGGTGTACTCGAAATCAACTTCAATCATAATTCATACACAATGAAATCAAAATTGAAGAAATATCATCAGACATATTCGATGCCAATCAAATGCGTTCAATCCCAATACTCCATATAAATCGAAATCGAAATATTTTGGATTCAGACTTGAAATTGATTTCGACCTCAATAATCAGTAAGTTGACTCTTCAACCCAATTCAACAACTTTCATTGTCGACATCTATCCTTTCGACGCAAACAACTCAAAATTTTACGATTTCGACTCGAATTCACAATTAATCATAAACGATTTCTTGACTCAAATCGAAAATTAACACTAGTCGACTTCAATGAGTTTGACTTCAATCAAACAAACAATTTCTATTTCTCAAAATACTTTCTACTGGAAATCTATATCAATCATACCATTCGACCCAAACATGAACCATCAATTGAAGATTTAGACTCTAATAATCAGTCGACTTAACCAAAGTCGATTCCTGATGTGAACAATAATAGGTCAATTCGACCTCAAACCATAGTCAAAACTTATTTTGTGAACAAATCCAAGTTCGTCTTCAAGTAATCAATCGAAATCCAGTTTCAATTTCGATTTTATGATAAAAGAATTGAAGCTCGATGATTTTGAATGAGAAAATAATGTTGATAGAAGAAACAGTACATGATTCAGGTATTTGGGCTAAGACGAAATAGTCGTATGTGCGAATTGGGCTCATTCAATTCATTCCATGAACAGTAAAAAGATATTGCTTGGATTTCGAAGTGGGATGAACAATTCAATATTTTGGTTTGGGCTCAAAATTTAATCAAAACAAATTTGAACGTTTGTTTTGGGCTTGATCTTAAAAAAAATTATTGGATCAAGAATGGGGCTGAAACAAATTAGATCCAACGAAACAAATAGATCAAAAAAAACGCAAAATACGAATCGAAATCATGGACGTTTCGGAATCCATTTGAGAATTTGAGGTACCTTTTGACGAATCGAGTTCCATTTTGAAGGAACGAATCAAATTTAGAAGATCTTGGTTCTTTTGTTGGAACGAGAAAATCTCCAATTTGAATATTGTACCTCCCACTACGCGTGTTGTATAACTCGTTCTTCTTGTTCTTCGTGTTCTTCAACGATCCAAGAACATCTTCAAAAGAACCACCAACACTTTTGGGTTTTGACTTCAAATTCAATGCAACCTTTGGAGATTGTTGCTTTGGAACCCAAATTTGCTTCACGACAACATTTGATGATTTTTGTGAGTAAACCCGCTTGTTTTTGCGTTTAATTTTCTTCTTCTTTTTCTTTCTCATCTTTTTGCATCTTGAAGATTTGATTTCATGAACAAACCCACTTTCCACAGCTTCAACTTTGTGAGTTTGAATCAAATCTTTTGGAGTTTGATACTTGTGAATTTCTTGGATCACCGGCTTCCGATAAGGAATCATTCCTTCAACTGAATCACAAGAACACAAAATATCATCGGTTTGAACTCCAATCGAGCAAAAAACTTTTTCATCTTCATGAGAATCAACTTGAATCTTCTTATCATGAACTTCAAGAACATCAAGAACATCACATTGAACTCCATTGTCAAGAACTTCAACAAACTTAAGAGCATGAAGATCATTTGGGTTTTCAATTAGAGAAATGTATTTCTTATTAAACAAATCACTTTCTTCTCCTTCCTTTTGATTTCTACTACGAACTAATATGGACAAGGCAATTTTATTCAACCATACAATCTTACAAAGTGGTTGAAAAATCAAACTTCCATTATTATCCTTCAAATCTCCATAAGAAACCATATTACCCCATGAAATCAATTTGCTTAACACCAACCCATAAAATTGATCTTCATTGACTTTGTATTTGATATCTTCAACGATCATAATCCAAGAATCATATGACAAATCCACCATGATCACATGAACTTGAAAATTTCTAGAGAGAGAAAGTGATTTTGAATGAGTATTCTAGAAAGAGAAAGTAAAATTCACTTCAATTCTAGTGAAGAAAATCGAATTATGAATAGAATCAAAGATGAATTCGATTTATAGAATCCAAAAACTCTCTAAATCACGAAGATCAAAGATCGAAAAGAAGAATCACCAAATCTAGATAGCCATCAAGGATCATATCTTGATCAAATCAAGAACACCTGCTTTGATACCAATTGTAGTGGTGTTGATTATGATAGCATGTGCGGAATAAGAAAAGATCTAGTGAATCATCATACAAATTCAAGAACACAAGGAGTAAATCTTTTAAGCTCTCATCAGTTGAATCAGAAAGAGTACAAAGGGGTTTGTATATTTCTCTCTCCAAAATAATGTTCTCCAAAACAAGATCTTACATAACAGGAGTCACTCACTTCCTATTTATAAAAAAGACTCAACCTATTTACACATACAAGAGGGTAAGCCATAAGACTCCACATCCAAGCATGACTTTGCACCCTAACAATAAGTGCAACTGTGATGCCCTGGAGACCTTAGGGCGACTCGTCACAATTGGATCCAATTGGGCTCCAATTGGGGGTGTGTCTCCATGATGAGATGAAAAAGATACACTTTCTTTATCTGAGTGGTGACTTGGGGTGTGAGAGGATGAGTCTGTAGTGACTCCAACGACTACCGAAGTCTTTTGAGAGACTTCGGTATGTGTCGCGGTTCGCATATGGTAAGGACTTGGGGTTATCTTTAGTTTCTTTCTCCTAAAAATGTGTCCGGATTTCGAAGACTATTGGTGAGTGTCATCAAAAACATTCACTGGGGGATCAAGAGTCTTGGAGGAAGAATGATGTGACAACCATCAAATTTCGGTCAAGTCAAAGTCAAACAAAGTCAACAAGTCAAACCGGTCAACTCCAATAACCCTTGTATGTTAGGGTTTACGTTATGTAATCACTGTACAATTCGCTATTTTAATGAGAAAACATCATTTGGAAAATTCATGTGTTTGATTTTCCTTAGCCTTAACAGTGCTAAACAACGAACCAAAGCGATAAAACACTATTGCACAATCATCGGGATTGTGTAGGACACTAAATCATGGCTTAACGGGGTTTACGGACCTTGCGTTTCAAAGCCAAACACTCAAAAAGGTCTCAAAAGAACTCTCTCTCAATCTCTTTCACTCAATCTCTCTCTATTAGAAATCTCTCCCAAATCTCTCTCAAAAGTTCCTTTAACTTTTTGTAATCATTCGGGTCATCACGACCCTTAACCGGGTCAAAAACCACTTGAAACGGGGTAAAAACGGGTAAAATAGCCTTAAGGACCCAAAACCGAAGCTTCAGGACCGAAGCCTCGCATCCGAAGTGCTCAGGACCGAAGCCTCGGACTGAAATGCTCAGGACCGAAGCCTCAGGTCGGAAGCCTCAGGTCCGAACCTCGGCCCAGGACCGAGCAACTTCGCAGATTCAGCTTTTTTTCCCGGTTTTCGACTACGACTTCGTTTTAACTCCGTTTTTCATTATTTTAACGTGGGATTTTCACCCAAAACTTTATTTTATAAACTAAGGCCCCAAAATATATAAATATCCAGGGTTTTTATAAAATATATTAAAAGAATTAGTGGTTGAACTAATTGTTGAGGGAATATTTGCTTTTCCTTAATTTATGGCAAAAGCAAACCACCACCACCTCACTCTATGATTAGCCACTCTTTCCCACTACTCCTTGTCTCCTTAGTGGACCTTTACACCCAATCTCCAGCTCTTCCCACGTTCTAAGAGCTGGAGGATTGATTCTCTCTCCTCATTCTCCATAAAGTTCTTTCATTCTACACTTAGCAACCAAGAACACTCTCCAAAATTCTCTCATCTTTTCTCTCAACTTCAAGAACTTCAAGGCTTTCTCCAGGGATTTCTTTCTTCAATTAGTAAGTATCTTTATCATTCATATAATTATTACACTCCATTCTACTCAATTCATTGATATCTTACACAAATTCCATCTTATTCGGTGTTAGATTCTCGAATCATCAAGACATCTTCTTAGTGTTCTTGGGTTGAATACTTCCTCTCTCTCACTTTCATCTACTGAAACCACATAAGGTGAGTTCATACCCCTACATTTACATGTTTTTCTTAAGTTTTAAGGGGGGAATACAAGTAAAATCATCAAGAACACAATTAAACTTTTTCTAACAGATTACATCAGAAAAGATGGACTTTAATCACGGACTGTTTTGGTCAACTTAAATATTTTAGTTTTCAAAACTGTTCCAGGTGCAAGTAGTTCAAACTCTTAGCTTTAAAATGGCTACTTGCACATCTCCATATGATTTTTCTACAATTTATGGTGATTTTTACAAAACTGCCTGTCATTTCAGAGGCAAACCCGGACCAGTCTGTGATTATGAACATTTTCACCTCTGTTAGAGATCACTAAAAATCATGATAACATTTACGAACAAACTAGACTCATATTCCAAACTCTCAAAATTTGCGGATTTGGATTTAGAGCTTTGATGATTTTTCTATAAATTTTCTAAGAACAGTAACAGAAACTGTATTCAACGAAAAGTTGCTGTCAATTTCATTTCACCTTATAACATGTTGAGCAAGGTGTATATCTTTATGTGATTATATGTTATTGCAATATATGACATTTTATCTTAATTTTTAGACACACATCAGTTTACAAATAGATTTGGACATATAAAATATAAAGAATAACAAGTGATTATAATCAAAGTACAACCGATACATTCAAACATTTAATAAACTATTTTGAATATAGTTGCATACATTACTACGTACTACCCTTGGTTGATAAACTATAATAGGTATAGTTTATGATACATTACATAACACATACATTTAAAAAGGGTACATTTATACAAAGAAGATTTTCATTAAGCAAGGTACGGCCATACGGTACCAAGTTTTCATAACACGTAATTCCGTTAATGACTTTGTGAGACATTTACTTCAAATTACCATTAAGTCCTGTATTGTAACCAGAGTCTCCTTGAGGGAGAGCGTGATACTTGTGTATATATCTATATTGGGTTTGACAAACCCACACCTAAACTGCATGCAACAGTTAGACCGATAGGTCTGGGGTGACAAATGTCATAACATTTCCGACGCCTGAAGAACGTCGTTTTAGGCAACCTTGGTCATAGTATGGTTATAATAAACTCACATAAAGTATCAATAAACATTGGAATTTACGGGAACTTCATTAAAATTTAACGAGTTTATGTCGATTTAAACTTGCATTGTTTTACTATAAATATGACAAATTACTTGTACATTTCGGTCTTTGGGTTTTAAGACTACATTTACACATTAAGGAAAATATTGGATTTTCTAACACAAATACTACTTTTACAAACGAAAGACTTTTAATAATACCAAACAAAAGCTTATGAACTCACCAACCTTTGTGTTGACACTTTTTCAAACAACTTGTATTCTCAGGAAATCATTAAACAGGTAACCAAGTGCTTTTGAGGATGGGGCGCTAAGGCGTCTACTATTTCATATTTTGTCAACATATTGTAATTGATTCGTAAATATGTAATTCATACAATGATGTCACTTTTTTTCAATTATATATATGTTTGTTGTGTTTGCTTCAATTACTATTACAATTGTTGTTATGATACTATACATGAAGTCCTCCCCCCCGGACGTTTCCGCCATCCTTGGTTTGGGGGTGTGACAGATTGGTATCAGAGCACAGTTTATAGTGAATTAAGTATATCAAACCACATAAGATATACAAACTATAAACACAATTGGGACTAATAGTGTCTGATTTGTGCATTTTTCAAATAAATATACTCTTAGAAAATAAATGATTTTCTTGATTAAAGTATACATACATACATTACATGCTCGCATGGTATCATAACTAGCGAAAACATAAAGCAAAAGAAGAAGAGTTGAACATTTTGAGTATGCCTTAGTATATGTGGATTAAATCTGGGAAGGATATAGCCTGATCAACTATATCTGTCCGGGAATTGACTTGCATATACCGGGGGATGGTCAGGATGGGCAACAAATCTAACAAACCTAATAACAGACTACAAAGGATACTTTAAGAACTCAAAACTAAACATTTACAAATACTATAGGAGTATTTTGTGTTACTATAATAAATTATCTGAGAATTAAATAGGTCTTTATTTATAGATCAATAGCTGCTAAGTGGATGCGCTAAGGTCATATGTAACTAAGATGCTATAGACTTAGAATTTATGTATCTTTGTTTCACTTCCTGTCCTTGTTTGGTTGTGGTCTTGGAGTTAGGGTCATCTATTCGAAGGACTATTATATCTTAATCACATATGACTGGTATGCACTTTGCAACTAATTAAGTAACCGATAAAGATCATTTTAAAATATAATATATTAATTATGTCCCGACTAAATTAGTATATGTGAAACTTTTACAAACAGTCATATACTTGGAAACAAGGAAACTCAAATAAAATATTTTATACTTTCATTTTACCTCATAACCCAATGTATTGGGTCAATTAAAAGTATAAAATCGTATGTATCGTAAACATACCGGAAAACAACGTAATAATATACTTTATGTATAAAAGATTTCTCTTCCTATAAATATACTTTTACTAAAAGTACATTGGTTTACGACTTATGACAGAACCATGCCGCCAAGGAGAAGACCAAGACCTTCTAGCAACACAGCAACACCTCCTCCGCCGCTGCCTCCACAGTTTGATCCTGCGATGTTCCAGGCTGCAGTAACAGCAGCCGTAGCGGCCGCAATATCGCAAATAGGGACAAACGGAGCTGGTGGTTCTGGATCAGGTGCTACAAACTCTAACCACAGAGACAGTACGTGGCGTGCAAGAGAGTGTTCCTACAAAGACTTCACCAATGGCAAACCCGACAACTTCAATGGGAGCGGGGGAGTCATCACTTTAATGCAATGGTTTGAAAAGACCGAAGTAGTCTTTCAGGTGTGCTCTTGCCCCGAAGCGAGCAAAGTTAAGTTCGCAGCCTTCACTTTCACCGGCCGGGCCCTTACTTGGTGGAACTGCCGGATTAATTCACTTACTCTCGAAGTGGCTAGCTCCATAACCTGGGTAGAACTAAAAACGTTGATGATGAAGGAGTACTGCCCGAGAGGTGAAATTCAAAAGCTGGAACAAGAACTTTGGAACCTCAGGATGACGGGCTCCGACCTTGAAACCTACACCACCAGATTCAATGAATTGGCTCTCCTCTGCCCAACAATGGTTACTCCGGAGGAGAAAAAGGTGGAGCGATACCTTTGGGGACTGTCTCTCCAAGTGCAAAGTAGTGTCCTGGCTTCAAGGCCAACTACTTTTGACAGTGCCAGGGAGCTGGCACAACAACTTGTTGACCACCGAGCCGGTCATAATACTACAACCACCACCACTGATCAATCAAAAGGGGGAAACAACAAAAGGAAGTTCTGGAACGAAAAGAAGAGCCAACCAGCACAGGACCCCGCTAAGAAGCAAGAAACTGTTGCTGTCCATGCTGCCACTAATGCTGCCACTACTGCTACCACTCCAGCACCACCGAAGCCATATGCTGGAACCCTACCTAAGTGCAACAAGTGCAACTTTCACCACAATGGTGCTTGTAGGGAGATGCACTGTAACAACTGTGACAGGAAGGGGCACACTGCTCGTTTCTGTAAAGCGCCGGCTCGACCAATCAACCAAGTCGCCAGTACGGGGGCAACCCGAACCTGCTACAACTGTGGAGACGCAGGTCACTTCAAAAGAAACTGCCCCAAAGCACAAGCCCCTAATGCTGGTGGAGTAGGAAGAGTCCTGACAATAGGACATGGGGAAGCAGTCGAGGATCCCACGGTGGTTACCGGTACGTTTCTCCTCAATAACTCTTATGCATGCGTACTATTCGATAGTGGAGCGGAGAGGAGTTTCGTGAGCCACCAATATAAACAATTACTTGAACAAAATCCCCAATCACTAAAGGATACTTATGTAGTAGAAATGGCAAATGGGAAAGTAGAACGCACTAGCGATATATACTCAGAGTGTACTCTCACTCTAGACAACCATACATTTAAAATTGACCTGATGCCGGTCACCATAAAAAGCTTCGACGTAATCATCGGGATGGATTGGTTAGTTCCTCATCGTGCCGACATTCTATGTTACGAAAGGGCCGTTCGCCTCAATCTACCAAATGACGAAACCCTTCTCATCTATGGTGACAAACCTAGTGCGAATTTACAAATCATCTCATGCATCAAAGCCCAAAAGTATCTCTGGAAGGAGTACCACGCCTTCTTGGCCCACGTAGTAGACAAGAAACAAGACGTGAAAGACATCAAAGACATCCCCGAAGTGTGTAACTTCCCGGATGTGTTCCCAGAAGATCTTCCTGGTGTACCACTCGCACGACAAGTCGATTTCAGAATTGACTTAATACCCGGAGCTACCCCCGTAGCCAGAGCTCCATACCGCCTCGCACCAACAGAAATGCAAGAGTTGTCCAGTCAGTTGAACGAGCTTTTGAGCAAAGGGTTCATCAGACCAAGCTTCTCACCTTGGGGAGCACCAGTCCTTTTTGTAAAGAAGAAGGACGGATCCTTTCGCATGTGCATCGACTATCGGGAGCTAAACAAACTCACCATCAAGAACCGATATCCTCTACCCCGAATCGACGACCTTTTCGACCAACTCCAAGGAGCAAATTTCTTTTCAAAGATCGACCTAAGGTCAGGTTACCATCAGCTACGAGTTCAAGAAGAAGATATTCCCAAAACTGCATTCAGAACTCGCTATGGGCACTACGAGTTTGTGGTGATGTCCTTCGGTTTAACAAACGCACCTGCGGTATTCATGGACCTAATGAATAGAGTGTGTCGACCCTACCTAGACAAGTTTGTAATCGTATTCATCGACGATATCTTGATCTACTCGCGAAGCGAAGAAGAGCATCGCCTACATCTACGCCAAGTGCTAGAGACACTAAGATCGGAGAAGCTTTATGCTAAGTTCTCTAAGTGTGAATTCTGGATTAGAGAAGTGGATTTCCTTGGACATGTGGTAAGTGAGAAAGGCATACATGTGGATCCCTCCAAGATCAAGGCAATCGAGAATTGGTCAGCACCCAAGACGCCAACCGAAATTCGACAATTCCTTGGGCTTGCTGGCTACTACCGAAGATTTATACAAAACTTCTCCAAGATTGCGAAACCACTCACCACCTTGACGCAGAAAGGTGTGATATTCAAGTGGGAAAATAAACAAGAAACTGCTTTCCAAACGTTAAAACAAGCCCTATGCAGCGCACCGATCTTGTCTCTCCCAGAGGGAACCGAGGACTTCGTAGTGTACTGTGATGCTTCGAATCAAGGCCTCGGATGTGTGCTCATGCAGAGATGGAAGGTTATCGCGTATGCATCAAGACAGCTTAAGACGCACGAGGTTAATTATACTACGCATGACCTGGAATTAGGAGCAGTGGTATTCGCTTTGAAGATCTGGAGACACTACCTCTACGGCACGAAATGCACTATCTTCACTGATCACAAAAGTCTTCAGCATATCCTCAATCAGAAAGAGCTCAACATGCGACAGAGGAGATGGGTAGAGTTGCTGAATGACTACGAGTGCGAAATTCGTTATCATCCGGGCAAGGCCAATGTAGTGGCCGATGCTCTAAGCAGGAAGGAGTACTCGGGCCGCCGAGTAAAATCCTTAACAATGACAATCCATTCCCACCTGACCATACAAATCAAGGAAGCTCAACTGGAAGCTTTGAAACCAGAAAAGGTGGCAGGAGAGACATTAAGGGGAATGGACAAAAACTTAGAAGTCAAGGATGATGGAGCACGTTATATCATGAACCGGATTTGGACACCGAAGTTCGGTGGACTCCGAGATGTCGTCATGAATGAAGCACACAAGACTCGATACTCCATCCATCCCGGGTCGGATAAGATGTATCTGGACCTCAAGAAATTATACTGGTGGCCGAACATGAAAGCTGAGATTGCTACCTATGTGAGCAAGTGCCTGACTTGCGCCAAGGTCAAAATCGAATACCAGAAACCATCCGGGCTATTACAACAGTCGGATATACCTGAGTGGAAGTGGGAACGAATAACCATGGACTTCATAACCAAGCTGCCTAAGACATCGGGCGGGCTTGACACCATATGGGTAATCGTAGACAGATTGACCAAATCAGCACACTTCCTACCGATAAAAGAAACCGACAAGATGGAGAAGCTGACTAGAACGTACATCAGAGAGATTGTACGACTCCATGGTGTGCCGATATCCATTATCTCCGATAGAGATAGTAGATTTACCTCACGGTTTTGGCAGTCTCTACAAAAATCATTGGGAACTAGGCTTGACATGAGTACGGCCTACCACCCACAAACCGACGGACAGAGCGAACGAACCATTCAAACATTGGAAGACATGTTAAAAGCTTGTGTGATAGACTTCGGTAAAGCATGGGATACCCATCTACCGCTTATCGAATTCTCCTACAATAACAGCTATCATACTAGCATCAAAGTCGCTCCATTCGAAGCTCTTTACGGTCGCAAATGCAGATCACCCCTGTGTTGGGCTGAGGTGGGGGATACACAGCTAGCTAGAGGGCAAGTCTCTAATAGCACCCTCACTGGCCCTGAAATCATAAGGGAAACCACAGAAAAGATCGTTCAAATTCGAGAAAGACTGAAAGCGTCTCGCGATCAGCAAAAGAGTTACGCAGACAAACGACGCAAACCCTTGGGATTCCAGGTGGGTGATCGAGTACTACTAAAAGTTTCCCCTTGGAAAGGAATGATACGATTCATTTCACCTTGTAACATGTTGAGCAAGGTGTATATCTTTATGTGATTATATGTTATTGCAATATATGACATTTTATCTTAATTTTTAGACACACATCAGTTTACAAATGGATTTGGACATATAAAATATAAAGAATAACAAGTGATTATAATCAAAGTACAACCGATACATTCAAACATTTAATAAACTATTTTGAATATAGTTGCATACATTACTACGTACTACCCTTGGTTGATAAACTATAATAGGTATAGTTTATGATACATTACATAACACATACATTTAAAAAGGGTACATTTATACAAAGAAGATTTTCATTAAGCAAGGTACGGCCATACGGTACCAAGTTTTCATAACACGTAATTCCGTTAATGACTTTGTGAGACATTTACTTCAAATTACCATTAAGTCCTGTATTGTAACCAGAGTCTCCTTGAGGGAGAGCGTGATACTTGTGTATAGATCTATATTGGGTTTGACAAACCCACACCTAAACTGCATGCAACAGTTAGACCGATAGGTCTGGGGTGACAAATGTCATAACATTTCCGACGCCTGAAGAACGTCGTTTTAGGCAACCTTGGTCATAGTATGGTTATAATAAACTCACATAAAGTATTAATAAACATTGGAATTTACGGGAACTTCATTAAAATTTAACGAGTTTATGTCGATTTAAACTTGCATTGTTTTACTATAAATATGACAAATTACTTGTACATTTCGGTCTTTGGGTTTTAAGACTACATTTACACATTAAGGAAAATATTGGATTTTCTAACACAAATACTACTTTTACAAACGAAAGGCTTTTAATAATACCAAACAAAAGCTTATGAACTCACCAACCTTTGTGTTGACACTTTTTCAAACAACTTGTATTCTCAGGAAATCATTAAACAGGTAACCAAGTGCTTTTGAGGATGGGGCGCTAAGGCGTCTACTATTTCATATTTTGTCAACATATTGTAATTGATTCGTAAATATGTAATTCATACAATGATGTCACTTTTTTTCAATTATATATATGTTGGTTGTGTTTGCTTCAATTACTATTACAATTGTTGTTATGATACTATACATGAAGTCCTCCACCCCCGGACGTTTCCGCCATCCTTGGTTTGGGGGTGTGACAAATGATGAGCCGCAGCAGAAGAGTCTTCGGTTTTGGCTTTTCGTTTCTTGGGGGTACCGACTCCTTTTTTCATAATGTTGACTGGTGTTTTCGTGGAAATGGCAAGAGACTTGACTTGTTTGGATTTGGGCTTAGTAGCTTGGTCTGCCGTAGTCTGGGGGTCTTGTGTTGTGGTTAGCTGACTGGGTCTAGGCGGGGAAGAGTGATATGGGGCAATACCACTCGTAGCCACTATATGGTCAGCTACCTCAAGGTTTGTGAGTCCAAAGGAATCCAAAATGTACATTGGTAAACATCTAATGGGTCCAAACATGGTTTGATCTTTAGAAGCAGTGTACCTGTTGAGATCGCGGGTATAAAACAGGTTGGTGTCGGTGCCCATACTAAGCTTGGCCTCCTTGTGAAGATTGAAAATGCAAAGTGACCAAAATCGAGCAAAAGTGAGCTCGGTCATTCCTTATTTTGGGGAATTCTTTGAGACGTATTGTAGAAAATCATCCCAGATGATTTGACCATAATTGACTGCTTTAACCGTGTAGATACTCCATATGATCTCCACAAGCTTGATTCCCATGTTTTCTGTCCCTCTAGTTCGACCTGAGAGATACTTGATCACAAAATGACAAACGAACTGCCAAACTGCCGGTAATTGATTTTTCTTGAACTTGCCAACACCTTTGGGCTTCTTCTAGTATCCCATTTGATACAGTGTAGTGAACACATCTGCTGGGCTTGGGGTATAGAACATGGTGGAAGGAAGAATCCTCAGGTTGATGACAGAGAGAAGAACTTCTCCTTGGTCAGAACCACCAAAGAGTCGTCGACTAGATTCAGATGAATCTCTTGATAGTTGTGGCTAGGTTGGAATGTTGAAAAGGCACACTTGAATAGCACGGACAACGTAACAGCCTCTGTGAATGAATCGAAAGCTCCAAACAATGGGTGAGAAGGGAGGAACTTGATCATTAGTTTGACAACTTCGTTATAGGACAAATGGTCTTCAAAAATTGCTCTGAAATTGCTTAAGGCGATTGATGGTGTTTGATCCTTGATGGTAGATTCAGAACCAGTGGGACGGGCTGAGCCGAATGCTTTTGATTGTTTCTTTGAGATACCAGACTTCACCATTGTTACAGAACTAGTGTTCGATACCCTGCTTGCTTAAACTATACCACTAACTGATAGGTACACTGCCTTGTGTGTGTCTAAATTGTGTTAAAATAGTAGGACTAAAACTAGTGCATTCCACACACATCAAGTTTTTGGCGCCGGTGCCGGGGAGTGCATATATGGGGGCCACGACTTCTGTCAACTTTGCGCTTCAACTCGGCGGGCAACTCCAGGAACTCGACGAGTTGATCCTTATCTTATTTTTCAAGCTGATGATTTGATTCCATTTAACACGAAAATTGGCTATATTTTTGAAGATCATTTTCTGAACGTTTCCAAGAGCTTTTCCATCTATATTTGGAGCTGTACCACATGAGATTTGACACCTAAGGCGTGGATGAGCCGTTCCCATGTCTAAATGTCAGCTGAAGATGGAGCTTGACAAGAAGAATATCATCCTCGTGACTACTATCCCAGGGGAGTTTGTTCCAATTTTCTCTTTACTTTTATGTTCTTTATTGTGCATAATATGCAATGGGGACATTGCATAAATTAAGTGTGGGGTAGGGGGTTGGTTACATTAGAATCCTTGGTTTAATTTTAAAAAATTGCATAAAAATTGCTACGGTTAATTTAGAAAATTTTGGTAAAAGCAATTAGGATTCCATGCTAGTATTGTGTTTGATGATTTTATGAGGACCCAAATGTTTAGTTGAGCCAATATAGTGCATTTGTGCCCCCCTTTATTCTAGTGAAATCATGAGACAAAAACACAACCTCACTTAGTTTGTGGATCACAATATGTTTAGCATCGTGTACTTGAAATGTATCCAGGAAAGCTTAAGTAGTCATTGCACATGAGACTAATACCTTAACCAATAAAGGATGAAGTTAAGCTCCTTTCCTAAGAATGTAGGTTTTGAGTGAAAAAAAGTCAGATACATGTTGAAAAAAAGAGAGAAATTACCTAAAAGTTAATGAATTTTGGAGCAGTCAAAGTATAAAGTACGAAGATCAAAATTCTAAAGAAATTCAAAAGTTGAAGATACCAAAAATCAAACAAAGAAGGTGGTGAACATAAAGAGATCAAAGATCAAATAAGTGAAGAATTCAAAGAGCTCCATTGTGGTATCAAAGTTGTAATTTTTCTAGAATTTATGTATGCTTGGTGGTTTAACCAAAAATGACTTGAGCTTAAGAAAATTTTCTGCGGATGGATTTGGAGGGATGCATAAAATGAGCGTTGTTCAAAAGAAGTGGACGAGTGTTTATGAGGATTGTAAGTATTTAGAATTAGGGGGGGGGGGGTTCTTAGGAAAAATTTTAGACACAAATGCATGCGTTGCGGTTTTGGCATAATGGCTGGGTTTGAGTGGGATTGTCTTATGTGATACTAGTGTGCTAAAATTTAGTTTTGCTTGGGGGCAAGCAAAAGTCAAGTGTGGGGTATTTTGATATGTGCATATTTAGCTATATATTTTTCATAGAATCTTAATACTTTTTGGCAATTTTATTGCAGTTATTGAACAAAAGGTACTTAATTATGTTACAATTTTATTTTCAGCCTAAAAGACGTGCTCGGGAGCAAAAGGAAGCGGGATTAGCCATCGGAAGCTCGGGAATAGAAGTTTGAAGAAAAAGAGATAAAAACCTAAAGGACTCGGCGAGTTGGACACCACTCGACGAGTAGATACGAATATTCGCGAACATCAGAAGCCTTGTCGTAAAGAGATTTTAAGTGACAAACTTGTCGAGTCGGTCACTGGACTCGACGAGTTGCCCTTGTTTCCAGAAATCTATATATAGGGCATTACTGCCCGATACCCTAGTTTTCTCTGGAACCCTTGGCGACTAAATTGCGATTGGAAGTGTTGCTGAAGCTTTGGAATTCGAAGATCAACCCTAGTCATCAATTTGGAAGAGATCAAAAGGAAAAAAAACATATTTTCTTTTCTTAATCTATTGTTCACATAATGATTGAATCATTAGGTTTATCTTTTGAGATGTTTTCTACTATAGATATGAGCTAAAAACTCATAACTTCTGTTTAGGGTAGATTAGCTTGTTAATATGGATTGATTTTATGGTATGGATTATTTGATTTGGTGAAATTGTTTTGTTAAGCTTGTTACAGACCCTTATGTGTTAACAATAACTATTTTCTGTTAATTATCAAGTCTATTAAGTTGCATGAACATCCTCTTAATTGCTTGTCTCATATAATTTATGTGAAAACAATATTATATGCCTAGTATCAGTGAACATGAACCTAGGGTTAACTAGAAAATAGGTAAGTTAATGTGTGAGCTTGTGTAATGAACAACCATACAAGATGTTGATTGAATTAGTAATTTAATTAGCTAAACTACAAGTCATACTTAACCCGAATCAATATACTAGGAAACTCATTAGTTTAACCAATTAGCCACTGTTTGAATTAATTTGTTTTCTAAGGATTAGTAATAGTGAACATGAACCTAATCACATTGATCGGTAGCCAATGACAAATTAATCCATTGCACTTGCCATAAAATCAACCATAGGAATAAGTGAGTCGAACCTGAACAGAAGTCTCTTTTAATATTGAATTTAGTTATCTTCTATTTGCTTAGCTGTTAGTTGTTCTGTTTGAGTGTTAGTTAAGTGCTTAAGTTTCTAGTCTTGCAAAACTAGAGAAAACCCTTCTTTTATTACTTGTTTTTATTTAGATAATTCTAGTAGTTAGCTTTATATTTTCCGTTCCCTGTGTTCGATACCCTGCTTGCTTAAACTATACGACTAATTGACAGGTACACTGCCTTTTGTGTGTCTAAATTGTGTTAAAATAGTAGGACTAAAACTAGTGCATTCCACACACATCAGATATCACTTTCCAGAATGTACTTCGTCTCTGTTGAAGGAGCAATGTTACAGACATAAGAGTCATCGAATTTTACATCAAAACTTTCAACTATCAGTCTTGTACGCAGTATAAGATTCCTATACGCAACCTTGTTGGTGGAATAACCCAAGAGGATGCCTTCATCTGACTTCGGTGCAAACTTGTAACACCCTGAATTTAGGAGACCAAGAAAGGAAAGGAAAACCCTAAGTCAAGGAGTCAACTCGTCGAGTCCAAGGAAGAACTCGACGAGTCGGAGCGAGTTTCGGTGTCACAGATTAAGTGGCCGACTCGGCGAGTCGAGGGACCAACTCGGCGAGTCTGGGTTGGGAAACCCTAAATCCTGGACTTGGTGCCCTATTTAAAGAACATGAGGCGTCTCATTCAGCCTCTTACTACCCTCTCAAGTCCAGAAACAGAACCCTATCCCCCAACTTCATTACTTAAGCTTTGTGAAGATCAAGGTTCGTTTGGAGTGTACATTTTGGAGGATTGGAAGCAAGAAGCAAGGAAGGAAGTGTAGATCCATCTCTTACCTCAGTTTGGCAGCTAATATAAGGTAACAAGTTGATACCTTGAGCATTCATTTGATAGATCCTTTCATATTGAGCTTCTAGGCCGTTTCTAGTATATTTATGGTCTAGTGCTTGCATGGACCATGATCTGGAGTGCAAACTTCAGATCTGGACTCTCCAAGACCCCTGATGCACTAAAGTCTCAAGCTCTTGAGGCTTGAATCCCTCTTACATATCGAAACCCTTCCTTGTAACTTAGTTTTGGCTTTTGGGAATTGTTTACACGTAAAGGTTGCAACTTTACGTGGAAAGCATGGTCTAGGAGGTTGGATCTATCCTTGGGAGAAATTGTTTGGCTAAGAATCGTCTGAATGAGAAGTGGACTGAGTGAAATCGGCGAGTTGGATAGCCAACTCGGCGAGTTGAAGAGTGTTTTACTGTGATTGGTTACTGCATGAACTCGGCGAGTCGGTGCGACGACTCGGCGAGTTGACTCGGTTTATCACGAGTCAGATTAGCCAGGGAACTCGGCGAGTCAGGGGATGACTCAACGAGTTGGTTCAAGATTTCTATGATCTGGGTTCTAGGACTCGGCGAGTTGAAGGAGGAACTCGACGAGTTGAGTCAACTCGGAGTGTTGACCTTGACCATTAACCGTTGACTTTGACTTTGTCCAAGGTTAACCTAATGGACTTTGAGGACATTTTGGGACTAAGTGTTGTGTTGGTATTGGTAGCTCGGGGAGCTAAAGGAGCAGCGGTTCAGGAGTTGTCGGATAGCAGCCAGAGGAGTTTCAGCGGGATATCAGCAGTGCAAGGTGAGTCTCCTCACTATATGAATGGGTCTAAGGCCACAATGCCGGCCCATGTAGTTTATGAGTAGGAAGACCCAGGGATTAGCCCTAGGGACTGTATGCTAGTATGTTATTCCGGACCAAGGTCCGATGCCGGGGTCAGCCCGAGGAATGTTGCATGTTAGATTATACTTGTTGTCTATGTGATACTTGTATGTGCCTGGTAGGGAGGCGAGTGTGGGCGAGGTCCCGTATCTCATCACTAGCAGAGTATGGACGGGGTTCGGTATCTTATTAGTAGCAGAGTAGGAACGAGGCCTGAGATAGGGGAAATGTGAGTTTGGGAGGGGACCCGTATCTCACTATCAGCAGGAGCTTGGACGGGGTTCCATGGCTCACCAGTAATATGACAGGGGAGGGGCCCAAGATAGGCGAGGCCTTAGAACAGGAATACAGTAGAGTATGTTTAGTTGATGTGTTATGTGTTATCTTATATGTTGTATATGTATAGCGGTCGGGGCCTAAGAGAAACAGATCTGTACACCGAGCGGGGCTCGATGCCAGACGGGGCCTGATGCTGAGCGGGGCCCGATGCCGGAGCGAGTCTGATGTCGGGCAAGTCCCAATGCAGCGGGCGGGGGCCCAGTATGTGGTTATGGGTATGGTATGTGGTAGGCTGGGGAAACTCACTAAGCTTCGTGCTTACGGTTTTCAGTTTTGGTTTCAGGTACTTCCGGTAGCGGAGGGAAGAGCCCGGGGTGATCGCATGGCACACACCATTGTTTATTTAGCCTGGGATGTTTTACTCTGATATAAATAAAATATGTTTTGATATGATACTCTGATAATAATGTTTTGGAATGCTGTGACACATATTTTGAAGGAATGATTGGATATCTTATGGTTTTGCTATTAAATTAAAATGAAATTTTGGGCTGTGATTTTCGAGATGTTACAAGTTGGTATCAGAGCCTTGGTTTGAGGGATTAGGATACACTCTCGGGTGTGTCTGAACTCAAACTGAGGACTGGGTGTGAGAATTTTCAAAAGAAAATCATTTTTATAAAAAGAACATAAGAAAAGAGGAAAAGAACTTTGAAAATAGAAAAGGGTGTGGTGCATGCAATCAACCAAGCTCAAGTAACTACCCAAAAGTACCCAGACAAATTTGTTATGCTATGTTATGATATGATTATGAGATTTGCATGCTAGATTAGGACTAAGGATCTAGAAAGGATGCCTTATGTCCCTGTTATATGTGTTTGAGCTTTATGAATTGCATGTTAGTACAGATTCCTGTGTAGGAAATAAAACATTCTGATTGGATTATGTGACCCTATTGCGCAACTCTTGTCTGAGTCCAACCTTTCTAGGGATGAGTCTTTTACTTGAAGGATTATCTGATCTATGTTGCATGTGGCTATATTCATGAGGTAGCTAGTTGACATTACTGGGAAGTCCATCAGCAGCTGAGGACGGAGTGAATTGGAGGATACTCTAGGGCAAGCCTAGGATGAGATTAGTGCTGGGAGCAGTGGTAATAGTAGTGAAAGGGACTTGGTGGAGTCGATGCAATTCTTGAGGAAAGTACGGATAGATGTGGAAGGTAGTATGGGCCCGTACTACTGAAAGTAGAGGATCCATACTCGATTCAAGAAGGGCCGAGATGTAACAAGGAACTAGTAGTGCGTGTGTGGCCCTTCATTGGAGATGAGTATTCTGATGGTCGTTATGATTTATTTTCAGCATGGTGACGTTGCCTGAGAGACCAGTGGGTGGATCAGGCGCCGGAGAGGGATCAGGCTCGGGTTCAAGAGCCGAGCAGCTTGAGGAGCGAATGAGGGAGTTTATATCAGCTAGGATTACGTGCAGTGTTCTAGACCAGACTCATGTGATCTTTGGTACGGTCAAGGAGGGCATACTGGAGATTTTGGATGGAGCCTTCCGCGCTGAGATGATGGCTTTGGTGGGGGCGCGTACCTTGACATTCTGAGAGTTCAGAGCTTGTGCGGCTCCCGAATACCATGGGGCTCGGGACCCCATCGCTAGCAGCAAGTGGTTGGCCGATGTTGACAACGCTTTCCGTTCGAGCCGGTGTCCCGAGGGGGTCAAGGTCCGACTAGCCTTCTGTCTTCTAAAGGACAGAGCACGGGATTGGTGGGAGGAGGTTGGTCATGCCATTGGGGATGATGTCGCGTTGGACGCGATGACATGGAGTGATTTCTCGACCAGGTTTAGGACCGAGTTTTCACCAGTGATTGAGGTGCAACAGCTAGCACGGGAGTTTCAGGATTTGTGACAGACTACAGAGACAGTGGCGGAGATCACCGCCAAGTTTAGGGAGAGGGCTCTTCTTGTTCCGCAGTATGTAGCGGACGAGGAGATGAAGAAGGCCCGATATCACAAGATGCTGAGGAGTGACATCAGGGAGTTTGCGAGCAGGTCCAGCTGCAAGACGCTGAAGGATATGATTGCTCGAGCCAGGGAGAGGGAGATCGACCTGGAGCACATCAGGAAGAGGAAGGTTAAGACTGAGCAGACGACGGGGGTTTCGGGCAAGAGGCCCAAGGGGTCAGATTCGAGATTGAGAGATTATCAGGGCCGTAGCCGTTGTGGCAGGTGGGGCAGAACGCACGAGGGTGCGTGTAGGAGCGGTAGTGGTGGTGATTCTGGCTGCTTCAAGTACGGCCGGACTGGTCATTTTAGCAGGGATTGTACTGCTACCACCGCCCATGGATCAGACCTGATCTGTTTCCATTGCGGTCAGCTGGGCCACAACAAGGCCCACTGTCCGAGTTTGGTTCCGGCAGGATAGGTGATAGCACCTGCCCTTGCGACTTTGAGGATCACTGATGGCCGTCAAGGCCGAGCATAGGCGCCTGCGGTGAGGAGCAGGGCTTTTCAGTTGTTTACAGTAGAGACGCGGGCAGCACCGGATGTTGCAGGTGTGTATCTTTTGATTTCATGTTAGTTTTTATTCATGATTATATTGTTATGGTACAACATCTATGTTAGTGAATGAATGTTAGAATTCCATTTCTGTTCGTGTTCGGATTATATGTCATCTGCATACCATGGAAATTTAGAGTAGTGGCTCAGGGAGGTTATCTTTTAGAGCGGGTTCTCGGGATGCGGCCATTGTAGAAAGGATGATTGGAACTCAGGAAGTGTTCTGTTAATCTTCAAGAGCGGATCAGATTTGGTATTAGTGAGTCTTGGATCACTAGCAGCAGTAAGCATTGGATTACCAGCAGATTGGTCATTGGATGAAAGGAAGGATTGGGAATCCTTTCCAAGCTGTGAGCTGTAAGGATTTAGCAGGATCAAAGTAGGGGAGAACCCTCCAAGTATTCAGGAGCAGTAGCATGCTAAACCGGTAGCGACAAATTAGTTGGGACTAGGGCGGTCTCGTTCAATCCGATAGGCGGATAAGAGCAGCAAGACCGTCAGGCAGGAGTCGGGATAAGGAATTCGCGCATGGAGTAGTTAGTTGGCTGAGAGGTGTTAAGCAGCTAGCAACAGGATTAAATAATCTCAGAGTGAGTGATTTGACTCTGTTGCACAGCTCTCGTATGAGTCTAACCATTGCAGGGATGAGTCTTTTACTCGAAGGATTATCTAATCCATTTGCTGGAATGGGTCTTCGGCACCAGGATTTGGTAAGAGGAAGCATTCGATGGGTATCAGTGAAAGTGACCAGCACTGGGAGTAGCTGGAGATGTGGACACATTTCACAGAGATAGAGAAGGTTGTTGTCGTTTATGGAAAGTGGCCTTGGGGAGGTCAGTGGCATCGCAGGGTAAAAGGGGTGAACCCCTCTGGATGTCAAGTGTAAGTGCTCGGGAAGTACCCGAAGGATTACCAGTGGAGTATGAGTGAGGTACTCGAGGGTTGTAGTGATTGGCTGTTCGCAGAAATGATACTTTCAAGGATTGGACCGAGCAGGCAAAGTGCGTGATGTTTAGAATGCCGTGATAGGTGGCTGGGTTATTGGTTGAAGCGGACTTTGAGGATTAAGTCTAGTTTAAGTGGGGGAGAGTTGTAACACCCTGAATTCAGGAAACCAATAAAGTGGGTAAAAGACCATTTTACCCCTCCAAGGTCTTTATCACACATGTTGACCAAAACCCCAAAGTCAACAGAAGTCAAACTCGAGTCAACAGTCCAAGTTTGACCCGACTCGTCGAGTGCACTCCTGAGACTCGCCGAGTCCCCTCGTATCCTCAGAAGTCTCAAAAGCCCAGCTCAACTCGTCGAGTTGACCCCCAACTCGCCGAGTTATCGCACAATCAAACCATCGGGACAAACCCTCGCCGACTCGTCGAGTCAGTTCATGGACTCGGCGAGTCCTTTTGATCTGATTTCTCATTCAGACGATTTTAACCAGATCTATCACTCTAAACTATAGATCTATCATCCCAAGTCTCAATAATTACGTAAAGCTTCGATCTTTACGTTCATACATGACGCTATTGCTTTAAAAAGCCAATACATGCTCTTCATGAAGGTTTTTGGTCATCAACCCTCATTTGGACCACTAAAGCTGAGACATCTAGACTCTAAGGACCTTAGGAGGTCCAGATCTGAGGTTTCCAACCACAACCAGGTCTTATTCGACTTGTAGATTCAAAAGGATGGAAGAAAAGCCCTAAAACTCCCAAAATGAGATCTAGTACAAGGAATGAACAAGATGAGGACTTTGTACCTTCTCTTAGCAGCTGAAACACTCAATACCATAGATCCACTTCCTTCCTTTGCTCCCCATCATGAAGCTCTTCATCCTTCTTCATAGAAATGCACCAAGAACCACCATATGAGCTTCTCTCTCTCTCTCTCTCTCTCACTCTCTAGCTCCAATAGAAATTAGGGTTTGCTCTTAGGGGAAGGTAGCCGCAAATGAGGCTATAAATGCCTTTAAATAGGTCCCAAACCCGGGAAATTAGGGTTTCTCTGCCCAGCACCTACTCGGCGAGTCCCTCCTCTGACTCGTCGAGTCCATTCATTAACTCCACGCGAGCAACTCGACTCGACTCGGCGAGTTGGTCCCTCAACTCGTCGAGTCCTTCCTTAAATCTCAAGATTAACATACATATTAATGTCCCTGAAAATCCGGATGTTACAATTCTCCCCACTTGAATTAGATTTTGCCCTCGAAATCGCTCCTTCCACATATAGATCTAATCAAATAACCAAACAGCACCATCGAAAGGGTCTCATACCACACAACTATCTTCCTTTCTGGACACCTGAATCCAAACAGGAACTCCTCCCTGGAAAAGGACTGACCCATCTGCCACTATGCTACCCTTTATGACTCTCAAGAATCTGGAACTCTAGTAGCCTGACACACAGCCAGACCGCCATCTTTAGATGTTACCACGTTATTCGCTCCTCGGATAACAAACCACGATAGCTCATTGCCCCTCTGATTCTCCAGTGGGGACCGATAAAACAAGTCTATGCCCAAAACTGGCTACCGATCACTCGTACCAGACATGATAAACAATCCAGATCATATACCAAGGAATGGAAGGATTACATCACACCAGGGACTCATCCACTGTACTGCAATCATAACCCTTCTGAACAACGAACCCTCAACACCCTGTCCTCAGACATGAACAATGACCATGCTTGTTCAGAAGCGTCCTCCGACATCTGACAAACATAAACCTCAACTCCCTTCTCAATATCCCTTTCAAGACTGAGCACCAGGTCATCTCCCGACCCAACAATTGAACCTCCAAAGGTTACCCATTGCATGTACCAAAACGTCTCACTGACTTCCTTATCAATACAACTATCTCGGCCCAGTGCGACACACAAGTCGTGAAGTTTGCTTTATCTCAAGCGAATACGGAATTCGACTCACTCTCGATCTCTGCCGTCTACTACTCATTATTTCCATGCGTTTCATGGTTTTCTCATACCAACGAATTGACCCACTCAGGTCTAAGACACCAGATGGAACCAATACCCCCTTCCAAAGGAAATTCATTTCTGAATCCGGAATCTCATTTTGCCTACTCAATAAACCACTAGAATCGAACTCAACTCGAGAGTCTGGTCCGGCACAGAGTTGGAACCACTCGTCCCAATGAACCACTCAACTCATGACTTATGACCCACAACCCATGCGTTCCTCACTTATCCACTTCCCTTTGGTTGCGACAACCACTACTCAATTCAGAATATAACGACTCCCGACAAATATGGAGACCCCAGTCTCGCCCCTGGTTCGACCCCAGGCTTTCACAAACTCAAATATTAGGGCTACACAAGCCTATAACTCTTATACGTCAAGCTCTGATCAGAGAACACTTCATCACAACATTCTCTCGCTGACTAGTGGGTACTACGGCTCCCCGCAGTATCACAACGACCTCTCACTGAATAGTGAGTACTACGGCTCCCCGTAGCATCACCACACCCCTCACTGAATAGTGAGTACTACGGCTCCCCGTAGCATCACCACACCCCTCACTGAATAGTGAGTACTACGGCTCCCCGTAGCATCACCACAACCTCTCACTGAATAGTGAGTACTACGGCTCCCCGTAGCATCACCACACCCCTCACTGAATAGTGAGTACCATGGCTCCCCGTAACATCACCACAACCTCTTACTGAATAGTGAGTACTACGGATCCCCGTAGCATCACCACAACCTCTCTCCACTGACTCATTGAAACTGCAGCTCCCCGCAGTCTTACCGCACTTACTCTTACCACTTCACAATCTCACCCTCAGGTTGACACCACACTACGATCATTAACTCATGCTCTGCGGCCCAGCATAGATAGGTACACACACACCCATCCAGGCTAAGCATCACTACTTCGGACGACCACCGTCATGACAAAACCTCTTTTTCTCGCTGCAATTCACATTCTCAAATAAATCCATTTGATGTCAATTAGCTGAAGGGCCCCCACCGGAACCATAGACACTTGATACACCACTCGTCATCTCAAACTCAAACTCAAAATAATCCGAGATTTAGGACATTAAACTCGGATACCCCGGAATACCATCACAACGCCTCGCAGTGTCTTGACTCTACCACTGATCTCATACTCATGGCATCATACTCAGATACCGCATTGCTTCCTCGGAACCTCGCAACCGGTCTTTCTCTCGTTCCACTTGTAACTCCGGAATACTCCATCTCCCAAATTAAAACACGGAGAAATTGCCAACGACTCAGAACATGAAGATGACAATCCGAAACTTTCTCCTCTATTGCTCAAAACTCATGCAAGAATACTCATAATGACCCTGAAGTTGGTTGCCCAATCAACTGCTTCCCTTACCATACTGCATATAATAGCCCATACTATGAACCAAAAATTCTCAACCGCCGAACTAACCTCACAAGCCAACCACCTCGAATTCACCATTTTAACCTTGAAGGATTCCTAACCACCACAAGGTCTCCGACCAACGGCCACTTGTCGTGGAGACACTCATCCTCTCCCAAACACGTACCACATGCACTATCTCACTCTGCATCTCTCCTTGACCACCAATAAACCTGGTCTCAGGAATCCGCGCTGCAGGCCTCTCTATCCAGTTCTCTAACCGCTCTTGAACAAATCTCTTATCTCCTCAAAAGTACCCGGTTCTCCCCCACTCAGGGTTCGAACCATCACCAATTGGTTCGCCAACAATCTAACCCACAGACTGTTTTTCCCAATAACATCGCACCTACTCTTGGAAGGTGATACGCATTGCTCGATGATCTCCCCGATGGAGGTCAAGCAATTCTAAATACCCCGAATCTCCGATGAAATCCTCAGAAATTCCTCATCATGACTACCTCTTAGTCATTCAGAATCTCGTACCATCCCACTACCGGACATCTCAACTGTCCAGTCATAACCCTGACTCTCAGTCTGAGAATAACGAACTAGCATATTCCTCATCCTCGACTCTTCAACCAACGTTCCATCACGTGGGTTGTAATAAGAGTGGAGTCCTCATTACCACACTCGATATTCATCAAAGACAATAAGAGCCACCGCCCCAAAATCCTCTCCTTGATCGTCTGCCGCTGCAGCTAATACATGCCCTACTATGGTCAAATAGGGTGTATCCTTGTCCTTAACCATCCCAGTCCCCGCTGACAACCTGCTCATGCTCTAACATTACCTCTCGGCAGACATACTGCCAAAATATTCTGATGAAAGATCGAAACCAAAGCTACCCCACAGGGCTCACCCCCAACCTTGGAAACCAAAAATCTCAATACCTCTCCTGTTTCCCCTAGGAACAGAAATAGCACCGCTCAGGTCACAGAAAATGACATCTCCACCATCGGCCGGTCGATCAGCCCAGACCATATTCTCCCATAACCGCCATCTCTACTCATCCCTAAGTCTTGCGACTCCAACTGGCATCTCACCAACAATCCCTCGGAGCTAACTCGATTTCCCTTTTAAGGGATGCTCCAGTAAACTCGTTCATCATGGCCCTCTGGCCCCATATTCTTTCACATCTGATCTCAGTCTAGACAACCACAACGGAAAAACTGGTAGAGCCAGCAACACTAACCGCCACGGGTCATGGTACTCGAACCATGTGGCCACCTCTCGATCTGCTATGAATCATAGTACTCGAACCATGTTACCTCTTCTCAATCCGCTACGAATCATGGTACTCGAACCATGACATCACCTCTCGATCTGCTACAAATCTTGGTACTCGAACCATGAAATCACCTCTCGATCTGCTACAAATCATGGTACTCGAACCATGAAATCACCTCTCGATCTGCTACAAATCATGGTACTCGAACCATGAAATCACCTCTCGATCTGCTACAAATCATGGTACTCGAACCATGAAATCACCTCTCGATCTGCTACAAATCATGGTACTCGAACCATGAAATCACCTCTTGATCTGCTACTTAAAACCTCCGGAATGTTCCCTGTATCGAGTATGGGTCCTCTGCTTTCAGCATTACGGGCCCATACTACCTGCCACATCTACCCATACTTTCCACACGGACCATCCCCGAGTTCCTAAGTAGCTGCTCGACCTCCTCAATCACCAACCCCGTCATGCGTGTTCGCTTTTCTGCGAAATATCCTACTCTGTCAGCGTACTCATCTGACTAGGGTCACCCTTTCCTAGGCTCTTCCTAGGTTCTCACACTTTCCCGCCATCAGCTGCTGAAGAACTCCTTATGATGCTAACCATCTACCTCCTGAATATCGTCATATTCACTTAGTAGCTGACTCTCGTCATCAAGAGTTCCACAAAGCACGAAGCAAGCAGCACTCGGGCATCGAATAATCTCTACCCACATGTAAAACCACTCTAGGTCATTACCCACTTACTCTCCTCATACTCTAAGGATACCACCGAACCCAAGCAACTTTACCCCACGCGGGCATCTGACTACTCCCTCAGTAGACTCCTCAAATGCTCATCTAGGTATCTCTCCTAGATTACTCCCCTACTCAAATCCCTCTCTAGAGGATTCCTGCTGGATACTCTTACTCAGCACATGCTCGAAAGCACATCACAGATAACAGTAACTCCTAGGCTAAGGCATCACAAATCAGGCCACTCTAGTCCTAACATATGAAATACCTAGCCTATCTCTAGCATGCATAATATCTCATAGCATATCTCATAAATATCTCATAACACAAATGTAAGGGTATTTTGGGAAATCACCGTTCGGGCTCTGGCTGATTGTACACACTGCTCTTTCTCGTTTTCTCTTAGAAACTCTTGTTCGCTTTAGAAAAATCATTTCTTTGAATTTTTTTCTCAAATCCTCAGTTTGAGTCCAGACTTACCCGCAGGCGCATCCGAATCCCTCAAACCAAGGCTCTGATACCAACTTGTAACACCGTAATTTTTCAAACAATTTTTTTTTCATTTTAAAATCGCATACTTTTCATAACACATTGTATAGAAATCTCGTTTATTCAAATTACAAAACACAACTCCATTAATAATCCAGGATCCTCAAAACATATCTCTTTCTCTGGTGTGTACAATCAAGCCGGTGCCTTCCCGCGATCCTCTGAGATACCTGAAACACATAACACATAACACGATAAGCACGAAGCTTAGCGAGTTCCCCAAAATACCACATACAACACATAAGCCACTCGAGGCTATAACTCGGTATGACCCTCCGGTCAATGTGTCTCAGCAGGACCCTCCAGTCCCGTAGCTCGTTGGACCCTCCAGTCCGGTCTAGCTCGTTGGACCCTCCGGTCCGGTCTAAATCGTTGGACCTTCCGGTCCGGTCTACTCGAGGACCCTATGGCCTCATAAGTCGTTGGACCCTCCGGTCCGGTCTATATAACACATAGCATACATATATCACAATGCACATAAACTCCAACATACACATAACACATAACACCCTCCGGTCTGCACATAGTTACCACTCTAGGTAATATATAGTGAGAAGACTCACCTCGGCTAGCAGGTGAGCAAATAACCTCGCGCTCGGATCTCGAACTAGCCTCCTCCTAACACAAAGGATGAATATCTCTTATTAATACTCTTTTCACGACTCAGATAATCGAATGCAGTTCTTTCTCTTTCTAACTCTTTAAAGTGGGTAAAAGACCATTTTACCCCTCCAAGGTCTCTATCACACATGTTGACCAAAACCCCAAAGTCAATAGAAGTCAAACTCGAGTCAACAGTCCAAGTTTGACCCGACTCGTCGAGTGCACTCCTGTGACTCGCCGAGTCCCCTCGTATCCTCAGAAGTCTAAAAAGTCTAGCTCAACTTGTCGAGTTGACCCCCAACTCGCCGAGTTATCGCACAATCAAGCAATTGGGACAAACCCTCGCCGACTCGTCGAGTCAGTTCATGGACTCGGCGAGTCCTTTTGATCTGATTTCTCATTCAGACGATTTCAACCAGATCTATCACTCTAAATTATAGATATATCATCACAAAGCTTAATAATTCCGTAAAGCTTCGATCTTTACGTTCATACATGACGCTATTGCTTCAAAAAGCCAATACATGCTCTTCATGAAGGTTTTTGCTCATCAACCCTCATTTGGACCACTAAAGCTGAGACATCTAGACTCTAAGGACCTTAGGAGGTCCAGATCTGAAGTTTCCAACCACAACCAGGTCTCATTCGACTCGTAGATTCAAAAGGATGGAAGCAAAGCCCTAAAACTCCCAAAATGAGATCTAGTACAAGGAATGAACAAGATGAGGACTTTGTACCTTCTCTTAGCAGCTGAAACACTCAATACCACAGATCCACTGCCTTCCTTTGCTCCCCATCATGAAGCTCTTCATCCTTCTTCATAGAAATGCACCAAGAACCACCATATGAGCCTCTCTCTCTCTCTCTCTCTCACTCTCTAGCTCCAATAGAAATTAGGGTTTGCTCTCAGGGGAAGGTAGCCGCAAATGAGGCTATAAATGCCTTTAAATAGGTCCCAAACCTGGGAAATTAGGGTTTCTCTGCCCAGCACCTACTCGGCGAGTCCCTCCTCTGACTCGTCGAGTCCATTCATTAAATCCACGCGAGCAACTCGACTCGACTCGGCGAGTTGGTCCCTCAACCCGTCGAGTCCCTCCTTAAATCTCAAGATTAACATACATATTAATGTCCCTGAAAATCCGGAAGTTATAGCAGGAAAACGTTGTTGATGATGAGTTCGGTGGAGTGGAAGTTTGGTATACAAATTCTGAGGATGAAGAGGTACGCATACCTTCGCATGGAAGAGCATATGTGGCGAGAGAAGGAGTTGATGAGTCGGCTGGGAAATGCTTAATGGTAACAACCGAAAGTAAGCAAGAGAAAGCGAATGTCATAGAAGGCAAATGCTTCACTGCCAAGCCCATGAGTGAAAAGATCAGCGACTGCGATCAGTTGATCAAGACGGTACAAACTATCCTAGAATCTCATAATGTACCAATAACAAACTATGAAAAAGACTTAAATGATTTAAAATCCAAGTTTTCCAATTTAAGTGGTAGTCTTATGCAAACTCGCTTAACCAATTCTAACCTAACTGTCCAACTCAGCAGGGAGTCTTCCAAGAGTGAGGAGAGAAGAATATGGATTCAACAGAAGGAGTTAGAGTTAAGTAGGGCTAGGGATGAACTTATTTATTTGCAAATAGACAATTTGAAAATTTTGAAACAACGAAATGTTTTCTGTTTGATTTCTAAACGCCTATATACTAATATTACTCAGTTACATTTAGATTGTGAGATAGGAAAACATATTCATAAAATGATTTTGCCTTTCCTTGAATTTAAGGAGGACGAAATCATTGCTGAATGTGAATCTATAATGTCCTCGGATGAAATCTCTGTCACCTACAAGTATGTACTGGACAAAATTGAATCTTTCATTGAGTCTAAAGAACATAAGTGTATGCTTAAGAATTTACTGGACGAAAATGATAAATTAAAAATAAAGACCGAGACTATACAGAAATTTGACTCATCCAACGTCAAATTGAGTTCAGAAAATAAAATCAATTTAGAAACCACTTCTGAATTTGATGAGGAGAGTGAGATGAGTGAAATCTCTGTAGAAGACGTTGTCGATTGTTTAGAATTCATTAAAAGCGAACCCGAACCAACAAAACCCCTCATATCTGAAAATTCGGTTGAATACGCTCGGGTGTCAAAGGACAAATCAAAGAAGCTCAAAGAAAAGGCCGTTGTCTATCAGAAGGTACAAACTACACCCAACCAAGTGTATGCAGTCACAGGGGTAACTAAGAAGCAAACGGCTGAGTTAATATCGATGGTTGGCAAAGATAATACTGAAGGGTGTGATAACTTCTTCTGGTCTGCTCCCATCGATAATGAAGATGAAACAGTTGGTCTGTCAGAGCAAACCTCATGGAGAATTAAGGGACGATATATTCCTGAACCACTCAATAAACCCTCAAGCTTTGATAAACCTAGTACAAGTGGTACTAAAGACCTACCAAACGAACCACTGAAAGCTACTAGCGATTCATCAACAACAACCGATGCTGACAAGAAGAAAGCGAAATCAAAGGCCAACATTCACTTGACTCAAGAGCAAATTGCTGAACAGAAACGACAGAGGAACAAAAGATATATGAAAAATATCAATGAGAGAAAGCAGTTTTGGCAATCCCAAAACTCCTCCTATGTTTGCTCCGAAAAGGCTTCTACTCTTAAAAAGGAAGCACAGGTCAAGTCTCATTCTAGCAATGACTACCAGTCATGTAGTCAAGAAAACTGAACGACACGTTTCAGTTCTAATTATGGAAGTCACAAGAACCGAAAGTCAATTTTCGGTCCTAACTCTTACTACGCCAAGAACCGAAAGTCTTGTTTCGGTTCCAACACAAGAGCCCAGAACCAAAAAGCAAGTTACAGTTCCAAATCCCATCCTCCTCACTCTCAACCAAAGCCCAACTCTGTGAAGGATGTTAAAGGAAAGGGAATGCTGTATCTAGAACCTGAAGTCCAAAAGACCAAAAAGGCAGCTAACTCTAGAACACCCATGAAAACATCAAATGTGAAAACAACTAACCATAATACACACAAGTTAGAACAAGATAAAAATAAAATCAAAGTGTACACCATCAAACGAAAAGATGAAACCACATTAATAAAAAGAACATATATGGTTGATCTTTCGGTTACAATTCCCTATACTGTAAAAGTCTTACCAGGACCCAAGCGACTTTGGGTTCCTAAATCTGCTTAATTTCTGCAGGTAATCAGTGACGAGCAGTTTGACGAAGAATGGTATATTGATAGTGGTTGCTCTCGTCACATGACAGGAAGAAGGGAATAACTTAGGGAGTTTCGGTCCCTTAAGGATGGTGGATGTGTGAAATACGGTAACAACTCTTACGACACGATCAAAGGGTATGGGATGATCACCAACGGAGAATTCTCAATACGAAGGGTAGCCTACGTGGAAAGATTGCAGCATAACCTCATCAACGTTTCTCAACTAGTGGCAGGAACAGGTTTGAAAGTCTCGTTTTACGATGCGGGCTATGAAATAATTGAAAAACAAACGAAGAAAATTCTGTTAAAATCTGAGCGAAAAGGGGAGATGTTTCCTCTAAATCTCAACCCGATAAAAGGAAAACCAGCAATATGTTTGCTATCAAAAGCGAACTCAGATGAAAGTTGGTTGTGGCACAGAAGGCTATCCCATCTGAACTTCAAAGATATTAATAAGCTGGTGCTTGGTGATCACGTGCGTGGACTTCCTGTTCTCAAATTTGACAAGGAACATCTGTGCGCAGCATGCGAAATGGGCAAGCAAAGCCGAAAGAGTCACCCTACTCGCATCAATACAAAGATCATCGAACCCCTCGAACTACTGCACATCGACTTATGTGGTCCTTCGACTATTGAGAGCTTCGGTGGTAGTAAGTTTATGCTAGTAATTTTAGATGATTTTTATCGCTTCACCTAGGTTTTCTTTCTTAAACAGAAATCAGAGGCGACACCCAAGTTGAAGGTGTTTATCAAACAAGTGGAAGTTCAGCTGCGAAAGGTGGTAAGAAGCGACAATGGTCTTGAGTTCAAGAATAAAGATTTCGAAGATTTTCTGGCTGAAAAAGGAGTAACTCACAACTTCTCTGCTCCCTATACTCCACAGCAGAATGGGATCGTTGAAAGGCGAAACCGTTCTTTATGTGAAGCGGCCCGAACCATGCTGAGCTTCGCTTCTCTTCCACTATACTTTTGGGCTGATGCAATTGCTGCTGCATGCTACACTCAGAACCGATCCTTCCTGAACAAGAGATTAGCCATCACTCCGTATGAAATCTTGAATGGTCGAAAGCCAAATGTGAAGTTTTTCCACGTGTTCGGTTCAAGATGCTTCATTTTCAACTCCAAAGAGAACCGAAACAAGTTTGATGTTAAGGCAGACGAAGGAATCTTTCTCGGTTATTCACTTACTTCAAAAGCATATAGGGTTCTAAAAAAACGCTCAAAGAAGATTGAAGAAACCTATTACGTTACTTTTGACGACAATTACGTGAAGAAAATGCAAACAACCGAAAATCCAACGGAGGAAATCTTTCCAGAAACTGGTCAGGTCTCGGTTCCTATTTCCAATCTGTTTGAAGAGTACATGCAACTCTTTGATGAACCAGAAAAGGCAATCCACTCAGAAGCGAAAGCAGCAGATAACAAAATTGATAAATTGAAGAAAATCATCGATGAAGCTGCTAAAGTTATGGAAAGAGAACCTCACCAACCAACCGAGAAGCAGACACAAAGCGAACCTACTGTAGCAAGTGATCATCCAGCTACTGATGACCCTCCAAGAGAAAGCTCAATAATCCAGGGGGAGGGTTCGTTTACTCCAAAACCACACGACATGCCTTCCAGGGGGAGAATCCTTTAAAGACCCCAACCCATGAAGATCCATCTGAGGGGGAGAGCACTGAATCTGACATAGGATTCGGCTCGCCATTTGAGGGGGAGAATGCAAATGCAAATGACAAAGGCGATCCACTCAGAAGCGAAAGAAGAAGTCAATGCTAAGCTGGATCCTGCCTATGATCCCAATTACCCTCCTCTCATAAAATGGACAACGGATCATCCTAAAACACAAATTATTGGTGAATCATTCGAGGGTGTTCTCACACGCTCTCAAATGAAAGCGAAGCAAACTTCTTTATTCTCTCAAGTAGAATTCTGCATGTTTAATTCGTTTGTCTCTAAAGTAGAACCGAAGACGGTAAATGCTGCTCTTGATCACTCTGATTGGGTGCAAGCTATGCAAGACAAACTCCATGAGTTTGAACGAAATCGGGTTTGGAGACTGATTCCCACACCAAAGGATGCATCTGTAGTCGGCTTAAAATGGGTTTTTAGAAATAAATTGGATAAAGAGGGAAACGTTATTCGCAACAAAGCAAGGCTGGTGGTGAAAGGATATTGCCAAGAAGAAGGGATAGACTATGAAGAGACCTTCGCTCAAGTAGCAAGGTTGGAATCTGTAAGAATCTTTTTGGCATACGCTGCACATTAAAACTGCGAAGTTTTCCAAATGGACGTAAAATGCGCTTTCTTAAATGGAGAACTAGAAGAAACGGTATATGTTGAACAACCACCCAGATTTGTTAACGAGAAGTATCCTAATCACTGCTACATTCTGGATAAAGCAGTCTATGGATTGAAGCAAGCCCCGAGAGCCTGCTATGAAACTCTTACTCGTTTTCTCAAAATGTCAAAATTCAAGCAAGGTTCGGTTAACCCAACCTTCTTTCGCAAGAAAGAAGGCGAACACTTAATGATAGTTCAGATTTATGTTGATGACTTCATCTTCGGCTCCACGAATCCTAGCTTAACAACTGAATTTAGGAAGTTGATGGAGACTAAATTTCAAATGAGCGCAATGGGTCCGATTAACTTTTTCCTTGGATTGAATATAAGACAGGGACCAGAGGGCATCTTCATTAATCAGGAAGCATACAAGAAGACTCTATTAACGAAGTTCGGCATCACGGGTGATTCCAAAGTAAAGGTTCCAATGGCATTTGGCACGAAGCTGACTCCATCTCTAGAGAAACCAGCTGTTGATATGACTCTCTATCTTCAAATGGTAGGGTCTCTTATGTATCTAACGACAAGTAGACCAGACATTATGTTTTTTGTCTGCTATTGTGCCAGGTTTCAAGCAAATCCAAGAGAACCTCATATGCTAGCTGTGAAAAATATCTTCCGTTATTTGAAGCGAACCTCATCTCTCGGTCTTTGGTATCTTGCAAAATCTGGCTTCTTCGTTCAAGCCTTCTCTGACGCTGATCTTGGTGGGTGTGGATTGGACCAAAAGAGCACAACCGGCGGATGCCAGTTCCTAGATGGCAAACTTGTCAGCTGGTAGTCAAAGAAACAAACGTGCGTGTCTCTGTCAATAGCCGAAGCTGAGTACATTGCTGCAGCGTCCTGCACATCACAGGTCATATGGATACAAAGCCAACTTAGAGATTATGGCTTGAGCATGAAGAAAATCCCTCTATATTGTGACTCTGAAAGTGCAATATGAATATGTCACAATCCAGTGCAACACTCCAAGACAAAGCATATCGCACTGAGATATCACTTCATCAAGGACCACGTTGAAGATGGAAATGTTGAAATTCACTTTGTTCGGTCCTCGGATCAACTGGCTGACATCTTCACCAATGCCTTACCAGAAGCAAGCTTTAATAAGCTACTCCAAGGCTTGGGAATGATGGAATCTGAGTCAACACCGAAACCTCCTTCTAATCACTAAAATTGAATAAGCGGAATAGAGCGCATGCTCGGTCTATTTCGGCTCCTGAATTTTCGGGAACCGAAATTGTTAGGATCGAGACACTTAACACACGACTCTAAACATACACACAGCTCACGAAAAACAAGAACACAAGAATGAACACGAGGGATTTAACGTGGTTCGGTCCTTCTCTGACCTACGTCCACCGGTAACTAGGAATTTATATTTCTTGGTGCTAATCTGCACTCTTTCTGTGTTACACTAGATACAAGTTTTACAAATACAGAATAATCTCTTATATAGAGATGGAAATCAGAAGTAGTCAAAAAACACAACTGGGTCTTCATTCAACAATTGTGGCTTCACAACTTCACATTGTTCCTGCCATTTTTGACCAGCTTTTCTGTGGATTCACACTCAACATTTCTGTGGATTCACACTCAACATTTCTGTGGATTCATACTCAACAATCTCCCACTTGAAGCCACGGAACAATCTTCACCTGTGCTTCAACTGTGCATCTGTATTTGATCTTAACTCCTTCCTAGTTACCCTGGCCTTCTCTTCAATTAACCTGAAGGCCAGTTGAAGCTTTCGTTAGCTCCAACGCATCAGTCATGGCTAAGTCTGCCACTGACCTGTTCTCTGTCTCCACCGGCTCCCACTGAAATGAACTGCCCGATCCTGGAACATCCTGAGAACAAACGACACTCTCCATGTGAAGCAGATAATCTGGAGAGACTTTTACAGATGGAATACTGGTTCTCTTAAC
Organism: Lactuca virosa; assembly: GCF_052849685.1. NCBI lineage: Eukaryota > Viridiplantae > Streptophyta > Magnoliopsida > Asterales > Asteraceae > Lactuca > Lactuca virosa. The sequence continues at coordinate 175,981,474 of NC_136426.1, forward strand.
CCACTGTGTTCTGGGTATTCTAGCTGAAACAAAGCTCATGCTCCCACTGCTATGAATGCCCTTGACTGGTTTTTCTGAACCGTTCCAAACACGTTCAACCTGAATCTGACCTGTGACTCTGGGTTTGCCATCTGCAAAGCAAACCTTCTTCTGTCCACGAGACTCTATGAACCGGATTTTGTTTTTCTTTTGAACTGGGACGGTTACTCCCTCAGACGGTAAACTGACATCCTTTTGACAACCCCTCCTATGTCCACGAGCTATCACAAGATTTCTTTTGACAACCTTCCACTGCCCATTCCTGAACTTAACCTCGTGTCCCCGTTCATCCAACTGCCCAACAGAAATCAACTGTTTCTTCAGACTTGGAATTACCCGGACATCCTTCAAAGTCCATGGACCGACTGGAGTCTTCAGATCTAAGTCACCTATGCTCGTCACATCAAGAACCTCATCGTTCGCCAGTCTTACCTTACCAAAATCCCATTCTTTCAGATTCCGCAGTGCTTCACGGCTGTGGGTAGCGTGAAATGAAGCACCCGAATCCATAACCCATGAATCCACATTGCTCTCCACACTACAGATCAAAACATCATCATCTGAATGGTCTACTGCAACGTTAACTTCTTTCTTGTCTTTTGGACATTGATTCCTGAAATGTCCAACCTCTTTCCAGTTCCAACAAGTCACATCATTTCGAGTCCTCGACTGACTCCTTCTCCTGTTCCTGCTTCCACTACCTCTGTTATTTCTTCTACCTCTAACCGCATTCAATTATTCACTTGATGATTCCCCGGAATTTCTTCGTCTGACGTCTTCGCCTAGAATTAAATCCCGAATTCCCTCAAAAGTGAGCTCTTTCGATCCTGCGGAACTAGTAACGCCTGTAACTGTTCCGGACCAACTGTGTCAGGTAATGATGATAACAGTAGTAAAGCTTGAACTTCGTCCTCAAATTTTATTCCCACTGACCCAAGTCTGGATAAAATCGAGTTCAAATTGTTGATGTGTACTGTAACTGAACTTCCTTCCCTCATCCTTGTGTTGACTAGTTCCCGAATCAGGAAGACTTTATTTGCTGCCGACGGCTTCTCGTACATATTAGACAATGCCTCCATGATTCCCTTTGCCGAGGTCTCCTTCAAAATATTGAAGGCAACATCCTTTGACAACGTCAGTCTAATAAATGCCTTGGCCTTCTTATCCAAAGTCTCCCAGTTTGCTTGTGTCATCGCCTCCGGTTTTTCACCTAAAACTGCGTCCAAGTCTTTCTGTACGAGCAAATCTTCAATTTGCATCTTCCACCAACCAAAATCTTTCCCATCAAACTTCTCAATCTGAAGCTTGCTTTCTGCCATTTTCTGAAAGAACAATAACCTATCTTGCAATTTTCTGGAAATTCAGGGGCCAAATTGCAAATTTTCAAATCTGCTACAGTGTTGCTACAGTGCCTGCTACAGTGTCTGCTGACGTCACTGCTGACGTCGTGCTACAGTTCCTGCTACAGTGTCGTCTTCTCCGGCGGACTGCTACAGTGTCTGGTGCTACAGTGTCATCGTCTCCGGCGAACTGGTTTTCCCGGTAAATATTCCGGCAAACCTTTGACCGGCGATTTGGACGTCTTCCGGTGGTCAAAAAATTCAGAAAAAAATATTTTCGGAATCTTCGGAACGAGACCTTTCCAACGGTATACACCAAAATCGTTTTTGACGAAAACAAATTTCGACCAAAAAACTGAAAATCACCTTCTGGAGCTAAACCAACGCTCTGATACCACTTGTTAGGATCGAGACACTTAACACACGACTCTAAACACACACACAGCTCACGAAAAACAAGAACACAAGAATGAACACGAGGGATTTAACGTGGTTCGGTCCTTCTCTGACCTACGTCCACCGGTAACTAGGAATTTATATTTCTTGGTGCTAATCTGCACTCTTTCTGTGTTACACTAGATACAAGTTTTACAAATACAGAATAATCTCTTATATAGAGATGGAAATCAGAAGTAGTCAAAAAACACAACTGGGTCTTCATTCAACAATTGTGGCTTCACAACTTCACATTGTTCCTGCCATTTTTGACCAGCTTTTCTGTGGATTCACACTCAACATTTCTGTGGATTCACACTCAACATTTCTATGGATTCATACTCAACAAGGCTTGGGAATGATGGAATCTGAGTCAACACCGAAACCTCCTTCTAATCACTAAAATTGAATAAGCGAAATAGAGCGCATGCTCGGTCTATTTCGGCTCCTGAATTTTCGGGAACCGAAATGAACCGAACGCTCAGTCTATTTCGGCTCTTAAATTTTTGGGAACCGAAATGAACCGAACACTCGGTCTATTTCGGCTCTTGAATTTTTAGGGACCAAAATGAACCGAACGCTCGATCTATTTCGCTTCATCTTTTCTAAGGTATGGTTTCGGTTGTACATTTTTGCAAAACTTTCTTATTTTTTTCGTGTGCTTATATTTCGTCTTTATTCTTATTGCTATTTAATACAAAAATCCAAAAATATTTTCTTTTCTGTTTTTATTATTTTTCAGAAAAATCCAAAAAAAACTGCAAAAATATTTCTATTTGTTTCAAGTTTTTTTTCTCAAAGTTAATTTAAGTTCAAGGAAGCGAAACACAATGACATTGGGGCAGGTATAACATTCTTCTCTATGTACTAGTTAAGAGTCCCTAGAAGCATGCTGTTGCATGTGGACTGAAGCCTCCATGACTCTGAGTAAAGCCTTAATGATTCGATAAACACAAATCGTTTCTTCCTAATCAGGCTGTTAAAATCACTCAAGTCACGAGCTACCTTACTCTTCTCATAATGAGTTAAGAGTTTTCTACTTTGTCATTCTTATATAGCAGAGATACTTTCGGTTCCTTAACCATCTCACTTTTCTCCATCCTGTTTCGCTCCACATTTGTAACCCTTGACACTCTCAGACATTACCACTGAGGTTTATGGTTACACAATTTTTGTGTTGATGATCTTAGTTACGTCTACCACGAGCTAAGTGAAACCCAAAATCCAACACCTTGAACGAATTGACGGTGAACACTCTAATGTCCAAGCTATTACTTGTCACCTCATGAAATCTCTTTTTCTTTTTGCATGGTCTTTATGGAACTGTCTAACACCTGGACGTTTCTTCCCATTAGATCCAGTTTATTTTTTTTTTGAGATTTCTTACTATTTTCCAGTCACAAAATATATTTTCAAACCTACTTGTTCAACAAACCACATCGGTTTCACAAGTACTTCACCCGACTTTCGGTCTTATTTCAAGTATCAAGGTTTGGTTGAAGGTAATCCACCTAGTAAAGCCTATAGTTGAAAAAGATGCCTTTCAATGTTTCTCTACAAACATTTGATTCTATTTTACGGGAAACTACACAGACACTTCTTAGTCTCTCTTGACTTTGAAGGAAGAGATTGGTGCCCGGGATCATCAGTTTCATGTCTAAATAGACATCACTTAAATCCCACAAATATCTTGCTTTATTTCTTTTTTAATTGGCACACTCTTGCACGAAGGTCTTTATGATTTTCCAAATTCCTGTTAGCAGTTCTAATGGAAAATTTCAGATTTGTGCTTTCGGTTCTAACAGATATGGCGATTTCCTTTATTGTAAAGAAGAGACAGTTAATTTCCACAACGCGAAAGCTGATTTATTTTAATAATAAAAATCACATAAGGATGAGTCAACATGAAGTTGAAACAGTAAGAATTTTGAAAAGGAGCTAAGGTCGAAAAAGGCGCATGAATTTGAAACGGTTCACATACCCACGCCTGCTGACGTATTTCTAAGGATACCAAGCTGTCACATCGTGCTTTTTCAGGCGACGTTTCAGAGATCCAGTCATCATCACAAACGGATTTTTATCTCTCCTAAGAGATGGTATAAAAGATTTTCTCGAACCTCTTGGACTCCTTTACCAAACTTTCTCTCTCTCTCAAGAACACTTCGGCGATTCTCCACTGTTCATCTTCTTCTCACCTGCAACAATGGCTGAATCTTCATCAGTTTTCGATCAATCCTGTCACACCCCCAAACCAAGGATGGCGGAAACATCCGGGGTGGAGGACTTCATGTATAGTATCACAACAACGAGTATAATAGTGCTCAAAGTAAATACAACCATCATAAATATAATTGAAAAGGTTACACCATAGTATATGTTTACATGTTTCAAAATCAATTACATTATGATGACAAAATGAACTGTTTGACGATTTAACGTCCCATCCTCAAAATGTTGTTGGTTTCCTGTTTCACTGATTTCCTGAGAATACATGTAGTTTTGAAAAGTGTCAACAATTAAGTTGGTGAGTTCATAAGAGTTTTGTTTGAGAAAGAAACCGTTTTCCTTGTAAAAGCGACAGAGTATGTTTCTAGAAAATCCAATATTTTCTTTGTTAAGTATGAAATGAATGCTCCTATGTTATGCGATAATGAACCCTAGAAAGACCCGTAGTTTCCTTCTATAATCGCCTAGTGCATATAAGTTATATAAAATTGAAGTTAAATAAACCGTCGAATATAATGGGTCTGCCCTAGGTCCACAACTAAACAAGGAACAGGAAGTAAGGCGGGCCCACCAATTCTAAGTCGATTTTGACTAGATTCTTATATAACTCTAGCATATACACTTAGCAATTATAGCTAAAGTATAACAATTCTAGATGAAATGTAGTTTTAATAGAAATATGTTTCCAAAGAAAATCCAATATTTTCCTTATAAAAGTCATGTAGTCCTAAATCCCAGGACCGAGGATATGCATGTGTTTTGTACTTATAGTGTTCCTAATAGTAATGTGTTTCCAAAGAAAATACAATATTTTCCTTATAAAAGTTATGTAGTCCTAAATCCTAGGACCGAGAATATATGTGTGTTTTGTACTTATAACGTATTTGTAGTTTTAAATAGATAAAACCCCTTTTCAAAGTAGAATTTTCCTTGTAAACTTGAAAGATTGTTAACTACCTATGTGAGTCGCTATAACCATACTATGACGAGAAATAACATGCACAACGTTTTTCAGACGTTAAGATACTATGACTCTTGTCACCCGCAGACCTGTCGGTCCGGCTGTAGCTAGCAGCGAGGTGTGGGGTGTCAATCCCAATATAGATCTATACACAATTATCATGCTCTCCCTACAAGAGATTCTGGTTATAACTTACAGGAATTGGGATCCCGTACTCGAACGTACGGGGAGAGAATTGCCTCACAACCTAAGTTAACTAGTTTACACATAGTTTGATATTAAAACCTCTTCCATGGAGGAAGTAAAATCACCTTTTATGAATAAATTAGTGATATGAAATCCTTAAACTATTACTATTATAGTTTATCATGTAGTATATGAAAAACCCATTTGTTTTTGAGAGTAAAACCTTTTTCATGTAGTAAAAATCCATAAACTATGCTTATTGTAGTTTATTAAATGTGTTCGAAATGAATGAAGAAACCTTATCATGAATGACTAAATTTCAGTTTACAATGATAAACTAACAAGAAAATACATTCAATATTTAGAACTTATTGTTATACACATTGCTCAACATACTACAAAGTGTTATGAAAATTGTAAGCTGTTAACTAGTTTTTAACCTTTCAGTACTGTTTTAGAAAAATCATACGAAGTCGAAAACTGAATCCGTAAATTCTGAGACTTCCCAAAATGTGTCTAGTTTATTCATAATTTTTATTATGATTTTTAGAAGTCTTTTACTTGTGTTAAAATGTTCATATTCACAGACTGGTCCGAATTCGTTTCTGAAATGATAGACAGTTTTGTAAAAATCACCATAAATCGTAGAAAAATCGTATGGAGATGTGCAAGTAGTCATTTTAAAGGTATGAAGCTGAACTATTTGCATATTAAACAGTTTTGAAAGATGTTAAGTTTAAGATAGTCAAAATAGTCCATGAATAAGACTCAACTTTTCTGATGAAAGCTGTTGTTTGAGTTTAGTTAAGTTTTTGGTGTTTTAACTTGTATTCCCCCCCTAAAACTTGAAGAAAAAATGAAAATGTAGGGGTATGAACTCACCTTGAGTGATTTCAGTAGATGGATGATGAAGGAAAGAAGTGTTCAACTCAAGAACACTTGGGAGATGCTTGAAGATTTGAAGATCTAACACAAATATGACGATATTTGTGTAAGCAATCTATGATTTGGATGAACGGTAGTAGAATATCTAAGTGTAGTAGGAAGATACTTACCAAATGTGGGGGAAAAACCCAAGACCAGCCTTTGAATCTCGAATTTTAGAGAGAGGAAGTGAGAGAGAAATGGGTTTGATCCTTCTTGAGAAAGACTGAATATTGAGGGAAGTGAAGTGAAGATTTTCCAGCCCTTTGATCTGATTATGGGCTGGTGAAATAGTGTGAAAGGACAATTAATTGACTAAGCATGGAGGAATAGTGACTGAGGGTTGTACTATGAAGGTATGGGGAGGTTGCTTGTATCCTTGTCCAAAGGATAAGTCAACACTCCACCTAAATATCTCACAAAGTAGATTTTATTCTAAGGCAAGGATTTTCCCCCAAATATAGTTAAAATATGAATATTTAGGGTTTATTATGTTAAAATACGAGTTTGGGTGAAAATCCCATGTTAAAATCTCGAAAAACGGGCTCAAAACGCTAAAAATATTGAAAACCAGGCAAAAATTGCCAAATTCCGAAATTCAGGGCCGGAGGTTCGGTTCCAGCTCATAGAACCGAAAGTGGATGAGGAAACCGAGAGTAAGGTTCGGCTGTGAAGGGTCGCCTCTCGGACCGAAGGTGCGAAGGGAAGAGCCGAAGGTCAGGTCTCGGTCCGACATAACCAGGGAACAGAAATAGACCGAACCCTCGGTCCATTTCGGCTGAGAGGGTTTTCGGTTCTGATGCCAAGTTCGGTCCTCAAGGTGCTTCCGACAGCTTTGCTTCTGACAAGGTTTCGGTCCTAGGAGGGGTTTCGGCTCCTAAGAAGGTTTCGGCTCCTTAAGAGGGTTCGGCTCCTTAAGAGGTTTCGACTCCTTAAGGCTGTTTTTCGCGTAGACTTCAGTTTTCGAGCTGTTTTCGTCTAATTCGAGGGTCGGGATGCCCCGAGTGATTATAAGAAGTTGAGAGAGATTTTGAGAGAGAATTGGGAGAGATTTGACATACTTGGAGAGATTTGACATACAGAGAGAGAGAGAGAGAGAGATTTGGGAGAGATTTCACATACTTGGAGAGATTTCTCATACTGAGAGAGATTTGGGAGAGATTTCACATTCTTGGAGAGATTTCTCATACTGAGAGAGATTTGGGAGAGATTTCACATTCTCGGAGAGATTTCTCATACTTGGAGAGATTTGACATACTTGGAGAGATTTCTCATTCAGAGACAGATTTGGGAGAGATTTCACACACTTGGAGAGATTTGGGAGAGATTTGACATACTTGGAGAGATTTCTCATTCAGAGAGAGATTTGGGAGAGATTTCACACACTTAGAGAGATTTGGGAGAGATTTGACATTCTTGGAGATATTTCTCATATAGAGAGAGATTTGGGAGAGATTTCACATACTTGGAGAGATTTCACACACTTGGAGAGATTTAGGAGAGACTTCTTTTGTGACCTTTTTGAGTGTTTGGCTTTGTAACGCAAGGTTTGTAAACCTCGTTAAGTCTCGTTATGATTGTTATATGCCCCCGAGGGTTAAGGAATAATGTTTTATCGAATAGATTCATCACTTGCCCTAATTAGGGTTTAGAATTTCCGAACACGTGAAAACTCTGAGTGATACTTTGTATTAAGATTGCGAGTAGTACAATAAGAATCATAATGGAAGCCCTAATATACAAGGGTTAGATGAGTTGACCGGTTTGACTTGTTGACTTTAGTTGACTTTGACTTGGCAAAAAATTGACGGTTGTCACAAATCCGCTCAGTCCACTCTTCTGACCATCAAACCTAATCAGAATCTGGTCATCGAACTCAACCCCTTTCTCTATGATTCGTATATGCTACATGTGGTCGAATATCTCAAGTATTCGCCACTGGTGATCGCTCTCACACAGGTGGAATGTGTTCCAATGTCAATGCTCCCTGCTGTCTACTCTTCTGCCATTTATGATAAAGCCAAGGAGCGCATATTCTTCGACATCGTTAGTAAAAAATCCTCAATTTCAAAAGCTAGGTTTTCTTCCTTGCTACGCCTTCCTGCTGCCGAATCATTGGTCAACCCAAATTCCATCACCAACACTCAACTGTTCTCGATGCTCTATGATATGGGGTACACAGAGATTCTCACAACAATTACCAAGTTCAAGAAGTCTTCTCTTCCTCCTCATTGGAACGGACTCGTAACGCTCCTCTCCAAGGGCTTATCGGAGAGGGTTGCTGGTTCAGACGGTACGAGCAGGGCTTTCCTGACCATTCTATATGGTCTATATCATGGGATCAATTTGGACTATGGATCGGTCATATGGGCTCAAATCGTTCAAAGTATAAGCTCTTCTTCAAGATTCACTGAAATTTCTTGTGCACGATTTTGGACTATCGTCACTCGTTGGGCGATCGAAAAGTTCACTGTTCCTACAATGGCTGATTCCCTCATGTCTTCGATTGGTACATTTCATACGATGAGGATTCTTGTCTCAGATCCTTCCAAGTTTCTCTTTAACGGGTCAATTCCAGAATCGATGTACCGATGTGTCTCCAATGAAAGTAAAATAATGGCTGATTACAGGAAGTTGACTCCTTCAGGTCCACGCCAACTCACTCCCAAGATGCAGGGTTCATTGGATGTTGCGGACAAGCCAACAAAATGAGGGAAGAAGGCTGATACCAAAGGAGACAAAGTGGGTCAATCCTACAAGGTTTCAACCCCTAAGAAACGCAAGGTAGAGCAAGCTGTGCCTACTGCTTCAAGGAAACGAAAGGTCAAAAAGCAAGCTCGCCGACCGAAGTCTCCTTCCCCTTCTACAAGTGACCCTGAGTATGTTCCTTCTGATGGCCAGCCAGATCCTGAGTCCACTGATGACGAAGCTACTGAAACCGATAGTCCATCTAGAGGTAATTCGCCTCCTCCCTCACCCACTAATGATAGCAACCGAACCTCGCCTCCACGTTCCGTTCCACTTTCGGTTCATATTACTATCGCTCCTTGTCCTCCACCTATCACATCTACAACCGCTTCATACATCCCCATTCCAACCCCTCTGTTCTCTACAGCTACAACTACCACAACCACTCCTACCCCTGAACCTACAGTTCATGTCAACGTATCTGATATGGGGGCATCCATTTTCGGTTCTACTCCACCTGTTACCTCAACTCCTTTAACCCCACCTCCATCACCTGAACCTGTTCTTGGTGGTGAAGACATGGAATTCGATTCCACTTATTTCAGTCCTTATCGCGTACAAAGCGATGAAGATGATGACGCCCCGATTACCAAAAAGCATATCAAGGCTGTCACGGAAAAGCTTGATCAATTGCTTTCTTTGTCTTCTACTGGTGCATATTCAGAGGCTGCTCTCAAAGCTCTGTTCTCATCAGTTGTCAAAGATCATGAGGCCTCCATCTCCAATGCTGCCAAAGCCATTGAAGCTTCAACCTCAACATGCCAGAAAGCTTCTCTTGTCGTTGAAGCTTCCACCAAAGATTGCAAGGAAGTGACCGCAAAAGTCGAAAAACTAGTTTCAGAGGCCCAACTCTTTCTGGATTCTCTACAAGCGGCAACTCAGAAAAATGCTCAAACAGTGAACGCCTCCGTTGATAATCTTACGCGTTCACTGGAGGTAGAGAAGTAAAATTTTGAAGCAGCTCGTAAAGCAATTGAGGCTGCTAACCAAGACCTTCAAACCAATATTGATGATCGGCTGACTCAACTTGAAGCCGTGCTTACTGTTGAAAATAAAATTATGGATGAACTGGATAAGCGAACCTTACAGCTTAAGATTTAGAATCTCAAGCTTAAGAATGCCACCAAAGAGATTGAAGATTTAAAATCTGAGCGAGAGGTGATTAAAAGCTCAGTTGGAGATGTGCATTCCATTCTCTTACATCTAGTGGAAGCTCACGACTCCATTCTGACCATCTCCATCCGACGCCACTTGGCTGAAAAGCTAAGACCTGCATTGGATATATTGAGTCGCATTGAAGGTGTTCCGGCGACTGGTGTCCATCCGAAACAAGGGGGAGATAAGGTTTCTCAATCTCAACCCCCTCCAAAACCAAAAGGCACTACTGAGCCGAAGGGTAATGAAGCTTCGGGCAGTATAAGGGACAAAAGAAAGAAGAAGATTGGAGAAGATGATGATGATGATGATGATATGGAAGAAAATTCTGAAAGGAATGCTTCTAAACTTGATCAGAAAATCATGCCTACTGATCAAGAGATTAGGGAGAAGGTTCAGAAAGAGAAGGAACTTCTTGAGAAGGAGTTGAAAGCGAACGAGCTGCTAGAGCAGAAGAAGTCCATGTTTCCTGAATGGACTATGGAATCGCTTCTCAGGGAGGTTATTGATGCACCGAGCACTCATTGGCTTGAACCCGTTCTTTCGTTCGGGCTTGAGAACTCGAAGGACTCACAGTTTGACATGCCAATCACCCGAAAGGCATTTATTTTTCACTGTTTTGAGTCGACGACTGACATTCCTTCTCCAGACCCGAAGGTAGATCGGGATTTGCTCGAGTATTATCTCGAGTTTGATCAGCCACAATACCTGACCTGGAGCACTCAGAAAATCACAACGGTCAAGGTGTTGAAGCCCACTTCGGCAGGGAAATTCATCAACATTAAATTTAAAGTGACCCGAGGCTCTGATAGCTCGGTCCATATGATTTCCCTGGCTGACCTGCCGAACTTGAACCCTCACGACTGGATACTCCTTAATAATATTTTGCTGACCAATCCACAGGAGTATCAGCCAATCATCGATCACATCAAGCGAATGCTCGTTTGTTATATTCATGAGGTCGCGAAGATGGATCAGGAGATCGCTTCTGCCATTCACAAGAAGACCACTATGAAGCCGATGGGGAGGGCAAGTGATATGAATGCAATGGTTAGGGGAAAGATTGATCCTAAATTTCACACTATTATGTTTATGAGAAGCGAAGGTCAAAAATGCTTGTTCGCTCTGATTGACAAACACCTATTTTCCACTTCCTGTTTGGAGCACATTTTGGAGATCATATATAGGTGTAATCAGAACAGTGAAGCTGATAAGAAGTTGTTCACTGATATGATTTGGTGGTATATTCAGTTTAGACAAACGCTTCTTGCGATCATCCCTCGGCTGTTCAAGGTTGTTAAGAAGACCAAGGTCACTCAACCGAAGTACTCTATCGCCTCAATTGATGCAAAAGGGGAGATTGTTGGGTCTAGTGTTGCGTCTTTGGGCTCGGTCATAAGTCCATTTAGTTTACCCGGTTTGGGCCTGTCCAACCGTGGATAAACATTAGGGTTAGCATATAAATATTGCATGCATGTATAGCTTTTAGATTGATCGTTCTCATTAATTACTTGCATTGTAACCCTAGCACACCTCTACAGTCGAAGTTCTTCATCGATCTCTTCTGAGGTGTGAGTTATTAATCATTCGACACCATTGATCCATTCTTGTGTTCTTTGCTTGATTAAATATTGTTTTTCTGTTTGGAATCTATCGATCTACAACTCTTATATTCCAACAGTATGGTATGTGGTAGGTTGGGGAAACTCACTAAGCTTCGTGCTTACGGTTTTCAGTTTTGGTTTCAGGTACTTCCGGATCCTGTAGCGGATGGAAGAGCTCGAGGTGATCACATGGCACACACCGTTGTTTATTTAGCCTGGGATGTTTTACTCTGATATAAATAAAATATGTTTTGATATGATACTTTGATAATAATGTTTTGGAATGTTGTGACACATATTTTGAAGGATTGGATATCTTATGGTTTTGCTATTAAATTAAAATGAAATTTTGGGCTCTGATTTTCGGTATGTTACAAAACTTGTTTAGGTGATCTTTGTTGTTGACCACAAAACATCTCCAGCCAAAAATATGGAAGAAGAGCACATTAGGTTTGCGGTTGTTGAGTCCTTCATAGGGAGTCTTATTAAGACGTTTTCACATGATGCTTCGATTTTGTACAAAGCGTCCCATGGCCACTGCTTCAGCCCAGAAGTAGAGAGGAAGGTTGGCAAAATTTAGCATCGATCTAGCTGCTTCAACCAATGTTCTATTTCTTTGCTCTACTACTCCATTTTGTTGTGGTGTATAGGGTGCCGAAAAATTATGATAGATGCCCTTGGAAACTAAAAAGCTATTTAGGAGTTATTAGTGAATTCAGTCCTATTATAACTTCTTATAAAAAGCTATTTAGGAGTTGATTTGAAGCTCTATCGAGTTGATGAAATTAATCAAGATCTGCGGTGTATCAGAATTAAGTCTCAAAAAGAAGACCCAAGTGAAACGAGTGAAATCAGGCACTATAACCAAAATATATTTCTTGTGATGAATACTGGCTATGATAGATGGATCGCATAGGTCGATGTGAAGGAGTTCAATCGGTTCAACAATTGAAGCATCAATGATCAGAGGATGGTTTCCCTTTGTCTGTTTTCCACATTCACATGTTGGGCAGAGTGTATCGTTGTTATACTTCAAGATTGGTGAATCTCAGACTAATTCTTCAGTGACTAAGTTGTTAATGTATCTGAAGTTGAGATGAGCTAGCTTGCGGTGCCACAACTAGCTTACTTCAGACCCTACCTTTGATAGGAAACAGCTGCGGTTTGCCGATGATGAGAGAAATATTCAATGGGTACATTGTCCCTTCGGCTTTTGATTTGATGAGGCATGTGTTCCTATCAATCGTGATTATGTAGCAATATTCACTGTCAAATTCCATTCTATGTCCCGCTTTACACAATTGACCCACACTTATCAAATTGTGTTTAAGTTCCTCCACATAAGCAACTCGCTGGATGGAGAAGCTACCCGTAGTTAATACCCCATAACGTCTGATAGTTCTATTTGCGTTGTTCCCGAAGGTGACGTGTCCGTCACCGCTATTTGGCCTGAAATTGCGAAGGTATTCCAACCTTCCCGTTATATGCAAGGAGCAAGAACTGTCGATTAACCATTCTTCCTCTTATTCCTCCTTGCACATTGCCTACAAAATCAGTTGGTTACTTTGGGCACCCAAACATGTTTGGAGCCCTGGGTAACATGGGAAACTTTCTTAATGGTTGCATGTACGTGGGACTTATGAACAAGCTTTTTCTCAGGTTTCGATCCTAGTCCAGGATGTTTCACAACATTTGGGATGTTGTGTTTCATGATTAGACGCGACTTTTATAGAGGATAAAATCCAAAGGTTAAGCTTTTCTTCTTTATCAAGACACCGTGTTTCTTGAATGGTCCAGAAAGTGTAGTTGGTTTCTTGTGACCGTTCCTAGAGTGGTGTTTGGTTAGAGTGCTCTTGCGACTTGAAAAAGTTTTGTCACATGTTTCAGACATAGGTTTTGACCGGACGATTGATTGATGTGATTTAGGAAGAGTTGGTATTGGTAAAATACCTTTCCATTTTTGATCGGTTAAGGAATATTGTGACGGTGATCTGAAAGTTCTTTGAAATTTTGTAGGAGTATTTTGAGAAGATTTGATCACTGTACATTCCTTATTGCATGGTCCCTCGACTACAATGTGGTTTTGAAAAGTTTTTGCAGTCTTGGATTTTTCAAAAACCTTTTTGTTTGAAACCTTGGATTGTTTTTTGAAAATTTTGTTTTTAAAATCGGTGTCGCGCTTTACACTTCGGGATCTGATTTCTTCTTTCAAAGCCAATTTTGCTTGTTCTTTCAGTGAAACAATATCTGTGACATTCAACTGCGGTTTTGTGAAAATCTTTGATTGAGATGAAAATCGAGGAATTGAATCATCTTAACTAGAGGATTCAAGATTTTGAGAACATTAACCAAATTCAAAGTTGTTAATTGTTAACTCATGCAAAATAGGTTGAAGAGTGGTTTTGGATGTGACTTGAGTTGGTGGTTGATTCTGCGGTAGTGAAGACTGGAGTACCGCATACTAAGTCCATTGTGACTTTTAGTTGGGACAGGTTTCGGTTGACACATTTGGAAAATCTACAGTTAATTCAAGTCCTTTTAAGACAATTTCTTCATCAACAATTGAACTTGATCGCGAGTTGGGACTAATTGTGCCAATAATGGGCAAGGAGTTATCATGATTACCCGAGGATTCAGAAAGAATGTCCTCAATGACATAATTATCGCTAAGTTCACGAAGTTTACCGAAGTGAGACTAGATGTCTTCGGGATATGTCTTGTTGTTAACTAGATATTAAAAAGGTCTATCCGGTGGGACATATGGACGATCAACATTGAATCGGGGAGAAGAGTTCTCATCAGTTGAGAACCCATTGGGCCAAACCCAATTATAAATGTTGTCTACGGTCCCATTGTTAACAAGATTCTCAATAGCTTCACTTTCATTAAAGAGTTTTTCTATTAAAAGGTTTAAATATACAATCTATTTTCGGGAAAGATCCCGTTGATTTAAATCTATATCTAATTGAGTCTCACTTAACATCCTAGCATCCTTTTCTAACAATAAGTCATTTTCTAACATGGCAACCTTAAGTCTTTTGTCTTCTTGTCTTCCTCTCACATGGTACATCTCTTGGGACGCTATGTTCTTTTCGTCTAGAGCCTTGTTGTAGTCTTAAAGGATGGTAGGACACATGTCATTAAATATTTCTATATATGGTTCACAATCATGCATGCTGTAATTATTAGATTGGATCATAATTTTTACCTGCTCGACGATGCTGAGAGTTCCATCTTTTGCCATGTAGCAATAATTCTTCTGCAACTTCATCGACCAGTCCTCATCACTTGTTGCAACCATGCAAATTTTCCCTTTGCTTTGGTTGTTGTTCACATCTTCTTCTTCGTCTCTGGAGGACCACACCCAATGATCCCTTTTCACATGAGCAACATAAGCTCTTGCCTTTTCTTTCTCTAGATCCTCTATTTCTTGAGCCATTATGAGATTAAAAGCTTTGTCTTTGACCACATTTTCTTTGCAGTCTCTAGCAAAATGGTTCTCTTTGTGACACTTATGACACACAAAAACAACGTCTTTGTCTTCGGTAATATTACCGGAGTTTGAAGGTTTGTTACTCTGCGGGGTTTCATTTAACTGCGGTACATTCTGTGGTTGTGAAGGAGGATTTCGCTTGCCTCCCTTCCGGTCGCCTAAGATTCTGAATCCAATCTTGAACGTTCAGTCACGCATTCAAAAATGCACTTCTCTTTCAAGTTCCAATCAGATTGTTATGCTCATGGTGACTTCTAAATAGTGAGGGTTTCTGGGATACTTGTAGTGGTAACTTAGTGAGTTGAAATTGCGGTTAAAGGGTGGTTTGGTAAACTGTTGGTTCTTTCGAAATGAAGATGATGGGAGTCTGTTAAACTGTTTGCTGACAAGGACAATGGCTTTCTGAAACTCTTTTTTGTCATCAAGTTCTACATCGGCTTCATAAGACTGTTTAGAGTTGTCATATGAAAGCTAGTATGATGAATCTGCTGTATACGGGTACTAAGGGGTCTTTAATTGCGGTGATTGAGCCGTCAGGGTGAAAGGTCCACCCAGATCTGCACAATCATTTAGTACTGTTGATTCTTGGGCTTGCAATTCACCATAAAGTTTAAAGAGTGACATAGTGTGAATCTTCCTGTCTCCTTGGATTATCATCTTGGCAGTAGTCCAATGTTTACCCAGAGCATTAACGAACTGCAGGTTTGTCTCGAGATTACTTCGAACTGTACCGGCATTTGACAACTTTGTGACGATGAGGTTTAACCTTTTGAAAGAATCTTCAAGACTTTCACCAGGAAGAGCTTTAAAGTTGTTAAACTCATTGAGAGCCATAGTGAGTTTCTTATCTTGAGCTTGTTCTGAACCTTCATAAAGATTCTTAAGGACATCCCAGATCTCCTTGGCAAATTTATAGCTGATGACGATGTCGAAGTTATCTGGGTCAACACCGCATGAGATTTCATAGAATGTTATGGCGTCTTTCTCCATCTCATCAATATCATCATTTGTTGGTCGATTCATGGCTGCTTGACATCCACCAAGTCATGCCTGAGCACCATCTGCTTGAACAAGAGTAAGAACAGGGATATGGGGTCCTTCTTCCACAAACCTCATTACATCTCTACCGAGCCTCTTTAGATACCTTTCCATCCTTTGAGCCTCCAAGACTATTGGAAACGTTCAATGATAAATCTTGTGCCATATTTCCTTGATTTTTTTTTTAAAAATGAGCTTCAGTGGTATAGAAGGCTTTCTAAGATCAGAGTTTTGTTTAAAAAGCAACCACTTTGGCTCTAATACCAATTGGTGAGAGAAAAACTTAGAAGAACATTTGAACAAACGTTAGTACAAGATAATAAGTTGTGGAATAAGTTAATCTCATGGATCTTGTTAGCTCAACAACAATAATAATAAGTTAAAAGAGTTAGGAATTAGAAGTTAGAAGTTAGATGCAGAAATGTAAAGGAAATATAAATGAAAACAAGTTATATCAAGTATACACCAAGTTGATTCATAACGAGGTTTGCATTCAAACACAAGTTAGTAAGAGTGACTAGTCTTAAGGTGAAGAGGGACACGGTATATCAGTTAAGATAGAATAGAGATGAATGATCTTTGTATTTCGATAATAGTTCAGAAAGATCATGAAGGTGTTGTTACATGAAGAGGGAGTCTCTATTTATAGAGTCCCGGAAAGTTACATTGGAAATAAAAATAATACTATTTTACTAACTTCGGTGACCATTCAAGGTTCACTGGACAAAAGTAAGTAAACACGCTAAGTCAATAAAGTAACTTGAAAGTCTTCATTCATCATTCATCTCTACGGTAGCTGTTGCGGTTGCGGTTCACACAAGATCTTCTCCAACTTTGGTAATCAACTTCGGTAGCACCACTAACTCAGACTTCGGTTCCTTAGCTAAAAAAGGGTCACTTTTTATAACAACATGGTTCCTCCACCAATCGTTTTGACTCATCAAACTGTAACCCATCCAAGGGTACAATGCTTGGTTCCTCAATTAAGAACTTTGATAGGTAGCATATGTGGAACACATCACGGATCCCCTCTAGCTCTGGCGGTAACTCCAATCTATACGCTTGATCGCCTATATGCTCCAACACAATAAGTGGACCGATGTAACGAGGTACTAACTTTCTCACTTGCCGAAGCGAATGATCCAATTCCAAAATCCACAATACTACAAGGAAACTTGTTCCGCCCAACTCTCATAACCCAATGGGTTACAAGTGGGTCTTTCGCATCAAGAGAAATCTGGATGGTACTATAGCCAAATACAAGGCACGACTTATGGCTAAAGGGTTTCGCTAACAATATAGTAATGATCACTTTGACACATTCTGTCACACCCCCGGACCAGACGGCGGAAACGTCCGGAGGCGGGTGACTTCATTGTGCAGTATCATAACAATTGAATATAAATGAAACAGAGCAATCCAAACATCATACATTGAGATAACAAACTTACATTGTTTACATATTGTATTTGTTCTTCGAGTTACATAAAAGAGACATAAGTAGAAATTCCAAACTACAACTAAATAGTCTTGCATCCGCGTCCCTTGTTACCTGCTTACTAGATACCTGAGAATACAAGTCGTTTTGAAAAGTGTCAACTAAAAAGTTGGTGAGTTCGTAAGCAGTTTTGTGTATAAAATCGTTTACACTTGTTTAGAATCGTTCTTGTTGAATTTTCAGAAAATCCGATATTTTCTATGAAATCGTTTGAAGTCTTGCCTTGAAAATCATGAATATGTGTGTGCATGACATTACTTTTGTTCATCCTTATAAGGAGTGATTTTGAAAAGTAGTGTGATTTGTAAAAGCGAGCTGTGTCCGAGAATAGTTCTTTTGGATAGTAACAATCAACTGTTTCAAGAAAAATCCCTTATTTTCAAAAAGGAAATACGGTTGAAAATCTTGTTCCTCTTATCGAGTAAAATTGAGTGTGTGCTTTCTAGTTTATCGTTATCGAAATCGTAGAAAAATCATTTTCCCCAGAAAATCCTATATTTTCTGCTATAAAATAATCGTAAGTTCTAGTTTCCAACTATGTATATGTGTGGGTTAGTTTATCGTTATCAAAATCGTTTACAAACGTTTTCCATAGAGTCCTATGCTTTTTAATTTGTAAAAATAGCAGTATTACGACTCTATACTTGTAGGAGAAAGAATCAACATGGCTATTGTGGACATTCTACGCGATGAAGAAGGACAGTCAACATAACAAATGCGGACCATCACCTATCACGTGTAGGACAATCAACACAATGTGCCAAAGTTTATTTATGAGGTTTTCCTTACATAAATTTCTAGTTAATATAATATATTCTAGTGAGTTGTTATAACCATAGTAATCTGACGAAGTGCATATTTTGGCGTTTCTCAGGCGCCCTCGGTTTGGATAAGACATTTGTCAACCCCGTATAGATCTATACATAAATTCCCGCTCTCCCTCCAGGAGACTCTGGCTATAACTCCTTACAGGACCTAGACGTACACTAATATTTTTATATTTAGGTACTTTTGAGACTTGTCTGACTAAAATATTAACAACCTTTTGAGCAATCGTTAGAGATCCATTATTTGTTAGATAAATAATGAAATTCGTACTTGTTGAATAAAAATATCGTTCTCGTTCCATATCGTTGATTGTGCTCGTTAACTAGGTGCTCGTATTCATTCCTTTTCGTTTATTGAAAAATAAGTCATTTTAGTCAAGAGAAAAAGTGTCATGTTGTAATTTGTATAAATTTATAACTGCCGGTTATGACTCACATTTACTGTTTTATGACATATAGAACATTACTTATGTTGTTGGAGGCTTTGCGACAGCAGTTTATGACATGCAAATATTTCTGTCATAAAGGCTCTATTTGTGTATTTTCTTGACGCAAACTTTTATATTGAATATTTATAAAATACTCCCTGACAGTCTGCAAAATAGTCACAAAGTTTCCATTTTTGAAAATTTCTAGACTTGGTGTCCACATATCAAGATCCCTTTTTATAACTTTTATCTCTAGACATGAAAGCTTAGATAAAGGGGTTAAGTTGGACACACCCAATAGTTGGGAGGCTCTTTTGTACAAAGTATCCTCAGTTCTTTATGAAACTGAGAATTCCTACGTTCATGAGTATATTACTAAAATATTAATTTAATAATATTTCACACACACATACAAAGATACGTATATATGCAATCATTTAAGAATTTAGGCAAGATTTGACTTGTACTCTCCCCCAAAAACATTAAAACATTGAAAAAGGTGGGGTATGAAGCTCACCTTGAGTTGGTTGAGGAGTTGTTTGGAGTTATGGAGTGAAGATCTCAAGCTTAAACTCTTGTTGAGATGAGGAACTTCCCTGGGAGGGATGCTTTCCTAAGGATGATCATCACATATTATTATGAATAAAATAATATGGATTCATCTTGAAATATAATAAAATATTAGGTGGGTGGAGGAATTTACCTTTCAACTCCAGGGAGAAATTGAGAATATTTTCCCTTCCAACAAGATCATTGTTCTTGCCTTGAAGATGAGTTTTGAGAGAAAATGGGAAAAGTGAGAGAGAAAGTGGAGTCTAAACTCATTCACTGTCGTTGCTTTGGAGTATAAGAAAAGGGATGAATCTTTGGTGCATGGGGATCTGGTGGTCCATGCATGGAGTATAAGAAAAGGGATGAATCTTTGAGTGTGTGCTTTCTAGTTTATCGTTATCGAAATCGTAGAAAAATCATTTTCCCCAGAAAATCCTATATTTTCTGCTATAAAATAATCGTAAGTTCTAGTTTCCAACTATGTATATGTGTGGGTTAGTTTATCGTTATCAAAATCGTTTACAAACGTTTTCCATAGAGTCCTATGCTTTTTAATTTGTAAAAATAGCAGTATTACGACTCTATACTTGTAGGAGAAAGAATCAACATGGCTATTGTGGACATTCTACGCGATGAAGAAGGACAGTCAACATAACAAATGCGGACCATCACCTATCACGTGTAGGACAATCAACACAATGTGCCAAAGTTTATTTATGAGGTTTTCCTTACATAAACTTCTAGTTAATATAATATATTCTAGTGAGTTGTTATAACCATAGTAATCTGACGAAGTGCATATTTTGGCGTTTCTCAGGCGCCCTCGGCTTGGATAAGACATTTGTCAACCCCGTATAGATCTATACATAAATTCCCGCTCTCCCTCCAGGAGACTCTGGCTATAACTCCTTACAGGACCTAGACGTACACTAATATTTTTATATTTAGGTACTTTTGAGATTTGTCTGACTAGAATATTAACAACCTTTTGAGCAATCGTTAGAGATCCATTATTTGTTAGATAAATAATGAAATTCGTATTCATTGAATAGAAGTATCGTTCTCGTTCCATATCGTTGATTGTGCTCGTTAACTAGGTGCTCGTGTTCGTTCTTTTCGTTTATTGAAAAATAAGTCATTTTAGTCAAGAGAAAAAGTGTCAAGTTATAATTTGTATAAATTTATAACTGCCGGTTATGACACGCATTTTCTATTTTATGACACATAGGACATTACTTATGTTCTTGGAGGTTTTATGACAGCAGTTTATGACATGCAAATATTTTTTTCATAAAGGCTCTTTTTATGTATTTTCTTGACGCAAACTTTTATATTGAATATTTATAAAATACCCCCTGACAGTTTGCAAAAATAGTCACAAAGTTCCCATTTTCGAAAATCACTAGAATAAGTGTCAACTTATCAAGGTTCCTTTTTATAAGTTTTATTTCTAGACATGAAAGCATAGGTAAAGGGCTTAAGTTGGACACATCCAATAGTTGGGAGGCTCTTTTATACCAAAGTATCCTCTGTTCTTTATAGAATTGGGAATTCTTACGTTCGTGAGTATATTACTAAAATATTAATTTAATAATATTTCACACACACATACAATCATACGTATATAAGCAATTATTCAAGTATTTAGGCAAGATTTGACTTGTACTCTCACCCAAAAACATTAAAATATTGAAAAGGTAGGGTATGAAGCTCACCTTGAGTTAGTTGAGGAGTTGTCTGGAGTTATGGAGTGAAGATCTCAAGCTTAAACTCTTGCTGAGATGAGGAACTGCCCTGGGAGGGATGCTTTCCTAAGGATGATCATCACATATTATTATGAATAAAATAATATGGATTCATCTTGAAATATAATAAAATATTAGGTGGGTGGAGGAATTTACCTTTCAACTCCAGGGAGAAATTGAGAATTTCCTTTCAGCAAGATCCCCTGTTCTTGCTTGAAGATGAGTTTTTGAGAGAAAATGGGAAAAGTGAGAGAGCAAGTGGAGTCTAAACTCCCTTACTGTCGTGGCTTTGGAGTATAAGGAAAGGAAAGGAATCTTTGATGCATGGGGATCTAGTGGTCCATGCATTGATATTTGGTGGGTAAAGCATGGAATACTGTGATTTGCAAGGGAAATGAGGATTTTATCAAATCACAAAGTCAACTTCCTTGTCCTTTTCTTGATTTAGGATAAGGTTTTCCTAAATCCCAAACATTTATTTTTATGAAAAATATGCTTAAAATAATTAATTTTAGCATAAAATAGGGGTTTAAGGGGTTTAGGATAGGAAAAATGAGAGTTTGGTGTGATTTCCGGCGTCAAAATGTCCTAAAATGATGAAAAGGTCCGGAAATGGCAAAAATCCGGAGCTTAGAAGCGAAATCCGAAGTCATTATGAAATTTCCGGAGCAAAGGAGTAAATTCCGAAGAAAACAGTGAAGTTCCGGAGCAAATCTCACAATTCCGGAGTGCTCTTCTCGGATCCGAAGTCGTCTGATCAATTCCGAAGCCATCTTCCAAATTCCGGAGTCATGCGAGCAAAGTCCGGTCTGGCCAGCAGTCTTCCGAAGCGAAGTTCCGAAGCAAGAAGGGGGGAAGTTCCGAAGTAGTGAGTCCTCTTGGTTCCTTAGGAGGCATTCCGGACTAAGACGTTCCGGACCAAGAGGGTTCCGGACCAAGAGGGTTCCGGACCAAGAGGAGTCTGGACCAAGAGGTTCAGGACCAAGAGGAGTCCGGACCAAGAGGGTTCCGGACCAAGAGGTTCCGGACCAAGAGCTTCCGGACGAAGAGGGTCCTTTTGGGGTTTCCTCTTCCGGTTTTGAGCTGTTTTCGACTAAGGGAGGTATTTAGGGAGATTTGAGATTCGTGGAGAGATTTGGGAGAGATTTCACATATTTGGAGAGATTTGGGAGAGATTCACTATTCTTGGAGAGATTTGGGAGAGATTCACTATTATAGAGAGATTTCACATACTTAAAGAGATTTGGGAGAGATTTCACATACTTGGAGAGATTTGGGAGAGATTCACTATACTTGGAGAGATTTGCATTCTAACACTTTATGGCTCCTTAGGAATTCATATTGAACACTTAGGAGTGTTAGCACAAATCTCACAATAGTCCTTACTTACCTGAGAACGAAATTTCCTAGCCAAAAGTGCTAGTTGTGACATCATCCTCCCGTTCGAGGGAATTTCGTCCCGAAATTCTTTCGAAAGGTAGAGTCATGAATATGGGAATAGATGAAGGTACTTTCGATTCATTTGGTTTTCGCGCTCCCAAGTGAATTCCGGCTCACGCCTAGCGTTCTCTCGAACCTTCACAATCGGGATGCGGTTTTGTTTTGGTGTGCCTAACCTTTCTATCCATAGTTTCGATAGACTGATCAACTATTAGGAGGTTCGAGTCCACTAAACCTTGTCTAGTGGGACTGGAAAGGTTCTTGCCTGACCGACCCTTTCTAGGTTCGACACATGGAATACAGGATGTACGTTACTAAGCTTGGAGGGTAATTGGAGTTGGTAGGCTACCGGGCCGATCCGTGCGAGGATCTCGAAGGGTCTGGTGCATCGGGAGTTTAGTTCACTTTTCCTTTTGATTCGAGTTACTCTTCCTCGAGGGGAGTTCTTAAATAATACCCTGATCCCTACTTAGGATTTCAAGATTTTAAGATGTTATCTACATAGTTCCTTTGTCGGTGTTACGATGTTTGAGGTCGTGTTTGGGTTTTAACTATCCTTCTTGTGGTTTATCGAATAATCTCAGGTCTAGTGAGTGTGCTATTGGGCGTTTGTCATTTTGTTTGCTGGGTATCTCCCATCTCAGCCTAACAGAGGATCATCTGCACCTCTAGCCACACAGGGCCTCGAGGGGTGCAACTCCTATGTTCGAGTGGTAGTTGTTGTCATAGGAATACTCGATTAGAAGCAAGTGGGCATCCAAACTTTGTCAATGTCCACTACACATGCTTCTCTTCGGGATGTGGGTTCGTGTTTACCATGACCTCGACAGGTGGAATTTCTAGAGTTTCGGTGGTCTTACACTTATGAGTGCTGAGCCCATGAAAGGAGAAATGTCCTAACTTGGTTCCTTTGGTTAATCAGAGACTATGAGTTATCGGGCCCTTTCTTGGCGAGACCTTTTGAATGGTCTTCTAGGGATCGAAATCCTGGTGTCCTAGAAGTAGAGTATTCTGGGTCTTAGGAGTTGGTACTATGGTCACCAAGGTTGCGTTTGCGAGTGGTGTAGTTAACCTTATGAGTCTTAGATTATCTTGGGGGTTTTCTTTTTATAGTTTTCCCGAGTTAATGGTAGGTCGGCCTCTGCCAGTCCTCGTTGTTGGTTGAACATGTCTCCGATTCGGGGGTAGGGAGTATCGATCCTTGAGGAAGGGTTTGTTTGGCTTATTCGTAGTCGGTGGTGCCTATGGCAATTTCGTCTTTCTCCCTTATGAGTTAGACAGGTGCTTCCTGTGGTTAGGGACTGGGTCTGATGTTTACTTTATCTATTATGTCGATCTTGCGATCAGACACTATCTGTTCTTGTGACTGTGCTAAGTGGTATCGGGTGTTTGGTTATCGGGGTGTTTCTATTTCCGCTTAGCACTTGGTTGAGGTTTCCAAGAGGTTTTGGGAACCTTTGGAGGAAGGTTGGAAGCCTTTCGGATTCCCTTAATGCCTTTTGCTCCTTCATTTTTAAATCTTTATCGGGGCTAGGGAAAAGCGTGTGGCAATTCTTACACTAGGACTTAGGTGCCTGGTTGATAGGGATTTGCCATTACCGGCTGGAAGAGTTTCGTCACCCGGTGGAGTAGGACGAAAGTCTATTTGTAGTGCTCGGGGTTTGTATGGTGAGGATCAAGCATGTCCGTGTCAATTGATGGCATTGGACTTCTTGTTGTTACGTCGATTTGAGGTGTATTGGTTGCTAGGAATGACAGGGTGTTCTATGTTCATGTTCTTATCATTGCTAGTTTTTTTTTCGTTGTTACCATTTGGGTCTATCTCGTTTCTGCTTGTTAGGTGTTCTAGTGTTCGTGTTCTTATCGTTTCTAGTTTCGTTTTCGTTGTCACCATTGGGTCTATCTCGTTTCTGCTTGTTAGGTGTTCTAGTGTTCGTGTTCTTATTGTTGCTAGTTTCGTTTTCGTTGTTACCATTGGGTCTATCTCGTTTCAGCTTGTTAGGCGTTCTGGCGACACGAGGGTATTGTTATAAGGCAAAGGAATTTGTAATCTGAATTCTGCCAGGTCCTTCCGCTATAGATGGATGTGACCTAACCGTACATACTTAAGATCTTAGGATCTTTAGAGATGGTTGACTGTGGGGTTCTGTCCTACTCGTTATTCAGCCCAGGGGCAGAAAGTAAGGTGGAATCGCACGGTCTTATTTGTGGAATCCTAATCATAGGTGATACTAACGTTCATATGGGACCATCATGGTCCATTCGTGAGGATCCCTAGCTTCCCGTGATTTACAGGATTTGCTATAACGAGAAAATAGTTTTTGGATTATATCTTTAGTTGACAAAAACTTTTGTGATAGATCGATGCTTAAGTTTATCGTGGAACGTACCAAGAGCTGTGGTAGGGTTCCTTGTCATCAACTCCTGTCTAGTCGTTGACTCCTTCGTTAGTCATCTCCGTTGGACAATCTCTCTTGAGATGTCCTGTTGCACCGCACTTGTGGCAAACTGAACTTATTTATGGGTTGCGTGTTGGGGAAACGCATGGGGCCGGAGTCCTACAGTAGCGGGAGGTGTGCCCCATCTTATTGCACCTTTTGCAACGAAATATCTGGCAGACTCCCCAATGATGGTATTTGCACTTGTTGCATGGTGGATTGTCCCCAAGGTATGATGGTCTTGATGGGGGAGGTGTAGGGTTAGTGGGGGTAGGGACTGATCCCGCTTGTTGTCTTTTAGTAGGTCTCTGAATCGAACTGCTGTAACATCCCAAGTTCGGAAGCAAGAAGCTAGAAGTTGGAGGGTGCTAAGTGTAAATTAGGAAAGGGACTCGACGAGTAGGTCCGTCTAGTCGCCGAGTCGGAACAGGATTGATCGCGATATTAAGTGGCCAACTCGCCGAGTCGGCGGCTTGGACTCGATGAGTTGGTGCTGGAATGAGAAAACCCTAATCCCGAGGGTTGCACCCTATTTAAAGGACTTTATGTCCTTCTCCCAGCCTCCTAATCCCCCCAAAGAGTTCCAGAAACCCTAATTTCTTGTGAGCTTCCATTAATAGAGAGAATAGAGATTTGGAAGAGGAAATCTTGGAAAGAGGCTTGAAGATCAAGAGGCTTACTGCAAAGGAGTGGTGTAGATCCGGGATCTACTTCAGTTGGAGCTTATATTGGAGGTAATAATCTGTTGCCTGGGCTCTTTTGCATCTAGATCTATTATCATTTGAGATTTGGGGCATTTTTGGTATGATTATGAGCTAATTCGAGTTAGAGGCTCAGATCTGAGGTTGCTACTTCAGATGTAGACTTGTGTTGGTCCAGAAAGTCATAAAGCATCAGTCTTTGAGTTGTTGGTGAAGCCCCTTTGTCATAAACCCTAGCCCTAGAGTGTTTTGGACTTATATCTCCTTGGTTTCACGTAAAGTTTGCAACTTTATGTGAGGGTTAGGCTGTAGAAGAGTGGATCTATGGATTGGA
This sequence comes from Lactuca virosa, assembly GCF_052849685.1. NCBI lineage: Eukaryota > Viridiplantae > Streptophyta > Magnoliopsida > Asterales > Asteraceae > Lactuca > Lactuca virosa. Next base: position 176,007,586 of record NC_136426.1, read on the forward strand.
GCCTTAGCATGGCTCGAAAAGCCTCTGTATGGATTGAGAACTGAAGGGACTCGGCGAGTCACATGGGTGTACTCGACGAGTTGTATGAACATGTGCATGGACTCGGCGAGTTGAAGAACAACTCGGCGAGTCTGTTGAAGATTGCCTTGGACTCGGCGAGTCTGTTCTGGACTCGGCGAGTCTGGTCGCAGAACCCCAATCTTTTCTGGTCAAACCTTGAAGCAGTGAGTCGGGAGGTGACTCGGTGACTTGAGCAGGATGGGACTCGGAGATCGTTGGACTCGGCGAGTCTTGGGGTGACTCGGCGAGTAGACTCGTGTTATGGGAATTTCTGAGTATAGGGACTCGACGAGTCGACGGGTCGACTCGGCGAGTAGAGTCAGTCAGGGAGGTTGACTTTGACTAAGGACTTTGACTTTGACCAAGAGTTGACCAGTTTGACTTCCAAGGGTATTTTGGTGATTTTGGTATTTATGGAATTGGTTCTTTGGTAGTGTTCGGTGGTGGAGTTCGTGTCGGTGATCGGAGTAGCTGATCTTATCCTTTCAGTCGGCAATTGCGAGGTGAGTTATCCTCACTATATCGACAGGGTCTACGGCACCAAGGCCGACCCTTTATCGGATGGAAATCCGGGTATTGTTGTTATGTTATTGTTTTGCTAGATCTGCATCCTGGTATTTAGGATGGTGTTATGTTAGTGACCTGGTTAAGGTTGGTACCCGAGATATAGGGTAATGTTATGCTAGTGACCGGTTAGGTCGGAATCCTGGTTAGGATGTTGTTATGCTATGTGATCTGTTAGACTGCTTGTCTGGTTGAGGAGTGTTATGTGATTGATTGTTTTATGTGCACATGGTTGTTTGACGGGGGTTGGGTTGAGGCGGGTCCTGCTTTGTGCTGAAGGCCAACATACCCAGGGCAGACCAGATATTCCGAAGGCCCAACGAGCGGTTGGGATAGGCTGAAGGCCCCAAGAGGGCGGACCAGACGTGTCGAGGCTCGGGGAGTGGACCAGGCCGACTGAAGGCCTGGTGCGGGCGGACCAGTCATACTGTAGACTCAGAGAGTGGACCAGGTGGATTGAAGGCCCGGTGCGGGCGGACCAATCACACTGTAGACTTGACGTACATGGCTAGACTCGGAGGGTGGACCAGGTGGACTGAAGGCCCGGTGCGGGCGGACCAGTCACACAGTAGACCCGATGTGCATGGTTGTTCTATTTATGATATGTTATGTGTGGTTGGTATTTTGGGGGTAACTCACTAAGCTTTCGGGCTTACAGTTTCAGTGTATTGTTTCAGGTACTTCAGGAGATCGTGGCAAGGCGAAGGCGTGATCGTACCGCTCCTCATGTTTTATGATTTATATGATATGGTTCTGGGGGATACTCTGATGTTTAAACTATTTTGAAAACGAGTTGTATGAACGTAATGGTTTTTGAATGATTTAAAATGTTTTAATTTGGCTCAAACTTTATGGGTGTTACAACTGCCTCCTTTCTCGTTCCCAAATTTTCGTTTCTTGAGCTTAGGTTTAGGTTTTAGGGTGCATTGAATTCATCGATATTGCTTCCGTTTTCGTTCATGTTGTTGGCATTGAAGTATGTCATGGCGGCTGCTACGGCAGTTGTTACAGTGGCTTGGAATGTGGTGGAGTTTATTTGTAGGACCGGTGCATCTTCAGGGTACTGGTTATCTCCATGGTAAGACATGACCCTGTTGCACACGAAAAGTGAGCTCGTAAGTACTTGTAGCTAGTTTCAAATGGGTTTACTCTTATAATCTTAACGTACTGGTGCTAATTGTGTCAACCTACATCCCCGTGATGCAGTTATGGTATTGAGTGGGAACAGGTATTGTCTGACATAAACTCCGTCAAAATAGCACATAGCTAGCACTATAGTTAATGGATTCGGTTGTATGGATTCTTGGAGGATGTACTCCTCTTGGTTTACTACTACTGGTTGCGATTAAGGGCATTATAAACTTATGGCGAGTAGTGTGTTGATCCTCTTTTGGCGCACAAAGTTCTTGGCCATTTTACTTATACTATGAGTGTCCTCTTTGTGTTCCTTATGCTGCTAAGGCTATCCTAGCCTTGATTGCTATGAGTTGTGGTTTCCAAATGACCACTGCCTAGTTTTCTGGTCTTACTTGTGGGTTTCGTAGGCGATTAGAATGGTGTTCTTGTTACATGTGGGGGATCGGATTTATATTCCCATAAATCGGCCTTTGCTTATGGTCTCCATTACTTCATGATAGAGGGTTGGAAACCGGGAGTCACTTTGGGTTACTTGTGGTTTAAACAGATGTGATGTCTGATTCGTGAGGGCGTTGGCTATCGGAGTTCAGTGCACATCGATTGTGGATCTGGTGTCTTTCGTGAAGGTGCGCCCTAAATTGGATAGGATCCAATTTCTCAACTTGTTTTTGCGTGGGTATCGTTTTGTTTCTAGGTATGTCTATTGCAGAAGTGCCTATATGGGACGTTTATGTATCTAGGAAGAGAGAGGTGAAAGGGTCTTTTGCCAATAGGAATAAGCTTGCTATGAGTTCCCTTGGCGCTTTCATCCTTGTTTGGCCCTTAGTCGAAATTCTCCCTTTCACGATTCATCTCTTGGTATTCCTTGGGATTCACTTCTGGGTTTTTCCTCATGGACTTCTTCTGGTCTCTCCTTGCCCCAACTGTAATTTACCGTGACAGGGTAGTAGAAGTCTTGGCGAGGAATTTCAACTACTTGTTTGTGCGAGAATCGAGGTACGAGATATAGGGGGAAAGTTTAGGTGTGGGAGGGGTTTATAGTGTCCTAAAATACTCCTATAGTATTTTAAACTTGATGTTCGATTCTAGTATTCTCTTGTACTCATAGTTGGTAGGTTTTAGGTTTGTTGCAACACCACCATCACTCCCAAACACATGTTGGTCATATCTCAAATAAATATAGTTGATCAGGCTATATTTATCCCAAATATGATTACATAACTGCCCAGGTTTGACTGTAGTGTTCAACCTTTTAGTTACTTTTGTTTTCTTCTCGTTATGATACTGTGTTAGTAGTTACGTGTACTTTTATAGGATACTTGTCTTTTTAAAGTATACTTTCAGGCAGAGTTTGTTTTAGTCCCATTGTATTTATAGTTGTATATCTTGTATGGCTAGATATACCAGTTCACTATAAACAATGCTCTGATACCAAACTGTCACACCCCCGGACCAGACGGCGGAAACGTCCGGAGGCGGGTGACTTCATTGTGCAGTATCATAATCATTGAATATAAATGAAACAGAGCAATCCAAACATCATACATTGAGATAATAAACTTACATTGTTTACATATTGTATTTGTTCTTCGAATTACACAAAAGAGACATAAGTAGAAAAATCCAAGCTACATCTAAAAGTCTTGCATCTGCGTCCCTTGTTACCTGCTTACTAGATCCCTGAGAATACAAGTCGTTTTGAAAAGCGTCAACTAAAAAGTTGGTGAGTTCATAAGCATTTTTGTACAAAATCGTTTACACTTGTTTAGAATCGTTCTTATCGTACTTTCAGAAAATCCGATATTTTCTATGAAATCGTTTGAAGTCTTGCCTTGAAAATCATGAATATGTGTGTGCATGTCATTACTTTTATTCATCCTTATAAGGAGTGATTTTGAAAAGTAGTGTGATTTGTAAAAGCGAGCTGTGTACGAGAATAGTTCTTTTGAATAGTAATAGTCAACCGTTTCCAGAAAAATCCCTTATTTTCAAAAAGAGAATATGGTTGAAAATCTTGTTCCTCTTATCGAGTAAAATTGAGTGTGCGTTCTAGTTTATCGTTATCGAAATAGTAGAAAATCGTTTTCTCCAGAAAATCTTATATTTTCTGCTATAAAATATTTGTAAGTTCTAGTTCTAACTATGTATATGTGTGGGTTAATTTATCGTTTTCAAAATCGTTTACAAACGTTTTCCATAGAGTCCTACGTTTTTTAATTTGTAAAAATAGCAGTATTACGACTCTATACTTGTTAGGAGAAAGAATCAACATGGCAATTATGGACATTCTACGCGATGAAAAAGGAGAGTCAACACAACAAATGCGGACCATCACCTATCACGTGTAGGAGAGTCAACACAACGTGCCAAAATTTATTTATGAGGTTTTCCTTACATAAATTTCTAGTTAATAAAACATATTATAGTGAGTCGTTATAACCATACTAATCTGACGGAGTGCCTGTTTTGGCGTTTCTCAGGCGCCCTCGGTTTGGAAAAGACATTTGTCACCCTAGACTGGCCTGTCTAGCTGTAGCGAACAACGAAGGTGCGGGGTGTCAACCCCGTGTAGATCTATACACAAATTCCCGCTCTCCCTCCAGGAGACTCTGGCTATAACTCCTTCCAGGGCTTAGACGTACACTAATATTTTTATATTTAGGTACTTTTGAGACTTGTCTGACTAAAATATTAACAACCTTTTGAGCAATCGTTAGAGATCCATTATTTGTTAGATAAATAATGAAATTCGTACTTGTTGAATAAAAATATCGTTCTCGTTCCATATCGTTGATTGTGCTCGTTAACTAGGTGCTCGTATTCGTTCCTTTTCGTTTATTGAAAAATAAGTCATTTTAGTCAAGAGAAAAAGTGTCATGTTGTAATTTGTATAAATTTATAACTGCCGGTTATGACTCGCATTTACTGTTTTATGACATATAGAACATTACTTATGTTGTTGGAGGCTTTGCGACAACAGTTTATGACATGCAAATATTTCTGTCATAAAGGCTCTATTTGTGTATTTTCTTGACGCAAACTTTTATATTGAATATTTATAAAATACTCCCTGACAGTCTGCAAAATAGTCACAAAGTTTCCATTTTCGAAAATTTCTAGACTTGGTGTCCACATATCAAGATCCCTTTTTATAACTTTTATCTCTAGACATGAAAGCTTAGATAAAGGGGTTAAGTTGGACACACCCAATAGTTGGGAGGCTCTTTTGTACAAAGTATCCTCAGTTCTTTATGAAACTGAGAATTCCTACGTTCATGAGTATATTACTAAAATATTAATTTAATAATATTTCACACACACATACAAAGATACGTATATATGCAATCATTTAAGAATTTAGGCAAGATTTGACTTGTACTCTCCCCCAAAAACATTAAAACATTGAAAAAGGTGGGGTATGAAGCTCACCTTGAGTTGGTTGAGGAGTTGTTTGGAGTTATGGAGTGAAGATCTCAAGCTTAAACTCTTGTTGAGATGAGGAACTTCCCTGGGAGGGATGCTTTCCTAAGGATGATCATCACATATTATTATGAATAAAATAATATGGATTCATCTTGAAATATAATAAAATATTAGGTGGGTGGAGGAATTTACCTTTCAACTCCAGGGAGAAATTGAGAATATTTTCCCTTCCAACAAGATCATTGTTCTTGCCTTGAAGATGAGTTTTGAGAGAAAATGGGAAAAGTGAGAGAGAAAGTGGAGTCTAAACTCATTCACTGTCGTTGCTTTGGAGTATAAGAAAAGGGATGAATCTTTGGTGCATGGGGATCTGGTGGTCCATGCATGGATATTTGATGGGTAAAGCATGGAATACTGTGATTTGCATGGGAAATGAGGATTTCATCAAATCACAAAGTCAATCCCTTTGTCCTTTTCTTGATTTAGGATAAGGTTTTCCTAAATCTCAACTATTTATTTTTATGAAGAATATGCTTAAAATAATTAATTTTAGCATAAAATAGGGGTCTAAGGGGTTTAGGATAGGAAAAATACGAGTTTGGTGTAATTTCCGGCGTCAAAATGCCTTAAAATGGTGAAAAAGTCTGAAAATAATGAAAATCCGGAGTGGGGGTTGGTTCCTGCGAGGGTCCGAAGGGTTTAGGAGATGTTCCGGAGCCATTCAGCAAGATCCGGAGTCATTTGGGTCATTTCCGAAGCAGTTTCCTCAAATCCAGAGTGCATCCTCGGATCCAAAGTCCACCGCAAGGTCAGGGCGAAGCCAGCAGTCCGGACCGGAGGCGCGAAGCCGGTTGGAGGTTCCGAAGTTGCTTCAAGCGAGATCTTTCAGAGCAGAACCGAAGGGTCCGAACAAGGTGGTTCCGGAGCAAACTAAGGGTCCGGATGAGAGGTTCATTCCGAAGCTGTTTCCTCTTGGCTCCTTAGAAGACATTCCAGACTAAGAGGGTTCCGGACCAAGAGGAGTCCGGACCAAGAGGGTTCCGGACCAAGAGGAGTCCGGACCAAGAGGTTCAGGACCAAGAGGGTTCCGGACCAAGAGGAGTCCGGACCAAGAGGTTCAGGACCAAGAGGAGTCCGGACCAAGAGGTTCCGGACCAAGAGGGTCCTATTGGGGTTTCCTCTTCTGGTTTTGAGCTGTTTTCGACCGAGGAAGGTACTTAGGGAGATTTGAGAGAGATTTGAGATACGTGGAGAGATTTGGGAGAGATTTCACATACTTGGAGAGATTTGGAAGAGATTTCACATGCTTGGAGAGATTTGAGAGAGATTCACTATACTTTGAGAGATTTCGCATACTTGGAGAGATTTGGGAGAGATTCACTATTCTTTGAGAGATTTAGCATACTTGGAGAGATTTGGGAGATATTCACTATTCTTGGAGAGATTTCGCATACTTAGAGAGATTTGGGAGAGATTCACTATTCTTGGAGAGATTTCGCATACTTAGAGAGATTTAGGAGAGATTCACTATTCTTGGAGAGATTTTGCATACTTAGAGAGATTTGGGAGTGATTTCACATACTTGGAGAGATTTAGGAGAGATTCACTATTCTTGGAGAGATTTGGGAGAGATTCACTATACTTGGAGAGATTTGCATTCTAACATTATATGTCTCCTTAGGAACTCATATTGAACACTTAGGTGTGTTAGCACAAGTCTCACAATAGTCATTGCTTACTTGAGGGTGAAATTTCCTAGCCAGGAAGGCTAGTTGTGACACATCTTGACCCACTTCAAGATGAATGATGCCATGGAGGTCACAACCCCTTTGAGTACACCATTTTCCCTTACTGAAGACAATGAAGCTACCAAAGTTGATCCAACTCCATACCGAGCCCTTGTTGACACTCTCCAATATAATGCTTTTACTCATCCCAACATTTCCTTCGCAGTCAACAAACTATCCCAGTTTATGCACTCACCCTCCGATATTCACTGGCAGGCCATGAAACGCCTCATTCGCTACTAACAAGGAACTATCTGCAATTGTCTCTTCTTGCATCGTCATACTTCCTTGGAACTCACTGACTTTTTAGACTTTGATTAGGGTGGAGTTTTCACCAAGGGGCAACCTACAACAACCTATCTTATCTATCTTGGCAAGAATATTGTCGTATGGAGGTCCTGTCATCAAAATTCAGTCTCCCACTCTTCCACATAAGCCGAGTATAAAGCTTGAGCTAATGCTGCTGCTGAGCTATCATGGGTTAAAATGCTCCTTATTAAACTTGGTGTTCCAGTTTCACATGCTCCAACCCTTCACTTTGACGACACAGGTGCTACTTACCTTTGTGGAAGTCCAGTTTATCATTCGCATATGAAACATGTCGCCTTGGATTACCATTTTTTTAGAGACCAAGTTGTTGTTTTCAACCTTAAAGTTTGCCACATTAACACATTAGACCAACATGTCGATGCTCTCACTAAATCATTGTGAAGGATTTCTTTTCTGAAGTCGAGGTCCAAATTTGGAGTCACGGACAGACCCACCATCTTGCGGGGGCATATATAGGAGACACCATAAGTATACTCATCTACAACTATATATATATATATATATATATATATATATATATATATATATATATATATATCTTTATTTATAATTAGATAGCATCCGTTCCATATATAGTTCCTAAATTCATGACTTTCCTGTTGTACCAAGTTCTATTTATGTTCCTCTGTATTTATGAATAGAAATTATCAATTCATCATAATTTATACTGACATCCTAGATTAATACTTGAGCAACTGAACATCTCATTTTAAAGCACAATGAATTGAAGAACATATCAACAACCTTAAATGGTTGCCACAAGAAGTCGTAACGACAGCCCAACGAAGAGTCCCAATCGATTGACATGTTAGAAAACGACTTCTTACCAGAGGTTGTTTGTATCAAACATTGTCACATTAGACATGCAAAGTGGCCTTGAAATGCGGTGCTTTCGACAACTCAACAAAAATCTTGTTAGTTATATATAATATAGATGTTGGTTAAATGCTACAAATTATTAGGTTTTTAAAATTAAAAAAAATGGAAATCCAAATCCGAATCTGAAATTTTGGAAATCTGAATCTCAATTATTTAAAATTTCAATATTTATTCAGATATCAAAATCAATTATCTGATATTTTCGAATATTTGGTTTTAAACGTGCCTACATCTAGATATAATTTATGTTTTAGCAAATTAATATATATATATATATATATATATATATATATATATATATATATATAATAATAATAATAATAATAATATAATATAATATAATATAATATAATATAATATAATTTGTTCTGTCTTTTTAGTGTAAGTGTATGAGGTGATATGAATCTAAACTCTAAAGCAAAAAATTGTTATCTGGAATCTGTAGATACTAAAACAGAGGGGAATTCGAGAAAAATTAACCATTATAAATAAGGTTTTCAAAGAAAATAATTATATTTTTCAGTTTTTGAAACGTAATTATTTCTTTGGAATGTCTAATTCTGGAATATTGTTCATATTCTAGAGTTTTTTTTCTTCAGTTTTAAGTAAAAATATTATTTTATTTTGGGATTCCAATCCTACATTTCGAAATGTTTGATGTCGCCATTTCTCAATAAAATGTCTAATTTCATGCACTAATATCCTATATAGTTGATATTAATATGTTTTTTCAACTTTTTGTTAAAATTAAGTAAAAAATGATTTTTTTGTCGAAATTCCGGAATTGTTCTTCGGATTTCGGACTTATACTTGAAATTCGGCAGTTTTTTTTTTTCGAAATCCGAAATTTTAGTACGTAATCCGGAATGTTGATCCGAAATCCTGAATGTCATTCCGAAATTAGTCAAAAAATATTTTTTCTTGGTTCGGAATACCCCATTCCGGATAAAGTAGTTATTTTTGAAAAACAAAATTCAAATATTCTTTAAAAGTGATTAGATTACTTAATTTCCTAAACATAGGTATTAATTTATCAAAATGTTATATGGGTTTTGTTGAAACAAAATTATAAGCCGGTATATTTGTCAAAATTGTCATTCGGATCTTGTTGATGTAAAAAATGAGAGGCAAATTTGAGATAAAATTTTTGAAAAAAAATATATATATTTATTTGAAAGGGAATAAATCAACCTAAGATTCATTAGTTAAGACGTCTTCTCTATTAACATGGTTTTATTAAAACTCTCATCTCTAATAACAATAATATCTCTAATACACAAAATTTTAGATGGAATAAATCAACCTAAGACTCATTAAGATGGTCTTCTTAAATAACAATGTTTAATTAAATCAAACAAATGATATTCAAAGTGGATATCCAAAATTTTGGATATTGGGTTAAGATATTAAAGTTTTTTTTATCCGAGATTGAGATATAAGTTGGAATATCCATGAAATATCGCATATATGTATTCCAAATTTCGAATCCAAAACTCATCCGCTCTTATAGTAAAAGAATCATTCACATGGCACATGTACACTTTTTACATTCAGGTTATGCCACATGGCACTTTCTTAGTCCAACTTCTTTTTATTTTCCCGCCCAAAACAATTTTAAAGATATATTTGGCAATTAATTAATAATTAATTTCCGTATTAATATATTTATAATTGAAATTGAAATTAAAAGATTTCGGATAATTTAGTTACATTTTAAAAGATTCCTTGATTATCTCTTTTAATTTGATTCATCGATTATCCCTAATCACGACAATATCTCCCAAAATTTTGCCCATCTCTTTTGAAAACCAAATCGCTAATATAATCCGTGATTTTAAAATTCAAGATCAATATCTCCCTCGTCACCACCACTCCTACGACGTTGTTGCTCTTATTATTCGCCACTAATATGGTTATCATTTATCTTCCTCTTCAACTACATATTAGAGGGGTAAGATATCCGAAGTCTCGCCTGCAATGACCGCATAACTCTTCTACATAAGGTAAAGTTTATTGTTCCTCATTGATTAATTAGTTATTGTTTTCTATTTCAGTTTGATATGAAGTCGTCATTCTTGATATCAAAATTGAGTTATTCCATCTTCTTCTAGGTTGTGGTTTTTTCATAAATGTTTTTAAGGTAAAATTGGTTACAAAGACCATGATTCCAGTAGGCTCCCCATAATGGTTCCTCATGCAAGGTATTTATGTTTTGTTTTGATTTTTTTATGTGTATGTAGTTCTAATTTTGTTATTTTTGTGGAACAAAATTGGATGCCTAGGTTTTAATTTTGGAGATTTTTTTTTTCTGTAATGACAATAGTCGATGATGGATTTTGGTTTTTGGTAATCACAATAAGTTATTGGTTGTGTAATTTTCATATAAATAAAAAAAATTGGATTTTGGTTTTTGGATTAATCACAAGAAGTTATTGGTTGTGTAATTTTCATATAAATCAAAAAAAATTGTCACGACAGGTTATTGGTTTGGAAAGGAATGAAGGATTCTTAAGAAAGACTTTACTGATATGTATCATGAATTGAGTCATTTATTAGTATTATTATAAATAGAAATTAATAATTGATTTATTGTTAGGAACATACACAATATAGCATCACAAAGTTAGAAAAGAACGTATTCCACGACTTACATAATCGAAATTCCACATGTAAAAGCTAATTATCATGTATCTCTTACTAAGACTTAATTTCTAAAATATTATGGATTCTCAGACACATGAGAACCCTATTGATGAATCACCCAATTTAAATAATTAATTGCCTACAATTCATTATATGGAAAAGTAAATATACCCACAATAGTGTTGAACACGACTCTTTGTATGGGAAACAAAAAGACTTTTATTAAGACACTTAAGAAGACCTTACACTTTGTGAGACTACTACACACTTTGCTCTCTTTGAGGCTTTCTTGGATGGTTTGGAGCAAATGAGCTCCACACCTATTTATAGGCCTCTTAGGAAGGTTCTAGATACTAGTATACACTTACTACCTACTAGATAACTCTAGAACTATCTAACATACTATATATGCTTCCATATGTTTCTAGAATATTCTACCATGTTCTGGAGAGGTCTAGGTTGCTCCAGTGTCTTCTAGAATGATCCATAACCTTCCAGGGTCTTCCATGTCGTTCTAGAGTATTCTAGACTCTTCCGGTATATTCCGGAGTCTTCCATAGTCTTCCATAATGTTCTAGAATCTTCTAGAGCGTTCTAGAACAAGCTAAAGTCTTCTAGATAATATTTGTTCTATTGGGCTAGTGATGATCTTTAACACTCCCCCTCAGCACTAGCCCTCATTCTTCGTACCATGTTAAGCTGACAGCGAAAACCTTCACATTTTCCAATACTCAGTCCTTTGGTGAACAAGTCTGCTATTTGGTCATCGGTCTTGATCTGTCGCATCTCAATTTCTTCCATCAAGACTTTCTCTCTGATAAAGTGATAATGCACTTCCACATGCTTTGTTCTAGCATGAAATACTGGATTTTCTGCCAGCCGAATTGCAGATTGGTTATCGCAGTGAAGTGGTACCGCATAGTCAACTTTTTGATGTAAGTCCTCCATTAGGAGTACCAACCATGTACTTTCTTGAGCTGCTACGGCCGCTGCTTTGTACTCCGCTTCTGTGGTTGACAATGATACGGTTGGTTGTCTTTTACTACACCATGATATTGGCCCCGACCCAAGCTTGAACACATACCCAGTGGTTGATCTTCGGGTATCATGGTCTCCTGCATAGTCAGCATCACAATATCCAACCAACTTGCAGTCTTCTCCTTTTTTATACAAGAGACCATAGTCAATTGTACCTTTGACATATCTTAAGATCCGTCGGGCAGCATCCAAATGAGGTTTCTTCGGATTTTGCATGTATCGACTCATAACTCCAACTGCATAAGCAATGTCAGGCCGAGATAAAGTTAGGTAGATAAGACTACCTACTAGTTGTCGATACATCGTTCCATCGTCCAACTCTTTTCCTTCATGAGCACATATCTTGGTATTTGGCTCTATTGGTGTTGATACTGGCTTACACTCCAACATGGCAAACTTTTGAAGTATATCTCTTGTATACTTTTGTTGGCAGAGGAACAACCCTTCCTTTGTACGATCAACTTCTAACCCCAAGAAGTGTTTAAGCTCCCCCAGCTCTTTCATTTGGAATCGCACCGATAGATTTTCTCTTGTTTGATGGATTTCTCTTTCGTCATCCCCGGTGATGATCAAGTCATCCACATAAACCAACACAATTGCCAACTTCCCTTCTTTTTCTTTAACAAACAGGCTTGAGTCTGCATGTGCAACTGAATAACCACTTCGGGTAAGAAATTCAGCAATCTTACCATACCAGGCTCTTGGTGCCTGCTTCAATCCGTAAAGAGCTTTTCTCAGCTTGCACACATGAGTGGGATTAACTGCATCCTCAAATCCCTTTGGTTGGTTCATGTAGATCTCCCGATCTAATTCTCCATGCAGGAAAGCATTCTTCACATCCATCTGCCATAATTTCCAGTCTTTACTAGCTGCAAGAGCTAGCAGCACCCGTACAGTAGTTATCTTCGCCACTGGACTAAATGTTTCATCATAGTCCAGTCCATATTGTTGTGAGAACCCTCGAGCCACCAAACGAGCCTTGTATCTTTCAATTGATCCATCTGTGCGTCGCTTTAATTTATAAACCCACTTGCAGGAAATGGGTTTTATATCTCTTGGTCTTGGTACCAGTTCCCACGTTTGATTCTGCTTTAAGGCTGTAACTTCTTCTTCCATTGCCTTCTGCCAAGCTTTATTCTTAATTGCTTCTTCATATGTCTCCGGCTCTTTAACACCGTCTTCTAAAATAACCGCATTAGCATACTTGGGATTAGGCTTTCGGATTCTTTCCGTCCTTCGAAGTTGTGGAGGCGGCGTCTCCCTTTCACCGGCATTACTTGTTTGAGTTACTTCTTGCTCAATGACATCAGTGTCGCTCGGATCTTCAGGTGTATCAACACTTGACCAAATGTGTGCAGTTTGCTCCCCCATCTTTTGTTTTAAAACTTCTTCAATATTTTCCGAATCTGGTAATACTTTCTTCTCTAAGGACCACCATGAAGATGCTTCATCGAACACTACATCTCTTGAAGTGTAGCATCTTCCGCTTGTTGGATCACAACACCTCCATCCTTTTCTTTGATTGTCATATCCAACAAATATACACCTGACTGCTTTCTTGTCAAACTTGCTACGTAAATGACTAGGTACAAATACGTAGCAGACACAACCAAATACTCGAAAGTAGCTAACAGTAGGTTTCATGTTCCATAGTGTCTCAAATGGTGAGATGAAACCTAACCTTGGTTGGGGAAGTTTATTGATCACATGGGCAGCAGTTCGCATTGCTTCAGCCCAAAATCTTCCTGGGACATTCTTCGTGTGTAGCATGCTTCGACAAATTTCTGCAAGATGTCGATTCTTTCTCTCAGCTACACCATTTTGTTGAGGTGTGTTGGCACATGTGAATTGATGAGGTATACCACATTCTTTTAGATAGCTATTGAATTCTTCCGAGGTGTATTCTCCTCCATTGTCTGAGCGTAGACACCGAATCTTCTTTCTCACTTCTCCTTCGACCGTTGTCTTGAATTCTAGAAACTTTGAGAATGTTTCAGATTTTTCTTTCATGAAGAAAACCCACACATATCTCGAATAATCATCAATGAACGTCACCATGTACCGCATCCCGCTAATTGATGTCTGCTTGACTGGACCGAACACATCCGAGTGAATTAACTCTAGTGGCTTCTTTGCTCTAAAATTTGACTCCTTGTATGGTAATTGATGAGCTTTACCATACTGACATCCAGCACAAACAACATCTGTTTTAACTTCAAGTTGAGGTAAGCCACTGAGCATGGATTTCTCCATTATTACCTTCAACTTGTGATAACCAACATGTCCCAGCCGTGCATGCCATAGATCTGCTGTCTCGTTCTTACGAGTCTTATCTACATAGGCAGACTCTGCGGAGAGAACATAGACGGAATCCACTCTCCGTCCTTCCATTGTTGGCTTTTCTGATATTTTAAGATCTCGATAGACCTTCACATCTTGTGGGCCAAACAAGACGTAGTTTCCTGATGATGTTAGTTGCGATACCGATAACAAGTTCTTCTTCATACCTGGCACGTGATAGACATTATGTAGTGACACCATGTCAGATTTATTACCAGGCATGATCGTTGTTTTGCCAATCTGAGCAATTGGAAGTCGTGCATTGTTGGCTGTAAGTACCATGCGACTCCCTTTGTACTCCTTCACGTCTTGTAGTTTGTTCTGATCACCAGTCATGTGATTGGAGCATCCTGAATCAATGATCCAGTCATTCTCATAGTTGATACGCTCTCCCATCATTGCCATGAGCGCCAACTCGTTTTCTTCTATGGCGCATAATGCCTCAGCATCCCATTCATCCTCTATTTCCTTTTTGGAAGTTACGACATTGCTTTCCACAGACTTTTTCTTTGACCAACAATCTTTGGACATGTGGCCCCACTTTCCACAATTGTTGCAGTTGCCTTCGAACCTCCTCCCCCGAGAACTCTTATTGTCGGTCTTTTGAGATCTCCATGGTTGTGAGGTTCCTGGCTGACTCTTCCCTTTGTCAGCATTTTTGTATCCTTCTTTAGAAGGTGGCTTGAAATTCCTGCGACTTTTACTTGTGTAGAGTGCTTCTTCTTCACTCTTCAGCGTGATGCCTCCCATTTGCTTAGCCATAGCTTCTTAACTGGCCAACAAATTCTCAAACTCTACAAGTGATGGTTGAACGGGCCATCCTTGTACAGCAGTAACGAAGCTTCTATATTCCGGCCTCAGTCCATGGATGATGATCCTCTTTATTCGAGCTTCTGTAATGATGGATTGCGGATCTAGTTCAGTAATCTCCCGACATATCGACTTGACCTTGTGGAAATATTGAGCAATCGTCATGTCACGTTGTGAGATTGATAATAGCTCGTTCTCCAAAAGTTGTAGTCTTGTATCATTCTTCTTTGAGAAAAACGTCACAAACGTGTCCCAAGCTTCTTTCGGTGTGTTCTCGTCCCGAATATGCTCCAAAATCTCTTCTTCGATTGTGGTCTTCAAGGCAAACATTGCTTTGCCTGCTTTGATTTTCCATTTGCGTAGAGCGCCATTAACATCTTCCTCCGGAGGCGTGGTTTCGCTTCCGCCAACGACCTCCCATAGATCTTGTCCTTGTAAGTAGGACTTCATACATGTTTCCCATGTTTTGTAGTTGTTGTTGTTGAGTTTCTTGATTCCTCCGACGACTTGGAGATCACCCATCGTGTTGGCAGTACCTCGGTAATACCAAACAAGCTAGTTTCGACACTAAACTTGCAGAGTCACAAACTACTCACGATACAACGAGAATCACTCGTTCTCACTATCAAGAAACCTTGCTTTGATACCAGATTGTTGAACACGACTCTTTCTATGGGAAACAAAAAGACTTTTATTAAGACACTTAAGAAGACCTTACACTTTGTGAGACTACTATACACTTTGCTCTCTTTGAGGCTTTCTTGGATGGTTTGGAGCAAATGAGCTCCACACCTATTTATAGGCCTCTTAGGAAGGTTCTAGATACTAGTATACACTTACTACCTACTAGATAACTCTAGAACTATCTAACATACTATATATGCTTCCATATGTTTCTAGAATATTCTACCATGTTCTGGAGAGGTCTAGGTTGCTCCAGTGTCTTCTAGAATGATCCATAACCTTCCAGGGTCTTCCATGTCGTTCTAGAGTATTCTAGACTCTTCCGGTATATTCCGGAGTCTTCCATAGTCTTCCATAATGTTCTAGAATCTTCTAGAGCGTTCTAGAACAAGCTAAAGTCTTCTAGATAATATTTGTTCTATTGGGCTAGTGATGATCTTTAACAAATAGTTTATTAGGAGTTCTATTTGCAAGTGGTTTTATTACACATGGAGATGAAACATTATGCCTATGTGAAAATATGAACCTCCATTAATCATACAACTTATCACATTGATTTATTTTCTCTGATGCATGTTTTAGCTCATAAAGCAAGATTTACAGTTTTGGAATATGTCAATGGTGGAGAGCTATTCAAAATAATTGTAAGTTGCAACCGATATTTTTAATCATTTTTTTCATTTGTCACATGCAAGCCAATTATCTCCATTACATTAATATATTTATATGGTAAAACTTATCTTCTTCATGTTATGTTTGTTTATACTTTGGTTATATATGCCAATCATTATTTACTATTATGGCTTGCACAACTAAAAGTGCAGCAACCTTCATGGCCAAGGATGTAAGAAAATAAAATCTCACGTGTAATATTCACAACTTAATAGTTGTAAAGAAGCAGATGTCGCTCCGGTTTTATCTGCTCAACAACACAAAAAGGTACTTGGGTGTTTTATTACTATTTTTACAATGTAAAATGTCTTTCTTTACAACCAATCATTATTTGATATATGGATGGAAGATATTGTATCGATTTTCATAAATTTTTTTGATTGTATAGGACTGTGTCTCCCTTCAAAATTTTAAGGGTAGCCATTGATTTCTTTAACAATATTAGTCATCGACCTAATAAAATCATGGCAGTTCTTAAAGAAAATCATAAATTTAGATCCTATGAGCTAGATGCATTTGGGAGGAATATCAAGGTAAAAGAGAATAATAGTTTCAATCACGAAGTTAATGTATTCAGTTTTAGTCCCACAATGCGATTTTGGTCATTATATTGAATTATCTTCAGAATTTTGGTCATTGGGTTGTGTAAGCTAAATGCTCAACTATTCATTTTTTTAAACAACCATTTTCCTTTGGACCAAAACAAAACAAAAAAAGTAATACCATAAGTATTTAGGATATGGGCACATGGTGCAATTTTGAGAAAAGTGCATGGGTTATATAATTTTTATGCATATATACAAAATTATTATAAATTGCAGAAAATCATATGCGTAAATAAATCTCAAGCTAATATTAAAAAGCGTGTTGTCATGATAGTTGCTAGGAAAACAGAGCGTGAGTACTAGCATCTTGGGAGCAAAATGGTTGGCAAGCATCTTGGGAAAATATTTGTTAGGGTATGTCTCATTAGGAATTTTTCTTACAGTGTCATTCTCGTTGAAAAAAAAAACATAAATTACTAACAAAACATCGTATTGTTTCAGCATTAAGACTATGTGATCAAGTTTAATGGGTATTCAATCTCTCATCGGTAAAACAATTATCAAATTTGAGTTGTCCTGGTTAACCTATTACTACAAATTACAAAGTATGCATGTTGAGTATTTATTAGGTTAATCTTTATTGTGTGAAATGGTAACTCTATGGATCTTGTGCATGGTTAATTATAGCATTGTACTTTAGTGTTTTTTTACTTCAAAGAATTTTTGTAATTTGACAGAGCTACCCAATTATCGCAATGAAAATTATTGTATTTTGGATGGTGTTTCTATATTGGGTAAAATTTTAATATACAATGTTGTAATATAACGAAATAAAAGTGGAATGTTGTAATAAAAAAGGCAAGAGATATATAGCAACGGTCTATCATTTATTTATACGTTGCAAAATCCTAATTTTGTTTTTTTGTTTTTTCATATTTAAACATTGTACTTTTAGGGGCTTTCTTATTTAGGCATTATTTGTTATAATATCCTAATTGCAAGAAGTAGTATCATACTTTTGATTTGAAAAGTACAACATAGTAATCATTAAAAAAAAACAAAATGTTATAACAAAAAAAATAGCAACATACTTCCATTTAATTGTTTACTATAACATCGTACTTTAATTTTATTTTTCTTTTTCCGGATAACACATATAGATATTACTTTTTTAAAATTTTTATTACAACATCTTACAAATCACCAACCGTGGTTTCCACGGGCTATAACCTAGTTAATTTATAATTTATTATTTACAATTACAACCAACAAAATCAACCAAAGAATGCGCAATTTTTAAACACATGTAATGTAAATTGATAAGAATAAAAAAAATATCACATTTCTACTTTTAAGATGAAAAAAGTCATAAAGGTAGATCAACCAGTTATAAGCTGAATTAGGTTAACCAATTGCAAGTTGTATGTAATAATCGGAATTTTCATGATGGTTAAAAATAAAAATAAAAAGTCAGACTATCAAAGTAAAAATGATATTGAACTTGATAAATAAAAAAGGAACAAATTCAATGAAACAAGCTTTGTCATGGAAAAAACTATCCACTCTTTTTAAGCAATTGTCGGAAGCCTTCAACGTCTTTTTTTGTTATAGTTCCTGCAAACTCAATTAGACTCATTAATGAAGTTGAAACAATCACAATACTATCAATATGTGTGTGAAAACAATCGTTAACAAAGATAACTTTATTTGTTAAGAACTACCTAATGAAAGAAACAAATGGGAAGTATGTTGATACCTCTTCTGAATAAGTTTGCTCAACCCCGATGCGCTCTTCCTTCTGCAGCTTATCAAACTTCTCTTCTCTTGCAGTCGTAGCATCTTGGATTACCTTCAGCCGGTCCTTAAAGACTTGTATGTTCATCTTGTTGTTTTTTTTGGTTAGGTATGGAGTGGAGTGGACCAGAAGAAGACATAAAAACATTGTTATTTGAAGATTGATTCAACTTCTGATACATCAAAAAAAGTAAAATTGAGTCCAAAGCAAATTGAGAGAAGGATGCACGCACCTATTAAGGTGCGACACATATTTTGCCCAATAAAAGAGGACACCAACCAAAAGCAGCAGTGAATTGGCAAATATTGCTAAGAAGTTAGAACTTCAACATATCAAAATGTAGTTGTACCTGTCACAAAAATCATGTTTGTGAGCATTATCTTGAAATTCATGCTCTGCATCTTAACTTGATTCATGTGTTGAAGGCTATGAAAATGGAAAAACACTTTTCATTAATGAGTTCCATATCCTTGCCAAAAACTATTATAATGAAAAACATTAATTTTGTTATCTAATATGTTCACTTCAGTAAACATTAGTAGAAAACACACTTCTCTTCACTTTACAACTTCAAGACTTCAAAATCGTAGCTATTTTTTTTAAAGAATCGAACATTTACTGCCATCCAAGAGAAAAGAGAAAGAAAAGGGTAGTGGTCGGTTGCTATGGATATTTGAGCAGTTTTTTCTTTTTTATTTTCAATCAGTGACTTCCATTTCAACATAATAGTAATCAACTGGGCATCATAAAAAAAATCACCTTTAAGTAATGCAAATAGATACAGTCTCTTACTCTTTTTTTTTCTTCCCCTGTCATCTAAAAATTATGTTGATTCTAGAACTACCCCTGATCCTCTGTCTATATTCGTCAATTCTTTACCTGGATTTCAGAAATGAACAAAAAAAAGACTTAATTAACTGAAAGCAAGTCCCTTTTTTTAACATATGAGTACATAGAACAAATTCTTCAAAAACTCATAAACTAAAAAAATGTTACGATTTTATGCATTCACTTTCCCCAAAAAGTTTCAACAGAGAAATACATTTAATAAACCCTTTCAGTTGGTTCTGTTGTTGAAAATACCTGACCATCTGCCCCAACGGAGGGAATCAAATCCCAAAATAGAAACAAAGATAATTTTGGTTCCAAGCAACACATCATTCTCATTAACCGGACAACAACACATAAAAGCAGAAAAAAGAATGGAGCCTGTCACTCATGGAAGAGTTCGATTGAAAAATAAATGAGAAATTAGGATAATTTTTGTGCAAAGAGATGAATAACATACCACAACGCAAATGGGAAATTGCAACAGGTGATCGACCTTGCTAAAATCTTTAGTCAAATTTGAACTATTTAACTATCGACCTGGTGAAGATGATTGAGTTCGTTCATGATACATTAGTGGTGTTGAAGAGGAAGGGCAAGTGGAAGCCGGCAAGGGGATTTCCTTTTCAATCGACTGTATTTCGAAGCCTGAAGTGATTGCATTCAATAAGAAGCTTCAATGTAGGGTACACACCGAAGATCAACGGAAATTGGAGGAATTGTGGTCCAAAAGAAGAGCTAAGCAGAAGTCGATTAACAAAAAAAAAAGTTCAATCAGTGAAGCTGTGCAATGGGTATCAGTAGTATTTGGGGAAGAACACGACACCATAACAACGATGATCAAAGATATTAGACTAAAATCAAGAGTCGACAATGAAGCAAATCAAAGAAACAACGATGATCAAAATTGTTGATTTGTGAAAATAACCCCATCAGGTTTATGTTGTATTCCTTTGCTATTTATATTACAACCAGTATCATATAATCAGGGGTGGAACCAGTTAAGAAACTCATCTGAAAAATTATGTTGCATCGGTGCTACTAGTAGACGATTCAAGTTGATACTCCTTGTTGCCAAAGAAGATGAAGAATCAGACAAAAAATATTCATAACAGGTATGCTTTGCTTGAGAATTAATATCAGAATTCCAATTTGATTGTCTTTTCTAAGATCGAGGCTGAATTTCGTCTTTTGGAATCACTGTAACTTGAATTCTAGTTCTAATTACTTGAATGCTAAGCTGGTGTTTCCCCTACGTTTCTTGAATTGCACACAGTACACCTTCGAGTTTAAGCTCTAGTCATTTGGATGTTACACAACTAATCTCACCTAAACCAACCAACAAATTCTCAGTGGCCCACCAAGATGAAATTCCTATGAGAAGATGAAGGGATTGGAGTACACAATCATGATTCATGAGCCATGGATCATTCATAGGGATCTTAATTGCAATAACATCTTCATCAATGGAAACATCCTACAGGTAGATATAGATACAACTAAACATTACACCTATTTCATTCTACACATAATGTTTAATCATAAAACTTAGATGCTTTCTATATGAGTTTTATCGTCTCCCAAGGTCTTATGATACCCTTTTTGCATCAAAGCTCCGAATAAGTCTTGCCTTGTGAACCATATGCTGTAAAGACCATTTTACCCTTCATGTTACCAAGCCAAGAACTTCTGGTATTGACATTATTAACCATGAAGCTACATTGCGAGGAGCATTAAATTTTGGTATTGACATTATTAACCATGAAGCTACATTGCTTATTACAGGGTGTTATTTTGTATCATAATTGACCATTTTATGGTTTGATTCAATTTCCTTTTCTTTAGACCTGGTCGTAATAGTTTCCTTGTTTTCTCTCCTTAATTTGTATCTGGATTGACGGTTCCTTAGTATTCAATTGAAGCCTTTTACCAATTTCTTCATGGTATCAGAGCAGATACTTTTCTTATATTCAAAACCCTAACACCACTGTTCCACCATGACCGGTGGTGAGCAGAGTAAATAGAAGAATGAGGGAGAGTCCATAGACTCAAACTCACAATTCTACATACACGTTTCCGATTATCCTAAACAGATGCAAGTAAATAAGGTGCTGACCGATTCCAACTACAATGATTAGGTACAAGAGATGACAAATTTCTTGTTTGCCAAGAACAAGATTGGCTTTATCGATGGCTCGATAAAGAAACCAGAAAAAAAATGAATCTACTTACATGGCATGGATGCGTTGCGATGCAATGATAAAGGGCTGGCTCACCACAGCTATGGAGAAGGAAATACATGGCAGTGTCAAGTATGCTAACAGTGCTGCTGAGATCTGGGATGATCTAAAGGAGAGGTTTGGCAAGGAAAGGGCACTGAGAGTTTACGAGTTTAAATAGTCACTCACAGGTACTCGACAAGATGGGACTTCCGTCTCAGCCTACTACACAAACTTACGAGGACTATGGGATGAAATACAATTTGTATTACCAATTCCCCATTGCACGTGTGAAGGATGTAAGTGCGGGCTTGGAAGAAAACTTGTTGAACTCAAAGAGAAGGAGAGAATGTATGAGTTCCTGATGGGTCTTGACAGCGATTTCTCTGTGATACGGACCCAGATCTTAGCAACAAAACCAACACCAATTTTAGGGACGGCTTACCACCTGGTTGCGGAGGATGAACAACAAAGAGCTGCTTCCTTTAACATGAAAACGGCCCAAGAAGCGGTTGCCTTTCAAGCTTTTGTTCCAGCCAAACGTGAAGGACAACAACAAAAACAAAATGGGCACAAAGGACCAACAAAGGTGCTCTTGATAACAAAACTGAACATTGCACTTTCTGTGGGAGAGATGGGCACAACCGGGAAGGGTGTTTCAAACGAATCGGATACCCTAATTGGTGGCCTGGAAAAGCAAAGGGAGACATGACGAAGCCTAAAGCAGCCGTGGTCCAAATGAGTTCAAGTCCCATTCCTGGAATAACAGAAGAACAATACAAGATGTTTGTTAAACACTTTAGTGGTAACAACGACGTCAATGATTCTGAAACAAAACCGGAGGCGAATATGGCAGTTAGTTTTGATTTAAATTATGAGTGGATCGTTGACTCAGGAGCAACCGATCATATAACTTGTCAAAATAAATTGTTCAAGAACATAACTACATGTGTTAACGAGGCTCCCATCACCATTCCTAATGGTGATGCCATTCCTGTAAAAGGGAAAGGTGAACTTCTTTTAAGGGGAGCAATAACGTTAAAAGGAGTAATATTTGCACCAAACCTCAAATGCAATCTTTTGTTTGTTCATCGGCTAACAAAAGATCTTCATTATGCCATAACCCTTTTCCCTGATTTCTTTGTCATACAGGGCTTGGAGTCGAGGAGCTTGATTGGAGCGGGTAGGTGTAGCGGAGGTCTTTACCGATTAAAGGGGATAAAGGATGAAAGAAAGGCGATGATGGTTACTGCTGATATATGGCATAAAAGGCTTGGTCATGCTTCCAACATAAAATTGTCTCGGGTCAATTCGCTTAGAAACATCTCTTTTGATTCTGAAAATAAGACTTGTGATTCTTGTTTTAAGGCAAAGTTTGCCAGACTACCTTTTCCAATTAGTTCAATAAAAACTAAAGAATTTTTTGATTTGATTCATTGTGATGTGGGGGGGGGGGGCGTATATAATGCCTTTTTTTTCGAGGTCGACATATTTTTTGACCATTGTTTATGATTATAGCAGACCAGTCTGTTAAAGATCATCACTAGCCCAATAGAACAAATATTATCTAGAAGACTTTAGCTTGTTCTAGAACGCTCTAGAAGATTCTAGAACATTATGGAAGACTATGGAAGACTCCGGAATATACCGGAAGAGTCTAGAATACTCTAGAACGACATGGAAGACCCTGGAAGGTTATGGATCATTCTAGAAGACACTGGAGCAACCTAGACCTCTCCAGAACATGGTAGAATATTCTAGAAACATATGGAAGCATATAGAGTATGTTAGATAGTTCTAGAGTTATCTAGTAGGTAGTAAGTGTATACTAGTATCTAGAACCTTCCTAAGAGGCCTATAAATAGGTGTGGAGCTCATTTGCTCCAAACCATCCAAGAAAGCCTCAAAGAGAGCAGAGTGTGTAGTAGTCTCACAAAGTGTAAGGTCTTCTTAAGTGTCTTAATAAAAGTCTTTTTGTTTCCCATACAAAGAGTCGTGTTCAACACAGTCTGGATTTACTTAATCAGGCACAAGCATGAGGCCAGTGCTTGCCTAGTTGATTTTTACAACTTAATCAAAACTCAATTTGGAAAACCCATCAAAGCTATCAGATGTGATAATGGAGGGGAATATACCTCAAATTACATGAATGATTTCTACACTAAACAGGGAATAATTTTAGAAACTACATGTCCCCACACCCCACAACAAAATGGGGTGGTCGAACGAACACATCGACATCTACGTGAAATTGCACGGGCTTTGAAATTTGAAGCAAGTTTACCGACCAGATTTTGGGGTGAATGTGTTTTAACAGCAGCCTATATAATAAATAGGCTACCATCTCAGGTTTTAAACAACAAAGCGCCCTTCGAAATACTTTTTAAAAGAATTCCTAACTATGAGCACATGAAGGTCCTTGGGTGTTTGGTTTATTACAGGAACACTAACACAAAGGGTGATAAATTCGAACCAAGAGGGAAGCCTGGTGTTTTCATGAGCTATCCCTATGGTATCAAAGGGTACAAGGTTTATGATATTTGACAAAGGAAAATGATTACATCAAGGGATGTAAGATTTGTGGAAGAAGTGTTTCCTTTTTCCAACATATAACAAAAGGAAAAAGTCAAAGAGAATGATTTTCTCGAGAACATGGTTGAAACTGGAATGAATCAAGAGGATCAAGTGACAAGGGGAGTTAATGATCAGACCTTCCCAGTTGAACCTGATTACATTGAAAGCAATGAGGTTGACCCCATTCAAGGCTATCGGCAAAGTCAATCACAGGAGTTTAGTAATGACCATGAAGGAGACCTTGATTTGCATGAAACAAATACCAACTTGCATGAAACCATGCTACGTGAAGACGTCTCGAGTCATGATGATGAGGTGCAAAATGTTAGGAAAAAGAGAAACAGGTCTCGACCAAGACATCTAAATGACTATGTTGTTAATCTTCCCCCTTCGGTAGACCACACGCAACCTCATGTTGATCAAGCGTCCTCGACGGTACACCCACTTGCTCATTATCTTTCTTATGATAAATTTTATGAATCTCACAAAGCATTTCTAGCGGCCATCAATTCTCACGATGAGCCAAAGAGCTTTTCTCATGCTTCACAAGATCATGAATGGAGGGAAGCCATGAAAAGGGAGATTTGTGCCCTCGAGCAAAATGATACGTGGGTTCTTCAAGACTTGCCATAGGGAAAGAAGGCCATAGATCCCAAATGGGTCTATAAGGTGAAGTACAAGCCAAACGGACAAGTCGAACGATACAAGGCGAGACTTGTTGCAAGGGTTTCACTCAAATGGAGGGTGTGGATTATCATGAGACATTTGCCCCTATTGCGAAGTTGGTGACCATAAGAACGCTTCTTACTCTTGTAGTCAAAAGAGATTGGATTATTCATTAACTTGACGTGAATAATGCAATCTTGCATGGTGATCTAGAAGAAGAAGTGTACATGAAAATTCCTCAAGGTTTCTCCACCAAAGAGGAAACAAGAGTGTGCACATTGAAGAAATCGATATATGGCCTGAAAAAAGCTTCACGTAAATTACTAGGTGGATGCCATTTATGTTGCTGCGTTAATATATGTTCACGATGTTATAATCGTTGGCAACAACATTGAAAAGATACAGTTCACGAAAACCCAGTTGGACGAGATGTTCAACATTAAGGACCTTGGGAACTTGAAGTATTTTCTGGGAATTGAATTAGCTCGCAAATCGGAGGGCCTTGTTCTGAGTCAAAGGAAATACACTTTGGACATTCTTGAAGACAGCGGTTTTCAAGGATGTCGACCAAGTTCATTTCCCATGGAACAAAATTTCAAGCTTGATGGAGATGAAGAAGGGAAGGTTGATGCAAATGAATACAGAAGATTAGTAGGGAGACTTCTCTACTTACAAGCCACAAGACCGGACATAGCTTATTCAGTTAATGTCCTAAGCCAATTTGTTGCGGATCCTAGACAAAACCATATGGATGCTGTCACCAGAGTGCTTCGCTATCTCAAGTCCACACCTGGGCAAGGTATCCTATTTCCAAAGGATGGAGGAACCAATTTGGTTACATATTATGATTCGGATTGGCTTAGGTGTCCTTACTCTCGGCGTTCAAGAACAGGCTACTTGCTTCTTCTAGGAGGAGCTCCAATACCCTGGAAGTCCATGAACCAATCTGTGGTCTCTCAGTCTTCGGCTGAGGCAGAATACCATGCCAAGGCAACAACTGTAAATGAACTTATGTGGGTTCGTTGGTTACTGTGTGAGCTCGACGCACAACCTATTGGTCCGACTCCCCTCTTTTATGACAATCAAGCGGCCAGGCATATTGCTAACAATCCAGTGTTCCATGAACGGACCAAGCACGTTGAAATGGACTGTCATTTTGTTCGTGAGCAAGTTGAAACTAAGGAAGTTAAACCTTTATACATCGACACCAAGCATCAAATCGTAGACCTGCTTACCAAGCCCTTAGGTGCTCAACAACTTCATTCAAGTTGGGTTCTGTAAACCTACACACTCAAACTTGAGGGGGAGTATTACAGGGTGTTATTTTGTATCATAATTTACCATTTTATGGTTTGATTCAGTATCCTTTTCTTTAGACCTCGTTGTAATAGTTTCCTTGTTTTCTCTCCCTAATAACTAGTAGCCACGATTACTGAATCAAATTATTCCATTTTTCCAAAACCAAGTTTATTTTTCGTGCGACTAAATTCATGGATCACAGGTAAACTGAATATATAGCACAAGTACAACAATAAACAATATAGCATTCGTGTTCCATCTTGATATTTGAAAACAAGATTTTACAAATAATAATAATACATGAATTGTCTTAACAAATAGGCATATAATACAACAACAAGTAAACTAGGTCACCTGTAATCCAATCCGTCTTGAATGTCTGTTTAGTGATATCTTGAGAATACATGTAGTTTTGAGGGTCAACACAACGTTGGTGAGAGTTACAGGTTTTCTGTCGACGGTAGTAATAATACTTTTAAAAGCGTTCAAAAACTATTTTCTTTATAAGTAAACCATATTTAAATAAACTTTGAAAAACCAAAAGGTATCTTGGTATAAGAAAATCCATGCTCAAAATGGTTTTGAAAGAATCAAGTTTATGAGTTGTAGTAAGAGAGAGAGAGAGAGAGAGAGAGAGAGAGATATTCGAGTTAATGTTTATAGTGACTTCAATAACCGAGCTATGTGACTAAATGTAGCCTGCTACATCGCTTCATTGGACATCGTAGTAACAATTGTAGACACTTATCACCCACTTAGATTGATCGGTCGAGGTTCTAGCTAGCAACCGCAGGTGGGGATGTCAACCCCGTATAGATCTATACATATGTATCTCGCTCTGAATATTAACGGTTATAATAGTGTGGGTATGCTAAGTGTTTAGAATCAGCCAATGAATATTGTCTCACTAAAAAGCCCTTATCTAAAAAGTATGTGAATAACTCTCAACCCTAATTTAATTGTGATTAAGTCACGAGGCACAATGAATTTCATTATATAAAGTTTATAAAAGCCGAGTATGCTTGGCATGTATGTAAAAGTATAATGTACTCACTTTTATAAAGATGAATGGTTCAAAGTAATGAACATATGTACATGTATAAACGTTGTGTAATTAAACATATAATATACATGCATAGTAATAGCTTAAATCCTTGAAATACTACAAAGTTTTATTTCGTGCTTTTTATGATATACAATGTCACATAAAAATAATATATTTTTGTATCATGTAGCATTTATTGTGTGGATTAGTTATTTCACGATAAAATAACCATAATACGTATACGAAAAGTTTATACTAGTCTATTTGTAATAATATGCTAAATTGTTAAATAACATTTTTATAAACTAGATTTATTGTATTTTCGCATAAAGGATAATATATTTGTATAGACAAGGTATATAGGCACATATATTAAAGTCCCATTATTTTACCATAATTTGGGACTTATTCGTAAATTATGGTAAAATAATGAAACTTTATTAAAACCGGGTAAGTAATGAAACCGGTAAACCGGGAAAAATGGGCCAAATCGTCATTTTTACCGGTAATTAGGACATTTTCGTAAACGAATTTTAGTTTGAGAATTTTTCGTAAATTAGAGTAAAATATTGGGACTTTTACGGAGATTTCCCATTTAAATTCAAGTTTGATTCCCTTTGGTTTTTACTTGGTCAAAATAAAAAAAAAACGTGTTTTGTTGAAACCCTCGGATACGATCGACATTCAACTGCATCAGGGGAGGAGCACCTCCTATGCTTTTCTTGATCCAAAAATGGCGAGGTGGTAGTCAGAATATATTGGCAGCGACAGGCTAGTGGCGGCAGGAAGCAGCGATGGGTGGCAGTGGGTGGCTCCTCTACTCCCTTTCTTGCGTTCGTCTTTCAATCGGTGAGGGAAAAGGGAAGGGTGGCTCGGCAGTTTTGAACCTGAGAAATCACCTCCGGTGCTCTATTATCTTGAAGAAAGAAGAAAGGAGGCAGATCGATCGTTGGATGGGAGAAGCACCTTCGGTGCTTCACTGTGTCGCAGAGGAGAAAACGAAAGCAACAATGGCTGCTTAAGTGCGCTTCTTCTGTCTTGAATGGAAGGGATGAAGTTGAGGGATCAAATGAGGTTATCGTCGGTTGCTTCTTCGACGAGGGTTGCGGTGGCAACACTTGATTCTAGTTTCTCATCAGGCAGAAAACACGAAAGTGACCGGGGATGTTTGGATTGCTTCTTCAACAGAAAAAGACGATGAACGGGATCAGCAACAGGTATGGGTTTTGTTTGTTTTGACAAAAAATCAGTGAAGTGTTTGGGATGGTTTCAATTGTAAGGAAGGGGAATCAGATCAGCACAATGATCCCAAGGGTGTTTGTTTGCTATTGTTTGATAATCATAGGTTTTTTATTTGACAGTTCCGATCAACTGGAAATGATGAAATAAAGGGAAGTTGTTGCCTCTATTGCTGACCGGAAGAACCAGCTCCGAGTGGTCTTCTTCACCGGACGAAATGGTAAAGGGAAAGAAAGGTTGGAGTGTTTGTGTGGGTTTAATTCCTTGGTTAAGATTCATATATGTATATAGATGTACATGATTCTAGAAATTTTGAGTTATCTCTTGGCTAAGATTTATAATAACCGGATTGGATAATAATATATTATTTCCAAAATATATTGCCAATAATTGAAATCTTATCAAAATCAATAGTTTAGGGTTTCACGATTAATAAATCTGAAAACTTCTGATTTTTCAACTTTTATAAATATTTTTAATAATATATTTCAAGTATGAAATTAAATAATAGACTATGACCTGAGTCTAAAAGCGCTTTCAGAATTCCCATTTGAGGTGTGCAAGTCCCTCAACGGATAGAAACAGTTTTAGCGGTTTTAAGAAAATCAGTATTATATTGGTTTTGGATTCATAAAACGGTCGTATCTTTTGCATACATACTCCGTTTTGAATGTTTTTTATATGTTCAGAAATAGGGAAACACGTACTACGAGTCTAGAGTGTTTTTATTGCTCACAACTTCTTAATATGAAATTTCAGTTTTTCAGACGCATTCCTAAGGTTGTAGTTTGAGCAGTTTGATTTGTTTGCCATATTACATATTTGTAAATAAGATACCATCCTGTATCTTATAATAGTTGAAATGAACTCATTTATTTCACATTAGATGCACTAAAACTCTATGAGTCAAATTACCAAGAGGTTTACTGTGAACTTGACCGTTCACAATCTTTGACCTAAATTCCGGGATGCCACATATAAATAGAATAAATTGAGCAAACTTATAAAATAAATTATAGTTTAATACTCACTCTCAGTTTTAGTGGGAGGTTCACAAATACTTAAACTATCCTGAAATTCAAAAATAAAACAAAAAAACTGTGTAGGTAATCCTTTATTAAAACTATCAGCAAACTGGTGAGTAGAATGAACATGCAGAACGCGTACATGACCAATGGCAATGTGTACCCTAACAAAATATAAATTTATTTCCACATGTTTGGTTCTTCAATGTTGCATTGCATTCGAAGATAAGGACATGACACTAACACTAACACAAAAAACAACGGTAGTGCGAGATAACGGACATGACAATTCAAGTAGAAGATTGTTAAGCCAAGCAGCTTAAACATCAACCTTGGCTACCCTTTGTACTCGGCTTCGATGATAGAATGATACACGACGTGTTTCTATTTGGAGGAACGTGAAACAAGATTTTCACCAAGACAGACATAGAACCCAGACGTAGATCGATGTTTCTGAGGACAACCAACCCAATCAACATCAGAATACGAGACTAAACGGTCAACATGAGACGAAGGAATGTGAATAACATGGGAAATAATATCCTAGAGATATCAAAGGATTCTCTTGAGAACAAGAAAATGAGGTTCCTAAGGATCATACATGAAGAGACAGATTTCTTGAACCGTAAATGCAATATCTGGACGAGTGAATATTAGGTATTGAAGAGCTCCAGCAAGGTTTAAGTGGAGAATAGGGTCCGACACATGTTTACCAATAGTAGAAAGTTAGGGTTTAGTGTATGATGGAGTACTACAAGGATTTCAAATGGATATTTCAGCACGAGAGATGATTTTTTAGCAAAAGAAGATTGTGATAAGAAAATCCCATGTTTTGACTGAGTAGCAGTAATGCCGAGAAAGTAAGATAGAGGTCCTAGGTATGTGATGGAAAACTCAACAGACAGTCGAGAAATGACTCTGGTGATTAGGGATGGGTCGGAAGCTATAAGAGTTATATCATCAACATATAACATAAGATAAATAGCTTGGTTTCCTTGATGATTCGTGAAGAGAGAGATTTCTGATTGACTACATCGAAAGCAGGAAAAGTGATGCAAACATTGAAACGCTAATTCCAAGAACGGGGAGTATTTTTAAGACCGTAAAGGGCTTTGCATAAATGACAGACATAATCAAGATGTTGAGGATAAACATAATCAAGAAGTTATTTCATAGAAACCTCTTCGTTTAGATCGTCATGCAAGAAAGAATTTTTGACATCAGCCTTATGGATAGGCTAGTGAAGGGAGATAAAAATGCTTAAGACAATGTGAATGGTGGTTAGTTTGACAACCAGACTGAAGTTGTCATGAAAGTTGAGATCGGGTAGTTGGGACAATCCCTAACCAACAAGGAGACCTTTATAGTGGTTGAAATTAGCGTGAGAGTCAAGCTTATGTTTGTAACACCAATGACAGCTAACTACGTTGGCACAATGGGGAGGAGGAGCAAGAACCACAAGTTTTGTTGGAGTTGAGAGTTGCCATTTCAGAATTTATGGCAGACTTCTACTTAGGATTGCATAACACTTGAGCAGTAGACTAGGAATACGATATATTTCGGTGGTCGTAGAGAGTTTCATCATGAGGCAAGGTTTAAGAGTACAAATCTTAGAACGGGTAGCCATGGGATGGACAAGACCTTGCATGGTAGAAGTGTTGGCCGGGAGAGTCGATAAACGGAAAAGAAGGAGACGGTGTAGAGTAATTGTCATTGATGTCAGGATCATAAGGAGAGAAAGATGAATAATGACTTTATGTTGTAGAGGCCGAGGGTGTGATTTGTTATGTGGGAGTAGGAGTGTGTGGGATATCGTCATCAGGAACAAAAGAGTCATTCTCAGAGGTGGGGGTTGGTACTGGAAGTCAACATACAGAAAGCGATCTTCAACAAAAATCATATGACGAGAAGTAATGATTCGATGAGTGGTGAGATCAAGACACTGATGACCTCTATGATTTGATGAAGGGGCAAGGTACACAGAAGCGGAAGAACGATTCAATAGTTTAAGAGTAGTAGTGGAAGATGTATTTAGATAATAGATACATCCAAAACATGAAGGTGGTCGTACGTAGAAAAGAAACCAAATACGATTTCAAAAGGAGTATTAAAAGAAAGAGTAGTAGTAGTAGGAAGGAGATTGAGACTATGGACAATAACATGAAAACCTTCAGTGCAAAATTTTGTAGGGGTGGATTCTTGGAATAGATATGTACGAAGAATGTTATTGATCGTGTGAATGGCGCGTCCAACTTTTCCATTTTGTTGAGACGTGTAGGGGACATGAAAATCGAATACAAAAACCCTTAGATTGAAAGTTAGTTAGAAGATATTGTTTGTTTAATTAACGACCATTATCATGTTGGATGGATTATATATTAGTGTTGAATTGGTTTTTAACATAAGCTTGAAAATTGAAAAATATGATATAAACATCATATTTCAAAAATAAAAAAGGGAAAAACCCATAAGAAGTGTGAAAATTCATCCAAAAACAAGATATAATATTTGAAACCACTAATGCTAGTAACTGTAGATGTCGATGAATCACAATGTACTAGTTCAAATAAAGTAGAAGTTTTTAGTTAAATGAATGAAAAGGTAAATGAACATGTTTCCCAAGTTGACAAGCATGACAAAGTGGGAGCTTATGAGTACTAATTTTAATAAAATTACAAGAATGCAAAAAATAAAGAATGGAAGATGCGAGATGCCCTAGCCGTTGGTGCCAAGTAGAAAGAGACAATGAAGTTAGATCCATAGGAAAAATAGGAGTGTAGGAAGGTGTGATTGTGTACAACTCACCAGAGCTATCACATCACTAAGAAAATTTAAGGACTCAAGATCCTTTACAGATAAACCAAATGGAAACATTATTATCAGTTGTGAATTTACGAACTGACAAAAGATTTTTGAAAATATAATAAGAAAAGATCATCATTTAGCATAAAATTATTTTGAGACAACGGAATAAAGCCATGACATGTGTGACTAATGAGAAGTACTACACCATTACCAACCCTGATAGATTTAGAAGTACATGGTGTTAAATAGAGCAATTTATCTTGGCAAAACGACATGTGGGAGCTCGCACTGGTATTAATGTAAAAGTGATTGTTGGGTGTTGTTTTGGGTGGTGTTTGAATAGACATTGCTTGAACAACTGAGTTGAGATTAGTGAACTATTGAGGCGGCGATTACCTGGTCATATGGATCACAAATGATGGATCAAATTGTTGTGGAAGGTACCCTACACTAATGGAACAGGTCCATTGGCAAAAATGATGCCCGAACTGGGCTTGGTTGACATACGGACTCGCTGCAGCCAACTGAAACACATCAAAAGGTGGCCTGGTGTGCTGATGTACCAGTCCTAGTTGTTGTGGGTCGAAGTTGGTTTGGCCAGGCAAGAATGAGGGATGCCTGGTGAGTGAAACTGCATAAAATGGGCTACTATATTGCATATGTGGGTGTTGGGCAACAACAAAGTTGCTAAAATTATTCTGGTGATGTCCTAAAATTCCTGCAAAAGAAGATTATTGTCCCGCTAAAGAGCCCGCAAAAGAGTTAGTACGAGTACACGAGCTAGGTTTACCACCCTGGAACCATTCCGGTTATTATTGTGATTTTTATTCCACTTATTTTCCTATTTTCCAGATTGTGTGGATACCGAGTACAGTGCCATGTTAGCTGGTGTGAAAGAATCAAGTAGCAAGTCGGAGGATTCTTAACTTGTAAGAAAGATGGAAACAACCTTGTGTTGGTAATGACATCAAAAATGTTGTTGTGGGATGAAGGAAGATGTATGAGTATTTTCATAAGTAGCTCAGTTTTAGTAATCAATGAATCCACATCGTCTAATGTATTTGCTAAGTTTTTGAGTGTGTGACTGTAATCAGTGGTTGAGGAGGCACCTTTTTACTATTTCAGAACTGATCTTATAATTGAAGTATTCTTGACATTTTGTTGTTGAGAAAGAACTCGTCAAGCTTATCCCATAAGTCTTTAGCAGTGCAATTGTCGTTAGAGATAATCTGTAGCAAATTTGGGTCGCATGTTGAATAAATCCAAGATTTGACTAGTGACTCCCAATCTTCATCATCTTCTACAGAAGGCTATGATTTTCTATTTATATGTCCATATGCCTTTGCATCTTTATAGATATCAAGAAAAGTATGATTCTATAATTTGTACTTTGAGCCATTTGTTGTTAGTTTAAAGTTGAATTGGACATACAAATTCATAACAACGTAGACAAGTTGGTGTGCAACATGCATTGGTGTCGAGTTTGTGGCAGGTATAGTTGACATGGTTCTGAAGAAACAAAAAAAAATATTAATGAAATAAGTACAGAATAGAATCAGATTTCTTACTGCGGGTAGAGGGAATGTAGCAGGGAATTGAACTGAACTCGTGGTTGAGAATAGCAGTGGAATGAGGACATGAACAGAGAATAATCGTAGGTATGTCATTTTTTTGGTCAAAAAGTGATAAGCTAATTTCGTAACTAAATTAGTAAATGTGGTTTGATGTTTAAAATAAAATATGTAAAACCAAAATGCATAGTATCATGAAATATGTTAAAGATTTTGGTAGTACGAAATATCCTAGGAAGAAAATATTGATATCCAGGGAACTATTTATTAAAGTGTTTTATTCCATAATATAAATGATTGTATTTAAAGTGTTTGGGACAACAATAGTGTTAAATTTGTTTAATACATGAATTCGTATAATAAGTCTCAAGAAACTCAAAAATTTACCAAGATACCAAAGAATATCTTAGTAGTTTTGATAATAGAATCATAATAACAATTAAGTAAATAAGAGAAAATGTTGTAATTGATCAAAAAATAGTTAATAAGTAAAAGAAGATGTAAGAACACAGTGATGTACAAGGAAAGACCTTAATCCTTTTGGATCTTCGACATAAAACCTCGGGAGGTAATAAAATCACCTGCCTTAGAAATTACATTAATTGAAATAAAATTACAAGTGCTAGCTGATCTTAATGTGAGTGTAAAAGTACTAAAGTGTTGAAAGAATGAGAGTGAGAATCAAGGTCAGAGTTTGTGATTGAGTGGTGATCACCTAGGCTTTTATACACATCGATAAGAAATAATAATATGATACTCTAGAGATCTTCCTTGATCCATGCTTGACCTGGTTTTCTCGATGGTCTTCAACGTTCACAAGGTCTTGACCACGTGCTTTAGACCTGGTTGAATCCTTTCTAGTCTAGTTCATAGTCTCTGCATAAGATATTACAAGAAACATGATGGAGGTCCAAGATATTGACTAAATCGAAGATCTTGGGCTTGCCCGAGATGTTAGTAAGAGTTCAGGATATAAAATAAAGTAAATGAAAATTCTACACATAACAATTGCCTCCAGAAATCTTCAATCTGGGATCCAGGGATATTGTAGATTTCTATGCGCGAAATTTATTTGGAAAATAGGGATGTTACGTGGCATGCTTCTTTAAGTTTGATCATATCCATCCATGCTTATAGGAAATTTGAATATTTGATTAGCCTAGATTATCGTAACAGACCCTTATATAAATCTGAGTTGATATTTTATTCAACTACAATCACAAGGGTTTCTTTTCTAAGCTATGACTTCATTCTCCCATTTTGTTCACGATTATATTTACCATGGGCAAGAAGCCTACCATATCTAGGGCTAGGTCCAATGCCCCCATTATCAAAGAATTCATTGATTTGGGAATGCTACCCCAAGATGAGAGTGAGAGAGGCCCTTTTTCAAATGTTGATATCGAGTTACTTCGATCATCAGGAAAGTTTCCTAAGTACACCATTTTTAGAGTTCCTGAATCATTTCTAAGATCAGATTATCTTTCCCTACCTGGACCTATTTCTATTAGTTTCCCTTTCCTATTGGCTTGTCGTTGCTTTTTCCTCCACTGATTTTAGAGTTTTTTGAAGTCACCGGGCTCACTTATTCCCAAGTTATGGCAGTTATATGGTGTATCTTGTTTTGGATTCATCACCTTAATGAGTCTGAAGGTACAAATCTTGGATTGCACGATATAGCAAGCCTTTACAATCTCCAAACTTTTGCGTATGGACGTGTTGCTCTTAAGATCAAAACTTCATGGCCTTATTTGGATCTGAAAAGTTCCCCAACCGATCATGATTGGAAGAAGTGATATTTATTTGTCAATGTTCCTTCTCTTGGCTAGGATCTTTCTCCATCCAAAGATTGGATGATAGAGGGTAAGGTTTCAAATTACTTGATTTTTTGTGTTTATTTCTGGATCTTTAATTTTCCACTTTATCTTGGAAAGTTCCTAGATTTGGTGAACCATGTCCGGCTCGTGAAGATACTAAGGAGAAATTTCGGAAATTTTTGGAGCTTTCTGTTGAAAAAATAAGCTTTAATATTCTGCCTGACTGCCTCCCTGAGGGGCATTTGAATACTTCTTTGGTGGTCAAGGATCGGGAAATTGCCATGTCTGCAGGTAATTTATTAATATCAAGTCGTCTATCTTTGTTCGGGATAACAGTTAAGTCATCTTTTTCATGTCCTCATCATACTCGATCAGGTGTTCCTTTTGGTTCTTCTTTTAATGTCGAAGATTTCACATCTTCAACACTTGTTATAAAAAACTTAGAAGCCTTCTAATTCTAGTGTGAGAAATCTGGAAATCAAGCCTAAATATCCAGAGCCCAAGAAAAGAAAGGTTGCGTTGGAAATGGGTCAGTAAATTTTTTTTGAAGGGTAGAACCATTTTGAAATCAAATAAAAAATAAGATTATTGAATTGATGTGTAAGTTTTCATTTTAACATATTTTCCTTCAAATGCTAGTATTGATCTAATGTCTGCGGTATAGGCTACAAATTTGATGCTAAGAGGAGCTGAAGAATTAGAGGGAACTTGAAGACATGAAAAAACAAGTTGAGCACGACTCGAAAATAAGGATAAGGAACTGGCAATTAAGGTGAAGGAGTTGACCACCAAGAATGTTGAATTGAATGATAAGAAGTAGGAATTGAATAAAGTGGTGGTAGAACGTGATGAGTTGAATATCTTGTTGGCTGAGATGGAGGGAGAGGCCAAGATATTCACTACTATCTCAAGCTAGGTTGAAGATGATGGATGACATTCAGGAAAGTAGACATTTCGCAGATAGACCCTCATTTACGTTATCAAATTAAATTAAATTGTATTATAACTAAATAAATAAACAATAAGTTTTCTTATGTTATGTGTTTACAAAGTTTTCTTTATATATAATATTGTATTTATATTATACGGATAAATATTATAACGAAATATGTAACGCCTGGTTCCTGGTATGTAATTAAAATCATAATTTATTCATTTTTATAGGGAAACTCGACGAGTTGGAAGCCCCAGACTCGTCGACTGGAGACATTTCAGGAAAGTAGACATTTCGCGGAAAGTAGACATTCAGGAAAGTAGACATTTCGCGGATAGACCCTCATTTACGTTATCAAATTAAATTAAATTGTATTATAACTAAATAAATAAACAATAAGTTTTCTTATGTTATGTGTCAAATTAAATTAAACTTATTTTTATGGATGACATTCAGGAAAGTAGACATTTCGCGGATAGACCCTCATTTACGTTATCAAATTAAATTAAATTGTATTATAACTAAATAAATAAACAATAAGTTTTCTTATGTTATGTGTTTACAAAGTTTTCTTTATATATAATATTGTATTTATATTATACGGATAAATATTATAACGAAATATGTAACGCCTGGTTCCTGGTATGTAATTAAAATCATAATTTATTCATTTTTATAGGGAAACTCGACGAGTTGGAAGCCCCAGACTCGTCGACTGGAGATGTTGAGGACCGCGGGTTTTGAGAAAACCTACTCGACGAGTTGAGAAGCCTCAACTCGACGAGTAGGCTGGTAGAAATGAAACCCTAATTCCATGGTTTGCACCTTATTTAAAGACCTTAAACTTTTCATGTTGGCCTCATTTCCAGCCTCCAAGTCCCTAACGCTAAATCTCGAAACCCTAAAGCATATTTGAGTGATTTTGAGCCATTTTGAGTATTCTTGTGGGTGTTTGAAGCTCTTGGAAGGAGGGAAAGTTTGAAGGAACAAGGAAGAGTTGCTAGATCCAAAAACTTCACTCCATTTTTCGTCACTTTCTGGTAATCAAGTCTCAAACTTGACTCGTAGTTGATTAGATCTCCTTCTTAGCACCTTTATCTTGGTTTTTGTCCCTTTATCATGGTCCTTGGGAGTTGAACGTCCCAAGTCGTTAATCCTTTCAGATCCAAGGTCTTGAGGGGATTTCATGGCAAAAAGGTGTCAACTTTATGGCCATGGAAGTCCCATGCAACCCTTAAGCCATCATTTTGGCACTTTGATCTTGTAATGGCCATGCATGTAGAGTAAGCTGGAGACTTTACGTGATCATCTACTCTCTAAGGTCCAAATCTATGTTCCTATGTCCTATCTTGAAGTTTGATGGCCTTTGGATTTAGATTTAAGCCTTTTGGGGGCTTAGGGTTGAGCTTAATCCCTTACGAGGGGTATTAATGGGTAAAGTTGGAAACTTTACCCTTCTAGAGGCATTTCCAGTCTGGATCTGGAATATAGGGTTTAGATATGAGGAATAATGGCTTAATGCATTAAGAAGGATTAACAGACTGAAGAACTCGACGAGTTCATGGAGGAACTCGACGAGTTGATTTGAAGTGTCTTGATTCTGTTGAAAAGGAAGAACTCGGCGAGTTGGAGGAAAAGTCGACGAGTTGAGTCGAAACATCGCGATTCTGTGATTTATGGAAACTCGTCAAGTTGAAAGATAACTCGACGAGTTGAGTCAACTCGGAGCGTTGACTTTGACTTTGACTTTGACACATTAAAACTCTTTTAAATATAATGAATTGTTGGGTTTTATTCAAAAATAGTCTAATTATAGTGTCAAAATTATGAGATTAGCAACGAAAGCATTTTACAATTAATATCAATAAAACCATTTTATACTCATATTCCAATGATCATTTTGCAAAGCATGGAAATATTAAATAAACCATAGAAGGAAAAAGAACTACAACCTTTGAAGACTTTGATTCCTCTCGGGAAGATGGAAGTTTATGAAGATGGCAAAGACTCTAAAGTAGAAACTCTCTATAATATATCCACCAAGCAAGAGTAAACAACCAAAAGATGTTAGTCTTTACTTGTATATTAGTTCTTCTTAAGCCTCAAAAGTTTATACTAAATAAACCTTAAAAGGAGAATCAACTAAAGTTCTCAACTCTACACTACACCATGCAAGAGACGAGAGGGAAGAAAGAGCATCATGCTCTCAATGTTAGGAGAGAAAAAGTGATGAAATAGATTGGCCACATAAAATGTCACACCCCCGAACCAGGACGGCGGAAACGTCCGGGGGCGGATGACGTCGTTGAACAATATCATAACAATTGAATATAAATGAAACATAGCAACACAAACATTCATACATTGAGATTTCAAGTATTACATTGTTTACAATTTCTATTTGTTCAAAAGTTGAATACAAATACTGGAGAGCAGAAAACAAGAAATAACGAAGCCGACCCTCAAGAAGGGTTGAATACTGGTTTCCTGAGAATACAAGTGATTTTGAAAAGTGTCAAAAATTAAGTTGGTGAGTTCATAAGCATTTTTGTGTGAAAGTATTTGTACTGTTTTTGTGTAAAATGATTTTTGTATAATTTTAGAAAAGTCGGCATTTTCTTTTATCTGAACTGTAAATGTATGTATCCCCTTTGTATCTCTTCCTTATAAAATGATAATGTATGTTTCCAGAAGATCCAATGTTTTCTTAAATATGAACTGTAAATGTATGTATTTCCTTTGTAACACCCAAAAATTTCAAACCAATTTAAACTTTTAAAACATGTCAAGTTCATCAAAACATTACAACTTTGTTTTCAAAATATTATTTATCAGAGTATTCCCAGAAACATAAACATAATATGAGGAGATGTACGATCATGCATTCGCCTTGCCGCGATCCCCTGATGTACCTGAAACAATAAACTGAAACTGTAAGCCCGAAAGCTTAGTGAGTTACCCCCAAAATACCGATACACATACAGTCCACATAACCATGTCAGCAATAACATATCATAACAAACTGAACAGAACATCACATAACGGGTCCACAGCCCTACAGACTGTAATACCCACGAGCCCACAGTACGAGTCTCCCTTAGCCCATAACTGGAATGCTCCCGAGCCCACAGTACGAGTCTCCCTTAGCCCGTAACTGGAATGCTCCTACGGTTTGTTGGCTACCGCACGAAGCAGTACAACCTCAACCCATCCCATATAACAAACACATAACATAACCACTGAGCATGCAATAATCACATAACATCACAGGTAGTCCTACAGATCTACCTAACTGGCATAACCACTAGCATGCAACACTAACTCGTACTCAACCTCTAACACTGCTAGGATAACATATCCAGTGGGCCGGCCTTGGTGCCTTAGACCCCTTAGTATAGTGAGGGTAACTCACCTCGCAACTTCCGTCTGAAACTAGAAAGCTCAACTCCCGGATCACCAACACGAACTCCACCACCTATAATTACCATAAAACCCTTTTTCATAAATCTCCAAATTACCAGAATACCCTCAGAAGTCAACTGGTCAACCCTTGGTCCAAGTCAAAGTCCATAGTCAAAGTCAACAGTCCATGTTGACTCGACTCGTCGAGTGCAGTTCACCGACTCGTCGAGTCCTTCCTGAACTCGAGAAGTCGTGAAATCCTTGATTGGCTCGTCGAGTTCCCCTTTAACTCGCCGAGTTCATACGTGTCCAAGAATTGGGAGAAACCTTAGCCGACTCGCCCAGTCTTCGAACGACTCGCCGAGTTCAAGGCAATCATCAACGGACTCGTCGAATTGTTCATCCAAATCGTCGAGTTCAAGGCCATCTTCAAACAACTCGTCGAGTCAACCTTGCGACTCGCCGAGTTCCTTCAGCCCTTAAGCCATACAGACTCATTTAAGCCATGCAATGGCTCCAAATTACAGATCCAAGCTTCTAGAGCATGCTTTTCACGTAAAGTTGCAAACTTTACGTGTATGCATGGCTAAAAAAGCTCTTAATGGCAATTCTAAGCTCTTAATGGGGTTTCATGCACAAGGAGGGTCTCAATCACCCCCAAACCCGCAACTTTATGACTCTAGGACTTAGGAAGGGTCCAGATCTGAAGTTACAACCTCAGATCTAACCCATAGCTCCCCATATCAACTCAAAATCCATAAAACCCTAAAACTTATCTAAAAGAAAAGAGATCTAGAAGGATAGGGAAGTAAAGATTGCAACTTGATACCTCCAGAAGATGCTAGCTGAGGTAAGTTCTGCTTCCCACACCTTCCTTGCTTCAACTCCTTTGCTCTTCAAGCCTTTTCCCTCCTAGCCAACTTTCTTTCCAAGGCTTAAATCACACCAAGAAGAGTACCACACGAATTAGGGTTTCACTGAGCTCTCAAAGACTGTAAAGAGGCCAAAGGAGGCTGAGGCTACTTTAAATAGGGTGCAAAACCCCGGGATTTAAGGTTTCATCTACTAGCTCCTACTCGTCGAGTCCCTTCATGGACTCGGCGAGTAGGTCACTAAACACGCGTATCAAACCCGCTGCTACTCGACGAGTAGGGCAACCGACTCGTCGAGTAAGCCTTGAAACAAATTAACTTCTTATTTAAACGATACCTGGGAATCGGGGCGTTACAATTCTCCCCCACTTGAACTAAACTTCGCCCTCGAAGTCTGCTGGAATAAACAATGTCGGGTAATGCTCACGCATTTCCGCCTCCGGCTCCCATTTCCATTCGGATCCCCTCCGATGTTCCCACTGCACCTTCACCAAGGGTATTTCCTTGTTCCGAAGGATCTTCTTCTTCCTTTCCAAAATGGCCACCGGCCTCTCCACATAATTCAGGCGTTCATCGACCTGAATGTCATCCAGTGACACCACTGCCTCCTGGTCCGTGATACACTTCCGCAATTGCGAAACATGGAACGTGCTATGAATCCGACTAAGCTCTTCCGGAAGCTCCAGCCTATAAGCTACCTTGCCAACCCTGGCAATGATCCTGAACGGCCCAATATATCGGGGACCCAATTTTCCCCTCTTCCTGAAGCGGATCACGCCTTTCCAGGGCGATACCTTCAGGAGTACCATGTCACCGACCTGAAACTCTATCTCGGAGCGGCGACGGTCGGCGTAACTCTTCTGCCGACTCTGAGCGGTCTGCAGCCGCTGCCTAATCTGCTGAATCTTCTCGGTAGTCTGCAAGACCACCTCCGTCCTACCCATCACCCTGTGGCCAACCTTGCCCCAACAAACCCGGGTGCGACATCTCCGCCCGTACAACAGCTCGAATGGCGGGGCGCCAAGGCTAGAATGATAGTTGTTGTTGTAGGCGAACTCCGCAAGCGGTAGGTGATAATCCCAACTCCCACCGAAATCAATGACACACGCCCTCAACATGTCCTCGAGGGTCTGAATAGTCCGCTCGCTCTGGCCGTCTGTCTGCGGGTGGAATGTTGTGCTGAAGTGCAACCGCGTGCCCAGCTCCTCGTTAAACTTTTGCCAGAAGCGGGAGGTAAACCTGACGTCCCGATCAGAGACAATGGAAACGGGAACCCCATGGCGAGACACGATCTCGCGAACGTACACTTCGGCCAATTTCTCGGCCGATGAGCTCTCCCGTATAGCCAAGAAATGGGCACTCTTGGTCAATCGATCCACGATGACCCATATAGCATCAAACCCCTTCGCCGTCCTCGGCAACTTGGTAATAAAATCCATCGTGATCTGTTCCCATTTCCACATGGGAATCTCTAGAGGCTGCAGCTTTCCATGCGGCCTCTGATGCTCGGCCTTGACCATCCTACAGGTCAAGCACCTCTCGACGTACCAAGCGATCTCTCGCTTCATGCACGGCCACCAATAGCTCAAACTCAAATCCCGGTACATCTTGGTGGCCCCTGGGTGAATAGAGAAATGAGACTTATGAGCCTCCTCCATAACCGTCTGCCTAACCCCACCAGACATCGGAACCCAAACCCGACCACATCGAGTCAATGGACCCCGACTATCCTGCACGAACCGGGTATTCTCACCCTTGATCCTCTCCAGCTTCCAATTCTCCGGTCGCATGCCCTCTACCTGGGCATCTCTGATCAAACTCACAAGCGGAGAATCCACCGCTATCCTCATACATACCGCGGGGGTGGAAGACCCAGCTGACTTGCGGCTCAAGGCATCCGCAACCACATTCGCTTTACCTGGATGGTAAAGGATCTCGTAATCATAGTCCTTGACTACATCCAGCCACCTGCGCTGCCTCATGTTTAGGTTCGGCTGATCCATGATATGTCTCAAGCTCTTGTGATCCGTGTAAATGGTACAGCGGACCCCATAGAGGTAATGTCTCCATATCTTGAGGGCGAACACCACCGCCCCCAGCTCCAAGTCATGCGTAGGGTATCTCGACTCGTGCGGCTTCAGCTGCCGCAATGCGTAGGCTATCACTCGTCCTCTCTGCATGAGAACCGCCCCTAAACCTGTGATGGATGCATCACAGAACACCACAAAATCCTCAACTCCCTCCGGGAGTGTCACTGGTGCCTCACACAAACGCTGACGGAGGGTCTTAAACACCCTCTGCTGCTCGGGGCCCCACCGGAAATCCACCCCCTTCCTCGTCAGACGAGTGAGGGGTACTGCAATCTTGGAGAAATCTCGTATGAACCTCCGGTAGTACCCTGCCAATCCCAGAAAACTCCTAATATCTGAGGGAGATTTCGGAATCTCCCACTGCATAACCGCCTCGATTTTGGCCGGATCGACCAAAATCCCCTCCTGGTTAACGAGATGTCCGAGGAACTAGACCTCTCGTAACCAAAACTCACACTTCGAGAACTTGGCGTACAGCCGTTCTCATCTCAGAACTCCCAACAGCTCTCGCAGATGCTCCTCATGTTGCTCTCGGGTCTTGGAATACACCAAAATATCATCTATAAACACTATGACCGAGCGATCAAGCATCGGTCTGCAGACCCGATTCATCAGGTCCATGAACACTGCTGGCGCGTTGGTGAGCCCAAATGGCATCACCACGAACTCGTAATTTCCATAACGAGTTCAGAACGCGGTCTTCTCCACGTCCTCCTCTCTGACCCTGACCTGATGATACCCGGACCTCAAGTCTATCTTGGAAAACCAAGATGCGCCCTGCAACTGATCGAAGAGATCGTCTATCCTCGGGAGTGGGTAACGGTTCTTCACCGTTAACTTATTCAACTCCTGGTAATCAATACACATTCGGTGCGAACCGTCCTTCTTCCGGACAAAAAGAATCGGCGCTCCCCATGGAGAACTGCTAGGTCGAATGAACTGCTTGCCTAGCAGTTCCTGTAGATGCGACGACAGCTCCTGCATTTCTGGTGGTGCCAATCGGTACGGCGCCTTAGCGATAGGGGCCGCACCTGGCACCAGGTCGATCCTGAACTCGACCTGCCTCTCCGGAGGTATCCCTGGCAACTCCTCCGGAAACACATCCGCAAACTCCCTGAACACCGATACATCGGAAACCGAAATCTGATCCCTGACTCGCGTATTTACCACATACGCTAGATAACCCGCACACCCGTGCTGAATGTACTGCCGAGCCCTGGCAGCTGAACAAAACCCTGATCCTACTCTGGTGCCCTCGCCATATACAATCAGTTCTCCCCCACTTGGGGTTCGAA
Source organism: Lactuca virosa (assembly GCF_052849685.1). Lineage (NCBI taxonomy): Eukaryota > Viridiplantae > Streptophyta > Magnoliopsida > Asterales > Asteraceae > Lactuca > Lactuca virosa. Next base: position 176,051,974 of record NC_136426.1, read on the forward strand.
CCACCAATCGCTAGCCCTCGCAATCAATCATAGCACCGAACCGACTGAACCAATGCATGCCCACAATCACGCACACCTCCCCCATGGGGATCAGAATCAAATCTATCGGAAAGGACACCCCAAAAATCTCCAAGTCACACCCTCGATAAACTGAAGAAGCAGAAACCCCGTGTTTGTTGGCGATAGACACTCGCAACGGACACTCTAACTCGCCTACTGGCGCACTGAACTCCCTACTGCACGACTGAGATACGAAGGACCGACTCGCCCCCGAGTCAAATAAGACCAAAGCAGGCAAAGAGTTCACTAAAAACGTACCTAATCACAGGTACAACAGATAAGCATACAACAGATATAGAAAACGAGATAAAGGATAGAGACATACCGGCAACCACATCTGGTGCCGCTCTGGCCTCCTCCGCTGTAAGCTGGAAAGCACGACCCTAAGCCTTCGGAGGCTCTGCCCTGACTGGTCTTCCATCCATGATCCTCAAAGTAGCTGGCGCTGGAGCCTGCGCCGGTTTGGCGGCGAGTAACAGGCAGTTGGCCTTCAAATGGCCAACCTGATCACAATGGTAACATAACTTCATACTCGGTAACGGAGCGGCCTGGCGACAATCCTTCGCATAGGCCCCTCCTTGCCACACCTGTGGCACCCACTACTGGCTCGACAAATCCCGGAATGAACCCTGCCGCACTTTCCACAAGAGCGGCTCTGCTGACTCCCAGTCCTCAAGCCAGCGGTCTTAGACCGCTTCGACGCCGGCTGCGACTGTGCCGGGGCCGGCTGCGACTGTGCCGGGGCCGGCCGCTGCTCCCTCAGCTGCAGCTCAATCTCTAACTCCCGCCGTCTGGCGGCCTCCTGTAACTCCAGAAGAGTATCACATCGTTGGGTAGATATAAACTGTTGGATATCAGTCTTGAGCATACTCAGATAACAGGTCATCTGAGACTGCTCGGAAGCAAACTCTGGGCAGAACATCGCCCGCTCAGTGAACATACGGGTAATCTCCGTCACCGACTCCCCATCCTGTCTCAAACTCAGAAACTCCTGTGCCAACCGCTCTCGCTCAACCCGCAGAATGTAACGGGCGCGGAACATGTCCCTGAACTGCTCCCAAGTAACAGCAGCTCTCTGATCATCAATGTACGACCCAGTCGCAAGTCTCCACCAGTCCTTGGCCCCAGACCTAAGCAGGTTCAGAGCACACCTGACCTTCTGGTCAGCGGGACACGAGCAGGTGAAGAAACACCCCTCCACATTTGAAATCCATCTCATAGCCTTGATGGGATCTTGCGTCCCATCAAAAGTAGGGGGCTTCGTGTTATCGAAGTCCCTGTACTGAAAACCTCTACCAACTCCTCCCCCTGCCGCTGATACAGTTAATGCAGCTGCTGCGGCGGCTGTCTCTGCAAGGGCTGCGTAGCGCTCATCAAAATACTCCACCATGGTGGTCTTAATCGACCCGAACATCTCCGGTAACTGAGCCCGGAATGCAACAGCAACCTCATCATGCAGGATCTCTCGAATCCTGGCATCCAACTCCTCTGTACCCATCTACACCACCGGCTCAGGTGCTGTCGGCCCCTCCTGACCTCTGTCCCCTGATCCTGATCCCGAACCGGATCCAGCCACAAAGCGCCTCGTCATCACCATTCTGAAACATACCACAAGATATCAGATAATCCATATAAATAACTGGGAGCCAACTCCCTACTAACCCTAGGGATTGTGACTTACTTGACACGCGTATGGGTCATGTGCTTTCAGTAGTACGGGCCCATACTACCTTCCATACCTACCCATATTTGTCTCCAGCATCATCATAATGCCCTAACTGAATACACAACATGGCGAGCGCTCAATTCTCACCCTAGAGGAATGATAAACATCTCATAACTGGCCTCCCGGCCTCACTCAACCCACCAATCCATGAAACTTCCACCAACCCTATAGCACTAGGGTATGCTAGCCATACATAACGCTGGACCCTATAGACTTTCAAATATCCAATCCTACCCTAAGCTCCCAATCAAACAAGAACAGAACATAAGGCCAAATCAAACATTCTCAGGCTATAAGATATCAATTATATATAACTGTGATGCATACACTAAGCAACTACAGTAATGATGTCAATTTCATATAAAGGAAACCCTAGGCTAGCAGGCATCATGAAATCAGACAATTCCATCGTGCAATATCTGAAGATCCCTAGCCTAGTACTAACATGCTGATCTAACATATCACATAATCAAGTAACTTGTATGGTATTTTGGGGTCTACTTACTGGCTCCGGCTGATCGTACACCCTGCATCCTCCTTTATTTATTTTGAAAACCTTTTTGAAAAGTCATTTTGAAAATCCTTTCCTTGAGTTGAGACTGGAGCTACACGAGTGTTCCTCCAATTCACTCAAACCAAGGCTCTGATACCAACATGTAACACCCAAAAATTTCAAACCAATTTAAACTTTTAAAACATGTCAAGTTCATCAAAACATTACAACTTTGTTTTCAAAGTATTATTTATCAGAGTATTCCCAGAAACATAAACATAATATGAGGAGATGTACGATCATGCCTTCGCCTTGCCGCGATCCCCTGATGTACCCCCAAAATACCGATACACATACAGTCCACATAACCATGTCAGCAATAACATATCATAACAAACTGAACAGAACATCACATAACGGGTCCACAGCCCTACAGACTGTAATACCCACGAGCCCACAGTACGAGTCTCCCTTAGCCCGTAACTGGAATGCTCACGAGCCCACAGTACGAGTCTCCCTTAGCCCGTAACTGGAATGCTCCTAGGGTTTGTTGGCTACCGCACAAAGCAGTACAACCTCAACCCATCCCATATAACAAACACATAACATAACCACTGAGCATGCAATAATCACATAACATCACAGGTAGTCCTACATATCTACCTAACTGGCATAACCACTAGCATGCAACACTAACTCGTACTCAACCTCTAACACTGCTAGGATAACATATCCAGTGGGCCGGCCTTGGTGCCTTAGACCCCTTAGTATAGTGAGGATAACTCACCTTGCAACTGTCGTCTGAAACTAGAAAGCTCAACTCCCGGATCACCAACACGAACTCCACCACCTATAGTTACCATAAAACCCTTTTTCATAAATCTCCAAATTACCATAATACCCTCAGAAGTCAACTAGTCAACCCTTGGTCCAAGTCAAAGTCCATAGTCAAAGTCAACAGTCCATGTTGACTCGACTCGTCGAGTGCAGTTCACCGACTCGTCGAGTCCTTCCTGAACTCGAGAAGTCGTGAAATCCTTGATTGGCTCGTCGAGTTCCCCTTTAACTCGCCGAGTTCATACGTGTCCAAGAATTAGGAGAAACCCTAGCCGACTCACCGAGTCTTCGAACGACTCGCCGAGTTCAATGCAATCATCAACGAACTCGCCGAGTTGTTCATCCAACTCGTCGAGTTCAAGGCCATCTTCAAACGACTCGCCGAGTCAACCTTGCGACTCGCCGAGTCAACCTTGCGACTCGCCGAGTTCCTTCAGCCCTTAAGCCATACAGACTCATTTAAGCCATGCAATGGCTCCAAATTACAGATCCAAGCTTCTAGAGCATGCTTTTCACGTAAAGTTGCAAACTTTACGTGTATGCATGGCTAAAAAGGCTCTTAATGGCAATTCTAAGCTCTTAATGGGGTTACATGCACAAGGAGGGTCTCAATCACCCCCAAACCCGCAACTTTATGACTCTAGGACTTAGGAAGGGTCCAGATCTGAAGTTACAACTTCATATCTAACCCATAACTCCCCATATCAACTCAAAATCCATAAAACCCTAAAACTCATCTAAAAGAAAAGAGATCTAGAAGGATAGGGAAGTAAAGATTGCAACTTGATACCTCCAGAAGATGCTAGCTGAGGTAAGTTCTGCTTCCCACACCTTCCTTGCTTCAACTCCTTTTCTCTTCAAGCCTTTTCCCCTCTTAGCCAACTTTCTTTCCAAGGCTTAAATCACACCAAGAAGAGTACCACACGAATTAGGGTTTCACTGAGCTCTCAAAGACTGTAAAGAGGCCAAAGGAGGCTGAGGCTCCTTTAAATAGGGTGCAAAACCCCGGGATTTAGGGTTTCATCTGCCAGCTCCTACTCGTCGAGTCCCTTCATGGACTCGGCGAGTAGGTCACTAAACACGCGTATCAAACCCGCTGCTACTCGACGAGTAGGGCAACCGACTCGTCAAGTAAGCCCTGAAACAAATTAACTTCTTATTTAAACGATACCTGGGAATCGGGGCGTTACATCCTTTGTATTTTTTCCTTGTACAATGTATGTTTCCAGAAATTCCAATATTTTCATAACTATGAACTGTAGTCTTAAATCCTAAGACCAAAATGTAAGTAATGTTGTACTGAAAATAGTATGTAGTTTTATCTTTTTCATAAAACTAATGAAGTGTAAGCTTCCCGTAAACCGAGTAGTTTCGTTAATCCCTATGTGAGTTATTATAACCATGCTTGATATGACTGATATGCCTGAACGACGTTCTTCCAGCGTCAAAATCGGTAGACTTTTGTCACCTAGACTTGCCGGTCTAACTGTAGCGAATAGCTGAGGTGTGGGGTTGTCAATCCCGTATAGATCTATACACAACGGTCTCGCCCTCCCTCCAAGAGACTCTGGTTATAATGCAAGACTTAAAGTGTACGCTAGGTAGGTACGGTGAAGAGAATGTCTCACTAGAGCATTAACTGATTTACGTGAATTATGACTCCTTTTTCTTATAACATGAAATAATTATACCTTTGGATAATTATATGGTTTTTCTATAGTGAAAGTATGGTTTTGTGACTTCCAACTCTACCAATTATAGTTTATCTTGTATGTTTTGCTGAGACTATTTTTATAATCTTTTATATAAATATAAAGTTGTAATCTTGCCTAGTGTCAAAATATGCAATCAGAACATGATATCTTGGGTTGTAACCCACCAAAATAGTAGTTGACTATATTGTAACCATCTTTACTACAAAAGCTATTTTCTTAGTAAAAGTTGCCAAAACCTTGTAGTTATATAAATCATACTTTCCTGGTGATATTTGTATCATATATTGAGTTTTGTTTTTTTGTTTACTTTGCATATCAAAACTAATATATCACAGATATTGTACAAAAGTAGTGATAATCATAACTTGAGCCAACAATGGTTTATACTTCAACTTCAAGAAGTAACAACAAGTATTTATGAAACAAATAATTTCTTACTTGTATTCCCCCTGAAAACATGAAAAGTTGGAAAATATGGGGTATGAACTCACCTTGAGTGGATTAGTAGGTTGTTTTGAAGTGACGAAGTGAAGATTTCAAGCCTAAACTCTTGAATGAGATTGTTGAACTTCCTTGGAAAGAGTATTATCCTAAGTGTTTAACATATATTAATGTGTGTAAATGGGGTGAACTTAACATGAAAATGTATAGAATACTGGGAAATCTCAAAATTACTTACCAAAATCTAAGAACAATGCTTGGAAGATTTGAACTCTTTTAGAGGCTTGAAATTGATTCTTGAAAGAAGGGGGAGTTAACAGAAAGTAGGATGGGAGAATGATGGTGTTTATGGGGATGAATTCGTTCTTAATATGAGATATTACTTGGGTAATTGTTGGACAAATGCTTAGAAGTTTGATGTGTATTATCTTACACTGGAAAGGAGGAAACTTTTAAATTAAAAGGCCAACACCTTATCACTTTGGGAAGGGGCCACAATGGGGTTTCCGGCCTTACATGACCGCAATCACCTTGTCACATGGGTGATTTCGGTTCTAGATCCTTCACACTTTGGGTTTTCGGCCTTACTGATTTAGTCCTTGGTGTTTTCAGCCTTAGTGGACCAATGGCATGAGTTTTCGGCCCTTGTGACATTTGTAGCTTGTGATTTCGGTACTACCTCCTACTCTTATGGTGATTTCGGTTTTGAATCACCCACTAAGGGGATGATTCCAGTCCTAATCCTTCCATATATGTTGATTTCGGTTTAAGGGTGTTCTAGGGTGGGTGGGTACTAGGCCAAACATTATAACACATTGTTTTAATTCCATGATTTGTATTCCAACTATTTGACTAGTCTTGACTTGTTATATCTTGTTTGCTTTCAAGAGGTTATTATAAATAGGATTTACAAGTGTATGTTATCTTTGATCATACAATGGTGCCCTCTTGGATTTCAATAAATATTATTGCATCGAAGTTATATATATATATATATATATATATATATATATATATATATATATATATATATATATATATATATATATATATATATATATATATATATATATATATATATATATACGTTGTGGGTACTTCTTGTACACAAGACTCCTTAGGCTTCATTTGACCCAAAATTTTCTAGTTGTCACGTAAACTAGCAATAAATTCTTTTATATACTAACTCTTGGATATGTTGCACCTTACCTGCATAATAGGAAAGCATGGGACTTATGATAAGCATGGGCTAGTAAGAAGGAAAGACAACAAGCAACCTCTCCCATCAAGATATGGGTTTGGTTTTGACTAGAAACTAGTCAAATGATTTTTGTCTTTTATTCCATCTTCGATTAGGTGTCTAAGCCCATAACTATAATTGGTATGTACTTGAATTGACAGCAGCACAGTCCTTTTGGGTTGCCCTCAACCTAGCAACTGGACAAGGAAATTATGAAAGGAGAGATATTAATTTATAAGATTAATAAATTAATATATATATATATATATATATATATATATATATATATATATAAATGATTTATTAATATGTTAATGGATTAATATATTAATTAGAAATCATTATGTTTAATTAATTGTTAGCCAGAAATTAATCAGAATTGATTTTGGGGTTAAAAGAATTAATTATAAGGTGCAGGGACTAGTTTGCAATTATCTAATAGTTGAGTGGAAGGCTCTAGAACCCCCTTGGAAGAGGGTGGACGAAATCTTTAGGGGAAACCCTAATAATTTCGTCCATAGGGGCTTGGATAAGGCCCTTGGGTTTGCTTAGGCCCTAAGCAAAGGATAACTAGGGTTTCCCTTAAACCCTAGATCCCTCAGCTATATAAGGAGCCTCCTGGTTCATGTTTTTGGTCACTCTTTCTTTTGAAGAAACCCTAAGGCCGAGATTTTGCATACTCCCTCTCCTCTCTCTCTCTTCTACTTTCCTTCTTGCTAGTTTGGGTGTGACTCCATTAGAGGCATTACACTTGTGGTGCTAAAGCTTCCAAGAAGATCAAGATCAAGATCAAGGGAATATCAATTGTTTGCTATAACAATTGAAAGGTATGTAAACCCTAAACCCTAGTTTACTATTTTCGATAATAGCCTCTCTCCTCTAGGGTTCTTGTATTGCAATTCAAAGTTGTATGTTCAATAGTTAAAACATAGATCCAAAGTAGGTTGCATGTGAACTTAGGAATTGTTTTTCTAGTTTATTTGTTTTACCTAAAACCCTTCACTTCAAAGGTCCAAAAAGATGTATACAACGTATACATTCATAACTTAGGATTTATTGGTTGTTTTTCTCTCTAGAAAATATAATTTCCATAAATAACAATTTCCAAGTTAGTTGTTAAAATATTATTTTCTTAGAATAATAATTTTCTAATTAAATACAAGTATTGATTATATTTATTAATAATCAAATTACTAATAAATAATCAATAAGTAGTAACTTGTTATAAGGTGTGACCCTATATGATCATATGTCATCAGCAAATATCATTCTATAATGACTATTAAGCATAAAGATCTTCCATGACTTGCTTACACATATTCACATAAAATCATTTTCTTTGATATGTACCTAGAAAATTCATATGTACTAACCTGGCTAGCTAGTGAACACTAATTTTTGTTTTAGTTTCAAGCTTTACATTGCTTCCCAACTTGTCACTTGTGAATCCTGTTCACCCAACAGACCAAGTTCCATAGAACTTGTTCCAATTCACTAGGAACTTAATTATCATATCTATCACAATGATCATTTATCTGACCACTAACAGAACTCGGTAACCATTTGTTACTAAACTCATCAAACTCCATAATATAACTACTAAACGGCTTAACTCCGTAAACCGTTAACTCAATCTCATAATTCTAACATTTTCATAAATTAGGGTTCATAGTCCTTGTTAACAAAATTCCACCATGGAATTCATCTATCAAGACTACCATCGAGGTCATAATAGCACCATATTACGAATTATAGCTACTACATCAGGTTCTAATAATCCTTTCATAATTACGTTACGCAATATTAATTACATATTAACAGGACAAGAAAATACCTTGTCTTGTTCGGAAACCGTTTCCTCGTATATTAGCATCAATATATGCTTCATCAACTACAAGTCATCACTTGAACATTCAGGATTTACTTGGAAAAGAAACAATCGGAGAGGCCATTTAACTCTTTATATATTAGCTGGATTACGCAGGAACTCGTTGCGTCACATTCATGTGTGCATGTCCTGTGCCATGTATCACATTTCTTTGCCACATGTCATGCCACATCTTACATGTTTCCATCGCTTGGGCAGCTTGGCGCACCGTTTTAGTTGAACATTCACCTTGCATACATCAATTTGACTTTCGTTGGCTATTTGACTTTTGACCTAACAAACCGTGTCCTTGATCTCGACGCACCACGTTCTTCTCTTTCATGGAATATTTTAAAATTAGTTGCCATTCGTAGTGTAACAATAAACTTTTGGTGTTTACATCAAGATTAGTTCTATGTAGCATACAAAACGTAACTATGTGTTACGTAATCTATGTTGATACTTCTGGCCTGTAACACCTCATCCTTTTGATTTTTCGTTCCTGCACACGTATGGATCATTTTCTCTTTTACTTTTTAATATAAAAGACATAGGTAAATTTATGGTCCTTACAACAACAAACTAGGGCAGTATCAAAATATGCGTCAACATTGACTACTTCTGGGCCCGTAATACCTCCTCCTTTCGATCTTTCATTCCTGCACACATATGGATTATTTCATCTTTTACTTTTTAATATAAAACAGGTAGCTAAGTTTCTGGTTGTTACAACAGCAAACTAGGGCATTATCCAAATATGCTTCAACATTCATGTCCTTCTTCCCTTGATATGTTTAAGGTTTTCCGCAGTGATTATTGAAATGATCATTCTCTTTGCAATTCGAGTAGGTAATATCTTTCATGTTCGTGGACTAAACTTTCTTCATTGACTTCGATCTTTCTTTACGTTACCTATCTATTAGATTTTATGCCCTTGTTTCCAATACTCAATAATCTATTGGAATAATTATCTACATTCCTTCTACAATATCTTCACATAGGATGAAATCATTAATGTCTTCAATGGTAAGCTTAGTAGTTTTTGATAAACTGCTAATTGTTGTAACTATTCCAAACCAACTTTTAGGCAACACTACAAGAAAAAGACCCTTTTACGACGCGCAAACCACGACACTCATTGATTTATGTTACGCAAAAGAGAGTGACATTAAAAAAGTGTCATCTCTTCAAAAAATTTAAGGAATTAGGTCACGCATTATTGCGTGCCCTTAAATTAGTGTCTCATGTAAAAAAATTAAAAACATGGAGGGCACTTTATTTAAAATGTGCGTCCTCTATGAATGTCATTTTATATTTTTTTTAAGAAACGCGCGTCTCTCCTCTTAGAGGGAAAATGAAATCCCCAAAAATTTTAAACCCCGCTTTCTTCTTCTACATTCGTTTCGATCTGTTCTCTAATATCTCCTCTCCTTCGTCTCCGCCCCTCACCCACCTCCACTACCTCCAACCCACACCGACTCTTCAGGCCTGCACGACGACAATGTACCGGCCTTATCGACCAACACTTCATCAACCATCACCATTTGCAGCTCTCTCATCCCGTCCTCAAGGAAACCGACTCGCTAACACTCACGAAAACGAAAACGAAAATGACCTATGATTAGGATTATTCGATCGGTGCAAGTCCCAAAGGAGAGGCTCTACTTCTATCAGCAATGGCGTCCTCCAACGCTCTCTTCCATCTCCACTTCATGAAGGTTTCTCATGATTTTTTGTTGTACTTACAAGCCCTAGGTCCGATTTCAACCAATATCTCGTTCGATTAACACAATTCATCAACCCTAGAATCGTAAAGGAAACCCAGCCCCCATAGCTTTCTTCACACTTCACCTCCTCAAAGATCTATCGGTAATAAATCAAATTATTCTTTGCTTTATACTCTTCGTATGCGACCTTCTAATCTCTTTGATCCAAGTTCTATTTCGGCTCCATCTGGAGGAAGTATCTTCGTATGCGACCTTCTAATCTCTTTCATCTCTTTTTACCTGTCAACGTGTTTCTCAGAAGCATCATAACTGGAACCGCGCTTCAGCAACTAAAAGAGTTCTTGGATCAGTCGCCATCCCGGAGAAGACAGAGGAAACCATGGATCCTGGTTCATTGCTTTGGCCTGTAACCGAGCCTCGATTACAGTTGTACTTCTTGCTTGGACTCGTGTACTCAACCATCACTCTATTCTCCTTCCATTCATCATCGTCTTCTTTGCGTTTGCTTATATGTTTTTTCGTCATCAGGTAACTTGATTTTGCTTATATCTGAAACAGAATATAAATTTTAAATTTGTGAGTAATATCTGAATTGTGGAATTTTCGTTCTGTTGTGTTAGATTATCAATGTGTAGCACCAGAAGTATGAGAGTGCAGCATCGTTTTGGACAGATGTTCATAGGCTTATTATTATTGGTTTGATGATTTCACTTATGTTTTTCTTTTTTTCTTTCAACTGGGTCTTTTCCTAAAACCCTAACTTTTGTTTGTTCTTCTTCCATATTTTGGGTTATGGGGATAAGTTCTTGTTCAACACTACAACAGTTATGAACTAACCTATTGAATCTGAGGGGTGACACTGTGGCATCTTTACTTTTTTTTGACTCAGTTTGAGAGAATGAATCTGAGGAGACAGTGTTTTGAGCCACTGGACTTTGTCTGAAATCAAATCCATTGTTCTTCTTCTTGTGTGAATCATCATTATGTCCATTTGGAAATGAAAATAGATCATTTGGTTTGTGAGAAGCATCATTAAGAACCAATGGGGAGTTGATTTCCTCAGATACTTCCTGCATGTTTAGGTCAACCTCATATTAGACTTGGTCAAACCTGGATATCAAGTGTATTATAAGTTGATAACTAATGTCAATTCTATAACAGACTAACAGTTTTGATTCAGAGTAGGTTGCCATAACTCGAGGCAAGTTCACTTTTATATCATTATTTTAAAGCTAAATAAATATGCTGCCCTAGGTGAGCTTTATGGGATTTCTTTGTTCATTATCAACGGTTTGTTGGATTTACACCTCTTTCAAACTTCACCCCAATTCCAAATGCTACAGCTGAGGTAATTACTAATTGGAAGGGTTATCATTTGTTGAGGTATATGCGTTTTTGCACTCCTATTATTAACAGTTATTATTGATTCTGATCCTGCAACTTATTGTTTTGTGATAGAGGGTGTACTCTTGCAGTAGTTTCCACGCAACATTTCTTTCCCAACATAAGGACTTAATTGTCAATTCACCAGAAGATATCAAGCTGCCTGTGTTGCATATACTATCTAACAACCTTACGATTGAGTGTGGTGAAGTTGATGGAGCTGTTTTAGGTTTATGGAGAGATGTGACCAATATTCAGAGGTTTGGTGTGCACTGGACCGAAACCTGGACTGAGTGGACAAAAGTTGCAGTTTTTGTCCCACACAAAAGACATAAATGCCCTCATCCTCATTATTGGAAAATGGAAATAACCTGCCTGATAACTTGATTTGTTGAACAGGAGTTCATATTAATAAGGGGCTTCTTGCACTTGGAAACTTGTTTGTTATTATTCACAATTGATTTTCTGTCTATCTACAGTTAGTGTTAGTGAGGTTGAAGAACTATTTGAGCTATTCAAGAGCATAAGTAGTACGTGAAATTGTCCTGTTTTTCAGAAGGGTTTCACCGGGCTGTCAATTTGAAGGTTTTGGAATCTATTTAAAAATGTCTATGTGAAGAACCAACAACTCTTTTAGGAGGTATTCTTTATTTTTTTCGTGTTCTTATTAAAAAAATAAAGTATAAATTTGTATTTTGTTATAGGGATCACTGTGTGCAATACTTTTGTTATTTATGATTGTGAACATTACAAAATTGGATTTTGGCAAACTAATTCTTCTGATATGTGCTGAAGGGGCTCTTTTCAAACCTAATTTTTACTTGAAAGGTCAACCATTTAAAGTCAAAAGTTACCACTGATGGAATATTTTTGAGTTTTGGCTTTAGTACACAATCTAAAAGTAATTTATGCTTTATCAACAAACAGTTTTTGTTAAAATCAAAATTCATTTTTAAAATTTTCCAATCAAACTATCATCACAGGAGTCGTGCCTGAGGGTATAACATCTGATAATCTCATCAATAACATCATGGATACACTCTCTGATAAGCTCCAGAAGCAGAATTCTAGCATATTCTTCGTTGAAGAAATTTTACACACAATCTCTTCTCAGTTCAATAAGCTATTTTGGAGACAGAAGCATATTCATCACATTTTAGGGGGTGACAAATGTATGCTTCATCTCTTCATTCTTTCTTAACCTTACAATAATGGTGATATATTCCTTTTTTTCTCTAATATGACATTCTTTTTTTTTTCTTTGAGTCTTCCATTATATTCTTTATTGATCATTATTAAGTTGTCTAAAGTAATTTCAAAATGAAAACCTGTTGCCCTTTTTTCTTTTCAATTTATGAAAAATGTATGTCCGGTCAATTTTTGACAACAATACATTCTTTTCTATGTATTCAGATGGCAAGTAAAAAAGCTATATACATGCATGAAAACATATGGCCGTTATCAAGAACACTATAGAAGCTATGTATGGTTTCATCAAGATAAACATGGTATTGGTGTACTATATATATGTGATATAAAGATACACATTCAAGCAGGTGAAAGGAGAGTTGAACCATATTTATTCTAGAATGGAACGAACAATTCCATTCCTTCTCTTATTCCGTTGTTTTATCCGGCGCAAGAATGGCCATCATCTGTCCAAAGAAATACAAAAGATGCCGCGGTTCTTATTGTGAAGACTGTCTGGAAGCAGCAACACCATACCTGCTGTTTGGCTGAACCGGAAACAGGAGGCACGAGATGTGCTGGAGATGTGTGGGATACTTTACTAGCAAAGGTAATTATGCTTTGATTATGTCATGCCTATTTTACGTGTTAGGCAGATTAATTTTTGAAAATTTCAGTGGGATTATATGAACGATAAATTATCTTTACAAGCATTTCTATTTTTAATTTTTATTGTCATTTTTTACATAATTGATATACAAAATGGTCAACATGATGAAGGAAGAGAGAGCCCCTTTGCTTCACAAAGAGGCCCAATTATTCTGTCACAGGCGTTCAATCTTTTTTATTCCTATAAAAAATTGGCATTTTTATATGTATTGTTGACTTTTCATTAGCAAAAACTCTTATGTGTGACAGATAAGAATAGTTATAACTCCATGTTTGTAGGTATTTGGACTGATCTGAACCTCAATTGTTGATTACATGCTTTTTTTACATTTATTTGTCATTGTATGTTTTGCTTTCACTGATTGTGTTTGGATTCCAACCCCGCAAAGCGAAGATGCTTTCCTAGTTACAATATTAAAAAAATATTGAATCTATGTTGTTTTGGTTGTTAGGTTGAGAGAATTGCAGCCATGGATTGCTAAAGATGATGATGTTGGTTGTTAGGTTGAGAGAGAATTGCAGCCATGGATTCCAAGTGTATGTATCTCATGTGAAGCTTTTGTTAGAACTATTAATCTCAGGGATTTCAAGTTTTTCATATTTCTTGTATGTAATTAGTTTGTAAATTTGTGTTACAACTTCTATTGATTTGTTTTATCTTTCCATGGAACGATTATTTGTATGACATTAAATTTTATGCAATGGATTGTATTTTTTGTATATGATATTTTATTTTCTATTATGAGACATTAAATAAAAAAATTATTTGAAAATTAGTAAATCTATAAATAATATTTTTTTTAAACATTTAAAATTAGAATACGCAAAAATGTGTGTCATCTTCATTTATGACATGGCTTTTCTTGACAGCGACTTTAATATACGCAATGCGTGTCGTAAATGCGCATCGTAAATAGACAACACGAAAAAGTGTCATCTCTCGTTATGACAGCGTCTTCCTTGACACGCATTTGCGCGTCGTCTGAGCGTTTTACGACACGCATTGCGGGACGTAAAAGGTTGTTTTTGTAACACCCATAAAATTCAAGCCAAATTTAAACTTTTAAAACATACAAAAGGTTTTCCAAAATAGTTTAATATCAGAGTTCCCAGAAATCATAATCATAAACCGAGGAAGTGTACGGTCACGCCTTCGCCTTCCCGCGGTCAGCCGCTGTACCTGAAACAATAATCGATAAATGTAAGCTCGAAGGCTTAGTGAGTTACCCCCAAAATACCAACCTCATATAACCTTAATCATATCAACAAATACAGAACAGCCATGCATCTCGAGTCTACAGTGTGACTGGTCCGCCCGCACCGGGCCTTTAGTCCACCTGGTCTACTCTCTGAGTCTACAGTCTGACTGGACCGCCCGCACCGGGCCTTCAGTCTATCTGGTCCACTCTCCGAGCCTCGGCACGTCTGGTCCGCCCTCTCGGGGCCTTCAGCCTATCAGGACCGCTCGTCGGGCCTTCGGCCTGACTAAGTGCCCTCCCGGGTCTGCAGTCTATCCGGTCTGCCTTGGGTATGTTGGCATACAGCACGAAGCAGGACCCGCCTCAACCCAACCCCCAATCAAACAACCATGTGCACATATAACAGATAATCACATAACAGTCTATAGGCAAACAAACCGATCTAACATATCATATAGCATAGCAACATCCTATAACCAGGATACCGACCTAACCGGTCACTAACATAGCATCATCCTATATACCAGGATACCGACCTACCAGGCCACTGACATAGCATCATCCTATATACCAAGATACCGACCTAAACCAGGTCACTAAACAGAATACCGTCCTAACTACCAAGACGTAGATCTAACAGAGCAATAAACATATCATGCAATATACCCGGATACAAATCCGATAAAGGGCTGGCCTTGGTGCCGTAGACCCTGTTGATATAGTAAGGATAACTCACCTCGCAAGTAGTTCAGAAGGTGGTGTCAAAATTCTCCAAATGTAGCTCCAACTCCAACACCTATATTCACCAATGTCCTTTGCTATAAATATCCAATTTATCAAAATACCCTCAGAAGTCAACTGGTCAACCCTTGGTCAAAGTCAAAGTCAACTGTCAAGGTCAACAATCCATGTTGACCTTAACTCGTCGAGTACCCTTAGCTACTCGCCGAGTTCCTTGCATAACTTGCCAACCCGCCGAGTTACTCGTGTGACTCGTTGAGTTCCTAGGGTCAGTGGCCGTAACTCCTTGGCCAACTCGCCGAGTTTTCCCTTTATAACTCGTCACGTTCATACGTGTCCAAAGGTTGGGAAAACCCTCGCCGACTCGCCGAGCCCACGGCAACCTTCATCGGACTCGCCGAGTCGTTCATACAACTCGCCGAGTCTACGACAATCTTCATTGGACTTGCTGAGTCGTTCATACAACTTGCTGAGTCTCTTCAGTCCTTTATTCATACAGACGATTTTAAGCCATGCTAAGGCTACAAATTGTAGATCCAGCTTCCCAATGCACGTTTATCACGTAAAGTTGCAACCTTTACGTGCATGCAAGGCTCTATAGGCTTAGAATGTCAATCTCAAGCTTACAATGGGGTTTATCTCAACATGGAGGGTTCATGCTTGCTAAAGCTGGAGACTTTATGGCTTTAGAGTCCAAGATGAGCTCAGATCTGAAGTTGCAACTTCAGATCCTAGCTCATACCCGAAAATGGTTATCACCCATGCTATAAAAGCCCTAATCTTCAATCATGAAGAGATCTAGAAAGAACAAGGTCAAGGTAACAACTTGTTACCTTCAAATGATGCTAAACTAAAGTAGACTTCAGATCCACACAAGCTCCTTGCTGCTAGCTACTTGTTCTTCAAGTTCCTCTCTCTAAGAATCTTCTTCCAAGTCTATCCGGACCGCTCTAAACAGTTGAGCATCTCCCTGGGCCATCCCTCCTGGTGCTCTCTCCCATGCGTCCTGTTCTCACCCACTTGGGGCTTCGAACTCCTGATCTACTCTGTGGACTATACCCCCTCCGGCCTATCTGTAGGCCTCATGTCGATCGTCCACACTCTCGGAAAACCGTGGTCTGTTCCCTGACCCGCGTATCTACCATATATGCTAAATGACCCGCAAACTCACGCTGAATGTACTGCCAAGCCCTGGCAGCTGATAGAATCCTCAACGCCTGATGTTCCATCTGAAAATTCCTAATTCTCCCCCACTTGGGACACTAACCCCTACCTACTAGTGGCGAAATCAAAACTCTACTTAATCGTCCAATCCAATCATTTCCACACTTCCCATAGAACGATGAATCCTGAAACGAATAGTCTCCGCAGAATCACCCTCCTGGCGTGGAGTAATCGAACTTCAGAAGAATCTGAATCCCAACTGACACTTCTGCATCTCCCACTCACGATTACCGGCCCTGGAATAGTGATTCTATATCCTACCCTCCCATTCTCAAACATCCCTGAATCCTAACCGTCTACGACTTCTTGATACTAAACTCCTCAAACTCTCCTATGCCATATGTATAAAGGGATGGAAAATTTACAATAGAATTATAAACAATAAGATACAGATAGAAACATACCAGTAGCTGTATCTGGCGCTGTCCTGACCTCCTCTGCTATAAGCTGGAAGGCACGTCCCTGAGCACTCTGGGGCTCTACTCTACCCTGACCCCCGCCAGTAATCCTCAATGTATGGACAGTTGGTCTTCACGTGACCAACCTGATGGCAGTGATAGCAAATCCTCATGTCCTGAACCGGGGCCACCTGGCAACAATCCCTCGCATAGTGCCCCTCCTTTCCGCACTTGCGGCACGCACCCCCGGACCTACAAACTCCGGAATGACCCTTCCCACACTTCTCACAAGTGCGGCCGCTCTGTCCTCCAACCCTGGAATCAGCGGTCTTGGACCGCTTTGGCGCCAGCTGCGACTGCACCGGGGCCTGCCTCTGCTCCCGCAACTGTAACTCAATCTCTAACTCACACCGCCTGGCGGCCTCCTATAGCTCCAACAACGTATCACACCGCTGGGTAGCAACGAACTGTCTGATGTCAGTCTTAAGCATGCTCAGATAACGTGTCATTTGAGCCTGCTCGGAAGCAAATTCCGGGCAAAACATTGCCCTCTCAGTGAACATACGGGTGATCTCCGTCACCGACTCTGTATCCTGTCTCAACTCCAAAAACTCCTGAGCTAGCCGCTCACGCTCGACTCGTGGAATGTAGCGGGAGCGGAACATATCCCTGAACTGCTCCCATGTAACAGCAGCTCTCTGCTCATCCGAATACGACCCAGTCATCAGACTCCACCAGTCCTTTGCCCCAGACCTCAGCAGGTTTAGGGCACATCTGACCTTCTGGTCAGTAGGACAGGAACATGTGAAGAAGCACCCCTCCATGTCAGATAACCACCTCATAGTCTTGATGGGATCCTGAATCCCATCGAAAGTAGGGGGCTTCGTGTTGTCAAAGTCCCGATACTAAATAGCCCGACTGACTCCCATCCCTGCTGACGATACAGCTGATGTGGCTACGGCGGCAGCCGCCTCAGTGAGGGCTGCGTATATGTCATCAAAGTCCTCCATCATAGCGGACTTAATAGTCCCAAACAACTCCGGAATCTGACCCCAGACAATCTCGACCACCTCCTCGCGGATGATCTCCCTGACCCGATCCTATGTCAACATCGGCTCCTCCTGGCCGATAATCTCAGGCGCCGATGGGGCCTCCTGATCACCCTGTTCGAACCCCGATCCAGATCCAGTCACGAAATGCCTCGTAACCACCATTATGAAATATAACAGGAAGATATCAGGCAATCCGCACAAATAATCGGGAACTAACTCCCTACCAAACCCTAGGGGTTGTGACTTCCTTGCTACGCGTATGGGTCCTGTGCTTTCAGTAGTACGGGCCCATACTACCTTCCACACCTACCCATATTTGTCTCAAGTATCACCACAACACCCTAACCTAATATATATCATAGCGTGCACTCAATCCTCACTCCTAGAGGAATGCTAAACTATCCCATAACTGGCCTTCTGGCCTCTCACTACCTACCCATCCACCAATTGCATGAATACAATCACATATCGCATGGCTTAAACAATCTGAGGCTAAATAATTTAATCCCACAACGGTTGGACTCAGACAAGAGCTGCGCAGCAGGACCAAATCCCTCACCCTAAGACCATTTAACCCATGTAGCATGTGACTTAGAGTATTCACCCAATAGTTAGTTCACACACGAAAGAGTTACAAACAATCAACTGAGGTACTCTACATAAGATAAGGCATCAAAGATCAGGCAATTCTATCATATGATTCCTGAGGATCCCTATCTTATTACTAGCATGTTGTTCTAACACATAAGATCAATAACTTGTATGGTATTTTGGGGTCTATTTACTGGCTCCGGCTGATCGTACACTTCGCATCCTCTTTTACTTATTTTGAAAACCATTTACGATCATTTTGAAAATCTTTCCTTGATTTCAGACTGGATTCACACGAATGTTCCTCCTGTTCACTCAAACCAAGGCTCTGATACCAACTTGTAACACCCATAAAACTCAAGCCAAATTTAAACTTTTAAAACATTCAAAATACTAAAAGTTATTACAAAAGGTTTTCCAAAATAGTTTAATATCAGAGTTCCCAAAAATCATAATCATAAACCGAGTAAGTGTACGGTCACGCCTTCGCCTTCCCGCGGTCAGCCGCTATACCTGAAACAATAATCGATAAATGTAAGCTTGAAGGCTTAGTGAGTTACCCCCAAAATACCAACCTCATATAACCTTAATCATATCAACAAATACAGAACAACCATGCATCTCGAGTCTACAGTGTGACTGGTCCGCCCGGACCGAGGCCTTCAGTCCACCTGGTCCACTCTCTGAGTCTACAGTCTGACTAGACCGCCCGCACCGGGCCTTCAGTCTATCTGGTCTACTCTCCGAGCCTCGGCACATCTGGCCCGCCCTCTCGGGGCCTTCAGCCTATCCGGACCGCTCGTCGGGCCTTCGGCCTGACTAAGTGTCGTCCCGGGTCTGCAGACTATCCGGTCCGCTGTGCGTATGTTGGCCTACAGCACGAAGCAGGACCCGCCTCAACCCAACCCCCAATAAACAACCATGTGCACATATAACAGATAATCACATAAAAGTCTATAGGCAAACAAACCGATCTAACAGATCATATAACATAGCAACATCCTATAACCAGGATACCGACCTAACCGGTCACTAATATAGCATCATCCTATATACCAGGATACCGACCTACCAGGTCACTGACATAGCATCATCCTATATATCAGAATACCGACCTAAACTAGGTCACTAAACACAATACCGTCCTAACTACCAGGACGCGGATCTAACAGATCAATAAACATATCATGCAATATACCCAGATACAAATCCGATAAAGGGCCGGCCTTGGTGCCGTAGACCCTGTTGATATAGTGAGGATAACTCACCTCGCAAGTTTCTCGGAAGGTGGTGTCAAAATCCTCCAATTGTAGCTCCAACTCCAACACCTATATTCACCAATGTCCTTTTCTATAAATATCCAATTTATCAAAATACCTTCAGAAGTCAACTGGTCAACCCTTGGTCAAAGTCAAAGTCAACTGTCAAGGTCAACAGTCCATGTTGACCTTAACTCCTCGAGTACCCTTAGGTACTCGCCGAGTTCCTTGCATAACTTGCCAACCCGCCGAGTCACTCGTGTGACTCGTCGAGTTCCTAGGGTCAGTGGTCGTAACTCCTTGGCCAACTCGCCGAGTTTTCCCTTTATAACTCGTCGCGTTCATACGTGTCCAAAGGTTGGGAAAACCCTCGCCGACTCGCCGAGTCACTCGACTGACTCGCCGAGCCCACGGCAACCTTCATCGGACTTGCCGAGTCGTTCATACAACTCGCCGAGTCTACGACAATCTTCATTGGACTAGCTGAGTCGTTCATACAACTCGCCGAGTCTCTTCAGTCCTTTATTCATACAGACGCTTTTAAGCCATGCTAAGGCTACAAATTGTAGATCCAGCTTGCCAATGCACGTTTATCACGTAAAGTTGCAACCTTTACGTGCATGCAAGGCTCTATAGGCTTAGAATGTCAATCTCAAGCTTACAATGGGGTTTATCTCAACATGGAGGGTTCATGCTTGCTAAAGCTGGAGACTTTATGGCTTTAGAGTCCAAGATGAGCTCAGATCTGAAGTTGAAACTTCAGATCCTAGCTCATACCCGAAAATGGTTATCACCCATGCTATAAAAGCCCTAATCTTCAATCATGAAGATATCTAGAAAGAACAAGGTCAAGGTAACAACTTGTTACCTTCAAATGATGCTAAACTGAGGTAGACTTCAGATCCACACAAGCTCCTTGTTGCTAGCTACTTGTTCTTCAAGTTCCTCTCTCTAAGAATCTTCTTCCAAGACTTGAAACACACAAATGGAGCGCACACACACACACGTATTAGGGTTTATGGGGTATCAAGGGGCTGTAAGGGGAGGCTGAAGAGGCCAAATGATCCCTTAAATAGGGTGAAAAACCCCGGAATTTAGGGTTTCATCCTCCAGTTCCTACTCGTCGAGTCCCTTCTTGGAATCGGCGAGTAGGTCACTTAAGTGCGCGACCTAACCCGCTGCTACTCGACGAGTCAGACAACCAACTCGTCGAGTAGACCTTGAATCCATAAGAATTTATCACCATAAATTGATACTCGAGAATCGGGGCGTTACAGTTTTTCTAGTAGTGCAATGAATATAATAATATATAACAACGTTTACACTTCTTCTTCAAATAAAATTTTAACTGATAATATACTAAATAATATCTAATTAATTCCGTTACATGATCTATAATCTTCTATTTATATCTTCCAAAAGCCAAAATCATCTTTGGGTTTCTTTTCGTACAAGGGTTCGTGTGACTTCTCCTCATAAATATAACCTTCTATTTACATATTCCAAAAGCCAAAATCATGACTTTTAAGTTTATCAATGTTAACATTCTCTTCTTTAATCATAACTTCGATACTAGTTGTTACGATCAAGACTCGGTAAACACACACCACACACGATAAAGATGTGAATAAAATTAAATAAAAAAGAATTAACATGGTTCAAACGATAAGAGCGATCAGAAAATCCACCAACAAAATATCATAGAATTTTATTAGATTTGTAGAAATACATCTACCATATATACACTTTCTGCTTAGGGTTACAAAAGGTACATAGAGATCTATTTATAATGATAAATTGGTCTAGCAGTTTGTGTTGGCCGGGGCCTAAACACCCAAGAAGTCATCATCTAATCTAGCCACCGGTCCGAACACGGCAAACTACTCATCGAACACGACAAACTACTCATCGAACACCTGTAGACTTTGTGTTAAGCACAATAGAGGACGGTAGACCTTGCTCCCAACCAGCGCAGGGCGCCCCATTATTAACTCTTAGTAGCGGCTAGGAGGTCAAAGGGAGATGAGAGCCCACAATTCAACAAGGAAAATAATACAAAAGCTTAAAACTGAAGACGAAGAAAACCAACAAGAGATGCCACCGATCATAAAAACATCTTACAATATAAAAGTAAATCAAGAAGGTAAGAATCGAGAAAGGGTGTTGTGGGCGTCTAGGTAGGAGAGGCAACACACCATGTTTCATCGCCATGGATAGGGTAGTGACGCCATGAAGCTTAGTAACGTGGAAAGTAACTCGTCTTCAAGGATCTCATCTTCTAACCGGTAACACATCTAATAAGATACATAATGTCTTGGTAAGTAATGTACGTTTATGTGCATAACTTTTTCCGAAAACATGTAAATATTAATGAAAAAAACGATGTTCAAACTTACTTCAATTTTCCTGGCCTCCTTAAGTTGGAATGAAACCTCAACAATCGAAGGTCGTTTTTCCCGAGTTTTTTGCAAGCATTGATAAGCAATAGATGAAAACTTGAGCAACGTATTTGGATTGGTATCTTTCCTTATTCTGTGATCAATTATTTTTTCTAGGTCTCCGTTTTTGTAGCAGGTTCGGGCCAAATGATGGAGGAATCGTCGCTCATCGTTGTAATTGAAATCACACGCCAGCCTTCCACACAAAACTTCAAATAAAACCACACCGAACGAATAAACATCTGATTCTTTTGTTAGGAATCCTGTTTTTTCATATTGTGGGTCACAATAACCATGTGTGCCAGCAAGGTTAGTGATCACAAAGGTGTTCTTTTGATTTGCTAGACCTATCCTTGACAACCCAAAATCAGCAAGTTTTGCATTCCAATTCTCATCTAACAAAACATTGGCACTTTTTATATCACGATGTATTATTCTATGTTTTTCTGCAACGTGATTATGAAGATAGTCCAATGCGGAAGCAACACCAATGCATATTTTGAGGAGTTGTGGCCATGATGGTCCACCCGATTTAGCAGTGTCACGTAAATATTTGTCGAGGCTTCCATTGCTTTCGTATTCATAGACCAGAATCATCTCCTTGTTCTCATCACAAAACCCTATAAGTCTTACAATGTTCTTGTGTTGATACTGTGAAAGCATTGCCACCTCAGTGTGGAACTCCTTGTTACCTTGAAACCCAGTGACATCTAACCGTTTTACAGCAACCAACTCGTTTACATGACCCGCCCACGAGAGGACTCCCCAGTAGACCCTTCCGTATCCACCCTTCCCGATGAACCTTCTTTCGTTGAAGTCTAGAGTAGATTTTTTTATGACATGAAAGGGGATTTTGAGGTCATTTATCTGCTTCATCTGGGATATGATTTGGACTATTTAGAAGTTATAGTCAAATCAATCTCTTCAAGGAAGAAAAATATGCAGCATTTACCTCTGTATCAACTGTATTGTTTATCCGCTTCTTCGCTGCATAGTTTAAACACATCAAAAAAAATGAAACCAAATCAACGCAATAAACACAACCACGCATTTCCTACAAACCTTGAAGAACTGCCCCACAGCCTCCACATTTGTAGACTGGAACATCTGGCGACTCCCGCAGAACTTTTTGGCACCCTGGGCAACGAACTAACCGGCGATTACTGCTCATCTTGTCACTTTTCAAAACCCTGACACTTTTTTACGTAACATTTAGGAATATTAATAGAATTAAGAAAATTACCGATTATCAGATGCTGAAATTTTTGACTTTATATCAGACGCATATTTTAGACGAAAAAACTAAAGAAAATCTTACAAATAAACCTGAATCCTTTTCAATCAAAATTTGACTTTTTTGTTTCTGGATAAGGAGTGATGAACATGGAGATTAATCAAGAACTAGCAAGCTAATTCTCAAGCTGTTGAAGGAAATAGTATAATATGGGATAATTATGGACACTGAGTTTGGTTGGAACAAGCCAAAAATAGCGTAAAATATGCAAGAAGTTGAAAAAGTCAAGCATAAAACTTAATTTCTTTTAAAAAACCACCAGGAATCTTTTTCTTTATAGAATTAAAACATCATCATAGCACAACTACATCCTGTAAACCTCAAATTATTCAAAGCAGATGGGTAAAAACTGGGTATGGTTAAAGAAGAAAGAACTCGTGCAATTGAAGTCTTCTACTGACCCCAAAAGAACGGTAAAAATTCTGAACTCAATCGTAACAAACAGAACCCACTAAATAAGGATCACATATTATTACCCATTTTGTCAAAAGATCCAAAACCCATCACATCAAGAACTGGAAAGTGATGTTTAGGATTTTTTACACGTGTTTTGGGGGATAAATTGAGAGAAAGAGCATGGGAAATCACGTGGTCAAAGATCCAGAATTTTGAACAATGGATTCAAATCAAGAACTAGGTATCATTAAAATAGTATTGCAAGAAATTGGTGTTTCGTGAAACAAACAAAACATGAGACATTCTTGATTGGTCAAAGATCTTTGATGCAGAGATTCAAATCACTAGCTACGAATCTAGAAAATTGAAAATTCTGATTGTATTTGGTAAGGAAGAGGAGAAGAACCTGACATGATGTTGAGAAATGCTGTTGTTTACATGAACTCCATGGAGATTTGGAGAGGTCTGTATAGAAATTGAAATATTGGTTGGTAATGAAGAATACGAAGTAGGAAAACTATCTTCTAGTTAAAGCAACTG
Organism: Lactuca virosa; assembly: GCF_052849685.1. NCBI lineage: Eukaryota > Viridiplantae > Streptophyta > Magnoliopsida > Asterales > Asteraceae > Lactuca > Lactuca virosa. The sequence goes on from NC_136426.1 coordinate 176,076,452, forward strand.
AAAAGTATCTTCTAGTTAAAGCAACTGAAAAGGTCTTGTGTTGACTAATAAAATTTAAAGTAAATTACATGAGTGGTTCCTTGGTATATTATAATTACAAAATTGCAAAAAATGGTCACTGTGGTATGTCAAAACTAACGTGTTTGGACCAAAAAAGTTTGTATTAGCCTCAGTGGTAAAAAAGTTGTATTTTCTTGCGAGTTTGGTCCAATTTGGTTTAAACTTTTTTGTAAAGACGATTTTTCCCTTATTATTTAATTTTTCATTTTGTTTTATTAACAACAATTAAAAACATTTAAAAATAAAACAAAAATAAAATACTCTCTCTCTCTCTCTCTCTCTCTCTCTCTCTCTCTCTCTCTCTCTCTCTCTCTCTCTCTCTCTCTCTCTCTCTCTCTCTCTCTCTCTCTCTCTCTCTCTCTCTCTCTCTCTCTCTCTCTCTCTCTCTCTCTCTCTCTCTCTCTCTCTCTCTCCTGTAAACATCAAGTAAACTCAACTCCATTTGAGAATGAGAAAGAGATGTGAAGACACATTCAAGTGAAGAAAGATCAAGAAGACTAGAAGGGCATGTCTTTTCTAGGTTTATGTGTGTGAATTGATGTGTGTATTTATATTTGATCTTTCTTGTGGTTATCGATCCAACACCACATCAACAGCCACTGCTACCTCAACCATAGAGCTCTCAAAGAAACAAGCCCCTAAGCGAACTTCAACCAAAGATCGTAAACCACCCACTTCGCCTCTACAAACCATACTTCGACGAACAAGAAAACAATCAATTCGTCTCTCTCATTCTCCGACGACCTCACAATTTAAAACCCTAGCGTTCATCAGAATGACGAAGGCGGTTGATTGCTAGGGTTTTCGGATACTGATTGCTAGGCGGCGGTTGGAGAAGCACTTTTGTTCTTGAAATTGTTTGGAAGGGAAAGAAGGTGTGGGCATCGGTTCTTATTTTGAAGGGTAAAGTTGTTTATGTGTAATGATGCAAGCATTAATGGGAGGCCTCATGTTTATAGAGGGATAAGCAAATCGGAAGTCAAGGTCATCGTCGTCGGCGTCAATGTCAGTTGCTCGAGAAGCCATGACCTGATCCTGAAGCTGAGACATGACCGGATACGAAGAAGCAGTGATGGTAATAATTTAGGTATGTATCGTGGAGGTATTTTTTCCCATTTGTTTTGTTTATTTACATGACCGGATATGAAGAAGTAGTGATGGTAGTGGGGGTGTTGATAGATTCACAGCTCCATTTGTATGGGTAAACCGGACTTGAGATCCGCCCCTGGTCCATTTGAGAAAAAGAGTTGATTGCATCGATTTGAGTGTGTTTTTTGGATATAATCCTTGATTCAAACATATTTTGTTCTTCAACGCACATACAGTTCTCTAAGGATGAATAGAATGATTTCGATTTTCATTTCTGGAACTCAAGAACAAACCCAAATATCTAGGGACAAACTCAAGAAGAAACCTATATTTTGTGTGTGATTTTCATTTTTGGAACGATTTCAAGGAGTATTCTTGAGTGTGTATGTGTTTATAAGAGATCATGTCTATGTGTTCTTGAGTGTGTGTGTATGTGTGTGTATTTTGAAGACAAAGCCATAAAAGTTAAAGTGTGTTTTTTTCATAACTATGTGTGTTCTTGAGTTTTGAAGAACAAGCCCAAAGAGAGAGAGAGAGAGAGAGAGAGAGAGAGAGAGAGAGAGGTAATTTAGTTTTGTTTATTTTAATTGTTTTTAAATTGTTGGTAATAAAACAAAAATGGAAAATTAAATAATAAGGGAAAAATCGTCTTTACAAAAAAAATTCAAACCAAATTGGACCAAATTTGCAAGAAAATGAAACTTTTGGACCATTGATGCTAGCACAAATCGTTTTGGCCCACCCATGCTAGTTTTGACATAGCACGGGGGTCATTCTTGCAATTTTTGTCTATTATAATTGGGTAAATTATATGGATGGTCCGCATGGTTTAGGGTAATCAGTGTGTTTGGTCCATTACAATTTTTTTAAACTGTTTTTATAATTTATATTTCTTATGTGCTTGGTCCCTGCCTAACATAAAAAGACCATTTTACCCTTATTATTATTTAAAAAAAATTATCCATTATATTTTATTTTATGTTAAAGAAAAAGTAAAACAAAATAATTCACCCACCCATCGACCTACCCTAAACTAATGTCTTCTATTAAGGATAAATATCATAAAAGCCACAACATTTTCATGCGTAATTGAGAAAAGTCCTATTATTTTTTTTATTGGCTCTAGCAACAAATGGGACGTAGAGTTATCATTCTAGCACATTTAACACGTTTCATGGTTAACTTCGTTATCTTTTATGTAAAATCAGTCCTAAAATTGGGCTTAAAGTTCAAATTTGGTACATGTAGTTTACAAAAAATTACACCACATGTCCAAAACTCAGTTTTATTTTTTGTAACTTTTTTATTGTCATTTATTATTTTTCGCATTTTTTTTGTTTTTTTGTTTTTTTATGTTTTTCGTATTTTTATATTTTTATTTTTATATATTTTGTGTGTGTCTATATATATATATATATATATATATATATATATATATATATATATATATATATATATATATATATATATATATATACACTTTATTTAGTTTCGTTTTTTATATACTATTTTATATTAATATATTTTACATTTTTCGTATTTTTTAGTTTTTTTCTTATTATTTTTTAATTTTTTCGTATTTTTAATTTGTTCATTTTTTCGTTTTATTTTTCTTGAATTTGATAACTTTTTCTTGACATTTTCAAAAATTATAAAATGTATTAATATATTATAGTATATTACAATTTTGGTGTTTCCATTTTTTTGGTTTTCTTGACCTTTTCTTACAATTTTTTCATATTTTTTTCTTATTTGTGAGTTATATTATAAAAATTTTAGCTTTTTTTTTCCTATTTCAATGATTATAAATGGTATATATCACATATTGTAACATTAATTCTCAAAAAACAAGTTGTTTGATTTTTTTATATTTTTTCATAACATAAATATAATAGCACTAAAGAACAAAAAAATATAAAGAAAAGAAGTTGGGCCGAAATTACAAATATAAATAAAACTTTTTTATTTACTAAAAAATTATAAAATAAATTACAAAACCATAAGCTACCAAAATTATAAAACAAAATAGAAAACCAAAAAAAAAAAACAAAACACCAAAATTATAATGTACTCTAATTTGTGAATACATTTTACACTTTTTAAAAAAGATCAAGAAAAAATTATCAAATTCATGAAAAATAAAACGAAAAAATTAAAAAACAAAAAAAAATCTAAAATAAATACGAAAAAACTAAAAAATCACGAAAAGTGTAAAATATATGAATATAAAATAGTATATAAAAACTAAAATAAAAAATTTGTGTGTGTGTGTGTGTGTGTGTATATATATATATATATATATATATATATATATATATATATACACACGAAAAATATAAACATACAAAAAACGTAAAAAATACGAAAAATATTTAAAAAATGAAAAAAAATATAAAACCAAGTTTAGTTTTGACTAAAAAAATAAAATAAGTGAAAATAAAAAAGTTAAAAAGACAAAACCGAGTTTTGAACATATGGTGTAATTTTTTGCAAACTACAGAACCAAATTTGAACTTTAAACCTAATTTTAGGACTGATTTTGCGCAAAAGATAATGGAGTTAACCATGAAACTTGTTAAATGTGCTAGAGTGATAACTCGACGTCTCATTTGTGGCCAAAGCCAACAAAAAAAAAATAATAGGATTTTTCCAATTACGCGTGAAAATGTTGTGGATTATATGGTATTTGCCCTTTTATTAAATCTCTCTGTCTCTTCCCTATAACCCTAAATTACCTAAAACCATAACTAAAGAAGCTATATCCCTCCAATATCGATAGCCTTACCCTCGTCGACGACCCACCCGCGTAGACGATCTTACCATTCATCGGCGACCCTTATCTCCCTCCTCTCCATCTTCGAGAACTCCACATAACTCTGAAAAATCATCTTACCTACGAAAATATCATCGACGACGGGGCTGATACATGCGTTCACTAGAGCATCACAATGGGTAGTCGACCAGATGGACCAGAACGAACACAAGATCTATCCAAAAACGGTTCTTATGTGATCCCTTTTAGTTATTACAGGTTTCAGCCTCATTTAAGCATCACGATAGGGAGTCGACGGGAGTGAAAAATGACCGATTTCAAAATACACAACTTTTAGATAAATTTATTGATTTTCGTTCTCTTAAAGTATGATCGGCATCTGTGATTTTGGTTTTCATTTTTCAGAAATCGATCAGTTTTTTTTTGCATTTTCAGAAATCAATCGATTTTGATCATCATTTGCGTTTCATATTTTGTTTCGCATTTGGGCAATGGTTGTGATAGGTTGGGTGGTGGTTGTGGAAAAGTCAAGAGAAGGTGGTGAGTTTTGTGTTGGTTCGTCGGAGTTGAAGTTGAAGTTGAGGGTGAGGCTGTGAGTTGGCGACTAGTGGGACCCATTCATATAATTTAGTCTTTAATAACAAATAAACAATAAAAATAAACTAAAAAAGAAAATAATAGTCTTTTTATGCCTATGAGGCACCAAACACATAATAAAACAAATTATAAAGACAGTCTGAGTTAAAAAAAATTAAGGGAACACGCAGATTACCCTAAACCACAGGGACCATCCGTGCAATTTGTCTTTTGCAAGTTTAGTTAAACATAATTTGAAATTTTGACTTTAAGTTCGATTTCTATTTTCGGATTGATCCCTCAGGTTAACTGCATTTGTTTTTGTCATTAAATATATTGCAAAAAGATTGTATTCCTCTTTTCTTATTAGCGAAAAGCAAAAGTAAATTAATAAATAAAAACTATTATATTTAGGATAATTTTACAGTTAACTTCTATCACTTTATGAATCAAACAATAAAAATTTACAATTTTTTTCATTTTTTTTAGTGTTATTACAATGAATAATCTGACAACATGTCTTTCCCAATAGATTCTTCAAATCGGTCTTCTCTCCAACTCGGTACATGCTGGAAATTTAATGGGTGATTGCAAGTTGGAAATTTTCCAAGTATCCCACACTAGTGGGGGGAGGAACTAAAAGTGTGGTTATAAGTTAATGGGGTATGGGCACCGGTTTAATCAGAAACAGGTCGATTTAAGGAAATGATGTTGTAAGAACCCAAAAACAATGATAAAAATTTTTGTTTAAAAACCATAAGTTCCAATTATCAAATGTCTCAAAATCAATCACAATACATAATATCAAAACATCATTAACAAATAGCCAAAAGTGCAGAATCATGAGGGGGATATTGTGTCATCATGTCGGGCTCTTCCCTTTCATACCGGAAGTACCTGAAACCATAAACATAAACTGTAAGCATAAAGCTTAGTGAGTTTCCCAAATTGCCACATACAAAAAATACATTAGGCCTACCCTTGGGGTATATTCCAACCCAATATACACTTATGAGCCTAGCCCCGGGGTTTCTTTCAACCCATCACATACTCATGGGCCCAGCCGTGGGGTTTATTTCAACCCAGTCACATAATAATGGACCCAACCCTAGGGTTTATTTTAACCCAATCATATAAATATGTAAGAGTCCCCACAAACATCTAGCATCCTACATACACAAATTAGTGGGTTGGCATTGGTGCATTTGACCCACAAGCATAGTGAGAAGACTCGCCTCTAACTGAAGATAACCGAATCATACACTCAAGTTGTTGCTATCACAGCTCCTCGCACTCATCATAACCCAAGGTCAACCTAATTAATAATCGGGGTTTTAACCAATAATCAATTGCCCAAGTCATCTTTTATCTTATTAAGGGAAAAAGACCATTTTGCCATTTTCATACATTACCTAACTATAGAAGGCCCAAAACCCTAAAGACCCAGAGCCCAAAAATAGCCCAAATGGGTTTTTTGGGAGTACGCCACGTGTAATCCCCATTACGCCCATCATACTACTTGATATTAGTAGGGTTATGGGGCAGCTGCCGACTACGCTTAGCATACTCAGGGGTTAGGCCCAATGTAACCACATGAAGTACAAACTCTTAATTAAAGGTCTTAATGCTTAAAAACTTAACGTCAAATCTTTATATCTAACCCAAATGAACATCTAAAATCATAAAGTTGCAATTTTTATGCCTTTGCATGGCTATAAGGGGTCTAAAACCCAACCCTAAGTCTTTTTATGACCCAAAAGCTTAATAGATTTAGAATGCATGAAAGGGAATGACCAATATCCCATTTGTATGAATCTCAAGGCTCTAAAATGAAGAGAAACACACCTCATTAGGCCTGGAGTTGCTCAAACTCCCAAGATCCAAGTCTTGGTGACCAAAATGAACAAACTTTAATAAATAGCAAGATCTAAAGAAACATGCAACAAGTCCAAAGCTTTATACCTTCTGGAGGTTGCTTGTAAGGTGGAAATTCTAGATCTATAATTTCTTGAAGCTTCCAAGATGATTCCACTCCCTTCTTATTCCTTTAAGAGCACAAAAAGACATTCTGAAGCTCAAAAGGGTTCACATAAAGGACTAGGGTTTGCAAGGGACAATTTGGGAGATGGAGGCTGATGAAGGAAAGGGTAATGAGGAGATAAGTTGTAATATCCAGTTTCGAGAAGCTGTCTATTTTAGGAATTATGGGCATTAAATAAACCAATTTAGGGCCCTGAACTTCAAGGGTTTGGGTTTAGACTCATTTGTGCGTGATTTATGTAAGTTGGGTGATCCAAGCCTTCGATTTGTGTTTTGGGAGTCCAAGGGTATAATGGTAAAAGTAATGCTTCGGGACTTTTCTTAAATTAACGATTCAAGTTCGGAAGGTTTTAATTCGAAGGAGATTAGATGAAATTGTAGGGTTTTTCATTACCTTTCCGAGCATATAAAGATCACTGAAAATAGATTTGGTTCGCGGGAGTTATGACCTTTAGAAGTTAAAAAGAATATGGGTTTAGGCCAGTATGCTAGGCGAATAGAGTATGTACAATGGGCGTACTAGGCTTTATTGATCGTGAAGGTTCCCCCACGTACACTGGGCGTACCTGGAGTATGTTGGGCATACGCGAGGCATGGTCAAACCCTAATTTTTTGGGTCTTGGACCCTTTTTAAGGGCCTTAACCTTTTAAAAACCCTTCTTACCTTCAGCCTCCACCTCTAATGTAGTTTCCTCAAAACAATAGCCCTATTTGTGAGATTCTTGAGCTTGTTTGTGTTTTGGAGTGTTCTTGGTGCATCTTTGAGAAGAAGGAGCTCATTGGAGAAGTTTTGGTTGCCTTTGAGCTTGTAGATCCAGACCTTGGTCACGTTGATCTTTCTTCTGGAGGTATAAAGCTTCAATCTTGATGGTTCTTTTATGTAGATCTAGCCTTAGATTATGTTATGAGCTTTCTTTGCTCCCATGGTTGGATCTTGTGAGTAGAAGTTACTCCAGAACCTTTAAGCCTCATTTCTAGTCATTTGTGAGGTCATTATGTTATAAAAATCGAATCTTGATGGGTATATATATTCCATGCATGTGTTAGTGGCCTTTTGGCAAAATTATGAACCTAGGGTTTAGGGATTTCGATGATGGGTATATATATTCCATGTCGTGAACTTTGTGACTTAAGACGTCCCTTAGAGTTAGATGTAGAATTTGGATGATTTGGTCTTTAAGCATTAAGAGTTTAAAGTTGATTTTGGGCAGCAGAGTAGTACGTCGGGTGTACTGGGGTGGTATGTGGGGCGTACTCACCAGAATGTCTTTATAGGCCATTTTGGGCTTTGGTTCATTTAGGGTTTTAGGCCATGAATTGTTGGGTCAAGTATAGGAGGGGTAAAATGGTCTTTTACCCCTTAGCATGATAGAATATGATTGGACCTTTATTTATGGCTTATTACTCTAATTATTGATTAGGATTGATCTTGGATATGTTCAGTGTGAGAAACTGTGGTAGTAGCAGCTCGAGTGTGAGATTTATTGACATTAGACTGAGGTGATTCTCTTCACTGTACTCGTAGGTCGAAGGCACCGATGTTGGCCCACTGGATTATGTTTGTAGGACGATGTTTGTCTTTGTGACACTTGTTGATATGCCTGGATGTGCTTGTTGTCTTTGTGACTCATGTTTATATGTTTGTATGCTTATGTATGTCGGGTGAAACGGACTCGAGGGTTGATACGGACCCGAAACAACTACAAGCTGTTATATAGAGTCATTATTGACTCAGGGTTGATAGGATCCGGGGGTTGATACAGACCCTGCACAACTACAAGTTGTTACATAGAGTCTTTATGGACTCGGGGTTGATACGAACCCGACACAACCACGTGTTGTTATATTTTTATACATGTTGTATGTGGTATTTTCGAGAACTCGCTAAGCATCGTGCTTACAGTTTTATGGTTATGGTTTCAGGTATTTCCAGTTCATAAAGGAAGGGACCGACATGATTGCACCACATCCCCCAGAGTTTTATTCCGCAGTTGTTGTTTATGACTTTTACTCTGATGTTTAAATATTATTTTTCACCTTGAATCATTTTGGAAACAATTTGTTATATGGATTAATGTTTTAAAGATGAAAATTTCTCCATGGATTTTCGGGACATTACAAGTTGGTATCAGAGCCTTGGTTTGTCCATGTACATATTCTTTCTAGAAGAATCTCTTACTCCTTCTAGCCTTGCTATAGAGAGGAAGATTAATCAAGCCCATACTTGATTATTAAACATGGATTACATCTCAATGTTCGTGACTCTAAGTCATTTGTCAGACTCAAGATCTGATATAACATTTTGGTAATTGATCCTTTAACTAGAAACCATCAAGAACTCATCAATGAGAGATTCCACATTTCTCAAGTCATAGATGATTTCTACCATTATTGGGAACAATTTGTGTTTATGAATAGCTATTATTCATGTTTAACAATTTCTTGTTAGAATCGGTGCCAACAATTGTTACATCAGGCTATGGTTCTTGAACTACTTCAACTTCCATGTGCCTCCCACTTGCTTTGTCATTAGAAGCTTGCTTTCTGCTAACTCAGCTTTCAGAGAAATAAAGGAACTTATCCTTGGTGGGTTGTATAATAATCTAAATGCCCTTTTAGAATATTCTACAATTATATAATTATTTGGTGTTTGTATTTCAGATACAATTAATAGTGATTGAAGTATAATCCCAAAAAGGTTAAAGGGAGGACATTTCTACTGATTAGAAAGTAAACTATATAAAGTAAAGTTTAATTCACCCTTTATCATCATGAAGGCTTTAGATGGTATTACTGGGTTGTATCTTGTGCTTAATCATAGACATTCATTAGAAAGGAAGTCATACACCAAGGTGTATAGTTCCTCAATAATTATTTTCTCTACACTTTAGTGAAAATATTATTAGGAATATTTTATATATAAATAAGATTCACATACATCAAATAAACTATATTATTTGCCTTAAGAGATCCATTTCTTGAAGTTGGAATATGTGGATTTCATTTATACAATAAAGATAACAATGTCATGGATAAGTTTGATTTGAAACATGTTTAAGTCAAAAGTGCTTGCATATAGAACTTGATTTTATTTATAAAATGATGATATTTACTTTGTAATTCTATTAAGAGATATAGTCTCAGAAATAGAAGTCAATCATTTCAGAATATGAGTATTATCGTTATGAAAAACAATCTAGTAAATAATCGTACATTTAAATAAATAATCGAGACATAAATATTTAGACTTGCTAAATTTAAAACACACATTGTTCCAAACAAACATTGTTTTATATTACAAGCAATTTATGTTCTAAGCATAAATAATAAACTAAACTTCGAGAGTGTAGTTCCAACTTGCTTGTGCTCAGCTAGTTACTCTTCTGTAAATATTTGTAATCAAGTTACAAATATTAGATTAACATTTAAGTACCAAGTACTTAAGTGTTACACAAAAATTATGAGTTCTATCCAGTAGATACCTGAAGTACTAGTCTCTTCCAGACTTTCTTTCTAGATAAGAGGAGCAGTTCCTCTACCAATGTCCAGTTTATTCATAAAAGAAACAAGATCCATCTATGTGGGCCTTATTGGATTTCTTGGGTTTAAAGGTGTTTATTCCATAAAACATGGGCCTTTTATATCACACAATGTGACTCTTATAGCCTTGCACTATTCCAACAAAATACCACTATATTTATTGGAATATTGTTTAACATGTTATATAATCAGATATATATATATATATATATATATATATATATATATATATATATATATATATTATCCAAAACTTCCTAGAAATCATGAGTAATTGTACCTAGTATGATGTTAGAAGCATCTTGAGCATCGTTGTGATGCTTTTACTAGGTATCATATTCAGGTCCATTGCTCAAAGCAATTTTTTAAGGAATAGGTCCTTTAAGTGTATACAATTTCAGATCTCTCACGAGATTGTCTCTCAAGAAATGAACCCATTCATTGAAGTTGTATCTATTGAATGTTATTGTTTCATTAAGTCATTTAAAGAAAAATGACAATTCATGGTTATGAGAGTGGATTATATATCTACAAAATTTTAACAAAATTCATTTAGTATTTTCAATATTTAATCTTTAATAATTAATACCCTTTTAGTTTCTAAAAATATTAATTATCAAAGTCTAGGATCTAAGATGCAAAACAAATAAATGGTTAGGTATCATATATCCCATTCATCTGAATTCAACCCGGTAGATATCGATTATCAATTATATCTTACCATACAATTCCTAGATTTATGGGATCGCTAATAACAAATTTAATTAGACATGTTTGATCCCATCTATGCCTCAGAACTCTCTTGCTTAGGAATAAATAAATGATGAATATATGATTCTTAGGGTATATCCTTAAGAATAAAGAAGATAATGGGGATGGGAAATTGGGTTAATTGTTTGATGATTAAACATAATGATTATATTATTGTGTATTGAAAACCCTATGTACTCACCAAGTTTTCCAACCTGACCCACTCAGTTTATTGTATCACATGTGGCTATATGAAAGATACATTATGTTGAGAGATTCAAGGAGTATTAGGCCACTAGTTTAATTACTGTAAGGCTTGTAATATTTCGCTATGTTTATGTTTCTGTATTGACGATGACATCCCAATGTTTTAAATAAAAATAAATTTCTGCGGAAATGCTTTGATAACATGTTTATCATGTTTTCTGGGAACAAATTCCACAATACTATTTTTCAAAAATGATACTCTGATTTTTAAATAAGCATAAACAAATTGGTCTTTCTGGCCGTGAAAAGAGGGATGTCACACCGGGCCCTCGCAATCATATCATTCAGGGTCTTGCACCCTGAATAGCTCACAAACTCTCTAATCTCATCCTTCAACGTGTCATGATATCTAGTCTTCTTCATATCTTCATTGGTAGAATAATGCGGAACCAACAGGGCCTTCTCATGGAACTTAGCGGTGATTTCTGCCACAGTCTCTGTAGTCTGATGAAGGTCCTGAAACTCCCTCACCAGCTACTGCACCTCAACCGCTGGTGCAAATTCCTTGTGATATCTCGTAATAAACTCCCCCAAGACATGGCCACCACCGCCTCGATCACCACAACATGAGCGACCTCCTCCCACCAGTCATAGGATCGGTCCCTCAGAATGCAAAAGCTCGTTCGCTGAGAATTCTCCATGTCAGTGATCCATCGGTGGCTGGTAATGGGGTCCTTAGCCCCAAAGAACTCAGGAGCTCTACAGGCCTTGAACTCCCTAAACAATGGAGTCTGTGCTCCTAGCTATCCCGAAGCGATCTCCACCCAAAGGACCCCGATTCGCTTGTCCAAAAGCTTCATAATCTCCTCCTTGATGGTACCAAAAATCAAAGGGGTGGCTGTAACGCCTGTGTTTCTAGGCTACGCACTAATTATGATGAAATAGTCTAGGTCAACCTTTGTAACTTGTTTTGAAATAATAAGATGTATTATTTGATTATTATGTGTTTTATGCTTAATTATTATAATTTAATGAATTAAGGGTAAAAATAAGCGTCGAAAATAAATTTTAGATAAAGCCGATATCTATGAAGAAAGTTGTAGTGGTTGAAATAAGGATTCCGGAGATATAAAGAATACCGAAATCCGAGTTATAACGAAGAAGTTATGACATGTCGAAGTTCCGCGACAAAACTGGTCTGGCGCCGAATGACGTAAAAAGTGAGTTTTTGATAAACTACTTTTTAGCCTTGGTGATCTAAATGAAAGTCGTAGTATTTATTAAACCGAGAATTTTTCATAATAAGAACGTCCAAATCTAACTTCGTATGAGGAAGTTATGACTTTTCTAAGTTTCGGAATAGCAATAGACAACTAAAAACTCGAAATAAAGATCGAGTATTTTTAGCCGACGCAACCTAAACGAGAATCGAAGGTCTCGTCAATAGTAGTACAACGGTAAAAAGACAAACGAAAACGAACATCGGATGAAGAAGTTATGAATTTTCAACGGATTTTCCTGTGAAAGTCTGTTAAAAATAATAATATTAAAAATAAATCAAAATTAGCCAACGGAGTCTAAACGAAAGTTGTAGAACATAATTTCACCTACGCGTGCATATAAAGAACGTCAAAAACGGAGCCCGTATGCGAAAGTTATGGATTTTAGAAGTTTGGGACACAAAAATCGAGAAAATCTCGAAATCCGAGAAAATTCGCATGGCTGAGGTTCGGCCACGTCACCTCGCATGCGAGATGCCCCGTGTCCGACGCGTGTCGCAGCCACCTCGCACCGAAGGCGTGGTCCTCTCCTGATCCAACGCGTGGCTAAGCGCTGGCGCCCTTCGAGCTTCGCCATCTGTCCCCCCCTCGCATGCGAGCCACGTACTCGCTTCTCTCCTTGCTTCGGATCCGAGGCTCTCACCTATATAAAGGGTGCGAGACCTCCCGGGTATTTTTGGAAATTTCACACTTTTTACCCCTAAATCCAATTTTTAGCTATTTCAACTTCCCCCGAAGCCCCGGGATCATTCCCAAGACCCAAAACACGTCCCGAAGAGCCCGAGAAATTTATCTTTTCGGTTTGAAGCTCAACCCTCGCAGGGCCCGGTTATTGGGAAAACATCCCGATTTTATCGGAAACGATTGTTTTAAGAGACGAGGTGCTGTCCAATCGTCATCTTATCATGTGAGTGTATAGTCACTTTCATCTTACACATAGTTATGAAGTATTTTATATAAAATATGTGCTATGTGAATATATATTGTTTGTTTATTTTAGATAGATGTTGAATGAATGATTTATACAGGTTTTTAAATAATTTAAACTGTATATGCATTTTATATCTACAAAAATGTTGGGTAAAACATAGGTAGATGAAATACTTGGTATGTGATGAAAGATGAGTTGGATAAATGAGATGATCGGTGATATAGATCATGAGATGAGGGTGAGTGGTAAAATATGAGAGAAGCACTTACCCAAACGTTGGCCCCCGTCATTCAACAGAGTATGAATGACAACCATGGACTATTCTAGACGGTCCGTGGAACACTAGCAGGCTCGCAACCTGTAAGTGTGCGAACTATATGTTCATCAGTTGTACTCTAAAAACCCATTGACATGTATTGCAGGTGGATTCCCGTGAATAATATTGTCGATAAATGAGAGCTATGGACTGAGCACATGTTGTATAAACCTTGGCAGCTATGGACTTAGTGCCTGTTGTATAAACCCGGGCGACGATGTGACTTCGTGCCTATTCCTTAGGATGAATCCTTAGGAATGAGTGATAGATGATTCTTAAGGTAAATCCTTAAGAAATAAATAAGATAATGGGGTTGGGTAATTAGGTTGATTGTTTAATGTTTAAGGATAATAAATTTATTTATTGTGGATTGAAAACCCTATATGCTCACCAGGCTCCCAAACCTAACCCACTCAGTTTGTTTGTATCACAGGTATCGATACAAAGCTACTTTACACTGAGAGATTAAAAGAGATGTAGATCATTAGTGTAAATGAATGTAAGTTCTGTTTATGCTTATGTTTCTGTATTGACGATGACATACCAATGGTTTAAATGAATAAAATACATTTCTTCGGAAATGATTTGATAATATATTTATCATGTTTTTCTGGGAACAAATTCCGCAATGTATTTATTTGGAAAATTACTCTGATTTTATTATAAAAGCATAAACGAAATCGGTATTTTCTGGTCGTAAAAATGGGGATGTCATAGTTGGTATCAAAGCATTAGTTTAAGCGAACTAGGAATTTGTAGGATCTCTAGACTTAAAGTTAGAATGCTAAGTGATGATCGTGAGATGAGTGTCTACCATATTTTAGACACGAGCACTAGTATATTTTAGGAAATATGCCTAAAATGCTTTTATGTGCTAAATGCTATATGTTTTCCATATATGTGATTATTTGTTCGGATCTATGGTCTGTTGCAGACCGGATCTGGAAACGTTATGTGTTCAGGATTCTAAACATATGACTACGATATTAAAACTAGCATGTAAACGTTTCGGAGTGATAAGGAGAATTTAAATGTCTATCGTAATAGAGATCTAAATTCGCCTAATTTGGTGTATAGATCGAAATGGCAAGCACACAAAGTGGATTGGGAAACGATAACCCACAGCCCGAGCCAATCACTATGGCAGGGGTATAGGCAATGGTGCGAATGATGTTGGATCAATAGATGGAAGAGACAAAACATTTACTTCAACAAAGTAAGGACGAACTTACTGTGCCAGTACGTCAGGCATCTGCTCTTGAGGCAATTATCTGGGTTTCTAAGTCTATTGAAGAAATGATCAACGACAGGACCACCAACAAGGTTGAAGTTGGCAAGAAGAGGAAATTTGAGGGGTCTTCAAGGTCCAACAAGAGCAACATGTTCTCAAAGTTTGGCAAAAGAGGAGGTAAAGGAAAATGGTGCGGGGAGTGCAAAAATAAACACTCTGGAAATTTTGGCAGGAAGGTGAATTGTTTCAAGTGTGGAGAGACTGGGCATTACGCCGATGAGTGTACGTTTCCCAAGAGGGTGTGTTACGGATGTAAGGAAGAAGGACATATTTCTAGGGACTTCCCAAAGAAAATTGACGTAGCAAGGCCAAGCGCACCACCAAGGCCAAGGGCAATCCACATGGTCCTCAACGAAGCAAATAACAACGCTAGGAATTAGAAGTAAAGACTTGATACCCGAAGACAAGTTATGAAGTAGCAATGTAAATAGTAACATGTGGTCTAGCCTACTAGAGGCATAGTAGAGGGTAAACTTGAACCTCTGTGTAATCGTTTCAAGAAATAATATAGACCCTGGTTTTGTTATCTGATGTATTGAATGACTATGAGAAATCCTTGTATAGTGACTTGGAGAACTGCGAGACAATACTTGGGACGAGTATGAGTAGGTGTGAATGGTAGTAGAGGCCTATACTACCGGAAGCACAGGACTCGTACTTGGATCAGGGAAAGTCACGAGGTGATCAAGGAGCTAGTAATTGATTCCTTTTTGTTCTAGTCTGTCGTTACCATCGTTTCGGTAATGACTGAGAAAGATGATTGTTATTCCGACCCAATAGGTTATATCGAATCAAGTCCGACCAAGATGAGTTAATCATGTGGTTCAGAGAACCAAGTCCGATGTAGTATCTCACTCAAATGGGAAGATTAAAGTATCCCAATCATTATTAAAGTAAGAGGCTTGTAGCTAGAAGTACTACATGTTAAGATGTAATAACATTGGAAAATGAAGGAAGATATATTATGTTCAGAAACTCGACTCTAAAGGACTTGAGTCTAAGCAGTACATATTATGATGAGAGGTTATTAGAACATGACCCATCAGTCTACTATGGTAATCGAAGGAAAGAACTTATCTTAAGTTTGTTAAAAAGAAAGAAGAGTCTCCAATAAAGATCGAGATTGTGACTTGAAAGTCACAATTGAAAGTTCAAACATGGGATGGGGAGCAGGTGCAAGATCGAACACCGTCTGCATATAAGAATTGCAAATGCTTACATGAAGGAAGTTGTGAGACTTCACGGTGTTCCTTTAATGATTGTATCAGATCGTGATAGTCGTTTCACGTCGAGGTTTTGGAAAAGTCTACAAGAGGAATTGGGTACAAAGTTATGTCTAAGTACAACTTACCATCCGCAAACCGATGGTCAGAGCGAACAAACGATTCAAACATTGGAGGATATTTTGAGAGCATGTACCCTGGAATTCCAAGGTAACTTGGATGAACATTTACCTCTGGTAGAATTTTCCTACAATAAAAGTTTCCACTCAAGCATCAAGATGGCACCTTACCAAGCTTTGTATGGAGAAAAGTGTCGAACGTCGTCGTGTTGGCTGGAAGCTGGGGAAAAGCAGTTTATGGGATCTGAAATAGTCCATTAGACTGCTGAAAAGTTAAAAGTGATTAGGGAAAGGATGTTAGCAGCTCAAGATCGTCAAAAGAGCTATGCTGACAAGAAAAGACAACCGATATCATTCGAAGTTGGTGATTCGGTTTTACTTAAAGTCTCGCCGTGGAAGGGACTTATAATATTTGGTAAAAGGGGAAAGTTGAGTCCAAGGTTTACTGGACCGTTTAAAGTTCTTTAGAGGATTGGGAACCAAGCTTACAAGCTAGAACTACCAGATGAACTAGATGGTATTCATAACACTTTCCATGTGTGTTATTTGAGGAAGTTCACGGGAGATGTTTCCGACATAATTCCAATTTCTGAATTAAGGTTGGATGAAAGCAAGAGGTTAATTGAAGAAACAGAGGCAATCGTTGACCGTAAGACTAAGAAGTTGCGACGCAAGATGGTCGATTTAGTGCTTGTGCGATGGAAACATACGAATGGGCCAAATCTCACCTGGGAAACGGAGAGTGACATGATGAGTCGCTATCCGCAACTGTTTGCTGATGTGTGATTCCGGGGACGGAATCATCCTAAGGGGAAGAGAATTGTAACGCCCGTGTCTCTAGGCTAGGCACTAATGATGATGAAATAGTCTAGGTCAACCTTTGTAACTTGTTTTGAAATAATAAGATGTATTATTTGATTATTATGTGTTTTATGCTTAATTATTATAATTTAATGAATTAAGGGTAAAAATAAGCGTCGAAAATAAATTTTAGATAAAGCCGATATCTATGAAGAAAGTTGTAGTGGTTTAAATAAGGATTCCGGAGATATAAAGAATACCGAAATCCGAGTTATAACGAAGAAGTTATGACCTGTCGAAGTTCCGCGACAAAACCGACACGGAGCCGAATGACGTAAAAAGTGAGTTTTTGATAAACTACTTTTTAGCCTTGGTGATCTAAATAAAAGTCGTAGTATTTTTTAAACCGAGAATTTTCATAAAAAGAACGTCCAAATCTGACTTCGTATGAGGAAGTTATGATTTTTCTAAGTTTCGCAATAGCAGTAGACAGCTAAAAACTCGAAATAAAGATCGAGTGATTTTTAGCCGATGCAACCTAAACAAGAATCGAAGGTCTCGTCAATAGTAGTACAACGGTAAAAAGACAGACGAAAACGAACATCGGATGAAGAAGTTATGAATTTTTAACGGATTTTCCTGTCCCGGTCTGTTAAAAATAATAATATTAAAAATAAATCAAAATTAGCCAACAGAGTCTAAACGAAAGTTGTAGAGCATAATTTCGTCTACGCGTGCATATAAAGAACGTCAAAAACGGAGCTTGTATGCGAAAGTTATGGATTTTAGAAGTTTGGGACAAAAAAATCGAGAAAAATCTCGAAATCCGAGAAAAATCGCATGGCTAGGGTTCGGCCACGTCACCTCGCATGCGAGATGCCCCGTGTCCGACGCGTGTCGCAGTCACCTCGCACCGAAGGCGCGGTCCTCTCCTGATCCAACGCGTGGCTAAGCGCTGACGCCTTCCGAGCTTCGTCATCTGTCCCCCCGTCGCATGCGAGCCACGTGCTCGCTTCTCTCCTTGCTTCAGATCCGAGGCTCGCACCTATATAAAGGGTGCGAGACCTCCCGAGTATTTTTGGAAATTTCACACTTTTTACCCCTAAATCCAATTTTTAGCTATTTCAACTTCCCCCGAAGCCCCGGGATCATTCTCAACACCCGAAACACGTCCCAAAGTGCCCGAAGAGCCCGAGAAATTTATCTTTTCGGTTTGAAGCTCGACCCTCGCAGGGCCCGGCTTTTGGGAAAAGATCCCGGTTTTATCGGAAACGATTGTTTTAAGAGACGAGGTGCTGTCCAATCGTCGTCTTATCATGTGAGTGTATAGTCACTTTCATCTTACACATAGATATGAAGTATTTTATATAAAATACGTGCTATGTGAATATATATTGTTTGTTTATTTGAGATGGATGTTGAATGAATGATTTATACAGGTTTTTAAATAATTTAAACTGTATATGTATTTTATATCTTCAAAAATGTTGGGTAAAACATGGGTAGATGAAATATTTGGTATGTGATGAAAGATGAGTTGGATAAATGAGATGATCGGTGATATAGATCATGAGATGAGGGTGAGTGGTAAAATATGAGAGAAGCACTTACCCAAACGTTGGCCCCCGTCATTCAACAGAGTATGAATGACAACCATGGACTATTCTAGACGGTCCGTGGAACACTAGCAGGCTCACAACCTGTAAGTGTGTGAACTATATGTTCATCAGTTGTACTCTAAAAACTCATTGACATGTATTGCAGGTGGATTCCCGTGAATAATACTGTCGATAAATGAGAGCTATGGACTTAGCACATGTTGTATAAACCTTGGCAGCTATGGACTTAGTGCCTGTTGTATAAACCATGGCGACGATGTGACTTCGTTCCTATTCCTTAGGATGAATCCTTAGGAATGAGTGATAGATGATTCTTAAGGTAAATCCTTAAGAAATAAATAAGATAATGGGGTTGGGTAATTAGGTTGATTGTTTGATGTTTAAGGATAATAAATTTATTTATTGTGGATTGAAAACCCTATATGCTCACCAGGCTCCCAAACCTAACCCACTCAGTTTGTTTGTATCACAGGTATCGATACAAAGCTACTTTACACTGAGAGATTAAAAGAGATGTAGATCATTAGTGTAAATGAATGTAAGTTATGTTTATGCTTATGTTTCTGTATTGACGATGACATACCAATGGTTTAAATGAATAAAATACATTTCTTCGGAAATGATTTGATAATATATTTATCATGTTTTTCTGGGAACAAATTCCGCAATGTATTTCTTTGGAAAATTACTTTGATTCTATTATAAAAACATAAACGAAATCGGTCTTTTCTGGCCGTAAAAATGGGGATGTCATAGTGGCCTCCATGATACCACGAGTGATCTCTGACGTGATAAACTCGTGCAACCGCTCATCAATTGGTTCGACACCAGCGCCATAACCAGATCCAGAAGCTCCTCCTCGAGTGGACACCGTACTCAACTAAAATACAAACATACAAATGATCAACAAAATGTCAAGGATACATCCTCTCTACATGCCCCTTATAAGTTCCAAGATCGTTCTTGCCTCGAGTATAGATCATATGCTTTCAGTAGTATGGGCCCAATACTAGCTTCCACACCTATCTGCATTTTCCTCAAGAACCATCCCGAATCCCGTAAGTCACCATACTAGATCTATACACACCATCCCTATGCTAAACATCATACAAATCCTATTATGGAATTCTTGATTCAACCGCCCTGCTATATCGGGAACCTCAACCAACACCGTTGGTTGCCTTGTGCATGCAAGTTGTACACAAAACGGGATCACATAGACTGTCAAATAATGATTCTACCCTAAATCCACAACAAAACAAGGAACATGAAATGAAGCTAAACCAATCATTCTAGGGCTATATGAACCTAATCGTATACAACTTTTAAAGCATACACTTAGCAAATAACTGAGTCGATATCAATTCCAAGTAACACATAGCATCAAATCCTCGTAGGCTATAAGGCATCACACAAATCAGGCAATTCTTATGAAGGTATCCTTAGCCTTACTCTAGCATGCAATTCACATATATGTTATTATAATCGTAACACATGAGTATTGGTATCTTGTTCCCGTACTACGTACTACGAAGAATATATACTTATTAATAAAAGAAATGTTTGTGTTTTAACTTGTGTGTATTCTTCAATATAATCAATATCTGAAGTCCACAAAGACATCACACAACTTGACGTTTCCACCGCCGGTCGGGGTTGTAACAAACCAATTGAAACTTAAATTAAGAATTACAAAGCATTCAAAGAATAACCACAAACATAAGCATTGAATGGAATTTTTAACATACGAACCATTATTTTAATCCACCAACATGGAATTCATTAGCACCCGGACATACTACAATAACAAACTGATCATTTTAACTTTTTTAAAAGCAACTCAAAGACACATAACTTTCAAAAGCTAGATGATGTCGTTTGGAATATTGATTTTAAAAGGTACTCAACATCAAAACAATAAACAATAAGAATGTACGTGGTCATAAGGGCACTAATTGGTCAGCATATCTCTCCCTTTTCGTATCTTCCACAAATCCATGTGACATCATGCCTGAAAATTCCAAACAAAGTTAATGGAATGTTATGCATTATAGATGAGAATAATAGAATATAGGATGTTCTTGTACTTGGATCATATGCTAATTCCCATAGTACTGTCATGAAATACACAAAACATCAGTAAAAGAAATTGGGTCTATTCATTGAGGCGATACCACAAACACTTAGCGGTGGAGGGACAAAATCTGGCCGACTCCAAATTCAAGTCGACTCCAAATGGGTAGTGTTCATAAATCGAATGTGATTTAATGTTACATATATATAATAAGTTAAAAAGAAATTTGATTCCTTTTGAATTTCATTCACATAAATGTCCCATGATACAATTATCATACTCACGTATTAAGTAATTTCACATAAATGATCCTTGAAGTTTATAACGCCTATCAGTTATTAACTAATTATATATAGTATTAACTTTGGAAGGTCTTAGGAACAATTAACTTCTGCCACTTCAGACATTGACAATAATATTTTTGGAATATGGCAATTTTGGTCCCTATATGCTCCACCGCCTGTTGCTTCTAATCAAATACAAACATATATTCCACTGTCTTCGACCATCTGTTTCAACCTTCTTCGGTTCTTCCTCCACCGGTGTTTCTGATTTCTCTATCTTTATCCATCACATTAATCTTTCTCTTCGTTTACAAAATTCCATAGCTTTTCTTCTATTGTGACCACCATTTTTTCGTGCGTTTTCTTCTCAATTGAGTCAGAATAGGTATTAGCGATGGTGGCCAAAATTCATAACCCTAATCAGCATCGTCGACATCATCAGTTGCAAACACCGACCATGTTACTATTGAACAATATGTGTTTGTATTTACTAACCTATTTTACATTATTTTCTTTATTTTTCCAATTTTACATGGTTTGTATTTGGTTTTGGTTATGGTGGGGTACGGGTCA
Organism: Lactuca virosa; assembly: GCF_052849685.1. NCBI lineage: Eukaryota > Viridiplantae > Streptophyta > Magnoliopsida > Asterales > Asteraceae > Lactuca > Lactuca virosa. The sequence continues at coordinate 176,097,998 of NC_136426.1, forward strand.
CTTTTGAATTCAGTGGCGAGTTTAGAATAGAAAACCACATGGTTCACTAATTTTTCTATATATATTTTTCTGTACAAATTCAAAAAAATTTATAGGTAAGGTAGGTCCTAATTTTTTTTAAGGTAGGTCCCTAAAAAATTTTCATAGTAATTTTAGATAAATGAAAAAAATTAGGTAGGTCTTAGGACCCATCTTCCTTATACCTAGCCTCGCCGCTGCTTTTGATGAAGTTGTTGTATACAAAAACCTATAATCATTAAAGTGACTAAATGACAATTTAGGGACTGCTTTTCCAGGTAAAAAATATGAGATTTTGCATAAAAAAAACGTTGGATTAACTTAAATCATTGCTGTTTAAATTGAATTTTATTTGGGTTTTGATTGAAATAGATGCCAAAAATACCAATCTAATTAAAAAGAATTAAATATGCAGAGAAAATACCATATTGCCATCAAGAATATGCTGAAAGATTAGCAAAGGCTTGACATTCACAGTAGGCCTTATTTGTTAATGCATTCATATATATATATATATATATATATATATATATATATATATATATATATATATATATATATATATATATATACGTTGTACATCTGCATAAACGATCAATTCACCATTGTTTGCAGGTGATGAAATCATTTTATGAGAATGAAAGTTTATGTGGTTTCGAGTTGCAACCATGATCTGTTAAAGGTAATCTGGAACGCAGCTGAGCTATTAATTTGTTTTGTAATTGAATAGATTGTTCAAAATTTTAATTTACTCGGTTAATTTTTAATTTTGTTAGGATTTGTTATTCAAATTTTTAAGAATGAAGGAAAAAAATGGAATTGATTTTGTGACATGAAAGTACATTGCTATTAAATGGTGTATCCTGTAATTCAAATGAAAATTTATCTCAAGCAAATTGTCAAAGAGCTTATTTTATATATTGCATAACCTTAAAAATATCTACCCATAAATAACAGTGTACATATATTTCTAGCTTATAAAAAGCTGATGTCCTAGGTGATCCACCCGAGTTGATCGGATTTGAACCTGATTCCTGTAGCTGAAATTATCCAAATCTAAAGTTGATCAGCTTTTGAAGATTAACATAAAGGATTTATTGTTAAACATGTACTCTTTTCCGTCTTTTTTTTTATCTAATTTTAAATAAATTCCAAAAGTTTTTTTTGGTCATGTTCCAAGTAAAATTGCAACATTACCGTTTTCTGATTTTTTTTGTTTGCAAATCAAAATGTAATATTGTCAATTGCTTAAAACATGAACAAAAGCATCACAAATATCTCAAATAAGCCACTCAAATATCTCAAACCAAATTCTTAAATTGTTGGTCTTTTATAGGAAAAGCATGTGGACTTGCACAAAACACTTCATTCTCTAATTATTTTGAGTTGGATTTTCATCCTTAAAGATGTGCATTTTGAGTTAGATTTTGATCCTCAAAGAAGTGCAGTATTGATCTCTATTGTGCCTAAAAAACATAATCATAATCATGCTTGCATTAAAATACCAGATGTTTTTATGCATATTTAACATCACAACTTTTTTATCAATATAATTGATTTAGTATTTTTAATATAAAAAATTGGTGTAAACTATGTTGATCTATCAATTTTATTAATTTGTTTTATAAATGGTTATCACATAAAATAAAATACTATTTTAATTATAGTGGTTGTTTTAACTATTAGCCTTCTACCCCCGATTGAAGCCGCCCTACTCAATTAGGCAGCTAACCTCATGGCTAATGTTGTCCAACAAGAACATTTCAATAAAAAGAATGCACACATCCCGATAATCCATTGCACTGTCATATGGCATACAGGGGTAAAGATGTAATTTAATAGACAGACAGAAACAACACCTTTCATCCTGCGCAACGCATGAGATACCCCTTTAGTTTTCATTCTTATTGGAAAAAAAATAATATTAATAATAATTTGAACGTTTGTCAGTAATTCGAGCACCTATCAATTATTAGAACGATTGTATAAATTTGAAAAAATAAAATAATTGGAACAAAATTAATAATAATAATAATAATAATAATAATAAGTTAAAAAGAAAAGACAACAAAAAGACAAAAAGTAAAAAATAAAAAATTGTCAAAATCTTTTTTAATGTGATTGATATTAAAGGTAACTAGAGATTAATTAAAAGTTTAAATTGTAATGAGGTATGATTAGTAATAGAGGTACGTCATCATCATTTATTTAACCAAAAAGTTAAAAGCTATGAAATCACACTCTCATTTGTCTAACCCAAAATTTAAAAGTTGTGAAATGCCATTGTTTGATTTTTTTAGACAAAATTGCAAAAATGGTCCATGTGGTATGCATTTTTGGGGGGTTTTAGTCCAAACCCCTGCTTTTTTGGCTTTGTGGTCCTTTTGACCATGTTTGCTTATGATTTTGGTCCCTCGGAAAACTAAAAAGACTAAAATACCCTTTCTGATATATTTTTTATGTTTTCCATTTTAATTTAAAGGAAAAATAATTAATTAATTTTTGCCTACATCTCTCTCTCTCTCTCTATGCCACACCCCTTTTTACTTGATCGTCTTCTTCATCAAAACATACACACACTGATATTAAAAGACATACACATACACATTGAGGTAGCGACCGATGATTCCTTAAACTCCGGTGCATCCTTCTTCTCCGGCGACAGTGAGGCCACAAACTCCTCAGGTGCGAGTCGAAGAGGTAGGAGGGTGGTGTTCTATGGTGGTTCATTGTTGATGATAATGCTCATGGAGGTTCCATATGCTCCCGCTACCCCAACATAAACAACATCGACCCTCTTCAGCCTCCTCTACCGCTGCCATCTCCTATGTGGTTGTTTCTCATGTTCCCGATCTGCCATCCAATCTGCCATTGTTTGTGGTTACCAATCTAGTTTCCCTTTCATTTTGGTGCCCCCAACTGCAATTGAAAACTCCGATCTGGTTATGATATGGTTTCTCTGTCATTGAATCGTCAGCCACCATAGGTTATGTGAGGAAGAGGGTGCAGGGATTTCGGTGAACCAAGAACAAAACACACATACATACACCCACTGTCTTCTCCAAACAATCCCAATCTTTTAAATCATGAGTCTCCTTCATTGACTTCTTAAAAACCCCATAAGGATTATCAGATTCTAAGTATCAAACTTGTGGGATCAAGTTCAAAAAACAATCGTTCAGGCTTTCCTAACATACAACCGTCTCCTTCTACATGTTGGACGATTCTGATGAGTTCGTGAAGGATTTTGGCGAGGCTGTTGCCGACAATTATGGTGACTCCGAGGATTATGGAAACAATATGGTATTTGGGCCTCATTAAGCATTTTCTGAGTAAGGTAATCGATTCTTGAATTTAGTAATTGCTCCGAACCACTTCATTCATCGATCGATTCATCTTGTAAATCAGAGTCATCTTGAGGAGTTTTTCTCTGTTATCAGTAAAGGGAAATGGAACTAGGGGGAAGAAGATGAGGGAGCGGTGAGTAGTTAGGTTTGGAGAGAGGGAGAGAGAGAGAGAGAGAGAGAGAAAGAGAGAGAAAGGGGTATGGTGGATATGTGGACCCCGATTTATATTTAATAATAATAATAATTTTAAAAAATGAAAGAAAAATGAAAACTAATTTCATTAAGGGTATAATAGTCTTTTTAGTTTAGACATGGACCAAAACTGCATGTAAACTAGCTCAAAAGGACCACCAATCCAAAAAAGTCAAGGTTTGGACTAAAACTCCAAAAAATGCATATACCACAAAGACCATTTTTGCAATTTTTTCTTTTTTATTCAAAATAAAAGCTAGAAGCTTCAAAAAAACAACATTAGAATATGAAAACTCTTAAATAACAAAGACAAAACTGCACAAATGGTCCTTGTGTTTAACTAAAAATTGTCACTTTGATCCAAAAAAAAGTTTTGACTAGCAGTAGAGGTCAAACTTTTCATTTTGTTGTTTCAAAACTTTTTATAATGATGAATATGCCCCTTATTATTTTATTTTCTATTTTTATTTTATTACAACAATTTAAAAACTATTAAGAAAAAACCAAATGTAAAATACTGTGACATCCCCTAATTTCTCGGCCAGAAAAGACCGATTTAATTTATGCTTTTTAAAATAAAGTCAGAGAAATCCTTTTAAAAGATGTTGCAGAATTGGTCCCCAAAACAAAACATGTTAAAAGTTTGTCAAAACCTTTCTTTAAGAAATATATAATTTCATTTCATATCAAAACCTCGGGATGTCATGTTCCGATACAGATCAAAAGCATAAACAAGACATTATAAGCCTTTCAACAGTTATTTACAACTACCGGCCTATAATCCAAAAATCTCTCATCATCATCCGACTATGCTCGGGGTCCACTACCTGTAACATAAAAAGCTGAGTGGGTCAGGCTTGGGAGCCTGGTGAGCATATAGGGTTTTCAACCCACAATAATAATAAACTTATTAAGTTCATCAATCAACAATAACCCTGATTACCCATTCCCGTTATCCTCACTTTACGTCCCTAAACACCTATCACAAGGGACCTAGCCTAAGGATTTTCATCGGGGCGACAACACTGCTTTGGGGGTTTCCCAACAATTTATGTCAAATAAGGCAACCGTGTAGGGGATGGAGTACAGCAAATGAACACCCAAGGTCATTAACACCTACAGGTTGCGAGCCTGCCAGCGTTCCACTGGACTGTCTAGAAAAGTCTGTGGTCGTCATCCATACTCCGCTAGATGACTGGATCACTATCACATCGAGGCCTCTCATCATTTTAACACACATCGGCTATTTCGTCTACCCATGTTTTACCCAACATATTTGTAGTTAAAATACATATACAGTTTAAAACTTGTATAAAACATCTATTCAACAGTCACCTCAATTAAACAATTAATATAATTACACATAGCACGTATTTTATAGAAAATACTTCATATCTAGGTGTAAGATGAAGGTGACTACACACTCACTTGAGTTAATGATAATCGGGCAGCACTTCATTTCCTAAAACGATCGTTTCTAATAAAACCGGGAGTTTTATTGAGAAACCGGGCTCTGCGAGGGTTGGGCTTCAAAACCGAAAAGATAAATTTCTCGGGCTTCTCGGGCACTTTGGGGCGTATTTCGGGTGTTTGGTATAATACCGGGGCTTTGGGGGAAGTTGGAATGAAAGAAATATTGAAAAAGGGGTTAAAAATGACAAATTTGCAAAATATACCCGGGAGGTCTCGCACCCTTCTATTTATAGGGGCGAGGCTTCTGATCCAAGGGCTGAGAAGTCTCCACGCGTCAGCAGATCCGAAGAGGAAGCACATGGCTCGCACGTGCGAGGGTCCTCGTGTAGCCTCCTGATTGGACCGACGTCTATGGTCCGAGGGTTCGGTCGTGTCGCTATGTGCAAAGGTCGGACACGCGAGAAAGGGCACGCGTCGGACACCCATTGGACCGCACTTCGGATGCGAGGGCATGCGACACGCCTACCCAGCTAGCTTTGGTGACTTAGCATCTTCGGACACGTGGCGCGCATGCAGCGAAGGTGACGTGGCCGAAGTCCCACCATGCGAAATTTCTCGGATTTGGCATTTTTTCTCGATTTTTGTGCCAAACTTCTAAAATCCATAACTTTCGCATAGGGGCTCCGTTTTTTACGTTATTTATATGCACGCGTAGGTAAAATTACGCTCTACAACTTTCGTTTAGACTTCGTCGGCTAATTTTGACTTTAATTTTTATTTTATTATTTTTAACAGACCGGGGCAGGAACTCCGTTAAAAATTCATAACTTCTTCATCCGACGTCCGTTTTCGTCTGTCTTTTTACCGTTGTACTACTATTGATGAGACCTTCGATTCTCGTTTAGGTTGTATCGGCTAAAAATCACTCGATCTAAAATTCGAGTTTTTAGGTGTCTACTGCTAAGTTGAAACTTAGAAAAATCATAACTTCCTCATACGAAGTCAGATATGGGCGTTCTTTTTATACATACTCTCGGTTTGACGAAAACTACGACTTTCGTTTAGATCACTAAGGCTAAAAAGTAGTTTATCAAAAACTCACTTTTTACGACATTCGGCACCGTGCCGGTTTTGTCGCGAAACTTCGACAGGTCATAACTTCTTCATTATAACTCGGATTTCGGTATTCTTTATATATCCGTAATCCTTGTCACTCCCACTACAAGTTTCTTAATAGAATCGGCTTTATCTAAGATTTATTTTCGACGCTCATTTTTATTCTTAATTAATTAAACCCTAATAATTAAGCATAAAACACATAATATTCACATAATTCCTTTTCATTTCTTCAAAATGAGTTACAAAGGTTAACCTAGACTATAACGTCAATATTAATGCCTAGCCTAGAAACACGGGCGTTACAATGCTCTCCCACTTAGGATGATTCCGTCCCCGGAATCACACATCAGCAAACAAATGCGGGTAGCGACTCATCATGTCACTCTCCGTTTCCCAGGTGAGATTTGGCCCATTCGTATGTTTCCAACGCACAAGCACTAAATTGACCATCTTGCGTCGCAACTTCTTAGTCTTACGGTCAATGATTGCCTCAGGCTCTTCAATTAACCTCTTGTTTTCATTCAACCTTAATTCAGAAATGGGAATTAATGCCTAGCCTAGAAACACGGGCGTTACAATTCTCTCCCCCTTAGGATGATTCCGTCCCCGGAATCACACATCAGCAAACAAATGCGGGTAGCGACTCATCATGTCACTCTCCGTTTCCCAGGTGAGATTTGGCCCATTCGTATGTTTCCAACGCACAAGCACTAAATCGACCATCTTGCGTCGCACCTTCTTAGTCTTACGGTCAACGATTGCCTCATGTTCTTCAATTAACCTCTTGTTTTCATCCAACCTTAATTCAGAAATGGGAATTATGTCGGGCACATCTCCCGTAGACTTTCTCAAATAACATACATGAAAGGTATTATGAATACCCTCCGGTTCTTCCGGTAATTCTAGCTTGTAAGCTTGATTCCCGATCCTCTGAAGAACTTTAAATGGTCCAATAAACCTTGGACTCAATTTTCCCCTTCTACCAAATCTTATAAGTCCCTTCCACGGCGAGACTTTAAGTAAAATCGAATCTCCAACTTCGAATGATATCGGTTGTCTTTTCTTGTCAGCTTAACTCTTTTGTTGATCTTGAGCTGCTAACATCCTTTCCCTAATCATTTTTAACTTTTCAGCAGTCTGATGGACTATTTCAGGTCCCATAAACTGCTTTTCCCCAGCTTCCAGCCAACATGACGGCGTTCGACACTTTTCTCCATACAAAGCGTGATAAGGTGTCATCTTGATGCTTGAGTGGAAACTATTATTATAGGAAAATTCTACTAGAGGTAAGTGTTCATCTCAGTTACCTTGGAATTCCAGGGTACATGCTCTCAACATATCCTCCAACGTTTGAATTGTTCGTTCGCTTTGACCATCAGTTTGCGGATGGTAAGCTGTACTCAAACACAACTTAGTACCCAATTCCTCTTGTACACTCCTCCAAAACCTTGAGGTAAAACGGCTGTCACGATCGGATACAATCGTCAACGGAACACCCTGAAGCCTCACAATTTCCTTCACGTAAGAATTCGCAAGTTTATCCATAGACCATTTCTCGTTGGCTGCTATGAAATGCGCACTCTTAGTGAAGCGATCAACGACCACCCAAATCATGTCGTGACCGTTCTTTGTTCTGGGCAGTTTAGTTACAAAATCCATGGTAATGTCTTCCCATTTACCCATGGGTACAGGTAAAGGTTCTAAACTCCCATACGGTTTCTGATGTTGTGCCTTAACCCTAGCACATGTTACACACTCGGCCACATACTTAGCAACATCGAGCTTCATCGCCGGCCACCAGTAGTAGGGTTTTAGATCCTTATACATTTTTGTGCTGTCGGGATGAATCGAGTACATGGTTTTGTGAGCTTCTTCCATCAGAAGATCTCTTACTCCTCCCGTCTTAGGTACCCAAATCCTATCTTGGAATACCTTCAACCCTTGGTTGTTTGTACCGAATACTAACGTTTTACCCAAACGTTCTTCCTTTCGGTCATTTTTCTCTAAAGCTTCCTCTTGAGCTTTCTTTATACTTTCCACAATTGTCGAGACAACTTCAATTCTCAACGCGCTTGGCCTTTTCTTTTCAAGATTTACCTTCCGACTGAGAGCATCAGCAACAACATTTGCTTTACCACGGTGGTAAAGTATCTCACAGTCGTAGTCCTTGAGTAACTCTAGTCAGCGTTGTTGCCTCATGTTCAATTCCTTCTGATTAAAGAGATATTGAAGACTCTTATGATCAGTGAAAAGTTTGCATTTGGTGCCATAAAGATAGTGCCTCCATATCTTTAAGGCGAATACTACCGCTGCCAACTCCAGATCATGAGTGGGGTAGTTCTTTTCATGCTCTTTTAATTGCCTTGATGCATATGCTATCACTTTATCCCTTTGGGTCAGAACACAACCTAACCCAACTCCAGATGCATCGCTATAAACTACGAAGTCATCAACTCCTTCAGGCAACGAAATAATCGGTGTTTCACACAATTTCTTCTTTAACTTCTCAAAAGCTTCCTTACGCTTCTCATCCCAAGCATAAGTAGCTCCTTTGTGGGTCAAAGCTGTTAATAGAGTAGCGATCGAAGAAAAGCCTTGGATAAATCTTCGATAATATCCAGCTAATCCTAAAAAGCTTCGGATCTCCGTAGGACTTTTTGGTTGTTCCCACTTCATCACGGCTTCAATCTTTGCTGGGTCAACCATTATTCATTCTTGGTTAACCACATGACCTAAAAATTGGACTTCTTGAATCCAAAATTCACATTTGCAGAACTTTGCATACATCTTCTCCTTTTTCAGAACTTCTAGCACTTCACGCAGATGCTTGTCATGCTCCTGCTTGCTTTTTGAATATATCAAGATATCATCTATGAATACTATCACGGATTTATCAAGGTATGGTTTACAAACCCTGCTCATCAAATCCATGAAAGCTGCTGGAGCATTGGTTAGTCTGAACGACATAACCAAAAATTCATAGTGTCCATATCTTGTTCTGAACGCAGTCTTTTCGATATCCTGCTCTCTCACCTTTAGTTGATGGTATCCTGACCTAAGATCGATCTTCGAGAAATAGCTCGAACCTTGCAACTGATCGAACAAGTCATCAATCCTTGGCAACGGGTACTTGTTCTTTATTGTCGCTTTATTCAGCTCTCTGTAATCGATGCACATTCTCATGCTCCCATCCTTTTTCTTTACAAATAACACAGGGGCTCCCCAGGGCGATGAACTAGGTCGAACAAAACCTTTGTCCAATAACTCCTGAAGTTGTGTCATAAGCTCTTTCATCTCTGTTGGTGCTAATCGATACGGTGCTTTTGCTATTGGCGTCGTTCCTGGTAACAAGTCGATACGGAATTCTACTTGTCGATCATGGGGCAATCCGGGAAGATCTTCGGGAAAGACTTCTGGATAATCACACACCACCAGAATATTCTGCACCTCCTTCTTTTCCTTCTTAGCATCGATCACGAACGATAGATATGATGTACATCCCTTGGCCAAACACTTTCTGGCTTTCATTAGGGAAATGATTCCAGAGTTTACTTTGCGTTTGTCTCCATACACCATAAACGACTCTTTCCTTGGCGGGTTTACTTTTGCTATCTTCTTCCTATACAATATTTCGGCATCATTGGCGCTAAGCCAATCCATTCCTAAAACTATGTCGAAACCATTTAACTCGATAGGTAATGATTCCTCGTGGAACTTATTCCCATTCAAGTCAATGAGGATGTTTCTCATACGATGGCTAACAGGTACAAACTTGCCACTAGCAATCTCGACTAATAAAGCATTAACTAGTCTATCTACAGGCAAAGCTAGTTTTCTACCAAATTCATGCGAAATAAAGGAGTAATTGGCTCCAGAATCAAACAAAATTTGGGCAGGCAATTCGTTTACGAGAAAGGTACCTGAAGCGACATCGGCTTCTTCTTTCGCAGCTTCGAGTGTCATCTGAAAGGCTCTCGCTTTCGGCTTTGGTGGAAGATTGGGCTTTGCTGCATCCTTCTTCTTCGGACAGTCTTTCAAAACGTGCCCTTCTTCGTTACATCCAAAGCATACCCTCTTGTTGGAAGGACACTCGTTGGCAAAATGCCCAGTCTTTCAACATTTGTAGCAAGTCACCCCCTCACTACATTTCCCAGAGTGCTTTTTCTTGCACTTCTCACACCATTTCTGTCACACCCCCAAACCTGAACGGCGGAAAGTTTCAGGGGCGGAGGACGTCATGTGCAGTATCATAACAATTGAATAGTAAAGAAAGTACACACCACCATTATATAAATATATTTGAAAAGTTTACATGATTGTATGTGTTACATGTTTAAATATCAAATACAATATGGTGATCCAAAATATGTTACTAACGCCAGCGCGTTAGTCCTCAAAAGTAGTTGCTACCTGATTTAGCGTTTTCCTGAGAATACAAGTTATTTCAAAGAAAAAGTGTCAACAATAAAGTTGGTGAGTTCATAAGTAGTGTTTTGATAAAATGTATGCCATTCGAAAGTTCGTGTATGTTTTCCAGAAAATCCGATATTTTCTAACAAATGCATGAAATGAGTATGAAAGATCGTTGTATAAATTGTATGTATTTGAACCAGGAAAATCCTATATTTTCCTAAAAGTGAAATGCAGTCTCAAATGTCCAAGACCGTAACCTGTAAGCAAATATGACATGCTCAAAAGATGATGTATAGTCTTATTATAAAACAAAACTATAAGAAGATTTGTAATTGAATGTGAAAAGAACTGTATATGTTACTTTTCTCATTAAAACGTAATACCATAATAATTGTCTATCCAGTGAGTTTTCATAACCGTACTATCATAATTTGCCTGTAGCGACGTTCTTCAGACGTCGAAATGAGATGACACTTGTCACCCCGGGGACTGTAGCTAGCAGTCAGGGTGCGGGATCACTAGTCCCGTATAGATCTATACACACTTGTCACGTTCTCCGGACGGGAGATTCTGGTTATAAACAGGACTTCTAGTGGTACCTTAAAAGGTATATTGAAGATGAATGCCTCACGAATTCTCAATTAAGTCTCGTATTAAAATGTATATGTTTGTTTCTGAAATGATTATCCTTTTTCACAATGATAATAAAGGCATAAAAATGATTTGTATGTTCTTGCATGTTTACGAATGTTATAGTAAAAAGGGTTACCCTTGATATGATGCAAACATATAAATAAAACTTATAGTATTTAAAGTTATGTTTCATCCCGAGAGGGTAAAGTGGTGTAAGATGTTTGCATGTTAACATGATCCATATGATAGTTATAAAAATGACATGAAATGTATAACAAAGGATTGATGTTTTCACACGGGGTTGACCGTGTGTTTACTTGTATTCCCCCCCCCCCCCCCCCCCGTAAAGTGTTCAAAAGCATTTAAAATCAGTTAAAAGCGTAGAAATGGGGGGTATGAACTCATCTGGTAGCTTGAAGAAAGTGAGACAAAAGTCGAGCAGAACTACGAATGGAGAAAGCTGATTTCTCGGGATCCTCGGGAATCTCGGGAACGTAAAACGTCCTTCAGGACTTGAATATGATAACCGGGGCTTCGGGATGGCTTCGAGGGGTTAAACGCAGAGCATAAGCACGATAAAGGGAAGAAGTGAGCAACTAAACTCGGAAAACCCTTGAGATCTATTTATAGGCCAACTTTTGGGGTCTCACGTCGTGAGAATTGAGTTGCTCACGTCGTGAGGTCGACCCTTATCCTCTTCCACTGACGAGATGCCTGCTGTCAGCTCTAGAACCCATTAGTCACAGACTCACGTCGTGAATCTTATGGCTCACGTCGTGAGCTGTCTGACAGCTTCGATTTTCGTGTCTCGAACTTCATAAATTCATATCTCTCGCATACGAACTCCGATTTTGACATTCTTTATATGCACGCGTAGGCGAGATTGTGCTCTACAACTCTGGTTTAGACTTCGTTGGCTAATTTTGACTTTATTTTTAATATTACATTTTTAACAGGCCGGGACAGGAAAAGTCCGTTAAAAATCCATAACTTCTTCATTCGACGTCCGTTTTCGATAGACTTTTTACCGTTGCAATACCATTGATGAGATCTTCGATTCTCGTTTAGGTCATGTTGGCAAAAAGTCGCTCGATCTCTAATTCGAGTTTTTAGCTGTCTACTACTATGTCCGAAACTTCGAAAAAGCATAACTTCGTCATACGAAGTCAAATTTGGGCGTTCTTTTTATGTATGTTTACGGTTTAATGATATCTATGACTTTCATTTAGATACCTAAGGCTAAAAAGTATTTTATCGGAATTTCGTATTTTACGCTTAACAGTGTTTTGTCGGTTTTGTTGCGGATCTTCGATTGGTCATAACTTCTTCTTTATAACTCGGATTTTAATGTTCTTTATATTTTTGGAAACCTTGTTACGATATCTACCACTTAGTACACTTAAAGTGAGACTTTCGAACATTTCATTTTTGATGTTATTCCAATTAATTCAAAAAGGGATTACCACATTTGACTTTTAGTCAATACATTGACCTGAAATATGTTGGGTTACGAGCATTCTAACACTCCTAAGTGTACATGCAACCCTAAATACCTTAGATCTATGTTTTCTCTATTATACATACAATTATGAACATCCAAGGTATTATCCTAATCTAGCATACAAAATAATAAATATAACAAGATAGAATACATACCTCTTTGATGTAGAATGTCTTCATGAAGCTTGAGTGCCTAGTGCCCCAAGTGTGACACCTCAAATGATTCACACAACACCAAATACACTTGGAATAACTTGAGAGAAACTTGAACACTCCTTGAAATCGTCTAGCCCTCACACTCACACATTAGTGCACGATTTCTTGAGCCATGAGATTCTTTTATATGGTGGCTATTAGGGTTACACCATGTAACTCATAACTTTACCCATTCCTTATGCTCCATGGATTTTAACCTCCATGGAGTATCCATGGGTCACCCCATGGACTTAGTCCAACATAAGGAATCTTGGATCACAAGCCCACATATATAAGAATGAATGATTTACACAATCAACCCATATATTTAATTAGTCTCCTTTTGATCACTTAATTAATTCCAAATTAATTCTTGATCAATACTAATTAAATAACCTTATTAATATATTAGAACTTATAATATATTAATCAACCTTAAGTGTTATTTCTCTCATTATAGTCTATCCAAATGCATGATGCCATGCAACCCAAATGGACCATGTCGGGTCGGGTCAAGTCTTACCAATTATATTTATGGACTTAGACATTAATCCAACAGTCTCCCACTTGGATAAGTCTAAAACTATTATTGCGTATGACTTCAGGAACTGATCAGCAATCGTAGCTCTCAAAAGCTTCTGTCGAACTCTGACCTTGTCGATGAACTCTGACCTTTGTCAATGACTTGTCCATTAGATAAGGGATCATATATTCCTCCATTCTAGATATCATATGGACTGAGACATGGATTATCAATCATTCTCTCTGTCCATTTGTTGTTTCCCGATTTTCGATTCATGATGACTGACTGATTGAACAAATCAAATCAGTCCTGGCTTGGCCAAGCACTCACATGTATCATCTTTAAATCATCGAGGGGCCCACAGATATCGCTTTTATCCCGAAGGTAAAAGGAATGGATAAACTTCGACTCATATGGCTTGTTCTACTACTTGTTGAATCATACACAAAGGCACGTTTTATAACATCGAGTTACCAATGCGTTTTCATGCAATCAATGTATAACCAACTCATATCTCTAGGTTTGAAGAATATAAGATATTATCGTCTCATGATCACTCGTGATAAAATCCATGAAGTGATTCAAATGAGCGTGGGTTGAATCCAATACTCAGAACTTATGAGCACTCATGAGTGTTGTAGCACCACTTTGTCCACCAACTTGGACCTCTACAAACCAACCCATGACAGTCTTGATTCATATCTACTTCCAACATATGACCGACTGTGGATGGTTTGAATAACTTAATCATTTAGGAAGATCGACTTAGTTATTCTGGAAGTCAAAACATGCAAAGTGAAACACAAGAATAAATGAATCAAATATGGTATCAAACCCTATGAATATAAATAAACACTTTTATTTATCACCATACTGATTACTCATTATTCATTGTTTCGGTTTTATCAACTTTATACTTGAATTTAAAACAATAGTTGTCCCATGCTCCAAGCATGTACACTATGTTTTCTAAACACTAGTCATGCCATACACCAAGTATGCATACTATGTTTGTCTATGATCTTTACTTTGTAAAATAGATCAATTGAACATCACTCCAATGATCCTCTTTTCACAGTCCCAAATCCTTACTGCAAATGCAAGAATTCCAAATTCATGCCATTTACTGAAATCTGTTAGATTCTAAACTTATATGCATTGATCCTCTTAATGATTATGCACAAAGTCAGAAAGACTTGACAACAATCATTACAGGGCATTCCAAAGGAGATCAGCTCCTTGGAAACATCCTTCTTTCATTAAGTTTCCTAATCTTACACAGATTGAATAATTTCTAACTTTGAAACATTTCCATATTCCATTTTGACTATCATTTCTGAACAAGAGTTGCCTCCTTACAGATTATGTCAATATGGTCCTTCTAGAATTAACATTATACTTCCAACTGTCCTTGAGCAACCATTCTTTGGTAAACCTTAGATTGTCCTCGACAATTGCTTAATCATTTTAGTCATATCCAATTCTAGACCTTTTCCCTTCATAATGCCCCAGGCATTTGGAAAATTTTAGAAAGGATGAATATAACACATGTAATCGATCCTATATCCGAAGCATATGGGACACGATTCATGATGTCTCACATAAAGACTAAACCAGTCTTTTGCTATAATATTTCCATTTCAATTTGCCAAGTTCTCAAAATTCAGATTATGAAAAGGGATGCCGTAATCATAATCGAATTTTAGAAGGCAAATAATGGACCCATATATAGAATTTCCTTATGTTGAGCCATTCCAACATGAAATTCATATATATATATATATATATATATATATATATATACATATATATATCCTTGATTAAATACAATTAAAATCTCAATCTAAGCTTTTAGAATTGAAATGAAGTATAATTTCCTCTCCCTTAATTATAGCAAAACAACTTTTTTAACCCCTGCAACCTCACGAATTGAAACTTTTGTTTTCTATAATTAACATTGCTAACTTGCAACCTTTGTCATAATTATCATGCTCCCACTAACATGATGATTATTAGCATAACACTTATGCTCCCACTAGCTTTGACATGTACTCAGAAATCAGCTGACTTTCTTACCAAAGTTCAGATTTCTGATACTAGATTGTTTTGATAAAACTTTATCAAAATCATACACCTCTCTTAGATAGCTCACATGTGTGTCTAAACAATTTTAGAACTATGAAAAGGGATGCCGTAATCATAGTCTCAATTGTTTAGACCTTTGCCACTTCTCACAAGTCCATGTTAGTGTGCCGGTAAACCACACACGCTCCACTAACGACTTTGAGAATGCAAATATCACAATTGCTATCTAGCTAAAATCTACTTAGTGAAAGTGTTTCCTCACCATCATTTTCATGAATCGGAGAGAAACCTTATGACACTTAGATTTAATAGTGTATGTGTTCTTATCCATGTGAATTTGTCAAAACCATAATCACAAGACAAGGTTAGTGACAAATCCAAACTCATATTGATTAAACTTGTGCAATCTTAAATTCTTGCCATTTGGCAGCTCAGGTGCCTGCCATTGCTTCCAAGTAGTTGTGCAACCAATTGAGAACTCTCAGAACTCCTATGCAAAGCCAACTTGAATAGGCACAAAAATTTCAACACGATATGTTATAAACCTCAAGTCGTGTGCTAGTGAAGGACTTTAGGTTTTATTCTTGATTAAGTCTTGAAACTTTCAAGAGTTTTAAGACTCCCACTGTCCTCTTGACATATAAGACTCCCTTGTCAAATATTCAAGAGATAGTGCGGATTCTTTATCAAGACTAACACTTTACACAATTGGCCTAAGTTGGTCTCTGTTTTATCCAAAACATCACAACTTACCAATTTCAAATGTACAAGAGTAGATAACCTTTTACTCTTACATTTGACTAGTGTTAACAAACCCTCTTTAAGATATGTCACTCAAGTTACAATCTTGGAGTATGACTCTAAGAATTGTTTTGGAACGAAGTATGACTCATCTTTTTGATTTAACCATTTCAACAATTCATGACTCCTCTTCTTAGTCATAAGAATGCACTAAGATGACTTTAGAAGACCAATTGTGATATGGTATCTTAATCATTAAGATGATCATAAACATGATACTAAAGTACTCTCCCATCTTTTCAAATTTGAGAAACTTTTATCTTTCTGCCATACTTTGATTCTTCTTATTCATTCTGTCTCACATTGAAACTTCTCCAATGCTACAGACTTATACTTAAACTTATAAGTATAATCATATTTACTGAACTTAAGTAAATCATGACGAATAGTCTTCTTGATCTTTTGTGGTGGACTTGACCAGTGCACGAGAATGTGTACTCGATCCCTTAGTCCTTTCCTTATTCACATAAGGAATTAGTCTTAATTTTCCAAGCTGAAAGTTCTCATTCATCATACTATACAACTTGCATGATTCCAAGTTTCGGTCCAATTGAACCTTGGGTGATGAGAATCTTTCCTTATTTGGTAATATTAGACACTACCACAACCGAAAGAATCAAATCCATTTTTCCAATATTGCTATCAATGGAATCTTATAAGCAACAACTTTTCACAAATGCCATTGTAAGGATACTTAAAATAAATAAAATCAAAATCTTTTTCTTTTATTTTAAAACTTTGCGGAAAAACTTATCCTTACAATCCATATGAAAACCTTGTTGTTATCTATTCCTAAGCAATATAAATATCATAACTCTTAAGTAATAGCCCAAAATTCTGATCACCGAACCATGCGATTGAAATCCATCTTCGCGATCAGAATCAGCATGTACTTAATAGAGTTAGACAATGGACTTTACCTGAAGTAGAGCCAAACTTATTGACTTTAACATCCTTAGGTAAATTTGGCAGCTTCGTAACCAATGCCCCTTCCTTTGGCAATAGTTACCTATGGACCCTTGATAATGGGACTATCTCAGACTTCGCCTCTCTCTTTACCATTGGGTCAACCGAGTTGACTATGGCCGATCCCTTTCCATTGGGAAGAGAGAGCTTTACTGGATATCCAATGTCATCATTGTCAATGTCCATAGCGTTTTAGGAAGTTGATCTTAGCAAATAGATAAGATCATTAAGGGTCTTGTCTTAGTCTGTTTCATAGGATTCCCAAAAGAACTCACTATGTGACTTAGAAAGTAGTTGAGCCACCAACTTTCTCAAGACTTTGACACCCAACTCTCCCGGCTTGTCAATATGTGACTACATCTCCAAGATGTGATTACACCTAGACCTTGCCTTGCGAATAGGGCTTGAGTGACCTTAAACTTTTTAGGAACTTGTGGGTTAGGGAGAATAATTGGAGGAGGTGCAAGAAGTAGGATATCCATGGGACATCATCTTCATTTAGGAAAGCTTGTTTCAAGAGATTTGGGAAGATCATAAATGTCTAGACCAGACATCTTTTTGGGAGATATTCAAGATAGTTGATTTAAAGTACTTAATATGACACCCAATATGAAATATTAAGGCTAGGACCCAACAAACTATTTTATAACTTAGAAAAGGGATGTCGTAATCCAAGCTATAAAATATTTGAAGGTAGGTGAATGACGATTCACCAATTGCCACCATGAAAAATGAAATAATTTATTAGGTTTTAATTGGATTTGAAAGTCCTAGATCTTTGAGATTCATTGAACTGTTCAAAGGCATGTTTCAATCTCGAGTGTGCCCTTCAGGTTTTGTGACTGGGATGCCGAGGATCACAAAACAAGGTGTGAATAACCATGCAAATATACTTGGTACCCTTAATATTTACCCCTTAATCAGTGTGTCGGTTAACCACACACGCTCCACCGATACTATGATAAATATTAAGTTACCCTTTGCCTACCTTGTTAAGTCCAGGTTAGTGTGCCGGTTAACCACATACGCTCCACTAACGACTTAAGCAAAGTGCAAAGTGTAATTTCATGGGTTAGCACCAAATTCACATTTTCCTAAGTAACTAAGATTGGGTATTAATAAGAGTTTAGTTACTTAGTATTTATCATTAATACTTTTAATGAAAGGAGAATTATAGTCCTTGTCCTACCCGTTCGGCTAACGACCCTCCACCAGTCAAGGAAGCGGTGGGTGAGAGTGGACACCCATTAAACTGCCATTTTATAGGCAGTAACCTTATACCCCCCTTATAGACCGGCTTCGTGAATGAGGCCTACTAACGGTAAGACTGACTTTACTCTTATACATATATATAAATATTATTAACTTATAATATTATAAAGTATAAGGGTTGAATTTTAACTTTTAAAATTCTAAGGGCTAACTTGGAATTAAAGTATTCATAAGTGAAAACTTTTCAAATTCCAAAACTTGAGGGCAAGTTTTGAAACTATTCAAAACTAATTAATTTCATAACTTATGAGTTTAAAGTAGTTTTAATTAAAAAAAAAACTCTTCAAGTTCCATAACTTGAGGACAAGTTATGGAAGACTTTAACCTAATTAATAAAAAAAAATAACTTTTTTTTATTGTAACTTATGGAACTAATTAAGGTTACACTTTTTTTAATTTAATTTAATGAAGAGACTCTTGAACCTCCATAACTTGAGGACAAGTTATGGAGTTATAAAACCATTTAATTAGAACTAGACTCTTCATTTTGTAACCTTTGCCAACTTTTATGAGTTTTATGATTCTTAAATGTGACTTTTCATATAACTTGAGGACAAATTACAAAAACACACTTTGGAATCAACTCTTAGATTAAAATGGATTGAAAACAACTATTTCACACAACTTTTCTATTAATCTAAGAACCTCATAAGAACAAGATAATTCAAATCATCAATCTTCAAGAAATTAGCATGAACATACATACTAATACAAATCTTGAAATTATGACAATTATCTTAGAAATTGGATTAGCATGAACATTACCACATCAAAAACAAGTTTATAAGTCCAAAAACATCTTAGGGTAATGTTCCTAGTCCAATTCCAGCCAAAACAATCGAATATATGCATCCAACTCGATTTTTTCAGCTACTTTTGCAAGTATAACAAGAAAACAAGCCTAGTCTCTGATACCACTGTTGGGTTATGAGCATTCTAACACTCCTAAGTGTACATGCAACCCTAAATACCTTGGATCTATGTTTTCTCTATTATACATACAATTATGAACATCCAAGGTATTATCCTAATCTAGCATACAAAATAATAAATATAACAAGATAGAATACATACCTCTTTGATGTAGAATGTCTTCATGAAGCTTGAGTGCCTAGTGCCCCAAGTGTGACACCTCAAATGGTTCACACAACACCAAATACACTTGGAATAACTTGAGAGAAACTTGAACACTCCTTGAAATCGTCTAGCCCTCACACTCACCCATTAGTGCCCGATTTCTTGAGCCATGAGATTCTTTTATATGGTGGCTATTAGGGTTACACCATGTAACTCATAACTTTACCCATTCCTTATGCTCCATGGATTTTAACCTCCATGGAGTATCCATGGGTCACCCCATGGACTTAGTCCAACATAAGGAATCTTGGATCACAAGCCCACATATATAAGAATGAATGATTTACACAATCAACCCATATATTTAATTAGTCTCCTTTTGATCACTTAATTAATTCCAAATTAATTCTTGATCAATACTAATTAAATAACCTTATTAATATATTAGAACTTATAATATATTAACCAACCTTAAGTGTTATTTCTCTCATTATAGTCTATCCAAATGCATGATGCCATGCAACCCAAATGGACCATGTCGGGTCGGGTCAAGTCTTACCAATTATAATTATGGACTTAGACATTAATCCAACAAAATATCGGGTTGTTACATCATCCCCCCGTTAGAGGGAATTTCATCCTGAAATTAATTACAAAGCAAAAGTTTATGAACTAGGGAAAAGATGCGGGTACTTTTGTTGCATCTGATCTTCTCGCTCCCAAGTAAATTCGGGTCCCCGCTTAGCATTCCAGCGAACCTTCACTATTGGTATGCGACTCTGCTTAGTTCGTTTGATTTTCCTATCCATGATTTCGACGAGTTCTTCCACAAAGTTAAGATTTTCATTCAGCTCGATTTCATCGAGTGGAATTACAAGAGTTTCGTCGGATAGACACCTCTTCAAGTTAGACACGTGAAACACCGGATGTACTTTGTTAAGTTCGATTGGAAGTTGAAGTCTATAAGCTACTGGACCAATCCTTGCAGTAATTTCGAAGGGTCCAATGTACCTTGGGTTTAGCTTTCCACGTTTCCCGAAGCGTATCATGCCCTTCCGAGGTGAGACCTTCAGTAGAACGCGGTCACCAACCTGAAATTCCAAGGGTTTTCGCCTTTTGTCGGCATAGCTCTTTTGTCTATCTCGTGAGGCTTTCAGTCGCTCTCGAATTTGAACGATCCTTTCAGTCGTTTCCCTTATGATTTCCGGACCAGTGAGAGTACTATCAGGGACTAGACCTTTCGCCAACTGCGTGTCGCCCACCTCCGCCCAGCACATAGGTGATCTGCACTTGCGGCCGTAAAGGGCTTCGAATGGAGCAGTCTTGATGCTAGTGTGATAACTGTTGTTATAAGAGAACTCCACCAATGGCAAGTGGACGTCCCATGCTTTACCCAAGTCGATTACACATGCTCGTAACATGTCTTCTAGGGTTTGGATCGTTCTCTCACTCTGCCCGTCAGTTTGTGGGTGATATGCTATACTCATGTCGAGCCTAGTTCCCAAAGCTTTCTGCAGCGTCTGCCAGAACCTTGAAGTGAATCTACTGTCTCGGTCCGAGATGATAGATATTGGTACTCCATGAAGTCGCACGATCTCTTGGATGTAGGTTCTTGTTAGTTTCTCCATTTTATAGGTCTCCTTGATAGGCAAGAAGTGGGCAGATTTGGTTAACCTGTCGACGATCACCCAAATGGTATCGTGACCACCCTGCGTCTTGGGTAGTTTGGTTATGAAGTCCATGGAAATCTGCTCCCACTTCCACTCAGGTATTTCGGGCTGATGGAGTAGACCTGAGGGCTTCTGATGTTCTACTTTGATCTTGGCGCAAGTCAAGCACTTGCCCACATAGGTAGCAATTTCTGCTTTCATGTTTGGCCACCAGTAGAGTTGTTTGAGATCCAGGTACATCTTATCTGAACCTGGGTGTACGGAGTATGGGGTCTTGTGTGCTTCGTCCATAACCATTTCTCTGAACCCACCGAACTTCGGTGTCCAGATTCGGTTCATGAGGTAACGAACTCCATCATCTTTGATCTCAAAATTCTTGTCCATCCCTCTAAGTGCTTCACCTGTCATGACTTCGGGTTTCAAGGCTTCCAATTGAGCTTCCTTTATTTGTGTTGACAGGTGTGAGTGGATCGTCATGGTTAATGACTTTACTCTTCGACTAGAGTACTCCTTACAACTAAGGGCATCTGCCACCACATTGGCTTTTCCCGGATGATAACGAATTTCGCATTCGTAGTCGTTAAGTAGCTCAATCCAACGCCTTTGCCTCATGTTAAGTTCCTTCTGATCGAATATGTGTTATAGGCTTTTGTGATATGTGAAAATGGTGCACTTCGTACCGTATATGTAGTGCCTCCAAATCTTCAGAGCGAACACCACTGCTCCAAGTTCTAAGTCGTGAGTGGTGTAGTTGACCTCATGTGTTTTCAGTTGTCGTGAGGCGTATGCAATAACCTTTCCTCGCTGCATTAGCACACAACCCAGCCCTTGATTGGAAGCATCGCAATATACTACGAAGTCTTCTGTCCCCTCTGGAAGGGACAAGATGGGTGCACTGCACAGGGCTTGCTTCAAGGTTTGGAATGCAGTATCTTGCTTTCCCTCGAGTTGTAGGTTACGCCCTTCTGAGTCAGGGAGGTAAGAGGTTTTGCAATGCTGGAGAAGTTCTGTATGAACCTACGATAATAGCCAGCAAGGCCTATAAATTGGCAAATTTCGGTTGGCGTTGTTGGCGCAGACCAATTCTGGATAGCCTTGATCTTGGAAGGGTCCACGTGGATTCCCTCTTCGCTGACCACGTGACCTAGGAAGTCCACCTTCCTAATCCAAAACTCGCATTTTGAGAATTTCGCGTAAAGCTTCTCAGTTCTCAGCGTCTCTAAGACTTGTCTCAGGTGCTGACCATGTTCCTCTTTACTTTTTGAATAAATGAGTATGTCATCTATGAATACTATCACGAATTTGTCCAGGAACGAACAACATACCCGATTCATTAAGTCCATGAACACGGCGGGTGCGTTGGTTAGTCCGAACGGCATCACTACGAATTCGTAGTGACCGTATCTGGTTCGGAAGGCCGTCTTAGGAACATCGCTCTCTAGAACTCTCAGCTGGTGATATCCCGATCTCAGATCGATCTTGGAAAAGTAGTTTGCTCCTTGGAGTTGATCGAACAAATCGTCTATTCGTGGTAGGGGGTACCGGTTCTTAATGGTAAGTTTGTTAAGTTCCCGGTAGTCGATGCACATTCTGAATGATCTGTCCTTCTTTTTCACGAAAAGCACTGGTGCTCCCCAAGGTGAGAAGCTTGGTCGGATGAATCCTTTGCTGAGTAATTCATTCAGTTGACTGGATAGTTCTTGCATCTCTGCTGGGGCTAAGCGATACGACGCTTTGGCCACAGGGGTGGCTCCAGGAATTAAGTCGATTCTGAATTCGACTTGTCTCGCAGGCGGTACTCCTAGAAGATCCTCAGGAAAGACATCAGGAAAGTCACAGACGTCAGGCATGCCCTTGAAGTCTTCTATTCCTCGATTCACATCCACAACATGTGCCAAGAACGCGTGGCACTCCTTGCGTAGATATTTTTGAGCCTTGATGCAAGAGATGATACGAAGAGGGGTGCTAGGTTTGTCGCCATAAATAACGAGGGCTTCGCCATTTGGCAGATTAAGGCGAACGGCCTTATCGTAACATAAAATGTCCGCACGATGAGAACTTAGCCAATCCATGCCTATGATGACGTCGAACCTTTTTATTGAGACTAGCATGAGGTTGATTGGAAAGGAATTATTGTTTAATGAGAGGGTACAGTTTAAGTATATTTCCTTAGCGCTTTCTGTTTTCCCGTTAGCCATTTCTACTATAAAATTTTCACTTAATGATTGAGGTATTTGTTTGAGTAGTTTTTTAAAACTATGACTCACAAAACTCCTCTCCACTCCACTATCAAATAACATATATGCATATGAGTTATTGAGGAGAAACGTACCCGTAACAACAGTGGGGTCTGCAACGGCTTCATCCTGGCCCATTGCGAATACTCGGCCACTTCCACCAGTATTCCCATTGTTTGCTTTCAGGCAGTCCCTTCGGAAGTGTCCCGTTGCTCCACACTCGTAACAAGTACGACCTACTCCCACATTTGCGGCTGGAGCGGTTGGTTAGGTTGGTTCCTTGCAGAAGCGGACAGTGTGTCCCTTCCGGTTTCACTTGGTGCAATGCATCTCACGGTAGGGTCCGTGGTGATGAAAGTTGCACCTATTGCACTTCGGCAGATTGCTGACGTACGGCTTTGTAGGTGCGGGGGTGGTAGGGGCAGTAACAGCGTGAGCTGTCACTAACTGTTGCCTCTTGGAATTCTCTTGCGGGGCTTTCCCCTTTCTCTTGTTCCAGGGTTTCCTTCGGTCCTCTACCTCCTTCGGAGGGTCAGCAGTAACTGTGATAGTACCCTGTTTAACCCCGTGATCGATTAGTCGTTGAGCCAGGCGCTTCGCGCTGTTGAATGTGACTGGGTTGGAAGCCAAAACATGTCCTTGAATCTGGGGTGACAACCCCCAGATGTATCTTTCCACTTTCTTCGGCTCCGGGTTGACCATTCCCGGGCATAGGGCTGACAAGTCACTGAACCTGGCCGTATAGGCGGCTAGGTCAGAACCAACCATTTTCAAGTTCCATAATTCCTGTTCCAGTTTTTGAATTTCGCCCCTCGGGCGGTATTCTTCTAACAGCAGGACCTTCAAGTCCTCCCAACTCATGGCGTTGACGACTGGAAGATATACGGATTTCACATGGCCCTTCCACCATGTGAGGGCTCGGTCCGTGAAGGTACAAGCAACAAACGTGACCTTGCTTATTTCTTGGCATGAACAGATTTCAAAGACCGTCTCGGTCTTTTCAAACCATTGGATAAGTGCAATGACTCCTCGAGTGCCGTTGAACATTTTCGGTTTGGCGTTCGAGAATTCTTTGTAGGTGCATTCCCTAACATGACCATGACCAGTGCCATGGTTCTGATGATTGTTACTACTCCCGCTCCCTCCGGCTCCATTAGAGTTTATTTGGGATAGCGCAGCTGCTACTGCTGCGGTGATGGCAGTCTGTACCATGGCGGGATCGTAAGTTAGAGGTGGTGGTGGCGGTGGTGGTGTCGTATTTCGGCGTGCTGACCTACGAGGAGGCATTGTGCTGAAACAAAGTTAATGGAAGACAATAAGTCTCACATGTTTGAAAGTCGTGTGTTAATGAGTTAGCCATTTTCAACATTTCATGAATTGGGTTCGACATAAACAAGGTTCTCGATTTTGATTCATAATTAGAGTTTATAGATAAACTTATGAATTCGAGTGGTAGGCAAAGAATTAACACACAAAAGGAGTACTTCCTTATATATTAAACATATATTGGGTTACATTTTGGAGTCAGGAAAATATTCGACCTTTCTGAAGGTCCCCTATTGCAAAAGTTAGAGAAAAGTAAGACTTTTAGTCGAGATCCTATTCTATAACAAAATTTTGGGAGTCGGGCAAGTACTACTTGCGATGTGGTTTGCGCTTGGAGCTTGACTCCGTGTCTGATTGCTTGGCCCGCATGAGACGCCTGTCAAAGGCGGCTTGCTGCTCCCTCATTTCTATTATCTCAGAGAGGGCTGTGTTTAGTTGGTCTTGGAGTGTGTCGGTGTGGAGTTGGACATCCCCCTGCACCCTATCCAGGCGACGGATATCAGCTGCGTTACCTTGTACCTCTACTTAGGTTTCGCGAATCCGGTTCGCTTGAACTCCTGATTGGTAGGACTGGTTGGCTATTTTGGCTACCATGACTGGGAGAGCCCGGTCAGCTGAACTTCCACCACTGACGTCGTAGAAGTCCCGACACATGTATTAGGGAGGGTGCAATCCTTGCTGTTGACTCCAATGGTGAATGTGACTTCCCCAGACGGGAGTTGGTCCCTGAAAACCTCTTCGAACCGCAGGAGGTCCGACGGCTGGTGGATGGATTATTTCTGGTTCTGAGTCTGTCCCATCAGAGCCTTCCTCTTCCTCCTACTTCATGGGTTCCTCATCCTCTTCTGGGTCGTCTTCCTCCCATCCCCCGTTGCCTTGATTGGGGTAGTAGGGGTCTCCTGGTAGGTGGAATCCAGCCATTGTGTCTATACGAGAATAGGGTTAAGAATTTACTATAAACTAAAGCACATACTGAAGTATCAAAGTTTAAACTTATTGCATTTACCAAATACTCCTATAGTATTCTAAATGTTATGTTTGATTAAAAAAGGTTATGTTTTTGGTAAGTTTTTAGACTTGTTGTCCACTGCAGCTACTCCCTGGCATACGTTAGTCGGCTCTCGGACAAATATAGTTGATCAGACTATATTCATCCCAGTTCCGATTACATGTTCCAAGGCATACCTGCACTGCACAACTCATCTGTAATACTTCTATATTGTTTTCAATATGATACTGGCCCTATTATGCAATGTATGCATGTATACTTTATAAAAATTTCATTTTAAAAGTATAACTCTCAGTCATAGTGTTTTTGCCCAGTTGTGTTTATAGTTGTATATCAAAAATAAATGGTTTTGATATACTTAGTTCACTATAAACAACGCTCTGATACCAATCTGTCACACCCCCAAACCTGAACGGCGGAAAGTTTCGGGGGCGGAGGACGTCATGTGCAGTATCATAACAATTGAATAGTAAAGAAAGTACACACCACCATTATATAAATATATTTGAAAAGTTTACATGATTGTATGTGTTACATGTTTAAATATCAAATACAATATGGTGATCCAAAATATGTTACTAACGCCAGCGCGTTAGTCCTCAAAAGTAGTTGCTACCTGATTTAGCGTTTTCCTGAGAATACAAGTTATTTCAAAGAAAAAGTGTCAACAATAAAGTTGGTGAGTTCATAAGTAGTGTTTTGATAAAATGTATGCCATTCAAAAGTTCGTGTATGTTTTCCAGAAAATCCGATATTTTCTAACAAATGTATGAAATGAGTATGAAAGATCGTTGTATAAACTGTATGTATTTGAACCAGGAAAATCCTATATTTTCCTAAAAGTGAAATGCAGTCTCAAATGTCCAAGACCGTAACCTGTAAGCAAATATGACATGCTCAAAAGATGATGTATAGTCTTATTATAAAACAAAACTATAAGAAGATTTGTAATTGAATGTGAAAAGAACTGTATATGTTACTTTTCTCATTAAAACGTAATACCATAATAATTGTCTATCCAGTGAGTTTTCATAACCGTACTATCATAATTTGCCTGTAGCGACGTTCTTCAGGCGTCGAAATGAGATGACACTTGTCACCCCGGGGACTGTAGCTAGCAGTCAGGGCTCGGGATCATTAGTCCCGTATAGATCTATACACACTTGTCACGTTCTCCGGACGGGAGATTCTGGTTATAAACAGGACTTCTAGTGGTACCTTAAAAGGTATATTGAAGATGAATGGCTCACGAATTCTCAATTAAGTCTCGTATTAAAATGTATATGTTTGTTTCTGAAATGATTATCCTTTTTCACAATGATAATAAAGGCATAAAAATGATTTGTATGTTCTTGCATGTTTACGAATGTTATAGTAAAAAGGGTTACCCTTGATATGATGCAAACATATAAATAAAACTTATAGTATTTAAAGTTATGTTTCATCCCGAGAGGGTAAAGTGGTGTAAGATGTTTGCATGTTAACATGATCCATATGATAGTTATAAAAATGACATGAAATGTATAACAAAGGATTGATGTTTTCACACGGGGTTGACCGTGTGTTTACTTGTATTCCCCCCCGTAAAGTGTTCAAAAGCATTTAAAATCAGTTAAAAGCGTAGAAATGGGGGTATGAACTCACTTGGTAGCTTGAAGAAAGTGAGACAAAAGTCGAGCAGAACTTCGACTGGAGAAAGCTGATTTCTCGGGATCCTCGGGAATCTCGGGAACGTAAAACGTCCTTCAGGACTTGAATATGATAACCGGGGCTTCGGGATGGCTTCGAGGGGTTAAACGCAGAGCATAAGCACGACAAAGGGAAGAAGTGAGGAACTAAACTCGGAAAACCCTTGAGATCTATTTATAGGCCAACTTTTGGGGTCTCACGTCGTGAGAATTGAGTTGCTCACGTCGTGAGGTCGACCCTTATCCTCTTCCACTGACGAGACGCCTGCTGTCAGCTCTGGAATCCATCAGTCACAGACTCACGTCGTGAATCTTCTGGCTCACGTCGTGAGCTGTCTGACAGCTTTGATTTTCGTGTCTCGAACTTCATAAATTCACATCTCTCGCATACGAACTCCGATTTTGACGTTCTTTATATGCACGCGTAGGCGAGATTATGCTCTACAACTCTGGTTTAGACTTCGTTGGCTAATTTTGAATTTATTTTTAATATTACATTTTTAACAGGACGGGACAGGAAAAGTCCGTTAAAAATCCATAACTTCTTCATTCGACGTCTGTTTTCGACAGACTTTTTACCGTTGCAATACCATTGATGAGATCTTCGATTCTCGTTTAGGTCATGTTGGCAAAAAGTCGCTCGATCTCTAGTTCGAGTTTTTAGCTGTCTACGGCTCTGTCCGAAACTTCGAAAAATCATAACTTCGTCATACGAAGTCAAATTTGGGCGTTCTTTTTATGTATGTTTACGGTTTAATGATATCTACGACTTTAATTTAGATACCTAAGGCTAAAAAGTATTTTATCGGAATTTCGTATTTTACGCTTAACAGGGTTTTGTCGGTTTTGTTGCGGATCTTCGATTAGTCATAACTTCTTCGTTATAACTCGGATTTTAATGTTCTTTATATTTTTGGAAACCTTGTTACGATATCTACCACTTAGTACACTCAAAGTGAGACTTTTGAACATTTCATTTTTGATGTTATTCCAATTAATTCAAAAAGGGATTACCACATTTGACTTTTAGTCAATACATTGACCTGAAATATCGGGTTGTTACATCATCCCCCCGTTAGAGGGAATTTCGTCCTGAAATTAATTACAAAGCAAAAGTTTTTGAACTAGGGAAAAGATGCGGGTACTTTTGTTGCATCTGATCTTCTCGCTCCCAAGTAAATTCGGGTCCCCGCTTAGCATTCCAGCGAACCTTCACTATTGGTATGCGACTCTGCTTAGTCCGTTTGATTTTCCTATCCATGATTTCGACGAGTTCTTCCACAAAGTTAAGATTTTCATTCAGCTCGATTTCATCGAGTGGAATTACAAGAGTTTCGTCGGATAGACACCTCTTCAAGTTAGACACGTGAAACACCGGATGTACTTTGTTAAGTTCGATTGGAAGTTGAAGTCTATAAGCTACTGGACCAATCCTTGCAGTAATTTCGAAGGGTCCAATGTACCTTGGGTTTAGCTTTCCACGTTTCCCGAAGCGTATCATGCCCTTCCGAGGTGAGACCTTCAGTAGAACGCGGTCACCAACCTGAAATTCCAAGGGTTTTCGCCTTTTGTCGGCATAGCTCTTTTGTCTATCTCGTGAGGCTTTCAGTCGCTCTCGAATTTGAACGATCCTTTCAGTCGTTTCCCTTATGATTTCCGGACCAGTGAGAGTACTATCAGGGACTAGACCTTTCGCCAACTGCATGTCGCCCACCTCCGCCCAGCACATAGGTGATCTGCACTTGCGGCCGTAAAGGGCTTCGAATGGAGCAGTCTTGATGCTAGTGTGATAACTGTTGTTATAAGAGAACTCCACCAATGGCAAGTGGACGTCCCATGCTTTACCCAAGTCGATTACACATGCTCGCAACATGTCTTCTAGGGTTTGGATCGTTCTCTCACTCTGCCCGTCAGTTTGTGGGTGATATGCTATACTCATGTCGAGCCTAGTTCCCAAAGCTTTCTGCAGCGTCTGCCAGAACCTTGAAGTGAATCTACTGTCTCGGTCCGAGATGATAGATATTGGTACTCCATGAAGTCGCACGATCTCTCGGATGTAGGTTCTTGTTAGTTTCTCCATTTTATCGGTCTCCTTGATAGGCAAGAAGTGGGCAGATTTGGTTAACCTGTCGACGATCACCCAAATGGTATCGTGACCACCCTGCGTCTAGGGTTGTTTGGTTATGAAGTCCATGGAAATCTGCTCCCACTTCCACTCAGGTATTTCGGGCTGATGGAGTAGACCTGAGGGCTTCTGATGTTCTACTTTGATCTTGGCGCAAGTCAAGCACTTGCCCACATAGGTAGCAATTTCTGCTTTCATGTTTGGCCACCAGTAGAGTTGTTTGAGATCCAGGTACATCTTATCTGAACCTGGGTGTACGGAGTATGGGGTCTTGTGTGCTTCGTCCATAACCATTTCTCTGAACCCACCAAACTTCGGTGTCCAGATTCGGTTCATGAGGTAACGAACTCCATCATCTTTGATCTCAAAATTCTTGTCCATCCCTCTAAGTGCTTCACTTGTCATGACTTCGGGTTTCAAGGCTTCCAATTGAGCTTCCTTGATTTGTGTTGACAGGTGTGAATGGATCGTCATGGTTAATGACTTTACTCTTCGACCAGAGTACTCCTTACGACTAAGGGCATCTGCCACCATATTGGCTTTTCCCGGATGATAACGAATTTCACATTCGTAGTCGTTAAGTAGCTCAATCCAACGCCTTTGCCTCATGTTAAGTTCCTTCTGATCGAATATGTGTTGAAGGCTTTTGTGGTCTGTGAAAATGGTGCACTTCGTACCGTATAGGTAGTGCCTCCAAATCTTCAGAGCGAACACCACTGCTCCAAGTTCTAAGTCGTGAGTGGTGTAGTTGACCTCATGTGCTTTCAGTTGTCGTGAGGCGTACGCAATAACCTTTCCTCGCTGCATTAGCACACAACCCAGCCCTTGATTGGAAGCATCAGAATATACTACGAAGTCTTCTGTCCCCTCTGGAAGGGACAAGATGGGTGCACTGCACAGGGCTTGCTTCAAGGTTGGGAATGCAGTATCTTGCGTTTCCCCCCAGTTGTAGGTTACGCCCTTCTGAGTCAGGGAGGTAAGAGGTTTTGCAATGCTGGAGAAGTTCTATATGAACCTGCGATAATAGCCAGCAAGGCCTAGAAATTGGCAAATTTCGGTTGGCGTTGTTGGCGCAGACCAATTCTGGATAGCCTTGATCTTGGAAGGGTCCACGTGGATTCCCTCTTCGCTGACCACGTGACCTAGGAAGTCCACCTTCCTAATCCAAAACTCGCATTTTGAGAATTTCGCGTAAAGCTTCTCAGTTCTCAGCGTCTCTAAGACTTGTCTCAGGTGCTGACCATGTTCCTCTTTACTTTTTGAATAAATGAGTATGTCATCTATGAATACTATCACGAATTTGTCCAGGAACGAACGACATACCCGATTCATTAAGTCCATGAACACGGCGAGTGCGTTGGTTAGTCCGAACGGCATCACTACGAATTTGTAGTGACCGTATTTGGTTCGGAAGGCCGTCTTAGGAACATCTCTCTCTAGAACTCTCAGCTGGTGATATCCCGATCTCAGATCGATCTTGGAACAGTAGTTTGATCCTTGGAGTTGATCGAACAAATCGTCTATTCGTGGTAGGGGGTACCGGTTCTTAATGGTAAGTTTGTTGAGTTCCCGGTAGTCGATGCACATTCTGAATGATCCGTCCTTCTTTTTCACGAAAGCACTGGTGCTCCCCAAGGTGAGAAGCTTGGTCGAATGAATCCTTTGTTGAGTAATTCATTCAGTTGACTGGATAGTTTTTGCATCTTTGCTGGGGCTAAGCGATATGGCGCTTTGGCCACATGGGTGGCTCCAGGAATTAAGTCGATTCTGAATTCGACTTGTCTCGCAGGCGGTACTCCTAGAAGATCCTCAGGAAAGACATCAGGAAAGTCACAGACGTCAGGCACGCCCTTGAAGTCTTCTATTCCTCGATTCACATCCACAACGTGTGCCAAGAACGCGTGGCACTCCTTGCGTAGATATTTTTGAGCCTTGATGTAAGAGATGATACGAAGATGGGTGCTAGGTTTGTCGCCATAAATAACGAGGGCTTCGCCATTTGGCAGATTAAGGCGAACGGCCTTATCGTAACATAAAATGTCTGCACGATGAGAACTTAGCCAATCCATGCCTATGATGACGTCGAAACTTTTTATTGAGACTAGCATGAGGTTGATTGGAAAGGAATTATTGTTTAATGAGAGGGTACAGTTTAAGTATATTTCCTTAGCGCTTTCTGTTTTCCCGTTAGCCATTTCTACTATAAAAGTTTCACTTAATGATTGAGGTATTTGTTTGAGTAGTTTTTTAAAACTATGACTCACAAAACTCCTCTCCGCTCCACTATCAAATAACATATATGCATATGAGTTATTGAGGAGGAACGTACCCGTAACAACAGTGGGGTCTGCAACGGCTTCCTCCTGGCCCATTGCGAATACTCGGCCACTTCCACCAGTATTCCCATTGTTTGCTTTCATGTAGTCCCTTTGGAAGTGTCCCGTTGCTCCACACTCGTAACAAGTACGACCTACTCCCACATTTGCGGCTGGAGCGGTTGGTTGGGTTGGTTCCTTACAGAAGCGGACAGTGTGTCCCTTCCGGTTTCACTTGGTGCAATGCATCTCACGGAAGGGTCCGCGATGATGAAAGTTGCACCTATTGCACTTCGGCAGATTGCCGATGTACGGCTTTGTAGGTGCGGGGGTGTTAGGGGCAGTAACAGCGTGAGCTGTCACTAACTGTTGCCTCTTGGAATTCTCTTGCGGGGCTTGCCCCTTTCTCTTGTTCCAGGGTTTCCTTCGGTCCTCTACCTCCTTCGGAGGGTCAGCAGTAACTGTGATAGTACCCTGTTTAACCCCGTGATCGATTAGTCGTTGAGCCAGGCGCTTCGCGCTGTTGAATGTGACTGGGTTGGAAGCCAAAACATGTCCTTGAATCTGGGGTGACAACCCCCAGATGTATCTTTCCACTTTCTTCGGCTCTGGGTTGACCATTCCCGGGCATAGGGATGACAAGTCACTGAACCTGGCCGTATAGGCGGCTAGGTCAGAACCAACCATTTTCAAGTTCCATAATTCCTGTTCCAGTTTTTGAATTTCGCCCCTCGGGTAGTATTCTTCTAACAGTAGGACCTTCAAGTCCTCCCAGCTCATGCCGTTGGCGACTGGAAGAGATACAGATTTCACATGGCCCTTCCACCATGTGAGGGCTCGGTCCGTGAAGGTACAAGCAACAAACTTGACCTTGCTTATTTCTTGGCATGAACAGATTTCAAAGACCACCTCGGTCTTTTCAAACCATTGCATAAGTGCAATGACTCCTCCAGTGCCATTGAACATTTTCGGTTTGGCGTTCGAGAATTCTTTGTAGGTGCATTCCCTAACATGACCATGACCAGTGCCATGGTTCTGATGATTGTTACTACTCCCGCTCCCTCCGGCTCCATTAGAGTTTATTTGGGATAGCGCAGCTGCTACTGCTGCGGTGATGGCAGCCTGTACCATAACGGGATCGTAAGTTGGAGGTGGTGGTGACGGTGTTGGTGTCGTATTTCGGCGTGCTGACCTACGAGGAGGCATTGTGCTGAAACAAAGTTAATAGAAGACAATAAGTCTCACATGTTTGAAAGTCGTGTGTTAATGAGTTAGCCATTTTCAACATTTCATGAATTGGGTTCGACATAAACAAGGTTCTCGATTTTGATTCATAATTAGAGTTTATAGATAAACTTATGAATTCGAGTGGTAGGCAAAGAATTAACACACAAAAGGAGTACTTCCTTATATATTAAACATATATTGGGTTACATTTTGGAGTCAGGAAAATATTCGACCCGTCTGAAGGTCCCCGATTGCAAAAGTTAGAGAAAAGTAAGACTTTTAGTCGAGATCCTATTCTATAACAAAATTTTGGGAGTCGGGCAAGTACTACTTGCGATGTGGTTTGCGCTTGGAGCTTGACTCCGTGTCTGATTGCTTGGCCCGCATGAGACGCCTGTCAAAGGCGGCTTGCTGCTCCCTCATTTCTATTATCTCAGAGAGGGTTGTGTTTAGTTGGTCTTGGAGTGTGTTGGTGTGGAGTTGGGCATCCTCTTGCACCCTGTCCAGGCGACATATATCAGCTACGTTACCTTGTACCTCTACGTCGGTTTCGCGAATCCGGTTCGCTTGAACTCCTGATTGGTAGGACTGGTTGGCTATTTTGGCTACCATGACTGGGAGAGCCCGGTCATCTGACCTTCCACCACTGGCATCGTAGAAGTCCCGACACATGTATTAGGGAGGGTGCAATCCTTGTTGTTGACTCCAATGGTGAATGTGACTTCCCCAGACGGGAGTTGGTCCCTGAAAACCTCTTTGAACCGCAGGAGGTCGGACGGCTGGTGGATTGATTATTTCTGGTTCTGAGTCTGTCCCATCAGAGCCTTCCTCTTCCTCCTCCTTCATGGGTTCCTCATCCTCTTCTGGGTCGTCTTCCTCCCATCCCCCATTGCCTTGATTGGGGTAGTAGGGGTCTCCTGGTAGGTGGAATCCAACCATTGTGTCTATACGAGAATAGGGTTAAGAATTTACTATAAACTAAAGCACATACTGAAGTATCAAAGTTTAAACTTATTACATTTACCAAATACTCCTATAGTATTCTAAATGTTATGTTTGATTCAAAAAGGTTATGTTTTTGGTAAGTTTTTAGACTTGTTGTCCACTGCAGCTACTCCCTGGCATACGTTAGTCGGCTCTCGGACAAATATAGTTGATCAGGCTATATTCATCCCAGTTCCAATTACATGTTCCAAGGCATACCTGCACTGCACAACTCATCTGTAATACTTCTATATTGTTTTCAATATGATATTGGCCCTATTATGCAATGTATGCATGTATACTTTATAAAAATTTCATTTTAAAAGTATAACTCTCAGTCATAGTGTTTTTGCCCAGTTGTGTTTATAGTTGTATATCAAAAATAAATGGTTTTGATATACTTAGTTCATTATAAACAACGCTCTGATACCAATCTGTCACACCCCCAAACCTGAACGGCGGAAAGTTTCGGGGGCGGAGGACGTCATGTGCAGTATCATAACAATTGAATAGTAAAGAAAGTACACACCACCATAATATAAATATATTTGAAAAGTTTACATGATTGTATGTGTTACATGTTTAAATATCAAATACAATATGGTGATCCAAAATATGTTACTAACGCCAGCGCGTTAGTCCTCAAAAGTAGTTGCTACCTGATTTAGCGTTTTCCTGAGAATACAAGTTATTTCAAAGAAAAAGTGTCAACAATAAAGTTGGTGAGTTCATAAGTAGTGTTTTGATAAAATGTATGCCATTCAAAAGTTCGTGTATGTTTTCCAGAAAATCCGATATTTTCTAACAAATGTATGAAATGAGTATGAAAGATCGTTGTATAAACTGTATGTATTTGAACCAGGAAAATCCTATATTTTCCTAAAAGTGAAATGCAGTCTCAAATGTCCAAGACCGTAACCTGTAAGCAAATATGACATGCTCAAAAGATGATGTATAGTCTTATTATAAAACAAAACTATAAGAAGATTTGTAATTGAATGTGAAAAGAACTGTATATGTTACTTTTCTCATTAAAACGTAATACCATAATAATTGTCTATCCAGTGAGTTTTCATAACCGTACTATCATAATTTGCCTGTAGCGACGTTCTTCAGGCGTCGAAATGAGATGACACTTGTCACCCCAGGGACTGTAGCTAGCAGTCAAGGCTCGGGATCATTAGTCCCGTATAGATCTATACACACTTGTCACGTTCTCCGGACGGGAGATTCTGGTTATAAACAGGACTTCTAGTGGTACCTTAAAAGGTATATTGAAGATGAATGCCTCACGAATTCTCAATTAAGTCTCGTATTAAAATGTATATGTTTGTTTCTGAAATGATTATCCTTTTTCACAATGATAATAAAGGCATAAAAATGATTTGTATGTTCTTGCATGTTTACGAATGTTATAGTAAAAAGGGTTACCCTTGATATGATGCAAACATATAAATAAAACTTATAGTATTTAAAGTTATGTTTCATCCCGAGAGGGTAAAGTGGTGTAAGATGTTTGCATGTTAACATGATCCATATGATAGTTATAAAAATGACATGAAATGTATAACAAAGGATTGATGTTTTCACACGGGGTTGACCGTGTGTTTACTTGTATTCCCCCCCCCCCCCCCCCCCCCGTAAAGTGTTCAAAAGCATTTAAAATCAGTTAAAAGCGTAGAAATGGGGGGTATGAACTCACCTGGTAGCTTGAAGAAAGTGAGACAAAAGTCGAGCAGAACTACGAATGGAGAAAGCTGATTTCTCGGGATCCTCGGGAATCTCGGGAACGTAAAACGTCCTTCAGGACTTGAATATGATAACCGGGGCTTCGGGATGGCTTCGAGGGGTTAAACGCAGAGCATAAGCACGATAAAGGGAAGAAGTGAGCAACTAAACTCGGAAAACCCTTGAGATCTATTTATAGGCCAACTTTTGGGGTCTCACGTCGTGAGAATTGAGTTGCTCACGTCGTGAGGTCGACCCTTATCCTCTTCCACTGACGAGACGCCTGCTGTCAGCTCTGGAACCCATCAGTCACAGACTCACGTCGTGAATCTTCTGGCTCACGTCGTGAGCTGTCTGACAACTTCGATTTTCGTGTCTCGAACTTCATAAATTCACATCTCTCGCATACGAACTCCGATTTTGACGTTCTTTATATGCACGCGTAGGCGAGATTATGCTCTACAACTCTGGTTTAGACTTCGTTGGCTAATTTTGACTTTATTTTTAATATTACATTTTTAACAGGACGGGACAGGAAAAGTCCGTTAAAAATCCATAACTTTATGTATGCCATTCGAAAGTTCGTGTATGTCAACAATAAAGCTGGTGAGTTCATAAGTAGTGTTTTGATAAAATGTATGCCATTCGAAATTTCGTGTATGTTTTCCAGAAAATCCGATATTTTCTAACAAATGTATGAAATGAGTATGAAAGATCGTTGTATAAACTGTATGTATTTGAACCAGGAAAATCCTATATTTTCCTAAAAGTGAAATGCAGTCTCAAATGTCCAAGACTGTAACCTGTAATCAAATATGACATGCTCAAAAGATGATGTATAGTCCGTTAATTTTTAATATTACGTTTTTAACAGGCCGGGACAGGAAAAGTCCGTTAAAAATCCATAACTTCTTCATTCGACGTCCGTTTTCGACAGACTTTTTACCGTTGCAATACCATTGATGAGATCTTCGATTCTCGTTTAGGTCATGTTGGCAAAAAGTCGCTTGATCTCTAATTCGAGTTTTTAGCTGTCTACTACTATGTCCGAAACTTCGAAAAATCATAACTTCGTCATACGAAGTCAAAGACCGATTTAAGTCTACTCATCTCACAGTCATCACTTAGCATTCTAAGTTTAAGTCTAGAAATCCTAGAAATTTCTCAGTTCGCTTAAACTAATGCTCTGATACCAACTGTGACATCCCCTAATTTCTCGGCCAGAAAAGACCGATTTAATTTATGGTTTTTAAAATAAAGTCAGAGAAACCCTTTTAAAAGATGTTGCGGAATTGGTCCCCAAAACAAAACATGATAAAAGTTTGTCAAAACCTTTCTTTAAGAAATATATAATTTCATTTCATATCAAAACCTCGGGATGTCATGTTTCGATACAGATCAAAAGCATAAACAAGACATTATAAGCCTTTCAACAGTTATTTACAACTACTGGCCTATAATCCAAAATTCTCTCATCATCATCCGACTATGCTCGGGGTTCACTACCTGTAACATAAAAAGCTGAGTGGGTCAGGCTTGGGAACCTGGTGAGCATATAGGGTTTTCAACCCACAATAATAATAAACTTATTAAGTTCATCAATCAACAATAACAATGATTACCCATTCCCGTTATCCTCACTTTACGTCCCTAAACACCTATCACAAGGGACCTAGCCTAAGGATTTTCATCGGGGCGACAACACTACTTTGGGGGTTTCCCAGCAATTTATGTCAAATAAGGCAACCGTGTGGGGGATGGAGTACAGCAAATGAACACCCAAGGTCATTAACACCTACAGGTTGCGAGTCTGCCAGCGTTCCACTGGACTGTCTAGAAAAGTCTGTGGTCGTCATCCATACTCTGCTAGATGACTGGATCACTATCACATCGAGGCCTCTCATCATTTTAACACACATCGGCTATTTCGTCTACCCATGTTTTACCCAACATATTTGTAGATAAAATACATATACAGTTTAAAACTTGTATAAAACATCTATTCAACAGTCACCTCAATTAAACAATTAATATAATTACACATAGCACGTATTTTATAGAAAATACTTCATATCTAGGTGTAATATGAAGGTGACTACACACTCACTTGAGTTAATGATAATCGGGCAGCACTTCGTTTCCTAAAACGATCGTTTCTAATAAAACCGGGAGTTTTATTGAGAAACCGGGCTCTGCGAGGGTTGGGCTTCAAAACCGAAAAGATAAATTTCTCGGGCTTCTCGGGCACTTTGGGGCGTATTTTGGGTGTTTGGTATAATACCGGGGCTTTGGGGGAAGTTGGAATGAAAGAAATATTGAAAAGGGGTTAAAAATGACAAGTTTGCAAAATATACCCGGGAGGTCTCGCACCCTTCTATTTATAGGGGCGAGGCTTCTGATCCAAGGGCTGAGAAGTCTCCACGCGTCAGCAGATCCGAAGAGGAAGCACATGGCTCGCACGTGCGAGGGTCCTCGTGTAGCCTCCTGATTGGACCGACGTCTATGGTCCGAGGGTTTGGTCGTGTCGCTATGTGCAAAGGTCGGACACGCGAGAAAGGGCACGCGTCGGACACCCATTGGACCGCACTTCGGATGCGAGGGCATGCGACACGCCTCGCCAGCTAGCTTTGGTGACTCAGCATTTTCGGACACGTAGCGCGCATGCAGCGAAGGTGACGTGGCCGAAGTCCCACCATGCGAAATTTCTCGGATTTGGCATTTTTTTTCTTGATTTTTGTGCCAAACTTCTAAAATCCATAACTTTCGCATACGGGCTCCGTTTTTGACGTTATTTATATGCACACGTAGGTAAAATTACGCTCTACAACTTTCGTTTAGACTTCGTCGGCTAATTTTGACTTTAATTTTTATTTTATTATTTTTAACAGACCGGGGCAGGAAATCCGTTAAAAATTCATTACTTTTTCATCCGACGTCCGTTTTTGTCTGTCTTTTTACCGTTGTACTACTATTGACGAGACCTTCGATTTTCGTTTAGGTTGTATCGGCTAAAAATCACTCGATCTAAAATTCGAGTTTTTAGCTGTCTATTGCTAAGCTGAAACTTAGAAAAATCATAACTTCCTCATACGAAGTCAGATTTGGGCGTTCTTTTTATACATACTCTCGGTTTGATGAACACTACGACTTTCGTTTAGATCACTAAGGCTAAAAAGTAGTTTATCAAAAACTCATTTTTTACGACATTCGGCACCATGCCGGTTTTGTCGCGAAACTTCGACAAGTCATAACTTCTTCGTTATAACTCGGATTTCGGTATTCTTTATATATCCGTAATCTTTGTCATGCCCACTACAAGTTTCTTAATAGATATCGGCTTTATCTAATATTTATTTTCGACGCTCATTTTTATTCTTAATTAATTAAACCCTAATAATTAAGCATAAAACACATAATTTTCACATAATATTCACATAATTCCTTTTCATTTCTTCAAAATGAGTTACAAAGGTTAACCTAGACTATAACATCAATATTAATGCCTAGCCTAGAAACACGAGCGTTACAAATACCCCTAAACCCCTCCCCTCTTCTCATGTTCTTCGTTTCTTCTTCATAACACTCATTTCCCTTAAATCTGCCATGTCTGACGATCCACAAATCAGCCATCCTCGAGACCAACGAGATCTATCTTTTTTCGACGACATCTACATTCAGAAAATTGCCACTTCTTGGATGAGCATGGAGAATATCATATCTGGTGAGATATCTAAGGTTTGTAGAGGCGATAACGACGAAGGCTCAGGTTTGGACGACACAAGGGTTTGAGAAACGTTGTAGGGGTTCAGGTTCCACCGTCTAGGGTTTGAAAAACATTATATGGCAGCTGAAACATGAAGATCTATTGTCACCCTGGTTTTTTTTTTGTTTTTTTTATTTTTTTTATTTAAACAGATCTGGCGAGATATCTGACGCTGTTTAGGGTTTCATCCACCTGTCTCTCTCCTTCTCCAGCGAGGTGCCATCGTTTGCAAAAATCCTAACGCCGCCACCCTTTCAGTTTTTCAAAGCTCTAGCTTTTTAGATCTGTTGTCACCCTCGTTTTTTGCTTTCGAGTCACAAACATGAAGATCTGGAAACCGTTGGTTTTTTGCTTCGAACAACAGATGACTTACAGATGATGTTGCCCCGACAAGTGTTGTGTGTTGAATTAGCTTTATGAGTTGGGTAGGGATGAGATTTAAAACCAGAAAACCGGAACCATTAGAACCGGAATATATAGAACCGGTTCCGGTTCCGGGTTTAAAAATTGGCTTTATCCGGGTTTGGGTCCATCGGGACAGGGTAAATCGGGTCTAAGAACCGGAACCAGTGTTAGGGACCGGAACCACTTTTAGGGACCAGAACCGGTTTCTGTGAAACGTTAAAACATGCATATCTCATTCGTTTTAAGTCGGATTGACATGCGGTTTTTTTTCTAATGTGTAGTTTAGAGTTTGTACATGATATTAGACTATAAATTTGTTATTTTTAGTTTTATATTCATTGATTTACAGTCCCCCAAAGTCGAGATATCAAAGCTGGAAGTTTTTACTTTTTCAACTTTTTTGTATTCTGTGAAAGTTTTAAAATGTGCATATCTTATTCGTTTGAAGTCGGATTGACACACAGTTTTTTTTTCCAACTTGTAGCTTATAGTTTGTACATGATTTTAGACTATAATTTTGTCATTTTTGGTTTAATATTCAATGACTTATAGTCCCCCCGAAGTCGGGATATCAAAGCTGAAAATTTTCAACTTTTCAGCTATTTGTTTTTGTACTTTGTATTATGTGAAAACGTTAACACATGCATATATCATTTGTTTAAAGTCGGATTTACATGCGGTTTTTTCCGGAGTGTATTTTAGAGTTTATACATGAGTTTAGACTATAACTTTGTCAATTTTGGATTCATATTCAATGACTTATAGTCCCCCGAATTCGGGATATCAATAAGAAAATTTTCAAAGTTTAACCAACTAAGTAGTAAGTAATTGCCAAAAAAATTCCGGTTTTTTCGGGTTTTCCGATTCTAAACCCACTTTATCCGGTTCCAACCTACCCACTTTGATGTTTCCGAGTTTTCCGGTTCTAGACCCACTTTACCCGGTACCGTACCCGGAACCGAACCGGAACCGGTTCCTATATACCGGTCCGGTTTCTGGTTCTACAAAATTCCGTTAAGCGGTTCTGGGTTTTCCGAGTCCGGGTCCATCCGGTCCTGGTTTGGACCCACTTTCATCCCTAGAGTTGGGTCTTGTATATCATATTTCTAGTTTTGTATATTAGATCTTCTTAACAGATGTATGTCTAAGGTATCATCTCTGTTTAATCATTTCTAGGTTCATCTGTGTTTAATCATTTTTGGGGTTTTAATGTGTTCTTGAATGTTAAATTTCTGATTTTCGTGTGTTTGTTCATCAAAAGAGAGAGAGAGAGAGAGAGAGAGAGAGAGAGAGAGAGAGAGAGAGAGAGAGAGAGAGAGAGAGAGAGAGAGAGAGTGTGTGTGTGTATGTCTTATGTATGTGTGTGGTGTTCTTTGAGATAGGTAAACTTTCCGACGTCTGAAGCTTCCGACGATTAAGGTTAAAAGGAAAGCATCAATGCCAACGGTGGTGGTGACCAGTGTTGGTGGCGACAGTGATGCTGACCAGTGGTGGTGATCTTTTGCATTGTAAGAGAGAGAGGGTAGGGTAGGGGTAATATTTTCTTTTAACCATAAAAATATTTAAATAAATAAAAAAAACTCAAAAAGAAAAAATGTAAGAGTAAAATCGTCATTATAAAAAAATTCAAAGCAAATTGGATCATACCGGCAATAAAATGAAAAATTTGGATCTCTAGTACTAATCCAAACTTTGTTGGACCAAAATGACAATTTTAAACTAACCACCATTTGTGTAGTTTTATAAATAACAAATACCATACCCAAAATATGATAATCTAAAACTCTTCAATAACAAATTAAAATGCCAATTGTTTTTTTTTTATTTTTTTATTTTTTTATTTTTTTTAATAGCACGAGTAATTTTTTTTAGTTATATCTTAGGCTCGCTTGAATTACTTTTTGAATCGTCCGTCACATACCCTAGTTTTTTTTATTCTAGATCCTCTATCCTCTGTTTGCGTATGGGGGAATCAGACAAACTATAACAATAAGTAGGCATGGGGATGGAACACCCAAGAATGGTAATTGGGAAGCGTAGTATAATGGCTAATGGGTTGATTGCATTGATGATGATGACTTGACGACAACCCCTTTTTCCTTCTGTATCTATATATAGATACCAGACATCCAATTACAAATGGCATCCTCGGCGTCCTTGCTTCATTACACAACACCTCCCGTAATTAATCTTCGAAGAAGCGCTAAATTAGGTTCATCGCCCTCCAATTCGAATCCGAATTCGCCGTCTTCTTCTTCATCTACGTGTTCCTCGTCCTCGTCTTCGTCTTGGCCGTGTTGCCAGGGATTTTCGTGGACTTTCTCCAACTGTTTCGGTAAATTCCTCAAATTTTCCTGTTTCTCGTTTTATCAATTTCTTTCAAACTTCCATGGCTTTTTTCCTTATTACTTCGCTTTTCCTTCTTTTCTTACTACTCAAGAGACAAGATGTCGCAAACCTTTTCACAGAAATTGTCAAGGGTGCGTCTTGTATTCGGATTTTTGTGTCTCATCTTTATACATCATATACGTGTGTCTCCAAAACCAGAAACATAATATCACAGGGAAACAATACAATACTTCGTATTGTTTTTCATTTTCTACCCTAAACTTGATAAAAATTTTGTATTTCAAAGACTCGAGACTTGTGATTGAGAAGAAATATTCATTTACTTGTTCAATTCATAGATTAGCCCTAGCGGATTCCTTGTATACCTAATTTACATCTCAAATTTTTGAGATGCTCCTCTAGTGAATTACTGAAGTGTTGAATAGATTATGTTTCTTTACCTCTGTTTGAATTTGCTCAAGTTGTATTGGAGTTGAAGATAGGGTTACAACAGAGTGGTTTTGTTGAGAGTTTTATGTGGTATGAATATGGAACATTCTTCAACTAAGTTTTTTTGTAAAATTATGTAGGCATAAAACATCTAAGCTTTAGAGCTCAAGCTATGAGCACAACCCAAGGGAACTTTACATCTCCAAGGTCTGCAAATTCTGTCAAAGAAGAACCTGATCATCTTCTTGTCCTTGTTCATGGAATCTATGCAAGGTACTTATAAGATTAACTCCTTTTTAGTAAATTGTAATCCATAATCAGTTGTTTGCAAATTTTATTGCAAAATAT
The DNA here is from genome assembly GCF_052849685.1 of Lactuca virosa. Classification (NCBI taxonomy): domain Eukaryota; kingdom Viridiplantae; phylum Streptophyta; class Magnoliopsida; order Asterales; family Asteraceae; genus Lactuca; species Lactuca virosa. The sequence goes on from NC_136426.1 coordinate 176,141,155, forward strand.
AAAGATAAAGTTGTTTGCTTGAGAATTAATTCAATTCCAATTCCTCCTCATTTGTGTAAATGACTGAAATTCCCCTTGTAAAATCACTAGGGTTTTATTTCTTTGATCACTGTGTTTATAAATGGTATTTATCTTTAAGTTTGTATTTATCAAAGAAAAAGTCAATAAAAGTCAATTCTGTGTGATTCAAAATTATGCAGCCCAAGTGACTGGAGATATGTAGAAGCAGAGTTAAAAAGACGTTTGGGAAGACACTTTTTGATATATGGTATGACTTCATTACACTTTTCATTTTCTCAATTATGTTCTTTTTTTACTATTTAGTTGAGTTTTATCTTTTGGTATTTTACTTTATAGAGTTAATTTTTTCCTTTTTTATAATTTGAACATGTCTGCAGCAAGTTCAGCTAACACTTACTCTAAAACCTTTGCTGGAATTGATGGAGCAGGAAAACGGTTAGCAGATGAAGTGAGTACCCAATTTGATGATGTCATGAATTTTAATTTTTGAATTGCATTATTTATGCAATCAAGAATACTTTCAGTGATTTGTTTATTATGTGTAAATTATAATAGCATTCTACTTCCATTTCTTCCTATTGTTTCTGATTTAAAAAACAAAATGAATATACAATGGTATATTAGTTTACTGGATATATTTTGTAAAAGTAGTAACTAATAAGAAAAAATTGAAATTAGCAGAAAACTTGACCTTTTTTTTTTTTTTTTTTTTTGAACAGGTGAAGCAAATAGTGAAAAGTACAGATAGCCTAAAGAGGATATCATTTTTAGCCCATTCACTTGGTGGTTTGATTGCAAGATACGCAGTTGCAGCTCTTTATACTTGTAGTAATAATAATAATAATAAAAATAATAATAATAATACCTCCTCATATGAAAGACCAAATGGAACGATTGCTGGATTGGAGGCAATTAATTTTATAACCCTAGCAACACCACATCTTGGAGTCAGAGGGAACAAACAGGTTTTTTTTTTTTTCTTTTCTTTTTCTTAATATGCAAAAGACATAAATGACTAAAATACCCCTAGAAAACTTGAGTTCATTACATATTGGATTGGGATGTGGAGTGTGGAGTAGGACTAAAATAGCCCTAGAAAACTCGAGTGCATTTCATCATGTCATGTGTGTGTGGAAATAAATAAATGGCCTCTTCATTGAAAAATAGCTTTAGAATTAATTTAAATTTTTTATTTTTAATGAAGCTTCCATTTCTACTGGGTGTTCCGATATTGGAGAGAATAGCTGCTCCAATGGCTCCTATATTTGTTGGAAGAACTGGTAGTCAGTTGTTTCTTACAGATGGTAGACCTGATAAACCACCTCTACTTTTGAGAATGACAACCGATTGTGATGAGGGGAAGTATATGTGAGTAAAACACTCATCTTTTCTTATTCTCTTTCTTTCTTGCTAATTAAGGCTGTGTTTGGTGTACCAGCTGAAAAGCTAGCTGATAGCTGAAAAGCTAGCTGATGGCTTATAAACTAATTGAGAAAAAATGATGTTTGGTAAAAACTAGTTGGAATATAGACAAAATGACAAAAATGAGATTTACGATAATGAGTTTCCTATAATTAGTTAAGGGTATCTTTGGAATATTTTGGAAAAGCTAGTTGTTAGCTGATAGCTGAAAATCTAGCTAATGGCTAAAAAGCTAACTTATAAAAAATGACATTTGGTAAAAGCTAGTTGATAAGGTAGGTGGAATATATAAAATGACAAAAAAGACATTTAAGATGATGAGTTTCCTATAATTAATTAAGGGTATCTTTAGAATATTTTAGAAAGCTCCTGAAAAGCTAGTCTAAGTAGCTTTTTAAAAAGCTAGCTTATAAACTATTTTTTGGTTTGCCAAACACAACAGTTTAAAAATGCTCGAAAAATAAGCTTACTTATCTGCTAGCTGAAAAAGTGATGTTTGGTAAAAACAAGTTGATAAGCTAGTTGAAAGATATAAAATGACACTTAAAAGAATATGGTGTTTATAATTAATGAAGGGTATATTTGGGAAATTAAAAAAGCTCCTGAAAAGCTAGTCTAAGTAGCTTTTTAAAAAGCTAGCTTATAAGCTTCTTTTTGGCTTGCCAAACATTACAGTTTAAAAAAGCTTGAAATATAAGCTAGCTAATAACTGAAAAGCTATCTGAAAAAAGTGATGATTGGTAAAAACTAGCTGAGAAATATAAAATGACATAAAAGGACATTTAAAAGAATATGTTGTTTATAATTAAGGTTATAATTGGGAAATTTTTAAAAAAAGCTAGTCTAAGTAGCTTTTTAAAAAAACTACTTTTTAGTTTTTTTAAAAAAAGAATATGTGATGTTTAAAAAGCATACAGGGAAAAGCTGATTTAATGATATTGTTGTATTACAGGTCTGCCCTTGGTGCCTTTAGACACCGAATTTTGTACGCCAATGCCTCATATGATCGTATCCTTTTTTTTTTTTTTTTTTTTGTGTCATAAGTTAAACCATTTCTCATTGCTACCTGTTTTTTCACTGATGTTTGGATAAATGAAATTGTAAAATGTTAAGTTTCTCTGTATGCATTAAGGTAAAAACAATAAAGCCATGTATTTTTTTTCCTTGAATAAACTGGTATGTGGATAAATGATTTCAAAAATATTTGATATAAAACAACCGAGGGTAGATTTGGAAAAAGTTATGACTTAATGGTTTATCAGATATGGTTGGTCGACGCACATCCTCAATCAGAAGAGAATCTGAACTTGTGAAGGTAAACAAATGGAAGGAATAAAAAATAAAGGGTTTAAAATTTTAAATAATTTTTTCTGCAGTAAGAAAATAAAAAATAATTTTTTTTTGGATAAATTTGGCAGCCTCCTTTGCAATTTTTGGATGGGTATAAACATGTTGTGGATGTGGAGTATTGCCCTCCTGTTTTATCTACAGGAGCTAGTTTTCCTCCCGAAGCTGCAAGAGCAAAAGAAGCAGCTCAAAATGTACCAAATCCCCAAAATACCCTCGAATATCACGAAATCTTGGAAGGTAGTTATTAATCCATCCGTAATATAATAAATTTTTTTTATCGTTTTTTAAGACTAAAAAAAGTGGTTTTGTTTGTTTTAGAGGAAATGATTTGTGGATTACAACAGCTCGGATGGAAAAAAGTTGATGTTAGCTTCCACTCTTCGTTTTGGCCTTTCTTTGCTCATAACAACATCCATGTACGTTGTTGTTTTTTTTTTTTTTTTTTTTTGTATGACTTTTTCAAGTATGATATTTTTTTTAGTAAATTACATGAATGGTCCCTATGGTTTGGGTAATTTGCACGTTTGGTCCCTAACTTATTTTTTTAACTCGTAAGGTCCCTACTGTTTGTTTTTGTTGTGCTCTTGGTCCCTGTCTTATCTAAAAAGACTATTTTGCCATTGATTTTTTAATTTATTTAAATAAACACACCCCAACCTCACTTCCACCTCACCTTACCTATCCCACCTTATTTAAATAAATTAAAAAATGAAGGGCAAAATAGTCTTTTTAGGTAAGACAGGGACCAAGCGTGCAACAAAAAACAAACTGTAGGGACCTTCCGAGTTAAAAAAACTAAGTTAGGGACCAAACGCGCAAATTACCCCAAACCATAGGGACCATTCGTGTAATTTACTCTATTTTGTATTTTGTTTGTAGGTGAAAGATGAGTGGTTTCATAAAGCAGGAGCTGGAGTAGTTTCTCATGTTGCTGACACCATTAACCAACAAGAAAAGCAACACCAATCTTCCTCTTTCATCTCTGCAAGTTTGTAGAAAAACAAATTTCAAATAATACTCTTGTTTGGACCATTTTGCCCATGGTATATGTGTATACGCAAATACATATCCTTCCGGATATGCTGTCAAATTAAAATATAATAACATTTTTTTTGTATATGTAGAGCTGTTATTGTTTAGAAGATGAATTTTAGCTGTATAAGTAAATTTGTTGCATATCATTTTGTCTTAGAGTAAATTACACGAATGGTTCCTATGGTTTGGGGTAATTTGTGCGCTTGGTCCCTAACTTATTTTTTTAACTCGGAAGGTGCCTACTGTTTGTTTTTGTTACGCGCTTGGTCCCTACTGTTTGTTTTTATTACACGCTTGGTCTCTGTCTTACCTAAAAAGACTATTATTTAAATAGGAAAAAATGGTGGAGTATGTAAGATAGGGTGAGGGGGTGGGGTTGGGGGTGTGTTTATTTAAATAAATTAAAAAATCAAGGGCAAAATAGTCTTTTTAGGTAAAACATGGATCAAACGCGTAACAAAAACAAACAATAGAAACCTTCCGAGTTAAAAAAATAAGTTAGGGACCAAATGCGCAAATTACCCTGAACCATAGGGACCATTCGTATAATTTACTCTTTGTCTTATTATCATCCAAAAGAAAACAGATACACAGCCATGAATATAGTCGTGGGGTTTCTAGAAAATTGGTAAAGGAAATTACTAAGAGATGATTAAACTGTGCATATTGAGTAAAAGGAACAATTCTATAACATTCCATTTTCAGGACTAGCTTATCTCATCGGGTTGGATCCGGCAGTAGTTCTTGGGTCTAGAAATGGATTGAGCCCATACAAGAACATGAATAGATGTTAGGCACTAAAACGTAATTGTCTAATATTTGTGTTATGATGATATTTCCTTCTTACAAACTTAGAATATTTTATATAATAATTTCGAAGCTTAAACTAATCAACTGAATTTTTAAGAAAATCTCAGGGAGTAATGTTGGAATTTTACTTTTTAGGACATTATCACGTAAGTTTTATAGATTTCAGTGACTTGATACGTTTGTTTAATAAAAATAATCATATCAAATTCCGTGTGCGTAGGTGTGAAATTATATAGTTTCTTTTTTTAGTTGACATGCCTAACACTCTTGGTTTATATTAGTTATTATTATTATTATTTTTTTTCATTTCTACTCTAATAAATCAAAGTTTTTTTTTGTCAATTGTCACTCTCATTCAATTTGTCAAATGTCATTTTGTGATTATTTTGAATTAATTTTTATTCCACATGTCATTTTATGATTTTTCTATTTTATAAAATTTAACATAATGTTTAAATGCAATAATAAATGCATATTAATTTCCATAATGAATTTTCCTTCTAATTTCAAAATTACTAAATTAAAGCTTCATTAATTTCCTTTATTTATGTATATAAATTATTTGTTTAAATTTAAAAGAGAAAAAAAAACACTTTAATTTTTATAATTCAATATTTTTCTTATTTTTCTTATAAATTTAAACTTCTCAAATGCATAGAATTTATATTTAGTTTTTTTTTTTTATTTTTTTTTTATTTTTTTTAAATAAACCCATGTAATACATGCTCTCATACCTAGTATACTAATAAATAAAGGTTCATTCTGCCACATGTCTTCTCTCATTCAATTGACCACATGTCATTTTATCATAATTTTGATATATTTTATTTTTATTTGTCATTTGTCTTAATTTTTATTTTTCGATATATCATTAATTTAGATTCTATAAATTAAACGTACCATAATTACTATATTTTAATTTCAAATTCAAAATTTTAAATTTCAATTTAAATTTTAAATAACTCTACAGTTTAAACTTTGTATTTAACATTTTGTTATAATTAACTCGTTTAGTACACAGATTTGACAACTAAACACATAATTTTAATTTATTTTTTTTATTTCTTTTTTCATAATTTTCACTAATTTCAAATTTCAAAATTCAAATAAACTTCACATTTAACCCTTTTGTATTTAACATTTTGTTTTAATGAACCCGTATAATATACGAGTCTCACAACTAGTGGATGAATAGATGATTGTTCATTCTTTTTCAATTAATAATGCCACTGCCTAACTGTGAAAGACACCGAATATCCATTTTGAAAATAAGTTGTATATTATGATTAATCTATTCGGATAATATGAATTATATATAAAATAACATTAATATCAAGACTAAACTGCACAAATGGTCCCTGTGGTTTGCTCAAAATTGCTACTTTGGTTCAAAAAGGTTTGGACTAGCACCAGAGGTCCAAAGTTTTCATTTTGTTGCGTGTTTGATCCATTTTGATTTAAAAATTTTAAGAATGACGATTTTGCCCTTACTTTTTGCTTTTAAGTTTTTATTTATTTATTTAAATACATTTTACAATTTTTATAATTAAAAATAAAACAAAAAAAAGAAAATACTACCCGTATCCCTACCCCACCCTTCCTCCTCTTAGCCCACTACTAGTTATGATATCACCTGTAACACCCGATTAAGGTATTGGCTGAAAGTTGACAATTTGGAGAGGTTCATGCATGAACTCGGCGAGTTGGAGGACCAACTCGCCGAGTAGAGTCGGGTATCTGGAACGCGGGACGGAGGTCACTCAGCGAGTCGGAAGGGTCGACTCGGCGAGTCCGAGCTGTTTAAAGAAAACCCTAATTTTGGGGTTTGCCCCCTATATAAACATCATTATCTGCCCCAGTAGCCTCCCTTAGCACCTTAGAAGAACGTTTACGGCCGCACACCCTCTTGTGAGTGAAGTAAGATCAATTGGGAGCTTATCCTTGAGATTTTGGAGAGGATTCCAAGCTTGAAGAAGAAGTATCAAGGGGAAAACACTAGATCTAGCATCTAGTTCATCTTGGGCATTGATTTGAGGTATGAATCTGTTACCTTAAGCATAAATTCTATTTGAGAGTTGTGACCAACTTTGAGGAAGTGGAAGCAAGCCTAGATCTGGACCTATCACAAGGATATGGTTCCAGATCTGGACCTTCATAGGTCCCAATTATCATAAAGTTGCACCTTTTAGTAAGCTCATTCCCTCCCCATGCATGGAAACCTTGTTGAAGGTTAGTTTTGGTGATTGTGGCCATGTGAGGCCTTGCATGCACGTAAAGTTTGTAACTTTACATGTATTCCACACTAGTAGAGTATAGATCTGAAGTTTGGGACCTTGAGTCCCACTGGAAGAGGCCGTAAACACAATGGACTAATAGGGACTCGGCGAGTCGAAAGGGTTCACGGTCAGGGGTGTACGGTTGGTGGTTTACGGCCGTAAACACTAAGGAACTCGACGAGTCCCTCAGGTGACTCGGCGGGTCGATGAGTTAAGCAGGGAACCCGACGAGTGAGCGACTGTACTCGACGACTCAAGGTCAATATGGACTGTTGACCTTGACTATAGACTTTGACTTTGACCAGGGTTGACCCTGGGGGTATTTATGGGATTATGCTGAGTTAATTACTCATTGATTATAGGCAGTTGGGAAGAGAAGCATAGGACACCTGAATTCAGTTGCCAATTCAGCCTTGTGAGGTGAGTTTTCTCACCATACCAATGGGTCTAAGGCACCAAGGCCGACCCATCTTGTGATAGTTGGTTTACTTGTTATGTAGAGGCGTGATATGTATGTGTGCATGATATGTGGTAGAGATAGCCTTTGTGGCTAACAGTAGAGATCGCCTTATGGCTAATGGTAGAGACAGCCTTTATGGCTGATAGTAGAGACAACCTTTATGGCTGATGGTAGAGATAGCCTTTGTGGCTAACGGTAGAGATAACTTCATGGTTAATTGACATGTGATATGTGGTAGAGGTAGCTTTATAGCTAATGTGATATGTGGTTTGTGTGGGGTATGCTCTGGGGGACTCACTAAGCTTTCAGTTTACCGTTTGTGGATTTGTTTCAGGTACCTCGGAGTCCAAGGGCAAAGGCAAGGCGTGATGATGCGGCGTGCACTCTATCTCTCTTTTCCGATATAGTTTGGGGGACAATCTGATGTTTTGAAAATAATAATGATGTAATGTTGGTGGTTTTGAAAACAATTATTGGGATCTTCATGTTTTATGAAATATGGTCGATTAATTAAAAATGAAAAATTTCATTGAAAAATTTGGGTCGTTACAAGTTGGTATCAGAGCCTTGGTTTGAGGGATTCGGGCATACTCTCGGGTGTGTCAGGACTCAAACTAAGGAAAGGGTAAATTTGTTTTAAAAAATAACATAAAAAGCTTTTGAAAGAAGGAAAATATGAGAGTGCAACGCGCGTGATCATCCGAGCCAAGTAAGTATATCCCCAATATGCTAGTCATGCTATTTTGATATTTGAACTTGGATGATCGTATGGAATTTGCTATGTGTATGCTTTTAAAATTATATATGGTTAGGAGCTTATAGCCTTAGAATGATCGATTTGGCCTTATTTCCTGTTCCTTGTTTAGTTGTGGTCCTAGGGTAGAATCTTTTATTTGAAAGTCTATTTGATCCTATTCTGTGTATAATTTGCATGCATAAAGGCAACCTGTTATGATTGGTCTGTTTGATGTGGGTAGAGGAAATCTTAGAACGGTCTAGGATTTGAGTTATGCGGTGGTTGGTGGAATACGGTTTATTTGTGACGAATTGGAGTTATCAGGTCGAGCCTTGGGGAAAGGTACAGGTAGGTGTGGAAGGTAGTATTTGGACCGTACTACTGGAAGCACATGACCTGTACCCAAGCCAATGTTAGATCTGACAAATTCAAGGAGGACCGGTGTGGAGAGATCCGTTTTATGAAAATCATGATCGTTATGATTTATGACATACCAGTTCAGCATGGTAGTGACACGTTTCGGGACGGGAGGATCAGGATCGGGATCTGGATCTGGGAATGGATCGGGTGACACTACAGACGGCATAGATGAGAGGCTACGTGAGCTTATTGTAGCCGAGGTTACCAGGGGCATCCTTGACGCTACCCCAATCATCTTTGGGACGGTCAAGGAGGGCATAATGGAGATCATGGGGGAGAGACTCAGATCATTCATGACTAAGATTGTTGCGGGTCAGTTGGGGGACCGAACTCCCTCGTTCCGGGAGTTCAAGGCGTGTGGGGCGCCAGAGTTTTTCGGGGCCAGGGACCCCATTGTCAGCCGAAGCTGGGTGGCGGATATCGAAAACGCCCATCGCACGAGTTCTTGCCCGGATGTGGCAAAGGTTGGGTTTTCTTCTTGCATGCTGAGAGACAAAGCCCGGGATTGGTGGGGCGAGGTTACTAGACAGGTGGGACCAGCCAGGGTGGCTGAGATGACGTGGGCCGAGTTTGTACGACAATTTGATCTGGAGTTTGCACCGCCTATTAAGGTGCAACGTTTAGTGCGAGAGTTTCATGATTTGCAGCAGACCACCGAGACTGTGGCAGAAATCACCGCCATGTTTCGGGAACGAGCTTTGTTGATTCCGCAATACGCTACCGACGAGGAAATGAGGCGGACCTGATATCATTCCATGATGACGGACGATATTCGGGAGTTTGTGAGCTTTACAGGGTGTAAGGCCCTGAACGAAATGGTGGAGAAGGCCCGGGAATAGGAAATGGAGCTGGAATCCCGCACGAAGCGGAAGCCTGAGCAGGCTCAGGCAGCAATAGGACAGGCTAAGAAGCCTAAGACGTCAGACGCTTCCAGCAAGGGTCAGCAGGGTAGGGGCCGATGTGCCAAGTGTAGCCGGGTACACAATGGATCTTGCCGTAGCGCAGGTTCAGGATGTTATGCATGTGGCCAATAAGGCGATATGAGTAGGGACTGCCCCGCGAAGGGCTTAATCTGTTTTCACTGCAACCAAACCGGCCATAAGCGGGTCAACTGTCCGAAGTTGCATGGAGGAGGAGGAGCGGTGGCGGCGCCTGCACCCGCCACAATGAGGATTACCGATGGTTGCCCTGCTAAGGCGGAAGCTCCAGCAGTGAAGAGCCGTGCATTTCAGCTGACTATCGAAGAGGCACGCGCAGCGCCAGACGTTGTGACTGGTACGTGATTATTTTTCCCTGCTCTATGTATCTGTTTCGCTTATGTATATCATATGCTTGTATAGGTACCTTTTTGGTCAATGGTATGTCTGCTCATGTATTTTTTGATTCGGGTGCAACCCGATCGTTCGTATCTCTTGCACTTAGCAAGAAGTTTCGGGAAGCGCCCGCAACTTTGGATTCCCCGCTCGAGGTGGAGATTGCGGATGACCGCACCGTTAGTGCTACGAGGGTGTATCGGGACTGTGTCCTGAATGTACTTGGTGAGAGATTTCGAGTTGACCTAGTCCCGATACCGTTGCGAGGGCCGAAGGTGATTATCGGGATGGATTGGTTGGGGGCTAACGGGGCCATGATTGACTGCGAGCATCAGTTGGTCAGGGTTTAAACCCCAAGTCGGGGAGAACTGGTGATACATGGTGATAGGGAGAGACCCTCTGTTCGGCTGCGAGGGCTAGGAGGTTCCTGCAGCAGGGTTGTACGAGATTTCTGGCATATATCTCGGATACAAGGGTAGAGATCGCGAAGGATGTAGGCAGTGTGCCCGTTGTTCAGGACTTTCGGGATGTTTTCCCCGAAGAGTTACCAGGGGTTCCTCTGGAGAGGCAGGTGGAATTTCGCACAGATTTGGTGCCTGGTGCCGCTCCGATAGCAAAGGCACCATATCGGTTGGCACCACCTGAGATGCAGGAGTTATCTACACAGCTTTAGGAGCTGTTAGACCGAGGGTTCATTCGTCCGAGTAGTTCTCCGTGGGGAGCACCAATCCTTTTCGTGAAAAAGAAGGATGAATCCCACAGGATGTGTATCGATTATAGAGAGCTAAACAAGCTAACGGTGAAGAACTTTTATCCGTTGCCAAGGATCGATGATTTGTTCGATCAGATGCAGGGTGCGTATTGGTTTTCCAAGATTGATCTTCGGTCGGGATACCATCAGATGAGGATTCGGGATGAGGATATACCGAAGACAGCTTCCAGGACTCGGTATGGGCATTATGAGTTTGTAGTGATGCCGTTTGGGCTCACCAATGCCCCAGCAGCGTTCATGGACCTTATGAATAGGGTGTGTAGACCGATGCTGGATCGATCGGTGATCGTTTTCATTGATGATATCTTGGTCTGTTCTAAGACCAGGGAGCAACACGAACAGTACTTAAGGGAGGTGTCGGAGACCCTAAGGGCGGAGAAGTTGTATGCCAAGTTCTCCAAGTGTGATTTCTGGCTGCGAGAGGTACAATTCTTGGGGCATATCATCAATCAGGAGGGTATTTCGGTTGATCCAGCCAAGGTTGAGGCTGTGATGCGGTGGGAAGTACCGAAGAATGCATCAGAGATTCGTAGCTTCTTGGGTTTAGCGGGTTATTATCGGAGATTTATTCAAGACTTCTCCAAGATTGCTGTGCCATTGACATGGCTAACCAAGAAGAATGTGACGTTCCGGTGGGGTATGGATCAGCAGTTAGCCTTCGAGACCTTGAGGCGAAGACTGTGCGAGGCGAAGATCCTTGTTTTACCAGAGGGATTAGATGATCTGGTGGTGTATTGTGACACATGATCGAACTATATTTATAGCACAATAAATTGTACTAAATATGTTGAATTGATGTATAATTGTCCAAGAATGGCACTACTTTGATGAAATGTTACACATTATGTGCATGCAACTACTTAGTGCTAAAGTAGGCGGAACCCGCAACAAAAACGAGCAAAATGAAGCTAACAAGCGTGGGAGATGAATTGCTAAAAGAATGAAGATAAATGGTGCTGAGAAATTTGACCACTCTTCAATGTTTTGATCATATCTCAGGATTTAGAGCTCCAATTGACATGAATGAAGAAGTTCTGGAAACTAGACAAAATTTCCTACAACTTGCATGTTTTGCGTTTTTGCTGATTCTACCGTTTTCATCACCAAAAAGGGGCAACAAAGATGAGAGACGTCCTAGAACGCGTCTAAGACGCCCCCTAGGACGCCTAGCCGTTTTAGGCCATTTTCAAGTGCAAATCAAGGACGGCAGAAGACACATAAAACGTCCTGAAGGACGCCCGGGCGTCCTATATGACGTCTAAGACGCCTACTAGGACGCCGACGCGGAAACAGCTCCGAAAATCAGTTTTTCAGCACCTATTTAAAGGAGATTTAACCCTAATCGACTTTGGACTTCTCCCCTGCGATTTTACACAGTTTTGGAGGGTTCCAAACACATTCAAACCTTCTCCAAACGCGTTTTTGATCATCAATTTCAGAATCCAAGGTTACAAATCACTAAGTTCATCATCATTCAACAATTGAAGTCGTTCAACCGGTGGATCTTCATCAAACTCCAGATTTGGTTACTTCTTCTCCAACGTTTCATCGTTCCATGATTGATTGATCATTAGATTTTATTATTTTTATGATTTCAAGTTGGTTTATGAATTTTATTATGAATTACATTGTTTTTATTCAAGTTTTGTGTTTTGTGAATTCTATGGAAGGCTAAACCACCTAGGTTACTTCCGGGAATGTTTAGGATGATCTGATGAATGTGTTTTGATTATTACTTCTATTCCAATCAACTTTGGTTATTATATGTTCTTAAATTTATGATTTTTATCAATGATAATTGAAGTTGGGTTTTATTCATGTGTTTAATTTTACAATTAAGATAGTTTATTGTCAATTCACTAATCGTGCCGAATTCATATAGTTTAGGAACTAAGACGATCTGTTGAATCAACATATACTATTCCAAACTTGTGATTTTAAATACTAAACATTGTAATTGGTAATCATAAGACAGAATATTGCCAAGCCACTCATTGTTCCTAATCCATTTGGACATAGGGAGTAAGACAATTAGTAGGAATAACATATTGTGTGCCCAAAGTTATTTATTGCATATTAATTGACCTTAGTTATGTTTTCATAATTAAATTGGAATTTAAGGGAAGATAAACACGTGATTCTTAATCATCCGACACTGAACCAGAAGTAACCTTATTTTTCTCATTGGTAATCCTTTGGAATATAAAGTTTCTAATTTTTTTTTTTATTTAAATCTTAGTTTAAATATTTTTCGTGACAATTGCAAGTATTAGTTCTTTTTCATTGACTACTTTAGCACAAAGTTTGACCACAAACTCCTCGTGGATTCGACCCTTACTTACCCTAGCTATCTAGTGGTTTTGAGGTTATTTTTGATTGAGACAACGACCTCGATCAACGCATCGATTTCAGGGTTTGGTGCGGTACTGATGCAAAGAGGGCACATAATAGCATATGCCTCGCGACAATTGAAGCCTCATGAAACAAATTACCCTACTCACGATCTGGAACTAGGGGCAGTGGTGTTTGCCCTCAAGATTTGGAGGCATTACTTGTATGGAGTGCGGTGCACCATTTACACCGACCATAAGAGTCTGAGGTATTTGATGGACCAACAGAACCTCAATATGCGACATAGAAGGTGGTTGGACGTGCTAAAAGACTATGATTGCGAGATTCTATACCACCCAGGGAAGGCCAACGTAGTGGTCGACGCTTTGAGCCGTAAGACGACAGGTTCCCCGATTAGGAATGTGTGTTTGAGGATGACAGTGATCTCTCCATTGTTGGAGATGATCAAAGAGGCTCAGGTTGAGGGAGTAAAGAAAGAGAATTGGAAAGTAGAAAGGATCTAAGGGCAGTATCCTTTGTTTGTTAAGGATAGTCGAGGCCTATTGACGCAGTGTGGTCGGGTGTGGGTACCGATGACTGGGGGAGTGAGACAAAAGATATAGGAGGAAGCGCATAAGTCCAGGTTCTCTATAAATACAGGAGCTACAAAAATGTATATGGACTTGAGGCTGAGTTATTGGTGGCCATGCATGAAGCGGGAAATTGCGTGGTTTGTAGAGCGGTGCTTGACCTACAGGAAGTTCAAGGCCGAGCATCAGCGGCCTCATGGTAAGGTCCAGCCGCTACCCATTACCATATGGAAGTGGGAGGAGATCACGATGGACTTCATTACGAAGTTGCCAAGGACGTCGAGGGGTGTGGATGCCATATGGGTGATTGTGGATAGACTAACGAAGAGTGCCCATTTCATTCCGATATCAGAAAGTATATCCGCTGAGAAGTTAGCGGATATTTACGTGCGTAAGGTAGTGGCTAGACATGGGGTTCCTGTGTCAGTAGTCTCTGATCGTGATGTTCGGTTCACATCCAGGTTCTGGATGAAATTCCACGAGGAGTTGGGCACTCAGCTACATTTTAGCACGACGTACCACCCCCAGACCGACGGTCAGTATGAGAGAACGATCCAGACACTGGAGGATATGCTGCGGGCATGCGTGTTGGATTTTGGAGGGAGTTGGGATACGTATCTCCCACTGGCAGAGTTTTCGTACAATAACATTTATCATGCCAATATCGATCGAGCTCCGTTTGAGATGTTATATGGTCGGAGGTGTAGGACCCCGGTTTGTTGGGATGAGGTTGGACACCGGGTCATGGGAAGCACTGAAGTAGTGCTCAAGACTACTGGGTTGATTCAACAGGTGCGCGACCGATTGCGGGTCGCGAAGAGCCGTCAGAAAAGCTACGCCGACTGATGGCGATCAGATTTTGAGTTTCAGGTGGAGGATTTCATGTTGCTGAAAGTGTCGCTCTGGAAAGGGATCATCAGGTTTCGGAAGAGAGGCAAGCTGGGGCCTCGGTATATAGGCCCGTTCAGGATCACGACCCGAGTGGGAAAAGTGGCATATTGCTTGGATCTGCCAGAGGAGCTTAGCCAGATTCACAACACGTTCCATGTCTCGCAACTTCGGAAGTGTGTCACCGACGAGGCTGCGGTTGTCTCGTTGGGTGATATCCAGGTGGATGAGAGCTTGAACTACATCGAGAAGCCCGTTGCCATATTGGATAGGAAGACGAAGGTTTTTCGAAATAAGGAAGTAAGACTGGTGAAAGTGCAATGGCTGCATCGGAAGGGTTCCGAGTGGACTTGGGAACCGGAAGAGGAGATACGAGAGCATTACACCGATTTATTTGGGTCGACAGACTTTGAGGACGAAGTCTAGTTCAAGTAGGGGAGACTTGTAACACCCGATTCAGGTATTGGCTGGAAAGTTGACAATTCGGAGAGGTTCATGCATGGACTCGGTGAGTTGGAGGACCAACTCGTCGAGTAGAGTCGGGTATCTGGAACGCGGGACGGAGGTGACTCGGCGAGTCGGAAGGGTTGACTCGGCGAGTCCGAGCTGTTTAAAGAAAACCCTAATTTTGGGGTTTGCCCCCTATATAAACATCATTATCCGCCCCAGTAGCCTCCCTTAGCACCTTAGAAGAACGTTTACGGCCGCATACCCTCTTGTGAGTGAAGTAAGATCAATTGTGTAACATCCCAAAAATTCAAGCCAATTTAAAACTTTTTGAAACATTTCAAAACACATGATTATTACAAACTTGTTTTCAAAATAGTATATTGTCAGAGTATCCCAGAATCAAATCGTAAAATCATAAAATGTGAAGAGCGGTACGATCACGCCTTTGCCTTCCCGCGATCATCAGAAGTACCTGAAACAATAATCGATAAATGTAAGCTCGAAGGCTTAGTGAGTTACCCCCAAAATAGCAACGCCATACAGATATAACCATATCATATAAACATATAAGCAAACAATACATCATGCGTAATGAGCCATCAGTCTGATTGAACCGAATCCTGGTCCTCAGTCTATCTGGACCGCTCTTTGAGCCCTCGGGACGTCTGGACCGCCCTCCTCGGGGCCTTCAGCCTATCCGGACCGCTCACTGGGCCTTTGGTCTGACTAGAATTTGCCCGGCCCGGGCCTGCAGTCTATCCGGTCCGCCCAGGGTGTCTTGGCCTACTGCACACAGCAAGACCTGCCTCAACCCTTTTCCCCAAACCATCAAACATATGCACATATATACAAACAAGTAAACATGCAGATCTAACAGATCACTAATCATGGCAACCATCCTATAACCAGGATACCGATCTAACCGATCTCTAGCATAGTAACCATCCTAAAGCAGGATGAAACCTAACATAGCAACCATCCTAAACCAGGATGAATTCTAGCATAACAATAATCATAGCAACCATCCTAAACCAGGATGTAATCTCTAAGCATATCATGCAATAAACCCGGATACAAATCCGATAAGGGCCGACCTTGGTACCTTAGACCCTATTGATATAGTGAGGAGAACTCACCTCACAATGTCGCACTGAAGTGATAGACTCAAACTCTCGAATCACCAACATGAACTCCACCACCTATAGTCAACATAAAACCCTTTTACAGAAATTTCCAAATTACCAAAATACCCCAAGAGGTCAACCGGGTCAACCCTTGGTCAAAGTCAAAATCAACAGTCAAGGTCAACAGTCCATGTTGACCCGACTCGTCGAGTGCAGTTCACCGACTCGTCGAGTGCAGTTCACCGACTCGTCGAGTGCAGTTCACCGACTCGTCGAGTCCTTCCTGAACTCGAGAAGTCGTGAAATCCTTGGTTGACTCGTCGAGTTTCCCTGTAACTCGCCGAGTTCATACGTGTCCAAAGGTTAGGAAAAACCCTAGCCGACTCGCCGAGTCATTGACTGACTCGCCGAGCCCAATGCAATCTTCATCGGACTCGCCGAGTTGTTCATCAACTCGTCGAATTGATGACCATCTTCATATGACTCGCCGAGTCGACCTTGCGAATCGTCGAGTCCCTTCAATCCTTCATCCATACAGATGCTTTTTAAGCTATGCTAAGGCTCCATATTGCAGATCCAGCTTCCCAAGGCATGTTTATCACGTAAAGTTGCAAAGTTTACGTGCATGCAAGATGATAATGGCCCAAACAAGCTAAAGAAGAGGTTCTAGGCAAAAGAGCTTCACCAACATGCTAAAGACTGAGACTTTATGATGATATGAGCCAAGATGAGCCAAGATGAACCTAGATCTGAAGTTGCAACTTCAGATCTTGGTTCATCACTCGAAATGCAACACCAAATGCCCAAAATGGTCCCAAAACTCAAATATAGAAGCGGTCTAACTAGAAGAAGCTCAAGGTGATGACTTGATACCTCCAAATGGTGATAAACTGAGGTAGACTTTAGATCCCCAGCTGTTCCTTGCTCCAAGCTTCTTGATCTTCAATCCTTTCCTCACCAAAATCCCTCTTCCAAGCTAAGAATCACACCAATATAAAGAATAACACCAATTAGGGTTTCTGAATTCGAGGGGAGCAGTAAGAGAGGCTAAGGGGGGATAAGTGATCCTTAAATAGGGTGCAAAACCCCGAAATTTAGGGTTTCATCTGCCAGCTCCTACTCGTCGAGTCCCTTCCTAGACTCGGCGAGTAGGCCACTAAAACACGCGGACCAACCCGCTGCTACTCGACGAGTAGGGCAACCAACTCGTCGAGTAGGCCTTGAAAACAAGAAAATTCTTATAAATCGATACCTGAGAATCGGGGCGTTACAATTCTCCCCCACTTGAACTAGACTTCATCCTCGAAGTCTGCTGTGGTGAACAACTCCGGATAGTGCTCCCGCATCTCTGCCTCTGGCTCCCACGTCCACTCGGACCCCCTCCGATGCTCCCACTGTACTTTCACCAAAGGTATCCTCTTGTTCCGCAGAACTTTCATCTTCCTCTCCAGTATGGCCTCATGCCTCTCCACATAATTCAGGCGCTCATCGAGCTGAATATCATCCAATGACACCACTGCCTCCTGATCCATAATGCACTTCCGCAACTGCGAAACGTGGAAAGTGTTGTGGATCCGACTAAGCTCCTCTGGTAGCTCTAGCCTGTAAGCCACCTTGCTAACTCGGGCAATGATCCTGAACGGTCCAATGTAACGGGGACCCAATTTCCCCCTCTTCCTGAAGCGGATCACACCCTTCCAGGGTGAGACCTTCAGGACAACCATGTCACCCACCTGAAATTCTAGCTCACATCGGCGTCTGTCGGCATAACTCTTCTGCCGACTCTGAGCGGTCTGCAGTCGCTGCCTAATCTGCTGAATCTTCTCGGTAGTCTGCAAGACTACCTCTGTCCTTCCCATTACCCTGTGTACGACCTCACCCCAACAAACTGGGGTGCTACATCTCCGTCCATACAACATCTCGAAAGGCGGGGCACCAATGTTGGAATGATAGCTGTTGTTGTAGGCGAACTCTGCAAGCGGTAGGTGGGAATCCCAGCTCCCACCAAAGTCAATGACACACACCCTCAACATGTACTTGAGGGTCTGAATGGTCCGCTCGCTCTGACCGTATGTATGAGGATGAAATGCTGTGCTGAAGTGCAACCGTGTGCCCAGTTCCTCGTGGAACTTCTGCCAGAAACGAGAGGTAAATCTAACATCCCGGTCGGACACAATGGAGACCGGAACCCCATGGCGAGCAACGATCTTGCGGACATATATGTCGGCCAACTTTTCGGCCGACGAACTCTCCCGTATTGCCAAGAAATGGGCACTCTTGGTCAATCGATCCACGATGACCCATATAGCATCAAACCCTTTCGCCGTTCTTGGCAACTTGGTAATAAAATCCGTCGTGATCTGTTCCCATTTCCACATGGGAATCTCCAGGGGTTGCAGCTTGCCATGCGGCCTCTGATGCACGACCCCCGGCTATCCTGCACAAACCGGGCGTTCTCGCCCCTGATCCTCTCCAGTTTCCAGTTCTCTGGTCGCATGCCCTTCACCTGAGCATCTCTGATCAAACTCATAAGCGGAGAATCCACCGCTATCCTCATACATATAGCTGGGGTGGAAGTCCCAGCTGACTTGCGGCTCAGAGCGTCCGTCACCACATTCGCTTTACCGGGGTGGTAAAGGATCTCGCAGTCGTAGTCCTTGACTACATCCAGCCACCTGCGCTGCCTCATATTCAGGTTCGGCTGATCCATGATATGTCTCAAGCTCTTGTGATCCGTATATATGGTACAACGGACCCCATATAGGTAATGTCTCCAAATCTTGAGAGCGAAAACCACCGCTCCCAACTCTAGATCATGAGTAGGATACCTCCTCTCATGCGGCTTCAACTGCCGCGATGCATAAGCTATCACCCGTCCCCTCTGCATGAGGACTGCCCCTAGTCCCGTGATGGATGCATCACAGAATACCACAAAATCCTCGACTCCCTCCGGAAGAGTCAGATCTGGGGCCTCGCATAGGCGCTGTCTGAGGGTCTCAAACGCCCTCTGCTGCTCGGGGCCCCACCAAAAATCCACCCCCTTCCTCGTCAGACGAGTGAGAGGTACTGCAATCTTGGAGAAATCCTGTATGAATCTCCGGTAGTACCCTGCCAATCCTAAAAAGCTCCTGATGTCTGAGGGAGATTTCAGAACCTCCCACTGCATAACTGCTTCGATTTTGGCCGGGTCGACCAAAATCCCCTCCTGGTTAACGAGGTGTCCCAGGAACTGGACCTATCGTAACCAAAACTCGCATTTCGAGAACTTGGCATAAAGCCGTTCTCGCCTCAAAATCCCAATGACTCCCATAGATGCTCCTCATGCTGCTCTCGGGTCTTGGAATACACCAAGATATCGTCGATAAACCTTATGACCGAGCGATCGAGCATCGGTCTGCAGACCCGATTCATCAGGTCCATGAATACTGCTGGCGCGTTGGTGAGCCCAAACGACATCACCACGAACTCGTAATGTCCATAACGAGTTCGGAACGCGGTCTTCTCCACGTCCTCCTCTCTGACCCTGACCTGATGATACCCAGACCTCAAGTCTATCTTGGAAAACCATGACGCACCCTGCAATTGATCGAAAAGATCATCTATCCTCAGGAGTGGATAACGGTTCTTCACCGTTAATTTGTTCAACTCCTGGTAATCAATGCACATCCGGTGCGAACCATCCTTCTTCCCGACGAAGCGTATCGGTGCTCCCCACGGAGAACTACTCGGACGAATGAACTGCTTTCCCAGCAGCTCCTGTAGCTGTGAAGACAACTCCTGCATCTCTGGTGGTGCCAATCAGTACGGCGCCTTGGCGATAGGGGCCACACCTGGCACTAAGTCGATCCTGAACTCGACCTGCCTCTCCGGAGGTACTCCGGGTAACTCCTCCGGGAAAACATCAGCAAATTCCCTGACCACCGAAACATCTGAAACTGAAACCCGTTCTCTGGTCCGCGTATCTACCACGTACGCTAGATAACCCGCACATCCGTGCTGAAGGTATTGCCGAGCCCTAGCAGCTGAACAAAACCCTGATCCCAACCTGGTGCCCTCGCCATAAACAATCAGTTCTCCCCCACTTGGGGTTCGAACTACAACTTGCTGACCCTCGCAATCTATCATGGCACCAAAACGGCTAAGCCAATCCATCACTACGATCACGCACACCTCCCCCATGGGAATCAATATCAAATCTATCGGAAAGGACACTCCGAATATCTCCAACTCGCACCCTCGATAGACCGAAGAAGCAGAAACCCCGTGTTCGTTGGCGATAGAGACTCGCAACGGACACTCTAGCTCGCCTACTGGCGCTCTGAACTCCCTACTAAAAGTCTGAGATACAAAAGACCGACTCGCCCCCGAGTCAAATAAAACCTATGCAGGTCAAGAGTTCACTAGAAACATACCTAATCACAGGTACAACAGATAAGCATACAACAAATATAGTAAATGAGATAAAGGATAGAAACATACCAGCAACCACATCTGGTGCTGCCCTGGCCTCCTCCGCTATAAGCTGGAAAGCACGCCCGTGGGCCTTCGGGGGCAGTGCTCGACCCTGACTCCCGTCAGGTATCCTCAATGTAGCCGGCGCTGGAGCCTGTGCCGGCCTGGCTGCGAGCTGTGGACAGTTGGTATTCACGTGACCAACCTGATGACAGTGGTAGCAGATCCTCATATCCTGTACCGGGGCCGTCTGGCGACAATCCCTCGCATAATGCCCCGCCTGGCCGCATTTGCGGCATCCGCTACCGTACCTACAAACCCCCGTGTACCCCATTCCGCACTTGCCATAAATGCGGCCCTGATGTCCCCCTGTCCTGGAATCAGCGGTCTTAGACCGCTTTGGCGCTGGTTGTGTCTGTGCCGGGGCCCGAACCTGCTCTCTCAGTTGTAACTCAATCTCAAGATCCCGCCGCCTGGCGGCCTCCTGTAACTCCAGAAGCGTATCACAACGCTGAGTTGCCACAAACTGTCGAATATCCGTCTTGAGCATGCTCAGATAACGAGTCATCTGAGCTTGCTCAGAAGCAAACTCCTGGAAGAACATCGCCCTCTCAGTGAACATACGGGTGATCTCCGTCACCATCTCCCGATCCTGTCTCAACTCCAAAAACTCCTAAGCTAACCGTTCCCGCTCAACTCGAGGAATGTAGCAACCGCGAAACATATCCTTGAACTGCTCCCAAGTAACAACAGCTCTCTGCTCGTCTGAATACGACCCAGTCATCAACCTCCACCAGTCCTTTGCCCCGGACCTTAGCAAGTTCAGGGCACATCTGACCTTCTGGTCAGTAGGACATAAGCATGTGAAGAAACATCCCTCCACGTCAGACAGCCACATCATGGCTTTGATGGGGTCCTGAGTCCCATTAAAAGTAGGGGGCTTCGTGTTGTCGAAGTCCCGATACTGAAAAGCTCGACCGACTCCCATCCCTACCGCCGATACAGCTGTTGCGGCAGCCGCCTCAGTGAGCGTTGCATAGAGATCATCGAAATAATCCACCATAGCGGTCTTAATAGACCCGAACATCTCTGGTAACTCGGCCCGGAACAAAGCAGCAACCTCATCATGCAGGATCTCCCGGATCCTGTCATTCATCTCATCTGGCCTCATTTGGTCGATAGTCTCGGGCGCTGTCGGCACCCCCTGTCCGCCCTCTCCCCCTCTCTCTCCTGATCCTGATCCCGAACCGGATCCAGTCACAAAGCGCCTGGTCATCACCATTCTGAAACATAACATAAGGTATCAGATAAATAATACAAAGAACTGGGAACCAACTCCCGACAAAACCCTAGGGGTTGTGACTTTCTTGCTAAGCGTATGGGTCCTGTGCTTTTAGTAGTACGGGCCCATACTACCTTCCACACCTAACCATATTTGTCCCAAGTATCATCACAACGCCCCAACAATATACATAATCATAGCGAGCACTCAAACCTCACTCCTAGAGGAAGGCTAAATATCTCGTAGTCGGCGGACGCATCCCAAACAACCTATCCATCCATGAAACTCCCACCAACCCTACAGCCCTCGTGTATGCTAACCATACAAAACACTGGACCCTATAGACTTTCGAATACCTGATCCTACCCTAAGCCCTTCATCAAACAAGAACAGGAAATAAGGCCAAACCAAACATTCTCAGGCTATAAGATCTTAATTATGTACAGTCGTGATGCATACACTAAGCAACTACTGTAATGATGCAATTTAATATAAGGAAAAACCCTAGGCTATCTGGCATCATATAATCAGGCAATTCTATCATGCAATTCCTGAAGATCCCTAGCCTAGTACTAGCATGCTGTTCTAACATATCACATAATCAAATAATCCGTAAGGTATTTTGGGGTCTATCCGCGAGCTCCGGCTGATCGTCCACTTGCATCCTCCTTTTATTATTTTAAAACATTTTAAGAAAATCGTTTTATCACCTTGTCCTCAGTTTGAGACTGGAGACACATGAGTGTTTCCTCCAATTCACTCAAACCAAGGCTATGATACCAACTTGTAACATCCCAAAAATTCAAGCCAATTTAAAACTTTTTGAAACATTTCAAAACACATGATTATTACAAACTTGTTTTCAAAATAGTATATTGTCAGAGTATCCCAGAATCAAATCGTAAAATCATAAAATGTGAGGAGCGGTACGATCATGCCTTTTCCTTCCCGCGATCATCAGAAGTACCTGAAACAATAATCGATAAATGAAAGCTCGAAGGCTTAGTGAGTTACCCCCAAAATACCAACGTCATACATATATAACCATATCATATAAACATATAAGCAAATAATACAGCATACATAATGAGTCATCAGTCTGACTAAACCGAATCCCGGTCCTCAGTCTATCTGGACCGCTCTCCGAGCCCTCGGCACGTCTGGACCGCCCTCCTCGGGGCCTTCAGCCTATCCGGACCGCTCGCTGGGCCTTCGGTCTGACTAGAATTTGCCCGGCCCGAGCCTGCAGTGTATCCGGTCCGCCCAGGGTGTCTTGGCCTACTACACACAGCAGTACCTGCCTCAACCCTTTTCCCTAAACCATCAAACATGTGCACATATATAAAAACAAGTAAACATGCAGATCTAACAGATCACTAATCATGGCAACCATCCTATAACCAGGATACCGATCTAACCGATCTCTAGCATAGCAACCATCTTTAAACCAGGATGAAACCTAACATAGCAACCATCCTAAACCAGGATGAATTGTAGCATAACAATAATCATAGCAACCATCCTAAACCAGGATGTAATCTCTAAGCATATCATGCAATAAACCCGGATACAAATCCGATAAGGGCCGACCTTGGTGCCTTAGACCCTGTTGATATAGTGAGGAGAGCTCACCTCACAATGTCGCATTGAAGTGATAGGCTCAAACTCTCGAATCACCAACACGAACTCCATCACCTATAGTCACCATAAAACCCCTTTCCATAAATTTCCAAATTACCAAAATACCCCAAGAGGTCAACTGGTCAACCCTTGGTCAAAGTCAAAGTCAACAGTCAAGGTCAACAGTCCATGTTGACCCGACTCGTCGAGTGCAGTTCACCGACTCCTCGAGTCCTTCCTGAACTCGAGAAGTCGTGAAATCCTTGGTTGACTCGTCGAGTTTCCCTGTAACTCGCCGAGTTCATACGTGTCCAAAGGTTGGGAAAAACCCTACCCGACTCGCCGAGTCATTGACTGACTTGCCGAGCCCAAGGCAATCTTCATCGGGCTCGCCGAGTTGTTCATAAACTCGTCGAGTTCATGACCATCTTCATATGACTCGTCGAGTTGACCTTGCGACTCACCGAGTCCCTTCAATCCTTCATCCATACAGATGCTTTTTAAGCCATGCTAAGGCTCCATATTGCAGATCCAGCTTCCCAAGGCATGTTTATCACGTAAAGTTGCAAAGTTTACGTGCATGAAAGATGATAATGGCCCAAACAAGCTAAAGAAGAGGTTCTAGGCAAAAGAGTTTCACCAACATGCTAAAGACTGAGACTTTATGATGATATGAGCCAAGATGAGCCTAGATCTGAAGTTGCAACTTCAGATCTTGGTTCATTACTCGAAATACAACACCAAATGCCCAAAATGGTTCCAAAACTCAAATATAGAAGGGGTATAACTAGAAGAAGCTCAAGGTGATGACTTGATACCTCCAAATGATGATAAACTGAGGTAGACTTCAGACCCCCAGCTGTTCCTTGCTCCAAGCTTCTTGATCTCTAATCCTTTCCTCACCAAAATCCCTCTTCCAAGCTAAGAATCACACCAATATAAAGATATGCACCAATTAGGGTTTCTGAATTCGAGGGGAGCAGTAAGAGAGGCTAAGGGGGGATAAGTGATCCTTAAATAGGGTGCAAAACCCCGGAATTTAGGGTTTCATCTGCCAGCTCCTACTCGTCGAGTCCATTCCTGGACTCGATGAGTAGGTCACTAAAACACGCGGACCAACCCGCTGCTACTCGACGAGTAGGGCAACCAACTCGTCAAGTAGGCTTTGAAAATAAGAAAATTCTTATCAATCGATACCTGAGAATCGGGGCATTACAAATTGGGAGCTTATCCTTGAGATTTTGGGGAGGATTCCAAGCTTGAAGAAGAAGTATCAAGGGGAAAACACTAGATCTAGCATCTAGTTCGTCTTTGGCATTGATTTGAGGTATGAATCTGTTACCTTAAGCATAAATTCTATTTGAGAGTTGTGACCAACTTTGAGGAAGTGGAAGCAAGCCTAGGTCTGGACCTATCACAAGGATATGGTTCCAGATCTGGACTTTCATAGGCCCCAATTATCATAAATTTGCACCTTTTAGTAAGCTCATTCCCTCCCAATGCATGGAAACCTTGTTGAAGGTTAGTTTTGGTGATTGTGGCCATGTGAGGCCTTGCATGCATGTAAAGTTTGCAACTTTACGTGTATTCCACACTAGTAGAGTATAGATCTGAAGTTTGGGACCTTGAGTCCCATTGGAAGAGGCCTTAAATACAATGGACTAATAGGGACTCGACGAGTCGTGCAAAAGACTCGGCGAGTCGAAAGGGTTCACGGTCAGGGGTGTACGGTCAGGACTGTACGGTTGGTGGTTTACGGCCATAAACACCAAGGACCTCGACGAGTCCCTCCGGTGACTCGGCGAGTCGATGAGTTAAGCAGGGAACCCGACAAGTGAGCGACTGTATTCGATGAGTCAAGGTCAATATGGACTGTTGACCTTGACTATAGACTTTGACTTTGACCAGGGTTGACCCTGGGGGTATTTTTGGGATTATGCTGAGTTAATTAATCATTGATTATAGGCAGTTGGGAAGAGCAGCATAGGACACCTGAATTCAGTTGCCAATTCAGCCTTGTGAGGTGAGTTTTCTCACTATACCAATGGGTCTAACGCACCAAGGCCGGCCCATCTTGTGATAGTTGGTTTACTTGTTATGTAGAGGCGTGATATGTATGTGTGCATGATATGTTGTAGAGATAGCCTTTGTGGCTAACGGTAGAGATGGCCTTATGGCTAATGGTAGAGATAGGCTTAGGGCTAATGGTAGAGACAGCCTTTATGGCTGATGCTAGAGACAGCCTTTATGGCTGATGGTAGAGATAGCCTTTGTGGCTAACGGTAGAGATAGCTTCATGGCTAATTGACATGTGATATGTGGTAGAGGTAGCTTTATAGCTAATGTGATATGTGGTTTGTGTGGGGTATGCTCTGGGGGACTCACTAAGCTTTCAGCTTACCGTTTGTGGATTTGTTTAAGGTACCTCGGAGTCCAAGGGCAAAGGCAAGGCGTGATGATGCGGCGTGCACTCTATCTCTCTTTTCCGATATAGTTTGGGGGACACTCTGATGTTTTGAAAACAATAATGATGTAATGTTGGTGGTTTTGAAAACAATTATTGGGATCTTCATGTTTTTTGAAATATGGTCGATTAATTAAAAATGAAAAATTTCTTTGAAAAATTTGGGTCGTTACATCACCATCACCGTTAATTACCACCGCCACCGCTACCACCACAGTTGGTCACCAATAACCGCCACTGCCACCGCACCACCGGTCACCACCAACACCATAACATGATAAATTGAAACTCAAGAACTACCACCACCATCTGATGACTTCAAACTTTTTTTTTTCAGATCTGCAACCATAAATTCAAGAACTACCAGAATTTTAAACCCACAAGAACATTTAGATTTATGACAAGAACAATTAGATAGAGTGTGGAATGCATATGATAATTACTGGTAGAGCTCCACTGATCTTCATCCTATCTGTGGATGTATCTCTCTCTGGTCGTCCTCCTCTGAGAAACCCTAGCGGAGCTGCACCTCTTCGCAAAACCCCTAGCGTATCCGAGGATCTACTGAAACCCTAATCATTGGTGGTGTCGGTTCCCTTACCATTTTGGCTTTACGTTTGCAGATTTCCAGCTGCAGTGGTGACCCTCCGATCTGAAAATCTTACTGTCGAAACCCTGGTTCGCTGGCCTCCTTGTATTGGCTTCAAGCTTTGGAATCATTCGTCGTCAATGTCCTCGTCTTCGTCGAGGTTTCAGATGGTATCCAGATTTGTTATCAGAAGAAGACGATGTGTTGCCTCCCTCTCAAACGACAAAGACGATGTCAGATTTCCACATTGGAGACTTCCCTTCGCAGCCGCCACCCTTCGTCTTCTCTATTTCCCAGATTTGGTCACCAATCTTCAACGATTAAAGGAGAGAAAGAAGAAAAACCCTTTGACTTCGCTAGTTTCTAGCTCAATCGACGTCGGTCTCTATGCCTCTATGATTGTTTCTCTTCATCTCCCTTCTACCGGCTTCAGGCGGTGGTGGCTGTGCTACCGGCGGCAGCCTTGGTGGTGGTGGTGGTTGAGCTTTGATAAATAAACTTGATAAAAACAAAAAGGTAGATAATGAAGGTGGGGTGGGGAGGGGTGTTGAAATTTTTTTTTATTTATTTTAATAACTAAACTTAATAAAAAAAATTGAAAAAAGAAAACACCAAGGGTAAATTTGTCATTTTAGATATTTTCAAAATACTTTGGACCAAACTTGCAACAAAATGAAAACTTTGGACTTCTGGTGCTAGTCCAAACATTTTTGGACCAAAGTGGCAATTTTGAGCTAACCACAGGGACCATTTGTGCAGTTTAGTTTAATATCAATAAATTAACATTAAACTTTTTTCTTGTGCTTTCGATTCTATTATTATTCGTGTTTGAACTTTTCTTTATATATATATATATATATATATATATATATATATATATATATATATATATATATATATATATATGGGACGGTTCACTTAAGATTAGAAAAAAAATAGAGATATTGAAATTCAACCTCAGCTACATATTTCTGATTTGCCGCTCTAACGTTCTAGCATACCGGCAGCAACGAGGTATGCCTAATCATAAATGATTATATGACAGAGAGGTATAATAATATATGATTATACATCTTTATATGTATATGCCAAATCATAAATGATTATACATATATGTCTATTCACAAATTGAGGAATCATATATGATTACGACAGTTGGTGGCATAAGATGTGGTGGTGGAAGAGGTAACGAAGGTGGCAATGGTGGGGCCGACTGGTGTCAGAGGTGGTGGCGGTGGCGGTTGGCGGTGGTAGAGATGGTGGCGGAGGAAAAAGGAACGGACGTCGCTATATAATCATTTATAATTATAACATGCCTACCGCGTCGGTATGCCGGAGGGTTAGCACGACAGATGTGAAATATATGACTGAGGTTGAATCTCAAGATCTCTATTTTTTTTAGTCAGAACGGAACCTCTCTCTCTCTCTCTCTCTCTCTCTCTATATATATATATATATATATATATATATATATATATATATATTGTTAGGGAAAACATGCGATACTTGTCAAAACTCAGAACAAATCTGATGCCACTTGCCAAATTCTGATGACCATTTTATATTCATTCAAATAAGTACGACAAGTTGGCATGGGGTTCGTTTTTTGTGGAGATATAGTGAAACACAATTACGTCTCTTGTTTAGGAAAATCCATAGAGTTTTACGAGATCACGACAATGTGGGTTCCTCGACGATAATGAAGAATATGGTGACCAGTTTTCACCTTCAGTTTAAGGCCAGTTTTCAGTGCAAATACTATTATACATTTATATTTTAAAGTGTTTTAATTATTGAGAAATAATAACATTGAAAAGTAATACTAGGTATGGATTTTGGAGACGTTTCCAGAGGCTGTGTGGTATGCGTATCACACTGCAAATGTATTTCCAAGAATGAGGGCATGAAGAATAAAACCACAATTAAATTTCAAGCAATGTTTATATATATTAGACGTGTCACTGATATGTTTTCTTATATTAATAAATTATACTTATTTATATGTAGTTATAAAATTATACATTCCATATAAAGTTATATATACTTAAAATTATACATTCCATATTAAATTATACATACTTATATATAGTTATATAGTTAAAAAATTATATTTAGTTAAAGTTAATGTTTTTATTTTTGTAGGAAGACAACGTTTCACATGCTGTTCAAGCAACGACTATTGAGGTCGAACTGCCACTTTATACACAATATCTGAATTGGACTTTGAACGGAGTGGAATCTCCACCGAAGCAACAAAGCCCCCCTAAGCATCGGTCTCCATCACCTCAAACCTCTCATGTTTAGCAACCAGAGTCGATCACATCACCAGACAATAAATTAGACAAGATAATAGGCGTTGTTACTCAATTGGAAACCACAATTGAGCACTATACGAAGAAAATAGTCAAATGGGAAAATTAAAGACAAAATTCAACATTTGGTGTGCATTATATGGATAATGTAAATGCCCAAGATTTGTTTTTGATGGTTTTGAGACGAAGTCACCTGGTACGTATGTGGAGTTGCCATCGATTGTTGTTGAACTTGACGATAAGAAAGCTACACCGGTAAAGCGGGTTAAGATGAAATAGAAGTATCGAAGGGAGCCTAACGTACATGTATTAAACTACTTTTTTTTATTGTATTTATAAATTATAACTTCGTTGATAATTAATTAACATTGTGATTTTATAGGTTGCATACACAAGATCAGTGAAGAACAAAAAAGGAAGAAAACCACATAAGGATGCTACTATAGAGAACCAAGAATTGCGTGAAGTGTCACATGATCTACTATTAGACTGTTACATGCCTACTAATGAGGAATTTTGGAAATTATGGGGAAAGAAGCACGCAATGGTTTTTTTTGGAACATAAGCATTATAGAGGTTTTGAAATGGAATGGGAGTGGGTAGTTGGACTCTTCGGTAAGATATATTATTTCATAGCACAAAACATTTTGGATAATTAACTGTACAATATGTATTATTTTATCTTATAACACACAAAATTTGGTAATATGGACATCGTTGCTCATGTGAATCAGTCCATCGAGTGTGAGGTGGACGATTATTAATCCTTAAGGCACCACTTTGGAAGCTGATAAAGAAGTTTATTTGAGGCATATAGCAGTTGGGAAGGTTGGCATACCTCATTGGA
The DNA here is from genome assembly GCF_052849685.1 of Lactuca virosa. Taxonomy (NCBI): domain Eukaryota; kingdom Viridiplantae; phylum Streptophyta; class Magnoliopsida; order Asterales; family Asteraceae; genus Lactuca; species Lactuca virosa. Next base: position 176,170,719 of record NC_136426.1, read on the forward strand.
ATGATATTAATCGGGTTAGTAAATTTTTTATATAATTTTAAATTTTATGTATAATTTTACATTTTTATGACAGTATTAATTCCCATAAATGTTGTGAATGCTTATTGGTTTTTCGCCGAGTTGAATCTCATTACGAGGAAAGTGACCATACACGATTCAGCCAAAATGGTGTGGTTACTTTAAATCTTATAGGAATAACCGTTGTTTCAAAACCTTGGGTGATAGTATTTTAAGTGAACTAGACGTAATTTCATACTGACAACATTTTCCTGATAGACAGAAACCTAGTTAGGTAGAATTTGTTGAAGTTGAAAACCTGCCATGATAGAAAACGAGGCAGATCAAGGAGATTGTAGAATATTCATGTGCATGTTCATGGAAATGCTTGCATCGGGGTAGGGATGTCAAAAACTTCCGTGGGACCCCGATTTCGTAATGGATTAAATTTTTTAAAAAATTCAGGGGCGGGAGTGGGATTAAACCCAGTGTTATTTTCGTTACCGGGGGTGGGAGTGGGTATTTCTGTCCCGTACTCCCACGGGGGCCCCGTTTGTATATTTATATATATATATATATATATATATATATATATATATATATATATATATATATATATATATATATATATATATATATATAGACAATACATGATATAATTTTAGGTTTTTTTTTGACTTTCTTCCACTTCATATCGTACGACGATACGATGATGAATTGGTTATATATTTTTGAACATGTCGTACTTTTTTTTGTAATGTTGGATTTATCGTATTTTATATTTGTAAGTTTGTTGGATTTGTCGTTTTGTAATGTTCGATTTTTAATTTTTTAGTTGTTAAAAAAAACTAGATTTTAAGCTTTTAAAGTTATGAAAAATAGTTTTTTAGCCTAAAATATAACAAATTATTTTAGCAAAAAAAAAACCAATTTTAAGCCTATAAAAAGGGGGAACGGGGGCGGGGCGGGATCGGGGGTAATAAAGGTATCCGGGGGCGGGATTAGGGGCTATGTAAGCGGGGGATTCGGGGGCGGGACAACTATTTCCACTCCCGTTTTGTCCCGTTGACATCCCTACATCGGGGGTGGCATTGGAGACGCGCCAGTGAGCTAGAGATACAAGATTTAATTTCCGAAATAGGATGGCAGAAATTATTTGGGCAAGTAGAGGTTGATTGTGTGGTTTGATTACTCTATTAAGACTATTTGATTTTGTTATGATTATATTAGTGCATCATTACTATTAGAGTTAAACTCATAAATTACCTTAAAATCGATGAAAATACATAAAGCAAACCTAAGACACATAATAAACGTACAACAATTGTTTTACCAATATCTAACTTAAGGCAACTGCAATGGATACTTCTACTTCACCATTGTTGTATAGTCATCCTTAATTCTTATTTTATATTCAAAACGGTCCTTTTGCAGACTAAGATCTATCATTTCCGCATCTTTGTCATCAAGCCATTTTTCTGTCATTTCGATAGTCTTCTTAGTCTTTTTTTATCAATTCTTCATGCTCTTCGATTTTCATTTTACTAATCTCTATCCATTCTCGAGCCTCTCTGCACTTTGTAACATCCCCCATCGGCACGTATCACAATATTGTCCGCTTTGGACTCCCGGCGCGAAAACTTCCCAGGGGTCACCCATCCTGTTACCACTCTCGCCCGAGCACGCTTAACTGCAAAGTTCTTACGGGATCTGCTGCCCTCACGGCTTTAAAACGCGTTGTGACAAGGAAGGTATCCACACCCCTTATAAGGAAATGTTTCGTTTTCCTTCCAAGCCGATGTGGGATCAGGTGCAACCCACCTTCACCCCCCATTGTAGGGTTCGACGTCCCCGTCAAACACATCGACCCGTGCCCCAAATCTGATACCATTTGTAACATCCCCCATCGGCACGTATCACAATGTTGTCCGCTTTGGGCTCCCGACGCGAAAACTTCCCAGAGGGTCACCTATCCTGGTACTACTCTCGCCCGAACACGCTTAACTTCAGAGTTCTTATAGGATCTGCTGCTCTCACGACTTTAAAACGCGCTGTGACAAGGAAGGTATCCACACCCCTTATAAGGAAATGTTTCGTTCTCCTTCCAAGCCGATGTGGGATCAGGTGCAACCCACCTTCGTGTTTCGAGGCTAAGCATTGATTCGATGACGTAATAGTTATGGTCAACAAATGTAACTAATTTCAAAGTAATAAAAAGGAATCATTTGAGTATTACGTGAATTATGTGAATTTATGTGCTTTATACTAGTTTATAATGATATATTAAATTAAGAATGAAAATAAGCGTAAAAAATAAAAGGTTAGATAAAGCCGATATCTATGAAGAAATTTATAGTGGTCGTGACAAGGATTCCAGAGATATAAAGAATGCCGAAATCCGAGTTATAACGAAGAAGTTATGACCTGTCGAAGTTTCGCGACAAAACCGACACGACGCTGTGTGACGTAAAAAGTGAGTTTACGATAAAGTGATTTTTAGCCTTATTGATCTAAACTATAGTCATAGTATACGTTAAACCGAGAGCTTGCATAAAAAGAACGTCCAAATCTGACTTCGTATGAGGAAGTTATGAATTTTCTATGATTTGGCATAACAGTATGCAGCCCGAAATTCGAATTTTAGATCGGTTGATTTTTAGCCGACACAACCTAAATGAGAATTGAAGATCTCATTAATAAGAGTTCAACGATAAAAAGACAGTCGAAAACAGAGTCCGTATGTAGAAGTTATGAATTTTACACGGTCGTTAAACAGTGTAATCTTCTCATACTGTTAAATTTAAAATCGGTCGAGAATTAGCCGATGGAGTCAAAAGTAATGTTGTAGATCTTGTCATTACCTACGCATGGATATAAAGAACATCAAAAACGGAGCTCGGCTGCGAAAGTTATGAATTTTTAAAGATTGGCTGTTTTATCTGCGTCCAACGCCACGTGTCAGCACCAGGCGAAGCGTAGATCACCCCCAAAACTCACACCAAAACTATTCTTTCTCTCCCATTACCCCCAAAACCTATCTTCCATTCCCTAGCACTTCCCAAGTGCTAGAGGCGAGTCTTGGAGCGCCCGAAGGCTCCAAGAAAAAGAGTTTTTCGGCTCGGAACTCTGCCCCCACAGAGCCCGATTTTCAAGCAAACCTCCCGGTTTCGTCGAAGCGAAGCGCTGTCCAAGTTGGAATCACCACCTTATCAAGTTGGAATCACCACCTTATCAAGTTGGAATCATCTTACACATAGATATGATGTATTTTATATAAATTACGTGCTATGTGTGTATATTATATGTATTTTTTTTTCAGATCTAAACATTTTTTTTTCAGATCTGAACTGTATATGTATTTTTTCAGATCTAAACCTTTTTCTTTAGATCTGAACTGTATATGTATTTTTTTTTCAAATCTAAATCTTTTTCTTCAGATCTGAACTGTATATGTATATTTTTTTCAGATCTAAACCTTTTTCTTTATATCTGAACTGTATATGTATTTTATAGATCTATGCTAGATGAAAGATTTAAACTTCTTTTTCAGATCTGAACCGTATATGTATATTTTTTCAGATCTAAACCTTTTTCTTTAGATCTAAACTGTATATGTATTTTATATCTACAAATATGTTGGGTAAAAATGGGTAGATGAAATAGTTGATGAATGATGAAATAAAATGATGAGAGGCCTCGATGTTGACGATGATCCAGTCATCTAGCGGAGTATGGATGACGAACACAGACTTTTCTAGACAGTCCAGTGGAACGCTAACAGGCTCACAACCTGTAGGTGTTTATTTGAACTAAGTGTTCACCAAATGTACTCCATCCCCTCATGGTTGCCTTATTTGACATGTGTTGCTGAGGAATCCCCTAAGCAGTGTTGTCACCCCGATGAAAAATCCTTAGGCAAGGTCCTTTATAATAAATGCTTTAGGGACATAAAGTGAGGATAACGGGAACGGATAATCGGGTTGAATAAATGTTGAAAGTAATAAACATATTTATTGTGGGTTGAAAATCCTATGTGCTCACCAGGCTCCCAAGCCTGAACCAATCAATTTCTTGTATTATAGGTAGTGAGACAAGAGTATAGATGCAAACTTCTGATGAGAGATGATGGATTGTGAGCTAGTAGAAATAAATAGAATGTTGTTTTTGAGGCCTATTTTGTTTTGTGGCCTATGTTGTTTTGTTTATGCTTCTGATCTATATTGACAGTGACATCCCGAGTTTTGTAATGTAATGAATACACATTTCTTCGGAAATACTTTGATAAAATCCTTATCATGTTTTCTTTTAGGAACAAATTCTACAACATTTTTCTTTAAATGTATAGTCTGATTTTGAAATAAAGCATAAACAAATCGGTTTTTTCTGGCCGTGAAATTGGGGATGTCACACACTTTGATTCCATATCTTCACGACGTTTCAGTGAGAACCCGAGATTACTCTTTATCCTATTTTTATTGTTCTTCAGCCCATTGCAATTCTTGCAAAGTTTCATCGGACATATATGGCCCGTTCGAAGAGGGTGCAACAAAAGGGTCGATTGGATGACAATAGTAACAATCAACATCGTCGCACGTGCAAATATGGAAATTTGAGGATAAGCTCATAATAAAGTTGAAAACAGATATATATTTTAATAAGAAACGATCATATATGTGATATTTATACACCCTTCAACTCCATGGGACTGTGTGCCTGTCCGCATAACTATTTTTTAGTTCGCAGAATTGTTTGCTATTTGTATGTATGCCAAAATCCCAAGATTATGTTTCTTTAGGTTATGAAAATAAATAAGAAGTTTGGAGAAACTTTCTTCGGGGTTCCCTGCAATCAATTCCATAGAAAATTCTCTTGCATGAAACGCTTGTAAATAACTCAAATTAATTTGTAGCAATGTATTCATATCTCTAATTATATCATTAGGCCTCCAAACTCTCAAACTACCTTGACCCATAATTTCATGTATTATGGTTCCCACAACTTCACTGTTTGCTTGCTTATGATTTTGGTGTATCAGTAATGAGAAACACGTGTGCTCGTCATTAAAAATCTTAATTTCAAATATTTCAGTTCCTCTAGGACAACTGCATATAAACACTAATCACAGTCTTCTTGTAAACAAATAACCTGCTACCAAGATTTGGTTGATTTTTCTTCCTTAATCTGAAACTTTTCTTTAGCGACTTTGAATTTAACAGTAGGTGCTAGTTCGTTTTTGGTGTTATAGGTCTGATTCACAACTATTTTATCATTCAAACCTAAAATATGAAATGTCAAGGTTCAAAAATAGGATCTCGACAATCCAGAACGGGAGGAATACTATACCATAGGTTAAAAGCAATTTTTTTTGCGTAAACTCATCTTCTAACCATCCTTCCACTGACTTTTCATCAGATAACCGGTTATCCAAATCAGGTAGTTCTTCAAACTGACATAAATTGTCTTGTTGTAATTTTGTCATGCACAAATTTTGTTCTTGATCATTATCTGATACAAAGTTATTAGGAACTGAAGCAATCTTTTCATAACCCACTCCTACGTAATTTCCTCATCTACTGGAACGGTTTCCACCGGATTGTCTTCCTCCAAAACCTCTACCAGTTTTTGCTCCAATAAAGTGATTCACCACATGCTTTTCTTCAAGTTCTACACCAAGCACCGATAAATAAAAATACACAATGTGCACTTTGTTTCGGACATCACATTTCTCAGTTGAAATACATATGATTCATCTTCAATCTTGTCACACCCCCAAACCAGATGGCGGAAACGTCCAGGGGTGGAGGACTTCATTTTTAGCATCACAACACATGCATCATAGTAATCAAAGTACAAACAACCATTGTATTTAAAAAGTATAAGTATTTACATGTGTTCAATCATTGTATATTGAACCAAAGTAGTTATACAAAAGAAGATATGACTCAACATAGCTCCATCTTCTCAAAAAGCTCGGGGAGTACCTGTGTATTATTTCCCTGAGAATACAAATAATTTGAAAAGAGAGTATCAACATAAAGTTGAGTGAGTGCATAAGTGTTTATGTTTGAAAGCGTATCTCTGTATCTTGTATATGTAAACTGTTCCAGAAAATCCTATATTTTCTGTTGTATATGAAAAGTAGTTTTATTCCCATATAACCGTTCTCTTTGTATCAATGTTTTGTATTTGTATTCCTTTATGAAAACTTGTAACTGAGAGTGTGCCTGGCTCCACCAGCTGTTATTGAAAAACTGTATTGAACCATTGTAGTATGTATTCTGTAAACTGGTACTTTGAAGGTGTACTTTCGTTTAGTTGTTTATACATTAACGTATTGTTAATATCTTTTTAATGAGTTATTATAACCTTACTATGACGGATGGCCTGAAACAAACGCTTTGTGGGCGTTTAAACTGTTGATAACAATTTCCACTCATTGGCGTGTATGCCTGACTGTAGCTAGCAGCCTGAGTGCGGGGTTGTCAATCCCGATATAGATCTACACACAACTTATTTCGATCCCCGGGCTGGAGATTCTGGTTATAATGTCAGAGCTTTACCTTGGTTGTCTAAAATGAATTAAACAACCTGAATTGAATGTCTCATAAAAAGCATATAAAACGTTACATGTATATTAGTTATGAAAACCCAATCATTCTGAAATACATGATTGACAGTATGTTCTTGAATTAGTATTCCGAACATGTAAGTTCTTGAATCAAAACCGAATCATTATGATATAAATGATTGACAGTACGTTCTTGAATTAGTATTCCGAACATGTATTTGATAAGTGTAAACACTTGATTTGTTCTGAATCAAAACCCTTGTTTCTTGTAAAACAGTGTATTCTAGTATACTTGAATCATGAATTATTGTTCTCTGTATAAATTATACCTATTATAATTTATATGTACTTTCTGAATCGGTATTTAACTATGTTTGCATGTAATCCCTTGCTCAACATGTTACAAAGGTAGTTAAACTGATGAAATAACTTTTATATTTATATACATATACAATTCTATATATAAGTAAAATTTAAACGACACTCGGACAAATAACCGGTACTACAAGCCCACATCCAAACAAGGAAAAGGACCCATAATGAGTTATCAGTCCTAAGACTTTTAAATCTTATATATATATATATATATATATATATATATATATATATACAAATATGAATTTTAGGGAAAAATCTAAGTTTATAAAAGAGTTTAATGTTTTGAGTATTTTTGATGATTTGATGTCGTTTTATCATGATTTGAAATCAATATTTTATAACACAAAGTTCTTGTGTTATGATTGTATTCCCCCCTTAAAACAATAGAAATTATGAAAATAGGGGGGTATGAACTCACATGTTAGATGGGAATTTGGGCAGCGTTTCGTTTCCCGGAAAGGAGTTTATTTGACCAGAAACCGGCTCAAATCGGGCAGAGTTTCGTCTGGAGAGAGGTGAACTTCTCAGGAATCGCGGGACTTCGAAGCTTGCTTAGGGTTTGAAATAAGATACCGGGGCTTTAGGGGTTGTAAATATGCTTGAGGGGGTAGAAAGTGTGAAGAAAGGTGAATTTTGGGGTGAAAAATGTGTGAAATCCGAGAGGTCTCGCACCCTTTATATAGGGTGCGAGGGGCGGTACGAAGTATGAGTCAGCAGCAACACGCGTCGTCAGCAGCGAGGTCCATGGGCGAGGCTCGGACAGGTGGCTCGGAGGTGGAGGCTTCGGACTGGACCGGACTTCGGTCCAATGGGAAGAGGGCATGTGTCCGAGGGGGTGTCCGAGGGGTGTCCGCGGGGTGTCTCATGCGAAGGTGTCAGAAGGTAAGTGGACCGCGGACTTGGTCGAATCAGAAGGCGCCATGCGATACTTCGGTCCAATCAGCAGACGACACGTGGAAGCTCGCTTGCAAGGATGACGTGTCCGAAGGTCATCCATGCGAAATTGCCCGGTTTTCCATTTTCCTTGATTTTTGTGCCAAAAACTTGCGAAAATCATAACTTTCGCATACGAGTTCTGCTTTTGACGTTCTTTATATGCACGCGTAGGTAAAATTATTCTCTACGACTTTTGTTTAGACTTCGTTGGTTGATTTTGATTTTATTTTTAATATTATTATTTTTAACAGACTGGGACAGGAAATCCGTTAAAAAATCATAACTTCTTCATCCGACGTCCGTTTTTGTCTGTCTTTTTACTGTTGTACTACTATTGACGAGAACTTCAATTCTTGTTTAGGTTGTGTCGGCTAAAAATCACTCGATCTTTATTTCGAGTTTTTAGCTGTACACTGCTATACTGAAACTTAGAAAAATCGTAGCTTCCTCATACGAAGTCAGATTTTGCCGTTCTTTTTATGAAAGTTCTCGGTTTAACATAAACTACAACTTTCATTTTGATCGTTAAGGCTAAAAAGCCTTTTTATTGAAAATTCAGTTTTTACACTGAACAGTGTTTTGCCGGTTTTGTCGCGGATCTTCGATTGGTCATAACTTCTTCGTTATAACTCAGATTTTAGTGTTCTTTATGTTTTTGGAAACCTTGTTACAATCTCTATCACTTGGTTCATCCCAATTGAGATTGTTTAATAATTTATTTTTGAGGGTCAATTATGTAAATATACACAGTATGCTAAAATTTCTCTTTATTATTTTAAAAAGAAATACAAATTGACCTACATTATTACATAGGTTTGAAATAACGGTTTGTTACAAATCTCCATGATATACCCACATGCCGGGTGTTGAAAAGACATCAATATATGACTATTGAACACACGTGCCTTATCTTTTGCCTTATCTCTAACCATTTGTATCATCATCTGATGGTCAAAATTAGGAGGAAGATTTGAACCAAAGTTTTTAAAAGTATTCCTAGTGTACATGTTATTTCCATTAACTGACTGCCACAACCCTCCCACACACAGAATAATAAAACTCATTTTTTCAGAAAACTCTCTGCATACACGTGATTAAAACATTTTTTTAAAAAAATATCTTTATATGTGCCAGATAAACGTCATAAATGCTTCTTAACCACTCCGGCTACCATTTTCATGTCGTACCATTTTCGCAGAGACCTGCTCTGCGGAAATGTCAAACGTAAGGAATGCTTATTCAACTACCATTTGCGCAGAGGCCATACCATTTTCACAGAGACCTGCTCTTCGGATCCGTCCCCTCACATTGTTTTTGTCTTTATGCACAAGTGTCCAATTCCGCAGAGGGGTAGCTGTTCCGCAGAGTCCGTCTCTACGGGAATCTCAGTCATTTTATGAAATTCAATTTTTGGTTGTCATATTTTTCAACCCCATCTCATTTTTTTGGTTATTTGACAAATTTTCTCATAAAGAAAACACAAAGATGTCATAACAAAATGTGGATAAAATGATGCACTGGTGACCAATTGTAGAATTAAATAATTAATAATAAATATTTAATTATGTTGTATATATATACAATAAAATAAACGTTTTCATAAAGTTCATCCTCAATTGGAAACACATCTTAATAATACCACTTTGATGGTCTAATTACATTATCACTTATCAGCCCTTCGATGTAACCAGAAGCCAAATTACCCCCACAAAGATATCTACAGGTACTAAATTTCCATAAAATCCGTTGTTTATACATAGCCTGTTGATTAAATCACGATAATAATTTGTCCCATAATCTTTTCTAAATCAATCCAAACACGATCATCAACGAAATAAGATATTGAAATAATTACTTAATGGATAGTCAACCTTTGTAGAAGAAGAAGGCATTTGATTCCCATTATGATTTCTAAACCGAAGGAAATTTGCCCAAAAAAATCAGTTGGTGTTCTTGGAGAATGTCTCTGAGAAATTGAGAGAGAAATCCCTTTTTTTTGTTGTGTGTATAATAGACATTTAAGAGAAATCATATTACCCCACTAATATAAATTAGTTGCTTCCATCAAGTAACATTTAGGAAAGATGGGGTACCCATTTTGCCATATTGACATTGGTACTATCACAACATCTAATATAGAAACACTTAAATAATTATTTACATAAATAGTCCGAATTAAGGCCACATATCATTGGAATTATTCCAACATAGTCTCCATCCTGCCCCGAGTTCCTGAAGGACCTGGTCGTGGATCATTGTATTTTGAAGCTGATGTGCCATCCTTAATAGCTACTTCGTCTTGGAGGAACTCGTTTTCTAACTGAAGATGAATAAAATATAAATGATGTATGACACTCATGTGTTTTTGTGGAAATAATAATACCCCCCTCTCAAAATGTGTCCATATTGATGGGATTGATAAAAAGGATACTGAAACTTACTTGAATTTTCATAGCCTCCTGAAGTTGGAATGCAACCTGAGAAATTGTAGGCCGGTCTTCGCGAGTTTCTTGCAAGCATTGATATGCAATGGCTGAAAACTTTAGCAACGTTTGTGGCTTAATATCTTTCATTATTCTCTGATCAATAATCTTGTGCAGCTCTCTATTTTCGTAGCAGGTTCGGGCCAAATGATGGAGGAATCGTCGCTCGTCATTGTAATTAAAATCACACGCCAGCCTTCCACACAAAACTTCAAACAAAACCACACCGAATGAATAAACATCTGATTCTTTTGTTAAAAAACCAGTTCTTTCATATTGTGGGTCACAATAACCATGTGTGCCGGCAAGATTAGTTATCACAAATGTGTTTTCTTGATTTGCTAATCCTACCCTAGCCAACCCAAAATCCGCAAGTTTTGCATTCCAGTTCTCGTCTAATAAGATATTTGCACATTTTATATCGCGATGTATTATTCTGTGTTTTTCTGCCACATGATTATGAAGATAATCCAACGCAGAAGCAATACCATTGCATATTTTGAGGAGCTGCGGCCATGATGGTCCATCTGACTTAGCAATTCCACGTAAATATTTGTCGAGGCTTCCATGGCTTGCAAATTCATAGACAAGGATCATCTCATTGTTATCGTCACAAAATCCTACAAGGGTTATAATATTCTCGTGTTGATATTGTGAAAGCATTGTAACCTCCGTGTGGAACTCCTTGTTACCTTGAAACCCAGTAACATCTAACCGTTTTACAGCAACTAGTTTGTTAACATGATCCCCATAGTTGAGGATTCCCTTATAGACCTTTCCGTATCCACCCTTCGCGATGAAATTTCTTTCACTAAAATTTTCTGTACAACTTTTAATGGCATCCAAGGGAATTCTTGGGTGGTTTGGCTGCTAGGTACATGGCCTTGACTAGTTAATATTGAACTATTTTATAAAAATATACCTATATAAATGATTAGAACTAACCTCTGGATGTCTTAGTAGTAGCGCAGCTAGTGCTTGATCTGAACTTTCAAACTTCCGGCGTGTATGTTCTTTCAATGTCTATGCACACGTACACAATAATAAATCATGAAAAGTGCATAAACAATTATAGGCAATCATCTAATGAAATCTAGAAGGAAAAGAAATATCTAGAATTTACCTCCTTTGCCGCCTTAAAGGGTTCGGCCTGATCGACAGCCTTCAAAACCTCAAACAGGATAAGGCCAGTTTGATAATCTTTTGTAAGACGGGCACTAACATTAGAAGTTATTTATGAAATTAGGATATTAAAAAAAGGAATATTTGCTAAAAAATGGTTCTCGTGATTATAAAAAAAAAATTGTGGTTTTTTTGTGAAAAGGTTTGGACTCCCATACGTGGTCCAAAATCATATGTTTTTGGTGTTTTGGTTCATGTCCAACTTGAGAATACTATTTTCCATTTTCTATTTATTTTACATTTAATTAATTAAAAAACAAACAGAAAACTCTCTCTCTCTCTCTCTCTCTCTCTCTCTCCCCAATAGATCTGTCGGAGATTTTTGTTGATCTGTCTTGGATGGAAGGTATATATAGTGATGTGGTCTCCTTTGGTATTCTCCAAGGGGAAAATAGAGAAACAGTACAATATAGAGAACGAAAAGAAGGGGGGGGGGGGGGGGGGGGCGTAATGTATAGTACAATTGCTAAAAATACAGGAAATAGTGATAAACAAGTGGCTAATATGTTGATTGCCGGATTTACTGGCCAATTAAAAGGCTGGTGGGACAATTATGTGGATGAAAAAACACAACAAGCTATTCTTAATACAGTTAAAACAGAAAATGGAATAACCACTCCTAATGTAGTTTATACTCTAACTTGTACCATAATAGAACATTTTACAGGAAGATGGTCAGATAATTCTGAAAATATCCGTACTCTATTAAATGGACTATTTTGTAAAACTCTTACATCTTTTCGATGGTATAAGGACACTTTCTTAAGTAGAGTAATGGAACTTAATGATTGTAATAGTGTTTACTGGAAATCCAAATTCATAGATGGTTTACCAAATCTTTTTGCTGAAAGAGTTAAAAACCAGCTAAGAATAGATAATACAATTCCTTATGAAGATTATACGTATGGAAAATTGATAGGAACTTGTATACAGGAAGGTTTAGCCTTATGTAGTGAAATAAAACTAAATTACCAAATTAAAACCCAACATCTTAATGAAAAAAGACAATTGGAAGAATTTTGTGATCAATTCGGAATACAAACTAATAACAATAGAAGGAAACAGAAAAAAGAATTTCAACAGAAGAAAAAATATTATATGAGAAAACATAGTGATCCTAATAAAAAAGATAAACATATTAAAAAAAGGTTTAATAGAAAAGATTATAAAAAACCCCCTACTTGTTTTTCATGCGGGAAAATGGGACATTATGCTAATAAATGCAGGAATAAAAAAATAAAAAAGCAAATTAATAATATAGCTTTTCTAGTTGTAATTTTTGACACATCAAAATTACTTTCTATTAAAATTGTTTCATTTATAGGTTTATTAACTATCTTACATTTAGGATTCATAGTTTTTAATGGTTTATAATATATACGATAACATATACATATTACTTCTGATCCTGGTAAATAATTATAACCATGAGTTTTGACGTTTAATGTTAAGGCTTGAAAAATATTTTTATAAGATAAAGAAAGCTGTAAATTTGGGTAGACATTAAAATATACCGGTCCATGAGACAAGCTAGATTCTATTATACCCATCAAAGATTGTTTCCAATTTTTATTTCTAGCATCCCTAAGAACTGCTAAAAAACTTTCAGGTAATCCCTGTAGTGTTAATGGTTTAAAAGCAATTTGCACCAAACCAATATGCAAATAATTATAAATATGTTTATATCTATTAATATCTTGTGGAGTTATTAACTGAACTGTCATGTCATCTTCATTCATAGTTAAATTTTCTTCTGTAGTTTTAACAGTTTGGATAAAACCTAATTCTTCAAAAGTTCCTAATTCATATATAAATTTAGGGTTGATACTAGGAATTGTCCATTTATTAAGAAGGTCTAAATTCTTTGGGACTTCATATTCTTCTATTAACTGATTTTTAATCACCTGCTTATTACTATTTTTGAATCTACTGAATATACTCATGAAGAGTAGAATAAATGAGGTAATATCACATAGTATTCCATGGCTCTGATACCATAAAGAGGCAGGATCTTCTTATTCTGAGTTAGCTTTAAAATTTTGAAAAATAAAAAGCAAAAAAGAGTTGGGTGAGATAGGCGAGTCAATGAGTAAAATGCCCTAAAACGGCACATATGGCCACAAAAGCATTCTGAGTTAGCTTTAAAATTTTGAAAAATAAAAAGCAAAAAAGAGTTGGGTGAGATAGGCGAGTCAATGAGTAAAATGCCCTAAAACGGCACATATGGCCACAAAAGCGGGTTCTTATAGAACTGGAAATTCATCACAAACAAATGATCAATCTCTTCCAGTTCCTGGAAGCCCATTATATGAGGAGTTTAAAGCATTTTTGGAACCAAAAAGGGAAAATACTCCCACTCTCGCTCAAATGATCACAGATGGTGAAACCATCAACGATAATTTTGAATATAAGGAATCACCTCATAGAGATAATATTATTATTTTGGAACATAAAGATATAATGCTTTATTTTGAGAATAATGACGATCCATGGTTTTTAATGACCAGATACTTGGATACAGCGACATACGCTGGATATTCTTACAAACAAAGATTATATTATGAAAATATTTTGAAAATAACCGGATCAGTTGAATTTTCTCATTTTACATCCGGAGGTAATACTAGTGTTTACAATTTTAGTAAAGCCATTATCAAAAAGATAATATCACCTGAGGAATGGGGTTTAAGTACCCTCAAGGAAAAAGAATTTTTAATCCCTCCTTCAAAAATACCAATGAAATTTACATATTGGGATTATATTGAAAGCTTTCATAAAGCCTTTTTATATGAAAATCCTCAGAGAAAGCATACTTGGTTTTTTAAAGTATGTGAAAAGGTTTATAACCAAAACAGAGATATACCAAATTGGTTTACTAATTGGTGGATCTCATACGGCCCGAGTATAGATATCCTCCCTGAGGAACCATTCAGAAAATTATATGGGGAATGGTTACCTGTCTCTCCAAGATACCGAGACCAAGTTATACCCTTGAAATCAGAAGGATTGGAAGTAATATCTTCTATGCATTTTTTCATGGAATTTTCTATTCCTTGGATCTGGAAATGGTCCCCATATGTGGATTATACTCCCTCTAAATTTCCTTCCCTACAAAGGTCATACTTTACCAAATTTTGGCCTAAAATGCTTCAAAAGAATCCAGAAACAAAAACCCTTAATGCTCAGGAAACAATTGATCATATCAATCAACAAATTAAGAAATACCAAGACCAAAAACTCTTTTCGGAAATAGCCTCCTCAACAGCAGTGACCCCCTCTACTCCTCAAAAAGTTAATTTAACTAAAGAGGAAATGATCAAGTCATTCAGATTATATTGTTCTGAATTAAAAGAAAATCTTAAAAGATTTTCAAAACATGATACAGATGAAGGTTCAAATGAAGATATTCAAGATAATATGTCAGTTGATAACCAAAGCCAAGGCCAATCACCATGCTTAGCAGGGGAATCCCAGCCAGATGATGAAGAAGTTCCAGATGGAGAACTCCCAATTGATTGTATAATTGACATGATTGAGGAGTCAATCACGCAAAGAAAGAATCTTTCAAAAAACAAAAAGACATCACCACAATAGACTATAGGTGACAGGTGGATGGACCAAAATAAAAGAAGAATATATTCTTCAAGAATTATTGAAGACAGAGGAAAATACTCGTCAGACATTATTAAAGCCAGAAGAATCAAACAAAAAGTCATTTCTAATATGTTGATTGCCGGATTTACTGGCCAATTAAAAGGCTGGTGGGACAATTATGTGGATGAAAAAACACAACAAGCTATTCTTAATACAGTTAAAACAGAAAATGGAATAACCACTCCTAATGTAGTTTATACTCTAACTTGTACCATAATAGAACATTTTACAGGAAGATGGTCAGATAATTCTGAAAATATCCGTACTCTATTAAATGGACTATTTTGTAAAACTCTTACATCTTTTCGATGGTATAAGGACACTTTCTTAAGTAGAGTAATGGAACTTAATGGTTGTAATAGTGTTTACTGGAAATCCAAATTCATAGATGGTTTACCAAATCTTTTTGCTGAAAGAGTTAAAAACCAGCTAAGAATAGATAATACAATTCCTTATGAAGATTATACGTATGGAAAATTGATAGGAACTTGTATACAGGAAGGTTTAGCCTTATGTAGTGAAATAAAACTAAATTACCAAATTAAAACCCAACATCTTAATGAAAAAAGACAATTGGGAGAATTTTGTGATCAATTCGGAATACAAACTAATAACAATAGAAGGAAACAGAAAAAAGAGTTTCAACAGAAGAAAAAATATTATAAGAGAAAACATAGTGATCCTAATAAAAAAGATAAACATATTAAAAAAAGGTTTAATAGAAAAGATTATAAAAAACCCCCTACTTGTTTTTCATGCGGGAAAATGGGACATTATGCTAATAAATGCAGGAATAAAAAAATAAAAAAGCAAATTAATAATATGAATATAAGTGAGGATATAAAAATACAATTAATAAATTTGATAGATAATTCGTCAGACGAAGAGGAGCTCTCAGACGAAGATTCTGATATAAACATAATAGAATATGATTCTGATTATTCGTCAAAATCTGAAGAAATTGAATGTAATTGTGATAATTCAGAACAATGTTCATGTAACATAGACCACCAATTATACCTAATACAGTCTCAATTCAAAGATGAATTAACTATAAATGTAATTAGTAATGATATTGCAAACTTATTAAAAGAAATAAATGATCCAGAAATAAGGCAAAAAATAATAGAAAATCTAAATACTAAGGAACAGAGTACACAAGAAGAAGGGATATATTCCATGAAAAACGTTCATGATATGTTAAAAGAAAGAAGAAGTAAAAATTCCACGAATACACCTACAGTACAAGACTTACAGCTTGAAATTCAAAACCTAAAACAGGATATATCTAAGATAAAAAATGACCAGCTAATAAGCAATCAACGAATTAACAAATTAGAAAAATTACAAAATAACCAAGATATTGGTACCAGTAATGACAATTTCCTTCAGTCCATGGAATTGGTAATATCTAGAAAATGGCATGTCACAATTAATTTATTTATTACTTATAATTACCAAAGAAGTTTTGTTGCCCTAATAGATAGTGGTGCAGATTTAAATTGTATAAGAGAAGGTTTAATACCTACTAAATATTTTCAAAAATCAACACATACGTTAAGAGAAGTATCAGGTTCTAAATTAGATATTAGATATAAATTAACAGATGCAAAAATTTGTACAGTAAATGTTTGTATACCTATTAATTTCACGGTAATTAGAAATATGAGTAGTAATACTATGATCTTAGGAAATCCCTTTTTAGAGAAGATATTACCCATAACTATTGACAAAGATAAAATCATAGGATCTTATAAGAATCAACCCGTTATACTAAATTTTGTCTCTGACCCTTATTCTATCTGGGTCAATGAGTTGAATTTAAAAAGAAACCAAATAAATTTTCTGAAAGAAGAAATCAGAAATGTTCAAATAAATGAACAACTAGAACAACCTAAGTTACAGGAAAAAATTAGATTTTTAACAAATCAATTCTCTTTGAAAATATGTAATGATCATCTTAATGCTTTTTGGGAAAGGAAAAAACATATAGTTACCCTTCCTTATGAGGAAGACTTCAATGAAAAACAGATTCCTACCAAGGCAAGACCTTGTCAAATGAATTTCGAATACTTAAATATATGTAAAAAAGAAATAACTTCCTTATTAAATAAAAAACTAATACAACCTTCCAAATCTCCATGGTCATGCACTGCCTTTTATGTAAATAAACATTCTGAACAAGAAAGGGGAATACCAAGACTAGTTATAAATTATAAACCCCTTAATAAAGTCTTAAAATGGATCAGGTATCCCATTCCTAATAAAAAGGATTTATTAGACCGATTACATGATTCTTTAATATTTTCAAAATTTGATTTAAAATCAGGATATTGGCAAATACAGATTGATAAGAAAGACAGATATAAAACTGCCTTCAATGTTCCTTTTGGACAATATGAATGGAATGTTATGCCATTTGGCCTAAAAAATGCCCCTTCAGAATTCCAAAATATAATGAATGATATATTTAATCCTTATAGAAATTTCATTATTGTATATATAGATGATATCTTAGTCTTTTCGAAGGATATTCAAGAACATTTTGGTCACTTGCATACTTTTGAAAAAATAATAGTAAACAATGGTTTAGTAATATCACAATCTAAAATGTCCTTATTCCAAACAAATGTAAGATTTTTAGGACATAATATTGAAAAAGGACAAATTATTCCTATACAAAGAAGTATAGACTTTGCTGCGAAATTTCCAGATGAAATAAAGGATAAAACTCAGCTACAAAGATTCTTAGGTAGCCTAAATTATATATCGCCTTTTTATAAGGATTTATCAGCAGATAGTGTAATTTTATACGACAGATTGAAAAAGAATCCTTGTGCTTGGACTAATGATCATACTCAGGCAGTCAAAAGAATAAAAGACAAAGTTAAAAGTCTACCATGTTTATCTTTAGCTAATCCTAATTGGGAAAAAATAGTAGAAACAGATGCCTCTGAAATAGGGTTTGGAGGAATTTTAAAACAAATCCACCCTAACAGTAAGCAAGAATTCTTAGTCAGATTTCATTCTGGAAAATGGACTCCTAGTCAGAAAAATTATTCTACTACTGCTAAAGAAATTTTGGCATTGGTAAAATGTATTCTCAAATTTCAAGATGATTTGTATAATCAACATTTTATTATCAAAACAGATTGTCAGGCAGCTAAATTCATGTTTAATAAAGACTTTAAACATGATGTTTCTAAACAAATGTTTACTAGGTGGCAAGCTACATTAGCATGTTTTGATTTTGAAATACAATATAAAAAAGGAAGTGATAATAGTCTTCCCGATTTTTTAACTAGAGAATTCCTAAATGAGTTATCACCAGCTAAGACAGTTATCACATGATATTACTAATATAAAAAATTTAATTAATAAGGCAGATGTTGAACTGGCCAACTTAGCAAATGAACCATATTCTAGTAAGACAGGAATTAATTTAAGATTGATAGGATTAAGGATCCAACTCAAGAATCTTGAAAACAAACTCATATTACTCTTAAATTAACATTTCTATTTGCAGGATGAATCCCAATCGCGGAAGAGGCCATCCTTCATATAGAGGTGGTTATCATAGAGGTCGGGGAAATCCTACGGCTTCAAGCAGTTCTTATAGAACTGGAAATTCATCACAAACAAATGATCAATCTCTTCCAGTTCCTGGAAGCCCATTATATGAGGAGTTTAAAGCATTTTTGGAACCAAAAAGGGAAAATACTCCCACTCTCGCTCAAATGATCACAGATGGTGAAACCATCAACGATAATTTTGAATATAAGGAATCACCTCATAGAGATAATATTATTATTTTGGAACATAAAGATATAATGCTTTATTTTGAGAATAATGACGATCCATGGTTTTTAATGACCAGATACTTGGATACAGCGACATACGCTGGATATTCTTACAAACAAAGATTATATTATGAAAATATTTTGAAAATAACCGGATCAGTTGAATTTTCTCATTTTACATCCGGAGGTAATACTAGTGTTTACAATTTTAGTAAAGCCATTATCAAAAAGATAATATCACCTGAGGAATGGGGTTTAAGTACCCTCAAGGAAAAAGAATTTTTAATCCCTCCTTCAAAAATACCAATGAAATTTACATATTGGGATTATATTGAAAGCTTTCATAAAGCCTTTTTATATGAAAATCCTCAGAGAAAGCATACTTGGTTTTTTAAAGTATGTGAAAAGGTTTATAACCAAAACAGAGATATACCAAATTGGTTTACTAATTGGTGGATCTCATACGGCCCGAGTATAGATATCCTCCCTGAGGAACCATTTAGAAAATTATATGGGGAATGGTTACCAGTCTCTCCAAGATACCGAGACCAAGTTATACCCTTGAAATCAGAAGGATTGGAAGTAATATCTTCTATGCATTTTTTCATGGAATTTTCTATTCCTTGGATCTGGAAATGGTCCCCATATGTGGATTATACTCCCTCTAAATTTCCTTCCCTACAAAGGTCATACTTTACCAAATTTTGGCCTAAAATGCTTCAAAAGAATCCAGAAACAAAAACCCTTAATGCTCAGGAAACAATTGATCATATCAATCAACAAATTAAGAAATACCAAGACCAAAAACTCTTTTCGGAAATAGCCTCCTCAACAGCAGTGACCCCCTCTACTCCTCAAAAAGTTAATTTAACTAAAGAGGAAATGATCAAGTCATTCAGATTATATTGTTCTGAATTAAAAGAAAATCTTAAAAGATTTTCAAAACATGATACAGATGAAGGTTCAAATGAAGATATTCAAGATAATATGTCAGTTGATAACCAAAGCCAAAGCCAATCACCATGCTTAGCAGGGGAATCCCAGCCAGATGATGAAGAAGTTCCAGATGGAGAACTCCCAATTGATTGTATAATTGACATGATTGAGGAGTCAATCACGCAAAGAAAGAATCTTTCAAAAAACAAAAAGACATCACCACAATAGACTATAGGTGACAGGTGGATGGACCAAAATAAAAGAAGAATATATTCTTCAAGAATTATTGAAGACAGAGGAAAATACTCGTCAGACATTATTAAAGCCAGAAGAATCAAACAAAAAGTCATTTCTAATATGTTGATTGCCGGATTTACTGGCCAATTAAAAGGCTGGTGGGACAATTATGTGGATGAAAAAACACAACAAGCTATTCTTAATACAGTTAAAACAGAAAATGGAATAACCACTCCTAATGTAGTTTATACTCTAACTTGTACCATAATAGAACATTTTACAGGAAGATGGTCAGATAATTCTGAAAATATCCGTACTCTATTAAATGGACTATTTTGTAAAACTCTTACATCTTTTCGATGGTATAAGGACACTTTCTTAAGTAGAGTAATGGAACTTAATGATTGTAATAGTGTTTACTGGAAATCCAAATTCATAGATGGTTTACCAAATCTTTTTGCTGAAAGAGTTAAAAACCAGCTAAGAATAGATAATACAATTCCTTATGAAGATTATACGTATGGAAAATTGATAGGAACTTGTATACAGGAAGGTTTAGCCTTATGTAGTGAAATAAAACTAAATTACCAAATTAAAACCCAACATCTTAATGAAAAAAGACAATTGGGAGAATTTTGTGATCAATTCGGAATACAAACTAATAACAATAGAAGGAAACAGAAAAAAGAGTTTCAACAGAAGAAAAAATATTATAAGAGAAAACATAGTGATCCTAATAAAAAAGATAAACATATTAAAAAAAGGTTTAATAGAAAAGATTATAAAAAACCCCCTACTTGTTTTTCATGCGGGAAAATGGGACATTATGCTAATAAATGCAGGAATAAAAAAATAAAAAAGCAAATTAATAATATGAATATAAGTGAGGATATAAAAATACAATTAATAAATTTGATAGATAATTCGTCAGACGAAGAGGAGCTCTCAGACGAAGATTCTGATATAAACATAATAGAATATGATTCTGATTATTCGTCAAAATCTGAAGAAATTGAATGTAATTGTGATAATTCAGAACAATGTTCATGTAACATAGACCACCAATTATACCTAATACAGTCTCAATTCAAAGATGAATTAACTATAAATGTAATTAGTAATGATATTGCAAACTTATTAAAAGAAATAAATGATCCAGAAATAAGGCAAAAAATAATAGAAAATCTAAATACTAAGGAACAGAGTACACAAGAAGAAGGGATATATTCCATGAAAAACGTTCATGATATGTTAAAAGAAAGAAGAAGTAAAAATTCCACGAATACACCTACAGTACAAGACTTACAGCTTGAAATTCAAAACCTAAAACAGGATATATCTAAGATAAAAAATGACCAGCTAATAAGCAATCAACGAATTAACAAATTAGAAAAATTACAAAATAACCAAGATATTGGTACCAGTAATGACAATTTCCTTCAGTCCATGGAATTGGTAATATCTAGAAAATAGCATGTCACAATTAATTTATTTATTACTTATAATTACCAAAGAAGTTTTGTTGCCCTAATAGATAGTGGTGCAGATTTAAATTGTATAAGAGAAGGTTTAATACCTACTAAATATTTTCAAAAATCAACACATACGTTAAGAGAAGTATCAGGTTCTAAATTAGATATTAGATATAAATTAACAGATGCAAAAATTTGTACAGTAAATGTTTGTATACCTATTAATTTCACGGTAATTAAAAATATGAGTAGTAATACTATGATCTTAGGAAATCCCTTTTTAGAGAAGATATTACCCATAACTATTGACAAAGATAAAATCATAGGATCTTATAAGAATCAACCCGTTATACTAAATTTTGTCTCTGACCCTTATTCTATCTGGGTCAATGAGTTGAATTTAAAAAGAAACCAAATAAATTTTCTGAAAGAAGAAATCAGAAATGTTCAAATAAATGAACAACTAGAACAACCTAAGTTACAGGAAAAAATTAGATTTTTAACAAATCAATTCTCTTTGAAAATATGTAATGATCATCCTAATGCTTTTTGGGAAAGGAAAAAACATATAGTTACCCTTCCTTATGAGGAAGACTTCAATGAAAAACAGATTCCTACCAAGGCAAGACCTTGTCAAATGAATTTCGAATACTTAAATATATGTAAAAAAGAAATAACTTCCTTATTAAATAAAAAACTAATACAACCTTCCAAATCTCCATGGTCATGCACTGCCTTTTATGTAAATAAACATTCTGAACAAGAAAGGGGAATACCAAGACTAGTTATAAATTATAAACCCCTTAATAAAGTCTTAAAATGGATCAGGTATCCCATTCCTAATAAAAAGGATTTATTAGACCGATTACATGATTCTTTAATATTTTCAAAATTTGATTTAAAATCAGGATATTGGCAAATACAGATTGATAAGAAAGACAGATATAAAACTGCCTTCAATGTTCCTTTTGGACAATATGAATGGAATGTTATGCCATTTGGCCTAAAAAATGCCCCTTCAGAATTCCAAAATATAATGAATGATATATTTAATCCTTATAGCAATTTCATTATTGTATATATAGATGATATCTTAGTCTTTTCGAAGGATATTCAAGAACATTTTGGTCACTTGCATACTTTTGAAAAAATAATAGTAAACAATGGTTTAGTAATATCACAATCTAAAATGTCCTTATTCCAAACAAAGGTAAGATTTTTAGGACATAATATTGAAAAAGGACAAATTATTCCTATACAAAGAAGTATAGACTTTGCTGCGAAATTTCCAGATGAAATAAAGGATAAAACTCAGCTACAAAGATTCTTAAGTAGCCTAAATTATATATCGCCTTTTTATAAGGATTTATCAGCAGATAGTGTAATTTTATACGACAGATTGAAAAAGAATCCTTGTGCTTGGACTAATGATCATACTCAGGCAGTCAAAAGAATAAAAGACAAAGTTAAAAGTCTACCATGTTTATCTTTAGCTAATCCTAATTGGGAAAAAATAGTAGAAACAGATGCCTCTAAAATAGGGTTTGGAGGAATTTTAAAACAAATCCACCCTAACAGTAAGCAAGAATTCTTAGTCAGATTTCATTCTGGAAAATGGACTCCTAGTCAGAAAAATTATTCTACTACTGCTAAAGAAATTTTGGCATTGGTAAAATGTATTCTCAAATTTCAAGATGATTTGTATAATCAACATTTTATTATCAAAACAGATTGTCAGGCAGCTAAATTCATGTTTAATAAAGACTTTAAACATGATGTTTCTAAACAAATGTTTACTAGGTGGCAAGCTACATTAGCATGTTTTGATTTTGAAATACAATATAAAAAAGGAAGTGATAATAGTCTTCCCGATTTTTTAACTAGAGAATTCCTAAATGAGTTATCACCAGCTAAGACAGTTATCACATGATATTACTAATATAAAAAATTTAATTAATAAGGCAGATGTTGAACTGGCCAACTTAGCAAATGAACCATATTCTAGTAAGACAGGAATTAATTTAAGATTGATAGGATTAAGGATCCAACTCAAGAATCTTGAAAACAAACTCATATTACTCTTAAATTAACATTTCCATTTGCAGGATGAATCCCAATCGCGGAAGAGGCCATCCTTCATATAGAGGTGGTTATCATAGAGGTCGGGGAAATCCTACGGCTTCAAGCAGTTCTTATAGAACTGGAAATTCATCACAAACAAATGATCAATCTCTTCCAGTTCCTGGAAGCCCATTATATGAGGAGTTTAAAGCATTTTTGGAATCAAAAAGGGAAAATACTCCCACTCTCGCTCAAATGATCACATATGGTGAAACCATCAACGATAATTTTGAATATAAGGAATCACCTCATAGAGATAATATTATTATTTTGGAACATAAAGATATAATGCTTTATTTTGAGAATAATGACGATCCATGGTTTTTAATGACCAGATACTTGGATACAGCGACATACGCTGGATATTCTTACAAACAAAGATTATATTATGAAAATATTTTGAAAATAACCGGATCAGTTGAATATTCTCATTTTACATCCGGAGGTAATACTAGTGTTAACAATTTTAGTAAAGCCATTATCAAAAAGATAATATCACCTGAGGAATGGGGTTTAAGTACCCTCAAGGAAAAAGAATTTTTAATCCCTCCTTCAAAAATACCAATGAAATTTACATATTGGGATTATATTGAAAGCTTTCATAAAGCCTTTTTATATGAAAATCCTCAGAGAAAGCATACTTGGTTTTTTAAAGTATGTGAAAAGGTTTATAACCAAAACAGAGATATACCAAATTGGTTTACTAATTGGTGGATCTCATACGGCCCGAGTATAGATATCCTCCCTGAGGAACCATTCAGAAAATTATATGGGGAATGGTTACCTGTCTCTCCAAGATACCGAGACCAAGTTATACCCTTGAAATCAGAAGGATTGGAAGTAATATCTTCTATGCATTTTTTCATGGAATTTTCTATTCCTTGGATCTGGAAATGGTCCCCATATGTGGATTATACTCCCTCTAAATTTCCTTCCCTACAAAGGTCATACTTTACCAAATTTTGGCCTAAAATGCTTCAAAAGAATCCAGAAACAAAAACCCTTAATGCTCAGGAAACAATTGATCATATCAATCAACAAATTAAGAAATACCAAGACCAAAAACTCTTTTCGGAAATAGCCTCCTCAACAGCAGTGACCCCCTCTACTTCTCAAAAAGTTAATTTAACTAAAGAGGAAATGATCAAGTCATTCAGATTATATTGTTCTGAATTAAAAGAAAATCTTAAAATATTTTCAAAACATGATACAGATGAAGGTTCAAATGAAGATATTCAAGATAATATGTCAGTTGATAACCAAAGCCAAGGCCAATCACCATGCTTAGCAGGGGAATCCCAGCCAGATGATGAAGAAGTTCCAGATGGAGAACTCCCAATTGATTGTATAATTGACATGATTGAGGAGTCAATCACGCAAAGAAAGAATCTTTCAAAAAACAAAAAGACATCACCACAATAGACTATAGGTGACAGGTGGATGGACCAAAATAAAAGAAGAATATATTCTTCAAGAATTATTGAAGACAGAGGAAAATACTCGTCAGACATTATTAAAGCCAGAAGAATCAAACAAAAAGTCATTTCTACTTTTCTTAAAGTTGTCTGTCAATGCTAAATGTAATAATTCAGGTTTTGTTTGTTTTTGAGTCCTCCTGATCTATTTAAGGAGCCTCTACCTTATGTTTTAGGAAGGCTGAAAGCCAATTTCCTCTTTCTTTCTTGTAATCTCTCCTCTGTAAAAAACATTTCTGCAATAAAAGTCTGAATTATATTTGGAGAAGCAAAGTTTTATTCCGGTACAGCAATTTTGGATTCGCCTTTCTGGTCAGTTTACTTTCTTAAACTTAATTTTATTTTCAAGCCTAATGCAAGGCTAACTTGATAATATCACATAGTATTATCATGGAAGCAGTATCATGATCGGCAAATCTAAAAAAAAAAAAAAAAAAAAAAATAGTTAAGTATCTTAAATCTTGATGAGCTAAGGATAAATTGTAGTTGAGGAGAAGTAGGTCAAATCCCCTGGAGGCCAATCAAGATGACAGAGAACTAAGATCTACAGAGTGAAAGTGAGCTCGGTTACTTCAAGGTTTTTTTGGCGAGATTTTATATATAACCTTCCGATGATTTCACTGGTAGTTCAAAATCACACAAGATTTAGGGATGTGAGTGCAAGCGATGAATGGTGGTGGTGAATTTTATGTGATATATAGACCTCGGAAGCATAGTTTCATGGAATGTTAAACTTCTCCCCTTGGAATGATACCAAGGAAGGATACGTTTATGGAAGGATAGAAAGTAAAGATAGAAAATAAGGATAGTTTTCTTTCCTGGGCGGGTAGCCTTTTGTTTAATGAATTTCCAAATATTTTTTATTGACACCCACCATCCCTCCATGTTTTATGGAGATTTATCTACATATGCTTATCTTTAAATTTAAATAATAGATGTATTGTAACTTTAGTCCTTTAACCTTTTACAATTGTTAGGCTATAAATATAGGTATTCTTCAAGTTTTGTAAGCAATCTCATTGTAATCGTTTGTTTTCATTCGTTATGAAGAGTAGAAACTTTAATATTCCTTTGCCCAATTTATTTATTTTCGGTAACATTAAAGCTCGTAACTCAAGAACCTGATTTAACCTTTTCAATAACTAACATACAATATAACCCTATCAATTTCCAACAAATGGTATTAGAGCTTTGGTGATTTGTATACCCAAGTATATCCCAAGAAAGGCCAATATTGAACGAGATGGTTTTCAACAATCTGAAAAGAACGGTAGTGTTACGTTATATTATCCAATGCTTAAAAAGTTGAATTACTCTACATTGTCTATAAATATACAAGTGAATTTGCAAGCACAAGGACTGTGAGATGCAA
Organism: Lactuca virosa; assembly: GCF_052849685.1. Lineage (NCBI taxonomy): Eukaryota > Viridiplantae > Streptophyta > Magnoliopsida > Asterales > Asteraceae > Lactuca > Lactuca virosa. Next base: position 176,197,330 of record NC_136426.1, read on the forward strand.
TTCAAAAAGCAAAAGTGGATGAATGGAAGGATCGGATGGCTCCTGTGGCTATTTATTAAGCGATTCTAGAGGACATGCTACTAATGATAGCGCAGAAAGACATGGCTAAATAAGCACGGGAAAAGTATATGACGACACACATGGGAGATGATTAGGTAAAGGAGGGTAAGGTACAAACCTTAAATAGTGACTTCGAGGTGATCCAAATTAAAGATGGTGACTCGGTAAATGGTTTTTTACAAGATTAATACCAATATGACCCATATTCGATCTCTATGCGAAAAAATAAGGATATTACGGTGGTGAAGAATTTTCTTTGAGTTGCCCGATATGATTTATGCAAATTGTAACATTTATCAAACAATTTTGGAGATTTAGCAAACATGACGATGAAAGATTTATATTCCCAAGAGTCATTATAAAATGATATTGATAGATAATATATGATCCTAAAGGGTCACACTAACAATAACTTGATACAATTGATTATTTATTAGAAATTAATTTTAATAAATATTCATTAAATTCTTATAATTAATTGGAAGTTATTTATTTCTTGAAATTAATAATTTTCATTAGCATGTAACATAATATATCATATCGTATGATTTATTAAGTCATATACATCTTTTTGGACTAGAAAGACCTTTGTCTTTTAGCCAAAAGCCAACGTTTATAACTTATAAAAGACTTTGGAAGTTTTTAATTTTTTGGGTCTTGCTTTTTCCTCCTTAAAACCATAGCTAGTGAGGCAAGGAAGAGAATGGCCTTTTGATTTGTTTAATCAAAAGAACACTCCTGTTAAAAGCAAGTAGGGACAACATGCTTAAAGCGTGGCATAATACTAGCATGGTAGGTCTTAAAGGGTAAGAACTTATGGGTAAAGAATGCATGTAAAAAGGCTTGCATGCTACTTCTTTCTTCACTTGTTAGAACCATAACTCCTCTCTTCTCTCATACTTTCTCTCTTGCAAAAACTAGTTTGAAGTTACTTGTATGCATTTGCTCTCTTTAAGTTCATAATTTGGTTATGAACTTAAAACTTAAAAGATTAAGGGTTTTGGACTAACATCTACATGAAGTTGAATAATTGGTGTCCATCTTAGGAGGAGTTCTATTTACATTCTTCTTAAACATTCAAGTCTCCCCTTACAGACTCAAAGGGTACAAAGGTTTTCATCTTATTACTTCCTCTTTGGTTGGTGTTTTTCTGTCCAAACCTTACAAGAAGATCGTTGGTGGGTATAAACTAGTTTTATGTTATTCGAATTTTAAAGCCTTCCGTTGCTAAATCTTGAGTTTTTGAAAATAATTTTTGAATAAGGACCCAACAATTAGTATTAGAGCCAACTTGCAAGCTAAGTTATAATTTTTGATTACCAAGATAATGTTGGTTTCAGGAAAATATAGATAACTTATTTTTGCTAGAAAATAAGTTCATACATATTTTCTATGACAACTTTATAATTGTTATATTTTGTGAAAAAAAATTCATGCAAATTTTGTCATTAAAGCCGTCTTAGAAAAACAAAGGTAGTTTTATATGCTAGATGTATTTTAAAGTGTATAGACAATCCATGGACCTTATTGTGTTGTTATTTTATGTGGACTTTTAAAATGGTTTCTAATATTCTTTTATTCATAAAGTGTGCAATAAAACCTAGCTAGTTTTCATCTTTTTTATTTTATGTAATAGATTAGTTTTAGACCAAATTTATTTTATATAAAATGTAACAAGATGAAGAAGGTGGCCAATTTTGAAGATCAAGTGGTGGTCACGGTCTTATAACACTTTATATAAAAGTTTATAACTGTTATAAAAGTTTTATAAAATTAAAACAAAATAAATTGTCAATGCAAGTGGGAGCTTGAAGTCAGCATGAAGAAAAACTTGAAGATTTTGGCCCATTTAGTCCGTTAGGAAAGGACTTGACTCTTTTATGTTTACTTATAAAAGTTGTCATTAGATCCTGACTTGTTTTGAACTATTTTGCATGCATGTGTTATTTATTATAATGTTGATTATTATATGTGGTTGGTAAATTAGTTTTTTACATGTTAAAATAATTTTTAAACAAAATAAACATCACATAGAGTTTGGTTTCGAAATTTATGATGTGAACATAAGATGTAACAAATTATTGTTTTAAAATAAAACTCGGTTTTATAAAAACATTAATAACGACAAATTTTTGAAATACTAAATTATAAGTCTAAAATGGTAATTTTTGTAACTTATACAAACTCCAAATATCTAGGTAATAGAAGAATGTTTTATTAAAGATATAAAGGTTCTAACACTCAAACTCAAATTTAATACCTGATAATACATTTAAAATTTAACTGCGTCAAATTATATATAAAATCTAGTTTTTTATATAGAACATTTAAAAGTGATTTTTTGAAAATTGGTACCGGGACTAACTATATGCATGTAATAACCATGATATCATATTTTTTTAAAAAACTAAAATTATAAAAACATAAAAAAAACCCCTTAAAAAACTCAAATCTATGCAATCCGTTTTTAAAGCTCTTGCACATCTCTTGATACAATAGTGGGATAAATGTCACCTAACTCATTAGTTTTATATTTAGATGCCCGAGGTGTATTCACAATTTCTATAATCAAGTTATAGGCCGATTACACAAAATTTTCAAATTGGATGAGTTGATCGGAAGTCTTTTGTGATAAAGATTACCTAAGCAAAAGAAATCTGAGGCATAGATGTGATCAAACATGTTTATTAAAATTTTTTAGTACCGATCTTATAAAAATTGGAATTATATAGTAGAATATAATTGATAATCGATATCCACCTAGTTATATTCAAATGAATGAGATAAATGTCATCTAACTATTTATTTGTTTTGCAACTTGAATCATAGACTTTGATAATTAATGTTTTTGAAAACTAAAAGGGTATTAATTATTGAATATTAAATATTGAAAATACTAAATGAATTTTGTTAAAATTTTGTAGATGAATAATCCAATCTCATTTCCATGCATTGTATTTCACTTGTTGAACTAAATAAAACAATAACATTCAATATATACAATTCAATGAATGGGTTCATGTCTTGAGACACCCGAAATCATACATTCTTAAAGGACCTATTTGTAAATCACCTACTTTGAGCAATAGGCCTGAACATGATACATGGTAAAGTCATCACTGTGATGCTAAATATGCTTCTAACATGATACTAGGAACAATTATTCCTGTGTTCTAGGAAGTGTTGGACAATTTAGATGTATATCTGACTATATAACATGTTTTGCAAATATTTGAACAATATAGTGATATTTAATTTGAGCCAGTTCAGAGAAGGGAATAACGCAAGGCTAAAAGGGTCACAATGTGTGATCAAAGATGCCTATATTTTATGGAACGTACACCTTTAATCTTAATAAGTCGAAGAAGTGATTTATATTTTATTTGCTTGGCAAATGAATCCCTCATTTATGCTACATTATTCACAAGACTAGGTATATGATTATGCTATGAGCATATCATGAGATACCAATTGGATAAATGAGTAATTCATTGGATGACTATAAGAATATTCTAAAAGTACTTAAGAAGAACTGGGAGAATATATATGATATAATCAGTTTAGAAGTAGATCTTTATGTAAAGAGATACACAAGATCGTAACTGCAAAACAAATATAGATAATTATGAATTATAATTGGATTATGACTTCATTACGGAATGAAGAGTAAGTTTTGTTGGAATGAGGTCCAAGCAAAACAAAATTACATAGTCTACTACAAAATTACAATACAATACTACTTTAGAAGTTATAATTAAATATGATTGGATGAATGAGTTCATTGAAAAACTATGTTGATTCCTTCTATTCAAGGATCACATAGAAATATTTGTGATTTTGAGAGTATACTTAATCGAGCTAAGAAGCTCTATGTCACATAAGAACACCAATCATATTCTCCAAGATATTTAACAATACTTAGAGTAAAGTAAAATATGGAGATGATAGTATTCACAGAATTCACACAATTCGAATTTAGTTACACCCATTGATAAAGCCCTTCTCGTAAGCTAAGTATGAATGGTCATAATTCAGCTATAAGACTTCATTATTCTAGAAATGAGATTTTGATTTAGATTTAGTATTTGGATATTGGAACATTGAAACAACAACTATTATATAATGATTTGATATACTGGGATATGATCATCACATTAGTACTTGTTTTGTTCTATACTAACATGTTTAATCCATGAATAATCTTATTATTCTAAAATTTCATAGTCGATTATAATTATGGGAGAAATTATGAAGTAAGACTATTATGAATTGGATTGTTGACTCTCATAAGATGAAATTAGGCAAGAGGTTGTAACCAAGTTTCATAGGTACTTGTCAAAGAACTAGCATTAAACTAACCCATATCAAGATCACCTCATAGATCGCTATCATGACTAACACTTGATAAAAGGTACTATCTTTGTATCCTTGATACTTGAGATACATAGTGAGACTTAAATGTAAGGAGTGTTGTTCTTATATATGGTCAAATGCGGATCCTTAACCGAGCAGTTATAAAAGCCATTTTCAGGTATGGTGTGAACTATGCAAGAGGCTTATATAGTCAAGATGGGATTTGTTCATCTTATGTGTTGAGAGTTAGACATCAAAGGCGCATTACTAAAATTGAATACTAGATGAGACTGATTGTGATAAGTTTCTCATGATCAACATGATGTCTGTGAAAAAGGGATAATTCATAACTTATGTTATACACCTATTGTATCTTAGAACTTCTAGGGAAGTGGATGTTGATAGAATGGCACAAAGTCATGTATTACTAGGGAAATGGAATGTTGCTAGATGTTCACGACTATCTATATCACTCAATAATGAGTCTTGTGCAAGTAGGAGATTGAAAGATTTAGATGCCTAAGAGTCATTATAAAATGATATTGCTAGATAATACAATATCCTAAAGTGTCACACTAACAACAACTTGATACATTTGATTATTTATTATAATTGATTTTAATAAATATTCAATAAACTCTTATAACTAATTGGAGAGTATTTATTTCTTAGAAATAATAATTTTCGTTAGCAAGTAACATAATATGTCATATGTTATTATTTATTAAATCATTTACATCATTTTGGACCAGAAAGACATTTGTATTTTATCCAAAAGCCAAATTTTATAACTTATATCAGAGTTTGGAAGTTTTATAAATTTTTGGGCCTTGCTTTTTCCTCATTAAAACCGTAGCTAGTGAAGGAAGGTAGAGAATGGCCTTTTGATTTGTTTAATCAAAATAATACTCCTCTTAAAAGCAAGTATGGACAACATGATTAAAGAATGGGGTGATACTAGCATGGTAGGTCTTAAAGGGTAAGAGCTTATGGGTAAAGAATACATGTAAAAATTCTTGTATGATACTTTTTTCTTAACTTGTTAGAACCGTAGCTACTCTCTTCTCTCATACTTTCTCTCTTTTAAAAAGTAGTTTCAAGTTACTTGCATGCATTTGCTGTCTTTAAGGGTTCTGGCCTAGTATCTACATCAAGTTGAATCATTGTTGGTGTACATCTTAGGAAGAGTTCTACTTAGATTCTTCTTCAACATTCAAGCCTCCCCTTGAGGACTCAAAGGCTACAAAGATTGTTATCTTATTCCTTCCTCTTTGGTTACTGTTTTTCTTTCCAGATTTTGGAAGAAGATCCTTGGTGAGTGTAAACTAGTTTTATGTTATTTGAATTTTAAAGTCTCCTATTGCTAAATATTGATTTTTTAAAACTAATTTTTGAATAAAAACCCAACATACAGTGGAAGAGGTTGTGGGTTGTCTCAAGACCCATGAAAAGACTTTGAGGTTATGGAGAACAAGGAGACAAACCTTCCTTATTGTTTACACATGCCAAGTGGAAATCATGATCCAAGAAAACCAACGAGGTAAACTTGTCTAACACCTGAAAGGAAAGAGATAGTCATGGAGGTCGAGGTCGGGGAAGAGGTCGTGGTTGTACATGTGGTCAAGGAGGTGGCTAAGAATCCAATGAAAACTAGGATGACCATAAAAATATGAAAGTAAAATAAAAGATTTTAGGTGTGAAAATTTGGTCATTATGCAGTTGAGTGCCCAAATAAGAACCGATGTGAGGAGGAGAACCTCACTCATGCCAGTGAAGAACTTGTTTAGATGTTGTCAATGTCACAAGATTATATATACCCAGAAAAATGTCGCTAAAGAAGAAGATTTGTGTTAATCTTATTGCATCTAAAGAAAGTCAAGTTAAATCCAGGGTAAGGTATCTCAACAACGGTGCTAACAAATATATGATCAGAGACCGAAAAAGGTTCCACAAATTACTCGGAAATGTAATGGGTCTTGTCAGATTTTTCGACGGTTCGACAATATCTATTTTGTGATAAATATTGATTTCGTTCGCTTATAAAAATAGCGATCAAAGACTTATTAGTGGACTATATTACATTCCAAGTCGTAATTAATATTATTAGTCTTGGAAAAATGACGAAAGAAGGATGTCGACTCATAATGGATTGGTTAGTCTTGACAGAATATGATAAAAAAAAATTCTACTTTTGAGAATTCAAAGATCCCCAAACTGTTTATATAAAACCCTTTTGAGAACCGGTTGACCAAATTGACTTTTTCCATTAAGGATAAACAAGCTTGGATATGGCATTCTATACTTGGTCAAGTTAACTTTCTCGCCTTAAAAAAATATGTACGAAAGGAATATGGTAACCGTGTTCCAAGGATCATCACCTAAATCATGTGTGCGAATGATGTGTTCTTTCCAAATAGTCCCTAATTACCTTACTTAACCAAGTAGTTTTTTAGGCTCAATAACCTCTACAACTTGGTCATGCATATTTATGCGGTCCGATCACACCCGCCTCTATTTGTGGAAACGAATAACTCCTTCTAGTGGTAGATGCTTTTAGTCGGTTGATGTATGTGTATATGTTATTCAGAAAGTTTGAAGCCTTGGGATGATTGGAAATATTTTGGGTTTTGAAATAAAGAGACTTCAAAATGATCTAGGGAGAGAATTCACATCAAAAAAAATTTCATTATTTTGTGAAGAAAATGGTGTGAAGACATCTTAGAACACAACATTCGCCTCAACAAAATGGAGTTGTCAAAAGGAAAAATTGTACCATTATGAATACAGAGAGGAGTCTTATTAAAGGAAGAACCATACCTAAGGAACTTTAGGGAGTATACATTAGACATATTGTTTATCTTCTAAACTTGCTACCTACAAAAGCGCTTCCCGACATCACTATGAGTCTTTCTTTAGCAAAAAAAAAAAAACAAAAAACAAATCTTCTACATTTAAAAGTTTATGGTTGTGTTTCTTTTGCATAAACATTAGGTGGTCACTGAAGAAACTTGAAAACTAGAGAAAAATTCCGTTTATTTTGGGTTAGAATATGGAACTATAGGGACCCGATTATTTGATCCATAAAACCGTAATTTACAGGTTTGATGGAACTGGTACAAAAATGAAAGAATAGAACATAACTAATAAAACCTCTAGAATAATTGAATCGGACAATCCTAAACTCATCTCAAACTATATATGGAAACTGGACAACTCCTGATTTGATGCTCTTGAATTTGGACAACCTTGTTGAATCTGTCCAGCCTGACACATCCCCATATAGTTTTGTTTTCAGCCCCGTTTTCTTCAACCTCAATCCATGTGGAAATCCCCTCAAACGAGTTTGGGCCTAAAGGATTCCGATCGCTAGCTGATATCTTCGACGAAACCAAAGATGTGCTCCTTGAAGCCCAGAGAATTGTTGATGATTGCAACAAATCAACTCTTGAACTTTAAATAGGCAGTGACATCTTAAAGTATGGCGGGAGTCCATGCAAGTCGAGTTGGATGCAGTTGATAAAAACAAGATGTGGAAACTTATTGATTTGCCACCCAAGCATAAAAAAATCAAATTGAAATGGGTCTTTGAAGTGAAGAAATATAACTTGGGAAAAAGGTGAAACTTAAAGCTCGACGAGCCGTAAAAGATTTTGTTCACAAACAAAGAGTCAATTTTTATAAATTTTTTGCATCGGTGTCCTGAATTGTCTACGTAAGGCTACTTCTTGCGTTAATGGCTCAATGTGGATGGGTTTTCTACCATCTTGATTATAATTCATTTTTTTTAATGGAGATCTCAAGGAAGAGGTCAGTGTCACCCAACCAGAAGAATATGTTGATAAAGTACATAGTCACAAGATGTTCAAGATTTTTAAAGCTCTTTATGATCTTTGACAAGCACCTCGAACTTGGATCATTTGTTTGGATAAAACCTTAAAACGGCTCATTTTATAAATGTTCACAAAACATGATGGTTTATAAAAGGAACATGTAACAACCTGATATTTCAAGTCAATGTAATAGTCTAGGTCAAATTGTAACTTATTTTGAAATAAGCGTCAAAAATAAATTGTTCAATAATCTTAATTGGGATGAATAAAGTGGTAGAGATCGTAACAAGGTTTCCAAAAATATAAAGAACACTGAAATCCGAGTTATAACGAAGAAGTTATGACCAATAACAGATCCGCGACAAAACCGGCAAAACACTATTCAACGTAAAAAATGAGTTTTTAATAAAATGCTTTTTAGCCTTAACTCTCTAAATGAAAGTTGTAGCACACATTAAACCAATAGTGTCAACAAAAAGAACGTCCAAATCTGAATTCGTATGAATAAGTTATGATTTTTCTAAGATTCGACATAGTAGTACACAACCCGAAATTCGAAATAAAGATCGAATGATTTTTAGCCGAAGCAACCTAAACGAGAATTGAAGGTCTCTTCAATAGTAGTACAACGGTAAAAGGACAGACGAAAACGGACATCGGAAGAAGAAGTTATGAATTTTTAACAGATTTTCCTGTCCCGGTCTGTTTAAAATAATAATATTAAAAATAAAGTCAAAATTAGCCGACGGAGTTTAAATGAAAGTTGTAGAGTATAATCTCACCTACGAGAGTATATAAAGAACGTAGAAAACGGAGCTTGTATGCGAAAGTTATGAATTTTGGAAGTTTTGGGCACAAAAATCGAAAAATCATGAAAACCGGGAAATTTCGCATGGCTAGGAACCGGCCTCGTCACCCTCGCATGCGAGGCTGCCCTATGTCCGCCTGCTGATTCGACCGAATGCGCGCCCCAATGAAGATCTGACGCGTGTTGCGTCTGTAGCGCGTCCGAGGTCCGACGCGTGCCTCCCTTCCGAGTCCGACGCGTGTCCTTCTTATCCCCTCCCTCTCTCTGGTCCGAGAACCCTCGCAGGGTATAAAAGGAGGTGCGAACCCTCCCGGTTCCTACACCATTTTTACACCAATTTTCATCCTTTTTTCACTTCTTTCACCTCCCTAAACCTCCTTACAACCCCCCGAAGCCCCGGTAACATATTCAACACCGGAAGAACATCCCGAGGCACCAGAAGTCCACAAGAAAAGAGTCTTTCGGTTTCTAAACCCGACCCTCGCAAGGCTCGGTTTTTAGCAATAAAGCCTTTCTAGCAACAAAGTGATGCTCCAATCTTCACTATTATCATGTGAGTTCATACCCTTACATTTTTATGATTTTTATATATTTTAGGGGGAAAATACAAGTAATATACAAGGAAATCTTGTATAAATAACAAAATTATTCAAATAATTTACGATTGTTAGTTTTACTAAAATAAACATACTATTTTTACTAGTTTGGGATTTATTACAAAAATAAACATATAAATTATAATATGTATAATTTATGAGTCATGCATATTTATCAATACACTTTGTGGAAGTACATATTGCTTTCTATATTCAGAGTAACTTGTGAAAATAATCATATAAATTATATTAAATATAATTTATGAGATATCTACAATATATCTATTACAAAGATATTTTTCAATATTCTACACATGACCGTCAATATAGCATTTATGAGACACGCTTCAAGTATTTATTTAAGTACAAAACAAAAGTCCTGAAAATAATAACCAGAGTCTCCTTGAGGGAGAGTGTGACACTTGTGTATAGATCTATATGGGACTGACAATCTCACACCTGAACTGTTCGCTATAGTTAGGCCGGCAGGCCTGGGGTGACAATTGTCGTACCATATTTTGACGCCTGAAGAACGTCGTGTTTCAGGCGAGGCTTAGGTCATCAACCATGGTTATGATAACTCACAATTTGGTATTGAATAATGTGTTTAGTGTATGAATAAGAAAACAATTCATATAGTTTTATTAAATAATGAAACTATAGCACATTATTTTACAAATGGTAGACTTAGGCTTCTACAAAGAATTCATAATAGTATAAGATACAAAATACTATTTTACTATAGGGAAAAGATTCATCTTATAGTTTCATGTAAATTAAAGCTATATAATACTAGTTCAGAACACCAATACATATACAACAGAAAATATAGGATTTTCTAGGTGAATATACTTATCTCTTTAAGAAACAAATGATAGAGTTATTTTACAAAAATACTTATGAACTCACCAACTTAATTGTTGACACTCTTTTCAAAACTACTTGTATTTTCAGGGAATCAATAAACAGGTATCCTCAAGTTTTGAGGAAGACAGAGTTTCATATAAATATGTCTTTTGATTATACTTTTTGGTGTCAAATATTCAATGATTTGAACACGAATGTAAAGTTATGTTTTTATCAATGTAATGAATATTGTACTTTGATTATTATTGTGCATTGTTGTGATACTATACATGAAGTCATCCACTCCCGAATGTTTCCGCCGTTCCGGTTTGCGGGTGTGACAGATTGGTATCAGATCCAGGTTTATAGTGAACTAAGTATATCATCCCATAAAAGATATACAACTATAAATACAATGGGGCTAAAACACTTTGACCAAGAGTTATACTTTTAAATATAATAATATTTTTATAAAAGTATACACACATACATATATACTAGAACAAGTATCACAAGAGGAACAAAAGAAATTTTTTTAGATGTTGGATACTATAGCCAAACCTATAGTCAGTTATGTAACCATATCTGGGATAAATATAGCCTGATCAACTATATTTATTTGAGATACGATCAGCATGTGTTTGGGAGTGATTGTGGTGTGGCAACAAGACTAAAACTTACCAATTCTATATACAAAGGAATACTAGAACCAAACATAAAGTTTAAAATACTACAGGAGTATTTTATGATACTATACAATAACAACAAGTCTAGAAACTTATCAACTTCGTATACCAAGAAACTCTTACATAGAGTTAAAATACTATAGGAATACTGTAAGGTACTATAAATAACATATGTGAGAACTAAAAGACCCTTACTAGTAGGTCTATAATTGTTAAATATATAACTAGTATGCACTACATAATTATAGAAGGACCAAGTAAGGATCATTCCTCAGAAATTTAATTAGAAATGCGTTAGTAATCTAATAGATTCTTTAGACACACCTATTCTCGCACCAACATATCTAGACATCACAACCTTACCATAAACAGAGGAGTTGAGGATGAACCAAAAAGGAGTTCAAGAGAAAGATTCTAAGAAAGTATCAAACAAAGGGAAAGGCGCTAGTGAAATCCTTAATGAACCTTGCCTTACCAGAAGTAAGCATAAGACTCTTACACCTCTTTCTAAGATACATCCCTACAATGTGCAACCCAACTACATGTATAGACTGGAGAAGACAACCAATGATCCACATTCAGAATACACCTGTTACACCATGCTCCCTATAATTGAGCAACACCTCAAATTTTACTATGAGAAGCCCACTTAGACATTCGGATTCAGACTCTCTATCATGAAGTAACGAAGATCGATGACGAAACCCAGGATACGACGGTGCAAAAATTCAACATACCTACGAAAAACAAAGACACCATATGATTTCTATGCCAAACATACAGGAAGATCAGGAAAATAATATGAATCACCTACACTCCTTATATGAAGAAATAGATACCCGAAAATAACAAATCGTTACAACGAAAAATAGAGTAATCATAACGGACAGAGAGCAGAAGAGACTACTTACGAAACGTATAAAGTAGCAGGACACCTTATGTACTACTTTAATAACTAATAAACTAAAATGGACTAGTGAGTTAGTGACCACGCTACTCACACCATGTATTAGGCTTATCGCATCTTTCATTACGAGTTGTAATAGTAAATCAAGTGATATATTGTCACAACCAGGAAATTTTATACTTTTGTAAACATTAACAAGGACAAAATTGTAAACAAAATCTGGAAGCATGCATGATGTTTATTTAATGACAACAAATTTCATCAAAAACCCTATATGAACACTTCAATTGGTCAACGAAAGATTGGAAACCCTAAAATTTCCTGTTTATGTCCAATGTGGACTAGGATTTCCTTATTGGGCCTAATGGACCAATAAGTTTCCAATTTGACTATTTTGGGGCTTAGAACCCTTAAATGGGTTCTAATTGGACCCACTTTCATGAATCCTAACATTTTGAGCCATAATGGATCCAAAATGAATTGAATTATCCTTAATGGGCCTTTTTGGGCCATAACAAAACAAAATAACCCTAATGGACCATAAAACTCATTCTTTTATGCAAATTGGGCCGTGAACTATCTTAAAGGCCCAATGGGCCGGGAACCTTCTCTATGGGCTTCATAATTTCGAGTAAGGCCCAATCTCCTCCATAAATGCCTCATTTCGGCCCAAGTGTGTAAAAAAAAAGATTATGCATGGAGTAAATGGTGACACCTCAAGATTGCCATGTGGTCTTCCATGCTAATTACCCACTAAACAAAGAGTCAATTCCCATACTTCTAAGCACCCATGAACTCACACCTCTCTCCTCTTCCCCTATTCTTATCTTCGGCCGAGAGGAACACACACACACACACACACACGTCACTTGCAATATTCTATCAAATAAACTCTCAAACACCCTCAAGAACAACTCTTCCTTCCTCTCAAATTTTCGAAGATTTGAAGCATTTCAAGGAGGTTTCAACCAAAAATCACTTCAAGTTACATACTAGTGGTAAGATCTTGCAAATATATTTTCTTTCTACACTCATTCTCTCCTCTTACCACCTTGTCTTCATAAATCATACTCTTAAAACTTCCTAGAATTCGAAGATCCCATCAAAGAAGCAAGCTAGGCCGAAAACTTTTTCATTTCTTCTTCAAAACCGAAACCACAAACCCAAGGTGAGTTCATACCCCCTTGTTTTCAGTTTTTACTTGTTTTTGGGGGGAGAATACAAGTGTTATGTGTTGATCTATGTGTGTTTGCATGTTATATGTGATTTCTTTGGTTTGTGTTGTGAAAATGTGATATCATTTATTATATCTCGAGATCTATGGCTAAAGTGTGAAGGATACATAAACAAATAACATAATAAACAACATACTTCAAAGATCTAAGAGTCTTTATGATAAAGAAGTGAAAAACAAAGCCAAGGATTCTTTATAAGTGTCATTTTTGCAAAAAATAACAAAGGTTGGGTTGAAAGATGATAATTTTCGGTTTTATGAGGGGTATAAAGTATTTATTTATATAAAAGCTGATTTTTATGAAAATAATACTTTTCAAAGGGTCAAAAACATAAATTTTAGTTTATTGGGCTTACATTTGGGCTCTATGGGTTTTTGGGCCCAAAATTTGCGAAAAATGAAGAGTTTTGGGGGCTGAAGTTGTAAATTTATCAAAATATGAGTCTAAAACATAAATAAACTATTTCAGGGGCTGAAAATGATTTTAATGCAAAAATTTGACTAAAAATGCAAAGTTCTGGATTTTGGGGTCAAAATTGCAAAACTTACGAAATTTGGGCCAAAAGTGTAAACTTTTTACAAATAAGGGCTGGAAATGGCAAATACAATAGTTTTGGGCTGAAATTATTATTTAAATTATGTTTGGGCCGAAAATATCAAGAAAAATGGTTTAAGGACCAAAATGTCAATTTTTATCAAAAGGGACTAAAAGTGTCATTTTTATTAATAAAGGGGCTGAAATGGTCAAAATCAATATTTTTGGGCCAAATAGGCTAATATTAAATTATTGGGCCAAGAATATGAAATTTATAACGCATGGTTTTTAAAAAAAATGTTATATATATATATATATATATATATATATATATATATATATATATATATATATATATATATATATATATATATATATATATATATATATATATATATATATATAACCAAAGCTTCGTTATAGATCAAACGTCAAAGTATTTTTAACATCGCGAATAAACATTTGGTATACAACAAAACCTACACTACGAACTTAAAAACGATAAATAGATCAATGATTTAATGATAGGGCCCAAAATCTTCGGTTCGTGCTATTGGGCCTTTGTGGCCCAATTTCATGATTATTGGGCCCAATATATTCCAACATGTTTATTGGGTCTTGGTGACCCAATTACATGCCCAATGGGCCTTTATCAGCTTTAACATGCTATTGGGCCTTAGTGGCCCATTTGCATTGCTAATAGGGCCCTAAACGTTCATCATATGCTTAATGGGCTATAACGTGTCCGTAGCATACTCGACAGTCTATAATAACATACATAATTAGTGGACCACCGTTGTCTTCTTTCTTGTCTGTTAGGCTTACTTCATATTAACGTAAAACATCAACCGGGTTGTAAAACAATGTTATCCAATTTCATTGGATTTAGTGAGAAATAACAGGTGGCACCAATAAGTGTCGGCCATAGCCTGTAGTTATAATCAGAGACTCCTGGAGGGAGAGCGAGAGTTTGTGTATAGATCTATACGAGGGTGACTCCTCCACACCTGAGCTGTTCGCTACAATTAGACTCGGCCAGTCTAGGGTGACAAAATCTTGATAAAAAATCGGTGTTTGGAAAAATGCCAAGACAGGCGAATTAGTCACTATTATGAATGGTTATAATGACTCACATAGAGATCCATTACCATCTAAGTACTAATGGGAAATCATATTCATACACCGTGACGATGCAAAGTGTTTTATAAAATAATACAACACTATCATACTTTTTAAATTGGAAAACATCGGGTTTTCCGGGGAACGACATTAATCACTTCTACACACAACAACTACAATACAAGGAACAATTATGAAAGGCATTCACTCTTACATGTTTTGAAATCACATACATATACACTTATGGGATCATCACATCTTTTTCGTAAACAGTTTTGTTACAGAAAATATCGTATTTTCTAGGTTTTACAAATAATACAAACTATTTTTTTATATATCCATCATGCTTATGAACTCACCAACATTATATATGTTGACCGTTTTCAAAATAACTTGTATTCTCAGGTAACCGTTAGAATGAAGAATCATCAAGCGTATTTCTGAAATTTCTTTTGTGCAATGTCAATCGTTAAACAATTTATGTTCTGTGATGTTGTAATGTAAACAATGTACTTGATGTGAACAAGGTCAGTTGTGATGTATTAATGCATAGTGATGTTTATGTTATGTTTCATGTATATTCATTGTGATGATATTTCAATTTAAGTCACACGAGCCCTTGGACGTTTCCGCCGTCTGGTTCGGGGGTGTGACATATATACCTTTCCAAAACTTATGAAACTTGAACCAACTAAAGGCCTTGATGCCTATAATATGTTTCGGTAAATTAACATTGGTACAATATCTATTTTTACTCTTTACCATAAAAACATCACATGGATGTTGGCCGAAACATTGAGAATCATATCGCAAAACATGAAATTTTTATGTGTATATATACATAGAGAGAATACAATTGGAAATGACCATAGTTATTTATGAACTTGTTTCACACCTTGTAACAGAATCATGTCTTTACAAGGAAATAACTAGCCAACCGGCGAAGCACCAATTCTACAGATAGACTCTGCTACCTTAGCTGCGGTCACAGCCGCAGTGGCAACCGTCATGACACACCTGAACAACATAAATGAAAGTGGAAATAATGTCGACAATTCCAAACGCAGTAATAACCAAGGAAACCAATGAGTAACTGCCTGCAAGAACACCCCAAATCCCAAACCTAAGAGCATGAAACGAAAGTTCGGGAATGAAAAAGGGGGCAGTTCGACTCAAGGACCTACCAAAATGCAACATGCTATGGCAGTCAATACTCCCACTAGCCCTGTTACTTCAACATCGACAACACTATATTATGGAAACCTCCCACACCGCGGCAAGTGCAATTACCATCATCATGGAGTCTGTCGGGAGATGTATTGCAATAGGTGCAACAAGAAGGGGCACACCACCAGCCACTGTAGGACTCCGACTCAACACATCACTCCAACCACTAATGCTAGTATAAGTCAAGTATGCCATGCGTGTGGTGAAATAGTACATTTCAAGAGAAATTGTCCAACAGAGAGAAATGATGGAGAAACAGGAGGAGTTTAATGACAAGACATAAAGGAGCAATGAGGAACCCTACTGAAATTTTAGGTACGTTTTCCAAATATCAATATATTAAAAACTTAAATTAGTGCAAAATAAAATAAATAAATTACTCTTTCGACCGAACAAAATCACAACATTCATATAAAAACTAAGGATCCTTGTAGGTGAGCTATGATGGCTTAGTATGTACATCATGGTTATTTATAATTAAGATTTTGCAGGCTTAGAGTGAGTGATTCCGCCTCATTTCCTGTTCCTTGTCTGGTTGTGGATTTAGGGCATAGTCACTCAGTCGACGGTCCTATCAATCTTAATTATACATGACTTGTATACACCAAGCGATCATAGAGGAACCCGAGAGGGATCATAATATGAAGTATCATCACTAATTATCAGAACACTCTTACTACTAATACTCTTTTAATGAGATACGAATCGTTCGCAGTAGAAACAACAAGGATAAAACTAAAAACATTTGAAAGAATACACAGAATACACTATCGCTCTAGCAATCACTTCTTCCAAATTGAATTAACACTTGTTGCCATAAGAAATTTTAACATTGTCATTAGACATGGATTGGCTTGGTCCTGACCATATCAACTTCCTATGATACGTAAAGACCCTTCGCCTTAAACGACCGTCTAATGAAATCTTTTCAAATCTATAAACGACAAACTCAACACAAACCACCACATCATCTCTCACTTCAAAACTCAGAAGGGTGTGACTTTTAGCTGGGAAGGAAAACAAGAGAATGCGTTCCAAACTCTAAAGGAAGCTCTATGTAGCACACCGATATTATCCCTTCCAGAAGGGATAGAAGATTTCGTAGTGTACTGTGATGCATCAAACCAAGGGCTTGGCTGCGTTTTTATGTAACGGGGAAAGGGCATTGCCTATTGCTCGAGGCAGCTTAAGACACACGAAGTCAACTACAATACGCATGATCTGGAGTTAGGAGCAGTAGTATTAGCTCTGAAGATCTAAAGACACTATTTGTATGGTACGAAAAACACTATCTTTACGGATCACTAAAGCCTTCAACATGTATTCGATCAGAAGGAGCTCAACATGAGACAACGACGACATGTAGAGCTTCTAAATGACTATGAATGTGAGATTCGCTATTACCCCGACAAGGACAATGTGGTAGCAGACGCCCTAAGTCGGAAAGAATACTCGGGCCGCCGAGTAAAGTCCCTAACCATGACTATCCATTCCCATCTATATGAACCTCAAGATTCTGACAGTCATTACAAAAATCCTTGGGAACTAGGTTGGACATGAGTACAGCCTACCACCACCACCTAATAGGCAGAGTGAGAAAACGATTCAAACTTTAAAAGACATGCTGAGAGCTTGTGTGATTGATTTTGGTAAAGCTTGGGATACCCAATTACCACTAGTTGAATTTTTATACAACAATAGCTACCACACCAGCATCAAAGTTGCTCCATTTGAAGCCCTTTATGGCCGCAAATGCAGATCACCGATGTGCCGGCTTGAAGTGGACGATACGCAACTCGCCAAGAACCAAGTACCTGAAAGTACTCTAACCGGATCTGAGATCATTCGAGAGACCACAGAAAAAATGTACAAATCCGAGAACGACTAAAAGCTTCTAGAAATAGACAAAAGAGTTATGCGGACAAACGACGAAAACCCTTGGAATTCCTGGTTAGTGACCGAGTCTTGTCAAAGGTCTCACCATGGAAAGACTTAATACATTTAGGCAAACATGGGAAACTAAATCCGAGATACATCGGACCATTTGAGATTCTTACTAGAATTGGTCTGGTTGCTTATAAACTCAAACTACCACATGAACTCAGTAACATTCATCCCATCTTCCACATATCTAATCTAAAGAAGTGTCTATCCGATGTAACACTTGTTATCCCACTCAATGAAATCAAGTTAAATAAAAGTCTACACTTTGTAGAAGAACCAGTAGAAATCATGAATAGAGAAATCAAAAG
Organism: Lactuca virosa; assembly: GCF_052849685.1. Classification (NCBI taxonomy): domain Eukaryota; kingdom Viridiplantae; phylum Streptophyta; class Magnoliopsida; order Asterales; family Asteraceae; genus Lactuca; species Lactuca virosa. The sequence goes on from NC_136426.1 coordinate 176,215,783, forward strand.
AACGAAGCAAAGTCGTATCCCGATAGTGAAGGTTCGTTGGATTGCAAAGCGGAGACCTGAATTCACTTGGGAACGGGAAGATCAAATGAAACAAAAGTATCCACATCTTTTCCCTAGTACATGAGTACCACTTTAGAAAAATTTCGGGACAAAATTCCCTCTAATGGGGGGATAATGTTACAACCTGATATTTCAAGTCAATGTAATAGTCTAGCTCAAATTGTAACTTATTTTGAAATAAGTGTCAAAAATAAATTGTTCAATAATCTTAATTGGGATGAATAAAGTGGTAGAGATCGTAACAAGGTTTCCAAAAATATAAAGAACACTGAAATACGAGTTATAACGAATAAGTTATGACCAATCAAAGATCCGCGACAAAACCGCCAAAACACTGTTCAACGTAAAAAGTGAGTTTTTAATAAAATGCTTTTTATCCTTAACTCTCTAAATGAAAGTTGTAGCACACATTAAACCGAGAGTGTCAATAAAAGCTACGTCGAAATCTGACTTCGTTGAAGAAGTTATGATTTTTCTAAGATTCGACACAACAGTACACAACCCGAAATTCGAAATAAAGATCATATATTTTTAGCCGACACAACCTAAAAGAGAATTGAAGGTCTCGTAACTAGTAGTACAATGGTAAAAAGACAGACGAAAACGGACATCGGATGAAGAAGTTTTGAATTTTTAACAGATTTTCCTGTCTCGGTCTGTTTAAAATAATAATATTAAAAATAAAATCAAAATTAGCCGACGGAGTCTAAACTAAAGTTGTAGAGTATAATCTCACCTACTCGTGCATTTAAAGAAAGTCGAAAATGGAGCTCGTATGCGAAAGTTATGAATTTCGGAAGTTTTGGGCACAAAAACTGAAAAATCATGAAAACCGGGAAATTTCGCATGGCTAGGAACCGGCCACGTCACCCTCGCATGCGAGGCTGCCCCATGTCCACCTGCTGATTCGAACGAATGCGCGGCCCAATGAAGATCCGACGCGTGTTGCTTCTGTGGCGCGTCCGAGGTCCGACACGTGCCTCCCTTCCGAGTCCGACGCGTGTCCTTCTTATCCCCTCCCTCTCTCTGGTCCGAGAACCCTCACAGGGTATAAAAGGAGGTGCGAACCCTCCCGGTTCCTACACCATTTTTCTTCCTTTTTCACTTCTTTCACCTCCCTAAACCTCCTTACAACCCCCCGAAGCCCCGGTAACATATTCAACACCCGAAGAACATCTCGAGGCACCAGAAGTCGCAAGAAAAGAGTCTTTCAGTTTCTAAACCCGACCCTCGCAAGGCCCGGTTTTTAGCAATAAAGCATTTCTAGCAACGAAGTGCTGCTGAAATCTTCACTATTATCATGTGAGTTCATACCCCTACATTTTTATGATTTTTATATATTTTAGGAGGGAAATACAAGTAATATACAAGGAAATCTTGTATAAATAACAAAATTATTCAAATAATTTACGATTGTTAGTTTTACTAAAATAAACATACTAGTTTTACTAGTTTGGGATTTATTACAAAAATAAACATATAAATTATAATAGGTATAATTTATGAGTCATGCATATTTATCAATACACTTTGTGGAAATACATATTGCTTTCTATATTCAGAGTAACTTGTGAATATTATCATATAAATTATATTAAATATAATTTATGAGATATCTACAATATATCTATTACAAAGATATTTTTCAATATTCTACACATAACCGTCAATATAGCATTTGTGAGACACGCTTCAAGTACTTATTTAAGTACAAAACAAAAGTCCTGAAAATAATAACCACAGTCTCCTTGAGGGAGAGCGTGACACTTATGTATAGATCTATACGAGACTGACAATCCCACACTTGAACTGTTCGCTACAGTTAGGCTGGCAGGCCTGGGGTGACAATTGTCGTACCATATTTCGACGCCTGAAGAACGTCGTGTTTCAAGCGAGGCTTAGGTCATCAAGCATGGTTATGATAACTCACAATTTGGTATTGAATAATGCGTTTAGTGTATGAATAAAAAAACAACTTCATATAGTTTTATTAAATAATGAAACTATAACACAGTATTTTACAAATGGTAAACTTAGGCTTCTACAGAGAATTCATAATAGTATAAGATATAAAATACTATTTTACTACAGGTAAAAGATTCATCTTATAGTTTTATGTGAATTAAAGCTATATAATACTAGTTCAGAACACCAATACATATACAACAGAAAATATAGGATTTTCTGGGTGAATATACTTATCTCTTTAAGAAACAAATGACAGAGTTATTTTACAAAAATACTTATGAACTCATCAACTTAATTGTTGACACTCTTTTTGAAACTACTTGTATTTTCAGGGAATCGATAAACAGGTATCCAGAAGTTTTGAAGAAGATAGAGTTTCATATAAATATGTCTTTTAATTATACTTTTTGGTGTCAAATATTCAATGATTTGAACACGAATGTAAAGTTATGTTTTATCAATGTAATGAATATTGTACTTTGATTACTATTGTGCATTGTTGTGATAATATACATGAAGTCATCCACTCCCGAATGTTTCCGCCGTTCCGGTTTGTGGGTGTGACAGAACACGAATGGGTTTACTTTCTTATTACCATGGAGTTGAAGTGTGGCAAAAGAATGGGCGAATATCTTTACCAAAAAAAAATTCAAAGATTTTTTTTTCGAGCAATTTCGATTGCTAGATTGTAACCAAGAGACATCACCAATGGAACCAAAGTTGAAGGTCAAGAAAGATGAAGACAATGAAAAAATAAACCCATCAGAATATAGACAAGTGGTGGTTTGTTTAAGGTACTTGACACATACTTGAACGGACTTTTCATTTGCAGGTTGAATTACAAGTCATTTTAAGGAAGAACCGACTACGTTATATTTCCAAGTAGTAAGACATATTTTGAAGTATGTAAATGGAACCATCAACTATGGAATCAATTATGGAAAGAATCTTGAAAAAGAAGTCTTGGTTGGGTTTATTGATAATGATCTTGGAGGTGACACTATTAGTAGTAAAAGTAGAAGCGGCACGAGTTTTTTTATCTTGGTAGGAATCTTTTACATGGAAATCTCAAAAGAAAAATATTATTGCTTTGTGCATGTTTGAGGTTGAGTTCAAGGAAGCGAAGACAGTGAAATGTAAAGCTATTTGGCTTGGGAATCTCGTGAAGAAGCTTATGTGGCATTGAATTATGTCTATCGCCCTATATCAACTGTCACCCTTCATGTTGATAACAAGTCTGCAATTTCATTGATGAAAAATCTTGTGTTTCATTATTAAAGAAAAAACATTGACATTTAGTTTTACTTCAGATGGGAATGTGACGAAAATGGAGAAATGTTAGTCTAATATGTCAATTTGAGGGATCAGCGAGTAGGCATCTTTAAAAAGGTCTTGGCTTACGTGAAACACAGAGAAATGAAAAGTACCATACGCATAAAAGATATTGAGCTTGGTTTAGTTTAAGAGGGAGAATACAAAATATAAACCAAAAAAGGATAGATTTATGGAAGGTTAGATTTCTCGATAATGAATGATAACAAGGAAGGATACCTTTATGGAAGGGTAGCTTCATAGAAGGATAACAGGAAAGTATAACATTCTTTCCAATGAAGGGTAGCCTTTTGTTTAAAATAGTGTCCAAATATTTTTGATTGACATCTATCATCTCTCCATGTTTTATGGAGATTTTTCTATATATGCTTATAATTAAGAAATGAATGTAGTGTACCTTTATTCCTCTAATCTTTCTAATATTAGGAATTGTTAGGCTATAAATAGTGCTAGTCTTCAAGCGTTGTAAGCAGTCTTATTCTAACCATTTGTTTTTAGTATTTGTGAAGAGTAAAAACTTCAATATTCCTTTTTCCAAATTATTTATCTTCCTTAACATTAAAGCTTATAACTCATGACATACATGGGTTGCATCCCTTTTAACATGTAAGGAAGGTTGGTTAGGATTGCAGATGCAGTTTCCGACAAGGAGAATGGGAAGGTTTACAAGGGGTGAATGTAGTAGGGGTGATGGTCAAAACCACGGACATATGTTCATCTTCATATGTTCATAAGAAAAAGATGAGGACGTTGAAGAAACTGATGAGCACAAAATAATGTTAACATAACCTACCAGTTTTTGTAAAGTTTAGTTTCCATGTTTGATTTTGAATTGGTTCTGTGTGACAATCGTAAATTTCTGGTCAAGTCAAAGTCAAATAAAGTCAACAAGTCAAACCGGTCAACTCAAATGACCTTCGTATATTAGGGTCTACATCATGCTTACTATTGTACAACTCACTATTTTTAATTAAAATTATCATTTAAGGATATCACGTGTTTGGAAAATTTAGACCCTAATCAGAGTAAAATGATGTAACTACTCGATAAAACATTAATGCATACCTTACGGGAGCGTATAACACTCATAACAAGGCAAAATGGGGTTTACAAGCCTTGCGTTTCGAAGTTAAACACTCGCAAAAGTCACAAACAAAGTATCTCTCAATCTCTCTCGCTATATCCCAAATCTCTCCCAAATCTCTCTCAAAATCTCTTTCAACTTTTTATAATCACTTGGGGCATCCCGACCCTTAATTTAGTCGAAAACCACTCGAAACGGGAAGATAAATGGAGAAACAGCCTTAAAGAACCGAACCCTCTTGAGAACCGAACCTCCCTTAACGAACCGAACCCTCTTGAGAACCGAACCTCCCTTAAAGAACCGAAACCCCCTTAGGAACCGAAACATATTAGGACCGAACCCTCCTTATAGGACCGAACTCACTTTCGGTCCGAAACAAGTCCTTCGGTGCATTTCGGTCCATTTCGCTCCAATCCACCTTCGGTTCCCTCCTGACCCAGTTCGCGTGCAAGCCCTTAGGACCGAACCTACCTTCCGTTCTCACTCTATGGGACCGAACCTTCGGTTTGGTGTCGCAGGTTCGCTTCTTGACACCGGTTTTCGAGTAGTTTCGTCTTTGAAGCTTGTTTTTCATGATTTTAACATGGATTTTCACCCAAATTCGTATTTTGACATATAAGACCCTATATTATCATATTTTAATAACATTTTGTGGGGGGGGGGGATCCTAATCTAAGAACAATATCTTTTGGGTAAGATATTGTGTTGGAGTGTTGACTTTATCTAAAGTATGACACAAGTTATCCCCCATACCCACATAGGACAACCCCCAGTCACTATTGACCCCTACCTAGTCAACTATTTGCCCTCTCACACCCCTCCTCCAGCTGAATGACATGATCAAAAGCTGGAAACCCCCATCTTCCCTTCCACTTTTACTCACTCTCTCACCAAAGAACAAACACTCCTCTCTCACTTTCCCTCTCTAAGAACTCGAGACTCCAAGACTGATTTTGAGCTTTTCTCCCACATTCAGTAAGTATTCTCATCCTACATTGAACATCCTTCACTCCTTCACTCAAATTATGAATCTCTCATAACAAATGTCGCCATATTTGTTCTTAGATCTTCAACTCTCCAAGCTTGTACCAAGTGTTCTTTACTATGAAACCCCTTTTCTTCATCATCCATCTCAGAAAACCACTCAAGGTGAGTTCATACCCCTACATTTCATGTTTTCTTCAAGTTTTAAGGGGGGGGGGGAATACAAGTGAATACACCAAAAACTTAACTAAATTCAAACAACAGCTTTCATCAGAAAAGTTGAGTCCTATTCACGGACTGTTTTGACCATCTTAGACATAATATCTTTCAAAACTGTTTAATGTGAAAGTAGTTCAGGTTTATACCTTTCTAATGACTACTTGCACATATCCATATGATTTTTCTACAATTTATGGTGATTTATACAAAACTGCCTATCAATTCAGAAACAAATTCGGACCAGTCTATGAATATGAAAAATTGCACACATGTTAGAGACTTCTAAAAATCATAATAAAAATTATGAGTAAACTAGACACATTTACTAAACTCTCAGAGTTTACGGATTCACTTTTTGACCTCGTATGATTTTTCTATGATCTTTTTAAAACAGTGCAGAAAGGTTAAAAACTAGTTAATAGTTTACAACTTACATAACACTTTGTAACATGTCGACCAAAGTGTTTATCCTTGATGACTCTATCTTTTACATGTGTTTTCTGTTGAGTTACACTTAAATAACAGAAATTACTCACTAAATTGTAAGAGTTCTTTATCATTACAAACATACTAGATGAAACATAAAAAGTATAGTTTATGGATTGTGCTTTTCAAACATACTACATAACAAGGGGATTTATTTCCACCACACAAAAAGGTTTTATATTCAAACTACACGCAAACTCGTTAACGTAAGTTGTGAGACAATTCTTCAAGTGTACTCTTAGAGTACGGGTTAAAAATTCCTGTAAGTTATAACCAGAATCTCTTGTAGGGAGAGCGTGATAATTGTATATAGATCTATATTGGGACTGACACCCCACACCTTGCTGCTAGCTACAGCAGGACATGCAGGTCTACGGGTGAAAAAAGTCATAACAAATTTTAGCGTCTGAAAAACGTTGTAACAGGTCATCCGGTTGTAGTATGGTTATAGCGACTCACATAGGGAGTTAACATCATTTAGAGTTTACGGGAAATGCTACTATAAAAAGAGTTTTAACAATTTAAAACTGTATTACTTCGTTACATTTTACGAAACACACTCATACATTTGGTCTTGGGATTTAAGGCTACATAACATTTTATAAGGAAAATATTGGATTTTTCTTGAGTATTCATTACATTTACAAACAAAGGTTTTTCCAACATTTCATCCAAAAGCTTATGAACTCACCAACTTAATTGTTGACACTCTTTCAAAACTATTTGTATTCTCAGGAAACCAGTAACCAATTGCTTTAGAGGATCAGACGCATGACGTCAATTAATACATTTTTGTCATCATAATATAATTGTTTTTGAAACATGTAAACTCATACTATGGTGTAACTTTTTCAATTATATTTATGATGGTTGTATTTACTATGAGCACTATTATACTCGTTGTTGTGATACTATACATGAAGTCATTCCCACCCGGACGTTTCCGCCATCCTTGGTTTGGGGGTGTGACATTCTGATTTCATTTTACAATTCGTTCGGGATCAAAATGCACATTTTAGTTTTATTTTGAAGTTTGATTCCAATTTACCCTTGATTTTGGTTCAGATCTAAGCTTCGAATTCATTTTTATTTTCGTATAGTTTTGAGCTTTGATTTAAGTTTTGATATTTTAATTTCAAGTTTCTTATTGATCTTTGATTTAATGTTTGATTTTTATTTAGTGCAGGTGGTAGTGGTGGAAGTGGTTATCGAAGGTGAAGGTTGTTAGGTCGCGTAATTTTGATGTATTGTGTATGTGCTTAATGCGAAAGGTTGTATCTTAAGTATTCAATTTGTAATTACAAATGTATTTTTTATTTTGTAGTTATGTACACTAGGATTCACAGCGTTTATTACTTAGTTGTTTAACAATCTATCTTAGCCTTGGTGTCTTGACCTGATTGGCCTTTTCCTAACCGAATCCCTGGTGTGAACCTATATATAAGGGATGTTAGTTGTATAGAGAGTACGTCTTTTTCTAGGTTCTTACAACCTTCTTTATAACTGAACCTTTCATACTCTAATCAAAATCATATCTTATCTACGCCTTTGGTGTTTATTCAGTACAATATTTCAATCATAATTTCTATCTTTTTGAATCTATTTGATCCTACAAGTGGTATCAGAGAAAAGATTTCTTTGAGCTAATTTCAAATCATTGAATACATTCATGTTCTTCGAGATGTTCGTCTATTACATTGTTTTTCTAGATCTGTTTCGCATTTTGCAATCTGTTTGCAATTTGATCTGGAATTCATTGTTCAATTAGTCGTTTTGATTTGAATTCTGTATTTGCTCATAGATTTTATTCTTACTCAAAAATTTCATTTGAAATAATGTCAAAAGATGATTCTCATGTTTTTTTTCCAACTTGCCAAGTAGTATCAGCTCAAACACTCGAATTCATATTCTCATTCCACACAACTATGAAGTTTGGGTGTTACATTTTGAATATTATATTTCTACAATTGAAAACCATCGATCACATATCTTGAAATCAATCACCGAGGGTTCTCATAAATTTATAAAGATGAAGGAAACAGTTGACACACTTGTTGATTTCGAACAACCTCGTGAAAGACATAAATATCTAACAACTGAAAAAAGGATAAGATCGAGAATAATTTAAGAGACAAAATAGATTTACGTTTCTCACTTGCACCAAATACATCCATACTTGTAACTTCATGAAAAACAACACATGAAATTTTGGAACAAATGTAGGAACTCTATTCTGGTGATGACGATCAAACACCCTCAGTGCAAAGAACATTGCTTTTAGAGTTTCGATCCAAGAAACAAAAGACTGGAGAATCAACTAATCATGTTTATGATAGATTAAATAACTTGTCGAGCAGATTAATGAAGCACAATTTCACAAGAAAACGAATCAAAGAAATGTGACTTTTCTGCAAGGACTTCGTGCTTAATGGGAGTCAATAGTGTCAATTGTGAAGGCACCTGGGCAGTTTCAAACCAACAGTCTTGCATAATTTTTTGGTATTCTAAAGTCACATGAAGATCAGTTCATGGAAAGTGCAAAATCAATTGTCGATGCATGTCCTTTGGCCTTAGTTGCAAAAGAGGAAGTTGTGAATGTGAAAGAGTTCAGGGAAAAGAATGTTGTTGTTGATTCAGATTCAAATGCTACGAATGAAGAATTTACTAGTGAAGAAAAAGCTCTTATGGTGAGTAACCCCATGAAATTCTTTAAAAACAATATCTCAAAATTCAAAAAATGGTGGAAACTCAAGATCCGATGATGGAGGTTCAGGTTATACAAGTGGAAATTCCTTTGCTGACAAGAAAAAAGGTGATGGTTCAAAGTCCTTCCAACTAAAAGAAGAAGAGAAGAAAGTGAAGAGTGACTCAGGTTACGATTGCAATTACTGCAATGGAAAGAATCATTTCGCTAAGGGTTATGTTCTTAAGAAGAAGAGTAAGAATAAGCAGAAAGAGAAGGATGAAGCTTACTATGTTTAAAAGATCGATGATCTTACAAATATGAACATTCATGGAAAGGCATTGGTAGTGGTGGAAGACAACAATGAAGATGGGAATATTTAAGTATAGTCAACATACACGGAAGATACGGAGTTTTGTAGACTAACTCACGATGCCCTTTTTGTTACTAACATGTCTACAGGTTCGAAAAAAGAAAAGTGTTTGATTGTGAAAAGTCAAAAAGCTCTGTGAGTCAAGGCCACAACTCTGTTGGTGGAGTTTCTAATGCCATTTCTTATGACATGCTTTTCTACGAAAAGTGCAAGGGAACCCATGGATGCATGACACTGTTGATTTAACTTTTATTGTGAAGACTAATAATGTTAATTCTTGCGAGAGTTATTTTTGGTAGAGTTATTTTTGGTATGTTCCGATAGAAAATGGTAAGGTAACAATAGATCTTTTAGGAAAAAACTTCTTGGAGAGTAAAGGGTATATATATTTCAGAACCTTTAAATGTAGTGAATGCTTCAAAAGATGTAGAAAATTTGGATGATCGGATTACAAATCGTGAATCTAGTTTTACTAATCAAAAAGGCAAATCTAAGAAAGTTAATCAAGTTGTTCAGAACAAAAAGGATAAGAAAGAAAGGTTTCAAGCTAAGAAAGAAAGATACAAAATGAATTTGAAAGATACGGAGAGTTTTTGGAAACAACAAGAGAATGTATCAAATTCTATTAATGTTTATAAATTACAAAATGTTGATTGTTCTTGTTCATGTTCAAAATCATATGTGCAAAATTCGAAGTCTAACAATTCATCCGGGTTTTCTAATCAAAAAAATTATTCACAAAAATCTGAAAATTACAAGGTTAAATTCGATCCAAATTCTTAGTACCATAAAATTACTTAATCAAAAAGATTTGTGACATAAACAAATGTTCAAAAGAAGGTTGTTGCAAAACAAAATTTTGTTCTAAAGAAAGATATTTCAAAACAAAAATCAATTTCAAAGAAGGTTGTTGAAAAACAACAGGTTGAAGAAAAGGAATATCCAATTCATTTGATAGCAAAAGCTAAGGCTTTCATTGAGAAGCAATGTAGTTTTGTGGAAATAAATCTTTGTGACATAAAGACCAAAGTTTTCAAAATATTGAAAGATGTGAATATTGTTCCGATTATGAAATCATTTTGGATAGATATGACATAAAGGTCAGTATCGATTGTGGTTGAGAGAGAGAGAGAGAGAGAGAGAGAGAGAGAGAGAGAGAGAGAGAGAGAGAGAGTTGTGGTCCCTTTCTCTTTAACGTTAAAATTAAAGTTAAATATACAATTTTATAAAAGGCAAAATTGGTTTTTTTTAAGTTGAAAGAGACCACATGAACCATTTTTGCAATTATCTCAAAATAAAAAGATGACAGAAGAATATGATTACCGATCGTATTTATAAGCATTTTGCAACCTTTGCATGTGCTTTCCATAAAAATTCTGATAAAACACTTTCATTTCATAAGAATCAGACCTTCTTTTTCCTCCTAATGTTAGGTCATGTTGCTGAAAGAAGTATAGAGATGGAGATCATTATCAAAAAAAAAAAAAAAAAAAAAAGTGGAAAAAAAGCATCGTTACTAAAACCAAGATGGCGATTTCCACACTTGCTCAATTTTTGAAAGGAAACTAATGATGCCACCGGGCTCACCTCCATCATTTTTTTTAAAGTATTCTAAGTATATAACCGAAGAAACACTTTTTTTTGCTACCAAATTATAGTCCGGGATATATTTCAATGCATGAGATACTAATCATAAATGATAGAATATGCATATCACCCAAAAAAGAAAACTAATGAAACTTAACAACTCCATTTTTACAAACATCAGAATACTACCAAAAACAAAATGCAGTGGAAGAGAATTCTCTATCTAAACAGAAAGCATATGCAAATAGCAAATAAGTAAAAAGAAAGCAAACGTCAGAAACACGATGGTCCTACTACACAGATGGCTCAATATTTTTTGCGTACAGCAATTTCAGTTGGTAGAAAAGGCCTAACCTATAAATCACTTAAATTACATTTTCTTACACTTATTACCTAACATGTGGGAATTAGAAGTTTGTTGGAGTTATTGCTAGGTTACTTAGTGATCAATATATAATTCAATGTATTTTATTTAGAGGTGTCATGTAGTACTTTCTTATTCATTCAAACAACACTTTTATTTGAAACAGATCGAATTCAAGATCCAGGAAATTACAATATTATTGTTTCGGTTCCATGAAAGCGTGCCTCTAAGATCAGATTCAGCCTGTATTGAAATTGATCAGTCAATGATTAATCCTGGACTAGTTCTAGCAGATGAGTTAGTTCTATCATGAGAATGAACTGGAAGGAAGAAACTAAGCAGAAGCATTACGCTCTGATTCCATATTGCATGGCACAAATCTGTGAATTCAGATTTGGATGAGAAGTCAAGAAGACCAAATGGTGAAATTGAGAAAATCAAATCTCTGTTTGAATGAATAAGAAAGTATTAAATGACACCTCTGTATAAAATACCTTGACGTATTGAGTAAGACGTATTAAGGGAGTAACCAGAGTAAATTACACGAATGGTCCCTATGGTTAATTTGGGGTAATTTGCACGTTTGGTCTCTAACTTATTTTTTTAACTCGGAAGGTACCTACGGTTTATTTTTGTTGTGCACTTGGTCCTGTCTTACCTAAAAAGACTATTTTACCCTTGATTTTTTAAATTATTTAAATAAACACACCCCCAACCTCACTTCCACCTCACATCACCTTACCTTACCTACTCCATCTTATTTAAATAAATTAAAAAATCAATGACAAAATAGTCTTTTTAGGTAAGACAGGACCAAGCGTGCAACAAATTACAAAAACAAACCGTAGGTACCTTCCGAGTTAAAAAAATAAGTTAGTGACCAAATGTGAAAATCACCCCAAACCATAGGGACCATTCGTGTAATTTACTGGAGTAACCAAACTATAACTCTAGGGAACGTCTAATTCCCACATGTTAGGTGCTAAACTTGCATTTATTAGATTGATTTCCTTTTTTTCCTTGTCACTAGAGGAGTAGAGGTTAGGTTAGGTAAATGTATATGGAGTTACCACTTGGGCTTATTTGAATGTTTAAACTTTAAACACTCTAAACATCTCTGACTCCTAAATTCTCATGATCGAATAAGATTTTTTGAACTTTCCACTATAAAACTTCTTTCCTTCTTTGTTTGAAATTTCTATTTACAACTAAGAGAAACATTTACCACAATTTTGCATCAAAATTCCTTACCTGCATAGGGTTGCTTTGTTTCAAAAATTTCCATGACTATAGAGACATGAGAGAAAACATAGTAACTGATGAAAGATGGAAAAACAAATAACAAGTGCATACCCTTTCTAGGCGCTCAAGGAGGGCATTCTTGAATTGAAGAACGCCATGGCCAATGGATGCAGGATCTAGTTTCTGAGCTTTCTCAAACGCATAGAACAGACCTAATTATGAATACAAAAATTAAAGTTTCTGAGCTTTCTCAAACGCATAGAACAGACCTAGTCATATGCCATTCTAAAAAGAAAGAAAGCAGCACTTAGGTATACCCACATGTATGCATCAGTATTATATATATCGATGATAAAAGTAATTTTATGAAACAGGAATTCCACTTTAATTAGTATATTTGCACTGGTTGCCAAAAAAACTATACGCCATCATCATGATAATTGATAAAGTAATTCCATGAAAACTTATATTGATCTCTTGAATCTTGATACAGAGATTTCAGCAAATTCTGCTACACTTCTTACAAAAAAAAAAAAAAAAAAAAAAAACTTTGTTGATGAAATTGTTGTACTAATGAGGTAAACCCTCCAATGTTATTTATCACTGGTGAATATTGCAAGGAAGCTTAGACATTACATTCATACAATTAATATCAGTCGTCATACAATCTATCAAACTCAAATCACCATTTCTATGTCACTTACTAAAAAGGAAAAAAGAGAAAAAAAAATTAGAAAAGAAAAATGAATTCCTTCTTTCAATTTAGGTGTGAGGAACTTGACCATGTCCTCCTCAGAATTGTGGTCACAATTGAAGGTGTTTCCTTCTTCCTAATGATTGTAGCACAATCTTTCTCTGACTCAAATTACAAATATATATGTACTATTTTTTAATGTCATCCAACTTATATTTCTTTTTATTCCTATAATACATTTAAATAAAACTACATTGCTGTGATTTGAGACTTGCTAGCATCAAGGTGTGTGTATTGCAAACTTTTAAAAACACATATGAGTCTGTAAACTTTATGCTGTTAATAAAACTTACAAAAGTAGGCAACCCTTGGATTTTCTGATTCAATTTCATCGGCAACACGAAGAATAGGTGCAATCTCAACAACAAGAGATGAAGGAACCTTCTCACTATCCATAATACCCTCCCCACCTAAATTACAATCTATTTGAGTCGCCCAAGAAGGTTCTTGTCTCTTTTAAGCCCTTGTTTCTCCAAAAATTGTCTTATAGCAGGGCTTGAACGCAACACAGTTTCAACTTTTTAAAGAGACAAGAACACTTCGTATCCACAGTCAACCAGTGGATTAAATTCTTTCAAAACTCTGCAACTAATCATAAAAATAAGAACTTTGAATCTCTTTATCGTTATGATATATATTACTAAAATAAATCACAAGAAACCCAATTCGTCTAAAATATCATATTACTAATAACTTAAAATTTTCAATCTTATCTCCCATTCATCTTATAATTGAGAATATCAAAATCCATTGATTAGTTTTATCAAATCTTGACAGTGATACGATCATACTGAAAGAGAAAAGAAACCTACGATTTTGAACTTACAAAGTAAGTGAAAGCGTCAAACTTCCACAGAAAACAAACCTCTCAACACCATAGTGATTGTTTTGCTAAATAAAGAGGCTTTTAGGTCAATAATTGTACGAAGTAAGAACCGAGAGCATCTGCAATGCTAACTTCGTGTTACTTTCGTTCCATATCCCATTCAAATTAAGTAGTTAAATAATAAAAACAAGCTGACCTTTGAATTTGAGGAGAGGATTGACTTATTCCTGAGGATATAAAACTTTGTTAACACGACTTTACCAACCCCATCGCATCAGCTTTCTAGAAATCATTTTATGTATTAATTACCAACCCCACTACATCAGTTTTCTAAAAATCATTTTTTTATAATATCTCATAAGGCAGAGCCAAGTGTACCGAGCACCACCTCAGCCTCTTCTTTGCCCATGTCAACACCCTGCATAGGAGAGAGACTCACAGCCTTCCCGAGGAAGACATTTTTTCTTCACTTGCCGAGCTTGAGGGGTTGGGTGCTCGTGTTGGCGGATAATTCAAACTTGAAAGAGACGTTGCAAGACCAAGTCAAGCGCTTAGTTTTAGGAGTCAGAAGTCCCAGTCAGTGGAATAAAGTGGAAGCTTTTTTCTTCCAGTATTTTAGCTCAGTTTGTTATCTTTTCTAGCTATAAATAGGTTGCTTTCTTTGCTTGTACTTGGTATCTTAACTCAAATTAATAAACAAGTATTTCTCTACCGTATACTCTATTTCCAACATTGTGGTATCAGAGCACAAGAGCACAGAGTGTAAACACGAGAGAAGGTGAGTTAAGAGCACAGAGTGTAAACAGAAGAGAAGGTGAGTTAAGCAACACAAATGGTTAATGCATCAAATGCTATGGCCTCTACGCAACCACTGATTCCGGTATTCAAGGGAGAAGGGTACCAGGAGCATAAGAATGATGACCCTCCTCAAATCACATGATCTATGGGAGCTACTTAATCAAGGCTACTCAGAAGACGACGTAGAAGAAATCGTTTTGCGAGAAAATAGGAAGAAAGATGCTAAGGCACTTGCCATCATTTAGCAAGCGGTACACGATAGTATGTTCTCTAGAATAGTAGCAGCCACCGGTGCTAAAGAGGCATGGACCATACTTCGAGAAGAATTTCATGGATATTCAAAAGTTGCTGTGATCAGACTCAAATCACTACGAAGAGACTTCGAAAATCTAGTTATGCGAGAAGAAGAAGCGATAGCTGATTTCCTTTCGCGTTGCATGGATATTGTTAGTCAGATGAGGTCCTATGGCGAAACAATCAGTAAACATACAATTGTCGAGAAAGTGCTCAGGAGCTTGCCTCAAAGATTTGATCATGTAGTTGCATCAATTGAAGAATCCAAAATTTTGGCTGAAGTCTCATTCAACCAACTCATGGGTTCCTTACAATCCCATGAGGCCAGAATTAAACGATCGCCGGTGAAGGTTGAAGAAAGAGCGTTTCAAGCGCACTCTCCACAAACAAGTAGAGGGCAAAGGTACAGTTAAAGTATAGACAGACAATGGGAATATGAAATCCATGCATGACGTACAATATGTACCAGATTTGGGGTACAACCTGCTTAGCGTGGGACAAATGATGCGAGCCGGCTATGCTGTACACTTTGAAGGTGAGACTTCTGTCATTAGCAAAGCACAAGAACCCTTGATCACCATTGAGATAACAGGAAACAACATGTTTCCTCTTGATCTCTCGAAAGTCAAAAGCCTCGCACTTGCAGCTGCAAACAAAACGGAAGAATCGTGATTGTGGCATCTCTGCTACGGTCACTTGAATCAGCAAGGATTAAAGCTTCTAGTTGACAAGAACATGGTACATAGTTAAAAAGAAGAATGAATTGGCTTAAATATTCCCGTACTAATATTATTGATATATATATATATATATATATATATATATATATATATATATATATATATATATAACAATTACACAGGGAGATCCATAAGAATCGGTTCTCTGAAGCTACACAAAAGCTTCTAGATAATTACAACAATCTAATCTAGTTATCTATTTATTATTTGAATTATGTGGATAACCCTTCTCTTTACATTCCCCCTTAATCTTAACTACTACAAGGTTAAGATTGGACTTCATACGATCCAGCATCTGACGGGTAACCGGTTTAGTGAATCCATCAGCTATATGATCTTTTGAAGAAATAAAACGAACATCAAGTGCCCTCATGGCTACCTTCTCTCTGACAAAATGGAAATCGACTTCAATGTGTTTTGTTCTTGCATGGAATACCGGATTCGCGGTTAGATAGGTGGCACCCAAGTTATCACACCGTAGAACAGGTGGTCTTGGTTGACAATCTCCAAGCTCCTTGTACCCATATCACCTCCGCTGTACCATTAGCCAATGTATTATACTCAGCCTCCGTACTTGAGCGTGACACTGTGGGTTGTTTACGAGAACTCCACGAAATCAAATTTGGACCTAAAAACACAGCAAATCATCCGGTAGATCTACGATAATCCAAACAGCCAGCCCAATCGGCATCTGTAAAAACACTTAACAGTGTGGAACCAGACTTTCGAATATTGAGCCCAGTATTGATCGTGCCCTTTACATATCTAAGTATTCGTTTTACCGCTTCCCAATGCATATCTGTTGGTTTGGAAAGATATTGACATACCTTGTTAACTGCAAACGAAATATCAGGCCGAGTTAGAGTAAGATATTGCAATCCTCCAACCATGCTTCTATACTTGAAAGCATCATCATCACTCAACAACTTCCCATAATCTTTTGAAAGTTTATCTGTGACAGACATGGGGGTTGAGACACTCTTACAATTCTCCATGTGAGCTTGATGTATGAGATCAGTCGCATATTTTTGTTGAAACACGTTGATTCCCCTTGAATTGTGAGTGACTTCAATCCCAAGAAAATACTTGAGGCGACCAAGATCTTTGAGTGGAAAAGCCGATGAAAGATTACTAATAAGTTGGTCAACAATGTGTTGAGAGGAGCCAGCAATAACTATATCATCCACATACACCAACATGTAGATAGTATGATGACCATGATGAAACAAAAACAACGAATTATCAGCTCTAGAGGAGCGAAAACCAAGATGATGAAGTTTTTCATTGAGACGAGAAAACCACGCACGGGGTGATTGTTTTAGCCCATAGATAGATTTTCGAAGCCTGCAGACATAATGCTGATGTGTGGTATCTTCAAAACCAGGAGGTTGTTTCATATAAACATCTTCATTTAAGAACCCATGCAAAAACGCGTTGTTGACGTCAATCTGTCGGAGATGCCAATTTTTAGAGACAGCCAGAGCAAGTACGAATCGAACCGTAGTTGGCTTTACAACTGGGTTGAACGTGTCTTGGTAATCAATACCGTATTGTTGGGTAAACCCACGTGCCACCAAGCATGCCTTGTGTTTGTCTAGTGAACCATCCGGATTTAGTTTGGTTTTAAAAATCCATTTGCATCCAACAATGTTAGCCCCATTTGGTCGCGGTACTAATGACCAAGTGTTATTCTTTTGTAGGGATGCAAATTCGTCTTCCATAGCACTCCGCCACTTTGGATCAGATAAGGCCAACTGATGTGATGTTGGTTCAGCAAGGAAGGCCCTCCTGTTGGGATTATAGATAATTGTACCATCATTAAACCGTTTAGGAAAAGATTTTCCAGCTCTTCCTCGTGTGATGATACCAGATGGGGCGACTGGTGGGCTGACCAGAGTGCCTGGTGGAGTGGCCGGAGCAGGAGACATAGATTGGGGTTCATTGGAAGCTGTACCACCGGCTGTAGAAGTTGTACCGTCAGTAGTAGCTGTGACAGTGGGTACCATATCTGAAGTTGCAGGTTCACTTGTAGATGGTGGTGAAATCGTGGAAATTGGCATTGTATGTGTATCAGTAGACGTTCCAGGCATTGAGTTATTCATTGGAACTGTAGCTGCATGAACAAGGTTAGCTAATAACAAGGATGTATCATATTTTCTCATGTGGTCATTCATGATATTAGGTTCTGTTTGAGGAAACTCGACACTCAACAACGATGGTGATGGAGTGTCTGACACAGTAGTTGCAAAAGGAAACCTAGACTCATCAAATACCACATCCCTAGAGATATAAATTCAACCAGTTTGCTTATCGAGACATTTGTACCCTTTATGCATAGAGCTGTAACCCAAGAAAACACATATAGTAGATCGAAAAGAAAGTTTGTGTGTGTTGTATTTTCGAAGACTTGGCCAGCAACCACAGCCAAAGGTGCGCAAGAAATTATAATCAGGTGTGATATTTAAAAGGCGTGTGATAGGAGTAGAATTATGAATAACGGGACTAGGCATGAGGTTAATTAAATAACAAGACGTTAGGAAAGCTTTGTCCCAATATTTGAGAGGAAGTGAGGAGTGTGCTAATAAGGTCAAGCCGATTTCAACAATATGACGATGTTTTCGTTCCGCCATACCGTTTTGTTGGGAGGTATGTGGGCACGATACTCGATGAGAAATTCCACATTGCTGAAAGTATTTGTGGAGTTTGTGATATTCACCCCCCCCCAATCTGATTGTACAGTACGAATTTTGGTGTTTAACAAACGTTCAACATGTTTTTGAAAGGTATAAAAAACTTGTTCAACATCAGACTTTTGTTTAATGCAATAGATCCAAGTATAACGACTGAAATCATACAAGAAACTAACATAATATTGAAAAACACCACTAGAAACTTGAGTTGGTCCCCAAACATCAGTGTGGACAAGCTCAACAGGTGATGAAGTAACATGAACATAATTATTGTAAGGAAGTTGGTGACTCTTTGCACGTTGACACGCATCACAAACTAATGACTCATTGCTAAACGAAAAACCTAAATTATTTAACTTCAAAACCGACTTGACCATTGCTGGTGTAGGATGACCAAGACGTTTGTGCCACTGAAATGATGAAACTTTGGTGGTTGAACCGACATAACGAGGAGAATGACGAATAGGCACCGGGAACAAGCCTCGTTTACTTCTACTGATTAGTAGAATTTTCTTTGTGAGAATGTCCTTAACAAAGAAAACATCAGGATATAGTTCAATAAACACATGATTATCATTGACAAGTCTATTTGCAGAAAGAAGATGTTTGTTAATTTGTGTGACATGTAATATATTTTTGAGAGCAAGTGGTCGTCCTAGACTTGGAATTTTTGAATGACCAACATGAGAGATATGCAAAACTGTGCCATTATCCACCTAGACTTAATCATTGCCTTGATAGCATTCAGGTATGGAAAGGTGATCAAGATCGCTTGTTAGATGGTATGTTGCTCCAGTATCGAGGTACCAATTTTGATCATTGGTATAACTTCCAAATGTGGCACTATTTCCACCACGGTATTCCTCGCTTTGGTATGAATGATTAAAGCGATTGCGACAGTTCACGGCTGTGTGTCCCGGTATTCCACACACTTGACATCTTGGGCCTCCTCCATACCTTCCTCTGCCACGTCCTCGTCCACGATTTCCATTGTTTCGGTAGTGATTGTTGCGCTGATTACTGTTGTTGTGCCCCATAATTTGCTTGGGGTTTTCGAGGATTGTTGGATTCCTGTTTGGTGGCCGAGTTTGCAGAGGATACAAAATCTGTTGACCCATTCATTGCTGTTGTTTGAGCTTCATGGGCGATCAGGTAGGAGTAAAATTCTGAAAGTTTAACTTCTTGATTGTTGCTTAGAACTGTGATGGCTGTAAACAAGTCTCCATGCCCTGGGCCTAAACCGGCTAGGATATACCCAATGACTTCTTCATCAGTCATGAGATGACCAATATTGGCCATGGTATCTGCCAATGATGTCATCTTTTGATAATATTCACCTTTCTTTGTGTTAGAGAGTTGAGTACGAATCTGGATAGAGTTACCTTTGTGTTGAGCCGATAACATTGTTTGAAGAGAGTTCCACAACTGATTAGACGTGTCTGTGCAACGCGTGAGTTGAGATAGGACTTCTTCGGTCAAGGAGGATAGCAATCCACCGAGAATAGCTTGATCCTGGGTTGTCGCTTTGATGTGCTGCATCTCTGGTACCGACAGTGATCTTAACTGCCGGCATGGCTGTGGTTCCATCCAGGTATCCGAACAGTTTGACACCACGCAAGATTGGGACAACCTATGCTTTCCAGAGCAGAAAGTTTGTGCGGGTGAGTTTGCATGTTATTGCTGTAGCAATTTTTGAAGAATTAATGAATGTAGTGGCCATGGTTGTCGATGATTTGAGAAGGGTTAATTGAAAACGGAAGAAAAACCCCAGAAATTGGGCTCTGATACCAAGTTAAAAAGAAGAATGAATTGGCTTTGTTAGGATCGAAACACGAACACGAAACTCTCTCTCTCAGCTCACGAATTATAGATTAACAAGAACACAAAGATTTAAGGTGGTTCGGTCTATTTCTGACCTACGTCCACACGAGGGTAACTTGGAGTTTTTATTTATCTTCAGTGATGTTGGTTTGTAATTTACAAAATACAGAGTAATCTCTTATATAGAGATGGAAATAAGAAGTAGTCAAAAAAACACAGCCGGGTCTTCAACCAGACTTTAAGAAAAAAGCCTCAAAACATGGTCCGTAAGAACCGGATCACCATTCCTTTTTAATCAACATTTTTGACTAACTTTTCTGTGGATTCACACTCAACAATCTCCCACTTGAAGCCACAAAACAATCTTCACTTGTGCTTCAACTGTGCATCTGTATTTCTGTAAAACACTTTTGATCTTGACTCCATCCTAGTTACCCGACCTTCTCTTCAATTATCCTGAAGGCCAGTTGAAGCTATGCAAAGCTTCAACTTTTCTAAGGTGACAACCTTAGTCAACATATCAGCTGGATTTTCAGTTCCTTTGATCTTATTCAACTTCAGAGTGCCATCATTAATTCTTTCTCTGATGAAGTGATATCTCAGCTGTATGTGCTTTGTCTTCGAATGGAAGACGGGATTCTTTGCAAGATGAATTGCAGTTTGATTGTCACAAAATAATGCACAATCATCTTGTTCTTTGCCAAGTTCGTTGAGAAAATTCTTCAACCATATAAGCTCTTTGCTTGCTTCAGCAACTGCCATATACTCTGCTTCTGTGGTTGAAAGGGCAACACTTTTCTGTAGTTTGGACATCCAACTTACTGCAGTGCCGCCCACTGTAAAGACATACCCTGTGGTGCTTTTGTATGAATCTTTACAACCACCAAGATCTGCATCTGCATAACCATTCAGAACTACGTCTTTTCCCTTAAAATTTAATGCCGTCTTTGAAGTCCCTTTCAAGTATCTCAACAACCATTTAACTGCTTCCCAATGTTCTCTTCCCGGATTGGACATGAATCTACTAACAACTCCCACTGCATGAGCTATATCTGGTCTCGTGCATACCATTGCATACATGAGGCTACCAACTGCGGATGCATAAGGAACTTTAGCCATTTCTTTCTTGTCTTCATCTGATCTGGGTGACTGAGCTTTAGAAAGCTTAAAGTGACTTCCCAAAGGTGTGCTTCTGATCTTGGCATCTTTAAGGCTGAATTTCTCTAATACTTTCTCAAGGTACTTTTCTTGAGATAGTGTTAAAGAACCATCTTTGTTTCTGAATATACTCATCCCGAGTATTTTCTTTGCAGCTCCCAAGTCTTTCATTTCGAACTCTTCAGACATCTGTTTCTTCAACTTCTTGATCTCTGACATGTCTGAACCGGCAATCAACATATCATCTACATAGAGTAGTAGAATGATATAAGAACCCTTAAACTTCTTGATGTAACAACAATGATCATTGTCACATCTCTTGTAACCAACTTTTCTCATGAAGTTATCGAACTTCAAATACCATTGTCTGGGTGCTTGTTTCAGACCATACAAACTCTTCTTCAATTTACACACCAAGTTTCCTTTGCCTTTATCCTGAAAACCCTCTGGTTGTGTCATGTAAATGTCTTCATCTAGGTCACCGTGTAGAAAAGCTGTCTTGACATCTAGTTGCTCTAGATGCAAACTTTCTGCTGCTACAATACTGAGAACAAGTCTGATAGTGGTCATCTTCACTACTAGAGAGAATATTTCATTGAAATCAATTCCTTCTTTCTGTTGAAAGCCCTTGACTACTAATCTTGCTTTGTACCGTTTGGTACCATCATGTTCATCCTTGACCCTGAAAACCCATTTATTCTGAAGAGCCTTCTTCCCAACTGGAAGCTTTGTTAAGTGCCATGTGTTGTTCTTCTCAAGCGACTTCATTTCATCTTTCATTTCTAGCTCCCACTGCAATGAATCTTTCAACCCTATAGCTTCAGAGTAACACTGGGGTTCACCGTTTTCTGTCAAAAGAATGTAGTTGACAGATGGTGAGTATTTGTTTGGTGGTCTTGTGACTCTGGAAGATCTTCTTAGTTGAACTTGAGGTGTGACTGGGGACTCTGGAGTTGGAGGACTGGTTTCTTCATCTTTAGAATCATTACTGGAATTATCCCCTGAGCTCCCACTGTCAGTTGAATCATCCCCAGATTCAGGGATTTCGACTGGAGCTTCTTTCTTCTTTTCAACACCTTCAAACTCAACATACTCCTTCTGATCTTCTGGACTTTTGTTGTTTCTGTCTTTGTATAACTCGGCTTCGTTAAAGGTGACATTCTTGCTTCGGATTATCTTTCTGCTCTCACTATCCCAGAGCCTTTAACCCATTTCATCCGACCCATAACCAATGAATGTACACTTCTTGGTCTTTGAATCAAGTTTATCCCTGTCACCATCTTTTAACAAACTGTAAGCAGTACAACCAAAGACTTTCAGGTGTTTGAGACTTACTTCCTTCCCTTGCCACATTTCTTCTGGTAATTTAAAATCCAAGGGAACACACGGTGAACGGTTGATCAAGTAGGCTGCAGTATTAACTGCATCAGCCCAAAATGTCTTAGGTAAACCAGAATTCAACCTCATGCTTCTAGCCCTTTCATTCAGAGTTCTATTCATTCTTTCAGCTACACCATTCTGCTGAGGGGTTCCTGGGACCGTCTTGATCATCTTTATCCCTTGCTTGGCACAATAGTCAACAAACTCCTTGCTTATGTATTCACCACCATTATCCGACTTCAGGCATTTTACCTTCAAATCAGTTTCATTTTCAACAGCAGATTTCCATATCTTAAAAGTATCAAATACATCAGATTTATTTTTAAGAAAATAGACCCATACCTTGCGTGTTGAATCATCGATAAAGGTTACATAGTAGTTTTTGCCTCCTAGAGATGAAACTGGCGTTGGTCCAAATACATCCGAGTGAACAAGCTCCAACTTCTGAGCTTTCGGTGTCTTCCCCGTTTTTACAAAAGTAACCCGCTTTTGTTTCCCGAGAACACAAGATTCACAAAATTCAGTTTCGACTTTCTTCAAGTCTGGAAACTTTCCTTTCTGAGCCAACATCTTCAATCCCTTATCGCTCATGTG
Organism: Lactuca virosa; assembly: GCF_052849685.1. Classification (NCBI taxonomy): domain Eukaryota; kingdom Viridiplantae; phylum Streptophyta; class Magnoliopsida; order Asterales; family Asteraceae; genus Lactuca; species Lactuca virosa. Next base: position 176,239,220 of record NC_136426.1, read on the forward strand.
TCCGAGTCGTTGGTGCCATAAATTAGATGGACTCAGATTGGTGGTTACTGCATGAACACCATCACCAGGTATCTCTACCATGTATAGAGTGCCTTTCTTCTTTCCTTTGGCAATCACCAAGTTGCCTTTGATCACTTTCCATTGTCCACCCCCAAAGTGAACATTAAACCCTTCATCATCCAATTTTCCAACTGAAATCAACTTTCTCCTTAAGTTTGGGATAACCCTGACATCTTTCAATGTCCAGTTGGTTCCCATGGAGGTCTTCAAATCTACGTCCCCAATACCCGTAACATCAAGCACTTGATCATCGGCCAAACGAACTTTGCCAAGATCACATGTTTGTAGGTTCTTGACCATATCTGGGCATGAGACGGCATGGAAAGAAGCACCCGAATCCATAATCCAGGATTCCACTGAATTCTCAACACAGCATATGAGAAAATCTCCCGATTCTTCAGAGGATACATTGTTTACTTCTTTCTTTTCAGCTGGTAGTTTTGGGCATTGGCTTCTAAAGTGACCCTTTTCTTTGCAATTCCAACATTCAATATCTTTTCGGTTCTTGGAATGCCCCCTTTTTCTGGACTTTGATCTGCCTCGACTACGTCCTCTTTCGTTTCTTCTTCCTCTACTTTCTGTATGCAATAAAGAACTAGAACTAGAACTAGAAGTCTCACCATTGCTTCTCCGTCTGATATCTTCACTTACAATCAAGTCACGAATACTCTCGAAAGTGAGTTTAATAGTGCCGGATGCACTACTAACAGCTGTGACGGTGCCTGACCAACTATCGGGCAAAGATGATAAAAGGAGGAGCGCTTGTACTTCATCTTCAAACTTTATTGCAACTGAGGCTAAACGAGAGATAATCGAGTTAAACTCGTTTATGTGAGCGGTAACTGACATGCCTTCCTTCATTTTGGTGTTAACCAATTGTTTGATGAGGAACACTTTGTTGGAAGCGGACGGCTTCTCGTACATGTTGGACAAAGCCTTAAATACTCCATAAGTAGTTGTTTCATTAACAATGTTATACGCAACACTCTTTGCCAATGAAAGCCTAACTACACCCAAGGCTTGTCGATCCAACAACTTCCATTCTTCATCATACATGTCATCCGGTTGTTCGCCCAACATAGGCAAATGCAAACTTTTCTGATACAACATATCTTCAATTTGCATCTTCCAAAATCCATAATCGGTTCCATCAAACTTGTCAATTTTGATTTTACCATCTTCTGCCATTTTTGCAATTTTCTGAAAGAACAGGGACCTGTCTTGCAATTTTCTGAAACTTCAAGGACCAAATATGAGTTTTTCAAATTCTGCTACAGTGTCGTCTTCTCCGGCAGGTCTCCGGCGTACAGTGTCGTCTTCTCCGGCAAGGCTCCGGCGTACAGTGTCGTCTTCTCCGACAAGGCTCCGGCGCTACAGTGTCGTCTTCTCCGGCGAACTGGTTTTCCCGGTCACTATTCCGGCGAACCTTTGACCGGCGATTTGGACGTCTTCCGGTGGTCGAAAAATTCAGAAAAAAATATTTTCGGAATCTTCAGAACGAGACCTTTCCAACGGTATACACCAAAATCGTTTTTGACGAAAACAAATTTCGACCAAAAAACTGAAAATCACCTTCTGGAGCTAAACCAACGCTCTGATACCACTTGTTAGGATCGAAACACGAACACGAAACTCTCTCTCTCTCAGCTCACGAATTATAGATTAACAAGAACACAAAGATTTAAGGTGGTTCGGTCTATTTCTGACCTACGTCCACACGAGGGTAACTTGGAGTTTTTATTTATCTTCAGTGATGTTGGTTTGTAATTTACAAAATACAGAGTAATCTCTTATATAGAGATGGAAATCAGAAGTAGTCAAAAAAACACAGCCGGGTCTTCAACCAGACTTTAAGAAAAAAGCCTCAAAACATGGTCCGTAAGAACCGGATCACCATTCCTTTTTAATCAACATTTTTGACTAACTTTTCTGTGGATTCACACTCAACAGGCTTAAATATTCCCGTAGGTATATTATTGATATATATATATATATATATATATATATATATATATATATATATATATATATATATATATATATATATATATATATATATAACAATTACACATGGAGATCCATAAGAATCGGATCTCTGAAGCTACACAACAACTTCTAGATAATTACAACAATCTAATCTAGTTATCTATTTATTATTTGAATTATGTGGATAACCCTTCTCTTTACACACAGTTTACCATAAATTAGCAAAACAGACTTGTGTGAAGGTTGTATTTATGGGAAGCAGCCCAGACAGTCATTTCCTTCTGGAGGCGCGTTAAGAGCTTCAAGTCCACTTGACTTGGTGCATGATGATATTTGTGGTCCCATGCAAGCTAAATGATTTGGAGGTATTATGTATTTTCTACGCTTTACTGATGATTATACACGTATGAGTTTGGTATACTTTCTAGAACACGAAGGAGAGGCATTTGCTCAATTCATGTTTTTTAAAGCCAAGGTAGAAAAGAAAATTGAGAGGCACATTAAGACACTAAAGACAGACAACGGTGGAGAATTTATGTCAAAAGAATTCATTTCCTTTTGTGATACGAATGGAATACATAGAGAGCTCACTGTTCCTTACACCCCTGAGCAGAACGGGGTGGCGGAAAGAAAGAACAGGACCGTAGTTAAATGGGTTTGAGCATGTTGAAAGAGAAAATGGACTATCCAATCAGTTCTGGGCTGAAGCAGTGGCAACATCTGTATACATACTCAATCTCTCACCTACCAAAGTTGTGATGAATCACAAACCATTCCAAGCATGGAGCGGAATCAAACCATCGGTAAGACATTTACGAGTCTTTGGATTAGTAGCATATGCTTTGATTCCATCTCAGGTACGACAAAAGTTAGATGAAAAATCAATAAAATGTATCTTTTTTGGATACTCAACACAGTCTAAAGCATATCGGTTGTACAATCCTCAAAATGGGAAGATCATTACTAGAAGAGATGTAATAGTGAATGAAAATGAGAAGTGGAGCGGGGGAAAAATGAAATCTTACATCAGGTGCTTATCCAAGTTGATCCGGTCGAAGACCAAGCAAATCCTCTGTCACATGCTGCAACTCCAAGCACTCCATCTACACCACAAACACAACCTAGTTCTACCTCAGAGGGAGAATCAACAGATAGTTCTCCTCCTCGAAAGTTTCGATCCTTAAGGGATCTATATGCATCATGCCAGTTCACTTTTGTAGCAACTAAACAAGATACATATGTTGATGCATCAAGAAAAGAAGAGTGGCACCAAGCTATGAAAGAGGAGATAACTTATATCAACAGAAACGGAACATGGCAACTTGAAGAATTCCCACCAGGTAAGAAATCTCTTGGTGTAAAATGGGTTTTTAAAACCAAATGTGGTGCAGATGGTGAGTTAATCAAGCATAAGGCACGCCTTGTAGTGAAAGGTTACGCACAAGAGAAAGGAGTGGATTTTGAAGAAACCTTTGCTCCAGTAGCAAGGTTCGAAACAACACGCATGATACTAGCCTTAGCAGCTCAACGACAATGGATAATCAGTTCGATGTTAAGTCGGCATTCCTAAATAGCGACCTAGTGGAAGAATTCTATGTCGATCAACCAAAAGGATTTATCGTGAAAGGAGAAGAAAGAAAGGTTTACAAGCTACGTAAAGCACTCTATGGGCTTAGGCAAGCGCCAAGAGCGTGGTACATCAAATTTGATCATCATCTTAAAAAGAAAGGTTGTGACAGAAGTGAAAATGAACAAACATTGTATGTGAAGAAAACAGATACGCCAGACTGTCTAATTGTTAGTATGTATGTAGACGACATCATCTACACCAGCTCCTCGAAAGCAATGGTTGAAGAATTCAAAGGTCAGATGAAGGGAGTGTTTGACATGAGTGACATGGGGATATTACAATATTTTCTTGGTTTAGATGTACAACAAAACAAGAAAGGAATATTCATACGTCAAAAAATACGCAAAAGAACTTCTTTGTAGAATGGGAATGCAGAACTGTAGTGTTGCTGAAACACCAATGAACGTAAATGAAAAACTGAGACTAGAGGATGGAGAAGAAAGGGTTGATCCTACAAGATACAGAAGCATGGTTGGAGGCTTAATTTATCTGACTCATACAAGACATGACATTTCTTTTCAGCTGGAATGGTGTCAAGGTTCATGCATCAACCATCAAAAAACCATATTGGAGCTGCCAAAACGATCTTGAAGTATGTGGCTGGAACAACGACTTTTGGTCTTTGGTATACACAGGCTGAAAAAGTTGAGTTAGTTGGATTCTCAGACAATGATTAGGCAAGCTGCATTGATGATCGAAGAAGCATATCTACCAATGTATTTATGTTTGGCACAGCAGCGATAACCTGGAGCTCAAAAAAAACAAGATATTACTGCACTCTCAAGCACAGAAGCTGAATACGTGGCTGCAACTTCAGAATCATGTCAGGCTATATGGATCAGGTCTATCTTGAAGGTACTTCAGCAGGAACAACATCAAGCAACAAGCATCTACTGTGATAATCAATGAACAATTTTTTTGGCAAAAAATCCTGCTCTGCACAACCGAACAAAACATATTGATACACGGTTTCACTTCATTCGCAAGTTGGTAGCAGATGGAGAAATAAACATCAAATATTGCAACACAAAAGAGCAACCTGCACACCTTCTTACAAAAGCATTGTCAGCTACAAAATTTGCATATTTTAGCGGAAAAATGGGAGTAAGGAAGTTTGAATTAAGGGAGAGTGTTGGTGGATAATTTAAACTTGAAAGATACGTTTCAAGACCAATTCAAGCGCTTAGTTTTAGGAGTCATAAGTCCCAGTCAGTCGAATAAAGTGGAAGATTTCTTCTTCCAGTATTTTAGCTCAGTTTGTTATATTTTCTAGCTATAAATAGGTTGCTTTCTTTGCTTGTACTTGGTATCTTAACTCAGATTAACAAACAAGTATTTCTCTACCGTATACTCTATTTCCAACAGCTCGGTCATGTCGAGCTCCACGTAAGATATCCTCAGAGCACCTTGCCTCTCTATTTATTGGAACAATATTTATATTTTGGGTTAGAAGTGTCAACTGGTCAAAGTTATTGATACAATTAGTAATTACTGTAATAAGCAGTTAGAATTGTTAGAACAAAATATCTGTAACTTCCTTCTGTGTTTCTTCTTTGTATAAATAGAAGGTAGAGATGTAATAGTTAGTTAATGAGAAAATTCGGTTTCTTCTTTCTCAATTATACTTACGCAATACGGTATCAGAGCGTAATTTTTCCGCATTTTTTTTCAAATTGATGATTTATTTTGTTCAGAGATCATCTTGCTTCTTTGATTCAATTCGATGATTTCATAGTTTTGAAATCTTCCTATTAATTCTTGATTGGTGAATTCGATTGTTTAGATTCATCAATTCTTCTCTCAATCCTTTTCGATTCTTCATGTTCTATTTTTTTCTGTCGATCGATTTTTTTTCTTATCTCAATGGAAAACGCAGTTAATCCACCAAATAATGGAAATCCTGAACAAAGAACTTCAAATTATCCATATTATATTCATCATTCGGATAATCCTGGATCAATTTTGGTATCTCAAATTCTTACAGGAGAGAATTATGCTTCTTGGAGTCGATCTATGAAGATCGATTTATCGGCTAAGAATAAATTTGAATTTGTTGATGATTAGATTCCACGACTAGATGCTATTGATCCTGAAAGATTGAAGTTATAGTTACGCAACAACAATGTCATCATTTCATGGATACTCAATGCAATTTCTAAAGAGATGTTGCTTCGATCATTTATTTGGGGACAACTTCGGCCATGTGGAAAGAATTCCACGAAAGGTTCCAGCAAAATAATGGACCTCGTATATTTCAAATAAAAAGGAATCTCATGAATCTTACTCAAGGTAATGATTCTATCAACATTTATTAAGCAAAACTCAAGATGATTTGGAAAGAACCGGCTAATTACAATGTTCAATGTACTTGTAATGCTGCTAGAGGTCTTGATCAAACAATGAGTTTTCTAATGGGGCTTAGTGACATTTATGTTCAGATTAGGGGTCAAATTCTGTTAATGGAACCAATTATGTCTGTTAATAGAATCTTTTCTTTACTAATTCAAGAGAAAAGACAAAGAGATGTGAATGCAGGTCAACAAAATGACTCTGTTATGGCTTTCAATGTCAGATCTAATGCTAATTTCAATCAGAATTCTAATAAAGTTTAGGTTCCAAATCGCAATTCTAATCAAAACAGTTTCAACAAAAGCCGTAATTCTGCCTATTGCACTCATTGTAAGCGTACTGGTCGTACCCAAGAAAAATGTTATCGCCTTCATGGTTTTCCACCTGATTATCGTAACAATTTTCAAGGTGAAAATTCAAAGATTAATGTTGCAACTATTGATACTAGAGGGAGTCAAGTTCAAGGTCAAAATCAAAATGTTTCTGAAAACAATGATGGTATGATTGAATTAACCAATGAGCAATGTCAACAAATCATTTCAATGTTATCTGGAAAGCTTGCATCTGTTAATGTTGTTTCTTTCGAAAATACCCCCGCAGGTAATCATTTCATTCTTACCTTGAATGAAGGTATTTTTATATCTAATGTCTAGATTCTTGATTCTGGAGCAACAAGTCATGGATGTAATAACAAATATATGTTTTACACCATGAGATATGTTACAAATACAAGAATTAGATTACCAAATCAAATTATTATTCCAGTTGAAAAGGTTGGAAGTGTCAAACTGAATGATTAGTTGGTATTACAAGATGTCTTATTTGTTCCTCAATTTGAGTTGAATATGGCATATGTTACTTCATTAATAGATAATGATAAGGATTTAATGGTAAAATTGTACTATGATCATGCTATCATCAAACAAATTTCCAACAAGAGTGTGATTGGCAAGGGTGAAGTCATGGTTGGACTTTACATGCTGAAAGTTGAGGAAGTTCAAGTTCTTGTAAATGTTGTTGCTCCACAAAGATGACATCAACGTTTGGATCATCATTTTTTTAATAAAAACAAATTTTTATACAATGTGTTGAATTATGAAAAACAGTGTACTTCAAATCCTTATACTGTTTTTCCTATTGCAAAACAGACAAGTTTAATTTTTATTTCTGAAAATAATATCTCAAATACACCTTTTGAGCTGATTCATTATTATATTTGGGGAACATATCATATCAATTCTCATTAAGGTTTTAGATATTTTATAACTATTATGGATGATTTCACAAGGTATACCTGGATTTATTTGATAAGGAATAAAAGTGAAGCTCAAACAGTCATTCCTCAATTTTTTTTAGCATGATTCATAGACAGTTTGGTATAAATATTAAATCTTTCAGATCTGACAATGCGAAAGAGTTGCATTTTACTGAATTTTTTAATACGGATGAAGTTTTACACCATTTCTCATGTGTTGAAAGACCATAATAAAATTATGTGGTTGAAAGGAAACATCAACACTTATTAAAAGTGGAAAGAGCTTTGTGCTATGATGCTCATATTCCTTCTATCTATTGGTCTAAATGTGTTCTTACAGCCACTTATCTCATCAACAGAACACCATCAAGGTCAATTGGGCATATTTCTCCTTATCAATAGTTATATGTGTTGGGTACAAAGTTCTCCAATAGATGACTAGTGATGGCTTGCCTTGAGAAGACCCACTTACATATGGGATTCATACCTTGTGACATGAGAGAGAGAAAGAGAGAGAGAGAGAGAGAGAGAGAGAGAGAGAGAGATGTTAGCACCTCTTATATAGTGGGTTGCACACCACTAGTAGAGTGTGCTTGAGAGATGTAGTTCATAGAGAGTTATGAGTGAGTTAATTATGTTGACTAGATTTAGATCCTTTTTTGTAATCTCCTCATGATAATCGAATACATCTTTTAGCACCCAAATCACCGTGTTCTTTGTGTTCTTACTATTCTGCATGCCAAATGAAAGCAGTTAATTCACTATATTTGGTATGAGAGCGAGTCTTCGAAGATCAAAGTGATTTTTTGAAGAAACGGTTCTTGATTTGTCTACATTCAACACAGTTGGAACGTTTATGGTGAGTCTCTCGATGATCTCTCAAAATCTCTTAGATTCGTGCTAGATTTATATAATTTTTTTTTGTCATTTTGACTCATTGGATCAATTTTTTTTTTTCAAAACCCAATTGTTATGATCCAATAAATTTTTTCATTGATCAAGCCCAATCCAATCCTATTTTCTAATGTTTTATTTAATTGTCAACTTGAAAATATTCTTTTTAATCAAAATCTAGCCCAAAAGTGAATTGAATTATTTATTGTTAATCTCGAGCCCAAAACTGAATCCATTACTGTTCATTGTTTGTTAATCCAGTTTGAGCCCACATATTTCGAAATTGTTAATGACCATGGATTAACTTTCAGTCCACTATTCCATGCCTGATTTATTATTATGCATGGATGTAACGCCCAGAAATAATGACATAAAATTTTTCATTTTTAGATTGATAAAACATCAAACCACGTCATATCATATCATACTATACTATACTTATAAAACCAAAAGGAAGCATTTTTTCTTTCACCACATTAATTCGAAACTCCCAACTTTTCATATTTCCCTATAATATACTTTCTAACTTAAATATGTTATTAATTATAAATATTATCATAAATGGAAGACTTCTTGAATTATCAATAACTTCATTATAGTGTTAAATGCATAACCTAAATTATTATATCAAACAAACTTAAAAATATAGTGTAAAATTTAAATCCTAAAGTAAAATATCAAATAAAGTTTTAAAAAAACTAAATATATATTTTTTACAATATTTAAAAAGAAAATATTAAATATAATAAACGTAAAAAAAACATAAATCTAAAAGAAAAATTAACTAAAGATCTCCAAAAACTATTTTTTATAATAACTGAAATTCAGTTAAGTTTTTTTTTTTAAAATTAGTTTATAATAATAATAGTTAAAATAACATAAAGTGACAAATTAAATTATATTACATCACAAACAATGATTGATAATTTAAATAATCATCATGATGAAATTAAAATGTCATCAATTTTTCTTTAAAGTTAATAAATCATTACATTAGTTAATTAAAATAGATAAGAAATATAAATAATTTTATACACACGTAAAGCGTGAGTAGATACCATCAAATGATTCGATTTTAGTAAGTGTTATATTATCTATTGTTTAAATTAATTATAATATTACATTAACTAAATGTCTAAATGTAATAATAATAATTTTTTAGTTAATATAAATGATAAAAATATTTTCAAGGACATATGATTACTAATAATGGTTATAAATTGATTAATAATCTTAAATAAAAGCAAAACCTAAATTTTAATCTTAAATTAACTAAACCTGAATATTAAACTAACACCTTTTACTTCTACTTATAAAATTATGTCTTTAACGTTTAACATATTATACTCAACTTATTAGTTTGGATGTGTTGTTGAATGTGGATTATTGTTATTTTAAAGTCACAGCTTTGAATAGTATAAAATATTCCAATTATTAATTTTAATATAACGTTAAAGGGTTCATTTAATTTAAGTTGAAATTTCAATTAAACTTAAAATAAAATCCAAAGTATTTTATAAATAGTTAAAATATGTAAATTGTAGTGTTCAATGCAAAACCTAAATTGTAATCCCAAAATAACTAAAAAAAATCTAAAACTATTTTTATAATGATTAAGAGTTTCTAAATAAGTAGTTTAAAAATAACTTACAACAACAATAGTCAAAAGTAACAATATAAAAAATTATATTGTTACCTTTAAAAAGAAAAACAATGTTTGATATTTTTAAATAATTACAATGATAGAAATTAAAATGTTAAGAAAAAGTTAAAAACAAAATTAATTAACATGACAATTATTATAAGTAACATTAAACCATATATTATTTTTAATTTTTTTTATGAGTAACCCGTGAGTAGAACTCATTGAGACGATGGATATTATATAGTTTTAATAGATGAATACATTGTAATATCATTCAAAATAATCGATGTTTAACAACAACTTAGTTTATGAATTATTATATCAAAGTTAACAACCTCATTGTTATAATTAACAAAAACATATATATTTATAAATATTTCAACTATTTACTAATTTTCTGCCCAACACGTGGGTTTTCTTTTAGTTGTAGTCATAAAACCAATGTTGTCAAATGTATTGATACATCATCAATATCAGAGTGAATCGTAACATGCGGAAACATGTGGTGTGTGCTCTGCAATCATCCCGAGCTCTCTCATTTGAAAACCGAAGTACCTGAAATATAAACTAAAAACCGTAAGCACAAAGCTTAATGAGTTCCCCAATATAACACATACCATACATAACTAAGCACATACTGAGCCCCGTCCACTGATATACGAGCCCCACCCACACACACATAATGGGCCCCGCCCACAGAGATACGGGCCCCCTCCAACTATAACACCATAAATTTTCAAACAAATTTTTCGTTTTAATTTCACATAAATCTCATAACACATTTCACAAAATCTCATTTATTTAATTTACAAAACATAACTCCATAATCAATAATCCAGGATCCTCAAAATATAACTATTTCTCTGGTGTGTACAATCAAGTCGGCGCCTTCCCGCGATCCTGAAAAGAACCTGAAACACATATCACATAACACTGTAAGCACGAAGCTTAGTGAGTTCTCCAAAATACCACGTACATAAACTTAGCCACTCCAGGCAATAGCTCTACGAGACCTTCCGGTCAATTGTGTCTCAGTGGGACCTTCCGGTCCCACAACTCTGGTAAACCTTCCGGTCCTACCCATGATGACCTTCCGGTCCTAACTCTGTTGACCTTCCGGTCCAACCCTGTTGGCCTTTCGGTCCAAACCATGCAAACATATACATATCACATAGAACATATATCACATAACACTTATAAACACATAAGACCTTCCGGTCACACATATTTACCACTCCATGTAAGGTATAGTGAGAAGACTCACCTCGAATGACGAACAGCCCCTGTAAATGCTGCTGCCATGCACCGACCTCTAACTCTGATCCAAATCCACAATTATCCCAATTAGGAACTAAGTCCAAACTCTCACTCATTAGGTCTAAAGGTAGTCCACTAACCAGCCCATCAATGACCTAAAACCCATTGGGCCCTCCAAGGCCCAATAATAAATGGGCTCTCCCGAGGCACAACTCTCAAATCTAAATGGCAAGCCAAACTCAAGGGCCCAAAGCACATATATATAATCCTCTGGTCCAAGAATCTATTGCAACAAGCCCAAACTCCAGGCCCAGCAGTCAAGGCGCAAATGATATTTAGCCAAAAAGTCCACAGTGAGGTTACGCGGAGCGTACCTCCCTTGGTACGCTCAGCGTACTCACAATCCAGATTTGGCCATCGGGGAAACTGGGGCAGTACGCGGGGCGTACAAGAATTAGCTCAGCGTACTCCCCAGATTCACACTTTCTACTCCTTTGGTCTTGATCGGTCAAGACATTAACTCAAATCTCAGATCTGGACTCCCTAATGGCTCTTACTCCATAAAGTCAGTGACTTTAAGCCTTTGCATGGCTAGAAAGGTCACAAACACCCAAAACACTCACTCCCTTATCTCAAAAAGCTCATAACACATGCATGGCTTGATTCCAACGACCAAGAGTGGATTTTTATGACATTACACCACTAATATACTCAAAAGGGGTTGGTCCTAGTCTCTGGAACTCAAGATCTCATAAAGTCTCCACCTTTTTGGGACAAAACCCTAAAAGTATCATCTATGATGCACATAACAAAAAGGTGGTAAAGTTTGAAGCTTTATACCTCTATATGAAGCTCCCAACTCATATTTGCTCAGATCCAAGAGCTTGGACTCCCACTCCTTCTTCTCCAAAGCTTTCTCTTCTCTTCAAGAACACATAAACACTCTCCAAGGCTCACAAATGCACTCACAAGCTATAAAACGAGGGTTAGGGCACACATAGGGTTTGATGTCTGAGAATGGTGGCTAGAAATGAGGCCATCATATCCTTTATATAGGGGACTCACCCTAAATTAGGGTTTTCACTCTGGGCCTAGTACGCCCAACGTACCCTTTGGTACGCCCATCGTACTAGGTGGCTCTGCTTGAAACCATGCACATGAGTACGCTAAGCGTACACACATGTACGCCCAGTGTACTCTGCTGCCATCTTTTTCAATTAAAGGACTTATCATGCCATAACTTCAAACATCCATTGCTTCCTTGATATAACTCTGTTTCCAATGAATCTCAAACCCACTGGAAAGTGACGAGATGCCCTAAGCTTCTAGCAACTCGTCGCAACCCCGAGACCTCCTCATGCCCGGTTGCAGCCCACGAACCCTAATCACGGACAATCCGAAACAAGATGTTACAATTCTCCCCCACTTGAATCAGATTTCGCCCTCGAAATCTTTTCTTGCTAACACCTAAAACGAACCCAAACCCGAGAAGCACCACCGAAGGTCCTCATATCATACAACAATCACTTCCAAAGACACCCGATCCCAACAGGGACTCCCGACCCGAAGAAGGACAGACCCAACTGCCGCTGCGGTACTCGATATGACTCTCTAGCACTTGAAAACTCTAAGAACACTCTTCCAACTCTGATTCTCTAATCGATCCTGATCGCAACTCAAATGGAATGGAAAGGATGAATCCAAAAACTCTGACATCAAAGTCAAGAAAAAGATCATGCTCGCCTGGAAGTATCCTCTGACCTCTATAGACATAAGGCCCAGCTCCCTCTCAAATATCCCCTTCAACACTAAGAACCAGGTCAGCTCTCGACCCAATAGAGGATCCTCCAAAGGTTACTCATTGCATATCAGGAACGTCTTACCGACTTCCTTCTTACAATAACTATCTCGGCTCATTGCGACACACAAGTCACGAAGTTCGCTTTACCCCAAGCGAATACTACAACTCATCTGAAATCGTCTCACCTTCGACCTCTGTCTTCTACCAACCACTGATTCCATGCGTCTCGCGGTTCTTCCTATACCCACGAAACTGACCCACTCCGGTCTAAGACATCAGATGGAGATCAATACCCCTCATAATGAAACCCATCTGTGAATCCGAAACCTCGACTTGCCTACTCAATACACCAATGGATCCAAACTCAATCTCGAGAGTCTGATTCAACAACAGAATTGGAACCACTCATTTCCAATCTGTTAGTCAACTCATGACCCAAGATTCGCGAATTTACGCACACACCATCTCTCAATTCCTTCCGATTTCGATAATACCTCCTCATCCCAGGGATATAACGATTCCGACCGACACGGAGACCCCACTCTCACCACTGTGTCGGCAACCAGGTTCCCGAAAACTCAAGTGGTAAGGCTACCCAATCCTAAGAACTCCTCTGCGTCATACTCTGACTAGTGAATACTACAGCTCTCCGCTAAACAATATTTTCTCTTATCGACTACTGAGTGCTACGGTCCCTCCCTACAGTCTTAATACGCTCCTTTACTGTCACATGAATGCTACGGCTCCACGCAGACTTACGACACCCTCTCACTGACTCGTGAATGCTACGACTCCCCGCAGTATTACAACACTCCCTCACTAACCAGTGAATACTATGGCTCCCCGCAGTATCACGATACTCTCTCGCTGAATAGCGAATACTACGGTCCCCCGCAGTATCACAACACTCTCCCGCTATCCAGTGAATACTACGGCTCCCCGTAGTACCACGATACCCTCTCCTACTGACTCATGGATGCTACAGCTCCCCGTAGTCTTACAATTACTCTCTCGCTCACTGACTCACCATCGGCTCACTCCATGGTTTTTCCCCGATAATCCCAAGTGATTACCCCCACTCGGATCCACTCGCTCTCTTATCACCTCATAATCTCATCATCAAGTCATCACTACGCTGGGTTCACTAACTCATGCTCCACAACCCAACATAGATAAGTGCACACACCCACTCAGTTTATGCACCACCACTCCTAATGTAAGTTCTCGTAGGCAAGACACTTTTCTCAGCACAGATACACCCTTAGACAGTCCCACTCCGACGACAATTAACTGAGGGGTTCCCACCGGAACAAAAGTCGCTCGATACTCCACTCGCCATCTCACAACTCGAGTCTCATCATGACCAACAATTAGGATATCATACATGGGTACCTCGGTACACCATGACAGCATCTCACAATATCTTGCCTCAACCACTGATCTTCCACTCATGCAACCCGAAACCTCGAAATACTCCCATCTCACAAATCGAAACATGGAGGAATTATCAACGACTGAAAACATGTTGACAAAAATCCGAAGTTCCATCCTCTACTGATCTCCACCCATACGAAACTACTCATACCGACTCTGAAATTGGTTGACAAATCAACTGCTGCCCCTCCTGGAGTATAGATCTCAATCTATACTGATACCCACAAATCTCAGCAATTGCACCCTAAACTCAGCAACCCAACCGCCTCGAACTCAACATTTGCAAACCGGAAAAATCCCTGGTCACAATAAATTCTCTGACCAATAGCCACCTTCCGTGGATCCACTCATCCTTTCTTAAGCACATGCAAATACATCGTCTCGCCTCATCCACTAATAACCCGAGTCTCATGTGTCTGCACCGCAGATCTCCATAACTAGTTCTCCAACTGCTCCTAAACAAATCTCTGATCCTCTTAATAAAATACTAAGTTCTCCCCCACTCAGAGTTCGAACCATCACCAATTGGCATACCCACAGTCTACTCCACCGACTGTTTCACCAGGTGCATCACACTTAACTCTTGGAACGTACCACGTAATCACTCAATGATCTTCCCGATAGAAACCAAGCAACTCCAAATATCCCGTAGCCCAGACAAAAATCTCAGAATCCTCCGGACGTGACTGCCTCTAGTCATCTCGAAGCCTCAGACCGACACACCGCCGGACACCCCAACTGTTCCGAAATAATCCTGACTCACGGTCTGGAAATAATGCACTACACTACTAGAAAAACAGCCTTTTACGACGCTCAATGCGTGTCGTAAAACGCTCAGACGACGCGCAAATGCGTGTCAAGGAAGGCCTTATCATAACGAGACACGACATGCTTTTGCGCGTTGTCTATTTACGACGCGCATTTATGACACGCATTTACGACGCTCATTTACGACTCGCATTGCGTATCATTAAAGCCCCTGTCAAGAGAGGCCATGTCATAATGAAGATGACACACATTTTTGCGTATCGTAATTTTAAATGTTTAAAAAAAAATATAATTTATAGATTTACTAATTTTCAAATTGCATTTTAATTTAATGTCTCATAATAGAAAATAAAATACCATATACAAAAAAGAAAATCCATTGCATAAAATTTAATGTCATACAAATAATAGATGAAAGTACATTGCTATTTCTTCTATTTATCGCTATACTATTCGATGAAATTTCAATGTGACATTAAATTAATCTCCCCAATGTGACACAAGAGACAATTTGATTCCATACAACTTGAAAAATGTGGGCATCCGACCTCAAAATTTTCTATCTTTGCAAAAATCTTGTTACGCACTCCCCATGTGCGAATAACCTACAATTTTCCATAAATCTTACAACTTAAATTAGTATATGATAAGAAACATCTAATGGAATCACAAAAGAGAAACCTCACCTCCTTATCTTTATCAGTGAGAGTTGGCAGCTCAATACATATTTGGGATACATGCAAGGTGAATAACGAACCAGATAGAGTAGCAGAATTCTTTATCAAACAAACAACATCCTCTCCTTTCACCTCATTTACCCGTGTATTAATAAATCAAAATTTGATAATTTGCAAATCATCCAAGGTTATAATTTTTCCTTACCTCCAATTACTTAGTTAACAGTTGATAATTTGCAAATCATCCAAGGTTATAATTTGCGCCTTTAAATTTTGATTAAAAAGTTATACACAAGGAAATGTAGCTTATTATTATATGGAGGAAAGTTGTGTGCATACTTCCAGGCATCAAGAAAGACAAGGGCTGCTTCAGGTGAAGTGATGATGATCCAATCAAAATAGTAGCTGCCACCATAAAAGCACAAGAAAGAGAAAGAATTAAAACCTAGTTAACATACTTGAAGGTTGAAGCTACAAGTAGAATCATAAGAAGATGAAGTTACCACTTAATAGAGCAGAAACTCCGTCCAGATCAGGTAAATGTTCATGTTGAATTAGGGGAAGCTCCAAACAATTGATCTCATGTGGTGCCTATTTAAATAAAAATTACATATAACATCCAAAACTATAAGATATATTACAAATTTTTGCGCTGTAGCAATTTCCATTTCATGACTATAATGTCATACCTGATCTGAAGGAGATATCCCACATTGTCCAGTTGAATCATGAACAAATAATCCCAGGTGTATCCATCACCTGAATTCAACAACTGTCATTGTCCTCAAAGTCTAAAAATTAAAATATTTTATAAAGTTGTTAACTTGATTAAAAAAACATGGTTTGTTGGGATTAATAAAATCAAGGAGAATCATAAACCCGATTCGTTTTCAAAAGTAAGACATTAAGATTCTAAAATGTAACTATTTATGTACAAAAGCCTTACACCTCATGTGTTGATGCTAAAATATAACTCTTTATAACTCTTTATGTGAATATATCACCTGCAGATACATAAACATGTATCAAAACATGATGAAGGGAATGAAAAAGCTTAAAAGAAAAGACATGCAAAAATTAAGTGGACCAATTCCACCAGTCATCCCAGCATGCCCCAAGGAACCACTCGAAATAAAAAATATAAAAAGATAAAAATATAGAAAACCAATTTGACCGGTAAAACATTAAGAAAAGAAATGTAACACACCTACGGAGTTTTATAGAACTGGAACCATATCTTCTGAATCCAAGGAGTGTGAAAATACCCACCCCTTCTCTAGATGCATTTGACTTGTTTGATAAACTCTCAGTTGACTCTGGTTACACAGAAAAATGAGAACTCAGGGGCATTTTAGACAGTTGACTAATAGCTATTTATGTACCTCATTTTTTTGTTGCCAAATTGCAGCTATACTTTGCTCCTGATCATCAGGGTTACCTTGCAGCTATGCTTCAGCAGCATAATCATTAAATCAATAGTGTCCTAGTTACAGCTGGCCAATATACGATATACTATTTTGGGACAATTCAGGAGTTATGGGACATAAAACAAAAATCTGTGCAAAACTTACCAGAAGGTACTGTAATTTGAAGAACGGCAACCTTACTTGAAAAAAAATTGGTTTACGAAAAATTGAGAAGAAGACCAAGTAATTGTGGCTACCTGAAGTCGATTTCCCGATTTCTATTTCTCTTTCTCCCACTCCAGTCTCCGTCTTTCTGTTGCTGTGATAGAGAGTTTCCTTCCGGCACTGGGATCAAAAATAATTAATTTAAAACATGAAAATGAAAATGAGTAAAAATAATTAATTTAAAATATGAAAATGAAAATGAGTAAAATAATTAATCCTGGAGCTTTTGAACACCAAAGATCTCTTTGCAACCTCCATGTACTCCTGTGGCTAAATTTACAAAAATAATTAATTTAAAACATGAAAATGAGTAAACTTTTTCATCTTTATTTCAAGATTCAATCTTACATCAGTTCCAGCAACAGGAAAGTTGAATTTTGTTACATCAGGTTCGTTCTTGAGGATCTTGGATGCTCTAGCAAATGATGAAACTACAAGTCCGTTCCAAGATACAATGGCCTGTGGATTTGGTCTGTTAAGCACAAATGACAAGAATACCCTTGCGATAAATATTTTCTTCCTTATCAGTTTTAGGGTTCCTCCCTAAAACTAGTCGCTACCTACTTATATATTTAGTAATATATACAATCACATAAAGAAATAAGTTATATATTTACTCACCTGTCTGGATAACACAGTGGTGGCATCCAAATGAGCAAAGGTTGTAGCAGGGGCATAAATGGCTTGGATATATGTAATGGAACCCTTTTTGGTGGTTATGATATGTTATTAAAGCCCTCCAAGATCAGTTTCCAATGTTGGTTGATAACCCACAGCAGACGGAATACGCCCAAGTAAAGGAGACACCTCAGAGTTAGCCTGTTGGTATATAAAGTCAAACATTAATTGGTAAAATTTTGACATTCATCAAG
Organism: Lactuca virosa; assembly: GCF_052849685.1. NCBI lineage: Eukaryota > Viridiplantae > Streptophyta > Magnoliopsida > Asterales > Asteraceae > Lactuca > Lactuca virosa. The sequence goes on from NC_136426.1 coordinate 176,257,479, forward strand.
AAAGAAATGTTCTTTTCTTACTTACTTATGTGAAACAGATAATGTTGTCAATAAAGAGAAGAACATCTTGACCTTCAGCATCTCTGAAGTGTTCAGCACTCAGGCAAACTTCTTTCAAGAAGCTGACTACTGCAGAAGGGCTTAGGGAGCCTATACTTGCCTATCATTAGCAATCCTGAATCCTGAAATCACACAACACAGGTTTGCTAACTGCTTGAAATTATCATCAATCATTACACATAATTTGATGCTTTTATTTGTTAAATACTTTGACAATGACATAACCATGAAATCCGGAAATTGGGAATGGAAAACATATATCTATATAAAGATTTACCTGCTTGTCGCCTAGCTTGATGACACCACTTTCCATCATTTCAATGTAACGATCATTACCCTCACGTGTACGTTCTCCAACACCAGCAAAGACAGAGAAACCACCTGAGGAAACAAAACAAATATTATTTACAAGTGGTGTCAAGAAAATCAAGGTGTTGTCTAAATTATATAAAGAAGAGCTAATTAGTAATCACCATGGGCTGTGGCAACATTGTTAATAAGCTCCATGATTTCAATGGTTTCCCTGATCCTATCCCTCAAATTATCATGTAAGAAAAATATTTTTGCTTGATATATTGTGCACATAGTATGATTATTGGCCTACCATTCACATGTGAGTTGTAAGCCAGCATTACTTGTGAACACATTCAGGATCTGGTTCAATAAAATGTAGGTAATTTAGGATAAATTGAGAAAATTAAGTTAATTCCACATAATTTGCATAAAGCAGATGAGCCTTTATTGTACTAAATTTGTAATAACATTCATAAATCATAAGCTGATTGATTATAAATAAATGTTATCAGTAGATGTTAATTTGAAATGAAAGTTATGCTATCAAATCAAATTACGTTTCTCAAAGAGAAAGATTCGGGAAAGTAACAGTATGCATATATATACCGGAAGTCTAACCTTTGTTGAAAGATCCGGTCAATATGGAAAAAGTTCAGATTGTGGGTCTTGACAATATATGTAACGAAAAATTAGGTATCCAATTAATTTTTCAATCTCATCATTAAAAATCCAAACAACAGATTATGCCTTTTCCCAAAAGCCCTTAATCTGATTTGTTATTGAGTGACATGAAAAAAGTTGAAAATTTAAATGCACCCAAAACCCATAATATGAATTTCTCCTAATTTGTTTATTAAGAACTTTAAACGTATATCTATGTGTAAATTAACAAACTGTAATTATTAGAATTCATAAGATATTAGTTTCTTTGGTGTTGGAATTGATGTTTAATTTAGCATAGCAACGAGTTCTATTACAAGGACTTTATTGTTAACTAATCATGGTTGTGAAAGACTTTGAAATCAAATTGAAGGCATGAACCAACGAGTTATGATTTTTTTAAACATTTCATATAGAAAACTGAAGGAAAGTCGAGGGATTACAAGCACAGTTTGTCGGGATAATCTTTGTGGAGAAAATTGCAATCAAGCCCTGAATTGAATGGTTCTCCATTTAAAGAAAACACAGTATAGGGCTAGAGTTGATAATCTAGAAGAAAAAAGACGAAGAACAGAAGAATATGAGGTTGGACTAACGGAATGCAATAAATAAAGGAAAATGCTTACCTTTTTCTTCGAACAGAGGGTCAATTGACTTTCAATCTTCGGTGTTAGGGCTTAGCGATTGTAAGAGGAAGAAGACAGACATGCTCTCATAGACGATGGTTGTATGTGCTTAATTTTGTGAAGATGAGTTAAAGGAAAGAATTAGGGGTTTCTTGTTGTAAGTGAGATTAGGTTTTTTTGCAGATGTTGTAGTTCGTATAAGTGAGGGGAGAAGCCGGGAAAGTGGTTAGAGGAGAAGGGAATCGCTGAAGAAGAAAAATAGGGAAATCCAACACAAAAACAAAGAATCAAATATGAAGAAACAGTTTTGTACCTTATTTTGGAACCAGGGGAAGGCGAAACCTAATGAGAACCGAAGAAGAAGTGAACAACAAAAAACCAGATTGGATACCGATCATTGTGGTGCGGTTGGAGGTTGAGTTATGGTTGACAGAAATACAAACAGTAGCATATCATGATGGGGGGTTTTGTTATCGGTGTAGCGCGACAGGAAAGAATGGTTGGAGAAGATGGTCGGAGACACTTGGCGGTGCGAGATCGGAGGTTGGGTGGTGGTGCGATGCTGCTATGAAGACGAAGGCCCTAGGGCTTTTTCTTGCTAATTGGAAGAGGCGGGGGGTTTTAATTTTTGGGATCCAATAGGCGGGTGAAATCCCGCCTTAAAATGTGTGTTTCATTAAAAAATTAAAAGCGACACACTTAGATGACACACATTTTATGAAAGGCGCCCTCCACATTTCCTTTTTTTTCTTTTCTGACACTAATTTTAGGGCACGCACAAATGCGTGTCCTCTATCCTTCAAATTTTGCAAAACTGACATTATTTTTTAGGGCACGCACAAATGCGTGTCCTCTATCAGCACGTGTCATTGTTTGTGCGTCATTAAATGGCTGTTTTCTAGTATTGCTATCACACACCTTGTCTCTGACTCCTCGACCAGCCTCCCAAGACGGGAATCATCATCAAATCACGAGACCTCACTCTCACAGCCGATACACAACATAACGACAAGGGCCACTGCCCCAGTATACTCTTCCTGATCACTTGAAACCGCTGTTAAAAGCATGCCTGACTCGACTAAGGCATCTCTTTGTCCTCATCACAGTCTTCACTAATAGCTCTCTCGTGGTATAAGGAAATACCTCACAGCAAACATACTGCCCAAATACTCTGGTGAAAAGGTTGCAACCGTATGCTACCCCACAGGGTTTACCTCCACTCTGAAACCGGAAACTCTTATCTCCTCCGTTTCTCCCAGAAACGGGGATAACGCAACTCTTGTCACAGAAGGTGACGTCTCATCTATCGGTCAATTGCTCAACTCAGACTGCGATCCTCCAATAAGAATCACCTCTACTCATCCCAGAGTCTTGCGACTCCAACTGGCATCTCACCAATAAATCTCCGAAAACTAACTCGATTTCCCTCTCAAGGTAGGCTCCATTAAAACTCGCTCGACATGGCCCTCGGCCCCACACGCTATCACATCAGATCTTGGCCTAATCAATCACAACGGGATAACTGGTAAAACCAGAAGCACTAACCGCCACAAATCGTGGTACTCGAACCATGTGATCAACTCTCAATCTGCTATGAATCATGGTACCCGAACCATGTTATCTCCTCTCAATCTGCTACTTAGAACCTCCAGTATTCTCCCTGTTTCAAGTACGGGTCCTCTGCTTTCAGTAGTACGGGCCCATACTACCTGCCACATCTACCCGTACTTTCCACACTGATCGTCCCAGAATTCCTAAGTAGCTCCTCAACCTTCTCGACCACCAATCCCGCTAAATCTGGTCGCTTCCCAACGACTACTATCCTCTATCAGCGTACTCATCTGACTAAGGCCACTCCCTAGGCTCTTCCTAGGCTCCCTCACTTCTCTGCCATCAGCTGCTGAAGAACTCCTTATGATGCCAACCATCTACCTCCTGAATATCGTCATATTCACTTAGTAGCTGACTCCCATCAGCAAGAGTTCCACAAAGCATGAAGCAAACAACATTCGGGCATCGAATAATCTCTACCAACACGTAAAACCACTCTAGGTTACCACTCCACTTGCTCTAATCACACTCAAAAGGTATCACCGTACTCAAGCAACTCTACCCCACGCGGGTATCTAACTACTCTCTCAGTAGGCTCATCCACTGCTCATATAGGTATCTCTCCTAGATTACTCCTCTACTCAAGCTCTCTTTCTCTAAAAGATTCCTGCTGGATACTCTTACTCCGCACATTCTCAAAGCACATCACAGATAGCAAAATTCCTAGGCTAAGGCATCACAAATCAGGCAACTCTAGCCCTAAGATATGAAATACCTAGCCTATCTTCTAGCATGTATCACTAATATCTCAATAATAACTCATAACACAAATAAGTAAGTGTATTTTGGGAAATCACCGTTCGGGCTCCAACTGATTGTACACACGGCTCCAACTCGTTTTCTCTTAAACTCTTTCTTATTTTAGAAAAATTTATCTCTTTTTGAAAATTTTTCTCAAATCCTCAGTTTGAGTCCAAAAACACCCGGAGGTGCATCCGAATCCCTCAAACCAAGGCTCTGATACCAACTTGTAACACCGTAAATTTTCAAACAAATTTTTCATTTTAATTTCACATAAATCTCATAACACATTTCACAAAAATCTCATTTATTTAATTTACAAAACATAACTCCATAATTAATAATCCAGGATCCTCAAAATATAACTCTTTCTATGGTGTGTACAATCAAGCTGACGCCTTCCCGCGATCCTGAAAAGAACCTGAAACACATATCACATAACACTGTAAGCACGAAGCTTAATGAGTTCCCCAAAATACCACGTACATAAAGTTAGCCACTCGAGGCTATAGCTCTACGAGACCTTCCGGTCAATTGTGTCTCAGTGGGACCTTCCGGTCCCACAACTCTGGTAAACCTTCCGGTCCTACCCATGATGACCTTCCGGTCCTAACTCTGTTGACCTTCCGGTCCAACCCTGTTAACCTTCCGGTCCAAACCATGCAAACATATACATATCACATAGAACATATATCACATAACACTTATAAACACATAAAACCTTCCGGTCACACATATTTACCACTCCAGGTAAGGTATAGTGAGAAGACTCACCTCGAATGACGAACAACCCCTGTAAACGTTGCTGCCACGCACCGGCCTCTAACTCTGATCCAAATCCACAACTATCCCAATTAGGAACTAAGTCCAAACTCTCACTCATTAGGTCTAAAGGTAGTCTACTAACCAACCCATCAATGACCTACAACCCATTGGGCTCTCCAAGGCCCAATAATAAATGGGCTCTCCCGAGGCCCAACTCAAGGGCCCACAGCACATATATATAATCCTCTGGTCCAAGACTCTATTACAACAAGCCCAAACTCCAGGCCCAACACTCAAGGACCAAATGATATTTAGCCTAAAAGTCCACAGTGAGGTTACGCGGGGCGTACCTCCCTTGGTACGCTCAACGTACTCACAATCCAGATTTGGCCATCGGAGAAACTGGGGCAGTACGAGGGGCGTACAGGAATTAGCTCAGCGTACTCCCCAAATTCACACTTTCTACTCCTTTGGTCTTAATCGGTTAATACATTAACTCAAATCCCAGATCTGGACTCCCTAATGGCTCTTACTCCATAAAGTTAGTGACTTTAAGCCTTTGCATGGTTGGAAAGGTCACAAACACCCAAAACACTCACTCCCTTATCTCAAAAAGCTCATAACACATGCATGGCTTGATTCCAATGACCAAGAGTGGATTTTTATGGCATTACACCACTAATATACTCAAAAGGGGTTGGTCCTAGTCTCTTGAACTCAAGATCTCATAAAGTCTCCACCTTTTTGGGACAAAACCCTAAAAGTCTCATCTATGATGCACATAACAAAAGTGTGGTAAAGTTTGAAGCTTTATAAGCTCCCAAATCAGATTTGCTCAGATCCAAGAGCTTGGACTCCCACTCCTTCTTCTCCAAAGCTTTCTCTTCTCTTCAAGAACACATAAACACTCTCCAAGGCTCACAAATGCACTCACAAGCTCTAAAACGAGGGTTAGGACACACATAGGGTTTGATGTCTGAGAATAGTGGCCAGAAATAAGGCCATCATATCCTTTATATAGGGGACTCACCCTAAATTAGGGTTTTCACTCTGGGCCTAGTACGCCCAGCGTACTAGGTGGCTCTGCTTGAAACTCACACACATGAGTACGCTAAGCGTACACACATGTACGCCCAGCGTACTCTGCTGCCACCTTTTTCAATTAAAGGACTTATCCTGCCATAACTTCAAACTTCCATTGCTTCCTCTATATAACTCCGTTTCCAATGAATCTCAAACCCTCGCGAAGGTGACGAGATGCCCTAAGCTTCTAGCAACTTGTCGCAACCCCGAGACCTCCTCATGCCCGGTTGCATCCCACAAACCCTAATCACGGACAATCTGAAACAGGATGTTACCCCAACACTCACATAATGGGCCCCGCCCACTGAGATACGGTCCCCGCCCACAATCACATAACGGGCCTCGCCCATTGAGATACAGGCCCCACCCACACTCACATAACGGGCCCCGCCAAGCATACTAACACATAATCCTACTAACACATGCGATAATCACAAAGATAACAGCATATGATATAGTTGTCGGGTTTTGCCCGACATCGAGCCCCGCTAGGCATACATACCAATACGTACACGTGCAAGAGTGACGTAGACAACTAGCATCCTATCATAATAAACCATTGGCCGACATTGGTGCCTTCGACCCGCTAAACACAGTGAGGAAAATCACCTCACACTTCTGAATCTCACGCTATCAATCATAAGTTATACATCTATCAATAGTTAGATCCGACCTGCATGTAAAAGACCTTTTTACCCTCTTTGTAACTTGGCCTCAAAGCCAAGGCCCAATTCAACAATCCAAAAGGCCCAAACATGGCCCAAAACATCCCAAAGTCAAACCTGACCAAAATTTTGGTCAAAGTCAAAGTCAACAGTACATGTTGACCAAACACGCCATGTTGACTTGCAAATACGCCGTGTTTCGCCATCATCCAAATAATCTAGAAAAACACAGCCAACAAGCCGTGTTGGCTTGCAAACACGTTGTGTTTCCCCAGGTTTCAACATCTTAATACATTAAGTTGTTTTCTTCGATACCAAGAGCTCCAAAGCTCAGATCTAGTCCATAATCTGGTCAAGAAGGATAAAGTTTCCCACTTTATCCATTGCGACTACCTAAAAATGTTCAAAAGTCATTCCATAAAGCTTAATAATGTAAGGGATTAACTAATAAGTACTAAAACCATAAAGACATAGCCCCAAAACATAGATCTGACTTCCTTGAGCTGGAAAACCACGTAAAGTTGCCAACTTTACGTTCATGCAAGTCTAAATGACTTAAGCTTAAAAGGACTTAATAAGTGACTTAATGCATGCATGTAACTAATTATATCATAAAGCTTGCACCTTTATGCTCAAGGAGTCCAATACAAACTCAGATCTGGAATAACAAGCCCTAAAACGACTTCACTCTCTCATCAACCCAAAAAGGGACCAAAAGCACAACAAAGCACAATATGAAAAGATCTAAACATCTATAAGTCAAAGTTCAAACTTGATACCTTAGAAAGCTTGTACAAAAGAACATGATTCTGGATCCCAACCCTTTCCACCAAGCAATACAACTTCGAGATCTCCTCTTCCTTCACAAAGACCGAAAATGAGCACCAAGAACTTCTTACTAGCTCAAGAACACCTACAAGAGACTTAAAGATCGATTTTAGGGTTTTAGTGGCAATGGAGGTTGGTAAGGAGGCTAGCCATGAGTAATTAAGGCCTTTATATAGGGTGCAACACCCTAAAAATTAGGGTTTTCTCCACCAGCCGCCAACACGACATGTTGGCCTTAATGAAAGTCATGTTTCTTCAAATCTAGACACGCCGTGTTGGTTTCTCCAGCACGCTGTGTCCAACCCTCAAAAAAGGATTTATTCCCAACAATTATTCCTCAAGATTCCCGGTGTTAGAACTCTCCCCCACTTAAATTAGATTTCGTCCTCGAAATCATTCCTTACCATACCAGACACGCCAAACAGACTGAAGAACGTAACCACAACCCCGAGCATACAACGGCCTTCCCAAGGCTTTCAAGCCCAACCTTATTAGAACTCTCCAAACCTGGTGATGAACGAATCCTTAATCCCTTGAAGAAAAGCATTTATACCTTACCTGAAACCTGAAATCTAAAGTCTCAAATTGGTTTGACTTCCTGACAGACCGCCCATACTGAATCACTACCATGCCGAAACCTCATTAAATTCCAAACCAACAAAACGCTTCCAACCCTTGATTAGCTTGATACTTCAATTAGGAAAAAATAACTGGCCATTTACTGCTATAGAACACTTATACTTGACAAAAGGCTCAGATAATCCTTCAAGTAGAAGACTCATCCCTACAACGGTTAGACTCTGACGAGAGCTGCGCAACAAGGTCAAATCATTTACTCTGATATTATTTAATCCAAACTGCAAGTGACCTAACGTATCCTCTGAATGACAAACGAATCCACACACGAGTTCCAAATCAATAATACCACCTTGACTTATCTTGATGCCCTTCTCAAATAGAACCAATCCAAGACACGATCACCAGAGCTTGATCTACCATAAAAAATGAATCCATTCCTTACCCCTGAACCCTTCGATTGATGCCCCCAGCATATAAATAGCCCAATACTTATCCACTGAAAAGAAAATCCTGCACATAAACATTCGTGATTCCCAACTTGAGATCTCCCCCAAAACCAACCTGATACTCAATTCATAACCCGAGATCAACGGATTTGCACTTGCATTCCACCCAAAACTTTCAGAATCACGACAACCCCTCACTAGACCGAGACATAAAGTTTCCTAAGCCATCGCTGGGACTACCAGTCCCACACTTGGTCCAACCACCAGGTTCCCAAGAGTCCAAATAACAAGGCTACCCAGCCTATAAACCCCTCTGCATCACACACTGACCACCCACTTAACCCTATAACCCAATATCTAATACCTTGACCCAACGGTCTCTACCAGGTCCCACCTTTATTGCCATAATCACACGGGCCTCGCCCATAGGTCCCACCCAACTAAACCACAGAGCGGCCTCACCCACGAGTCCCACCCATCCAGAGCTACATAGGCCCGACTCCGCCTCGGACCCCAATAGTCCTCAACCTAAACAGAGCAATACTCCTTGACAATCTTGACCGGCAAGACCAAGGCATGAAATGATTCCCCCTTTTACGCTCATGACCACCTCTAACGATAGTCTACCTCGAAATGGTGAATGTCACGATCCCATCACAGTCTTACAACACTTCTAACCAATCATCATTACCACCCATGGCCTTACTACACCCTAACCATCACAACCCTACACATCCTAAGCCACAACCTGCATCCGACTGCATCTAATCAGGTGTTTGGGTCATACTTCGAATTCCAAAGCCCTCAACCTGGAATCATCCACAAGCCTGCTATGCATAATAAAGGAGACGTTGACCAACGGTTGGAAGTTTCCTAAACTCCCACTTACATAACCTCAATCTAAACCACCACTGGTGTCGTCTCTCCTCCTGGCCAGGATGTGAAACTTGCCCAAGTTCCACACCCTTCCTAACTCCCGAAAATCCTGATCGATTCTCCCCCACTTAAATTCGACGAAGCTCTGTCATCTCTTAATCCAATGGATTCCCAACCCATCAACCATATATAGCATGAACCGCCTATGACCTGTATTAATCAATACTAGCGTACCATTACTAGCCAAACTCAGTGATCGCCCAACTCCTAAAGTCCTGAAGAATACTCTTGAAATATTAACGAGTCTAATAATACAAATCACCTCCCATGATTCCAAACCAAAACCTTGAGTTCTTATGTTGGAGACTAAAAACCATAACCCTTTCCCTGACCGACGAATCTTCACCCTAACTTCCATTCTCAAGGAATCACTAAATTCTAACTGTCTATAGCCTATGAGAAAATAAAACTCCCCTGACATTTCAAATGACCAAACAACTCATGCATCTGTCACCACCATCTTCCTACTACCGCTCCTCTCCTAGCAACGGTAGCGTTTGAACCCAAAAGTTCTTCCATAGGCAGCCGCCGATCATACCATAACATATGATAAAACCATCGAACCCTGACTTCACTGGAGAACTAACCCACTAACCATGATCAAAGATCCTCCAAACAATACCCCTGGATTCATCCCAATAAAGACCCGAATCAACAAATGAACACACTGAAACCCACAAAACCATCTCAATGAATCCTGACCCCCTCCTCCTGAGTTACCCCCAGCATCCTGAGGACATGGTGCAAAACTTCCCTCCGATCCCAATGATAAGAACTAACAATAGGATCCTCCTTCCTGAAGGATTTTAGGGATCCGTAAGCTTTGGGCTCCCGATGATCCCCACAACTGCCCTACTATAATCTCGGACCGAAAGGCCCTGATATGACCATCAAAGAGTTCCAAAATCCCTTCCTTCCTTCCTTCCTTGACTGAACCGAAGATCACCGAGGTCCATTCCAAAATATCGTAAATAATCTCCGATGGGATGAACTCCCGCATCCGTGCATCGATCGACTCAGTACATGCACCTGAGCTGGAACCAGAACCTGAACCCCATTCCTAAGTGCTCAACACCAAACCAAAAACAACATGCAAAAGATTCGAATATACACAAGACTTCTCATCCCATAGGCTTCCTAGATTCTCCAAGACTATCCCCGATTCATGTATGGATCTTGTCCTTTCAGTAGTACGGGCCTAATACTACCTTCCACATCTATCCATACCTTCCTCAAGAATCCTACCGAATCATCTAAGTCACCTTCTAAAATATATACACCAAACTCTTGCTACCCTGCGCAACAAAACCCACTGAAGCAATCCCTAGGCTTTCGTAGGTACCCGAACTCACCCTGCCATCAGTTGCTGAAGAACTCTCCATAATGCTAGTCACCCACCTCATGAATACAATCACATGCAACAAAGCTTAGATAACCCTTTGAGTAACAAACTCATCGCTACAACGGTTGGACTCAGACAAGAGGTGTGAAATTGGGTAAAATCCATCACTCTGGGATTATTCAACCTTTGTCACATATGACTTGACATAGTCACTCAGTAGCTAACTCCCATCACCTGTGAGTTCCTCAAAGCACAACGCAAGTAGCATTCATGTAATAGCACTCCGATCTATAGAATAATCACGAGCATCCAATCCCGCATACATCAACTCATACTAGGAGCTCCCACTCCCGCTACTGATTGCCTTACACATACAAACTATACTCAATCTAGCATCCCATGCTTCCTAGGCTACAAGGCATGACATATCAGGCCCACCTATCACTGGCTAATCAGAACTAGCATGCAAGTCTACAAGCTCATACAATAGGCATACAAGGCATCTCTCTTAGCATTCTACCATGCAAAACTGAGCATATCCTTAGCCCTAACTAGCATGTGAATTACAGATTCATAAATCAAATCATACCAGATAATATGTATGGTTATTTTGGGAGAAAGTTACTTGAGCTCGGCTGATTGCACGCACCACAACCTACATTATCTTAGAAAAATCTTTTCTTAAAAATACTTTTATTTTTTAAAACTTTACTAAATCCTCAGTTTGAGTTCAGACACACCCGAGAGTATGTCCGAATCCCAGAAAGCAAGGCTCTGATACCAACTTGTAACGTCCCAAAAATAATGACATAAATTTTTTCATTTTTAGATTAATAAAACAATAAACCACATTGTTGTCATAAAACCATGGTTGTCAAATGTTTAGATACATCATCAATATCAGAGTGAGCCGTAAATGCGGAAACATGTGGTGTGTGCTATGCAATCATCCCCAGCTCTCTCATTTGAAAACCGAAGTACCTGAAATATAAACTGAAAACCGTAAGGACAAATCTTAGTGAGTTCCCCAAGATACCACATACCATACATAACTAAGCACATAACGGGCCCCGCCCACTAAGATACGGGTCCCTCCCACACTCACATAACGGGCCCCGCCCACTGAGATATGGGCCTCGCCCACACTCACATAACGGGCCCCGCCAAACATACAAACACATAATCCTACTAAAACATGTGATAATCACACAGATAACAGCATATAATACAATCGTCGGGTTTTTCCCGACATCGAGCCCCGCTCGGCATACATACCACTACGTACACATGCAAGGGTCACGTAGACAACTAGCATCCTAACATAATAAACCATGAGCCGAAATTGGTGCCTTCGACTCACTAAACGCAGTGAGGAAACTCACCACAGACTGCCGAATCTCATGGAAAGAATCTCTGGCTGCGGGCTCGCAAGAATCCGCGCGCTATCAGTCACAAGTTAAACATCCATCAATAATCGGATCCGACCCACAGTAAGTGTCCAAACTAGGGTAAAAGAACTTTTTAACCTCTTTATAACTTGGCCCCAAAGCTAAGGCCTAATTCAACAATCCAAAAGGCCCACACATGGCCCAAAACATCCCAAGGTCAACCCTAATCAAACATCTGGTCAAAGTTAAAGTCAAAAGTCCATGTTGACCAAAGACGCTGAGTGGACTTGTAAACACGCCATGTTTTGTGATCATCCAAATAATTGGGAAAACCCCAGCCAACAAGTCGTGTTGGCTTGCAAACATGCTGTGTTAGCCCGAGTTTCAAAAGATTAATACATTAAGTTGTTTTCTCCGATACCAAGAGCTCCAAAGCTCAGATCTAGTCCATAATGTGGTCCAGAAGGATAAAGTTTCCAACTTTATCCATTGGGACTACCCAAAAATGTTCATAACTCAATCCATAAAGCTTAATAATGTGAGGGCTTCATCAATAAGCACTTAATCCATAATGACGTAGCCCCAAAAGATAGATCTGACTTTCTTGAGGTGGAAAACCACGTAAAGTTGCCAACTTTACATTCATGTGTTTGTAAATGAAGCTCTTAAGCTTATAAAGGACTTAATAAGTGACTTATAGGTATCCATGTAACCAATTATCTCATAAAGCTTGCACCTTTATGCTCAAGGAGTCCAATACAAACTCAGATCAGGAATGATAAGCCCTTAAACGACTTCACTCTCTCATCTACCCAAAAAGGGACCAAAAGCACAACAAAGCACAATATTAAGGGATCTAAACATCTATAATTCAGGGTTCAAATTTGATTCCTTAGAAAACTTGCACAAAAGAAGATGATTCTGGATCCAAAACCTTTCCATCAAGCAAGACAAATTCCAGATCTCCTATTCCTTCACGAAAAACCAAAAATGAGCACCAAGAACTTCTTACTAGCTAAAGAACTCCATTAAGAGATTTAAAGATCGATTTTAGGGTTTTAGTGGTAATGGAGGCTGGTAAGGAGGCCAGCCATGATGACTTAAGACTTTTATATAGGATGCAACACTCTAGAAATTAGGGTTTTATCCACGAGCCGCCGACACGCCGTGTAATGGCATAAACACGCCATGTTGGCCTTAATGAAATCCATGTTTCTTCAAATCTAGACACGTTATGTTGGTTCCTGCAATATGTCGTGTACAACCCTCAAAAGGGGATTTATTCCCATTAATTATTCCTCAAGATTCCGGGTGTTACAATCGATTTCAATGTTTGACTCAAAATATCTTTGGTTCATCATCGCTTACACGTTTACAAACTCTGATGTTCGTGTCTTGCTCCTATATCAGATCGTAATTTTTGCTCTCGTTTCAACCTTAACTGATAATTAAATAATTTTGGTTGTGAATCTGGTTTTGTGAATCGATTTGCTTATGATATTATTATGATCAAGTTGAAACTCAGAGTTTTCAATCGATGTTTTGATTTTGAAGAATATGATCAAGAACATTTGAATATGATGAAGAACAGTTGTATATTCTCTGTGTGATCTGAAAATCGATGTTAGATTCATGAATTTTGTGTTTGTTGACCATTAAAATCGAAAAGTCAAACACAAAAGAGCCAAAATTGGATTCTCAAATGTCCATTCAATGGATTGAAGGTTGAAATTGGTTGATTAAAATCGAACAAGGGTGGTTTAGTGTCGAAATTATTTTTGATTTGAGTCTAATTTCGAAATTGATTGGGTTAGTGTTCTTGGTGTCGAACACTGTGACTAGAGTTCATGTTCGCACCTTGAAACTAATTTGGAAATCGAACATCTACCGGTCAATATTGATTTCGAATGATGGAGACTTGGAGTCGAGTGGAGTTGATTTTGACATATAGGGTCAAATTCGATTTGGAGTTGGTTCTTGGAGTCGAACGAATTTTGACTTTTTTGGTCGTTCACGTTGAACGTGATTTTAAGTATTAGATGAGTCGAGTTCGATGTGTATGGTTGTAGGGAGGATGAGAAATTGGAATTGTTCGTTGTGCACCTGGCTCATTTGACATGTGAAGGTTAAAATGGAATCGCATCTAAGAACGAAGGTCTGGGTTAACGGTAAAATTGAAAGTTTTGGATTTTTGATGCATCAAGTTGTTCAATGTGTATGTTGGAGTTGTTTGTGTTAGGTTTTGAGCATTCTAACACTCCTAAGTGTACATGCAACCCTAAATACCTTGGATCTATGTTTTCTCTATTATACATGCAAATATGAATATTCCAAGGTATTACCCTAACTAGCATACAATCTTTGATACTTGGGTAATAAACTAGATAGAAATACATACCTTGTTGATGTAGCTTGACTCCATGAAGCTCGAGAGCCTAGTGCCCCAAGTGTGACACCTCTAATGGTTCACACAACATCATCAACACATGGAATAACCATGAGAAGAAGACACTCATGCTAAAATCGGCTAGCCCTCATATATGTATCACTAGTCCCCAATTTCTTGAGCTAAAGGGGTCCTTATATAGTGTGCACATTTGGGTTACACCATGTAACCCATGACTTTACCCATTCCTTATGCTCCATGGGTTTTAACCTCCATGGAGTATCCATGGATCACCACATGGGTTAAACCCAACATAAGGAATCATGGATCATAAGCCCACATATATAAGAATGAATGATTTACACAATCAATCCCCATATACTTAATTAGTCTCCTTTTGATCACTAAATTAAGTCCAAATTAATTCTTGATCAATATTAATTAAATAACATGATTTCATATTAATATATTAGAACTTATAATATATTAATATGTCACAAAATGTCTTCTCCTCACAAATGGTCTATCCAAATGTTCCGATGCCATGCAACCCAAATGGACCATGCCGAGTCGGGTCAAGTACATACCAATTATAGTTATGGACTTAGACACTAATCCAACAGTTTGTTGTGCACCTCGCAATTTCGATATGTGACAATCGTGTTTTGATTGATTTCCCTTTTTGGGTCACGATCGTGTTTTGGTTTGGAGGTAGAAATCAGTTTCTCTTTGGGTTGTTTGATTTAGGGTCGAATGCTTTTGACGTCAACACAATTTCGACATGAGAAACTTGAGTTTGAATTGACTTCGCTTTGGTTTGATCGTTTTAGGTTAATTGAGTTGGATGTTGAACACAATTTCGCTATGTTGTCAAAAGAATTGTTCGATGTGTGGCTTGCAATTTCTAAGTGTGCAGATTGTCTTTCGCATTTTGTTGCACATCTGGAAAGAGAAATGGAGAAGAAAGAGAATATGTCGATTCGAATCCTTGCACTTTCAATGAAATGGCAATTTTAACCCACTTTCCACATGGGGGTCATAAAATGTGAAGAATGCTGTATTTTTATTTTGAATACCTGCAGTTTATGCAAGTTAGCAGAAATTCCCAGTTTCAACATTGGGCTAAAAAATTTTGTGAAATGGGAATAAATTTTGAATCAGGTCCCTGTAGTTAATGCAAATTGATACTTTATGCCCAGTTTCACATATGGGGTAAAGTTTCGCATTTGAGGCTGTTTTGGCGCAACGGGTCCCTGTGTATTTCCGAAATTAATAGTTTCTAACGGTTTTTTAATTTTAAGTCAAAGGAAGTCTGAGAAGTATTGATTTTGAAAATTGTGATATTTTTGGATTTTCCGGATATATGGAAAATGTTTACGCCATGTGTCACTGGGGAGTTTTGTATGGAAAATTACAAATTTGAACACTGTCTCATTCCCATATGGATTTTATAATAATTTTTCGATTATAAAAAAGGGGAGAGATTGATTTAAGTATGGAAATTCGAAAGTTGTGAATTTTTCATATGACGTGATTTTGAAGATCGATGAGACCTTGAGAAATTGAAGTTTATGAAGTGATTCGATTTGAAATTCTGAAGTGATTTGGGTTTTCTTGGTTCTTGATAGGTTTGGACATAATGAAGATTTTTGGGTGTGCTTTTATGATCAAATTTGGGTAATTGATTGTGGAGATTTGGATACTCCAACATACCTTTTGATGCTCGGATTGTGATGTCACACATTCTAGAACCCGGGTTGTAAAATCATTGAAGAATTGAAGATATGAAGTTTATTTCTATATTTGTCACGCTTGAGGCTTAGTTCGTGAAGTTGCTCTTTATGGAAGATTGAAGCTGATTCATCTATTCCTAACTTTGAGGGGGAACATGTTGGGTACAAAGTTCTCCATTAGATGACTAGTGAAGGCTTGGCTTCAGAAGAGCCATTTGCATATGGGATTGATGCCTTGTCACATGAGAGTGAGAGAGAGAGAGAGAGAGAGATAGAGAGCGACAGAGAGAGAGAGAGAGAGAGATTTTAGCACCTCTATATGTAGTGGGTTACATACCACTTGTAGAGTGTGCTTGAGGGATGTATCTCATAGAGATTTATGAGTGAGTTAATTATGTAGACTAGATCTATATCCTTTTTGTAATCTCCTCATGATAACCGAATACATCTTTTAGCACCCAAATCACCATGTTCTTTGTGTTCTTACTATTCCGCATGCCAAATCAAAGCACTTAATTCACTATAATATCGTAAATTACCAGATTACCCTTCTCTTAGAACATTTGGTTGTTTTGTGTTGGATTCCACTTTATCTTCCTACAGATAGAAGTTTCAACTGAGGACACATGCATCAGTTTTTATTCGTTATCCTTTGGGTATGATGGCTTTCAAATTGTTGGATTTAGAAACTAAACAGATTTACAACTCCAGAGAGGTTGTATTTTATGAAGACATTTATCCTTTTCAACATTCTTCTAATCAATCACATCATAATCCTTTCATTATTCATACTTTATCAACCCATGTTGTCCCAATTCTTGATCAACACATCCCTCAACCTCAAAATCCAAAAAAAAACCAAAGTGCCCATCCTAATGAACCTCCTCAAGATGATCACATTCAAAGACCCAGAAGAACTAGAGCACCTCCTTCTTATCTTCATGATTATCATTGTAATCTTTTGCAATCTAAATCCTCTTCTTCTTCTGCCAAATATCTACTTTTTGATGTGATTTGTTATGATAAATTGTCTCCAATATATAAAAAATACATTTATACTCTTTTTACACAAAATGAACCGACAGGTTATAAAGAGGATGCTCAAATTCTTAAATGGATTCAGGCCATGAATAATGAATTACAAGCTTTAGAAATGAATAACACATGGCAAGTTGTTACACTACCAAAAGATAGAAAACCTTTGGACTAGGAATGGGTATTCAAAATCAAAAGAAAAGCAGATGGTTCTATAGAGAGACACAAAGCATGTTTGGTTGCAAAAGGTTTTAATCAGCAAGAAGGAGTTGATTTTATTGATAGTTAGTCTCCTGTTGTAAAATTAGTCACTGTTAAGATGCTCTTAACAATTACAACTCAAAACTCATGGCCATTAATACAGTTGGACGTTAATAATGTTTTTTTAAATGGAGATTTAGAGGAAGAGGTTTATATTCGGTTACCTCAAGGTTATTTTCCTAAAAACACATCAGGTCTTATAGCTCCATTAGCTTGCGAATTGGAAAAGTCTCTTTATGGTTTAAGACAAGCATCCAGACAATGGTTTATTATGTTAGGATGCTACTTGTCTACGTGACCCTTGCATGTGTACGTATTGGGAGTAGGCTCTAGGCAACTAAGAGTCGGCAGAAGAGTTATACCGACAGATGCCGATCAGACTTAGTGTTTCAGGTGGGGGATATAGTTCTCCTGAAGGTGTCACCTTGGAAAGGTGTCATCCGATTCAGGAAGAGTGGCAAGCTAGGCCTCAAGTATGTTGGTCCTTTCATGGTTTTGGCTCGGGTAGGCCGAGGTGCATATCTTTTGGATCTTCCAGATAAGCTCAGTCAGATTGATAGCACGTTCCATGGCTCTCAGTTGTAAAACTGTTTAGTGGATTATTCTGCAGTGTTGTTGTTAGAGGATATTCAGGTGGATGACCACCTGAATTATATCAAGAGACCGATGGTGATTCTCAACCGGAAGACGTAAACCTTGAGGAATAAGGTTTTCGAGTTGGTGAAGGTGTAATGGCTGCACCGCAAGGGTTCGGAGTGGACTTGGGAGCCAAAAGATGAGATGAAGGAGCACTATTCAGAGTTATTTAGGGCGGCGGACTTTGAGGACGATGTGTGATTCAAGTAGAGGAGAATTATAACACCTAAAATGGGTATGTTTTCTTTTATCCCTTCATAGTTAATAATTGCATTATATGTCCTTGTGATTAGTATGCAAGGCGTACCATAGGGTATGCTTAGCGTACTAGCTGAGAAGTTAGTACGAGGTGCGTAGCACATGTTACTCTTAGCGTACTAATGAAGGAGTTGGATCGCGGGTTCGAACCTCGTACCCTGGGTGTATGAGGGTTACGTTGGGTGTACGAGGGGTTTAGTTAAACCCTAATTTTGGGGGTGTTGCAACCTAATTATTCACCTTAAGTCCCAAGAGTTGGCCTCTTTATCAGACTCCATTGTCCTACAACCCAAATCTCAAACCCTAATAGCATCTTTGAGTATTCTTGAGCCTTGGTCTTGATATTTTTGGTGGTGTGTGCTCCTTGAAGTGATAGAATAAGAAGTTGGAAGACTCATTCATTGGGGGGAAGCTTAGAGATCCAGATTTATCTCTATCTTTTAGTAACTTTTGAGGTATAAAGTTCATACGTTGTCTACTCTTTGCTTAGATCTCTTCATGTTATGGTTTTATGCTTCTTTGTCCCTTTTTGGTTAGTCTTGATGGGTTAAGTCTGTTTTAGAAGCTAAATCTTGTAGATCTAGATGTTTGGAGAGTTCCTTAAGCTTAAAGGTGCAATCTTTATGGTGTTTATGGTCTCATGCATGTATTAAGTCATTTATTAAGCTCTTTGCAGCTTTAAGATCCTCATTAAGCCATGCATGCCCGTAAAGTTGGCAACTTTACCTGATAAACCACCTCAAGGAAGTCAGATTTAAGTTTTGGAGTGAAGTCTTAACCGTTTAAGAGATGAATGAGAAAGTTGGCCAAACTAATCGAGTTAGCTGGGCGTACAAGCTAGTACGCGTAGCGTACAAGCCCTAAAGCGAGTACGTTTAGCGTATAGGATTAGTACGCTCCGCATACTCAGCAGTGGGATTCGGTGTTATAGGCTTCTAGGTATTGGGCCATTGTTGTCTTGGGCCTTGTTGGGCCATCAGAATTCCAATGTTGGGTTGTTGGTATTTTAGTAGACTTTTGGTTGAAAGCCCATGAAAGAGATTTTGGCCCAATTTGGAAAATTGGGCCATAATTGGGCTTAGGATGATTATTTTGGAATTTTGGAATTTTGGACAATTGGATTGGGCCTAGGCTTTGGGCCATGTTGGGTAAGGGGTAAAAAGATGTTTTACCCTAGTTTAGACTCTTAGTATGAGTTGGGATCCAATTATTTATTGAATGTTATATGTGATTGATAGCATGGGGATTTTAGCGGGCCAGCATCCAGAGACTTATATGTGAGATTCAACGGTGTGAGGTGAGTTTCCTCACCATGTTTAGCGGGTTGAAGGCACCAATGTCGGCCCACGATCTGTTATGCTAGAATACCAGATGTCTGTGTGACTTGTTATACTCATTGGGCGGGGCCCGTTATACGAGTTTGGGTGGGGCCCATTATACTCATTGGGCGGGGCCCGTTATGCGAGTGTGGGCGGGCTCGTTACACTCATTGGGCACGACACGTTATGTGTTTATTCATGTATGGTATGTTGTATGTTGGGGAACTCACTAAGCTTCACGCTTACGGTTTTCAATTTATGTTTCAGGTACTTCGGGTTCCAAAGGGTAGAGCACTGGATGATTGTAGAGCACACAGCACTCGATTCCACATTTTGTGATTTACTCTAACGATTGTTGATGTATTGATAAAATTTGGTTACCCTAGTTTAATTGAAAGGTCTAGTATGCTAAAGAATCATATTAAAGTGATACTGCTAATTAACATATGATACTAATGGTCCACACTAACAACAACTTCATATAATTAATTATTTATTAGAAATTGATTTTAATAAATATTCAATAAAACTCTGATAATTAAATTGGAAATTATTTATTTCTAGGAAATAATAATTTTCATTAGCAAGTAACATTATATATAATTCATATGGTATGAATTAATAAGTCATGCACAACATTTTGGACTAGATAAATTCTTTTGTCTTTTACCAAAAAGTTAAAGTTTATATTTTATAAACTTGGTTTATAAAATATAAAGGTTTTTTCTTCTTCCTTTTATTATTTTATAAATAAGAGTCAAAAAGGAAGAGTATGACTTTTTGATTATTTAAATGAGAGAATGGATCTTTGAATATTTAAATAAGAGCATGGCTTTTTTATTATTTAAATTAGAGAATGGTTCCTTGATTATTTAAATAGGAGTATGGTCTTTTGAATAGTTTATTCGGAAGGTAGGGTATTGTTACTACTATATATACAAGACTTAAGGATTTCATTTGGTGCTTGCTTCTTCACTCTAAAATCGTAACCTCCTTAGAGGAGGTTACTCTATTCCTTTTGTTATTGATTTTTGAAGATTACTTTCATCTTTTGTTCTCTTTATGTTCTTATATTCATAAGAACATAACGCTTAAGAGTTAATAGTTTTATGGACTAGCATCTACATCAAGTTGAGTCATTGTTGGTGTCTCAAAGGTTCTGCATTCTTCATCAACTTCCAAGCCTCCCAAGAGGACCCAAAGAACTATAAACGTTGTCATTTCTTTACCTCTTCTTTGGTTGGTTTTTAAATCTTTTCTACAACTTGCAAGAAGATCCTTGGTGGGTATAAAATGTTATGGAATGTTCAAAATTTTAGGTCTTCCGTTGCCATATTTTTCTAATTTATGAAATTATTTTTGAACTAAAACCTAACAATTGGTATCAGAGCCACCTTGCAAGTTTGGTTAGATTTTTTATTTTTGGAAATCATAGTTTTTAGAGAATATGGATAACTTATTTTTTTGTATAAAAAATAAGTTCATACATATTTTCTATTACAACTTTTTATTTGTTATTTTATGTGACAAAAGTTTCATGCATCTTTTTTCATTTAAAGTTGTCTTAGAAAAACAAAGGTTGTTTTATGCGTATGTTGATATATATGATGTGCATAAACTAGCCAAGGACCACTGGGTTTGTTGTGTTGTTGTGTTGGTTGTTTTATAAAAATGGTTGTAATAATTTATTTATTCATATGGTATGTAATACATTAAATAGATTAGTTTTCTTGTTTATTTTTTTAAAGTAATAGATTAGTTTTTTGAAATAATTTATTTGTACAAAAAATGAAGTTGAAACCATTTTTTGAAGACAAAAAAAATAATTTTTGAGTCTAAAAGGTGTGCAGGATTTTCAGTGACATTCTCTAAAAAGTGTCACTAATGTTGTTTACAAAGGGTTGTTGAACTTTTAGCGACAGTTGCTGAATTTTAGCCTTCAGGAAGTTTTTCCAATCCTTTGCAAGCAATTGATGTTTACTCAAGTGTGAGCTTCTTCAACAACATTAGAAGAAGATTTTTGGTCCCCTTAAATGTCCCCTTAAATGTCCCTTTAGGAATGGACTTGTCATTTTTTGTGTTGCCTCACAATATGTCATTAGTTGGCTATGTTTATGCACATATCTTTTTATGCATGTTTGTGTTGTTTATTTTATGCAATTATTATGTGTGGTTGATAAATTAGATTTTCACATGCTAAGATAATTTTATACAAAATAAACATCACATGGAGTTTGGGTTTTTCAAAATTGGACATAAGATGTAACAAGTTATTATTTTAAAAATGAAACCCGGTTTTAAAAAATCGTTAATAATGAAAAACTTTGAAATACTCTATTATAAGTTTTAAAATGGTGATTTTTGTAACTTATACAAACTCCATAAGTAATAAGTAATCAAATGAAGTTTTATTAAATATATAAAATGAAGTTTTATATAAAAACTAGCTTTTTATATAGAACCTTTAAAAGTGATTTTCTTTTGAAAATTGATACATTGATTATTATATGCATGTAATAAACATGATATCGTATGTTTTTAAACTAGAATTATAAAATATATAAAGACCCTTTTTTACAAACCTCAAATCTATTAAATCCTTTTGAAAAACAGTCGCACATCTCTTGTATGCACTAGTGGGATAAATGATACCTAACCACTTAGTGTTATTTTTTGATGACAGGGGTGTCTTCGCGATTTCTATAACCAAGTTACAGGCCGATTACACAACTTTTTTAAATTGGATGATTTGATCAGAAATCTTTTGTCATAAAGGATACCTAAGCAAGACAGTTATGAGGCATAGATGGGATCAAACATGTCTAACTAAATTTGTTATTAGAGATCCCATAAATCTAGGATTTATATAGCAATATATAATTGATAATAAATATCTACTGGGTTAAATTCAAATGGATGGGATAAAGGATACCTAACCATTTATTTGTTTTGCAACTTGGATCCTAGACTTTGATAATTAATGTTTTTGGAAACTAAAAGGGTATTAATTATTGAAGATTAAATATTGAAAATACTAAATGAATTTTGTTAAAATATTGTAGTTACGTAATTCATTCTCATTATAATGAATTCTGAATTTCTTTAATAACTTAATGAAACAATAACATTCAATAGATACAAATTCAATGAATGAGTTCATGTCTTAAGAGACAACCTTGTAAGATATATGAAATTATATACACTTAAAGGTCCTAGTCCTAAACTATTTGCTTTGATCAATAAACCTGAACATGATACCGAGTAAATGCATCACTATGATGCTAAAGATGCTTCTAACATAAAGCTAGGAATAGTTATTCATGACTTCTAGGAAGTCTTGGATAATTTAAACATATATGTTATGATATAACAGGCCAAACAATATTCCAATAAATACAATGATATTTTATTTAAAGCTGGTTTAAACATTAGAATCATGCAAGGCTAAAAGAATCACCTTGTGTGATCCAGGATGCCCATGTTTTATGGACTGAACACCTTTAAGCCCAGGAAAGCTATTAAAGCCCACATAGATGGATCTTGTTTCTTTTGTGAAGAAACTGGGCACTGGAAGAGGATTTACTCCTCTTATTTGGAAAGAAAGTCTGGAAGAGACTAGTACTTCTAGTATTTACCATGTAGAACTCATACTTTTCATATAACACTTAAGTACTTGGTACTTAATGTTTATCTAATATTTGTAAATGGCTTGCAAATATTTATTGAAGAGTAACCAAGCTGAGCACAATCAATTTGGAACTACACTCTCAGATTTTAGTTCACTATTTATGCTTAGAACATAAAGTACTTGTAATGTAAAACAATATTTGTTTTGGAACAATGTATGTTTTAATTTAGCATGTCTAAATTTATGTCTCAATTATTTTATTCAAATGTTTGATAATTTACTCAGTCGTTTTTCATAACAATAATATTTATATTCTGAAATGATTAAGTTCTACTTATGAGATTAGATCTCGTAATACAATTATAAAGTAAATATATCAACATTTTATAAATAAAATAAAGTTCTATATACAAGCACTTTTGACTTAAATTTGGTATAAATCAAACTCATCTTTGACATTGTTATCTTTATTATATAAATGGCATTCACATATTCCAACTTCAAGAAAGGGATCTTTGAAGGAAAATAATGTAGTTTATTTGACATATTTGAACCTTATTTATATGTAAAGGATTCCTAATGAATTTTCACTTAAGTGTAGAGAAAATAATTAAGGAACTATACACTTTAGTGTATGACTTCCTTTTTAATGAATGTCTGAGATTAAACACAAGATACCAAATCAACTTTATTAACAACTATAGTAGTTTTAATTATATTTTAAGTGGTAAAGCATAATTTTTAAATCTTTATTGAAGGTTTCAAAAGTTGAAATACAAACCGGTAAGAACCATCTAAGGCCTTAATGATAATAAAGGATGAATTAAATCTTACTCGGTATGATTAACTTTCTAATCGGTAGAAATATTCTCCTTTAATCTTTTTGGGATAATACTTCAATCATTTTTAATTATATCTTGGATACAATACCAAGCAATAAGTAAATTAAACACTTTATAAGATTTAGTATGGAAGGGCTCCATCCTCATCTTACTTAATGTTTTGTGGATTTGAAGCCGATATTGGACTAAAGCTTATAAACCCAAAATCTACTAAATACATATTTGTGTAATACTCTAAATGTGGCTTAGATTAACATATGCAAACCCACCAAGAATAAGTTCTTTTATTCTTGTGAAAGCGAAGTTAGTAGAAAGAAAGTTTCTTATGACAAAGCAAGTGGGAGGTACATGGAACTTGAAGCAGGTCAAGAACTATAACCTTATGTAGTAATAGTTGGCACTAGTTTTAACAAGGATTGTTAAAATTGAATAATAGCTCTCCCACATACGACAGATACGGAAGTGGGGAAGCCGAAAGTGGCTAAAGACTATTCACAAACACAAATTGTTTGCATTAATGGTAGAATTCATCTATGACTTGAGAAATGTGGAATCTCTCATTGATGAGCTTTTATTGATGGTTTCTGGAAAATCCATCAAATACCAAGATGCTATGTCAGATCTCGAATCTGATAAATGACTTAGAGTCATGAAAATGAGATGTAATCCATGTATGGGGATCAAGTATGGGCTTGATTAAAATTTCTCCTTATAGCAAGGCTATAAGGAGAAAATAATTCTTCTAGAAAGAATAAATTACAAGGATAAGCATACACATTTAAAGCAAGACTTTTAACAAAAAGATTTTCTCATACTCATGTCATTGACTATGGTCCTCATCATACTCATGACATTGACTGTGATCAAACCTTTTTCACAAGTAGCTATGATTAAATCAACAACGATATCATTTACTATAAATTAATATTCTTAATATGAGCTATGGTAAATAGATTTCAAGAAAGACTGCTTTTCTTAATACACGTCTACTAGAATATATCTATATAGATGAGCTTGGAGGTTTTCTTAATCCAAGTTATCCTAACAAAATGTGTAGAGCTTGAGATCCACTTGTGGATATAAAGCAAACATCTCAATGTTACAATCATCATTTTAATGTAAAACCACAAGGTATGTTTTTATATCAAAATGAATAGAACGTGTGTGTTTACTAAGAACTAGTGGGAGTATAGTGAAATTCCTAATCTTGTATGAATGAGACATACTTAGTCATTTTAAAATCAAATTCTGACTAAGCGAGGATGTTTTCACCTTGACTCGAAAAGTGTTTCTAAAATGAACGACTTAGGAAGGAAAAAATACATTCTTGGAATTTAAAATCTATAAGGGATAGATAAAATGAATGTTAAAAGGTTTCATGTCCTTATACATATATTGGTAGTATCTTGAAAGGGATCAAGACACAAGATTCTTTTAGAAAATTCTTGGCATTGTCATATGGAACCATTTTGAGCTAGCCTCAAAAGTACATAGCTCATAGGCTTGCACTAGATGAAATGATTTATATTTCATTTGTTTGGCAAATGAAATCATCATTTACGCCATATTATACATAGGACATGGTATTTGATCATGTTGTAAGCATGTCATAGGATACTAATTGAATACATGGTTTAGTCAATGGATGACTAAGAGAGGATTCTAAGAGTACTTTAGAAGAACTAAGAGAATGTATATGAGACAATCAGTTTAGGAAGGATCTTTATGGAAATAACTACACAAGATGTTAATTTCTAAACAGATATAAATAATTATGAATTATAACTGGATTTTGACTTCATTATGGAACGTAGGGTAAGTCTTGTTGGAATGAGGTCCAAGCAAAACATAATGACACAATATGCTACAAAATAAGAATACCCTACTTTAGAAGTTAAACTCGAATATGATTGGATGAACATGATCATTGAAAAACTATGTTGATTTCTGCCATTCAAGGATCACACAGAAATATTTCTGACTTCGAGAGTATACTTAATCAAGCGAAGAGACTCTATGTCACGAAAGAAAACCAATCATATTCTCCAAGATATTTAACTATACTTAGAGTAAAGTTAAGTATGGAGATGATAGTATTCACAGAATTCACACAAATTAAATTTTGTGAGATCCATTGATAAGTCATTCTTTTAAGCTAAGTATGAATGCCCACACATTAGCTACAAGAATTTATTATTATAGGATTGGGTTTTTGATTTGGATTTAGTATTTGGATATTGGAACATTATAACAACAACTATTAGATAATGTTATGATATTTTGGGATATAGTCATCACATTAATACTTGTTGTGTTCTATATTAACATGTTTAATCCATGAATAATGTTATTATTCTAAAAGTTCATAGTCGGTTATAATTGTGAGAGCAATTATGAAGTAAGGCTAATATGAATTGGATTGGTTGACTCTGACTGGATGAAAGTAGGCAAGTGGTTGTAACCAAGTTTCATACGTACTAGTCAGAGAAGTAGTATTGAACTGACCCGCATCAAGATCATCTCATGGATCCCTATCATGAATGATACTTGATTAAAATGTACTATCTTTGTATCCTTAACGGTCACACCCCCAAACCTGAACGAGGGAAACGTTCGGGGGCGGAGGACGTCATATTCAGTATCATAACAATTGAATAGTAAAGAAAGTACACACCACCATAACATATATATTTGAAAAGTTTACATGATTGTAAGTGTTACATGTTTGAATATCAAATAAAATATGGTGATCCAAAAATATGTTACTAACGCCAGCGCGTTAGTCTTCAAAAGTAGTTGCTACCTGGTTTAGCATTTTCCTGAGAATACAAGTTATTTCAAAGAAAAAGTGTCAACAATAAAGTTGGCGAGTTCATAAGTAGTATTTTGAGAAAATGTATGCCATTCGAAAGTTCACGTTTATTTTTCCAGAAAATCCGATATTTTCTTATGAGTGTATGAAATGAGTATGGATGATTGTTGTATAAATTGTATGTATTTGAACCAGGAAAATCCTATATTTTCCCAAGAGTGAAATGCAGTCTCAAATGTCCAAGACCGTAACCTATAAGCAACAATGACATGCTTAAAAGAATAATGTATAGTCTTATTATAAAACAAAACTATAAGAAGGTTTGTATTTGAATGTGACAAGAACTGTATCTGTTACTTTTCCCGTGAAAACGTAATACCTTAATAATTGTCTATCCAGTGAGTTTTTATAACCGTACTATCATAATTTTCCTGTAGCGACATTCTTCAGGCGTCGAAATGAGATGACACTTGTCACCCCGAGGACTGTAGCTAACAGTCAGGGCGCGGGATCATTAGTCCCGTATAGATCTATACACACTTGTCACGTTCTCCGGACGGGAGATTCTGGTTATAAACAGGACTTCTAGCGGTACCTTAAAAGGTATATTGAAGATGAATGACTCACGAATTCTCAATTAAGTCCCGTATTAAAATGAATGCACTTGTTTCTGAAATGATTATCCTTTTAAACGATATTAACAAAGGCATGATAATGATTTGTATATTCTTGCATGTTTACGAATGTTATAGTAAAAAGGGTTACCCTTGATATGATGCAAACATACAAATAAAACTTATAATATTTAAAATTATGTTTCATCCCGAGAGGGTAAAGTGGTGTAAGATGTTTGCATGTTAACATGATCCATATGATAGTTATAAAAAAACGACATGAAATGTATAACAAAAGATTGATGTTTTCACACGGGGTTGACCGTATGTTTACTTGTATCCCCCCCCCCCCCCCCGCGGTAAAGTGTTCAAAAGCATTTAAAATCAGTTAAAAGCGTAGAAATGGGGGTATGAACTCACTTGGTAGTTTGAAGAAAGTGAGACAAAAGTCGAGCAGAACTTCGACTGGAGAAAGCTGATTTCTCAGGATCCTTGGGAATCTCGGGAGCGTAAAACTTCCTTCAGGACTTGAATATGATAACCGAGGCTTCGGGATGGCTTCGAGGGGTTAAACGCAGAGCAAAAGCACGAGAATGAGAAGAATTGAGCAAAAGAACTCGGCAGCGTCGCATGCCCTTTTATAGGGGCTGAACCTCGCACGTACATTGGGCGTACGAAGCTCTACGCGGGGCGTAGTTCGGATCAGACCTCCAGGTGGTGAGCTCCGGATGGTGCAACGTTGTCGCTTCTGGGTCGAGGAAAGCAGATGTACGCTGCACGTAGCTATCTCGTACGCAGGGCGTACCTCGGTGTCGACATGTACGCGGGGCGTACTCCTCGGTACGCTGGGCGTACCCTTCGGATCAGATTGGACTCGTCAGCTCTTCGGATATTATTCGAATAAATAATTAAATTTATATATTTTAATTATTTAAAAACTTCAGAAAATCATAACTCTTGCATACGATCTCCGTTTTCGACGTTCTTTATATGCACGCCTAGGTGAGATTATGCTCTACAACTCTCCTTTAGACTTCGTTGGATAGTTTTGAATTTATTTTTAATATTACATTTTTAACAGGCCGAGACAGGAAAAGTCCGTTAAAAATCCATAGCTTCTTCATTCGATGTCCGTTTTCGTCAGACTTTTTACCGTTGTATTACCATTGATGAGATCTTCGATTCTCGTTTAGGTCATGCTGGCAAAAAGTCGCTCGATCTCAAATTGGAGTTTTTAGTTGTCTACTGCTATGTCCGAAACTTCAAAAAATCATAACTTCCTCATATGAAGTCAGATTTGAGCGTTCTTTTTATGTATGTTTACGGTTTTTGGGATAACTACGACTTTCATTTAGACACCTAAAGTTGAAAATTATTTTATTGAAATTTCTCGTTTTATGCTTAACAGTGTTTTATCGGATTTGCTAAGGATCTTAAATTGGTCATTACTTCTTCGTTATAACTCGGATTTTAGTGTTCTTTATATTTTTGGAAACCTTATTATGATATCTACCACTTAGCACACTCAAAGTGAGACTTTTGAACATTTCATTTTTGATGTTATTTCAATTAATTCACAAAGGGATTACCATATTTGACTTTTAGTCATTACATTGACCTGAAATATCGGGTTGTTACATCATCCCCCCGTTAGAGGGAATTTCGTCCCGAAATTAATTACAAAGAAAAATTTTATGAACTAGGGAAAAGATGCGGGTACTTTTGTTGCATTTGATCTTCTCGCTCCCACGTGTATTCAGGTCCCCGCTTTGCATTCCAGCGAACCTTCACTATTGGTATGCGACTCTGTTTAGTTCGTTTGATTTCCCTATCCATGATCTCGACGGGTTCTTCCACAAAGTTAAGATTTTCATTCAGTTTGATTTCCTCGAGTGGAATCACGAGAGTTTCGTCGGACAGACACTTCTTCAGGTTAGATACATGAAACACCGGATGTACTTTGCTAAGTTCGATTGGAAGCTGAAGTCTATACGCTACTGGACCAATCCTTGCAGTAATTTCGAAGGGTCCAATGTACCTTGGGTTTAGTTTTCCGCGCTTCCCGAAGCGTATCATGCCCTTCCAGGGTGAGACCTTCAGAAAAACACGGTTACCAACATGAAATTCCAAGGGTTTTCGTCTTTTGTCGACATAGCTCTTTTGTCTATCTCTTGAGGATTTCAGTCGCTCTCGAATTTGAACGATCTCTTGAGGCTATCAGGGACCAGACCTTTCGCCAACTGCGTGTCGCCCACTTCCGCCCAACACAGAGGTGATCTGCACTTGCGGCCGTAAAGGGCTTCGAATGGAGAAATCTTGATGCTAGTGTGATAACTGTTGTTATAAGAGAACTCCACCAATGGCAAGTGGACGTCCCATGCTTTACCGAAGTCGATTACACATGCTCGCAACATGTCTTCTAGGGTTTGGATCGTTCTCTCACTTTGTCCGTCATTTTGTGGGTGATAGGCTGTACTCATATCTAGCTTAGTACCTAAGGCTTTCTGTAGTGTCTGCCAGAACCTTGAGGTGAATCTATTGTCTCGGTCCGAGATGATAGATATCGGAACTCCATGAAGTCGCACAGTCTCTCGGATGTAGGTTCTTGTTAGCTTCTCCATGTAATCGGTCTCTTTAATTGACAAGAAGTGGGCAGATTTGGTTAACCTGTCGACGATCACCCAAATGGTATCGTGGCCACCTGGTGTCTTGGGTAGTTTGGTTATGAAATCCATGGAAATCTGCTCCCACTTCCACTCAGGTATTTCGGGCTGATGGAGTAACCCTGAGGGCTTCTGATGTTCTACCTTGACTTTGGCACAAGTCAAGCACTTGCCCACATAGGCAGCAATTTCTGCTTTCATGTTTGGCCACCAGTAGAGTTGCTTGAGATCCAAATACATCTTATCTGAACCTGGGTGCACGGAGTATCGGGTCTTGTGTGCTTCGTCCATCACCATTTCTCTGAACCCACCGAACTTCGGTGTCCAGATTCGGTTCATGAGGTAACGAACTCCGTCACTCTTGATCTCAAAATTTTTGTCCATCCCTCTAAGTGCTTCACCTGCCATGTTTTCGGGTTTCAAGGCTTCCAATTGAGCTTCCTTGATTTGTGTTGACAGGTGTGAATGGATCTTCATGGTTAATGAGTTCACTCTTCGACCAGAGTACTCCTTACGACTAAGGGCATCTTCCACCACATTGGCTTTTCCTGGATGATAACGAATCTCGCATTCATAGTTGTTGAGTAGCTCAATCCAACGTCTTTGCCTTATGTTGAGTTCCTTCTGATCAAATATGTGTTAAAGGCTTTTGTGGTCTGTGAAGATGGTACACTTCGTACCGTATAGGTAGTGCCTCCAAATCTTCAGAGCGAACACCACTGCTCCAAGTTCTAAGTCGTGAGTGGTGTAGTTGACCTCATGTGTTTTCAGTTGTCGTGAGGCGTACGCAATAACCTTTCCTCGCTGCATTAGCACACAACCCATCCCTTGATTGGAAGCATCGCAATATACTACGAAGTCTTTTGTCCCCTCTGGAAGGGACAAGATGGGTGCACTGCACAAGGCTTGCTTCAAGGTCTGAAATGCGGTATATTGTTTTTCTCCCCATTTGTAGGCTACACCCTTCTGAGTCAGGGAGGTAAGAGGCTTCGCAATGCTGGAGAAGTTTTGTATGAACCTACAGTAATAGCCAGTGAGGCCTAGGAATTGGCGAATCTCGGTTGGTGTTGTAGGCGCAGCCCAATTCTTGATAGCCTTGATCTTAGAAGGGTCCACGTGGATTCCTTCTTCGCTGACATGCCCCAGGAAGTCCACCTTCCTAATCCAAAACTCGTATTTTGAGAATTTCGCGTAAAGCTTCTCAGTTCTTAGCGTCTCTAAGACTTGTCTCAGGTGCTGACCATGTTCCTCTTTACTTTTTGAATAGATGAGTATGTCATCTATGAATACTATCACAAATTTGTACAGGAACGAACGACATACCCGATTCATTAAGTCCATGAACACAGCGGGTGCATTGGTTAGTCCGAAAGGCATCACTACGAATTCGTAGTGACCGTATCTAGTTCGGAAGGCCGTCTTAGGAATATCGCTCTCCGGGACTCTCAGCTGGTGATATCCCGATCTTAGATCGATCTTGGAAAAGTAGTTTGCTCTTTGGAGTTGATCGAACAAATCGTCTATTCGTGGTAGGGGGTACCGGTTCTTAATGGTAAGTTTGTTGAGTTCTCGGTAGTCGATGCACATTCTGAACGATCCGTCTTTCTTTTTCACGTAAAGCACTGGTGCTCCCCAAGGTGAGAAGCTTGGTCGGATGAATCCTTTGCTGAGTAGTTCATTCAGTTGACTGGATAGTTCTTGCATCTCTGCTGGGGCTAAGCGATACAGCGCTTTGGCCACAGGGGTGGCTCCAGGAATTAAGTCGATTCTGAATTAGACTTGTCTTGCAGGCGGTACTCCTAGAAGATCCTCAGGAAAGACATCAGGAAAGTCACAGACGTCAGGCACGCCCTTGATGTCTTCTACTCCTCGTTTCACATCCACAACATGTGCCAAGAACGCGTGGCATTCCTTGCGTAGATATTTTTGAGCCTTGATGCAAGAGATGATACGAAGAGGGGTGCTAGGTTTGTCGCCATAAATAACGAGGGCTTCGCCATTTGGCAGATTAAGGCAAACGGCCTTATCATAACATAAAATGTCCGCACGATGAGAACTTAGCCAATCCATGCCTATGATAACGTCGAAACTTTTTATTGAGACGGGCATGAGGTTGATTGGAAAGAAATTATTGTTTAATGAGAGGGTACAGTTTAAGTATATTTCCTTCGCGCTTTCTGTTTTCCCATTAGCCATTTCTACTATAAAAGTTTCACTTAATGATTGAGGGATTTGTTTGAGTAGGTTTTTAAAACTATGACTCACAAAACTCCTCTCTGCTCCATTATCAAATAACATGCATGCATATGAGTTATCGAGGAGAAACGTACCCGTAACAATAGTGGGGTCTGCAACGGCTTCCTCCTGGCCCATTGCGAATACTCGGCCACTTCCACCAGTATTCCCATTGTTTGCTTTCGGGCAGTCCCTTCGGAAGTGTCCCGTTGATCCACACTCGTAACAAGTACGACCTACTCCCATATTTGCGGCTGGAGCGGTTGGTTGGGTTGGTTCCTTGCAGAAGCGGACAGTGTGCCCCTTCCGGTTGCACTTGGTGCAATGCATCTCACGGCAGGGTCCATGGTGATGAAAGTTGCACCTATTGCACTTCGGCAGATTGCCGATGTACGGCTTTGTCGGTGTGGGGGTGGTAGGGACAGTAACAGCGTGAGCTGTCACTAACTGTTGCTTCTTGGGGTTTTCTTGCGGGGCTTGCCCCTTTCTCTTGTTCCAGGGTTTCCTTCGGTCCTCTACTTCCTTCGGTGGTTCATCAGTAACCATTATGGTACCCTGTTTAACCCCGTGATCGATTAGTCGTTGTGTCAGGCGCTTCGCGCTGTTGAATGTGACTGGTTGGAAGCCAAAACACGCCCTTGAATCTGGGGTGACAACCCCCAGATGTATCTTTCCACTTTCTTCGGCTTCGGGTTGACCATTCCCGGGCATAGGGCTGACAAATCACTGAACCTGGCCGTATAGGCGGCTATGTCAGAACCAACCATTTTCAAGTTCCATAGTTCCTGCTCCAGTTTTTGAATTTCTCCCCTCGGGTAGTATTCTTCTAATATTAGGACCTTCAAGTCCTCCCAGCTCATGGCGTTGGCGACTGGAAGGGATACGAATTTTATATGACCCTTCCACCACGTGAGGGCTCGGTCTGTGAAGGTACAAGCAGCAAACTTGACCTTGCTTGTTTCTTGGCATGAACAGATTTCAAAGACTGTCTCGGTCTTTTCAAACCATTGCATAAGTGCAATGATTCCTCCAGTGCCGTTGAACATTTTTCGGCTTGGCGTTTGAGAATTCTTTGTAGGTGTATTCCCTAACATGACCATGACCAGTGCCATGGTTCTGATGGTTGGTACTACTCCCGCTCCCTCCGGCTCCATTAGAGTTTATTTGGGATAGCACAGCTGCTACTGCTGCGGTGATGGCAGCCTGTACCATAGCGGGATCGTAAGTTGGAGGTGGTGGTGGCGGTGTTTGTGTCGCATTTCGGCGTGCTGACCTACGAGGAGGCATCGTGTTGTCAAAAAAAAAATGGAAGACAATAAGTCTCACATGATTGAATGTTGTGTGTTAATGAGTTAGCCATTTTCAACATTTCATGAATTAGGTTCGACCTAAACAAGGTTCTCGATTTTGATTCATAATAAGAGTTTATAGATAAACTTATGAATTCGAGTGGTATGCAAAGAATCAACACACAAAAGAAGTACTTCCTTATATATTAAACATATAATTGGTTACATTCCGAAGTCAGGAAAATTCGACCTTTCTAAAGGTCTCTGATTACAAAACGTTAAAGACAAGTAAGACTTTTTGCCGAGGTCCTAATCTATAACAAAATTTTGGGAGTCGGGAAAGTACTACTTGCGACGCGGGTTGCGCTTGGAGCTTGACTCCGCGTCTGATTGCTTTACTCCCATGAGACGCCTATCAAAGATGGCTTGCTGCTCCCTCATTTCTCTTATTTCAGAAAAGGCTGCATTCATTTGGTCCTGGAGTGTGTCGGTGTGAAGTTTGGCATCCTCCTGCAACCTGTCCAGGCGGCGGATATCGGCTGCGTTACCTTGTACCTCTACGTCGGCTTCGCGAATCCGGTTCGCTTGGACTCCTGATTGGTAGGACTGGTTGGCTATTTTGCCCACCATGACTGGGAGAGCCCGGTCAGCTGAACTTCCACCACTGACGTCGTAGAAGTCCCGACACATGCCGTAGGGAGGGCGCAATCCTTGCTGTTGACTCCAATGGTGAATGTGACTTCCCCAGACGGGAGTTGGTCCCTGAAAACCTCTTCGAACCGCAGGAGGTCGGACGGCTGGTGGATTGATTACTTCTGGTTCTGAGTCTGTCCCATCAGAGCCTTTGTGACAACCGTCAAATTCTGGTCTAGTCAAAGTCAAATAAAGTCAACAAGTCAAAGCCGTCAACTCTACTAACTCTTGTATACTAGGGTTCACTTTATGAAATTACTGTACAACTCACTACTTTAATAAGAAATCATCACTTGAAAAGTTTGTATTTTTAGATTTCTTGAACCCTAATCGGGGTAAGTGAGGTAGCAAAGCGATAAAACACTATTACATACCCTTCGGGGGGGTGTAAGACTCTTAAACATGGCTAAACGGGGTTTGCGGACCTTGCGTTTCAAAGCCAAACACTCAAAAAGGCCACAAAAGGAATCTCTCCCAAATCTCTCCAAGTATGTCAAATCTCTCCCAAATCTCTCCAAGTATGTCAAATCTCTCCCAAATCTCTCCAAGTATGCCAAATCTCTCCAAGTATCTCAAATCTCTCCCAAATCTCTCCAAGTATGCCAAATTTCTCCAAGTATGTGAAATCTCTCCAAGTATGTCAAATCTCTCCAAGTATGTCAAATCTCTCCCAAATCTCTCTCAAAACCTCTTTTGATTTTATTGTAATCATTTGGGGGCATCCCGACACTTGACTTGGTGAAAAACCATTCGAAACGGGATGATACCTTGGAAAATAGCCTTTTAGGGCCGAAGCCTCTCTATTGGCACCAAACCCTCCTTGAGCCGAAGCTCCAAGGACCAAATCCGAAGGCCTCTTAAGGAACCGCAGCCATAGGACCGGAACGGCTGAGGACCGGAACTGCTGAGGACCGAGGCGGATGAAGACCGAAGCTTGAACCGAACTCGAAACTGGAGCACCGCATCTGACCTTCAGCTGCGGTCCCTTCTATTGAGTCCGCCTGTGGTACCTGCTCGGAACGAAGTCCCTCCCCCTCGGTTCCAATGCACCAACCAAACCATCCCTGCGGTTCTATGGCTGCTAAGACCGGAACCTCGCCCCTGACTGCGGATTTTCCCATTTTCCACCCGGTTTTCGACCACGACTCCGTTTTAAGCCCGTTTTTTATTATTTTAACGAGGGATTTTCACCCAAACTTATATTTTAACATATAAGACCCCATATATTCATAAATTAAGCATATTTTTAGGGAAATCCTTAATTAAGAATAAAAATCTATTAAGTTAGATCTTGTGGTGGAGTGTTGACTTTGCCTTAGTGTATGACACAAGCAACCACCCCATGCCCACTCCATGACCAACCATTGTCCTTCCACCATACCTAGTCACTTCCATCGTCCTTCCCATCATTTTCTTCCAGCCATACACTTGAACAAAAGGTAGAATCATTATCTCTCCTCTCTCATTTCTCTCATTTCCACCAAAGAACAAACACCTTTCTCTCTCTCTCAAATTCGAGATTCAAGGGCTGATCATCAAGTTTTCTTTCACTTTTGGTAAGTGATATTATCCTCCTCATGATTATTTCACTTTCTTCTACCCAAATCATAGATTACTTACACAAATTCCATCACATTTGTGTTAGATCTTCGATCCTTCAAGGCATCTTCTAAGTGTTCTTGAATTGAACACTTCCTTTTCTTCAACATCCATCCACTAAGAACACACAAGGTGAGTTCATACCCTTATCTTTTCATTTTTTTTCTTAAGTTTTAAGGGGGGGGGGGGGGGGAATACAAGTTAAAACACCAAGAACACAACTAAACTCATTTAACAGCTTTCATCAGAAACGTTTAACTCCATTCACGGACTGTTTTGGTCAACTTAAACATTTTAGTTTTCAAAACTGTATTAGATGCAAATAGTTCAGGTTCATACCTTTAAAATGACTACTTGCACACGTTCATACGACTTTTCTACTAATTATGGTGATTTTTACAAAACTGCTTATCACTGTAGTTACGAATTCGGACCAGTTAGTGAATATGAACGTTTTCACACCAGTTAGCAACTTCTAAAAAGCAGAATAAAAATTATGAACAAACTAGACACATTTTCTAAACTCTCAGAGTTTACGGTTCTAGTTTTCGGTTTCGTATGAATTTTCGGTGATTTTCCTAAATCAGTGCAAAAATGGTAAAAACGAATTTACAGTTTACAACTTTAATAACACTTGTAACATGTTGAGCAAAGTGTTAAACCTTGATGACTTCATATTTTGCATGTGTTTTGTGTTATGATAAAATTATATAACAGAAAAATAGACATTAATTTGTAAGAATCCTTATTATTACAAAATGAGGCATAATAAACCTAGTTAGGTTTTGCTATAAATCTATATCTCAGAAAAAGGTTCTTTTACATTACAAACACTTATGATAAACTATGGTAAGTATAGTTTATGTTTCATACACATTACAAACAATTATGTTAAACTATAATAGGTATAGTTTATGTTTCATTAACCAGGTAAACTCATTATCAAGGGGTTTTCAGTTCAGTTCACGTAAATCTGTTAATGAATAAATTTGTGAGACATTCGCTTCGTGTTACCTTCATGGTAACAAAGTCAAAAGTCCTGTAAATTGTAACCAGAGTCTCTTGTAGGGAGAGCGTGATAGTTGTGTATAGATCTATATTGGGTCTGACAAACCCGCACCTGAGCTGCATGCAACAGCTAGACGGGCAGGTCTGAGGTGACAAGTGTCATTTAACTTGCGACGCCTGAAGAACGTCATATTATGAGGCCGTCTGAGTCTTAGTATGGTTATAATAACTCACATGGGGTATTAACAAAACATAAGATTTACGGGTTTTACTTATAAATTAAACGAGTTTATGTCGATTTAAACTTGCATGAATTACTTGAAGTATGGAAAAATACTTGTACATTTCGGTTTTGACTTTTAAAACGACAATGCATTTTATAAGAGAAATATTGGATTTTTCTTGAACAAACATTTCTTTTACAAAGAAAAGGATTTTATCATCGCCTTCAAAAGCTTATGAACTCACCAACTTAATTGTTGACACTTTTTCAAAACTACTTGTATTCTCAGGAAATCAGTAAACAGGTAATCGGCCGCTTTTGAGGATGGAACGCTAAGGCGTCAATCATTGTATTTTTGTCAACATAATGTAATTGATTCAGAAACATGTAAACATATACTATGATGTAACTTTTTCAATTATATTTATGTTGGTTGTCTATACTTTGAGCATTATTATATTCATTGTTGTGATACTATACATGAAGTCCTCCACCCCCGGACGTTTCCGCCATCCTTGGTTTGGGGGTGTGACAGCCTTCCTCTTCCTCCTCTTCCATGGGTTCCTCATCCTCTTCCGGGTCGTCTTCCACCCATCCTCCGTTGCCTTGATTGGGGTAGTAGGGGTCTCCGGGTAGATGGAATCCAGCCATTGTGTCTATACGACAATAGGGTTAAGAATTAACTATTAACTAAAGCACATACTGAAGTATCAAAGTTTAAACTTATTGCATTTACCAAATACTCCTATAGTATTCTAAATGTTATGTTTGATTCAAAAAGGTTATGCTTTTGGTAAGTTTTTAGACTTGTTGTCCACTGCAGCTACTCCCTGGCATACGTTAGTCGGCTCTCGGACAAATATAGTTGATCAGGCTATATTCATCCCAGTTCTGATTACATGTTCCAAGGCATACCTGCACTGCACAACTCATCTGTAATACTTCTATATTGTTTTTAATATGATATTGGCCCTGTTATGGAATGTATGCATGTATACTTTATAAAAATTTCATTTTAAAAGTATAACTCTCAGTCATAGTGGTTTTGCCCAGTTGTGTTTATAGTTGTATATAAAAAAAATGGTTTTGATATACTTAGTTCACTATAAACAATGCTCTGATACCAATATGTCACACCCCCAAACCTGAATGGCGGAAACGTTCGGGGGCGGAGGACGTCATATTCAGTATCATAACAATTGAATAGTAAAGAAAGTACACACCACCATAACATATATATTTGAAAAGTTTACATGATTGTAAGTGTTACATGTTTGAATATCAAATACAATATGGTAATCCAAAAATATGTTACTAACGCCAGCGCGTTAGTCTTCAAAAGTAGTTGCTACCTGGTTTAGCGTTTTCCTGAGAATACAAGTTATTTCAAAGAAAAAGTGTCAACAATAAAGTTGGCGAGTTCATAAGTAGTATTTTGAGAAAATGTATGCCATTCGAAAGTTCAAGTTTATTTTTCCAGAAAATCCGATATTTTCTTATGAGTGTATGAAATGAGTATAGATGATTGTTGTATAAATTGTATGTATTTGAACAAGGAAAATCCTATATTTTCCCAAGAGTGAAATGCAGTCTCAAATGTCCTAGACCGTAACCTGTAAGAAACAATGACATGCTCAAAAGAATAATGTATAGTCTTATTATAAAACAAAACTATAAGAAGGTTTGTATTTGAATGTGACAAGAACTGTATCTGTTACTTTTCCCATGAAAACGTAATACCTTAATAATTGTCTATCCAGTAAGTTTTTATAACCATACTATCATAATTTGCTTGTAGCGACGTTCTTCAGGCGTCGAAATGAGATGACACTTGTCACCCCGAGGACTGTAGCTAAAAGTCAGGGCGCGGGATCATTAGTCCCGTATACATCTATACACACTTGTCATGTTCTCCGGACGGGAGATTCTGGTTATAAACAGGACTTCTAGCGGTACCTTAAAAGGTATATTGAAGATGAATGACTCACGAATTCTCAATTAAGTCCCGTATTAAAATGAATGCACTTGTTTCTGAAATGATTATCCTTTTAAATGATATTAACAAAGGCATGATAATGATTTGTATATTCTGGCATGTTTACGAATGTTATAGTAAAAAGGGTTACCCTTGATATGATGCAAACATATAAATAAAACTTATAATATTTAAAATTATGTTTCATCCCGAGAGGGTAAAGTGGTGTAAGATGTTTGCATGTTAACATGATCCATATGATAGTTATAAAAAAACGACATGAAATGTATAACAAAAGATTGATGTTTTCACACGGGGTTGACCGTATGTTTACTTGTATCCCCCCCTCCCGTAAAGTGTTCAAAAGCATTTAAAATCAGTTAAAAGCGTAGAAATGGGGGTATGAACTCACTTGGTAGTTTGAAGAAAGTGAGACAAAAGTCGAGCAGAACTTCGACTGGAGAAAGATGATTTCTCGGGATCCTCGGGAATCTCGGGAGCGTAAAACTTCCTTCAGGACTTGAATATGATAATCGAGGCTTCGGGATGGCTTTGAGGGGTTAAACGCAGAGCAAAAGCACGGGAATGAGAAGAATTGAGCAAAAGAACTCGGCAGCCTCGCATGCCCTTTTATAGGGGTTGAACCTCGCACGTACGATGGGCGTATGAAGCTCTATGCAGGGCGTAGTTCGGATCAGACCTGCAGGTGGCGAGATCCGGATGGTGCAACATGGTCGCTTCTGGGCCGAGGAAAGCAGTTGTACGCTGCGCGTAGCTATCTCGTACGCAGGGCATACCTCGGTGTCGACATGTACACGGGGCGTACTCCTCGGTACGCTGGGCGTACCCTTCGGATCAGATTGGACTCGTCAGCTCTTCGGATATTATCCGAATAAATAATTAAATTTATATATTTTAATTATTTAAAAACTTCAGAAAACCATAACTCCTGCATACGATCTCCGTTTTCGACGTTCTTTATATGCACGCGTACGTGAGATTATGCTCTACAACTCTCGTTTAGACTTCGTTGGCTAATTTTGACTTTATTTTTAATATTACATTTTTAACAGGCCGGGACATGAAAAGTCCGTTAAAAATCCATAGCTTCTTCATTCGATGTCCGTTTTCGTCAGACTTTTTACAGTTGTAATAGCATTGATGACATCTTCGATTCTCGTTTAGGTCATGTTGGCAAAAAGTCGCTCGATCTCTAATTCGAGTTTTTAGTTGTCTACCGTTATGTCCGAAACTGCAAAAAATCATAACTTCCTCATATGAAGTCATATTTGGGCGTTCTTTTTATGTGTGTTTACGGTTTTGGGATAACTACGACTTTCATTTAGACACCTAAAGTTGAAAAGTATTTTATTGAAATTTCTCGTTTTATGCTTAACATTGTTTTATCGGATTTGCTACGGATCTTAAATTGGTCATAACTTCTTCATTATAACTCGGATTTTAGTGTTCTTTATATTTTTGGAAACCTTATTATGATATCTACCACTTAGCACACTCAAAGTGAGACTTTTGAACGTTTCATTTTTTATGTTATTTCAATTAATTCACAAAGAGATTACCATATTTGACTTTTAGTCATTACATTGACCTGAAATATCGGGTTGTTACATTAACACCTGAAATACATAGTGGGACTTAAGTGTAGGGAGTACTATGCTTTGATATGGTCAAATACTATTCCTTAACTGGGTAGTTATAAAAGCCATTTTCAGGTATGGTGTGAACTATGCAAGAGGCTTATGTAGTCAAGATGGGATTTGTTCCTCTTATGTGTTGAGAGTAAGACATCTAAGACGCCTTACAAAAAGTTGATCACCAAAAGAGATTGATCGCGATCCACATATCATGTTTAACATGATGTTTGTGACAAAGGATCACTGATCAACTTACCTTATACACCAATTGTGGCTTTAAGCTTTTTGGGAATTAGGTGTTGATATAATGGCACAAAGTCGTATGTTCTTAGGGGAAGTGAAATGTTTCTTGACGTTCACCACTGTCTATATCAGTCTAATATGAGTCTTGCGCAAGTGGAAGATTAAAAGGTCTAGTATGCTCAAGAATCATATTAAAGTGATATTGCTAATCAACATATGATACTAATGGGTCACACTAACAACAATTTGATATAATTAATTATTTATTAGAAATTGATTTTAATAAATATTCAATAAAACTTTTATAATTAAACTGGAAATTATTTATTTCTAGGAAATAATAATTTTCATTAGCAAGTAACATTATATATAATTCATATGGTATGAATTAATAAGTCATGCACAACATTTTGGACTAGAAAAATTCTTTTGTCTTTTACCAAAAAGTTAAAGTTTATATTTTATAAAATTGGTTTATAAAATATAAAGGTTTTGCCTTCTTCCTTCTATTATTTTATAAATAAGAGTAAAAAAGGAAGAGTATGGCTTTTTGATTATTTAAATGAGAGAATGGCACTTTGAATATTTAAATAAGAGTATGGCTTTTTGATTATTTAAATGAGAGAATGGTTCTTTGATTATTTAAATAAGAGTATGGTCTTTTGAATTGTTTATTCAAAAGTTATAGTATTGTTACTGCTATATATACAAGACTTAAGACTTAAGGTATTGTTACTCTCTTCCTTTTGTTCTTGATTTTTGAAGATTACTTTATTTTGTTCTCTTTATGTTCTTATTTTGATAAGAACATAAAGCTTAAGAGTTAAGTGTTTTATGGACTAGCATCTACATCAAGTTGAGTCATTGTTGGTGTCTCAAAGGTTCCACATTCTTGATCAATTTCCAAGCCTCCCAAGAGGACCTAAAGAACTACAAAGGTTATCATTTCTTCACATCTTCTTTGGTTGGTGTTTAAATCTTTC
This sequence comes from Lactuca virosa, assembly GCF_052849685.1. Classification (NCBI taxonomy): domain Eukaryota; kingdom Viridiplantae; phylum Streptophyta; class Magnoliopsida; order Asterales; family Asteraceae; genus Lactuca; species Lactuca virosa. The sequence goes on from NC_136426.1 coordinate 176,299,593, forward strand.
TATAACATTCAAGAAGATCCTTGGTGGGTATAAAATGTTATGTTATGTTCAAAATTTTAAGTCTTCCATTGCCATATTTTTCTAGTTTATGAAATTATTTTTGAACTAAAACCTAACATACAATGATATGGTTTACAATTTTATTAATCTAAAATGAAATATTTTCAAGTCTTATTTTTGGGACGTTACATTTGACATCATTTTGAGGTAAAAAGCTCTAGACTTGGTTCAGTGTTGATTAGATCTTATTTAGTCTTGAAATGGTGCTCTTTTAGTCCCATAAGCTTGGTATTATGAATATGGATTACTCTAACCCATATAAGCTATCGTTCCAGACATTTTGGAGCATTTAGAAGCATAAAAATGTAATCTTGATTGTTAGGTTCCTTTCACGCGTGAGTTACAAGATCTTAATGGGTTAAGTAGTTAGGGTTTTTGTTATTGGACACTTCTAGTCATGCTATAGCATAAAGTTAGAAACTTTATAGTTAAGGACGTAAGTTGAAGTCTAGATTTGGAATAGGAGCAAAAGAGCTTAAGGATTAAGCTCTTAATAAGAAGGAGATGTGACCAGGCACGTACGCTGGGTGTACCAAATGGTACACTATGCGTACGCGGAAAATGCCACAATTACATGGTCATGCCTGAGTACGCCCCATATACAGCTGAGTATGCCCAACATACTCAGTTAAGTTGACTCGGTTGATTTGGTTGACTTTTAACCTTGACCAAGGTTTGACCAATTTTGACCTAAGGGTATTTTGGGTATTTTTATTATATGTTAAGTTTGGTCACGATCTAATTAATAGGTAACTGGTAGAGCCGATATTCGAAATAGAGATTTATTCAGCTATTGTTTGGACTGAGAGGTAAGATTTCCTCATTGTACTTGCGGGTCGAAGGCACCAATGCCTTGTTAACATGGTTATGCATCATGGTATATAAGATGTTGTTATGCGATAGTGATTTGTAGATCTGCCTGTTTGCTTGTTAACAGGTTATATGTTATCTGTTAGGTGTATTTCGACATGTTATGGTTTGAGGTTGAGGCTTTAATGCTTTGTGTGTAAGCCAATAGATCGAGTGTATGCCATTCTGATGACTGGGTGGACCTGAGGGTATTCCAGTCCGATGACAGAGCGGACCCATTGTGTATTGGCATTCCAGTCCGATGACTGATTGGGCCAAGGGTATTCCAATCTGATGACTAATTGGACCTAACATGGAAACATGTATGTGTTATGTTGTGTGGTGGTAATTTGGGGGAACTCACTAAGATTTGGCTTATAGATTCAATTTTATGTTTCAGGTACTTCGGATGACTAGGGCAAGGCGAAGGCGTGATCATACACATCCTTCGAGGATATGTTTTGGGAGATTTTTATGATGCATTGATGTTGGTAGTATTTGTATTTGACACTTGATTTGATATGGTTTTAGATTGAATACAATGGTTTCTTTTAAATTAAAATGAAAATTTTTATAGTGATTTTTGGAATGTTGCAAGTTGGTATCAGAGACTTGTTTGAGAGAATTGGATGAGCATTCATGTGAATCCAGACTCAGACTAAGGATCTGTAAAAGTTTTCAGAATAATTTTCAAACTAAATTCAAATTGTTTTCAAAAGCAACCCAGGAAAGAGGATATGTGTACGATCTGCCAGAGCAAGAAAGTATAACCCAAGTTACCACACTATTATTCATTATGAAATGATCGAACTACATGCTAGTGATAGGCTAGGGATCTTCAACAATTGCATGATATAATTACTTGATGTACGATGCCTAATAGCCTAGGAGGACTTCTCGTATGAAATTGACATCATTACTGTAGTTTCCTAGTGTGTAAATTATAGTTGTACATAACTAAGATTCTATAGTCTGAGAATGTTTGATTTGGCCTTACTTCCTGTTCCTTGTCTGGTTGTGATCTTAGGGTAGAATCAAATATTCGAGTGTCTATAGGATCCAATGTTATGTATGATTGGCATACACGAGTGGCTGTAGGGTTGGTGGAAGTTTCATGGATGGGTATGTGTGTGAGCATTCGGTCATATAAGAAATGATTAGCCACTATCGTTAGAGTGAGGATATGATGTATGTGTATCCTAACTATGTACTTGTTTGGGCAGTTTGTGATGATCCTTTGAGACAAATATGGGTAGTTATGGATGGTAGTATGGGAATGTACTACTAGAAGCACAAGACTCGTACACATAGCTAGGAAGTCACAAACCATGAGCATTTCGTCTGTCTGAAATGGTTATGATGGTATGAATTGTGACCATTGTAATATATTCTTGTTTATTTTCAGTATGGTGTTTACGAGAGGATCTGGTTCCGGAGACGGAGCGAGTGGCTAGGATAGGCCAGGGTTGACTAATGATCGGATATGTGAGATGATTGCCACTAAGGTGGCTACTGCTATCCGGGGATCAATTCCAGATTTCTTTGGGTCTATCAAGACCGCAATTATTGAGCTCATCGATGATCGATATTCTGCACTTTCTAAGGCTGTTGTTGTTGCAGCTATTGCGGTTGTTGTTGTCGCTTGGATTTAAGGGGAGAGTGCTTTCTAGTACCGAGACTTCGATAATACGAAGCCCCCAGAGTTTGATGGGGTCGGGGACCCAATTGTAGCGATGAGGTGGCTATCTGATGTGGAGGGTTGTTCCTTGACATGTTCTTTCCCTAATGACCAGAAGGTCAAGTGTGCCCTGAACCTTCTCAGGTTGGGGGAGAAGGATTGGTGGATATTGGTGACTGGTGCTTACACTCATGAGAAGAGAGCTATTGTTAATTGGGAGCAGTTATCGGAGATGTTCCGTATGAGATACGTTCCCCTGGTGGAGAGGGAGAGGTTCTCTCAGGAGTACTTAGATTTGAGACAGCCTACCAAGACGGTGATGGAGAACACCAATATGTTTACTAAGAGGGCTCTTTTCAGCCCTGAGTTTGCTGCTTCGGAGCAGGCTCAGATGACTGGGTACTTGAGCATGCTCAAGACAACTATTTGATAGTTCGTGTGCATTGGGTTGTATTTGCCTATTATTTCATGTTACTATGCATGGATGACTGGTGACAATTGGTAATTAACATGGGTCATGTGCATTTGTTGGTAGTTTTTGTTATAGTGTCATGTTACGACCCATGGATAACCGGTGACAATGGGTAATTAACATGGGTCATGGCCAATGTGCATTGGGTGTTAGTTGATTATAGTGTCATGTTACGACAATGGATCACTGGTGATAATGGGTAATTAACGTGGGTCATGGGTCATGTGCTTTGGGTGGTAGTTGAAGGGATTTGAGCATTCTAACACTCCTATGGTGTACATGCAACCCTAGATGCTTTGGATCTATGTTTTCTCTAATATACATGCAAATTTATATTTTTCCAAAGCATCATCTTAACTAGCATACAATGGAGTATCTTTACTACAAAATCTAGTTATATGACATACCTTTTGTTGTAGTTGCAATCCTTGATATATTTGGCCTTTAAGAACTTGGCACCAATAGTATGAATGCCTCAAATGGAATCACAACACACCTAGGACAAAGGATAACTTGACAGAGAATGGCTTGCTCTATAAATCGGCTTTATTACTCTTCCAAAGATCACTAGTCCCATTTCACCAAACAAGGGGCTTCTTATATAGTGTGGCACAACTAGGGTTACACCATGTAAACCCTAATGTGCTTGACTTTCCACAATCCTTAGGCTCCATGGGTTTTAACCTCCATGGAGTATACATGGGTTACTAGATGGGTTTAGCCCAACATAAAGAACAATGGATCATAAGCCCACTTTATAAGAATGAATGATTTACACAATCAATCCCCATATATTTAATTAGTCTCTTTTGATCACTAAATTAATTGCACATTAATTTTTGATCAATACTAATTAAATAATATGATTTCATATTAATATATTAGAACTTATAATATATTAATAAATCATAAATAACCTCTTCTCAAAAGTCCATCCTATCAAATTGCCCTGGTGATATGCAACCCAAATGGACCATGCTACTCTCGGGTCAAGTACATACCAATTATAGTTATGGACTTAGACACTAATGCAACAGTAGTTGCTTGTAGTGTCATGTTACTACCCATGGATGACTGGTGACAATGGGTAATTAACATGGGTCATGGGTTGTGTGCATTGAGTGGTAGTCGATTATACTTTCATGTTAAGACCCATAGATGACTGGTAACAATGGGTAGTTAACACGGACCATGGGTCATATGCATTGGGTGATATTATCTTACAGTGTTATGTTACGACTTATTGAGGAAACATTTTCAAGTACCTAGGAAATGTCTTTTTGGTTATTTGTTACCATTGTTGCCTTATTCGATATAACATATGGTAAAGTGGATTCTTTAAATGACTTTCCTCAATGAGAAACTTTAAAAGGATGTATGACATATTCTAAAAGGATTTAAACATACAAAATATCCAAATAAGGTTTGGAAGCTTCAGAAAGCTATTTAATGATTTAGACAAGCATCGCGTAGCAAGAATCTATTCTTCCATGAGAAAGTAAAAGAGTGTTGTTTGTCTAGAAGTCCGGAATAGTTTTGAGTATATGTCAAAGTTAGTGGGTGTGACGTTGTCTTCCTAATATTGCATGTTGATATTGTTTAGATGGGTCACGAAAACTAAGTGGTTGATTCATATAGAAATTCTCATGTAAATTGCCATGCAGAAACGCATTCTTGACATCAAGCTGACGCATATGCCACTTATGAGTAACTATAATGTTGAGAACTGTACGAATGGATGTCGGTATAACAACCGGACTAAATGTCTCATCACAATTAATACCGGGCTGCTGAGCACGTCCATTCGCCACCAGACGTGATTTATAACGAGACAAGGATCCATCCGCATTTAGCTTCTTCTTAAACAACCAAATGCAATTAATGACATTAGCGGTAGCAGGTTGTGGAACAAGAACCCAAGTGTTGTTCGAAATAAGTGCAAAATATTCTTCTTGCATTGCCTTGAGCCAGTGTGGATCCCGAAACGCCTGTAAGTAAGACCGAGGAATGGGAGAGGAGGCAACATGAGAGGAGTCAACATGTAAATTTAGACGATCAATTGGTTTTGTGATACCGCGTTGTTTGCGAATCACCATGGGATGTGAAGAAGAGGAGGGATGACGAACCCGAGAAGGAGGAGGACGAGAGACCGGGCAGATCCACAGCAGGAGAAGATGCTCGAATCGAGACATCGGTTGTGAGCTCGTTAGAACTGGGCTGGCCCGATTAAGAAGATGGAGCAGAAGAGTGACCAGAAGAGTTATCACAATCAGAATGGCCTGGAAGAGATGAGACCGAAGACTGCATGGGCGTCGGATTGGGTTGGGCCGAATGAGATGTGGGCTCAGACTCATGGATGGGGTTGTTGACAATGGTGGACTCACTATCGTTGATAGAGGTAGACACATGTGGCGGTATGTGACCAAAATAGGATGGGACATCAAAGTGTTTAAGGAAGGAATAAAAGGAAGCACGATCTGGTGTCATGGAACCATATGGAAAAGTTGTTTCATCAAAAATCATGTGGCGAAAAATGATTATTTTTGAGTATCGAGATTTAGGCACCGGTATCCACGTTGATTGGTAGGGTACCCATGAAACACGCATGATGTAGAACGAGGGATAGTTTATTAGGAGCAACAATATTGGGAAAACATAAGCACCCAAAAACCCAGAGATGATTATAGGTGGGTTTAACATGATAGAGTTTATGAATGGGAGTATCATTAATGGTGGGAGACGGAAAAATATTAATGAGATGTTCGGCCATTTGAAAAGCTTCAACCCAGTACAGTACCCTGGTGGAAGGCGAGCATGAAATAAGTAGGTACAAACGATATTATTTATAGATCGTAACATGCGTTCAGATTTAGCATTTTGTTGAGATTTGTGAAGACATGAAAAACGCATGTGAATCTCATTAGTGTCACATAGATTTTTAAACTGATTGTTGTTGTATTCTCCACTGTTATCGCACTAAAAAGGTTTAATTTTAGTTTTGAACTGATTTTGAACAAGAGAGTGAAAGTTAACAAACTTGGAAAAAACATCAGATTTTACACACAACAGATAAACCCACAAAAAATGAGAAAAATCATCGAGGAAAGTAACATGATATTTAATTCCACTAATACTTATGATAGGGGATGTCCACACAACAGAATGAGCCAAATCAAAAGGAGCAGCAAAAATAGAGTTTGACAACGTAAAAGGTAACTTGACATGTTTACCCATTTGACACGACTGACAAATACTAGTAATTTTACTATTATTGGAACACAAAATTGAACAACTATCAACTAAGTTCTTTAACACATGACGACCGGGATTTCCAAGATGTAAGTGCCAAATAAACAGAGAAACAAAAAGAAAAGCTTGAGGTGAAGGAGTGGTGATAGGGTAGAGATCATCGGTGCTATCACATCGCATGAGGAGTTGGTTGGTTTGGAGGTCCTTCAAAGTAAAACCAAACGGATCAAATTCAATAGAAACAATGTTATCACAAGTGAAACGACGAACATATATTAAATTTTTAATAATTTGAGGAGTGATAAGAATGTTGCATAAAATAAGAGGACGGTAAGGATTGGGAAGGGAAGAATAACCGATCATATTTACGGGAATGCAGGATCCATCACTTACCAAAACAGATGAAGAAAAATTAGCACAATTATTTAAAACAATTTTTAGTATACCTTGATTTGCGTGAAGATGTGATGTTTCCCCAATATCCATGTATCATCCGTCATTTGGCAGGGGACTTAACGACATAGCGTTGAACATCTCCGGTAGAGTAGTGGGCTGAGGGTCGGTGGGCTGTACATACGCCCGGGCTGGTGTGGTTGTCGCATTAGTTGGGCCAAAAAAATAGTGGTGATTCAGATAGGCCGGAGATGGTTGTCCGGTTGGAGGTGCTGAATTTGGTGTTGGGCTTGGTAAAAACCCATTAGAGAAGGAAAATTGAGCCGGATTAATTGGGTACCAGCTAAAAGCCGAAGTGGCTGAGTTTCCTTGAGTTCCAGGAGCCGGCGATGAGGGTCGCTGTTGAGTGTTGACCAAAAGATGAGCAACCTGCAACCAAAATTGTAGCGTCCATACCTGTTTCCACGACCTCGATGACCACCTCGGCCTCTAGGATTATTGTAAAACAGGCGGTTGGTGATGGATTTCTGAGTCCAGTTAGCAAGAAGAATAGTACGCGAGGATGAATTGTCGGAATGGGAGGACGGATTATGGCGAGCATTATCAAGCTCTATATGTTCTTCCTCCATGACTAGAATTCCACGAGCCTTCATGAAGTTTTCGGCAGTGTCAGAATACCAAATAGTGTTAACAAATGACTTGAATTTTTTAGTGAGGCTGCTCAGAGTGTACGATACAAAATTACGTTCCAGTACAGGGGATCCATGATTTTCCAAAATATCCGAAATTCCTTTGATCTTAGTATTCGCACATGGTAATGTTTCGTAGTTGATTCTCGAGTTGCATGGCTTTGTGTTCCTTGATGGTGCAAAATAACTCCTCCAATGTTGTCTAAAGGCCATGGGCAGTCACCTTTTTTGTAAGAACCATCCGAAGCAAGGATTGATACAAGGTGCCGTAAATCCAAGACATGGCAACATAGTCAATTTTATTCCATTCTTTGGGATCAACCGCAAGTTATTTTTATTTAGGATCAGAAGTGGCGGGTCTTTCAACAGGTGGGAGAAGGTGATCATCCACACCAAACCCGATACAGTGAGTTTCAAATAGTTCACGCCATAAATCATAGTTCATACGATCAAGATCTAACACAAGAGGGACAACATTCTTGATGTTGATAGTAGAAGAAGGTTTGTTAGAGTCACCTGCCATGATGATAGTGAAGAAACGAAACATAAGAGAAGACTGATGAGAAGTGTTGCCGACGTTGAGAAGAGAATGGAAGGATCGGCTAGGGTTTCTGTGATTAGGCAGATACCATGTTAACACGTTATTTCTCATGGATCTCTGCTCAATTCATTAAACGACATATATACATAAATACATCATGTGGGCCTTAGGCCATATCATACAATATGTATGCGCTATATTAAACTAAGAATAATACAAACCATAATACTAGATAGGTCCACTAACAAAACTATGGTCCCACTACACAGATCGCTCAATATCGTGAGTGTGTAGAGTTTTAATAGATTTTTTGTGTAATTGAAATTTTAGTTTGTAGAAAACGCTTAACTTATAAATCACGCAAATAACATTTTATTACACTCGTTACCTTAACATGTGGGACTTAGAAGTTTGAAAGGATAGAGGGAGTGGTAACACTCCTAACACCTTGTCGCATCACTATTTTTACTGTTATGTCATTTTTTGTTTGCCGCCTTATTATCACCTTATTCTTAGTATTTTATAGGGAGTGGTACCACTCCTAGCACTCTATTTTTTTGGGTAAAAAAAGTTTTTTTGTTTAATAAAATATGTGAAATTAGGTAAAAGAAAAGGGTTTGATCCGGGTCAAAGTGGAAGAAGCCAATCAGATTCAAGCACAATAGTCACTCTCCTCTTTGCAAGCCCTTAGCGAGCACTAGGGGTGGTGTTCCAAACCCTTAGCGAGTCATAGAGGCTGTTTGCTTGGAAAAAAAAATAAACTTTTTAGATCACTTTTTGCTACGTGGCGCAGCTCACGCGCATCACTTGCCCTCTAACAGCAATTTGTTCTTTTCATAGATTTCAGACTACAAAACCTCTGATCGTGTTCTATGCGTCGTAGCACTTGATTTGTCTCTTCAAATCTCTTCAATTTTCATTTTTTCCACGTGAATTTCTTTAGAAATTTGATATAACTTGATTTTTTTTATACTTTAATTTCTTTTTTAACTTTGATTTTTTTTTAAACTTTGATTTATGGATTTGATACAATTTATTTTTATAGTTTCCACAATATTTTATGGCTTCATTAAAATTTTTTTTTTTATATTTTTAATTATTTTTCACAATTTCTTTTAATAATATTTTCAGTTTCAGTTGCATATTTTTTAACATGTGTGATTCTTTTACGAATTTTGTAAACATTGTTTGCAATATTTTTTTAATTTTTTTATTATTTTTTTATGTTCTTTAAAATTCTTTTTTTCTAGAAAACAAACCGATAGCTTCTTTTATATTTTTTGTGCTTTTTTTTAGAAATTTTATATTTTTATTTTTTTTACATGTTCTTTTTAATATTCTTTCAATGTTTTAAAAGTAGAATTATTAAAATTTCGGTATTGAGAACTATTTTTAAGTTTGTAAAAATCAGTTTATTTTAATTTCAGTTTAGTGCAGCAGCTTACAGATGTTGAAAATCAAACTAGCTTCTTATTACAGGTTGCAACCATTTGGCTCACATCTTCTACCGCAGAGGGTTTTTAGAGGTGCTCCACAGACTTCATGAATTTTCTCTTTGAAAAGACAAACAATACCTTAGCATCTCCACTCCCAGTAGCCTTAAAGCACTGGTATGCCCCGTAACAACGACATTATTGCCTACGTGGCTCGGGCATAACGCGATCATCACGAGAAAAACACCACCACTCCTTACTCATTGTTACTTGTGCGTTACTTCTCGAGGTAGTTACGACGGATGAAACGAGCTAAAATTTGACCGTTTTGAACATTGGACCATTTGACTACGGTCAAATTCAAATTAAAAAATTCACTTCTTTATTTTTACTATAAATATAACATTTTATACCATTCTTTCTATAACATTCTCTCTTTCTCTCTATATTGTATAAAATTCCATATTTTCTTGAACGAAAAAAATTGAGCAAAAGCCAAGCATTCCTCCATCAAACCCAAACACACAACCAAACACAACTTCACATCTCGGATTTGCCGGTTATAAAAATTATTCCAACCTCTTATCGTCTCAAGGATCACCACAAATCTCATACCAAGGAGCCTCTTTCAATGCTCGTCTCCTTCAATTCAATTTCCAAACTCACCTTTCATTCAACAAAATCTTTTTGGGCAAAACCCAAATTTACAACAAAATATTTTCCCGACTTTCTCTTCGATGAAAGAAACAACCACCCAACCACCACCACCAACACAACCATCGGTCGAAACACAAACGATAGGTAGTAGGAGAGGGATAGGGAAAGGGAAAGGGAAAGGAAAAGCTATAACAGTTGAAACGGAAAGTGAGGAAGTTCCACAATGGTGGACACTGGAGTAGGAATATTGTAACACCCATAAATTTGAGTCAATTTAAAACATTTTAATTCGTTCAAAAACCATTAAGTTCATACATCTCGTTTTCAAAATGTTTAAACATCAGAGTATCCCCCAGAACCATATTACATAAATCATAAACATGAGGAGCGGTACGATCACGCCTTCGCCTTGCCACGATCTCCTGAAGTACCTGAAACAATACACTGAACTGTAAGCCCGAAAGCTTAGTGAGTCACCCCCAAAATACCAACCACACATAAAAATACTCGTCGACATATCACAAATAGAACAGTCATGCACATCAGGTCTACTGTGTGACTGGTCCGCCCGCACCGGGCCTTCAGTCCACCTGGTCCACCCTCCGAGTCTAGCCATGTACATCGAGTCTACAGTGTGATTTTTCCGCCCGCACCGGGCCTTCAATCCACCTGGTCCACTCTCTGAGTCTACAGTATGACTAGTCCGCCCGCACCGGGCCTTCAGTCGGCCTGGTCCACTCTCCGAGCCTCGGCACGTCTGGTCCGCCCTCTTGGGGCCTTCAGCCTATCCGGACCGCTCGCTGGGCCTTTGGAATATCTGGTCTGCCCTGGGTATGTTGGCCTACAGCACAAAGCAGGACCCGCCTCAACCTAATACCCGTCAAACAACCATGTGCACATAAAACAATTAATCACATAACAAATCCTTAACCAGACAAACAGTCTAACAGATCACATAACATATCAACATCCTAACCAAGATTCCGACCTATCCGGTCACTAGCATAACATTACCCTATATACCGGGTACCGACCTTAACCAGGTCACTAACATAACATTACCCTATATACCGGGTACCGACCTTAACCAGGTCACTAACATAACACCACCCTAAATACCAGGATGCAAATCTAGTAAAGCAATAACATAACAAACAATACCCGGATTTTCATCCGATAAAGGGTCGGCCTTGGTGCCGTAGACCCTGTCGATATAGTGAGGATAACTCACCTGCAATTGCCGACTGAAGAGATACGACCAAGCTGCTCCGACCACCGACACGAACTTCACCACAGCACACTACTAAGGAACCAATACCGAAATTACCAAAATACCCTTGGAAGTCAACTGGTCAACTCTTGGTCAAAGTCAAAGTCCTCAGTCAAAGTCAACCTTCCTGGTTGACTCTACTCGCCGAGTTAGCCCATCGACTCGTCAAGTTCTCATACTCAGAAAACTCCCATAACACGACTCAACTCGCCGAGTCGCCCCAAGACTCGTCGAGTTCAACGATCTCGGAATTCGATCCTGTCCAACTCACTGAGTCGCCAACCGACTCACTAATCCAAAGCTTTAACCAAAAGAGGTTAGGTTCTGCGACCAGACTCGCCGAGTCCAAGAACAGACTCGCCGAGTTGTTCTTCCAACTCGCCGAGTCCGTGCACATGTTCATACAAGTCGTCGAGTACACCCATGTGACTCGCCGTGTCTCTTCAGTTCTCAATCCATACATAGGCTTTTCGAGCCATGCAGGGGCTCCAATCCATAGATCCACTCTTCTACAGCCTAACCCTCACATAAAGTTGCAAACTTTACGTGAAACCAAGGAGATATAAGCCCAAAACACTCTAGGGCTAGGGTTTATGACAAAGGGGCTTCACCAATAACTCTTAGACAGGAGCTTTATGGCATTAAGGACCATCACAACCTTATATCTGGAGTAGCAACCTCAGATCTAAACTCCAAACCCGAAATAGATCTCAAACAAGCTAAGAAACTCCAAATCAACCACCAAGGATGAACCCAAAAAGGAAATAGCTTAAGATAATGGCTCCTTACCTCTGAGATGTGCCCAAACTGATGTAGATCCCAGATCTACACAAGCCCCTTGATGCTAGCCTCTAATTTCTCAAGCTTCTTCCACCAAATTCCTCTTCCAAGCTCCAATCTCCTCAACAATGAAGTCTCATACGAAATTAGGGTTTTCTAGAACTCTCTGGGGGATTAGGAGGCTGGGAGGAGGACATAAAGTCCTTTAAATAGGGTGCAACCCTCGGGATTAGGGTTTCCTCATTCCAGCACCAACTCGTCGAGTACATCTTCCGACTGGGCGAGTTGGCCACTTAACCCGCGATCAAATCCCGCTCCGACTCGACGAGTAACATACCTACTCGTCGAGTAGCTTCCTTAATTTACACTTAGTACCCTTCAAATTCTTGCTTCTGAACTTGGGATGTTACAATTCTCCCCCACTTAAATTAGGCTTCGTCCTCGAAGCCTGCGGCAACACAAACTTCCGGATGACTCCCACAATGCATCCACTGATCTCAAACCGACCCAGATTCCTTCAAACACTGTTATCGAATCTCTAAAATCCATCTCTTCCCTTGCAGGTCCTGATAACTGCTTCAAGCCAGCCACCGACTTCTTTTCTATGATGACAACACTCATCAACTAAGTGCCACCAGAAGACACTACCTTACTTACGTCTTAGACATTCATTCGCCACCTGCGAAAACTGGATACCATTCTAAACCACCGGGTCTTGACCCAGTATTAAATCGCTATCTTTCGCCCAACTGGCGCTACCTCTATTAACTTGCACCGATAGAAACTCATCACGTTTCCTCCCTGGATCAATTCCCTTATCGCACTGACATGATGGAACATTTCACAGCTTCCGAGCAACCCTCCTGAACACCCAACTATAACGTTCATACACATCGTACCTGGACCAATCAGCCTCGGGCTGGAAGACCAGGCACGCCTACGATGGTCCAGCCATCCCTAGGATGGAAGACCACTACATCCATAGCTCATGACCACAACCATAATTCGGAATCCAAGGATCTACCCTTGCATCACTTCCGAGCTCCCTTGACTCCGCGTCAGTGTTAACCGTTCCACAACCTCAACGGGCATCCAACTCGTATGTGCTTCCATACATCTGGTACAATCCTAGTGCTTACTACCAAGCACTTTCGATCATCCATTTACTTCACTGCCTTCCTTTAAGAGGACCCAAACTCCTTCCGGAGCTACATACCTTTCCTTTCTAGGAAGTCTACTCAACAACCCTTACCGCACCTATAAGTGCCACTGAGCTAAACTCCACTCTACACTATCCATGTAGAGCAACCGCTATTCTCAAACTCCCATATACTCCGAATCCGATCACATAACTAACAAGGCCCACGCACGGCCTCCAGCCAACTCCATCGTCATGATCAATACTTGGGGCTAGACCATATCGATTACTATTGCATGGCGACATATTCACTCATTCTCCGCATACAAATCTACTAACACATCCAGAGTCTTCAGCATGACTGAACCGCCTTACCAGGCCTTCAGCCTATCTGGACCACTCTCAGAACCTTCAGCATGTCTGGACCGCCCTCCTGGGCCTTCAGCCTGTCTGGACCGTTCCCTGAGCCTTCGGTCTGACTGGTACGCCTTCCGGCCTTCAGTCTATCCGGACCGCTCAAAACTGTCGTACGTCACCCTGAACCATCCTTCCCGGGAATCTCTCCCATGCAGTCTTACGTCACCCTGAACCATCCTTCCCGGGAATCTCTCCCATGCAGTCTGTTCTAGCCCTCTTGGGGTTCCGAACTCCAGTTCCGTTCCTGGAATCCTTTCCATGGCCTAACCCATGCCTCACATCGACCAACTACCTCACCTGAAACCATGGTCTGTTTCCTGCCCCACTTGTCTATCACTTGCTCCAATCATGCCACACTCTCGGCTAACAACACTGATGAATCTAAACAGCTAACCAACCCTGAATACTTGCTGTTTTCACCGGAGAATTTTCCAATTCTCCCCCACTTAGTCTACCAACTACTAACTTCCGCTGACAAACCGGCATAACTCGATCGACCTTACTTGATAAAGTTTCCCCTTCACCAGGAACCAATTCTCTCAGGAGTGAGCAACCTCCACAGTACACTCTCCTGTCATCGTACATCCCGAACTCCAAGGAAGTTCGAATCTCAACTGAACACTTCTCGCATCGCAGTTGCTATTCCTAGCAACGAGATCATAAACCTTATCTTTCGACGAAGAATCCTCCTGAACGCTAACCAACTACAACTCCTAACTATTAAGATCCTCAACCATACTACGAAACATGCGGAACAATGCAGACAGATTTACAATACCATACAAATAACAAGATAACAAGATGGAAACATACCCGCAACTGCATCAGGCTCTTCCCTGACCTCCTTTGTTGTAAGTTGGAATGCGCGTCCCTGAGCCCTCGGAGGCTCCGCTCCACCCTGACCCCCGCCATTAATCCTCAAAGTGGCCGGTGCCGGAGCCTGCACCGATCCTGCAGCAAACTATGGGCAGTTGGCCCTCAAGTGTCCAACCTGATGGCAATGATAACAAATCCTCATATCCTGCACCGGGGTCGACTGACGGCAATTCCTCGCATAATGCCCCTATTTCCCGCACTTGCGACACGCACCACCGGATCTGCAAACTCTGGCATGACCCTTCCCACACTTCTCACAAGTGTGTCTGCTCTGACCTCCAACCCTAAAGTCAACGGTTTTGGACCGTTTCGGTGCAAGCTGCGACTGCACCGGGGCCTGCCTCTGCTCTCGCAACTGCAACTCAATCTCCAACTCACGCCGCCTGGCGGCCTCCTGCAACTCTAACAAGGTATCACACCTCTGTGTGGAGACAAACTGTCGAATATCCCTCTTGAGCATACTCAAATATCGGGTCATCTGAGCCTGCTCCGAAGCAAACTCCGGGCAAAACATCGCCCTCTCGGTAAACATCCTGGTGATCTCCGTCACCGACTCTGAATCATGTTTCAGCTCCAGGAACTCATGAGCCAACCTCTCTCTCTCAACTTGCGGAACATAATGAGTACTGAACATCTCCTGGAACTGATCCCAAGTAACCGCAGCCCGCTGCGCATCAGAATAAGATCCCGTAGTCAACCTCCACCAATCCTTCGCCCCAAGCCTCAAAAGGTTCAAAGCACACCTCACCCTCTGATCAGCAGGGCATGAACACGTGAAGAAACATCCCTCCACGTCTGACAACCATCTCATAGCAACGATCGGATCATGAACTCCATCAAAGGTAGGGGGCTTCGTATTATCGAAGTCCCGATACTGAAAACCTCGACCGGTTCCTCCCCCTGCCGCTGCTACAGCCGCTGTAGCTGCCGCGGCAGCCGTCTCCGCAAGAGCTGCATAGCGCTCATCAAAGTACTCAACCATGGCGGTCTTGATCGACCCACACATCTCTGGCAACTCAGCCCTGAACATGGCAGCAACCTCATCATGCAGGATCTCACGCATCCGGGCATCCAACTCATCCGTACTCATCTGACCAATGACCTCGGGTGGTACTGATCTATCCCGATCACCCTCTCCTGATCCCGATCCCGAACCAGATCCTGCCCCGAGACGTCTCGTAATCGCCATACTGAAATACCCAAAAAGACCCTTAGACACGTCACATACCTACCCGGGGAACTATCTCATAACTGATACCCTAGAGAGTTGTGACTTCCTTGATACGCGTATGGGTCCTGTGCTTTTAGTAGTACGGGCCCATACTACCTTCCAGACCTACCCATATTTGTCCCAAGTATCACCACAACACTCTAACCATATATATACACACACACACTCAATCCTCACTCCTAGAGGAAAGCTGAATATCTCATATAAGGAAAACCCTAGGCTAGTAGGCATCACATAATCAGGCAATTCTATCATGAAATTCCTGAAATTTTCTAGCCTATTACTAGCATGTTGTTCTAACATATTACATAATCAAATAACTTGTATGGTATTTTGGGGTCTACTTACTGGCTCTGGCTGATCGTACCCTCTACATCCTCCTTTACTTATTTCGAAAACCTTTTGAAAACCATTTTGAAAATCCCTCAAAACCAAGGCTCTGATACCAACTTGTAACACCCATAAAATTGAGCCAATTTAAAACATTTTAATTCGTTCAAAAACCATTAAGTTCATACATCTCGTTTTCAAAATGTTTAAACATCAGAGTATCCCCCAGAACCATATTACATAAATCATAAACATGAGGAGCGGTACGATCACGCCCTCGCCTTGCCACGATCTCCTGAAGTACCTGAAACAATACACTGAACTGTAAGCCTGAAAGCTTAGTGAGTCACCCCCAAAATACCAACCACACATAAACATACTCGTCGACATATCACAAATAGAACAACCATGCACATCGGGTCTACTGTGTGACTGGTCCGCCCGCACCGGGCCTTCAGTCCACCTGGTCCACCCTCCGAGTCTAGCCATGTACATCGAGTCTACAGTTTGATTGGTCCGCCCGCACCGGGCCTTCAATCCACCTGGTCCACTCTCTGAGTGTACAGTATGACTGGTCCGCCCGCACCGGGCCTTCAGTCGGCCTGGTCCATTCTCCGAGCCTCGGCACGTCTGTCCGCCCTCTTGGGGCCTTCAGCCTATCCGGACCGCTCGCTGGGCCTTCGGAATATCCGGTCCGCCCTGGGTATGTTGGCCTACAGCATAAAGCAAGACCCGCCTCAACCCAACCCCCGTCAAACAACCATGTGCACATAAAACAATTAATCACATAACAAATCCTTAACCAGACAAACAGTCTAACAGATCACATAGCATATCAACATCCTAACCAGGATTCCGACCTATCCGCTCACTAGCATAACATTACCCTATATACCAGGTACCGACCTTAACCAGGTCACTAACATAACATTACCCTATATACCGGGTACCGACCTTAACCAGGTCACTAACATAACACCACCCTAAACACCAGGATGTAAATCTAGCAAAGCAATAACATAACAAACAAAACAGTCTAACAGATCACATAGCATATCAACATCCTAACCAGGATTCCGACCTATCCGCTCACTAGCATAACATTACCCTATATACCAGGTACCGACCTTAACCAGGTCACTAACATAACATTACCCTATATACCGGGTACCGACCTTAACCAGGTCACTAACATAACACCACCCTAAACACCAGGATGTAAATCTAGCAAAGCAATAACATAACAAACAATACCAGGATTTCCATCCGATAAAGGGTCAGCCTTGGTGCTGTAGACCCTCTCGATATAGTGAGGATAACTCACCTGCAATTGCCGACTGGAGAGATACGACCAAGCTGCTCCGACCACCGACACGAACTTCACCACATCACACTACTAAGGAACCAATACCGAAATTACCAAAATACACTTGGAAGTCAACTGGTCAACTCTTGGTCAAAGTCAAAGTCCTTAGTCAAAGTCAACCTTCCTGATTGACTCTACTCGCCGAGTTAACCCGTCGACTCGTCGAGTTCTCATACTCAGAAAACTCCCATAACACGACTCAACTCGCCGATTCGCCCCAAGACTCGTCGACTGCAACGATCTCGGAATTCCATCCTGCCCAACTCACTGAGTCGCCAACCGACTCACTAATCCAAAGCTTTTACCAAAAGAGGTTGGGTTCTGCGACCAGACTCGCCGAGTCCAAGACAATCTTCAACAGACTCGTCGAGTTGTTCTTCCAACTCGCCGAGTCAATGCACATGTTCATACAACTCGTCGAGTACACCCATGTGACTCGCCGAGTCTCTTTAGTTCTCAATCCATACATAGGCTTTTCGAGCCATGCAGGGGCTCCAATCCATAGATCCACTCTTCTACAGCCTAACCCTCACATAAAGTTGCAAACTTTACGTGAAACCAAGGAGATATAAGCCCAAAACACTCTAGGGCTAGGGTTTATGACAAAGGGGCTTCACCAATAACTCTTAGACAAGAGCTTTATGGCATTAAGGACCATCACAAGCTTAGATCTGGAGTAGCAACCTCAGATCTAAACTCCAAACCCAAAATAGATCTCAAACCAGCTAAGGAACTCCAAATCAACCACCAAGGATGAACCCAAAAAGGAAATAGCTTAAGATAATGGCTCCTTACCTCTGAGATGTGCCCAAACTGATGTAGATCCCAGATCTAGACAAGCCCCTTGATGCCAACCTCTAATTTCTCAAGCTCCTTCCACCAAATTCCTCTTCCAAGCTCCAATCTCCTCAACAATGAAGTCTCACACGAAATTAGGGTTTGCTGGAACTCTTTGGGGGATTAGGAGGCTGAGAGGATGACATAAAGTCCTTTAAATAGGGTGCAACCCTCGGGATTAGGGTTTCCTCATTCCAGCACCAACTCGTCGAGTACATCTTCCGACTCGGCGAGTTGGCCACTTAACCCGCGATCAAATCCCGCTCCAACTCGACGAGTAGCATACCTACTCGTCGAGTAGCTTCCTTAATTTACACTTAGCACCCTTCAATTTCTTGCTCCCGAACTTGGGATGTTACAAATATGCTTTGATTGCGACATGGTGTAGTACTTCAAAAGACGAACTCTGCGGAAATGATACGAAGAAATGTGCTAATTGGGAGGTGGTGCGTAAAAATTCCACGCTATGTTAAAGAAAAAAACTGTATCGCAATACAGACACGCTAAGCAGCAAATGGAGTCAGATAACTAAGCGGCGCACAAAATTCAATGATATTTACACCAGGCTTTCAGGCACAACAATAGAGTGGAACCAATGACTTTGATTTGTTCAAATCTGCAAAAGAATAATATCGAATCATAATGGGACATGTGTTCGAGTTTGAGAAATCATACGAGTTGGTGAGAGCGGATCCAAAGTGGAATAAAACTCCTAAATGTCTAAGGTTCAATCCAAACGAATGAGAAATTCCAGTTCATTTGACGTTTCGGACGCGCAAACTCATATCGAACACCGAGACGGATGATATTTCGGATGATGTCGAGGCGATCTCTGCACCGTCTGCACACGACAAAGCAAGGCGCACTGCAAAACAGGTAGAAGAGGTTGAGGCGAAAACAAGAGATATGGCGGAAATGAAAGCGAAGTTCGATAAGCACAACTTATTGCAAAAAGAAAAGATTGAGTTTAAACGTCGGACACTTGGGGTTCCTTGAAAGGCATGCACGAGAGGAAAGGGGGCAACACGAGCAAGAACAAATGACGAACCATTTGACGATGCTTCTTACTAGTGAGGAAGATTTGTCGCCCTGAGGTTTATGAATGATAGAATCTTCAAAAAAATATTTACGCAATGAGTGTCGTGTTACGTATTTAAATTAGGACTATCTTTTTTTTTTTTTGATGTCATTTTTAGGAATTAATGTTATGTTTTATTTAGGATTTAAATTTTATGTGTTTTTAGTTTTTAAATATTATTTGTTATTTAAATATGTTTGTTTTATAAAAATATATTTGTTTTAATTAAAAAAACTCGAAAAAAATAATAAAAAAGAAATTATGAAATGGAAAATAATGTGTGTTATAACATGTTATAATATGGTGACTATTTCCTCATTTGGTGTTATAACACTATTGGTGGTGTGGCATGTGAGATGACACCAAAATGGTGTCATAGCATGTTGTACATGTTGCCCATACCCAATGCATCAATGTATTTTATATAGAGGTTTTTATATAGAGGTGTCATGTAATACTTTCTTATTCATCCAAACAGAAATTTCATTTGAAACAGAATTCAAGATCCAGGATCAACATTGTTCTGCTCAGTTTTCTCCGATTAAAGGTTAAGACACTACTTAATCTTGGACTATGGGAGCTGTGTAAGAAAAACGGATCGTTGCTATTGGCAACACTAGCTCCAGCAGATAAGTTAAGTTGGTTGATTCAAACATTGATTGAAAGGATTCAAAAGTGATTACAGATTCAGATTTAGAATGAACTGTGATAGGAATCCAGAATTAATTGGCCCAAATTATTAAGGCCAGAGTCATGTCTAAAAGGCCCAATATGGGGTAAAACAGGAAATAACTTAAGTCGTAGGTTTCCAATCTCATATTGACAATCAAATGTGTTCTCTTGGCTCTACTCCTCTTTTATATACGTGAAGTTCTCGTTGCGCCTATGGATTGATTTGCTTTTGGACCAGAGTTCTATGGACTAGACCCTCATAGTCATAGATGTATCCGGGACAAAACATTGTACTCCAGCATTCACGGCACTCCTTATCAGCGTATTGCCCATAGTTATGAATCTCTCACCTGAAATCAATTTCAATTCGATTTGCCACACCATTTAGCGGGTTTAAATAAACCTTCGTTTCAAGGAAAAAGCAATAGTTTTTCTCCTGGATCACGACCTTCTTGTGGGACTGATTTCACAGAAGCGATTCAGTGTAACCGGGGTGTTAAGAATAAAATGGAAAGAAAGAAGGAAAAAGGGGTTAAGTTTTTCTTGTGGGAAGCAATTGGGTTATCTTCACAGTTGCACTGAGGGAAAATTTAGGATACTAATAGCGGGAAAGGGTGAGTCCAGCACATCAAAAGGTGGCAATTGCTATCTTGAATCAATTGCTCAAGAGGAAGTCCAAATTCCAATGGGCATCCATGCAAATTTAGAATTCTCTGGCTTATTTGTTGTTGTGGCATATGAAGGTGAAACTTTGAAGTTTAAAGGGGGATGTAAGATGTTGGGATATTCTGGTAGTGATGGTGGAGAATTTTTTGAGCTTGGATACAAGACATTTAATTTGTAGAAGGTCTTAGGAAGGAATTTGCTCAAAACCTCGTGTAAGCTTGATCATATCAGGGACAAGTTTGAGATATGTTTGGGGTATCAAGGAGTTTCTTTGTTAATCAATTTCATCTTCTTCTTCCCTAAATAATCTTTGCTCTCACTTCATTAAACCCTAATTTTCGGTTTCTCATCAGAGTTTCAATACTTTTCTGTTTATTTTCTTTCGTTCTCACCTAGATACAATTATTCACGAATGTACGAAAACGAAATAAGCGTTTCATATGAAAATTTTGTGCTATATACATACGTAACAAACTTGAAAAAAAAAGGAGAAATAAATCTCATTCATACACTCATGATGAAATCAAAATCATTGCTTAATGTTGAACAATGTCCAACTCTTATTGAAAAATAAAAACAAGCCCATAGCTTATAATAAAAGCATTACTACCACGTTACCACTCGTTGTCCACCATCGACAAATCTTACTTCACAAGTTGGGCAATGATTGGAACACATACCTTTTCCAGCTCATTTAGTGTTTTCTCATACTTATCCACATATGCAAGCTTGCTTAGATCAAGAATGTGTCTTGCGTTCTTTATGACATTTTCCATTTTTTCCAATTCTTCCTTGTGGATCTTTGTGTTATCAATGCTTCCAATGCTTTTAATTTTGGGCTTCACGTCGTAAATGTATTCCTCCAACACATTATGTGCAAAAACCTTCTTTTTATACTCCTCATCATTAAGTTTGTACTTTTCAGCATCTTTCAACATTTTTTCGATCTCTTCCTTTGAATGTCTCTGCTTGTCATCGCTGATTCTAATCTTTTTCTTTTGGCGAGTGGTTAACTCCTCAGCCGAGCAATTTAAAATCTCATTAACATCAATTTCAGAGACCACATTTATCCTTGATTTACCCTTTAGTGCAACTGGTACTGCAACTTGAAATTTCCCTAACCAGTCATTATCTATAGCTCTACTTCTCTCACCTTGATAGACATTAAAAGTTATACTACTTTGCTTATCCATACTAGGAAAATATATTCTTTCCTTTTTGACTAGTATTGGGGAATTTCTTTTGATTATAACAGATAAAGAGCCATCATGCAGATTTACACCAAGTGAAAGAGGAACAACATCCAACAACACTAAGTTCTTCACTTTTTGATTCCTTTCACCACTTAACTTTGCAGTAAGAACTGCTGCACCATATGCAACCCCTTCATCAGCATGGATTTTCTTAGAAGGCTCTTTCCTGTTGAAGAAGTCTTTCAACAATTGTTGTATTTTGGGTATCCTAGTTGACCCACCAACAAGTAGTACCTCATTTACATCTTTCTTGTTTTTTCACTATCACCCAAACATTTCTCCACCAACTATATGCACTTACTAAATAAATTTCCATTAAGATCTTCAAATTTTGCACGAGTTATTCTCATAGATAAATCAACACCCTAATGCAAACCATCAATTTCGATAGTAGTTTCAGTATTTGAAGAGAGAGTTCCATTTTCTTTTTCACAAGCTACCCTCAACCGCCCCATTGCTTTTATGTTCCCACTCATGTCTGTCTTGTGCCTTTGGTTGAATTGCATCATAAAATGGTCCACCATTGTGTTATCAAAATCTTGACCACCTTAATGAGTGTCACCGGAAACAGCCTTCAGTGTTGTCCTACCATTGTTATTAATTGTGGCAAGAGAGACATCAAATGTACCACCACCCAAATCAAACATGAGCACATTTATGTTGTGAGTTATATCAGTTTTCATGTCGAATCCGTAAGTGATTGCAGCTGAGGTAGGTTCATTGATTATTTGTAGAAGATTAAGTCTCGTAACATGGCCATGATCTTTTGTGGTTTTGTAACATCCCGAATTCAGGAATATAAGTTCGGGGTGCTAAGTGTAAATAAAGAAGTAGACTCGACGAGTAGGTATCTTAACTCGCCGAGTCGAAGCGGGTGTTGGGCACGTGTTAAGTGACCCGACTCGCCGAGTCGGCGGCTGGACTCGATGAGTCAGTACTGGGAAGAGAAAACCCTAAATTTTAGGGTTTGCATCCTATTTAAAGGACCTTATGTCCTCACCCCCAGCCTCCTTGTTACCCCTTGAAAGTCAGTAAACCCTAAAATCGTGTGTGAGCCATTGGTGAGAGTTTTGAGCTTTGAAAGGTGATTCTAGTGAAGGAAGCTTGTAGATCAAGAGGCTAGCATCAAGGAATTCGTGTAGATCCAGAATCTACTGTAGCTTGGGCACGCTTTGGAGGTAACCAGCTGTTACCTTGACCTCTTTTCTTCTAGAATCATTCATATGTGAAGACTAGGGTTTTCTTTAGCTATTCATGAAGGGATTATGGTATGGGAGCTAGATCTGAAGTTGAAACTTCAGATCTGAACCTCTTTTAAGACCTAAGTCCATAAAGTTTCCAGCCCTTGCAAGGAAGAGACTCTCCTAAGGTTTAAAGCTCCATTAGAAGCTTAGATTGGCCATTTAGAGCCTCTAGGGCCTTGCATGCGTGTAAAGTTTGCAACTTTACGTGATAAACATGCCTTAGAAGCCTGGATCTGTAACCTGGAACCTTGGCATGGCTTAAAAAGTGTATGCATGGATGAAGGTCTGTAAGGACTAGGCGAGTTGCATGGTCAACTCGGCGATTCTTATGAAGATGGTCATGAACTCGTCGAGTTGATGAACAACTCGGCGAGTCGGATGAAGATTGCCTTGGGCTCGGCGAGTCAATCGAACGACTCTGGGAGTCGGCTAGGGTTTTCCCCAACCTCTAGACACGTATGATCTCGGCGAGTTCTAGGGAAACTCGATGAGTCAAGCAAGGATTTCACGACTTCTCGAGTTCAGGAAGGACTCGACGAGTCGGTGAACTGCACTCGGCGAGTCGAGTCAACATGGACTGTTGACTTTGACTGTGGACTTTGACTTTGACCAAAAGTTGACCAGTTTGACTTCCAAGGGTATTCTGGTAAATTGGGCACTTATAGATATGGTTTCATCAAGTGTTACGTGGTGAGGTTCGTGGCATTGAGCATTGGATTTGATCTTATCTCTTCAGTTCAGCATTTCAAGGTGAGTTATCCTCACTATATCGACAGGGTCTACGACACCAAGGCCGGCCCTTTATCGGATTTGTATCCGGGTATATTGCACGTTATGTTTATTGAACTGTTAGATCTGCGTCCTGGTACTTAGGACGGTATTGTGTTCGGTGACCTGGTAGGTTGGTATCCTGGTATATAGGATGATGCTATGTTAGAGACCGGTTAGGTCGGTATCCTGGTTATAGGATGTTGCTATGCTATGTGATCTGTTAGATCGGTTTGTTCGTCTATAGACCGTTATGTGATTATCTGTTATATGTGCACATGGTTTTTTTGATTGGGTTGGGTTGGGTTGAGGCGGGTCCTACTTCGTGCTGTAGGCCAACATACCCAGGGCGGACCGGATAGACTGCAGACCCGGGAGGGCACTTAGTCAGGCCGAAGGCCCGGCGAGCGGTCCGGATAGGCTGAAGGCCCCGAGAGGGCGGACCAGACGTGCCGAGGCTCGGAGAGTGGACCAGATAGACTGAAGGCCCGGTGCGGGTGGTCCATCTAGACTGTAGACTCAGGAAGTGGACCAGGCGGACTGAAGGCCCGGTGCGGGCGGACCAGTCACAATGTAGACTCGAGATGCATGGCTGTTCTGTATTTGTTAATATGATATGATTATGGTTATGTGAGGTTGGTATTTTGGGGGTAACTCACTAAGCTTTCGGGCTTACAGTTTCAGTTTATTGTTTCAGGTACATCAGGAGACCGTGGCAAGGCAAAGGCGTGATCGTACCGCTCCTCACTTTTATGATGTTGTTTCTGGGATACTCTGATAATAAACTATTTTGGAAAACCTTTTTGTAATAACATTTGGTATTTTGAATGTTTTAAAAGTTTAAATTTGGCATGAATTTTATGGGTGTTACAAGTTGGTAACAGAGTCTTGGTTTGAGTGAATTGGATGAACACTCGTGTGAATCCAGTCTCAAATCGAGGAAAGATTTTCAAAATGATTTTAAATGGTTGTCAAAATGAGTAAAGGAGGATGTGAAGTGTACGATCAACCGGAGCCAGTAAGTAGACCCCAAAATACCATACAGTTATTTGATTATGTGATATGTTAGAACAACATGCTAGTGATAAGATAGGGATCCTCAGGAACCATATGATAGAATTGCCTGATCTTTGATACCTTATCTTATGTAGAGTACCTCATTGATTGTTGTATGACTCTTTCACGTGTGAACTAACTATTGGGTGAATACTCCAAGTCACATGCTACATGGGTTAAATGGTCTTAGGGTAAGGGATTTAGTCCTGCTGCGCAGCTCTCATTTGAGTCCAACCGTTGTGGGATTAAATCTTTTAGTCTAAGATTGTTTAAGCCATGCGGTATGTGATTGTATTCATGCAATAGTTAACTGGCACCAATGGAGGGTCGTGTGGCAGTTGGTGGATGGGTGGGTAGTGAGAGGCCGGGAGGCCAGTTATGATATATTTAGCATTCCTCTAGGAGTGAGGGTTTATCGCTCGCTATGTATATATGTAGGTTGTTGTGGTGATACTTGAGACAAATATGGGTAGGTGTGGAAGGTAGTATGGGCCCGTACTACTGAAAGCACAGGACCCATACACGTATCAAGGAAGTCACAACCCCTAGGGTTGGGTTGGGAGTTGGTTCCCAGTTATGGTATGGGATATTCGAGATGTCTTGAGACCGGATCTAGGTTAGGATCGGGAGTGAGCAGCCAAGCTAGGCCAGCATTTCCATGGGATCGTGTTAGTGAGATCATCCGGAAGTAGGTGATCAAGATTGTTCGGGGGCAGTTTCCGGAGATGTCGGGTCTATTAAGACCGCCATGGTTGAGTATTTTGACGAGCGCTATGCAGCCATTGCCGAGACGGTTGCCGCGGCAGCTTAAACAGCTGTAACGACGGCAAGGGGAGGAGTTGGTCGAGCTTCCCAGTTCTGAGACATATTCTGATGGGCAGAGGGCTACAGTTATTTGAGATCGGGAAGATGATATGTACTCGGTATATTTCTGCGGGTGGAGCGGGAGAGGCTAGCACGCGAGTTTCTAGATTTGAGGCTTGGGGGTTTGCTCAAGGTCGGAGGATGGGTCGCGATAAATCCGGAAAGGAGTGATGATTATGTACAGCTGGGGTTTTGCAGCTGGAAGGGGAATGGTTTATTGAGGGATTGGATTGTTGTTTTGTAGGGAAAGGATTATGCCCTCTTAGTTTTTCGATCCCGAAGGAGTGAGCAGACTTGTCACCCCAGGTTCGGGCTGTATTCAAGCTCGGGGTCAGTGGGTTGCAGGAATAGGCAACCTTATTTCAGCGCCGGTGAGCACAGATGGGTCGACGTGGCATAAATATTTGTGAGGTCCGGTTTTGCTTGGATCTCTTGTATCGGACGGTAAGGATTGATTGTGCGACCTATTACACTTTTGGGATTGTAGATTATGTCTTGGGGATAGTTGTAGCCCGATTTAGGGCAGAGGTTGTTTCAGCCGCTGCAGTGCAGCTGTGGACGTTTGAGCTGGTAAGGGAGGCAGGGTGCGAGCCCTGAAGAGAATGATTTCTAGAGCCCGAGAGCGGGAAGTTTATTGGAACACCTTTGGAAAAAAAGGGGGGGTATTTTGTGGGAAGTCTGCGGACAGGGTTCCATAGGATGGTTATTCAGCATTGTCAGGACTTAGTGGTCTTAGCAACCGTTCGTGATTGACTGACGAAAACGCCAATGGAAGGGGTTTGTTGCCGAGGTATTAGTTGGAGCATTTATCTTTTGGTCTTCAGGACATGAGTGTGGGGTCGTTCAAGCATTAGTGGCTGACGGTTTCACTGGGATTCAGGAAGTGTTCATCTGGTTTTTAGAAGTGTGTGATCAATTGGGACTATCTAGCAATGGAGCACTAGTGGGAAAGAGTTGGTTGTCATCGGATCGATCGTTGGGGAAGTGAGAAGGATTGAGAATCATCCAATTTTCATGTATTATGAAGGCTTAGTCAAATCTAAGTGGGGGAGTGTTACCCCGAGAAGTGGAAGTGGGAGAGTTTTTGAAACGGGGATAAGTTTCACAACCCGAACAGGGAGAATGGAGGCCCTAGTGGCTGGTAGAGTTGTGTTGAGTGGGGGTTTGGCAAAACTCCCCAACATAAGAACACGTCTTCTGGGTGCTTGATAGCAGAAGTTGGGGAACCATGTTGGAGTTCTAGTCAAGAATCAAGTTCAGTTCGAGTATTCGGTCGAGGGTGTGCTCGACTCTGAGGGTTTTTGAATTGATAGATTGAGGGTTTTGTTAACTGCCAGGGCTCAACAGTGCATTCAGCATGGGACTACGGGTTACTTAGCGTGTGTGGTAGACATGCGGGTCAGGGAATAGACCCCGGATTTCCGAAAGGGTGGACGATCGACATGAGGCATGGGGTTAGGCTGGGGATATAGTCCACAGAGTAGATCAGGAGTTCGAAGCCCCAAGTGGGTGAGAACAGGATGCATGGGAGAGAGCATCAGGAGGGGTGGTCCAGGGAGATGCTGAAGGTTCTGAGAGTGGTCCAGATAGACTGAAGGCCTGGTGAGGCGGTCCAGTCATGCTGAAGACTCTGTATATGTTTGTAGATCTATGTTCGGGTATTGAGTAGGCTGCTACGTTATAGCAAACAATAGGTCTGTCCTAAGTATTGAACATTCTGTTGGAGTAGGCTGAGGACTCCAGTGTATTTTGGTTGATTGGAAGTTTTTATTAGAGGAGGAAAGGAGTTTAAAGGATCTTTGTGATCTCATTAGTTCGGAGTGTCATCGAGGTTCCATCTTCTTGGATCGGATAATACTCCAGTTGGGGACTGAGAGTGGATCCTAATGAGTATTCGTTAGTTTGGTAAGGTTTAGGATTAGAACGTTCCGTCATTCAGGTTCTGGAAACCGGGTTAGATCTTTTCTTAATCGTTTATGGCATTGGGATGGGGTTGAGGCGGTCCTGCGCTATGTAGTAGGCTAAGATACCCGGTGCGGACCGACGATGAGTCGTAGGCACATAGGTTCCAGGGAGAGTGGTAGAATTGAGGCAGTAGGCCAAGATAACCGGTGCGGGCCGACGGTAAGTCGTAGACACAGGAGTTCAGTAGAGGAGCAGGCTTTGGGATAGGAGGTTAGCGGACCAGGGCGGTCCGGATAGACTGAAGGCCTGGTAAGGCGGCCCAGTCAGAACAAACGCCTGGCGAGCGGACCGGGGAATCTGTAGGCCCTGAAGGGCGGTCCAGTCATGCCGAAGGCTCAGTGTACGATAGTTTTTGTAATCTATGAAGGCACTGAATTGCCGCAGCAGCAGGTAATCTGCGGTCCTGTTTTGGTGAGAACGTCGAATTTTCAGGATTGGGTGTAAGTGGTGTGGAAGTGACAACGGTTCAGTAGAGCCGTCTGTCAGGAAGTCAGACCGATTTTGGGATTCAAGGATTCAAGGTGCCGGAGCGCGTTCGAATTAATGTTCTGTAAAGGTTCAGGGGAGTTGAACTCGGTTGTGACGAACCAGAGGATTATGGAGGAGACGCAAGGATAGATCCTTGGATCTCCAGTTATGAGTAGACCCGAGTTATGTTCATGGAGGTATTCCAATCTACGGTATTTCATTCTGAGGATGACCGAACCCTATGATTGACTGGACTTGATGTGTTTGGTATTCCAACCCGAGGGCTGATTGGGCCAGGTATGAGTGTTTATGCGATATAGCTGGTTGTTCATGAAAGTTACTCGGAAGCTGAAGGATGCGCCATCATGTCAGCGTGGAAAGGGACTAGATTCAGGAAGGGAACTGGATGAGTTTCCAATATTGCAAGTTACCCGGGTTATCGCCAGTTTTGGAAAGGGGAGGATACATTAATACTGTGAGAGAGAGCCCCGTGAATTATAGCGGTAACTAGCTTTTGCCAGTCACGAAAGTGCGTGCATGACAGGAAGGTGGAAGTATCATCGGGTGATACTTAGATTGATGTGTGTGGATATTAAGGAGAAGAGGCCGGTGGAAGGCTTGGAACAATAGGTAGGGATCCTGCACAAGAAGGAGTTGTCCTTGGTAGGGACGCGATAGTAGGGCCTGAAGAGATTTGGGCTGGTTTGGGAGATCGGAGGCTGCAATGTAGGAGTGTTATCCGGAATTGTGTGTGGCAGCAGGCTTCGAGGACGAAGCCTAATTTAAGTAGGGGAGAATTGTAACATCCCAAATTCAGGAATATAAGTTCGAGGTGCTAAGTGTAAATAAAGAAGTAGACTCGACGAGTAGGTATCTTAACTCGCCGAGTCGGAGCGGGTGTTGGGCACGTGTTAGGTGACCCGACTCGCCGAGTCGGCGTCTGGACTCGACGAGTCGGTGTTGGGAAGAGAAAACCCTAAATTTTAGGGTTTGCATCCGATTTAAAGGACCTTATGTCCTCACCCCCAGCCTCCTTGTTACCCCTTGAAAGTCAGTAAACCCTAAAATCGTGTGTGAGCCATTGGTGAGAGTTTTGAGCTTTGAAAGATGATTCTAGTGAAGGAAGCTTGTAGATCAAGAGGCTAGCATCAAGGAATTCATGTAGATCCAGGATCTACTGCAGCTTGGGCACGCTTTGGAGGTAACCAGCTGTTACCTTGACCTCTTTTCTTCTAGAATCATTCATATGTGAAGACTAGGGTTTTCGTTAGCTATTCATGAAGGGATTATGGTATGGGAGCTAGATCTGAAGTTGAAACTTCAGATCTGAACCTCTTTTAAGACCTAAGTCCATAAAGTTTCCAGCCCTTGCAAGGATGAGACTCTCCTAAGGTGTAAAGCTCCATTAGAAGCTTAGATTGGTCATTTAGAGCCTCTAGGGGCTTGCATGCGTGTAAAGTTTGCAACTTTACGTGATAAACATGCCTTAGAAGCCTGGATCTGTAACCTGGAACCTTGGCGTGGCTTAAAAAGTGTCTGCATGGATGAAGGTCTGTAAGGACTCGGTGAGTTGCATGGTCAACTCGGCGAGTCTTATGAAGATGGTCATGAACTCGTCGAGTTGATGAACAACTCGGCGAGTCGGATGAAGATTGCCTTGGGCTCGGCGAGTCAGTCGAACGAATCTGCGAGTCGGCTAGGGTTTTCCCCAACCTCTGGACACGTATGAGCTCGGCGAGTTCTAGGGAAACTCGACGAGTCAAGCAAGGATTTCACGACTTCTCAAGTTCAGGAAGGACTCGACGAGTCGGTGAACTGCACTCGACGAGTCGAGTCAACATGGAATGTTGACTTTGACTGTGGACTTTGACTTTGACCAAGAGTTGACCAGTTTGACTTCCAAGGGTATTCTGGTAAATTGGGCACTTATAGATATGGTGTCATCAAGTGGTACGTGGTGGGGTTCGTGGCCATGAGCAGAGGATTTGATCTTATCTCTTCAGTTCAACATTTCAAGGTGAGTTATCCTCACTATATCGACAGGGTCTACGGCACCAAGGCCGGCCCTTTATCGGATTTGTATCCGGGTATATTGCATGTTATGTTTATTGAACTGCTAGATCTGCGTCCTCGTGGTTAGGATGGTATTGTGTTCAGTGACCTGGTAAGTCGGTATCCTGGTATATAGGATGATGCTATGTTAGAGACTGGTTAGGTCGGTATCCTGGTTATAGGATGTTGCTATGCTATATGATCTGTTAGATCGGTTTGTTCGTCTATAGTAGGGGTGTTCGTGGCTCGGTTTGAAACCGTGAAACCGGCCAAACCGGTCATCGGTTTGGTTTTACGGTTTGTATTTTTCTTTACGGTTTGGCTTGCGGTTTCAAACTTTTCAAACCGTAGTGAACGGTTTGGCTTATGGTTTTTCAGATTTCAAACCGTATAAAAACCGGACCGGACCGTAATTTTTTTATATATATTATTTATTTTTTTATATGAAATTATATTTTGTTGTATTATATATTAATTTTGTTGTATTATATAAGATTTCACAACCCAATCCTTCTATCCTGGTTTCTTTTGTGAAGTCCAATTGAAAAATTAGGTGCCCAATCCAACTATCCCACAATCCGAAGACGGGAAGTAAGTTTTTCTTTCTCTTACCCTAATCGCAAAAGGAGCAAGATCAGGAGTGAAGTCAAAAGATTCGAAGTCATTTCCCTTTCGTTGTTCTTCGCTTCTTCAGTTCTTCTACACCTCGACGCCGCGTGCAACAGCTCCGACTACACCTTGACACAGCCTGCAGCAGCTCCGACTACAGGTTTGCTTCTCGTTCAGAAGAGTCCAGCTCCGCTTGCAGGTTCGCTTCTCGTTCTTCCTTTCTGAACAAATCGTTTTATTTTTTTGATTTTTATCTGAGCTCTATGCCTCTAGCTTCTAATCAAATATGATTATGATAATCTGATTCATACTCAAATGGATACAGATTTAGATGTTTGTTCAAAAAGTATTTGAGAAAGAAGAAATTGTTCTTGTTTTAGATGGAAACTTTCAACATCCAGGAGGATCTTATTTGGAAAGAAAAAATCAGGTGTGTTATTGATCAGGTATATTTGTAACTTTACACATGTTTTTGTGAAAGCTAATGATTTGTTAATCTTTTACAAATTAGTCTAATGGGCTCGACTAAAATGGGCTTAAAAACCCAAACCGTGAAACCAAATTGGATCCAAACCGTTTGTAACAGTTTGGTTTGGTTCGGTTTTAATTTTCAATGGTTTGGTTTTGGTTTTCTCTTGACAAAAACCGTTACTAACGGTTTGGCTTCGGTTTTACCTAAAAACCGAAAAAACCGGACCGTGAACACCCCTAGTCTATAGACCGTTATGTGATTATCTGTTATATGTGCACATGGTTGTTTTGATTGGGTTGGGTTGGGTTGAGGCGGGTCCTGCTTCGTGCTGTAGGCCAACATACCCATGGCGGACCGGATAGACTACAGACCCGGGAGGGCACTTAGTCAGGCCGAAGGCCCGGTGAGCGGTCCAGATAGGCTGAAGGCCCCGAGAGGGCGGACCAGATGTGACGAGGCTCATAGAGTGGACCAGATAGACTGAAGGCCCGGTGCGGGCAGTCCAGTCAGACTGTAGACTCGGGAAGTGGACCAGGCGGACTAAAGGCCCGGTGCGGGCGGACCAGTCACAATGTAGACTCGAGATGCATGGCTGTTCTGTATTTGTTAATATGATATGATTATGGTTATGTGAGGTTGGTATTTTGGGGGTAACTCACTAAGCTTTCAGGCTTACAGTTTTTGTTTATTATTTCAGGTACATCAGGAGACCGTGGCAAGGCAAATGCGTGATCGTACCGCTCCTCACTTTTATGATGTTGTTTCTAGGATACTCTGATAATAAACTATTTTAGAAAACCTTTTTGTAATAACATTTGGTATTTTGAATGTTTTAAAAGTTTAAATTTGGCATGAATTTTATGGGTGTTACAGGTTTGGTGTTGGGAATCGTAAAATACGCTGGCACCGTGATGACTGCACCTTTCATAGTTTCGCCTAGGTATGCATCTCCAACTTCTTTCAGTTTCACAAGAACCATGGGTAAAATTGTTTAATTGACATTTAATTTTTCCTGAACATACAAAATCAAATAAAAAAACCCCCCAAATCATAGTTTATTTCCTTTTGTTAAATTAGTAGCAATTCTTTTCTTGTTATAATTTTCGCTTCCTAAGTTCGATACCCTACTTACTTTTACTATACTATCAGGCAACTAGGTATGTTGCATATTTTTGTTTTTAACTGGTTAAAATAGTTAGGTTTATAAATTTAAAACTGCTAGTGCATAAATAAAACAAATCAATATACTTGTATATAATAATTTGTCGAAGACAACCTTGTTTTGCCTTCTTCCTAGACAACGTCGTAGGTAGTGAAGGAGTGGTTAAGGCTTGCAATAAACTTTCCTTCTTACACCATCATATATCTTCCTTTAGGTCATGCTTTCATTTAAGAGGCATGGTGCTTACTACTTGAAAGTTACTATAAAATGAGACGCATTACTAACTTATTTGGTTGCTAGAAATTTCTTCCTTTTCTCTCTAAGAAAGTTGTGACTTTCTTCTATTCTTCCTCTCTTCTTGTCCTTTGAAGCCAGTTGAAGATTTGGTGATTAAAAGTGCTCCTCCTTGAGTTCTTAATTGTGTTAAGCACTTAAAGGCTTAAGGAGTACTTCATATAAGAAGCGAACTAGCATTCCACGAGCCTTACTCTTGTTGGTGGATACATTATAGAGAAACTCTATTCTTCAATTTTTGCCAACTTAATCAACTCCCCAAAACCAATTTGGATCAGAGTCTTTAAATGTTG
This sequence comes from Lactuca virosa, assembly GCF_052849685.1. NCBI lineage: Eukaryota > Viridiplantae > Streptophyta > Magnoliopsida > Asterales > Asteraceae > Lactuca > Lactuca virosa. The sequence continues at coordinate 176,332,775 of NC_136426.1, forward strand.
TAACTCTTAACATCATATGGTTGTCATAATCTTTCTATTTCATGTAATTAGATCCTCTTGGTGGTTCTGTTAAAATGATCTAAAAATAAACTAGTTGTTTTAAAAGTCTTTCGTTTGCCGTTAACAGTGTTTTAATAAAAAAGGATCGTTTTTGCTTCCCAAAACCAATCAGTGGTATCAGAGCCTCTTTTACATGTTAGAAGTAAACTAGTGTGATTAATTTATAAATTAAGATGACTCTTGTATTTTTGTATAAAGTTAGTGGGAGCGCAGTAACATTCCTAGTCTTGTATATGACTGGCATATTAATTCCTAGTCTTGCATATGACTAACATACTCCAAGCATTGGTATGTCTCCCTTCGAGCTTCTCTATAGGAGGAAATGTTGGACCCCAATTTGTTGGGGGTGAGATTGGTCAGAGAGTTAAACGTAACATTAATTTGGTGCTCAAGACTACTAAGCTTATTTAGCAGGTTAGGCAGAGACTTCAGACAGTGTAGAGCCGATAGAAGAGTTATGTTGATAGACGCAATTCTGAGTTAGAGTTCCAAGTTGCGGATATGGTTTTAATGATGGTATCACCTTGGAAGGCCTTATTCATTTTCGGAAGAAGGGTAAGTTGGGCCCTAGGTTCATTGGGCTATTCATGATTCTTGCTTATTTAAGTAAGGTTGCTTGGATATGCCTGAGGAGCTTAACTAGATGCACAATATTTTTTGTGTTTCTCAGTTGAGGAAGTGTATCGATGACAAGACTTATATAGTTCCTTTGGATGACATTCAAATCTATGTGCGTCTGAACTATGTTGAGAGACCGGTTGCTATTTTAGAAAGGAAGACAAAGACCTTGGCAATAATGTGATTGGGTTGGTGAAGGTGTAGTGGCAACACCATAAGGGTTTGGAATGGATATAAGAAGCAAAGGATGAGATTTGGGGTCATTATGTTAAACTATTTGGGACAACGGATTTCGAGGGAAAAGTATAGTTCAAGTGGGGGAGAGTTGTAACATATGTTTTTAGGTATTAAGCTTTTAGCAATTTATTTAAGTTTTGGGTTTAGTATTTTTGATTGGCCACGGTGCGGTGGTGAGACTGTTTGCGGTGTGAGCACATCATTTAAGTTGCGATGAGGTCAGGTTTCCACCATGACGCGGTGGCGGATGGGTTTTAAACCCTAGCTCTTTGGCCTTGGGCCCTATTTAAAGGATGTATGATGTAGGGTTTGATCCTCCTACTGCCTCCATCCTCTGAGAGCAAAATGCTAGTCATTGTGTTCATTCCTTAATGTGTTTTGGTGTTTTAAAGGGTTGAACATGAAAGAGAATGCTTTTATTGTTTGAAGGAGTTGTGTTCCAACTGAATTTTCAACCTTCTTTACCCATACTTGCTCTATAAGTCTGAAAGCTTCTTGCTTTGTCCTTCTATATGTATAGATCTAGGTTGTTTAGGTGTTTTCATGGTATTTTGATCCCTTGTTTTGGTTTCCTTGGAGTTGGAAGAACTCCATATGTTTAAGGATTGGTTTATTTGTATTCAGGACCATATGGAGTTGGAAAATGGAAAATCTTGCAACTTCTTTGAACCATGCATGAGACTTGTCCATTTTTTTGTCCCAAATGTAATTAGCGGTTGATATCTTGACTTATTAAGTATAAGAAATGGATAAAGATGGAAAATTTATCCATGCAGATCTTTGAATTGATCCAGATCTAAGCTTTAGAGCTCTGGAATAAGGAATTAAGGGCTTAATGGAATAATCTGTTATGTAAGTTAACCGCAACACGGTGGGTAGTAAGTGGCGAGATCCAATCGTGATTGTTATCTCTTTTAGTGATCGCAGTGTAACGAGCATGACACAAAGGGAGTTGACCGTTAACTTTGACTTTGACCGTTGAATATTTGCCCACTTTGACCTTAGGTCAAACTTAGATATTTTGAGTTATAGATTAAGGATTAAACCTATGTTTGTTTAGGTGATTGTGTAGCTGTCGTTGCCAGACTTTAAGTGTCTAACATTTAGCTTTGATTTAGGTGAATCTTCTCATTATACTTTGTAGGACATTATGTGTCATGGAATGTTTGTTGTCTTTGTGACTCTTACTTGTATTTTTATATGCTTGTTGGGATAGGCCTGTTGGGTTGGGCTCGATTAGTTGAAATAGATTGTTAGGATTGGCCTCCTTGGTTGAAATAGACCGTTGGTCTAGTCTGCTATACTATGTTGTATGTGGTATCTTAGGGAACTCACTAAACTTTGTGCTTATGGTTTTAACTTAACATATTTCAAGTACTTCTGGTAGTAAGAGGAATCGCGCAATGTGATTGCATCGCATTTGCTATTATGATTTTGAGATATTCCGCACTTTTGATTTTAAAACTCTGATTAGTGATGTTTAAAACTATTGGCCGTTTATTCTTTGAGAATAAAATCAGTATGGTTTACATATTACTTAGATGAAAATTTTAGGTTGAAATTTAGGAACGTTACAAATACGATGTAAAGAATACGTAAGAGTACCTTTCTTTTTCTCTTTCAAAAAAGAGTACCTTTCTTTTGTTTACCATCAGGTTTAAGAGGAGCTGTGTTAATGAATGTAAGGTTCTTGGAAGTTAAAGAACATAATTGCTTGTTATCACAACAGAATTGCAAAGACATGTTTAAATTGGAAGTGAAGAGTATTGACGAAGGGGGTGAAAGAAAGGAGGATACTAGATACTGATTGAGCCGTAAATATCAAAACGGATGGAAATGAAAGCACGCGGGTGTTGATGGAGCCCTGGAATCTAATGAGATAGAAGCGGTTTTAGGTTTTCAATGAGAAGTAATAATAGGACAACATCGGGTGACTTCTAAAATACGAAAAATGTGTTTAGCTTATAGGAGGAAAAAGATAACAAAAAATTTTGAGGGTGGTGGGTGATGGAAGAGACAGTGACGATGGGTTGGAGCACTAGGTGATGCAAATGGTGTTCACCGTCGAAGGTCACAACGATAAAGATAGATGGTAGAAAAATAGAGATGTAAGCGATAAGGGAGAGGGGGAGATATAAACACTTGATAGAATGCTAGATTGAACCATGTTTGTGTTTTAATCCCAAAAATTAAAAGTATAAGTAATTTTTTTAAAGATGGTGAACATATTTGAAAATGTAGCGTATATTTTTTTTCGGTCAGTTTTGACAATAATTCAATATTAGAAATTTTTATGTCATAATTTTAGAAAAGATGACATTATCTTACGATACAAAAATATCTATGTCGTAAATCCTTAGCGTGTTAGAAAGGATGTCATAATTTTGACAACCTATTTTTCTGTCACAAAATCAGCGTACGTTATAGTTCATACTAGTAATAGAGTTTGTGCTTTGCTGCGAGGTTTTATGTTTTTTTTTGTTGTGTATTACAAAGAGAAAAACATATTATATATATACTATGGGGATGGAGGATAAACAAAAAACTTTATAAAATGAAGAGGTGAAAATGATAATTTAAAAAGTTGAAGGTGGAGGAGGTGAAAGTAATATTTTCAAAAGTAAAGGGATGTAAAATATCATTTTACGAAATAGAGGGGTTGCGACTGATGGATTTGTAACGTCCCAAAAATTCTAAGTGAGAATTTCTCTTTAAATAGATAAAAAACAACCATTCATTCAAATAGAAATCCCATCAGAGTGTAAAACATCTCACATAAACATCAAAGTACAAAACAAAAATCTCGCGGAACACTAGTGGATGCGGTACAATCATGTCGAGCTCTTCCCCTTGGAACTAGAAGTACTTGAAGCTATAAGCACAAAACTTAGTGAATTCCCCAAAATACCCCATACCATACATAATCTTGGGCCACACCCAACATGTTATCGGGCCCCGCCCAACGTGCATAATGGACCCCACCCGAAATACATAATGGGCCCCGCCCATCATACATAATAGGCCGCGCCCAATAAGCAAAATAGGCCCAGCCCAACATACATATAAAGGGCCCAAACCATCATACAGATAAAGGGCCCAACCCATCGTACACATGCAAGGTCATAAATACAACGAGCATCCTACATAACACAATCTAGTGGGCCGACATTGGTGCCTACGACCCATGAGTACAGTGAAGAGACTCACTTTGATCATTAAATGGATAGATCTCACACACGAGTTGATGGTGCTCAAGTCTCTCCTACTAAACCTATCCACATACCAACCCTAATTAGTAATTAAGGTAATACCCCACTTAACATGTCCAAAAACCCAGGCTAATCCCCATTTGGGCAAAAGACCATTTTTCCCTTCTAAGTCATTAATCCCTCACAGTTGACCAGAGGTAAAATTAGTCAAAAAGTCAATGATCAAAACCCAGTTGACTTATTCCATGTGTAGAGGTACGCCATGCATACCTAAAGTACGCCCTACGTAACACGTTTTTAAGCCATTTCCATTTTAACTCTTAATCTTGAAGACCAACCATCTATTGCGCAGATTTGGTCCTAACAAATGTCTAGAGTGATAAAGTTCCTAACTTTATGCCTTTGCATGGCTATATAAAGCTCAGATCCAAAATCTAGTTTCCTAACACCTTCAAATGTCCAAAAACTCTTACATGAATGAATAAAGACAACGAAGGTCCCATTTTTATGAATCCTAAATCTCAGAATTAACAAGGAATGACAACCACAAGGTCTAGAGTAGCTTATACTCACAAGACTCGAGATTATGAGACCAAAGGACATGAAAATCAAGAATCTAAAGAGATCTAGCATATGGACCAGCAAGATTCAAGCTTTATACCTCCTTGAGGATGTTGAAGAAGAGTACAGTCTAGATCTACAAGCCTTGGACTCCCTAAGCACACCTTCAATGACCTCTTTCTTCACAAAACACACAAGGGAACGCTTAAATGCTTCAAAATCCTCCCAATATGGCTAAGGTTTTAAGTTAGATGCTCAAGAGGGTGGAGGTTGATGATAAGAAGGACCTTAAGGGGTTAGAGTCCTTAAACAGGGCTCAAAACCCCGAAATTAGGGTTTTTACTCTGTGCAGTTACGTCCTGCATAACATAAGATAAACCACGCGTTGCTTACAAAAACGTGTTCCTCAGTAACCACTATGCCTTGTGTAGGGCAAAACTTCCATTTTCCAGCTCATCTTCAAACATACATAACTTCTTCGTTTCGACTTCGTATTTGACATTCTTTATATGCACAGAAAGGTATTGAAGAGCCCCATAATCTTATCTTGTTACTTTTTTCGTAACACACGTCGAACTAAAACCCTAATCCATGCAAGAAACCCGACATATAACTTTTCCATTTCTACGCTTCGGTTCCAGCGCACAAATCAAGGATTTAGATCTCACGACCAACATTATCAACTTTCAATGAGGTCTAAACTTTACTTACTTAAAGCCCAAAGCCTTTACATGATCGAATTTCGGTCTACAATACCGAATTAAGATACAGCCTGAAAGAGGGTAGGATTATACAGAGTTGATAAATAAAAGGTGAAGGTGTGAAAGGGACATTTTACAAAGTTGAAGGTGGAGGAGATGAAAGTGATATTTCAAAAAGTATAGGGTTGAAAAGTATTATTTTACAAAATAAAGAGGTTGCAAGTAATTAATTATACAAAGTTGAGGGATTAAAAATTGCACTTTACGCATTGACATAATTATAAGTTGTGCATTAACAGTTGTATACGGCTAATTTGTCTTACAAATTTAAAACCTACAATTTGTAATATTTATAATGTCATTTGAAAGCTTTTTTTATAGTAATGATTTAAGGATACATGTAATGGCTAACATTTTGATAGTTGATTTAGAATCTATGTAAGGGTATCTTATTAAACACATCATTTCATATTCATTCATCATATTTTTCTCTTATATAACAATGTTTTTTCAATTCGTGTACCTCTCTTCCATTGTCGATTATTGAAGTTTAATAAGATTTTCCTTTGTGGTTTCCCTACAAGGGTTTCCACCGCTCATTTTGGTGTTTGGTTGTGCTTGTTTTGTTACAACATCGTATTATTACTACAATTACAATACTAGCTAGAACTGCTATAGTTCGATATAAGACATGTCATTTTTCAGTCCATGTATGTTGCCAAGCATATAGAAGGAAGCACACAGAGATGGAACATAATCATTTATGGAGAAATGGGAGAATGACAAACGGGGCCAAAAGAGGCCAAATTTAAAACCGGCAAAACTTTTTATCCATCACGAATTTGGAGACCGTAATACATCATCGGAAAGTTCTCCGTGGACCGGTGCTCCTAAAAACAGCTGGATTCGGTTTACCGCTGTATTGGCCCAAAAATTTCACTTTTGGGCCCCCCGTTAAAAATTTTCCCCAACTATATTTTATGGAAGAATATTGGAATTTTATAACTTTTGTTTTTGCCTAATTTATATTTAGGAGGTAAATTAATTAAGGAAATTTGCAGTCAATTTTTAATGTTCATAAGATTGTAGTAAATTTGCCAGCTGCGAAATTTAACCTCACCATATAATCATATATAATGGCCATTTTGTAAGCCTTTATAGGAGCTTGAAAATAAAAGCAATAATCTATTATTTGAGTTTTAATACTTTTTTGTTTATTTACTTTCATTCTTACCTGGAAACAATTATTCACCAATGTACAAAAACTTGAAAAAAAAAGGAGAAATAAATCTCATTCATACACAGATAATCAAATCAATGTTAGGATCGAGACACTTAACACACGACTCTAAACACACACAACTCACGAAAAAACAAGAACACGAGGGATTTAAGGTGGTTCGGTCTATTTCTGACCTACGTCCACACGAGGGTAACTTGGAGTTTATATTTCTTGGTGCTAATCTGCACTCTTTCTTTGTTACACTAGATACAAATGTTACAAATACAGAATAATCTCTTATATAGAGATGGAAATCAGAAGTAGTAAAAAAAACACAACTGGGTCTTCATTCAACAATTGTGGCTTCACAACTTCACATTGTTCCTGCCATTTTTGACCAGCTTTTCTATGGATTCACACTCAACATTTCTGTGGATTCACACTCAACATTTCTGTGGATTCATACTCAACAATCTCCCACTTGAAGCCACGGAACAATCTTCACCTGTGCTTCAACTGTGCATCTGTATTTGATCTTAACTCCTTCCTAGTTACCCTGGCCTTCTCTTCAATTATCCTGAAGGCCAGTTGAAGCTATGCAAAGCTTCAACTTTTCTAAGGTGACAACCTTAGTCAACATATCAGCTGGATTTTCAGTTCCTTTGATCTTATTCAACTTCAGAGTGCCATCATTAATTCTTTCTCTGATGAAGTGATATCTCAGTTGTATGTGCTTTGTCTTCGAATGGAAGACGGGATTCTTTGCAAGATGAATTGCACTTTGATTGTCACAAAATAATGCACAATCATCTTGTTCTTTGCCAAGTTCGTTGAGAAAATTCTTCAACCATATAAGCTCTTTGCTTGCTTCAGCAACTGCCATATACTCTGCTTCTGTGGTTGAAAGGGCAACACTTTTCTGTAGTTTGGACATCCAACTTACTGCAGTGCCGCCCACTGTAAAGACATACCCTGTGGTGCTTTTGTATGAATCTTTACAACCACCAAGATCTGCATCTGCATAACCATTCAGAACTACGTCTTTTCCCTTAAAATTTAATGCCATCTTTGAAGTCCCTTTCAAGTATCTCAACAACCATTTAACTGCTTCCCAATGTTCTCTTCCTGGATTGGACATGAATCTACTAACAACTCCCACTGCATGAGCTATATCTGGTCTCGTGCATACCATTGCATACATGAGGCTACCAACTGCGGATGCATAAGGAACTTTAGCCATTTCTTTCTTGTCTTCATCTGATCTGGGTGACTGAGCTTTAGAAAGCTTAAAGTGACTTCCCAAAGGTGTGCTTCTGATCTTGGCATCTTTAAGGCTGAATTTCTCTAATACTTTCTCAAGGCACTTTTCTTGAGATAGTGTTAAAGAACCATCTTTGTTTCTGAATATACTCATCCCGAGTATTTGCTTTGCAGCTCCCAAGTCTTTCATTTCGAACTCTTCAGACATCTGTTTCTTCAACTTCTTGATCTCTGACATGTCTGAACCGGCAATCAACATATCATCTACATAGAGTAGTAGAATGATATAAGAACCCTTAAACTTCTTGATGTAACAACAATGATCATTGTCACATCTCTTGTAACCAACTTTTCTCATGAAGTTATCGAACTTCAAATACCATTGTTTGGGTGCTTGTTTCAGACCATACAAACTTTTCTTCAATTTACACACCAAGTTTCCTTTGCCTTTATCCTGAAAACCCTCTGGTTGTGTCATGTAAATGTCTTCATCTAGGTCACCGTGTAGAAAAGCTGTCTTGACATCTAGTTGCTCTAGATGCAAACTTTCTGCTGCTACAATACTGAGAACAAGTCTGATAGTGGTCATCTTCACTACTGGAGAGAATATTTCATTGAAATCAATTCCTTCTTTCTGTTGAAAGCCCTTGACTACTAATCTTGCTTTGTACCGTTTGGTACCATCATGTTCATCCTTGACCCTGAAAACCCATTTATTCTGAAGAGCCTTCTTCCCAACTGGAAGCTTTGTTAAGTGCCATGTGTTGTTCTTCTCAAGCGACTTCATTTCATCTTTCATTGCTAGCTCCCACTGCAATGAATCTTTCAACCCTATAGCTTCAGAGTAACACTGGGGTTCACCGTTTTCTGTCAAAAGAATGTAGTTGACAGATGGTGAGTATTTGTTTGGTGGTCTTGTGACTATGGAAGATCTTCTTAGTTGAACTTGAGGTGTGACTGGGGACTCTGGAGTTGGAGGACTGGTTTCTTCATCTTCAAAATCATTACTGGAATTATCCCCTGAGCTCCCACTGTCAGTTGAATCATCCCCAGATTCAGGGATTTCGACTGGAGCTTCTTTCTTCTTTTCAACACCTTCAAACTCAACATACTCCTTCTGATCTTCTGGACTTTTGTTGTTTCTGTCTTTGTATAACTCGGCTTCGTTAAAGGTGACATTCTTGCTTCGGATTATCTTTCTGCTCTCACTATCCCAAAGCCTGTAACCCATTTCATCCGACCCATAACCAATGAATGTACACTTCTTGGTCTTTGAATCAAGTTTATCCCTGTCACCATCTTTTAACAAACTGTAAGCAGTACAACCAAAGACTTTCAGGTGTTTGAGACTTACTTCCTTCCCTTGCCACATTTCTTCTGGTAATTTAAAATCCAAGGGAACACACGGTGAACGGTTGATCAAGTAGGCTGCAGTATTAACTGCATCAGCCCAAAATGTCTTAGGTAAACCAGAATTCAACCTCATGCTTCTAGCCCTTTCATTCAGAGTTCTATTCATTCTTTCAGCTACACCATTCTGCTGAGGGGTTCCTGGGACCGTCTTGATCATCTTTATCCCTTGCTTGGCACAATAGTCAACAAACTCCTTGCTTATGTATTCACCACCATTATCCGACTTCAGGCATTTTACCTTCAAATCAGTTTCATTTTCAACAGCAGATTTCCATATCTTAAAAGTATCAAATACATCAGATTTATTTTTAAGAAAATAGACCCATACCTTGCGTGTTGAATCATCGATAAAGGTTACATAGTAGTTTTTGCCTCCTAGAGATGAAACTGGTGTTGGTCCAAATACATCCGAGTGAACAAGCTCCAACTTCTGAGCTTTCGGTGTCTTCCCCGTTTTTACAAAAGTAACCCGCTTTTGTTTCCCGAGAACACAAGATTCACAAAATTCAGTTTCGACTTTCTTCAAGTCTGGAAACTTTCCTTTCTGAGCCAACATCTTCAATCCCTTATCGCTCATGTATCCGAGTCGTTGGTGCCATAAATTAGATGGACTCGGATTGGTGGTTACTGCATGAACACCATCACCAGGTATCTCTACCATGTATAGAGTGCCTTTCTTCTTTCCTTTGGCAATCACCAAGTTGCCTTTGATCACTTTCCATTGTCCACCCCCAAAGTGAACATTAAACCCTTCATCATCCAATTTTCCAACTGAAATCAACTTTCTCCTTAAGTTTGGGATAACCCTGACATCTTTCAATGTCCAGTTGGTTCCCATGGAGGTCTTCAAATCTACGTCCCCAATACCCGTAACATCAAGCACTTGATCATCGGCCAAACGAACTTTGCCAAGATCACCTGTTTGTAGGTTCTTGACCATATCTGGGCATGAGACGGCATGGAAAGAAGCACCCGAATCCATAATCCAGGATTCCACTGAATTCTCAACACAGCATATGAGAAAATCTCCCGATTCTTCAGAGGATACATTGTTTACTTCTTTCTTTTCAGCTGGTAGTTTTGGGCATTGGCTTCTAAAGTGACCCTTTTCTTTGCAATTCCAACATTCAATATCTTTTCGGTTCTTGGACTGCCCCCTTTTTCTGGACTTTGATCTGCCTCGACTACGTCCTCTTTCGTTTCTTCTTCCTCTACTTTCTGTATGCAATAAAGAACTAGAACTAGAACTAGAAGTCTCACCATTGCTTCTCCGTCTGATATCTTCATTTACAATCAAGTCACGAATACTCTCGAAAGTGAGTTTAATAGTGCCGGATGCACTACTAACAGCTGTGACGGTGCCTGACCAACTATCGGGCAAAGATGATAAAAGGAGGAGCGCTTGTACTTCATCTTCAAACTTTATTGCAACTGAGGCTAAACGAGAGATAATCGAGTTAAACTCGTTTATGTGAGCGGTAACTGACATGCCTTCCTTCATTTTGGTGTTAACCAATTGTTTGATGAGGAACACTTTGTTGGAAGCGGACGGCTTCTCGTACATGTTGGACAAAGCCTTAAATACTCCATAAGTAGTTGTTTCATTAACAATGTTATACGCAACACTCTTTGCCAATGAAAGCCTAACTACACCCAAGGCTTGTCGATCCAACAACTTCCATTCTTCATCATACATGTCATCCGGTTGTTCGCCCAACATAGGCAAATGCAAACTTTTCTGATACAACATATCTTCAATTTGCATCTTCCAAAATCCATAATCGGTTCCATCAAACTTGTCAATTTTGATTTTACCATCTTCTGCCATTTTTGTAATTTTCTGAAAGAACAGGGACCTGTCTTGCAATTTTCTGAAACTTCAGGGACCAAATCTGAGTTTTTCAAATTCTGCTACAGTGACGCTACAGTGACGCTACAGTGTCGCTACAGTGTCATCTTCTCCGGCAGGTCTCCGGCGTACAGTGTCGTCTTCTCCGGCAAGCTCCGGCGTACAGTGCCGTCTTCTCCGGCAAGGCTCCGGCGCTACAGTGTCGTCTTCTCCGGCGAACTGGTTTTCCCGGTCACTATTCCGGCGAACCTTTGACCGGCGATTTGGACGTCTTCCGGTGGTCGAAAAATTCAGAAAAAAATATTTTCGGAATCTTCGGAACGAGACCTTTCCAACGGTATACACCAAAATCGTTTTTGACGAAAACAAATTTCGACCAAAAAACTGAAAATCACCTTCTGGAGCTAAACCAACGCTCTGATACCATTTGTTAGGATCGAGACACTTAACACACGACTCTAAACACACACAACTCACGAAAAAACAAGAACACGAGGGATTTAAGGTGGTTCGGTCTATTTCTGACCTACGTCCACACGAGGGTAACTTGGAGTTTATATTTCTTGGTGCTAATCTGCACTCTTTCTTTGTTACACTATGTTGGGTCAAAAATATGGTTTATACTTTGCTTTTCTAGGAAAATATAATTTTATGTCTGGAACCGTAAACTGCTCGGTGTTTACGGCCGTAAACAAGTTTACGGCCGTAAACCCTGTTTACGGCCGTAAACCCTGTTTACGGTCCAATGGGTGTTTACGGTTGTGTTTACGGCCGTAAACAGGTTTACGGTCGTAAACCCATTTACGGCCCATGTTCACCAAGCCCATGTTTCTTATGTATAAATACAAGTGTAAGGGGTGAGGAGTAGATGGATGAACACTAGAGGAGCTTAAGTGTGTGCATTTGAAGGTGTTCTAGAGAGAGAAAGAGAGAGAGAAGAGAGTGTGTGTTAGTGTGTGTGAATCTTGTATCCGGATCTTCATTCTAATCAATACTATACAAGATTCATCATATTCTTCTTCCTCTTCTCTTCTTTTTGATCTGACATCATCCGTTTGATTGGGATTCCGCACCATCAAACGGATCTGATTGATACACAAGCAGATTAGGGACTTACAATTGGTATCAGAGCTTGGTTTGTGTCACTCATCTTTGTCAGATCTGGAGCCGATTTGATCTTATTTTGGAAAGATTCTTGCGTTTTTGGATAGATCTCGAAAAATTAAAGGGGGTTTGTTCTTCCCGTTTTTCGTAAAAACGAGTTTTTGATCGAGTTTTGGAGCAAAAAGGGTGAAAAAACGCTGTTTTTCGTCAAGAACAGCGATTTCTGGAGAGTTTACGGTTCTTGAAGAGTTTACGGTCTTTGAAGGGTTTACGGTCCGGAGTTTACGGCCGTAAACGTGTTTACGGTCGGGAGTTTACGGTCGCCGGAGTTTACGGCCGTAAACGGGTTTACGGTCGGCGGTTGCGGCTCGGCTCGGATCGTCTGCGCCTCGGCTCGGTGGACGGTGGATTGCGGCTCGGTTCGGCTAAGCTGCGGCCTCGTTTCGTTCAGCAGTACCTCCGGTTCGTTCAGCAGCTTCAAATAAAAAGGGACGCGAAGTTGGGGGTGCCGGGGATCGAACCCGGGACCTCTAGTTCACAATTCAGCGCGCTTAACCAACTCAGCAAACCAATTCCTTGTGACTTAACTTCGAATTTTTGAACTTAAACTCTCCCAGTCGCTTCCATATTTCGCAATTTGTCATTTTTAACCCAAAAATTCAAAAAAATTTATTTTTAAAATCCATTTTCAACCAAAAATTTTAGTTTTTAAATTTTGACTTTTATTTTTCACTTTTTACTTAAAGTTTTGACTTTGACTTTAAAGTTTGACCTTTGACTTTAAACTTTGACCTTCTTGTTTGACTTTTAAATTTTCAAATTTAGCTTTTCGGTTTGACTTTTAAGTTTGACTTTTCAAGTTTGACTTTTGAGTTTGACTTTTTAAATTTGACTTTTAAGGTTGACTTTTGAGGTTTATAGTCAAAGGGCATTTTTAAATTTAAGTTTGACTTTTAAGGTCTAGTTGTGCTTTTAATAGTTTTTGAAGTTTACGAGGGAATTGAAGACATGAAAGAGAGTCGTCAGGAGATGTTAAGGCAAGATTTCAACATGTTTGATTATATCCCTGGAGAAACCCTGGAAGCTCAGTTGCAGCGTTTTACCACACTCACTACTGAGATGAATATAGCTGGGATCTTCTTGACCAAATCTGAGATAAACAAAAAGCTATTGAATGCACTTCCGAAATCATGGGATATGAACGTGGCTGACATCAAGAAGACAAAAGATCTCAATCGTCTTAGTCTTGCTGCTGTAATTGAAGAACTTGACGCTTTGAATTGTCGAAAAACAATGAGTTCCACAAACCTTCCGGTCAATGAAGTTTCTTGTTCTCAATCATGTGAAGTTTCATGTTCTCAATCATGTGAAGCCACGATTAAACTTCTTCGTGAACATAATGATTTATTAAAAAGAGAAGTTGAGGACCTGAGATATGAAGGTTATCAACTCAGGAAAGGACAGAAACCCCTAAAGGCCCAGTTAGAAACAAAAATAAAGGACTTTAGGAAGCTTCAGGAAGAATTCAGCAACAAGTGTGAAAATTATGACTATATTAAGAGACAACTTGATGCTGTAACCGAAGAACTTGACGCCTTGAAAATTAAGTGTGGAAAAACTGATGTTAGTTTCAAAAATTATACTGCGTCAAGTAAGACAGTCGACTCCTTATTTGAAACCCAATTAAAATTCAAAGATAATAAAAACAAGGGTCTAGGGTATGATAGTGTTCCTCCACCTTTCAATCATAACTACACATCCATCCCTTCGACACAGGAAGAAATTGACAGGGAGGCACATCTTCAATATGGCAAACCAGCTGGTTTTGTATCAGGAGGCATTATTAATGTTGATAATCCTGATGCTCCTGATGTTTCTGTTACATGTGCAGGTAAAGTAGTAGAGGATGAGAACAAGGAGAACACCATTGAACAAACCAACATCTCCTTGAGCCCTGAATCTGTTGCTTCGAACTCAGTTACTTCTGATCAACCTGTTGTTCAGAAATACAGGCCACCAATTCCAGTGAAACAGAGTGCCTGCTGTAGCTGTGCGTGTGGGAAAAGCAAGAGACAAGGCATGGATACGCCACCAGGGGCAGGAAGAAACAATTTCCCAGTGAAGAAAAGGACTTGCTTTCACTGTGGAACACCTGGACACATTGCCAGACATTGTCCAAATCGCGCATACGTTCCTTACTATGCACAAGGCTGGCAGAACGCGCCAAGAGGGAGATACTCCAAAAGAAACCCCTCAAGGTCACGTTCAGACCATGATGACTGGAACGCGCAGAAGGTCAAGAATCAAACCCACAAGGCCAAAAATCCAACTCCCAAGGGAAATAAGGGAATGCCGGCCAAGAAGCCAAATCCAAGAGATGCTCCCGTGAAGTCAAAATCAAAGTCATCTCAACGACCAACATCAAGTTCAAAAGCAAGTACTGAGCCACCCATCAGATCGAAAAAGAAATGGGTTAAACCCAACTACAAATGGGTTCCAAAGGCTCACTCTCCCAAATCAACTAATGACTCTAATATTTCTTCATCTTCTGTTTGTGATAAACAGGATATGTCATGGGAGAGAGTACCGTGCAAGGATGACAAAGGTCGACCCAGTTTCAAAATGGACTGGGTTCCAAAGACCAACTGATCCCACTCTGTGTCGGAGCAGCTATGGAGGCATGTCATCAGACTTCGGTTTGTTGGTAGTGGCTGTTCCTGGCACATGATAGGAGACATCTCTCAGCTGTACAACACTCAGAACATTGTTTGGGAGTATGTGTCCTTTGCGGGAAAGGAAGAAAGGAAGAGATCACAAACGGGGTTAGTGCTTAATGACATGAAGAATTTTCGGATCTGTTCTGAGATTACGTGTGTTGTTCTCAGACCTTCTGGATGCAAATTCAATCGGTGACTTACGGTTTGAGTTTTCTTCTCTATACTCCTGAGTTTTTCTTAAGCTGATTCGCTTTAAAGACTATTTTTTGTTTTAGGATAGTTTAAATTTGCGCATTTACTTTCGTTTCTCTCCTATGCACAAATTTAGGGGGAGAAATAAAAACAAAAAAAAAATTATTAGAAAGTTTTAAACAAAATCCAAAAACATTAGAAAATCCAAAAAATCCAAAAATATGTTGGTTAATGAAATGAGTTTGAGTGAGATGTTTTGGGAAGTGATATAATCAAGTGATAACAGGCATTCTGAGTCTGCGTAACGTACCCAAAGTTGAAGGGTCTATGCTCTGGGTTTAATGCGCTGGTAGGCACGAAAGATTCTAATGGACTTGACTAGGCAGAGTTGAACTTAAGAAATTCTTAGACTTGACAAATCTTAACCTAGTTAAATCCGTTTAGCCTGACAATACGACGCTCGGATAGGTTGAGCAGGGAGATATATATGGGAATCTGCTCGTCACATTAAATGAACCCGTACTTGGAACCGTGGATTAACTTTTCCTCGATGTGCGGATTTTGTCCTTAATTCCGGTATTGATGGGGCGACTGGTAAATTCCGATGAGTTAGGTCTGTAGAAAATTGTTTTCTTTCTCTTCTTATCTGTCATTCATATGTTGCATCCTTTGCGTGATTGGAAGAGATCCGACCTGGACAGCAACATATGCAAATCTATTTCTCTGCATATTATTTCTGTGAAACTCTTCCTATCTGTTAGACATATACTGTCTCCTTTGCGTGACTCATAATCCGACCTGGTACACAGTATATGCACCATTCTACTTCTCAATCCCTCTAAGAACTATAATTAATAATAATCTAAATCTATCCTCTCTATGATTAATTGTCTGCTCACCCGATGTAAGGAGTATTCTGGAAGTCCCTGATTACTGGAGCATATCAGGAAGCGGGAATCATGTTCTAGTACAATTAACAATTGAACACTTACAGATTGTCTGTAGATCTCGCTGCTCAATTTAGGTGGACAACAATATCCCTGGTTGTCGTCAGCTGAATGGTCCTTAAGATATAGTATCTAGGAACTTAGGATCAGATTTAGTATCTGGGAACTTAAGCTCACCTGTCTTGTAACAAATAGTAATGTCCAAAATCTGTCACAATTTTTCGTGTTTAAGTGGACAACAATACCGGCGATCGACCAGACAAAGACGTGAAGATGAAAGGTACCGACAAGTAGATTATGGCTGTCTAAAAACTTTGATCCCAAATCACTCTTAAAGTTAGATATCATTTTATTTTTGTTAAATTTGTTCATAGTTTCTTCTAATTTAAATATTAGGGGAGAATTAAAAATTTAAAAACCAAACAAAAATCAGAAAATTAAAAATCCAAAAATAGTGTTATCTCTGTTTTATTTCTTTTTCAGAAAATATGAAAAATCCAAAAATATTGTGTGCTAAAGTTTTCTTTTAGTCTTGTTTTGTCTTGAAAAGTGATTTCAGGTATAGATAAGACTCATGGAGTTTGTGTTGAAGATTTCTGAGCCAAGGCTTCATCCGTGAGCATCGAAGAATTCTCATTCGAAAGAGCAAGAAATGAAGATTATTCTTTAAAATTCAATCTTTCAACCCCAGAAGCAAAGTGAAGCTGAAATTGAAGATTATGTGACGGATTGCATTGAAGCCTCCTCAATCAGTCCGCTGCTATCTATGAACCTGCTGAAGTGATCCAGAAGATTTGTTCTCTCTGATGTTCTCTCTAAAGATTCTCAAGCTGAAAGCGCTATCTTTCAAGAATCAGTACAAGAAGCCTCCTCACCCAACGTGCGTTCAAAGCCAAATTCTGAAGAAAAGCCCAACTGCTCAAGATGAAGTCATTCATGGAAGATTCATATGTTCATCTTGATGCTGTGAAGAATTCGAAGATTAAAGCTGAAGCCAAAGCTCCTAATGAAGATTATCAAGAAAGCCAGCTACTTTTTAGGGGGAGCTTGTTGGGTCATTTGAGAAAAGAAAAGAAAGCTATAAACCAAGGGGGAGATTGTTGGGTCAAAAATATGGTTTATACTTTGCTTTTCTAGGAAAATGTAATTTTATGTCTGGAACCGTAAACTGCTCGGTGTTTACGGCCGTAAACAAGTTTACGGCCGTAAAACCTGTTTACGGTCCAATGGGTGTTTACGGTTGTGTTTACGACCGTAAACAGGTTTACGGTCGTAAACCCATTTACGGCCCATGTTCACCAAGCCCATGTTTCTTATGTATAAATACAAGTGTAAGGGGTGAGGAGTAGATGGATGAACACTAGAGGAGCTTAAGTGTGTGCATTTGAAGGTGTTCTAGAGAGAGAAAGAGAGAGAGAAGAGAGTGTGTGTTAGTGTGTGTGAATCTTGTATCCAGATCTTCATTCTAATCAATACTATACAAGATTCATCATATTCTTCTTCCTCTTCTCTTCTTTTTTATCTGACATCATCCGTTTGATTGGGATTCCGCACCATCAAACGGATCTGATTGATACACAAGCAGATTAGGGACTTACACTAGATACAAATGTTACAAATACAGAATAATCTCTTATATAGAGATGGAAATCACAAGTAGTCAAAAAAACACAACTGGGTCTTCATTCAACAATTGTGGCTTCACAACTTCACATTGTTCCTGCCATTTTTGACCAGCTTTTCTGTGGATTCACACTCAACATTTCTGTGGATTCACACTCAACATTTCTGTGGATTCATACTCAACAATCAATATCATACACACATGATCAATTTGTACGTGACATACATGACAGTATCACTCATGATCAAATCAAATTCATACGTTACACACTTGAAAAAGAAAAAAGAAATAAATCTCATTCATACAGACATGATCAAATCAAATTCATTGCTTAATTTTGAACCAATGTCCAACTCTTATTGAAAAATAAAAACAAGCCCATAGCTTATAAGAAAAGCAATACTACCACAATACCACTCATTTTCCACCATAGACAAATTAATCTTACTTCTCAAGTTGGGCAATGATTGGAGCACATACCTTTTCCAGCTCATTTAGTGTTTTCTCATACATATCAACATCTGCAAGCTTGCTTAGATCAAGAACATGGCTTGCGCTCTCTATCACATTTTCCATTTTTCCCAAATCTTCCTTTGGGATCTTTGTGTTATCAATACTTCCTATGCTTTTGATTTTGGCGTTCACGTCGTAAACGTATTCCTCCAACGCATTATGTGCAAAAACCTTCTTCTTATACTCCTTATCATCAAGTTTGTACTTTTCAGCATCTTTCAGCATTTTTTCGATCTCTTCCTTTGAAAGTCTCTGTTTGTCATTGCTGATTGTAATCTTTTTCTTTAGGTCAGTGGTTAACTCCTCAGCCGAGCAATTTAAAATACCATTAACATCAACTTCAAAGACCACATTTACCCTTGACTCACCCTTTAGTGCAACTGGTACTGCAACTTGGAATTTCCCCAACCAGTTATTGTCCATAGCTCTACTTCTCTCACCTTGATAGACATCAAAAGTAATAGCACTTTGGTTATCCACGCTTGTAACATAGATTCTTTCCTGTTTGACTGGTATTGGGGAATTTCTTTTGATTATAATAGATGAAGAGCCATCATGAATACTTACACCAAGTGAAAGAGGGACGACATCCAACAACACTAAGTTGTTCACTTTTTGATTCATTTCACCATTTAACTTTGCAGCAAGAACTGCTGCACCATATGCAACCACTTCATCATTACAGATATTCATAGAAAGCTCTTTCCCATTGAAGAAGTCTTTCAACATTTGTTGTATTTTAGGTATCCTAGTTGACCCACCAACAAGAATTACCTCATTTACATCTTTCTGATTCATTTCAGCGTCACCCAAACATTTCTCCACCAACTGTATGCACCTACTAAATAAATACTCATTAAGATCTTCAAATTTTGCACGAGTTATTCCCATAGAAAAATCAATACCCTGATGCAAAAAATCAATTTCGATAGTAGTTTCAGTAGTTGAAGAGAGTGCTCGTTTTGCTTTTTCACAAGCTACCCTCAAACGCCCCATTGCTTTTATGTTCCCACTCATGTCTGTATTCTGCCTTTGGTTGAATTGCATCATTAAATGGTCCACCATTGCGTAATCAAAGTCCTGACCACCTAAGTGAGTGTCACCGGTAACAGTTTTCACAGTTATCTTACCATTGTTATTAATGGTGACAAGAGATAGATCAAATGTTCCACCACCCAAATCAAAGATGAGCACATTTGTGTCATGAGTTATATCAGTTTTCATGTCGAATCCATAAGCAATTGCAGCAGCTGTAGGTTCATTGATTATTTGTAGAACATTAAGTCCAGCAGCAAGACCAGCATCTATTGTGGCTTGGCGTTGGGAATCATCAAAATAAGCTGGCACTGTGATGACTGCATTTGTCACCGTTTCACCAAGGTATGCCTCTGCAACTTCTTTCAGTTTCACAAGAACCATGGATGAAATTTCCTCTGCAAAAAACTCCTTCGTTTCACCATTGTATGCAACTACAATCTTTGGTATGTCGTTAGTCCCTTTTATAACTTTAAAAGGCCATAACTTCATGTCTTCCTGAACCTTGGCATCATGAAATCTCCTTCCGATCAATCGTTTTGCATCTGAAAATTCAAGTATGTAATAATCAATTGTGAATAAAGACACTTTTATAAACTCAAACTGCCTATAACAAAAGACAATAAAATACAAACCATAAATTGTGTTGGTGGGGTTCATAATCATCTGGTTCTTAGCACTTTCACCAACTAGACGGCTGACTTCGTTGAAACAAACACAAGATGGCATCATCCTATTACCTTGCTCATTGGGTATGATCTCAACTTGCTCATGTTGCCAAACAGCCACACAAGAATATGTTGTTCCAAGGTCAATACCAATAGCCTTTTTCCCAACCATAATGCTTTCAAGTCAAACCTACATTATATGAAATATAATGACTATTCATTTAAATATTTATACTCATTTAACTTGATTCCAACTATTTGCAGTTGTGTCACATTAGCATCTTTTAACAATAACAAAAACACAAAAAAAATACACACAATGTTAGAAACGGGGTTGGACACTAATGTATAATGCAATAATCAAATCTTGGATATTGAGTGGGTTACATGGAGTCACTTTCCTTTTGCAATATTTCAACCCTATAAAGCTTTGATGTTATGTAATTTGCGGAAGGACAATATTAGAAACTCTTTGTTAGAAAAATATTTGCTATAGACTAAAAATGGTGAGACTTAGTCTTGTGCATAAGAGTTAAAAGTGAAAGAATCCTTTAGGAGATCAAACAAAGCAGATACCAAAAATACAATATTAAGGAGATCCATTAGAGAATTGAAACATATATTAGAATCGCTTTATTAGAAAATTATTTTCCATCGGCTAAAAATGGTGAGCTATAGTCTTGCGCATAGGCGTTGAAAATGAAATAATTTTTACAATAAAAGTAAGCTTAAAGGAAGATATGAGTTCACATGAAAAGACCTAGACATCGTACTTGGTTAAGTTAACAGAGAAAAAACATTACTAAATACGTAGGTGTTGAAAATATATGAGAAAAATGAGCGATGTCGACAAAATGTACTTTCGCAATATTGTTAATCATGGATTTTCTAACTGAAAAAAGAGCCGACTACAATGATATATTCTCCCTGGTAGTAAAATGATAAAAATCTGATTAGTCTTGATTATTATAGAAGTATTAGAATTAATATGACACAACCCACAGGATTTTAAATAGCGGGAAAAGAAAATTTAATATGCAAATTGAAGAAAAGTGCTTACATATTGACGCAAAGACGATGTTTCTTGTTGTTTAATAGCTTTATGTAGATAAGTAGATAGATGCACGATATGTGAAAGAGGAAACACACTCTTGATGTTACTTAGACACGAAGGTATGTATGGAAAGGATCCCTTACATTTTGTGTGTCGGTCTTTCCCTTACTTTTCTTTCCTTCATCAAAACTCAGGGTGTATGAGAATGATATTTCACTTCTTTTTCATTTTTTTAAATAATATATTTCATACAAATATTATATTCATTTTGTAGGGAATAAAAAACCATAAATTTAGATGTATATTTTTTTAATTTTTTAATATGTATATAATTTAATAAATATTAAAAAACCAAAAAAATAAAAAAGAAAAAGTTAACCAATCAAAACAGAAAAGAAAATGTGGAGTCTCTATCCCCACTCCCTTTCCGCACCTCAATGCAGAGACGGTGCAGTTTAATGTGTCCATCCGGCCTTAGAGAGATGACATCCATTTAAAGTTTTAAAGTAGAGAAATTAAATATTCTCCTACTTTTTGTTCCTACATATCTCTTATCCAATGAAATCGTGACATGTGTAACATTTAATGCTAATTTAATGAAATTTAATGATATTTTAGAATACTAATATGAAACATGTCATCATTTAAATGGGTAGACGGATTGGTAGGATCAAAAGGTAGGAGGATATTTAATTTCTCTTTAAAGTATATTAATCTTTTTTTTTTGTGGAAATACAGTCCGACAAGAAAGAAATCTACGCATTTATTTATTATTTCGTTTTTATTCTATGTTACCGATATGAATACTCTATTTGACAAAGAATACAAATAAATCAAAAGAAAACCAATGATAGTTAAATAATAATTTGTAAACTGCAACAAAATATAAATAAACATAAAAAAAATGGCTAGCTTCTTTATACTTTAATTAGGGATATATATATATATATATATATATATATATATATATATATATATATATATATATATATATATATATATATATATATACTACTTTTTGTTCCTACATATCCTCCTATCCAATGAAATCGTGACATGTGTAACATTTAATTCTAATTTAATGAGATTTAATGATATTTTAGGATACTAATATGAAACATGTCATCATTTAAATGGGTAGGAGGATTGGTATGATCAAAAGGTAGGAAGATATTTAATTTCTCTTTAAAGTATATTAATCTTTTTTTTTGTGGAAATACAGTCCGACAAGAAAGAAATCTACGCATTTATTTATTATTTCGTTTTTATTCTATGTTACCGATATGAATACTCTATTTGACAAAGAATACAAATAAATCAAAAGAAAATCAATGGTAGTTAAATAATAATTTGTAAACTGCAACAAAATATAAATAAACATAAAAAAAAATGGCTAGCTACTTTATACTTTAATTATATATATATATATATATATATATATATATATATATATATATATATATATATATATATATATATATATAGAGTCAAGATCAAATAAGAAGAAATTTTTTGGTAGGAAGATAAGAAGTTTTTTTCTACATATTTTTTCGCGAACAAACAAAATGAATCATTAGATGATTCATTTGTAAGATGATTCACAAGAAAAAATTCTCAAAAAAAACATCTCGATGATTCATTTATACAATGATTTTGTTGTTATTGACTAAAATTGTCATAAAAGTGATTTTTTTTTAATTTTACTTAAAAATGAATCGTAAAGATATTTTTTTGGGAAATTTTTCTTGTGAATCATCTTACAAATGAATCATCTAGTGATTCATTTATTTTGTTCGTCAAAAAAATATATAGAAAAAAAACTTTTACCTTCCAACCAAAAATTTCCTTCTTACCGGATCTATATATATATATATATATATATATATATATATATATATATATATATATATATATATATATATATATATATATATAGAAAGTTTATAAAGCTTTATGAGTACCTGTTTTGAGTTGAAGACTCACCAAATTTTGTATGATCCCTTGTTTATGTGTACCTCCTGCATGTACATTGATCACAAGCACACCACGTATAAGGTTCATTTCACATCATATTAATTCACACGGAAAATGTAGAATAAAACATGCAAGCGTTTCTTTAATGTTTGTTGAAAATATTAAATAAGACGTGACATCCAAGCATGAAATCAACTATTATAGAATTTATATATAAAAGAAATAATAAAATTTTATGTTATTGCGATAAATAGAAGAAAGATGTCATTACATCAAAATCTCACCTTTTGATGAGTGAATGAATGAATCCCACCGTTCCTTATATATATACAACCAATTACCCAGTTATTAATACTCATGGGTGAAGTTTTTGGGTTAAAAAAGAACCAAGTTGCATTAACCTAATCAATTCAGATCAAATCGAATCTAAACTTATAATCTTTTAAGACTTTCCAAAATTTATGGTTATAATATTAAAATTACAAATATGGTTGTTAGAGCGTTGACATATATTGTCGATATTAAAATGACAAATATGGTCGTTAGAGTGAGCATATATTATTTGATATTAAAATGACAAATTTGGTCGTTAGAGTGTGAACACTGTGAAATTACAAAAAGAATAGTGGACATATTTTTATTCCCATATTTATCTTCTACATTATTCCCTATATTGTTTAGGATCTATGCTTTATCCTTTGCTTAGACTTTTATATAGCTGCTTTGTAATTATCGTTAATTAATGAAACATAGTGAAAACCATATCTTGCTCTACCGATTTTCTCATGGTATCAGAGCGGGATATAATCCAACCCTAATCCGCATCAACCCTAGCCGGTAATCATGGCCGGCAATGCTGAATCCTCTAACAAGAATGTTGTTACCACACTCAGACACCAACTCACCTCTCTACATTTATCCTTTTGACTACCCAAAATAGATGCATGCCAATGACGCCCTCACCGAAAACAATTATGTTGATCGGTCCCAAGAGATGATGGACTTTCTCTTCGCCAATAACAAAGTAGGGTTCATTGATGGCTCGATTCAAAAAACCTGAAAATAACTCAACATATTATATGTCTTGGATGCAATGTGATGTCATGGTAAAAGGTTGGATCACGAAGACTATGGAGAAGGAGATCAGAACTAGCGTGAAGTACACAAACACCACTTCATAAATATGGTCAAATCTCTTTGAAAGATTTGGAAAAGAAAGTGCCCCTAAGGCTTACGAGTTGAAACATACATTGACTGCAAACTCATCAGAATGGATCTTCTATCTCAGCTTACTACACAAAACTTCGAGGGATCTGGGATGAGATGTAGGCTACACTACCAACTCCTAGATGCACATGCAACAGCTGCACATGTGACATTGGAAAAAGCAAGAGCCAAATCAAAGACAAAGAAAAACTTTACAAGTTCCTCATGAGTCTTGATAGTGAGTTCGCTATCATCAGGACTAAAATCCTCGCTATAAATTTGATTCCCAACCTAGGAAATACCTACCACCTCATTGTAGAAGATGAAATACAGATGGCTATATCCGCTGAAAAGAAACCCTCAAGGGAGGCGGCTGCCTTCAAGCCAACGTTCATGTGCAACATAAAGTATTACCAAAGATTCCAAAGACTTGCGGGCTATTACCAAAGATTCATCGAAAATTTATCCAAAATAGTCAAGCCTCTCCCACTCTAACCCATAGAGACAAGAAGTTCGATTTGACAGACAGATAAGAGTTTGTCTTCCATAAACTGAAACAATTGTTGTGCAATGCACTAATTTTATCTCTTCCACCGGGAACAAAAGACTTTGTATTATTCTGGAACGCTTCTCACTAAGGGTTAGGATCCGTATTGATGCAAAGGAATAAAATCATTGCATACATATCTAGACAACTTAAGTCAAACGAGACTAACTACAGTACCTACAACTTAGAATTAGGAGCTATAGTGTTTTCCTTACAACTTTGGAGACACTACCTATACGGAAGGAACTGTGTCATGTTCACCGCCCACAAAAGCCTTCAACACATCTTCGATCAGAAGGAGGTCAACACGAGACAACAAAGGTGGGTCGAATTGCTAAATGATTACAAATGCGAAATTCATTATCATCCTGGTAAAGAAAATGTCGTAGTAGACGCTTTAAGCAAGAAAGAACGAGCAGATCCACTTCATATAAAGGCTCTAAACTTAACAATCTAATCCAATCTCACCACCCGAATTCGAGACGCTCAGCTGGAAGCACTCAAACCTGAAAATATCATAGAAGAAAACCTATGAGGAATGGACAAACAGTTCGACCTGTAACATCCCTAATTTCTCTGCCAAAAAAGATCGATTTGCTTATGCTTTATTTGAAAATCAGAGTATACTTTTGAAAAATATGTTGCGGAATTTGTTCCCAAAAATATGATAAAGAATTTATCAAAGCATTTCTGAAGAAACGTATTTTCATTATATTAAAAACCTCGGGATGTCATTGTTAATACATATAAAAAGCATAAACTGAAACTATATACGCCTTACAACATTATATTTATTTCGACTGGCCTATAATCCATAATCCCTTATCAGATCATCGCATCTATGCTCTTGTGTTACTACCTGTAATACAAGAAACTGAGTAGGTTAGGCTTGGGAGCCTTGCGAGCACATAGGGTTTTCAACCCACAATAATTAAGCTTATTAATTTCATCAGATCAATCAACCTGATTACACATTCCGGTTATCCTCAGTTTCTGTCCCTAAAACATCTAAATTAAGGGACTTAGCCTAAGTATCATCATCGGGATGGCAATACTGCTTAGGGGATTCCTCAACAATATATGTCAGTAAGGCAACCATGTGGGGGATGGAGTACACCGGTGAACACATCGTTCACAAACACCTACAGGTTGCGAGCCTGCCAACGTTCCACTAGACTGACTAGAATAGTCTGTGGTCGTCATCTATACTCCACTAGATGACTAAGTCAGCTTAAACATCGAGGCCTCTCATCATTTTAATTCATCGCTCATCATCTATTTCATCTACCCATCTTTACCCGTCATAATTATAGGCATAAAGTACATATACAGTTTAAATCCAATAAAACATGTATATTTTTTTCATCCAGCATAGATATCAAGAACACAGATAATATGCACACATAGCACGTAGTTTATATTAAATACTTCATATCTATGTTTAAGTTGAAAGTAACTATGCACTCACTTGTTAAAATGATTATTCCCAACTCGGGCAGCGCTTCGCTTCTAACAATTCTATTTTCCTTCGACGAAACCTAGTATCATTACCACTAGATTTTAGTCTGATATTTATTGCGACTATTTATGAACAATATAGTTTTATAAGTGTTAAACAATACTTTTCAACCACTATGTACAGATAGGGGGCAGACATGAAACACCAGAGGGCAGGACCATTTTGGCATTATAGCACTTCTGAAATCCTACAACCCTATGCGGCCCTTCAAACCAGATTCTCCGTACCGCAAGTAGTTAAAAGATATTATAATAACACTTTGTATATTATATTTTATAATACATATATTGTTTATAGGTTTATAGTAACGATATTAAACTTAAACATAAGCTATACTTAAAGTAGGGTAAGCATAACATACTTATAAGAAGGTTTGGCTAGGAAGCGGGATCTGCGGGGGCCGAACATACGAGCTGAAAGCTCTTCTTCTCGGAGTCTTTTGGAGCACCGAGACTCGCCTCTAGCACTTAGGAAGTACTAGGGAAGGGGAGGGATAGTTTTGGAGTGTTGAGAGAGAAAGAAGGGTGAAGGTGTGAAGAGATGAGGTGATTTATACCTCTATTTATAGGCTGTCTGGGGGCCTCTCACGTTCTGAGACATGCCTCTCACGTTGTGAGTCTTGCGTAGGCACCAAGGCGAAGCCTGGTGCTGACACGTGGCACCAGACTCAGGTAAAACAACCAATTTTAAAAAATTCATAACTTTGGCATATAAGCTCTGTTTTTGACGTTCTTTATATCAACACGTGGGTATTGACAAGATCTATAATTTTCTGTTTGACCTTGTTGGCTAATTCTTGACCAATTTTTAATTTAACAGTCTGAGAAGATTACACTGTTAACGACTGTGTAAAATTCATAACTTCTACATATGTACTCCGTTTTCTATTGTCTTTTTATCGTTGAACTCCTATTAATGAGATATTTAATTCTCATTTAGGTTGTGTCGGCTAGAAACCGATCAATCTAAAATTCGATTTTCGGTTTGTGCACTGCTACACTAAATCTTAGAAAAAATCATAACTTCCTCATATGAAGTCATATTTGGACGTTCTTTTTATGCACGCTCTCGGTTTAACGCATACTACGACTTTAGTTTACATTGCTAAGGCTAAAAAGTAGTTTATCGCAAACTCACTTTTTACGATACACATCGTCGTGCCGATTTTGTCGCAAAACTTCGACATACCATAACTTCTTCGTTATAAGTCGGATTTTAACGTTCCGTATATCCCCGAAATCCTTGTTACGAATACTTCAACTTTCTATATAGATATTGGGTCTATCTATTATTTTATTTTTGATGCTTATTTTTATTATTATTTGATTACGTCGTTATAAGCAAATATAATGAAAACTAAATCACATAAATAACATAATAATCAAATAATTCCTCTTTATTACTTCAAAATAGGTTATAATTGTTTACCGTAAATATTACATCATCATACTAATGCTTAGCCAGAAACACAAGAGTTAAAATTCTCTCCTTCTTAGGATGATTATGTCCCCAAATCATGCATCAACATGTGGATAGCGACTCATCATCTCACTCTCTATTTCCCAGGTGAGGTTCGGTCCATTCATATGTTTCCATTACACAAGCACTAAGTTGACCATCTTGCGTTGTAATTTCTTCGTCTTATGGTCAAGAATTGCCTCAGGCTCTTCGATTAGTCTCTTATTTTCATCCATCCTTAACTCCGAAAGTGGAATTATATTTGGAACTTCTCTCGTGAACTCCCTCAAATAACACACATGGAAAGTGTTATGAATACCATCTACTTCTTCTGGAAATTCCAGCTTGTAAGCTTGGTTCCCAATCCTATGAAGAACCTTGAATGGTCCAACAAACCTTGGACTCAACCTTCCTCTCTTTCCAAATCTTATAAGTCCCTTCCACGGTGAGACTTTAAGCAATACCGAATCTCCAACTTCAAATGTCATTGGCCGTCGCTTCTTATCAGCATAGCTCTTTTGGTGATCTTAAGATGCTAACATCCTTTCTCTAATCACTTTTAGCTTTTCAGCAGTTTGATGGACTATTTCGGGGCCCATAATATGCTTTTCTCTGTCCTCAAGCCAACAAGACGGCGTACGAAACGTTTGTCCGTACAAAGCTTGATAAGGTGCCATCTTAATGCTCGAATGGTAACTATTGTTATAGGAAAACTCTACCAGGGGTAAACGCTCATCTGAGTTACCTTGAAATTCTAGTGTTCATGCTCTTAACATATCTTCCAATGTTTGAATCGTTCTTTCGCTCTGACCATCAATCTGCGGATGGTAGGCTGTACTTAAACACAACTTCATACCCATTTCCTCTTGTATATTCCTCCAAAACCTTGTTTTGAAATGACTATCATGATCTGATACAATTATTAAAGATACACCGTGAAGTCTTACTACCTCCTTCATGTAAGCATTTGCAAGCTAATCCATAAACCATCTTTCATTGGCTGCTATGAAGTGTACACTCTTAGTGAACCGATCCACGACTACCCAAATCATGTCGTGACCGTTCTTCGTCCTGGACAGTTTCGTCACAAAATCCATGGTGATTTCTTCCCGTTTACCCATGGGTATAAGTAAAGGTTCTAAACTCCCACACGGTTTTTGATGGTGTGCTTTAACTCTCGCACATGTTACACACTCTACCACATACTTTGCAACATCGAGCTTCATCTTCGGCCACCAGTAGTAAGGTTTCAGATCCCTATAGATCTTAGTTCTCTCGGGATGAATCGAGTACAGTGTCTTGTGAACTTCTTCCATCAGAAGATCTCTTATTCCTCCCATTTTAGGGACCCAAATCCTATCTTGGAATACCTTTAATCATTGACTATTTGTACTGAATTACAACGTTTTTCCTAAATGTTCTTCCTTTCGGTGATTTTTCTCCAAAGCTTTTTCCTGAGCTTTCTTAATGCTTTCCACAATTGTTGAGACAACTTCTATTCTTAATTCTCTTGCCCTTTTTTATTTCCTATTTTACTTTTCGACTTAGAGCATCAGCTACGACATTTGCTTTACCAGGGTGGTAAAGTATCCCACAGTCGTAATCCTTGAGCAACTCTAGCCAACATCGTTGCCTCATATTCAATTCCTTTTGATCAAAGAGATACTGGAGACTTTTATGATCAGTGAAGAGCTTGCACTTTTTGGCATAAAGATAATGCTTCCATATCTTTAATGCGAATATTGCCGCTGCCAACTCCATATCATGAGTGAGCTAGTTCTTTTCGTGATCTTTCAGTTGTCAAGATGCATATGCTATCACTTTATCTCTGTGGGTCAAAACACAACCTAACCTAACTCCAGATGCATCGCTATAGACTGTAAAGTCTTCAACTCCATCAGGTAAAGAAAGAATTGATGCTTAACACAAATTCTTATTTAATTTCTCGAATGCTTCTCACTCCATATATATGTAGCTCCTCTATGGGTCAACCCTGTCAAAGGAGCAGCTATCGAAGAAAAGCCTTGGATAAACCTTCGGTAATATCCAGCTAATCCCAGAAAGCTTCGAATATTGGTGGGACTTTTTGGTCATTCCCATTTCATCACAACTTTAATCTCTGCTGGGTCAACGATTATACCCACTTTGTTAACCACATGACCCAAGAATTGGACTTCTCGAATCCAGAAATCACATTTGGAGAAATTTGCATACAGTTTCTCCTTCTTTAGAACTTCTAATGCTGCTCGCAGGTGCTTGCCATGCTCCTGCTGGATCTTTAAGTAAATCAGAATGTCGTCTATGAAAACTATCACGGATTTATTGAGGAATGGTTTACAAATCCTATTCATCAAATCCATAAATGTTGGTAGAGCATTAGTTAGTCCAAATGAAAAAACCAATAACTCACAGTGTTCGTATCTCGTTTTGAATGCGGTCTTCTCAATATCCTGTTCTCTGACCTTTAGCTTATTATATCCTAACCTAAGATCGAACTTTGAGAAATAGATCGAACCTTGTAGCTGATCGAACAGGTCAACAATCCTTGGCAATGGATACTTATTTTTCGTCGTTGCCTTGTTCATCTCTCTATAATCTACGCACATCCTCATGCTTCCATCCTTCTTCTTTACGAATAACATCGGAGCTCCCCAGGGAGATGAACTAGGTCTAATGAAACCGGTGTCCAACAACTCATGAAGTTTCATCATAAGCCCCGTCATCTCTGTTGGTGCTAACCGATATGGTGCTTTCGCTATTGGTGTTGATCCTCGCAACAAGTCCATTCGAAACTCCAGTTGTCTATCACGGGTAATTTAGGAAGATCTTGAGAAAAGACTTCCGAATAGTCACACACCACTGGTATTCTTTGTATCTCTTTCTTCTCCGTCTTTGCATCAATCACAAATGCCAAGTATGATGTGCATACTTTGGAGTAACATTTTCTGGCTTTCATCAGGGAAATGATTCAAGAATTTAATCTGTGTTTGTCCCCGTACACCATAAATAACTCTTTTCCATGTGAGTTTTCTCTCACCATCTTCTTCTTGCATAGTATTTCGGCATCATTTGCACTAAGTCCATCCATTCCCAGTACGATGTCGAAACCGTTCAACTCAATGGGTAACAACTCCTCGTGGAATTTATTCTCGTTCAAGTCGATGATGATGTTTTTAATGCAATTGCTAACAGGTATGAATTTGCCACTAGTAACTCCTACAACTAGAGTATTATCAAGTTTATCTACAGGCAATGCTAGTCTTCTACCCAATTTGTGCGATATAAAGGAGTAATTTTCTCCCGGATCAAACAATATATTGGCAGGAAATCCATTTACGTGAAAGGTACCTGAAGCGACATCTGTTGCATCCTTTGCTGCTTCCAGGGTCATCTGGAATGCTCTTGCCTTTGGCCTCGGCGGAACATTAGGCATTGATGCCTCTTTCTTCTTCGGACAGTCCCTAGAAATATGCCCTTCTTCATTACATCCGAAACACACCTTCTTGTTGAATGTGCACTCGTTGGCGTAATGCCTAGACTTTCCACATTTAAAACAAGTGACTTCCTCGCCACACTTTCCAAAGTGCTTCTTTTTTCACTTCTCACACCATCTTGCTTTGCCTCCTCTTCCTCCTCCAAACTTCTTCAAACCAGACTTCGAGAACTTTCTCTTCTTGTTGGACCTTTAAGATCCATCAAACTTCCTTTTTTCTCCTAACTAGGCCCTCTCCAGACCTTTCTCCCCTAACTGGGTCTCGATATTCTTAGTTGCTCTAACGGCTATCTTCAAAGTGCTTGCCATTTTGACTGTTAGGCCAAAATCCGATGGCAATACATTAGCCAACTTTTCTATCTTGGCGAGTTCGGTAGGCACCAAGTAGGGGAATAACTTCATCGTCTTAGTGAATGCAGTGGCATAGTCATCAACACTCATCTTCCCTTTCTTCAGGTTCTGGAACTTGTTTTTTAGGTCTATCAGATCCACTTCCGAGTAGTATTACATATTCAACTGCTCCATGAATTCTTCTCAAGAGATCCTCAGGGCTTCTTCTCATGGCATTGTATCTGCCAATAACTTCCACCTACTTAAAACTCCGGTCTTTAGTTGTCTGACTGCGAAGACGGTTTTCTGCTTGTTACTGCAGTTGAACCTTTCAAACACCATTTCCATCTCAGAGATACAATCCATAATCTCCGCTGTATTTGGGTTTACCGAAAGGCTTGGTGATTTGGCACCCAAGAAGTTCTTATACAAAGGCCCATCCCTGTCAATCCCTCCATCTTGGTTATTCCTTCAACCACTGGCGGTTTAGCTTAGCCAACGGTTCTACTATAGTTTCCTTTTTATGACTTTCCCTCATTCAGTTCGGACTGTTCAACAGGCACAGTAGGTTCATCCCTATTATGTTGAAGTAGATGCCTTGTCTCTTCCATCTGGCGATCCAACATCATTTGAATCATTACTTGTACTCCTGCCATAGTGACTGGCTCGGGTGCAACTGCTACCTCTGGTGTATGCTTAATCACAGGCCGCTGGTTAACATTAGCATTTCCGAATCCGTTTCGGGTTCTCTCCATGTCGGTCTATAGACCAAAGTAGGTGATTTCAAATCTTTGTTTACGATTGACGTTTAATCCTCCTTGTCACTTTGAAAACTTACATGCTAGTTCTAATACCATAATTATACGTTTAGAATTCTGAACACATAAAGTTTCCAGATCCGGTTGGCAACATACCATAGATCCGATCAAATAATAGCATATAAGGCATCTTTATAGCTATAACATAAATCATTTAGCACATAAAAGCAATTTAGGCATCTTTAGTAAAATAAGCTAGTGCTTGTGTCTAAAATATAGCAGACACTCATCTCACAATCATTGATTAGCATTCTAAGTTTGAGTCTAGAAATCCTACAAATTCCTAATTCGCTTAAATTAATGCGCTGATACCAACTGTGACATCCCCAATTTCTCGGCCAGAAAAGACCAATTTGTTTATGCTTTATTTAAAAATCATAATATACTTTTGAAAAATATGTTGCGGAATTTGTTCCCAAAAATATGATAAAGAATTTATCAAAGCATTTCCGAAGTAAATTATTTTCATTATATTAAAAACCTCGGGATGTCATTGTTAATACAGATCAAAACAATAAACTGAAACAACATATGCCTTACAACATTCTATTTATTTCTACTGGCCTATAATCCATAATCCATCATCAGATCATCGCATCTATGCTCTTGTGCCACTACCTGTAATACAAGAAACTGAGTGGGTCAGGCTTGGGAGCCTGGTAAGCACATAGGGTTTTCAACCCACAATAATTAAGTTTATTAATTTCATTAGATCAATCAACCCGATTACCTATTCCCATTATCCTCACTCTCTGTCCCTAAAGCATCTAAATTAAGGGACCTAGCCTAAGGATCATAATCGGGATGACAATACTGCTTAGGGGATTCCTCAGCAATATATGTCTGTAAGGAAACCATGAGGGGGATGGAGTACACCAATGAACATATCGTTCACAATCACCTACAGGTTGCGAGCGTGCTAGCGTTCCACTAGACTGTCTAGAATAGTCCGTGGTCGTCATCGATACTCCACTAGATGAATAAGTCAACTTAAACATCGAGGCCTCTCGTCATTTTAATTCATCGCTCATCATCCATTTCATCTACTTATCTTTACCCATCATAGTTATAGGTATAAAGTACATATACAGTGTAAATCAAATAAAACATGTATATTTTGTTCATCCAACATAAATATCAAGCACACATATCACGTAGTTTATATTAAATACTTCATATCTATGTGTAAGTTGAAAGCAACTATGCAATCACTTGTTAAATTGATGATTCCAAACTCGGGTATCGCTTCACTTCTAACAAATCTATTTTCCTTCAACGAAACCTAGTATCATTACGGCTAGATTTTAGTCTAATATTTATTGCGACTATTTACGAACGATATCGTTTTATAAGTATTAAACAATACTTTTCAACCACTATGTATAGACAGGGGCCATACATGAAACATCGGAGGTTAGGACCATTTTGGCATTATAACAGTTCTGAAATCCAACAACCCTATGCGGCCCTTCAAACCAGATTCCCCGTACCGCAAGTAGTTAAAAGATATTATAACTTTCTTTTGTTATAGTTTATAATACATATATTATGTATAGGTTCATAATAACGATATTGAACTGAAACATAAGCTATATTTAAAGTAGGGTAAGCATAACTTACTTATAAGAGGGTTTAGCTAGGAACCGGGCTCTGCGAGGGCCAAACTTCCGAGGTGAAAGCTCTTTTTATCAGAGCCTTATGGAGCTTCGGGACTCGCCTCTAGCACTTAGGAAGTACATGGGAAGGGGAGAGATAGTTTTGAAGTGTTGGGAGAGAAAGAAGGGTGAAGGTGTGAAGAAATGAGGTGATTTACGCCTCTATTTATAGGTTGTCTGGGGGCCTCTCATGTCATGACACATGCATCTCACGTTGTGAGTCTTGGGTAGGCACCAAGGCGAAGCCTGTTGTTGACACGTGGCACCGGATGCAGGTAAAATAACCAATTTTAAAAAATTCATAACTTTCGCATACAAGTTCCATTTTTGACTATATATATATATATATATATATATATATATATATATATATATATATATATATATATATACATATATATCCATGCGTAGGTATTGACAAGATCTACAGCTTTCCTTTTAACCCCATTGGCTAATTCTTGACCGATTTTAAATTTAACGGTCTGAGAAGATTACATTGTTAACGACCATGTAAAATTCATAACTTCTACATACGGACTCATTTTCCGACCGTCTTTTTATCGTTGAACTCCTATTAATAATATCTTCAATTCTCATCAGGTATACTACAACAACCATCAATCCCAGAATGGAAATGTGAACAGATAACCATGGACGTCATAACAAAGTAGCCAAGAACCTCAAGCGCTTACGACACCATTTGGGTGGTGGTTGACCATTTGACCAAGTCCACCCATTTCCTAGCCATCAAAGAAACTAACAAGATGGAGAAAATTGCCAGGGTCTATCTCAAGGAAATATCCAGACTACTCAGTGTGCCAATATCTATTATCTTGTACCGAGATAATAGATTCACTTCCAGATTTTGGCAATCATTGCAGTGGTCCCTAGGAACCAAACTAGACATGAGTACTGCATATCATCCTCAAACGGATGGACAGAGTGAAAGAATAATACAAACTTTGGAAGACATGCTCCATGCTTGTGGGATAGACTTCGGTAATGCATGTGATACCCACTTACTGCTAGTTGAGTTTTCATACAACAATAGTTATCACTCTAGAATAAAGGCTGCTCCATTCGAGGCCTTATACGGACGTAAACTTCGTTCTCCGATATGTTGGGCAAAAGTTAAAGATGCTCAACTAGCTAGAAAGCATGTTGGAGATACTCTACTTACTATTCCTAAAATCATTCATGAACAACGGAAGATAAAGGAACAATTAAAGGAAACACGTAGTTGCCACAAACGTTATGCTGACGTGAGATGTAAACCCCTAGAATTCAAATTAGGAGACCATGTCCTACTAAAGGTCTCACCATGGAAAGTTCTCATTACATTTGGAAAACAAGGTAAACTAAATCCATATTACATCGAACCTTTTGAAATCTTGGAAAGGATTGGTCCGGTGGCTTACAAACTCAACTTCCCTCAAGAACTCAACAAATTTCACGATACCTTCCATGTGTGTAAGCTCAAGAAGTGTCTCTCTTATGAGAACCTTGTTATTACTCTCGAAGAGATTTAGGTCAACACTAAACTTCACTTTGTGGAGGAACCAGTGGAGCTCGTGGATCGAAAATCCAAAAGCCTTAAACAAAATTGCTTACTATAGTAAAAGTCTGATGGAACTCTCGTAGACGGCTAGAGTTTACTTAGGAACGCGAAGATCAAAAGAAACAGAAGTACCTGAAACTATTTAGCGGTGCTCCCTCCACCAGTGGAACAAAATAATCTAGAATGAAATAATTTTGGGACAAAATTCCTTTAACGGGGAGGTAATGTGACATCTCAGAATTTAGGTCTAAGACTATAGACAGTCAGTTCACCATAAACCTCTTTATAACCTAACCTATTGAGCATTAATGCATATTTTGAAGAATAAATAGTGTCATACAATTAAAATAAGATATCAGATGGTATCTTACATCTAATTGTAAAGAATCTCAACAAATCATGCAGCTCAAACTGTAACCCTAGTTAATGCGTTTGAAAAACTGAAATTTCATACTAAGCAGTTGTGAGCGAAGAAAACACTCTAGACTTGTAGTACATGTTCACCTGAGTCCGAAAATATAAACAATGTCCAAAACGGAGCTCGTCTGCAAAAGATACAATCGTTTTTGGACCTTACCTCTTTGACTACACTATTGCTTCCATGTACAAGCATGGTGGTGTTAGTGTGTTTGACTAGCCATCAAAGCATGGAGCTTGGCTACCCTTAAGGCTTGTTTAACACTATAAATAGAGACCCTTGGCCTCTTCATTTCATCACAAATTCACAGCCAAACATCCCTCACACTCCATACCTCTTCATTTCTCTCTTTTCTCGGTTTTAAACCACCACCGAAGCTGGATGCCAACCACCGAGAACCATCTCATTCTCCCCTTATTTTCGTCAACATTTGTAACACCCTGTTTTCTGTCAAATATTTAATAAAGGATTATAAGTATAAATAAAATAAAAAAATGATTGTTTTATAAGAATTTAGTTATTGAGGGATTTGTGATTATTTTTCAAAAGAGGGATGGAAATTACTTAAAAACCTTATATTGCGAGAAAATTTGTTTTGAGCGGCTATTATGCCAATATGGAAAACCTGAGGGTTAATATTGAAAAATATGAAACTTAGTCCATATCTTTGACATGAATAAAGCTTTGTTGGTTCTCTTGATTTGCAGCCCTCGTCCATTATTATTATTGTTACTAGTTTATAACATGTGGGAACCACGTGTTATGTAATTAATTAAACTTTCATAATAAAATTTTATAATTATTAATCAATTAGTTTAAATCATTTTAAATAAATTATTAATTAAAAGATATATCAAATTTTTAAAGTTATTATAACTTCAAATTTAATATATAATTAGAAAATATAAATTTGAATTTTGAAATGAGTTGCCTAATATATCTACATGACACATGCCATAATATTAATGATGAGTTGTACTAGAGTAACAATTGGCAAAATGAGATTAAAACTATTCATTTATTAAAATACGGATTATCATTAAGTTATTTACATACCAAGCCTTAGAAGCCCAAAATCTACACCCAAAAACCTAGTTTAAATGTGTGTGTGGGTCGTGATTGCCCTTGCCGAGAAAGAGAAAGAGAGCGGGAATTTTCTTGATCGAGAAGGAGGCTACAGTGGGTGTCGATCCAAGGAAGAAGGAAGGGTAGAAAGGCCAAGCAAGAAGGAGGAATCAATGGAGGATCGTTTGTGACAAGGTGAATGATTGAATTCCTTTCTTGTTCTTCTCTTTTGTTCGTTTTAGGGTATAGCCGAGAATCACAATGGCCTTGTCCATGGCTGCCATTCACGTTTACCAATAGCCACTGTGCTAGGGTGGCCATGGGTGGTTGGGTTTCAACATGGAGAAGCTAGAGTTTTTTGAGAAACCAAACCCTAACTTCATAATGTTAACAAAAGGGGCATTATACTTTCGTTCCTCATTAAAAATTTTACGCCTTGAGTCATAACTGAAGTTGGGATGATTACTTGGACTCAATGATTTGTCACTCCTGTTAAGGACGCATTTTCCTGGCTATAAGTCATTTTGGATTGGGTCTTAATGGGTTAAGAAGCTAATTAACCCTAAAAAGCCAAAGCTGTGATTTCAGGATTTTTCCCTAATCCGTCCCTCTCTTTGAAAAATCATATCTTGGTCGTGGAAAACCCTTTTTAGTCGAAACCAAATCCTAGAGTTTCGTTTTTGAGTCCTATGCATTTCATTTGTTTTGACCAAAGCCCAGAAATACACATAACTTGAATTAAAATGACCATTTACCCAGACCGGTCCGGATTTGACTGTTATGCGAGGCAGTTTTGTAAAATTCGCCATAAATCGTAGAAAAATCTTATGGAGGCGTGTAAGTACTACTTTTAAATATAAGAAACTAATATATCAGCATATGATACAATTTTGAAAAATATGAAGTTTAGGGAAGTGAAAAAAGGTCCTGAACAGACCCTAATTTTTATGTAGAAATCT
The DNA here is from genome assembly GCF_052849685.1 of Lactuca virosa. NCBI lineage: Eukaryota > Viridiplantae > Streptophyta > Magnoliopsida > Asterales > Asteraceae > Lactuca > Lactuca virosa. Next base: position 176,370,759 of record NC_136426.1, read on the forward strand.
GGAAAATTCACCCATTAGTTATATTCATAATTAAGGCAATTTAATAACTAAAACCAGTTGAATTTATTATTATTAGGAAGTGTGAAGGGAAAGCAGGTGTGAGTGAGTTTCGGGTTGCTTTGGAGGTTGCTTTGTTTTTGGAGGTGAGTTCTTCACTACACTGTGTTGTGTTATATTCTCTTTACGTTAGCTCGTGTGTGCTATGTGTTGTTTATGCGGGTAGTACTAGGAGGGGTAGAGTCTAGTGGTTTCCCCTCACATATTGAGTATTATGCATGGTAGGACTCGGCGCATCCGAGTGGGGATCGGGCGTAGCCAATATGTCCTAAAGGCTCGACAAACTGAGCAAGGGGGATCGGGCATGGGCAATGTGTCCCAATGGGTTCGGGTTCGGGGGATCGGGCTTAGCCAATGTGTCCCAAGGGCTCGATGTACTGAGCAAGGGGGATCGGGCCTATCCAATGTGTCCCAGTAGGAGTATGTCTGTTACTGATTCGTTCTTTGACATGCATGTGTGGCTATGTGTTTGATGTCGATTGTATTCGTGTATAAGGATAAGGATTATATGATATGATACTGTGTATGTGTGGAATTCACTAAGCTTTGTGCTTACCCCTTTTCCCTTAAAAATACTATTTCAGGTACACTGGATGGTCGGACATGTTGGCTTTTCACAAGCCTGTGGCAATGAAACAGTAACAAAACAAAAACAGAGCACAATACTTAAAGCTGGAAGCTTTTCTTTACTGAATTGAAGTCAGGAGGTGATGACCTCAACGTACATACTGCTAAGCTATTTAAACTCAAGAAATGCTAAAAAGACTGCAACTACCCCTAGTGGCATAAGACCCGAACTCTACAGCCCACATCGCTTTGATTTATTCAAAAGAAACTCAAACACGTGACTAAAATAATATCAATTTCTGAATTACACTAACATTTTACTCCTTAATTCAGAAATCATACCTTCACTACTCCAAGGAGACTTCGCATCTCCTCAAACTTCAATCTTCCCAGTGACTTGGTCAGAACATCAGCTTATTGTTCCTTGCTACAGACATGAGTGACTGAAATGTCCCCATTCTCAACACATTCTCGGATGAAGTGGAAGCGAATGTCTATATGCTTGCTTCTGCCATGGAAGACTGGGTTCTTCATCAAATCGAGTGCTGATTTGTTATCAACTTTCAGCTGAACAGGTGGTATCTTTTTCCCGGTTACTTCACTTAGTAGTCTCCTTAGCCAAATCCCTTGACAGGCTGCCATTGTGGCAGCCATGAATTCAGCTTCACAAGTGGAGAGAGCCACACATCTTTGCTTCTGTGATGCCCACGTGATCAGATTTTCATTCACATAGAATGTCATGCCACCAGTGCTCTTCCGATTATTGACGTCATTTGCTAAGTCACTGTCTGTATACCCTTTTAGTGTGACTGGTCCCTCTCCTTTTAAGTACTTCAAGCCAAAATCCAGAGTGCCCTTTATATACCTTAAAATACTCTTTACTGCTTGTAAGTGATTCACAATTGGCTTCTCCATGAATCGACTTACAATTCCCACAGCAAAGGTTATATCTGGCCTGGTATGAGTTAAATACCTCAGCCCACCAACTATACTTCGATACTTTGTGGGGTTCACCAATTCAGATTCATCTTCTTTCCGGAGCTTGAGCTTGTGTTCCATAGGGGTCTTTGTGGGATTACAATCTTGCATACCTTGTTTGATAAGCAAGTTTTTTGCATATGACTCCTATTTCAGGGTAATCCCATCTCCTTTTTGGTTCACTTCAATTCCCAAGTAATGAGTCAAGAGACGCAAATCACTCATTTCAAACTTGGTATTCATGTCCTTTTTGAACATTTGGACACTTTTAGGGCGGCTTCCTGTCACAAGTAGGTCATCTACATACACTCCTACAATTAAGGTATTCCCCTCATACCTCTTGGTGTAGACTGAGTACTCATGGGCACACCTTGTGAAGCCAATATTCTTTAGATGTCGATCCAGGCAAGCATTCCAAGCCCTAGGAGCTTGTTTGAGCCCGTAAAGGGATTTGGATAGCTTATACACCTTGTGAGCTTGGCCTTTCTTCTGATAGCCATCAGGTTGACTAACGTAAACCTCCTCTACCAGGCTTCCATTTAAGAATGCTGATTTGACATCCAGATGGTGAACCTTCCACCCATTTGAGCCTGCTAGGGCTAGGATGAGGCGAATTGTGTCGATTCTGGCCACTGGGGCAAATACCTCATCATAATCGATCCCGTGCCTTTGGACGTACCCCTTCGCTACAATCCTGGCTTTGTGCTTGACAACTTTTCCACTTGGATCCTTTTTTAATTTGAAGACCCACTTCAAGCCAATAGCCTTACGATTCTTTGGAAGATCGACCAGGCTCCACGTGTTGTTTCTTTCGATCGATGCTAATTTTGCATCCATTGCATCTCGCCATTCCTTTTTCCTACTGGCCTCCTGGTACGATGTGGGTTCTCCATCGTTTCGAATCAGCATTAGTTCTTCAGGTGGTATATGAATTTCATCGGTGCTTTCGTACAGGTCTGTTAGTAACCTGAATCGCTTTGGAGCACCACCACCCGCCGAGTTAGAAGCGGTGCTCGGAGTCGCTGATTGAGTCGATGAGGCGATCGTAATGGGAGAATTCTGTGCGACTGAGGTATTTGAGGGTATCGGACTACCCAGTGGGCTTGATTGTGATTGACCCGATACATTGGACTGCACACTGTCGGCCCAATTAGACGATGATGACCCAATTTGCTGATCTGGAGTATCAGGGACCCATTCTCCTTCACCGTCCCATTCGCCTTCATCTTCATAGAAGCCATCATCAAGGTCGAAGCCTTCAACTATAAAGGATACACCTGGTGTCGCTTTGATCTTTTGACTTTTCTCCCACAGCCAATTTCGATTTTCTTCGAATACGACATCTCGAATCACGTAAACTTGCCCTGAATCTGGGTCCAGAAGCATGTATGCTTTCGAGCCTTTTTCAATTCCAAGATGGACCAGGGGCATACTTTTATCTTCTAGTTTCTTCAAATTCCCTTTGACAATTTTCATGTGAGCTATACAACCGAACACCCTGAGATGCGCTATATGTGGCTTTCTCCCAGACCATGCTTCATACGGAGTCATATCCTTCAAGGCTTTCGTGTGAGCTCTGTTCAAGACATAAATAGAGTATGATACAGCTTCTCCCCACAATGCATTGGGCACGAACATTGTCTTTAAGTTGCACCTCACCATCTCCAATACAGTCCGATTACGTCTCTCTACTACTCCATTTTGCTGTGGAGAGTAGGGAGACATCGACTGTCTCTCTAGCCCAGTTTCTTCACAGTACTTCGTGAATTCCTTTGATAAGAACTCTCCTCCATGATCGGTTCTGAACACTTTCACTTTCTCCCCTACTTCAGTCTCTACCTTGCTTCTAAAGTTCTTAAACACTTGTAGAGCTTCATCTTTAGACTTCAACAAGTACACCCACATCACTCTACTAAATCATCAACCATCAACATGAAATATCTATTACCAGAGGGTGTTGGAGGAGTAACTGGCCCACATAAATCACCATAGATCAACTCAAGCTTCTTGTTTGCCCTGAATTTCGTCTGAACTGGAAATGGATCTCTTGCTTGTTTTCCCACCAAACAGCCTTCACACGGTTGTGAGGGAATCTTTATTTGTGGCACACCTTCGATCATCTTCTTATCAATCATCAGCTTCATTGAATTGAAATTTACATGCCCCATTCGCTTGTGCCAGAGCCAAGTTGGATCATCACACTCTGTAGCAAAGCACACTGCAGTAGCTTCTTCTAGCTCTATTTTGTAAAGTCTATTTGCTGATCTTCTCACCTTCATAAGCAGCTTTCCAATTGAGTCATGAACCCATAAGAATGGGTCTTTGATCTTGATCTCATCTCCCCCTTCTGCTAATTGACCCAGACTGATGATGTTGCTACATAACTCAGGTATGTAGTATACATCATTCAATTTTCGACGCCCACCATCTTTGCATTTAAAGACTATTGAGCCCTTTCCTTCAATCCTCACTTTCGATTCATTCCCAAACTTCACAAAGCCATGAATTGATTCATTCACACTTCTGAATTTGGTTTTGTCTCCAGTCATATGGTTACTAGCACCTGTATCCAGGTACCATGTGCAAGACGACTTCTTCAAATTTCCATGGGTTCTCAATTAAGGACTGAGATTTTCTTCATTCAGAAATACCAAGCTTTCATCTTCACATGTTGACAGCAACAGGGCAGGCTCATTGTCGTGATGTTCTTGGACCAGGTTATTCTCGTGGGTCCGTTCTTTTCGTGGGTTCTTACATTCAGATGCATAATGCCCATAATCTTGCCAATTATAGCACTGGATGTCACTTTTGTCATGGCTACTCGATACACTGGAATTGCTCTCCTTTTGGTGATGTGATCCGCCTCTGCCACCACGACCACCACGGCCCCCTCCGTTTCTTCCTCTACCTCTGGCACGACCGCCACGTGAACCACCAAGTCCAACTCGATTTGATCTCTGCTTTGAATCACCCTCTGCATTCTTTTTGTTTCTATCGGACCATTCTTTGTGAGTTAGGAGGAGTTTTCGATCATCACTATCACCGGTACTCATTCATGCGTTCTTCATATGCCTTGAGTCTTCCGATCACCTCTTCAACGGACATTGATTCCAAATCTCCAAATTGCTCGATTGTCGAGGCAATCTAAAGAAATTTGGACGACACCGCCCTGAGTAACTTCTTCACCACCTGAGATTCTTCTACCTTGTCACCCAAGGTTCGTAATGTGCTGACTGTGTTGATGACTTTTCCGGTGAAGTAATCAACACTCTCCGTCTCTTTCATGCTCATGGCTTCGAGTTCAACCTTGAGTGTTTGAATTCTGGCAACCTTCACTCTATCTGCCCCTACAAACATAACTTTGAGGGCTTCCCAAGCTTCTTTGGCAGTCTTCTTCTCTGCCAATATCATAAGCAGATCCTCATGTATTCCCTGATAAATGGCAGCCAAGGCCATGTTATCCTTCTTTGCTTCAACGAGGGTGTTGGGTGTTCTGGGTTCTACAACATCCCACACACCTTGGGCCAACATAAACACCTGCATCTTTATTTCCCATGCCCCATAGTTGCTTCTTGTTAACATCGGATAGTGGAGTGTGATTTGCCCGTCTTTGTCACCATTCCTATTGCTGTTGCTGCCTGTCATTTCTTCTTTTTGGGGTTGATACTTGGGCATGTACCAGGTTCGCTCTGATACCAAATGTTGGCTTTTCACAAGCCTATGGCAATGAAACAGTAACAAAACAAAAACAGAGCACAATACTTAAAGCTGGAAGCTTTTATTTACCTAATTGAAATAGGGAGGTGATGACCTCAACGTACATACTGCTAAGCTATTTAAACTCAAGAAATGCTAAAAAGACTGCAACTACCCCTAGTGGCATAAGTCCCGGACTCTACAGCCCACATGGCTTTGATTTATTCAAAAGAAACTCAAACACGTGACTAAAATAATAACAATTTCTGAATTACACTAACAGGACATGATTGTACACACTGGCTCGAGGCGGGTTTTTGGAATTGATATTGAATTGGTTATATTTTTATAAATTTTCGAATTACAACTAATAACTAGATTATGACCCGCGTTACACGCGGGGGAGCGTATAAAAAACATAGAATTGTAAACATATATTACATCGTAGGAAGCATGACAATTAAAAGTACATTACCATAGCTATTTTAAATTCATTAACATACATTACAATAGCTATTTTAACCTCATAACAATTAAAAGAATAAATAAATAAAAACTAATAAATCACAGAGTAATATAAAATATTTAAATAGTTCATTACAAAAAACAACTATGTTCGAATGCAAATTAAAATATATATAATCACTAATATCTACTTGGGGTTTGTATTTCATTAATTTTGAATAAAATATAGTAAATGGATGATTTATGTTATATTTAAAAAAATCAAATTTGTTGTAAATTTTAGGATGTTACAAGTTGGTATCAGAGCACATCTTGAGAGAATCAGGTCACTTTAGTGAGTTTTGAACTCAAGTTTGCAGCTCAAGAGTTATTTTTCTAAAATAAAATTTTATGGAAACTAAATGAAATGGTTTGGAAAAGGTGAACGCAAGCACAGTTTGTACAGTTAGGCGGTGCCAAAGGAAAGTGTTAAAATCTTATTTATTGTTCTCGGATATAGGATTTAATTATGTATGCTAGATAACCGGATTCTTCACATGCTATGTTGGATGCCTGTTATGTGTTATTTGGAATTTGTGCTAGTACTGATAGGTTGTTAAGTGAATGCTTTGAGTTGTATGCAATAGGAACTAGATAGAGTTAGAATGACTGGTTTAGCCTGGTGCGTAGCTCTTGATTGAGTCCAACCGTTCTGGTGCAGAATCTTTTACTCGAATGACTATCTGGTTTCCCATTGTATACGATTGTGCATTCACAAGACGACACGTCAGGAATGGTGGAGACTCCATGTGATTTAGAGTAGCAGAGTAAGGGGATTCCTATAGATCTTGGAAAAATGTAGGAAATGCTAGTATAGAGTGGATATGATATAATTTCCTGTAAGTTTTACTGCTTATTTGCCGATTGATTTGTGCTTTTAGGAATTCTTGATAATATTAATTAGCTATTGGACGAATATGTTAAGTTGCATGCCACTAGAATTAAGTGGCCTCAGATTGTAGGTTTAGCTCTATTTCACAGCTCTTGTTTGAGTCCAACCGTTATAGTGTGAGATCTTCAGTCAAAAGACTACTTAATTCTAGTTGCAGGTAATGGTATTCACGATCTAGTTAATCAACATTAATAGGAGTTTCTTTCCAGTAGAGTAGCAGGATGCGTGGGAGTCCAAGTAAGCTAGGAAGAGTGTTAGCATGTGCTAATGTAAAGCACATCGTTAGAATTGTTGGTGAGAAGTGACTTGGTTACTTCGGGATGGACCTTGGAGCAGGCATGAATCGGTGTGGACGATAGTAGTAGGGCCCTTGCTATCGAAAGCATATGATCTACGCCCGAGTCAAGAGAAGTAACAAAGGAAATCCAAGGAACTGCGTGTAGTACGGATCATATGGTTCTATGTTTGTTGTTAAACTGTAGCAATCTTAAGGTTTCCCCATTTGATTGTGGAATGGTGTCTACCAGAAAAGGTGTCGCGAGATCTGCTACTGTACTGAGTGCCAATGAGACACTAGAGATGATTACGACAGTGATACCATATGCTTTTGGGATTGGTGATCGGGTATACTAGTGTGCGAGTAGATAGAAAATAGTGTAATAGTACACTTGAATATGTGGTGATGAGGTATATGTTTATTCTAAACAAAAGGTCGACTACATTAAATGGAGTTGAGAGCTCTAGGATTGGCTCGGACAACACAATATTGCATGTTTGGATTGTTGATGAGGTCTCGTTGACCTTACTATAGGAGTTTCCTGGTATCATTAGACAAATCACTGATAGATTGGTTATCCAGTTTAAGGAGTGGGTTGTAGCCATTCAGAATGCTGATAGGATAGTGGAGGCGTCTCAGGAAAAAGAGATTAGTTGGGAGATACAACTAGGGATGAGGAAGAAGGCACAAGCCCTGAATTTGTTAACAACTATCAAGAAGGTTTTAACGTTGGTGTGCCAAGAATTGGAGGTCAAAAGAACCATGATAGTTGTGGTAAGGGTGGGAGGACCCACGTGTGCGAGCGCTACAAGTCAAAATGCGGCAAGTACATACAGAGAGGACATGCTTGTCACGATTGCATATTGGAGATGAAGATATGTCGCCATGGTCATCATTATGATCACATTAATCGAGTTGTTTCTTAGTATGTTTTCTTCGTGTTAGTGTGTTTATTCTGTCCTAATTACATACGTTCGGGTATAAATAGCCAACCTTGTAACATTTATAGCCTAACCGAGTTGGGAAGTTATACGAGTAGGGTGCATAGCCTTAGAATTACTTTTGACTATTTATTTGATCTTGTATTGTGTGTGATTGCTTAAACCAATTCCGACTTAGGAATGAGTCTCTCTTAGGATCGTTTACATTTAGCAGGAAGATAATGTTGAGGTAGGAGTTCTGGAGCACCTTCAGAAGTTAGACGTGGCCGATTGACTTGGCTCTAATAGCGACGTGGGACTGCCTATGACAGTGGATATGGATTTCAAAGACACTGTTGATGTTTAGTTTGTCTGTCATCGCAAAAAGGTATGAGTTTGAACCCAAACAGGGGAGAACAATTAGTACAAGGTGATGTTGTAGATACGACATATCAAAAAGTCTAGTCGCAAGGAGTAGAAGTTACCAATAAGCGTAGTTGTATCAGATGCTTAGCACTCATGGTGGATATGTGTAACAACGTAGAAGAGAAGACATATGAGGATGTGTTGGTCGTATGTGAGTTTTCAGGGGGTTTCCTTGAGAAGCTCTGAGATCTTTTCATGAATAGAGAGTTCTACCTAGTTGCGTACTATGCATAGTTACAGAGTCTGGACCATATGGTCCGTTCAAGATAATTAGGGGATCGATCAGTCAAGAGCAACATCAAAGGTTTATTGGATTCCAAGTGGGGGAGAGTTAGCCATCCAGGGCAACACTCTAAGGACTGCGCAGACCTCAGTATGGTAGGGAGGACTTGATAAAGCCACTGAAGGTTCCTAAAAACTCTAGTCTTTTAAGGCGACGCATACAGGGAAGAGAAAAAGCAACAAATTCTTAGATATGGATGATTCAATTCTAGGATTGTCTTCCATTGTCGCCTGTTATGCATTCAAGAATGTTATGGGGTTGATTGTCTTTACCAGGTGCTTCTTGTTCAAGAAAGTGATCGTTAGATGTTTTGAGTCAGCAACATCGATTCACATATTAAGCATTTGGATAGGCCCTGGTCTGGGATTGTAGTGAGAGTTATCTTGCTTTTTCTTATTTGATGAAGGTTTGGAGATTCGAGGCATGGTCTGAAGAGTGGATAGATCTAGGTTCCTTGAGTTTGATATTTCATTTTGTTCTTAGGTACTACTAATATGGGTTATGTGATGAGGGTATTATATCTATATGCCAATGGGGATGACATCAAGACTAGTGAGTTGTCGTGAGCTGAGGGGATGGTAGTTGGAAACCTGCATGTTTCGGGAAATATGGTTACATGTCTATAGACCACAATGGTTGGTTATGAGCTTACAATTGTTTGGTATCATATGTGTTATAGACTAGTTATTCTGATTGTCCTGTACTTGATTGATGAGGGTACCATGGAGTATAGTATGATGCGAGGTGCGAAGAGGAACAATATAAGAGTGTGAGTTGGACGTACCGATTGAAAATCATTTGCAAGTGTATAGCTTACGCCTCATACATGCAGTAGAAAGTGTTCATTTGTCAGGAAGACAACTCGTATGCTAAGAGTTGTATGGAAGTGTGTCATAACCATATTTCCTATCAAGATGTCTAGGAGGTGTTGATCAAGATATTACATCCTTTGGGAGTGATAGAGTTCCTTATTAATGGATTAGTCAATTTTTAGGTTAAAGGATTAGGAGTCATCGTCAGCCTTAGAGGATCTGTATCGGAAATTTTACAACATATATTTTAGAGTTATTGGAGTTTTGCAAGGAGTTGGGTTATATTGCTAGGCATGGTTAAGGATTTCAATGGCAAGATATTTTACTATTCCTGTAAAATAAATGTAGTTGTTGATGGTCTCAGACAAAAATCGGCTAATGAGCCATTTTAGGAGTTGTCTCTATGAATGACGATATTTACTCCTCTATTGGAGTTGAAGAAAATATGCAGGGAGTGACATTTCAGGATGAGAATGACAAGTACATGGGAGATTCAAGCAAGATTCTGAATGTTAGCCAGGATAGTCAGGGTTATTTGACATATCAAGGTCAGGTTTGTGTTCCTATACTGGATATTGCACGCAGATACCTAGGCTAGGGAGGTCGTAGCCAAGCACGAGGGTGTCAGTTTCTATTGTCTCTGCTAGGGACATTCGTTTTATGTCTCGGTTTTGGAAAAGGTTCCAAAAGGAAATTAACACTCGGGTGCAGTGTTTGCATGATGTTCCATCCATGAGCAGACGGTCAGAGTAAGTGCATGGTTCAAATCTTGGGGTGATTAGGATTGATATCTTCCATTAGCAGGGGTTTTCCCATAATAATAACCTTCACTATTGTATTATCATGCCACCTTTTGAACTATTGTATGATAGGAAGTGCATGACGTCCCGTTGTTGGGGATTCAATACCTAGGACCATGTGAGATTGTTGTTCGAGTAGGGAAGGAAATGCTATGCTTGGAGCCGTGTTGAGTATTTAGTTGTTGCGTCATTGGGCTTAGTGTTTAGTCTGTTTTGTAAACGGGTTGGGCCTGTCCTCCCATATTTATTTCTAGGGTTAGAGTATTTATGGTGCATGCATGCATCTTATTTTAGTTAACTCTGATATTTACCTTGTAACCCTAATCACGCCTCTACAGTAGAAATTCTTAATCGAGTTCTTCTGAGGAGTGACGTTTAATCATTCAGCACTTGTTTGAACATCTTTGTGTTCTTTTATTTACCTGTTTGAATCTAATCGATCATCAAGGATTAACATCCTAACAATTGGTATCAGAGCAGGAGACTGTGTAATCTATACGCATCTCTTCTGTTTACAGAGTTTTAGAGTTTCCTTTAATATAGGATCTAACTCAGTCGTCTTCATTGTTATATTGACGGCTTAAAGTGATCTTGATATTACCCTACAAACAATCTCAGTTTACACGTCTGATTCATTACATATTTCAAAGAAAATATCATCATGTAGCACGACGATTCCAACATCAACTCTATTAATATCTCAAGTAGTATTGGATCAACAACAAGGATCCCGATTCTCTTTCCTCTTGAATATGAAGTATGGGCGCTTCATTTTGAAGATTATGTTCTCGGTTCAGAAGACAATGGTTATTTGATATGGGAAGCCATCACTCTAGGTCCATTTGTTCATACAGAGACCAAAAGAACCATCAAAACTCAAAAGGAATACAACCAACTGCTCCTTAATGTGAAGGATGTTCCTCAAGACGAAAAAGATAAATTGGTCAACAACGTCAAAGCAATGAGGATCATTAGATTCGCTTTGCAGGCCGTTACTTTTCGTCTTGTTAGTTCGTGTGACACTGTGAAAGCCATCTGCGAAAGGCTTAAAGAACTTTACTCCACTGATGCAGATATTGAGTATTCAACTCAAACACTCCTGCTTTCGGAGTTTGGTGAGTTCGTGCAGAAGCCAGAAGAGAATCTGAGCCAGACATTCAATCGCTACACTCATCTTCTTAGCAAGATGATGAAGCATGGTATTGGACGCGAGTTAATCGAGAAAAAGGTTACTTTCATGAATGGGCTTAGATCTGAATGGATGGCAGTGGTTTCTACCGTCAAAGCGCACGAGCAATTCAAAAGTTATACTTTAGCTACACTTGTTGGGATTCTCAAGTCACATGAAAGTGAAGTGACGAAAGAAGCGAAAGTTGCTTCTAGAATGGGGTCTCTAGCTCTTGTTGCGAAGGGCAAAACTGTTGCAGAGGAAGATTCTGAGTCAGATCATTCTGAATGTGATCTTACGAACGAGTAGTTCGCTATAATGGTCTCAAAATCCCAAAAGGTTTTCAAGGAAGAAATTCCCATTAAACAAAAACCAAAACTGGCAGGGTAGCTACAACTCAGAAAGGACGAAAGAGGAGAATAAAAGCGCTTCTCAGAAGGAGGAAGATAAGAAGGAGAAAAAGGGAATGGGAGACTCTGGCTATGACTATAACTATTGTCATGGAAAAAATCATCTAGCCAAGGATTGCATGCTGAGAAGGCTAAATGAGAAGAGAGAAGGAGAAGATGATGAGTCCTACCACATGCGAAAGCTGGAGAAGATAAAAAAGAAAAAGATTGTTGATAACTTTATGCCTGCTTTAATTGTGCAGGAAAATGTGGCTGAAATGAGTTTGGAGGAGTAGAAGTCTTGTCAACTGACTCAGAAGACGATGAAGTTCGCAAGCCCACACATGGCAGGGCGTTCGTTGCGAAAGAGGAGAGTTTGCAGTTTGCAGGAAGGTGTTTGATGGTGACAAGTAAAGGGTCACAGACGCAGGAGAATGCTACTGAGAGTGAAAGAAGGGATGATAGTCGTTTCACTGCGAGACCAGTTCCTGAACAAATCAACGATTGTGAACGGGTAATCAACAAGGTAAACTCCATTCTTGTATCTCTCAATATACTTGTGTCTAGATATGAAACTAGATTAAACGACCTAAATATCACTTTTCGAACATTAGTGATAGTTTAAAACGAACTCGGTTGACAAACTCTAACCTAACTGATCCATTGAGAAGGGTTTCGATGAAAAGTGATGAGAGGCGCATGTGGATTCAGAAGATCGAGTCTGATTTGTCTAAGTCTAGGGATGAATCAATTTATTTGCAACGAGACAATTTAATGCTTTTAAAACAACATAATATTTTTTGTTTAATTGCTAAAAGGCTTTATTTTAATATTACTCAGTTGCACCTTGATTGTGAGATTCGTAAGAAAATCCACAAGATGATTTTACCTTTTCTTGAATTAAAGGAAGATGAAATCAACGTTGATTGTTATAAATGTGAATCCATCGTTTCTTCTGAAGAAACCTTTGATGCTTACAAATATGGACTGGAACGAATTGAAACTTACATTAAGTCCAAGGACCATAAAAGCATGTTGAAACAAATTCTGGATGAAAATGACAAAAAGCAAATCAAGACTGATACTATGAAGAAATTTGACTCATTGAGTGCCAAATTGAATTTAGAAAACAAAATAAATGTTGAAAGCACATCTGAATTCGATGAGGACAGTGATATGAGTGAAATCTCTGTAGAGGATGAGGTAGATTGCTCAGAGTTTGTTAAGAACGAATCTGCACCAGCGAAAGCTCTAATTTCTAAAAATTCAGTGGAGTTTGCACGTATCTCTCAAAACAAACCCGAAATTTTGAAAGAAAAAACAATTGTATTTCCCAAAGTCTAAACTGTAACTAATCAAGTCTTTAAAACTGATGGAGTGGACGAAACACAAACTGTTGAATTAAAGTCCATTGTTGATAATGACAACAAAGATGGTTGCGATGAGTACTTTTGGTCTGCCCCAATTGACAATGCAGACAAAACGAAGGGTCTATCAGAACGAACTTCGTGGAGAGTGAAAGGCCGATATGTGGCAGAACCAATAAATAAGTCGTCAAGCTTTGAGAAGGGTAGTCCAAGCGGTACCAAGGAAGTTCAAAGCGAAGCCAAGAAGGTTAAGACCGAACCTCATGCAAGAAATGCAAAACCTAAAGTGAACATTCACAAGTCCACTGAGCAAGTCGCAGAGCAAAAACGTCAAAGAAATCAGAGATATCAGAGAACTCTCAATGAAAGGAAGCAATTTTGGCAATCCCAAAATTCCAACTATGTTCGTAGAGAAAAATATTCCAATCAGAATGCGAAAGCTAGTTCGCATGCGAATCCTGGTCGATGTTCGCACTGTCATTCTAGCAATCAACAAAAACCATCAAGGAACTTTGTTCCAAAACCCTCTTTTTCAGAGAAGCCTATTGAGAGACCAAAATCTCATCACTATCTACCCACAAAAGCTTCACCCAAAGATGTCAAGGGAAAGGGAAAGTTAGTCTCGGATACTAAAGCTCAAACAAAGAAGTCAACAACTAACCTTAAGAGAGTCGAGAAAGAATTCGTCAAAAATCAAATAAAAAACAAACGAAAACAATATGATTCAAAAGAGACGAAAATGACAAATAATAAAGTAAAAGTTTTCACCATAACTAAGAAAGATGAAACCACCTTAATCAAACGAACTTATATGGTTGATCTTGCAATTACTTTTCCTCGTTCTGTAAAAGGCTCACAAGGACCCAAGCAACTTTGGGTTCCTAAATCTGCTTAATTTTTGCAGGTTATTCGTGACGAGTAGTTTGACACCGAACGGTACATTGACAGTGGCTGCTCACGTCACATGACTGTGAGGAAGGAGGAACTACGAGAGTTTCGAGCTCTGAAAGATGGTGGAAATGTAAAGTATGGAAACAATTTGTTTGGAAAGATCAAAGGTTATGGGACGATAACGAATGGAGATTTTTCAATTCGCAAGGTGGCGTATGTGGAAGGCTTACAACACAACCTAATTAGTGTTTCGTAATTGGTTGTAGGACGGGTTTGAAAGTATCCTTTGACAATGAAGGATCTGAGATAATAGAAAAAGAAAACGAAAGCAGTTCTCTTAAAGTCGCAGCAAAAGGGAGAAATGTATCCTTTGAATCTAAACCCGATAAAAGGGAAGTCTGCCATATGTTTTCTTAGGAAAGCTCACTCTGATGATAGTTGGCTATGGCATAGACGCCTTTCGCACCTCAACTTCAAACACATCAACAAGCTAGTTCTTGGTGATCATGTGCGAGGACTTCCTCTCCTGAAGTATGATAAGGATCATTTATGTGCAGCCTGCGAAATAGGGAAGCAAAGAAGAAAAAGTCATCCAATAATTGTAAACACGAAAGTCATTGAACCATTGGACCTTCTACACATTGACCTTTGTGGACCTTCTGCAATCGAAAGTGTTGGTGGTAGTAAGTACATTCTTGTCATAGTTGATGATTTTTCATGTTTTACATGGGTATATTTTCTTAAACATAAATCAAGCAACACCAAAACTCAAGGATTTCATCAAGCAAATCGAGCTTCAACTGCGAAAGCTGGTTCGCAATGTACGCAGCGACAACGGGCTTGAATTCAAAAAGCAAGTGTTCGAGGAATCTCTTGTTGAAAAGGGAGTAACACACAATTCTTCTACTCCTTATACTCCACAACAGAATGGCGTAGTTGAAAGACGAAACCGTTCTTTGTGTGAAGTTGCACGAACCATGATGACATTCGCATGTCTGCCACTCTACTTCTGGGCAGATGCTATTGCAACTGCTTGCTTTACCCCAAACAGATCCATCCTGAATAAGCGATTCTTCATTATTCCTTATGAAATCTTAAATAATCACAAACCTAATGTTAAGTTTTCCCACGTATTTGGTTCCAGGTGTTTCATCTTCAACTCCAAGGAACAACGAAACAAGTTCGATGTGAAAGCTGACGAGGGTATATTTCTGGGATATTTGCTGACCTCCAAGGCATACAGGGTTCTCAACAAATGATCAAAGAAGATGGAAGAAACATACTATGTAACGTTCGATGACAATTACTTGAAGAGAATTCAGTCAAAAGAGAATCACTCGGAGGAAATATTTCCCAATCCAAGTCCAGCCACTGTTCCAATCTCCAATATGTATGACTAATTCATGTTACTCTTTGATGAGCCAGAGAAGGCTATCACATCTGAAGCGAAAGCAACTGACAACAACGTAGATGAATTGAAGAAGATAATTGATGATGCTGCGAAAGACATGCACCATCAGCCATCAACTGCGAAAGTACCTCAAGGCACGAACGCTACATTCCATGGGGAGAATTATGACTCCAATGCGCGTCCTCAGGGGGAACAACCAACTCCACAAGAAACGAACATTCCGTTACAGGGGGAGGGCTACACTTCGTCTCTTTCGTCTGACCCACCTTCTAATACAAATGACTTACCTCCCAAAGTGTCTCTCGAACCTCCATTCACAGGAGATACTTCAATTCCTGATGAAGAGGACCACTAGGCATTCGAGGGGGAGAATAAGGATGTGAATGACGATTCGGACGTTCAATCAGAATTCGAAGAAGTAAACGTTGAATTGGATCCCTCTTATGATCCAAACTATCCTCCACTAGCCAAATGGACCAGAGATCATCCGAAAACCCAATTTATTGGTGAAACTTCTACAGGTGTTCTTACGAGATCTCAACAAAGAGCAAAACAAACTGCATTATTCTCTCAAGTAGAATATTGTATGTTTAAATCATTTGTATCCAAGGTACAACCCAAAACCGTCAATACTGCTTTTGATCATTCTGATTGGGTGCAAGCGATGCAAGACGAACTCAATGAGTTTGAACGAAACCAAGTTTGGAGGCTAATTCCAACTCCACCAGATGCATCGGTTGTAGGTTTAAAGTGGGTGTTTTGCAATAAAATGGATAAATAAGGGAACATCATAAGAAACAAGGTGAGACTCGTGGTTAAGTGATATTTTCAGGAAGAAGGCATCGACTACGAAGAAACCTTCGCACCTGCTGCAAGTTTGGAATCTATCCGCATCTTTCTGGTATACGCAGCACACAAGAACTTTGAAGTGTTTCAAATGGATGTTAAATGTCCATTCTTGAATGGAGAATTAGAAGAGACAATATACGTGGAACAACCTCCTGGGGTCGTAAACGAGAAGTATCCAAATCACTGCTACATCTTGGATAAGGCAGCCTATGGTCTGAACCAAGCTCCGAGAGCCTGGTATGAAACTCTCACTCGTTTCCTTAAAATGTCCAAGTTTAAAGAAGGTTCGGTTGACCCAACCTTCTTTCACAAGAAAGAGGGTGACCACTTATGGCTTGAGTATGAATACATAGTTGCAGCTTCATACATAGCTGCAGCTTTCACAAGAAAGATGAACTCAATGAGTTTGTATTTTTGAGGCTGAATACATAGCTGCAGTTTCATGCACATCCCAAGTCATTTGGATTCAAAGCCAGCTTTGTGATTATGGCTTGAGTATGAAACGAATCCCTCTTTACTGTGACTCAGAAAGTGCAATTCGCATTTGTCATAATCTAGTGCAACACTCAAAAATGAAACATATAGCACTGAGGTATCACTTCATCAAGGATCATGTGGAAGATGGAAACGTTGAGATACATTTCGTAAGATCTACTGATCAGTTAGCTGACATATTCACAAAGGCCCTACCTGAAACAACTTTTAATAGAATTCTTCAAGGGCTAGGAATGATGGAAGCTGAATCTGTACCAAAACTACTGAAACATCCCAAAAATACAAGCCAAAAATTTCGTTTTAAAAAAAATATTATGAAAACTATAATCATCCATAATCAATAAGAAAACTAAATGTCATGTATCTCAAGATCTCATATCAAATACTGTATCAAAAACAAATGAGAAAATATCAGAGTCTCAATCAATCCCAGGCTGAAAGTTGTGGTGTGTGTCATGCGATCATCCCGAGCCCTTCCTTTTTCTAGAAGAAGTACCTGAAACCAAAACTGAAAATTGTAAGCACGAAGCTTAGTGAGCTCCCCCAGACTACCACATACCATATAATAACACATATAACACATAATGGGCCTTGCCCACTGCATCAGGCCCCGCCTGGCATCGAACCGAAGTCCGACATAAATTGGGCCCCGCCCACTGCATCGGGCCCCATCCGGCATCGAACCGAAGTCCGGAATAACTTGGGCCCCTCCCACTGCATCGGGCCCCGCCCGGTATCGGACCGAAGTTCGGAATAACTTGGGCCCCGCCCACTGCATCGGGCCCCGTCCGTCATCAGACCGAAGTCCGGTATAACTGAACATAACATAACATAAACATATAACATAATCACATATACTGCATCGGGCTTGCCCGACATCGAACCAAAGCCCGAAACATATAACACATAAGATAAACATGCATGAATCACAAAGACATCAGGCATACATAACTGCTTCTCGGGACCGCCCCGACATCGGACCGAAGTCCGGAAACATATAAACTGCATCGGTTTAACCCCCGGCATCGGACCGAAGTCCGAAACTACTAACATCTAAACGGGTCGGCATTGTGGCCGTAGACCCGTTCCTAAAGGAGGAAACTCACCTCTCAAACTGGATGCTGAACTCGTGTGTGAGGGATCTCTGCTGGCTACTCCCACGACTCCCGGGCTGACTCTATACAATAATACTTAGTCAGAACACTGAGAATCCTTCTAAGGGTAAATTGACCAAATTACCCCTGCTCTAACTTTGGACCATCTCCAAGGCCCAAATCTAACTAATCCTTCTAAGTCCACTAATGGCCCACTAAAGGCCCACTAATGGCCTAATTTTCTAAAATGGGACCAACTCCTCATATGGGCCTTCCATAAGCCCAATCATGTCCTTGGTCCAAAATCTGACTTCTGATGGCCCTACAGAGGCCCAATAGCTGACAAGTCCAAAAGTTGGCCCAAACCGAGGCCCAAAATGTAAAGTCCAAAAATGTGAGTATACGCTGAGCGTACAGCTTGCATGGCTTGTACGCTGCGCGTACTGACGTGTACGCCAAGTGTACTCTCCTGTTAAGCCATTTTTTAAAAACCTCTTAAGACACTTCGTCCAAACTACAGATCTGGGTCCAATAATCCATCTTAACCCATAAAGTTGATCACTTGGTGGCTTGCACTCCACCAAATGAGATTAAACTTGGAAAAATAGCAACTATCTTCAGGGAAATGACTAGATCTCTTGCATGGATGCAAATGGACCTTAAAGGTTGCAACTTTACTACGCAAAGGACTCAAATAGCTTCATGGGTGGCAATCCTAAGTCCAGAAACGGATTTGCACCATAAAAATCCATTCTTGAAACCAAAAAGGGACAAAATCGATGAGAACCTAGATCTATGATGTAGAAGCACCAAGATGAGAACTTTATACCTTCAATAGGCTGGAAATGATGTAAAACCTCTGGATCTACAAGCTCTCTTCAATCTCTTGCTTCTTCTCTAAACACCTTCTTCTTCAAAAACACCAAAATACTCCTCTAATGGCCATCCAAGTTCCAAAATCACTCAAATGAGGGCTAAGGGTCGATTTATAGGGTTTAGAGGGATGGAGGCTAAAAATATTAGGGTTAGGTTATGAGATAAGGAGCTTAAATAGGGTCTAAGACCCTAAAATAGGGTTCTGATCTGACTGGCATATGCCCAGCGTAATTCTGGTACGCCCAGCGTACTCCAAAGAACATTCGCGACTATCCTGGTTAGTACGCCCAGCGTACTCCAAGGTACGCCCAACGTACTACCTTCTTCACCAGTACTCCCCGCGTACTCTTTGAGTACGCCCTGCGTACTCGGCTAGGCCTGAAAACCATGAAACTTCTTAAGGCCATAACTTCTTCGTTATAAGCCCGATTCCGACGATCCTTATATCCACGGAAAGGTGGCGAGAAGCTCTACGCATCTATCAACTTTTCCTCACCACAAAACCTTTTGAACAAAAATCCAAAATTCATAAAGAGCTCGAACTGCCACTTTACCGATATACCACGTGGCTCCAAAACACGAACCGAACACCCGAATCTCTTATAATACATCACCCGCACCCAAATGGGCCTAGATCCTACCTTTTCAAAAGCCCTAATCCTTATGATGACCGATCTTCGGGCCACATCCTTAGACTAGAAGTCAATTTGGAACGGGGCGTTACAACCACTTTCACACTCATAAATATGTAACTGCGAATCGGTGCGAACGTTCTCAGTAGTTCGCAGACAACTGTTCATTCGCAGTCTACTTTATCGATGCGAATCGGTGTGAACGTTCATAGTGGTTCGCAGTCGATTATTCATTCGTGGTTTGGTCACTTATATCCTTTTGTACTTTATGTATATTATTGCTTATCTTTGTTTCATTTTTGCATATTTTCTGTTTTTGATTCTTTTTCAGAAAATCTCAAAATCCTAAAATCATTTATTTGTTTCTGTTTTACTTCTTTTCAGAAAAACAAAATTACAAAAATATTTTCTTTGTGTTTTATTTTTGTTTCTTTTATTTTCACAAATCATAAAAATACCAAAAATATTAGACATACATAACGCCCATGGAGTATGTTTGTGACTTGTATCAATTCAGGTGATGGGGCAGGTATAAAATTCTTTATCTTTGTATTAGCTAAGCGTCCCTAGAAGCATGATGATGCATGTTGTCCTAAGCCTCAAAGACTCAATTGTGAAGCCTTAATGAATTGATTCTACCAATCGATTATTCCCAATCAGGCTCCGAATTCACATTAGTCATGAGCTACCTTACTCTACTCACTATGAGATAAGAGTTATCTGCTTAGTCACGTTCGCATAGCAGAGGTACATTCGCTTCTCTGGAAGCACCTTCATATTTCTCGATTACCTTCGCACTCATAAATGCAACCCTTGAGACTCTCAGCTATACCACTGAGGTTTATCGTTGCACAACTTCTATGTTAATGATCTTAGCTTCGTTCACCACAAACTTAGTGAAACCCAAAATTCAACACACTTATATGAATTGACGGTGAACAGTTAAAGGTTCTAGATTTTCACAATAGAATTAACGAAAGCCACTTTCGTGGTTTGTACCTAGGAATCTCATTTCTTTTGCGAGATCTTTATGAAGTGCTCTATTACCAAGTCACTTTTTCCCAAAAGATCTAGTTTTATTTTGTTTGAGATTTCAAAGTTTTATCTCGTCACCAAAATGATTCCAAACCTACTCGTTCAACTGACTACACTGGTCACACGAGTACTTCTTCCAACTTTCGTACTTATGTCAAGTTCGTAGTTTGGTAGAAGATTAAACCACCCATTTAGCCAAATTAAAAGATGCCTTTCAATGTTTCTTATCAAACATTTGATCATATTTCAATGGGAAACCACACAGACACTTCTTAGTCTCTCTTGACTTCGAAAGAAGAGATCTAAGCCCGGGATCAACTGTTTTGTGTCTATAGTTAAGACATCACAATATTCATCATATATGTTTTGCTTTATTTCTTTATATTTGACACTTTTGCACGAAGATCCCTGTGATTTTCCAAAATTCTTGTTCGTGGTTCTTAATGTTACTTTCAAGTTCGCAGTTCAATCCATGTCATGTGAAAACGAACGTTCGTGTTGGATAGGTCCAATGATGTTTAAACTGCGAAAGAGAAAAGTTGATGCGACAATTTTTTATGATAAGAATTCAAATGGGTGTGTGAAAATTTGAATCGACAGCTAATTTATCGTCGCGTGACATATGGGACTGACATCTACAGTTTTCAAGTCGCACTTTTTCAGGCAACTTTTCAATAATCGATGCACTCTCTGCCCGCATTGCACTCACAAATCGAACCATATATAAAGATTTTGGCGATTTATCTCTCATTATCATTTACCAAATTATCTCAAAAAAATTTCCAGCGATCAAAACCTCTTAACTGTTCATCTTCTTCATCAAGCTTCTCCAATGGCGGGCTCATCTGAAAACGTCTCTGCTCAAGATCAAACAGCACATTCTTCTCTTCTTGCTGTCAAACAAAATCAAAACTTAGTGATTGATCTCGATCCGGTCAAATACGACAGCTTCGTGTTGCCTATGATCGAATGCCTCAAGTATTCTCCTCTCACAATCGCTCTTTCAAGAATGGAGAATGTTCCTCTCTCACTCATGTCTAAGGCTTACTCATCAGCAAACTACATCAAGGAAGAACAAAGGATCACTTTCAAGATCCACGATCGCAAAACCTCAATCACAAAATCTCGATTTTGTTCTCTTCTTCAACTTCCTCAGTCTGATGATATGATCAATCTAAAGTTCGTCACAAATGTTGCTCTACTCAAGATGTTCTTCCAAATGGGTTACAAAGAAACCCTATCTGCCGTCTCCAAGTTCAAAAACCCAATTTGCCTCCACAGTGGAACGGACTCTTCACGTTACTGTTTAAAGGGTTCTCTGAAAGGGTGATAGGATCGGACTGTGCTAGCAAGCTCTTCATGGCCATTCTCTATGGTCTCTACACAGGTTCTAACATCGATTATGGCTCTGTTCTATGGGGTCAAGTTATCCAGAGAACTCTCTCCGCCACACGTCACAGTGAAATCTCATGTGCACATTTTTGGACTCTCATTGTCCACCGCTCTATTGAAAACCTCCAGATCCCAGTGATGCAAAACTCTTTGTTGGCTTCAATCTCTATCTTTCACACTACATGAATTATCGTTTCAGATTCTTCCAAATTTTCCTTCATTGGATCAATCCCAGAAGTTAGTTTTAAGGATGTGCCTCCTTCTAGCAAGATCTTGGAGGGGTACCGGAAGTTAACTCCATCTGGGCCTCGTGAATTGACAGAAGAAATGCAAATTATCCTTGCTGAAGCAGATAAACCCAATAAAGGGGGCAAGGGTACGAAGAAGGGAGGAAAGAAATCTACAGATAAGGAGGGATCTTCTGCCACTGCGAAACCTCCAACCAAAAAGCGAAAGGCTGCAGCAGCTTCTTCTACAGCTGCTCCTAAAAGGCGAAAGCAGCCCGCTCGCAACCGAAAGTCTCCCACTCCTAGTGAAAGCGAAGGTTCAAAATCTGAGACTGAATTCGAAGTTCGGATTGAGGAAAACTAACATTTACGCAATGAGGAGGAAGAACATGTTCGCAATGAGGAAGTTCAAAATGAGGGAGTTCACAATGAGGAGGGTGACAACACTCGCATTGAAGAACTGAATCCTAATCCAAAGGTAACTCAAGATTTTAATGATTCTGTTCCTGCTCCTCGTCCATCACCTACAACTTCTTCTATTCCAATCACAATTGATCCATGCCCTCCTCCTGTTTCTTCATCAACACAAACAAGTATTCCTCTATCTAATCTAATCTTTACTGATTCCACAATCCCACCCAATACTTTTGTTGGGTTATGAGCATTCTAACACTCCTAAGTGTACATGAAGCTTGAGTGCCTAGTGCCCCAAGTGTGACACCTCAAATGGTTCACACAACACCAACTACACTTGGAATAACTTGAGAGAAACTTGAACACTCCTTGAAATCGTCTAGCCCTCACACTCACACATTAGTGCACGATTTCTTGAGCCATGGGATTCTTTTATATGGTGGCTATTAGGGTTACACCATGTAACTCATAACTTTACCCATTCCTTATGCTCCATGGATTTTAACCTCCATGGAGTATCCATGGGTCACCCCATGGACTTAGTCCAACATAAGGAATCTTGGATCACAAGCCCACATATATAAGAATGAATGATTTACACAATCAACCCATATATTTAATTAGTCTCCTTTTGATCACTTAATTAATTCCAAACTAATTCTTAATCAATACTAATTAAATAACCTTATTAATATATTAGAACTTATAATATATTAACCAACCTTAAGTGTTATTTCTCTCATTATAGTCTATCCAAATGCATGATGCCATGCAACCCAGATGGACCATGCCGGGTCGGGTCAAGTATTACCAATTATAGTTATGGACTTAGACATTAATCCAACAGTCTCCCACTTGGATAAGTCTAAAACTATTATTGCGTATGACTTCAGGAACCGATCAGCAATCGTAGCTCTCAAAAGCTTATGTCGAACTCTGACCTTGTCGATGAACTCTGACCTTTGTCAATGACTTGTCCATTAGATAAGGGATCATATATTCCTCCATTCTAGATATCATATGGACTGAGACATGGATTATCAATCATTCTCTCTGTCCATTTGTTGTTTCCCGATTTCCGATTCATGATGACTGACTGATTGAACAAATCAAATCAGTCCTGGCTTGGCCAAGCACTCACATGTATCATCTTTAAATCATCGAGGGGCCCACATATATCGCTTTTATCCCGAAGGTAAAAGGAATGGATAAACTTCGACTCATATGGCTTGTTCTACTACTTGTTGAATCGTACACAAAGGCACGTTTTATAACATCGAGTTACGAATGCGTTTTCGTGCAATGAATGTATAACCAACTCATAGTAACAACTCATATCTCTAGGTTTGAAGAATATAAGATATTATCGTCTCATGATCACTCGTGATAAAATCCATGAAGTGATTCAAATGAGCGCGGGTTGAATCCAATACTCAGAACTTATGAGCACTCATGAGTGTTGTAGCACCACTTTGTCCACCAACTTGGACCTCTACAAACCAACCCATGACAGTCTTGATTCATATCTACTTCCAACATATGACCGACTGTGGATGGTTTGAATAACTTAATCATTCAGGAAGAGCGACTTAGTTATTCTGGAAGTCAAAACATGCAAAGTGAAACACAAGAATAAATTAATCAAATATGGTATCAAACCCTATGAATATAAATAAACACTTTTATTTATCACCATACTGATTACTCATTATTTATTGTTTCGGTTTTATCAACTTTATACTTGAATTTAAAACAA
This sequence comes from Lactuca virosa, assembly GCF_052849685.1. NCBI lineage: Eukaryota > Viridiplantae > Streptophyta > Magnoliopsida > Asterales > Asteraceae > Lactuca > Lactuca virosa. The sequence continues at coordinate 176,394,967 of NC_136426.1, forward strand.
TAGTTGTCCCATGCTCCAAGCATGCACACTATGTTTTCTAAACAGTAGTCATGCCATACACCAAGTATGCATACTATGTTTGTCTATGATCTTTACTTTGTAAAATAGATCAATTGAACATCACTCCAATGATCCTCTTTTCACAATCCCAAATCCTTACTGCAAATGCAAGAATTCCAAATTCATGCCATTTACTGAAATCTGTTAGATTCTAAACTTATATGCATTGATCCTCTTAATGATTATGCACGAAGTCAGAAAGACTTGACAACAATCATTACAGAGCATTCCAAAGGATATCAGCTCCTTGGAAACATCCTTCTTTCATTAAGTTTCCTAATCTTACACAGATTGAATAATTTCTAACTTTGAAACATTTCCATATTCCATTTTGACTATCACTTCTGAACAAGAGTTGCCTCCTTACAGATTATGTCAATATGGTCCTTCCAGAATTAACATTATACTTCCAACTGTCCTTGAGCAACCAATCTTTGGTAAACCTTAGATTGTCCTCGACAATTGCTTAATCATTTTAGTCATATCCAATTCTAGACCTTTTCCCTTCATAATGCCCCAGGCATTTGGAAAATTTTAGAAAGGATGAATATAGCACATGTAATAGATCCTATATCCGAAGCATATGGGACACGATTCATGATGTCTCACATAAAGACTAAACCAGTCTTTTGCTATAATATTTCCATTTCAATTTGCCAAGTTCTCAAAATTCAGATTATGAAAAGGGATGCCGTAATCATAATCGAATTTTAGAACGCAAATAATGGACCCATATATAGAATTTCCTTATGTTGAGCCATTCCAACATGAAATTCATATATATATCCTTGATTAAATACGATTAAAATCTCAATCTAAGCTTTTAGAACTGAAATGAAGTATAATTTCCTCTCCCTTAATTATAGCAAAACAACTTTTTCAACCCATGCAACCCCACGAATTGAAACTTTTGTTTTCTATAATTAACATTGCTAACTTGCAACCTTTGTCATAATTATCATGCTCCCACTAACATGATGATTATTAGCATAACACTTATGCTCCCACTAGCTTTGACATGTACTCAGAAATCAGCTGACTTTTTTACCAAAGTTCAGATTTCTGATACTAGATTGTTTTGATAAAACTTTATCAAAATCATACACCTCCTTTAGATAGCTCACATGTGTGTCTAAACAATTTTAGAACTATGAAAAGGGATGCCGTAATCATAGTCTCAATTGTTTAGACCTTTGCCACTTCTCACAAGTCCATGTTAGTGTTCCGGTAAACCACACACGCTTCACTAACGACTTTGAGAATGCAAATATCACAATTGCTATCTAGCTAAAATCTACTTAGTGAAAGTGTTTCCTCACCATCATTTTCATGAATCGGAGAGAAACCTTATGACACTTAGATTTAATAGTGTATGTGTTCTTATCCATGTGAATTTGTCAAAACCATAATCACAAGACAAGGTTAGTGACAAATCCAAACTTATATTGATTAAACTTGTGTAATCTTAAATTCTTGCCATTTGGCAGCTCAGGTGCCTGCCATTGCTTCCAAGTAGTTGTGCAACCAATTGAGAACTCTCAGAACTCCTATGCAAAGCCAACTTGAATAGGCACAAAAATTTCAACACGATAGGTTATAAACCTCAAGTCGTGTGCTAGTGAAGGACTTTAGGTTTTATTCTTGATTAGTTCTTGAAATTCTTTTTAGGATCTTTAAGACTCCCACTATCCTCTTGACATATAAGACTATCTTGCCAAATATTCAAGAGATAGTGCGGATTCTTTATCAAGACAAACACTTCACACAATTGGCCTTAGTTGGTCTTTGTTTTATCCAAAACATCACAACTTATCAATTTCAAATGTACAAGAGTAGGACACTTTTACTCTTACATTTGACAAATGTTTTAAACCTTTCTTTAAGATATGTCACTCAAGTTACAATCTTGGAGTATGACTCTAAGAATTGTTTTGGAACGAAGTATGACTCATCTTCCTGATCTAACCATTTCAACAATTCATGACTCCTCTTCTTAGTTATAAGAATGCACTAAGATGACTTTAGAGGACCAATTGTGATATGGTATCTTAATCATTAAGATGATCATAAACATGATACTAAAGTACTCTCCCATCTTTTCAGATTTGAGAAACTTTTATCTTTCTGCCATACTTTGATTCTTCTTATTCGTTCTGTCTCACATTGAAACTTCTCCAATGCTACAGACTTATACTTAAACTTATAAGTATAACCATATTTACTGAACTTAAGTAAATCATGAGGAATAGTCTTCTTGATCTTTTGTGGTGGACTTGACCAGTGCACAAGAATGTGTACTCGATCCCTTAGTCATTTCCTTATTCACATAAGGAATTAGTCTTAATTTTCCAAGCTGAAAGTTCTCATTCATCATACTATACAACTTGCATGATTCCAAGTTTCAGTCCAATTGAACCTTGGGTGATGAGAATCTTTCCTTATTTGGTAATATTAGACACTACCACAACCGAAAGAATCAAATCCATTTTTCCAATATTGCTATCAATGGAATCTTATAAGCAACAACTTTTCACAAATGCCATTGTAAGGATACTTAAAATAAATAAAATCAAAACCTTTTTCTTTTATTTTAAAACTTTGCGGAAAAACTTATCCTTACAATCCATATGAAAACCTTGTTGTTATATATTCCTAAGCAATATAAATATCATAACTCTTAAGTAATAGCCCAAATTTCTGATCACCGAACCATGCGATTGAAATCCATCTTCGCGATCAGAATCAACATGTACTTAATAGAGTTAGACAATGGACTTTACCTAAAGTAGAGCCAAACTTATTGACTTTAACATCCTTAGGTAAATTTGGCAGCTTCGTAACCAATGCCCCTTCCTTTGGCAATAGTTACCTAGGGACCTATGATAATGGGACTATCTCAGACTTCGCCTCTCTCTTTACCATTGGGTCAACCGAGTTGACTATGGCCGATCCCTTTCCATTGGGAAGAGAGAGCTTTATTGGATATCCAATGTCATCATTGTCAATGTCCATAGTGTTTTAGGAAGTTGATCTTAGCAAATAGATAAGATCATTAAGGGTCTTGTCTTAGTCTGTTTCATAGGATTCCCAAAAGAACTCACTATGTGACTTAGAAAGTAGTTGAGCCACCAACTTTCTCAAGACTTTGACACCCAACTCTCCCGGCTTGTCAATATCTAACTACATCTCCAAGATGTGATCACACCTAGACCTTGCCTTGCCAATAAGGCTTGAGTGACCTTAAACGTTTTAGGAACTTGTGGGTTAGGGAGAATAATTGGAGGAGGTGAAAGAAGTATGATATCCATGGGACATCATCTTCATTTAGGAAAGCTTGTTTCAAGAGATTTGGGAAGATCATAAATGTCTAGACCAGACATCTTTTTGGGAGATATTCAAGATAGTTGATTTAAAGTCCTTAATATGACACCCAATATGAAATATTAAGGCTAGGACCCAACAAACTATTTTATAACTTAGAAGAGGGATGCCGAAATCCAAGCTATAAAATATTTGAAGGTAGGTGAATGACGATTCACCAATTTCCACCATGAAAAACGAAATAATTTATTAGGTTTTAATTGGATTTGAAAGTCCTAGATCTTTGAGATTCATTGAACTGTTCAAAGGCATGTTTCAATCTCGAGTGTGCCCTTCAGGTTTTGTGACTGGGATGCCGAGGATCACAAAACAAGGTGTGAATAACCATGCAAATATACTTGGTACCCTTAATATTTACCCCTTAATCAGTGTGCCGGTTAACCACACACGCTCCACCGATACTATGATAAATATTAAGTTACCCTTTGCCTACCTTGTTAAGTCCAGGTTAGTGTGCCGGTTAACTACACACGCTCCACTAACGACTTAAGCAAAGTGCAAAGTGTAATTTCATGGGTTAGCACCAAATTCACATTTTCCTAAGTAACTAAGATTGGGTATTAATAAGAGTTTAGTTACTTAGTATTTATCATTAATACTTTTAATGAAAGGAGAATTATAGTCCTTGTCCTACCCGTTCGGCTAACGACCCTCCACCAGTCAAGGAAGCGGTGGGTGAGAGTGGACACCCATTAAACTGCCATTTTATAGGCACTAACCTTATACCCCCCTTATAGACCGGCTTCGTGAATGAGGCCTACTAACAGTAAGAGTGACTTTACTCTTATACATATATATATAAATATTATTAACTTATAATATTATAAAGTATAAGGGTTGAATTTTAACTTTTAAAATTCTAAGGGCTAACTTGGAATTAAAGTATTCATAAGTGAAAACTTTTCAAATTCCAAAACTTGAGGGCAAGTTTTGAAACTATTCAAAACTAATTAATTCCATAACGTATGAGTTTAAAGTAGTTTTAATTAAAAAAAAAACTCTTCAAGTTCGATAACTTGAGGACAAGTTATGGAAGACTTTAAACTAATTAATAAAAAAAAAATAACTTTTTTTTATTGTAACTTATGGAACTAATTAAGGTTACACTTTTTTTTTAATTTAATGAAGAGACTCTTGAACCTCCATAACTTGAGGACAAGTTATGGAGTCATAAAACCATTTAATTAGAACTAGACTCTTCATTTTGTAACCTTTGCCAACTTTTATGAGTTTTATGATTCCTAAATGTGACTTTTCATATAACTTGAGGACAAGTTACAAAAACACACTTTGGAATCAACTCTTAGATTAAAATGGATTGAAAACAACTATTTCACACAACTTTTCTATTAATCTAAGAACCTCATAAGAACAAGATAATTCAAATCATCAATCTTCAAGAAATTAGCATGTACATACAAACTAATACAAATCTTGAAATTATGACAATTATCTTAGTAATTGGATTAGCATGAACATTACCACATCAAAAACAAGTTTATAAGTCCAAAAACATCTTAGAGTAATGTTCCTAGTCCAATTCCAGCCAAAATAATCGAATATATGCATCCAACTCGATTTTTCAGCTACTTTTGCAAGTATAACAAGAAAACAAGCCTAGGCTCTGATACCACTGTTGGGTTATGAGCATTCTAACACTCCTAAGTGTACATTCAACCCTAAATACCTTGGATCTATGTTTTCTCTATTATACATACAATTATGAACATCCAAAGTATTATCCTAATCTAGCATACAAAATAATAAATATAACAAGATAGAATACATACCTTTTTGATGTAGAATGTCTTCATGAAGCTTGAGTGCCTAGTGCCCCAAGTGTGACACCTCAAATGGTTCACACAACACCAACTACACTTGGAATAACTTGAGAGAAACTTGAACACTCCTTGAAATCGTCTAGCCCTCATACTCACACATTAGTGCACGATTTCTTGAGCCATGGGATTCTTTTATATGGTGGCTATTAGGGTTACACCATGTAACTCATAACTTTACCCATTCCTTATGCTCCATGGATTTTAACCTCCATGGAGTATCCATGGGTCACCCCATGGACTTAGTCCAACATAAGGAATCTTGGATCACAAGCCCACATATATAAGAATGAATGATTTACACAATCAACCCATATATTTAATTAGTCTCCTTTTGATCACTTAATTAATTCCAAATTAATTCTTGATCAATACTAATTAAATAACCTTATTAATATATTAGAACTTATAATATATTAACCAACCTTAAGTGTTATTTCTCTCATTATAGTCTATCCAAATGCATAATGCCATGCAACCCAAATGGACCATGCCGGGTCGGGTCAAGTATTACCAATTATAGTTATGGACTTAGACATTAATCCAACAACTTCTGCCAACCCTGAAGTTACAGTCAACGTATCTGATATGGGGGCTAAAACTTCAAGCATCTCATCTCACACTTCCCCTCCTAAACTAGATGACCCATATATGATCTTTGGTGATGATGAAGACAAAGATCTTGGGGGGTTTACTTACAGTCCTTTTCAGATAAGGACCGAGTGTGAAGATGATGTCATGGTTACGAAAGGGAAACTTCAGTCCCTTCATGAGAAGATTGACCAACTGATTCTCTCGACAAAGGATTCATCTTCTGATGCATACGATAAATCTGCAGTAGAGTCTCTCTTTGAACAGCTCAAGAAGAACCATTCTACCACTGTTGAAGCATCAAATAAAGCAGTTGCTAATTTTGTTGAAGTATGCAAAACAACGACCGAAAAAGTCTATAAACTAATTGCTGACACTACCGCTTTCATGGAGAATTTTCAAACCACTTTTAACTCCAATACCACTACAGCCAATGAAGCTCTAAAGAGTCTGGGGTCTCTCTTCAAATTTTAGAAGGCTAAACTGCAAGAAATTTGCACTGGTCTGAAAACTGACCATGAATCATTTCAAGCCACTATTTCCTCTCAGATTTCCCAGCTCAAAGATGCTATGGCATCGGAGAGTAACCTTAAGGACTCTCTAGCACTCAAGACTGAAGAGGCAAGCGTGTTTTGTGCCAAACGGGATGCTTTAGAAATTCGGGTCAATGATTTGTTATCTGAGAGGGCTGTCATGCGAACTTGTATTACTGATGTTACAGGCATGCTCTCAGATATCCTTGAGACCAGGGATCCAATGCTCACCATTACAGTTCACAAGCATCTACTTTAAAAGGTGAGACCAGTTTTTGCAATGCTTCACTGGTTAAAAGGTGTTCCGGAATCTGGCTTCATTCCGAAACAAGGGGGAGAAGGTGCATCTGGAAACGAACATCCCAAAGCCCTAGTCAAACCAATTGTCAAGAAGGAACCTAAGGGAAAGGAAAATTTAATTGACAATGAAGAAGATGAAGAGTCTGATGAAGTTGAACTTAAAAGGAGAAAGACTCGTGATGCCGAGTTGAATGAACACCAACGAATCATCAGGGAGGCAGAAGAAAAAGAACGAGCTGAGAAAGAGGCTCAGACCACTCTTCAAAGCAAACAGTTTTTGTTTCCCAAATGGACCATGAAGCGAATCCAGAGTGACGCGGTCGATTTACCTAGCTAGTATTGGTTAGAGCCAACTATGTCTTTTGATCTTCAAAATACACAAGATTCGTAGTTGGATCTACCCATTACTCCGAAGGCATTCAGATTTTGTGCGTTCGTGAAAGTTGCGAACGTTCCTCTCTCAGAAAGCAGTGCTGATCATATGTTGTTCACGTTTTATCTGAAGCACATGAAACCTCAATACGATACTTGGTCCCTGAGCAAGATAACTGGTGTGAAGGTCACTGGACCGATTGAGACTGATAGCTTTCCGAATGCCAAATTTAAAGTCGTAAGAGGTTCAACCAGCCAGTGCTACGAGTTCACTCTCGCAGATTTACCATGTCTTAATCCTAATGACTGGTTTGTTCTTTACAACATGCTGCTGAAAGAAAGAGAGAAATACGAACCCGTCATGTCTCATCTCCATATAATGATCAAATCCTACATTCAAGAGATTGAGGAAATGGGCGTAGAGGTTGCAGCTGTGTTGAGAAAGAATCCTTCTGCTGTTCTTAAGGAACCTCCAAAAGAGTTTGAGAAGATGAAGCTGGGGAAGATCTATAGCAAGGGATGGTATATGGTGTATCAAGTTAGGGAAACGACTGGTGCAGACTTTCGCAGGGAATGTTTCTTCCTTTCTGACAAACACTTGTACACTACTTCCTTCCTAGAGCATGTACTGGATATGGTGAAGAAGTTCAAGGGCAACAGTAAGGATGACAAAAAAATTCTTCACTGATATGATTTTGTGGTACTTGCAAGTTCGACAGGCATTGTATGGCATCATTCCTAAAGTTTATGAAGTTTAAAAACGAATTCAAGGCTAGTGAGTTCGGGGCCCAATTGACGCAAAGGGGGAGATTGTTGAGTATTTAGTTGTTGCGTCATTGGGCTTAGTGTTTAGTCTGTTTTGTAAACGGGTTGGGCCTGTCCTCCCGTATTTATTTCTAGGGTTAGAGTATTTATGGTGCATGCACGCATCTTATTTTAGTTAACTCTGATATTCACCTTGTAACCCTAATCACGCCTATACAGTAGAAATTCTTAATCGAGTTCTTCTGAGGCGTGACGTTTAATCATTGAGCACTTGTTTGATCATCTTTGTGTTCTTTTATTTACCTGTCTGAATCTAATCAATCATCAAGGATTAACATCGTAACAAGCCGCTAGATGAGTTGACCTTGATCGAAAAACTTGACTAGGCAGCATCAGAAAAGTATCAAAATGCACTTGGGAGTCGAAGATGGATATGCGAGTGCATTATATAGGGTTGTTTGCTAGAAGTGACTTTGAGGACGAAGTCTGATTCAAATGGGGGAGAGTTCTAACACCCTGTTTTTCGTTCAAATATTAATAAAGGATTATAAGTATAAATAAAATAAAATTAATAATAAAAAATGATTGTTTTATAAGAATATAGTAATTGAGGGATTTGTGATTAGTTTTCAAAAGAGGGATGGAAATTACTTAAAAACCTTGTATTGTAAGAATTTTTTTTTGAGTGGCTATTATGCCAATATGGAAAACCTGAGGGTTAATAGTGTAAAATCCGAAACTTAGTTCATATCTTTGACGTGAATAAAGCTTTGTTGCTTCTCTTGATTTGCAACCCTCATACATTATTATTACTGTTATTATCATTTAGTTATTTACATACCAAGCCTTAGGGACCCAAAATCTACACCCACAAACCTAGTTTAAATGTGTGTGTGGGTCATGATTGCCCTAGCCGAAAAAGAGAAAGAGAGTGGGAATTTTCTCGATTGAGAAGGAGGCTACAGTGGGAGCCGATCCAAGGAAGAAGGAAGGGTAGAAAGGTCAAGCAAGAAGGAGGATTCAATGGAGGATTGTTTGTGACAAGGTGAATGATTGAATTCCTTTCTTCTTCTTCTCTTTTGTTCGTTTTTGGGTATAGCCGAGAATCACAATGGCATTGTCCACGGCTGCCATTCACGTTTAACAATAGCTACTGTGCTAGGGTGGCCATGGGTGGTTGGGTTTCAATATGGAGAAGCTAGAGTTTGTGGGGAAACCAAACCCTAACTTGATAATGTTACCAAAAGGGGCATTATACTTTCGTTCCTCGTTAAAAATTGTATGCCTTGAGTCATAACTGAAGTTGGGATGATTATTTGGACTCAATGATTTGTCACTCCTGTTAAGGGCTCATTTTCGAGGCTATAAGTCATTTTGGATTGGGTCTTAATGGGTTATGAAGCTAATTAACCCTAAAAAGCCAAAGTTGTGATTTCAGGATTTTTTCCTAATCTGTCTCTGTCTTTGAAAGATCATATCTCGGTCGTGGAAAACCCTTTTTAGTCGAAACCAAATCCCAGAGTTTCTTTTTTGAGTCCTCTACATTTCACTAGTTTTGACCAAAGGCCAGAAATGCATCTAACTAGAACAAAAACGACCATTTAGCCAGAATGGTCCGGATTTGACTGTTATGCAAGGCAGTTTTGTAAAATTCGCCATAAATCGTAGAAAAATCGTATGGAGGTGTGTAAGTACCCTCTACAAATTTTTTTAAGTATGGATTTGCTGATCGTCTCTCTTTACAAAACATTTTAAGTACAGTTTTTACTTACAAGGAAAAATACTTTTTGGTAATTTTAAAAGTATCACTACTGCTCTAGCAGAAAACTTGTAACTCTCACCAACCTTTTGTTGACCCTCAAAACTACATGTATTCTCAGGAAATCACAAAACAAGCATTTCAGATGATGGAATAGTCATGGATTTTAGGCGACCTATTTTTCTGGTTTTTGTTATATCTGCTTGTTTGTTAAGGCAATTCATGTACTTTATTATTATCTGTAAGAACCTTGTATTCAAACTTGAAGATGAATTAAAACTACCATTTTGTTACTATTGTACTTGTGTTATATATCCATTTTTCTGTGATCCATGAACTACGTCGCACAACCCGGCATGTTCTACCGCCTCGGTCGTGGGTGTGACACCAACATACAGTAGGCCCAGTCCACTCATACAAATAGGCCTAGCCCTATATGCATGCCAATGGTCCTAGCCCAACATAAATTGCAAGAGTCACAAAGACAACTATCATTCTACATAATACATCCTAGTGTGTCGGTATTGGTGTCTTCGACCTATGGGTACAACGAAGAGACTCACCTGACTCACGAATCAGCTAAACCATAGCTCATAGCCTCACAACCACTGCTATAGCACTCCTATCACATCATACAAGGTCCAACCTTAGTCTACACACTAAAACCAATCATCTTGACAAAAAGTTAACCCATGTCAAAAGTCAACGATCAACGTTGACTTCAGTCAACCACCATGTTGTGGCCCTCCTTAGCCACGTCGTGATCCTCCTTTGATTAAACAGACGAAAATTTCCTAATTGCCACGTTGTGGGCGCTGAGATTCCAACAACTTAATGGATTAAGGTGTTTTCTTTGATTCCATGAGCTCCAAAGCTCGGATCTTATCCCTTCTATGGTTTAAATGGATAAAGTTTCCAACTTTATCCTTTAAGACACCCAAGGATACCAAGATCTCCAACCTTAAGTCCAAAATAAAGCCAAATACCACCATTTCTTAACCATTAAGCCCTTAATCTGAAAATTCCTTAACCCAACCACTCCAGAAGGGTAATCTAACACCAGATCCATCATAAATATGAAAGCTTTATAGAGACGTATGTCCAAAACATGTCTAGAATTCATTTTAGGTAAACATGAGCTATATAGACTAAAACATAAGAAAATGAAAAGAACCTCTACAAAAGACTAGATCTATAACATATGACGCTCTTGGGACTCTGGAGAGTCATAAGGTTGCCAACTTTATGAGCCTTATCCTTCCAAACTTGTTAAAAGATAAAGAACGTGGGACAAAATCCTATATCTAGCCACTTCAAGCCATAAAGATTGAGCCTTTGACACTAACAAAGGTCCAGGAGCAATGAGAGATGTTGATGATGTTGGTTCCTTGCAAGTTCCACCAGTGGAGTACCTTCTTCTCCTCTTCCCCAAGCCAGCAATGCTCCAAAAAAGCCACAAACCCCAAAGGAATGAGAGTTAGGGTTTCTATGAGGTATAAGGGTGTTGGAGGATGGAAAGAACCCAATAAATGGCTTAGAGGGGTTTAAATACGAATCAAACCCTAAAAGAATCATGAGATTGGGCCAAAATAGCTGCCACACCATGGCCTTCCTTAGCCACATTGTGGCGGTCCAATAATCATGCGATCATTTTATTGTTTCCATGTCGTGGGCATCCTTGTCCCACGTTGTGGCACAGAGTTTCCTCCAAAACTCCATCTTCGGTCATTGATAAAAGTAAGCTTAACCAATCTGAAACACTGGTGTTACATGGATAAGTCATGTCTTATTTAGTCTTTTCACCTAGGGTTTGAGATTTCGACCTTTTGGGTGGTCTTATCAGGTTAAGTTGGAAACTTTATCCTTCTAGACCTTGTTTCAGACCAGATCTGAGTTTTGGAGCTCTTGGGATCGAAGAAAACAGCTTAACCCTTTAAGTTGTTGAAAACTCAATGCCCACGACATGGCATTAGGTCACCACGGCATGGCAACTAGGAAAATCACGACTGTTTGGATGTTTGAGGGCCATGGCGTGGCCATGGGTGGCCACGGTGTGGCGGTTGACTTAAGTTAACACTGACCGTTGACTTTTGACTTGAGTTGACTTTTGGTCGGTCGCCTAGTTAGAAAAAGAGCTAAGGGTTTATCTGATATGACTGTATAGGCGGTGCGTAGCAGCAGTATTCTGACCGTAAGAGTAGTAGCAATTGAGCATTTTCTGATAGGTGAGTCTTCGCACCGCACTTATGGTCGAAGGCGCCAATGTCGGCTCACTGATTTGTATTGTAGGATGTATGTTTCTATGGGAGAATTACTGATATGATTGTGTTTTGTATACATGTAGCCGATATGGACTTGGAGTCATTATGGACTCGGGGTTGATACGGACCTGACACAGCTATATGTTGTTACATAGAGTCGTTATAGACTCCGGGTTGATACAGACCCGGAGGTTGATACGGACTGACACAGTCACGTGTTGTTATATTTGTATTTGTATGTTGTATACGGTATTTTGAGGAAAACTCACTAAGCCTTGTGCTTACAGTTTATGTATATGGTTTCAGGTATTTTCGGAACGAAGGGGAAGGGCCTAAGGTGATACCACAACATCCCCCTAATGTTTCCGCACTTACGATATTTTGTACTCTGATGATTTTGATATTTTATAATACAGTTGACATTGAGGCATCTGATGTATAGAATTTACGATTTTTAGAACGAAAAATTTTATCACTGTTTTTGGGTTGTTACAACCGTACTTGACGCTATAGCCTCATAAGATTTGTGGTTTTGGCATGCCTACTTGCGTAGTGACGGTTCAATTAATGTCATTAATATTCTCAATAATTCACCGTTATTTAAGACTTTGCTTGAGGGTATTGTCCTTGATTCTTCAATTGTACTAAGAGGAAAAGAGTTCAAATTTGGTTACTCTCTCATGGATAGGATCTATCCTCAGCTTTCTGTTTTTCCAAAAAAAAAAATCGAGTCTAGATGACCCTTAAAGAAACAAATATAAGAGAGCGCAAGAAAAAGGAGGAAGGATATTGAATGAGTATTTAGTACACTTGAAAACCATTGGCAAATTGTTGCTAAAGAATCAATATTTTGTGAAGTAGATATTATGACCATGGTGATGTATACATGTATGATATTACATAATACAATAGTAAAAGATGAAGGAAAAGCTATATGTGACAACGACGAGAATTAAGTCATCCCCGAGACACAACCGCTAGTATATGGTGGTCCAAATTTTACATAAAGAATGGGAACACCTTAAAATTTTGTTATCCATTCTGATCTTCGTTGTCATTTGACCGACCATCTTTGGAAGATTGACAATCTTCATCTTTGGCAGGCCAGTATTTGAAGGAATACCTTTTTCTTTAGTTACGTTAATGTATTAGTCATGACATAAGTCATGTTTTTTATGTTTTAAGTCATTTATTAAGTCGTGTTTTAAGTCTAGTATTAAGTTATGTTTTCTAATTCAAATATTTGAATGTCTGTGTTTTTTATTATTAGTCGTTAAAAAATAAACAAAATTAATAATGATTAAAAAATATGCTATGGCATGCCAAGGTACACCACCACTCCCTAGAATCATTCAGTGCTTACGTGGCATGCAAAAAAATGATTTGACATCATGCTTAGCACACCACCACTCCCTCTAGTCTTATTTCCTTAGGGTTCATAGTTGGATTTTATTTCTAGGTTGTTTCTTACATATATGGTTTAAGTTATGCTCTTACTAATTCTCAAGGTTGTAAAAAATGTTTGACGTTAGCTGGTCGGTTGGTCGGTGGACTGACATTAATGGATTAATCGATTATGTGAGAATTAATCGGGGACCATAAATCGCTATGCAGAAAAAAATAAAATTGTGTACACATCACTTTCCTTTTAATTTTGAATTATGATTGTAAACCGGGATATTTTAATTAATTTTTGAGAAAACATTACAAGAGAAGGTTTAAAAAAAGAAAAGTTACTACATACATCAAGAACATATATTTCTTTTGTTTTTTAAACGGCAAATCTAATCCTAATATACACCTTAAATCCACCTATGTCTAGGACATGACTTCAACCCTCAACCTCAAGGAGGGAGGACAACACCGGATACCGCTGGGCTAGAAGCCCTTTGGTAAAAACATATATTTCAATACCTTATGTCCAAGCCATTGCAAATACTCAATAAATTAGAATTGAAAATTATCTGATGAAATGAAGTTTAATTATATGATCCATTGATTATTTCGGATTTGAATGATGTTAGGTATTCGATTGTTTGTTAGAATAATGTTTTAAACATATTGGATCCATATTAAATCGGTAAAAGTCCCACCCAGTCTTAGAAAGTACATAAACCATGTCCTAAACTACAACACCACATACATGATAATAAATAGACAATTTACATAGATACAAATCCCACTTCCCATATTTACAAAATTTATTCAATGATAACAAGTTCAATAGGCAAGAAAAATAAAAAACTTAAGATTACTAATTTACTATACATCTTACAAAAAAATACTCAGATCGTTTACGTATATATCGATTCACGTATGCAATTTACATAAATGTATTTAGTCCTTGTTATTAGAAGACTGGTCTTTCTTCTGTCCACCACCAAGAATACAAGATATCTCTAAACCTCTGTTGAATGCTTGGTTGAAAATCATACGTGTTTGGAATTCTGACACAAATGGGAACCATGCAAGAAATGCAACCGGGGTGAATAAAAGTAACCCCATGATTATCTCATAGTATTTTGCTAGGGTTCTAATCGATGACCACAGTCCAGATCTTTGGAAAAATGGCCTCAAAGCTTGTGATATCTTACAACAGATAACAGACAACAAATAAAAAACACCCATTAATATCACTAATTTTTTATTTTGATGACATGGCACCGACGTCACAATGTTATTAAAACAAGCTCATTAAGTAGTATTTTGAAAATGTTGGAACAAATTAAAAAGTAAATAAACCTGCCACGTCAGCAACAAGTAGAAAATTCCACTGAGCGGTAATTTTGTAAATACAGTAAAGACAAAAATACTAACCAGAAGTAGTCCCCAGCCAGTAGGGAGGAAGGCGAGGATGCATACGATTATGTCTTTGATTGTCATGTGTGGAAGTGAAACCAATGTGATTAGAGTAGAAGCAAATGCAACAACTATGAAACCATTGATTAATCGGAATAGAAGTTGATAATCAGCACCAAGGGTTTTTCTCCAATATGACATGGCCTGAAATTAGATGTAAAAAGTCAAACAGATTTGATATGCTAGCCAAGCTTATGGTTATGAATTTTTATGCAAAAATGTTTCATAGATTAAAGCTAAAAAGATACCAGGTGTTTTCACAGATTATTTATAAATAGACGTACCATACACAACTGATCAAAGTTTCTCAAAACTTATGTTGCTTGTTCAATAAAAGGACATGTAACTATAGAACAGAAGCAGAATACCAACGGATTCAGTATAAAAATACCTTTAAAATTTAAAGGGGAATACAGTTCAGTTGTAGAACCCTCTTGATATTTGTTAAAAAAAAATAATTATAATTATATAAATAAATATTTGTCGTTATACTTTTAGTACTTTCGTAAGAGATAGTGATGGTCATGGAGATTATGTACCTCTCTTACTATCACACCTTTATAGGGTAGAAGTTGTCTCAGGCAGATCTTTAAGCTTCGAGCATGATGAAGTATCAAGATGTTTAAGACATGGTAGCTGTTGTAAGACCTCCGATAGTGATTCTACATCCATAAAACCTTCAAGTTCTAGAGAAACTAGAGATGGTGGAAGAAGAAAAGATGATGAATCAGTGGTATTCCTCATATAGTTTGCCACTGCAAATGAAACCACTCCTGAATTTTGGCCATATAAGCTTAGTTTAACCAATGAGGTTGGAAAGTTGTGATGCACTACTAGAAAAATGGATAGTTAGCTACAAGGAATATTGTTAGTATTTTGTAGGAAATAAAGTTTGGCTACAAATTTCCAACGAAAAGTGGTTGGTGGAAAAAGGGCCGTGGGAAACAAGGTTCCTACAAACTTCCAACAAAAAGCTGACACATTTCCTACAAAATATTTCGTAGGAAATTTCAACAAATTTCCAACAAGTTTTCCCTAGACTCCCTGCCACTTTTTTTCCAACGGAATTCCTACAAATCATGTTTCCAACGAAATTGCTACAAACTTTTCCAACAAATTTCCAACAGCCTCCCTTTTTAAAAAAGTTTGATTCGATGCTTTTTTTCTGTTGGTATTATGTTACAGTTTTTTTTTAAATACTATAAATTAAGAATATTAATGAAATTATAAATAATGCAGTTTCTACATAAATTATATAATAAACTATAAATCAAATACAAATTCTTCAAATATGCACTTTTAACCACAATAACAACAAACACAAATAATTCAATACAAATCCAAAATGATAACTACTATTCATTACTTCAACAACATGATAGTAATTACTAAATATCCACAAAACCATATGTATTATGTAAATATCCAATACTTCATCCAAATGATAGTTACCATCTACTACTTCACCAAAACAAATACAGTTGTGTACTTCACCAACATGCTTAATAAAAAGTTCCAACAACAAAACTAACATCGGTCTTCAGGAGGGTTACCAAATCGTCTCATTAGTTGAGCCAATTGTTGTTCCATAATTTCTTGTTTTTGTTGCATCAAAACTCTTTCCCTCTCCACGTTTTCAAGTTGGGTTCGTAGCTCCTTAACCTAAAAACAAACATATAATTAGCAAACAAACAATATATCAACATTCTTTATCCATTATAGAAACATACCAAAAACATATTCCATAATAGCAATGTACTTTAATTTGCTACCAATATAGGTCTTGTACTTATTTTTTATCCATAATAGCAACACACTTTATTTTAACAAAATTCTAACAACAAATTATTTATTTAGTGGCTGTTTTCATTCATAATAGTAAAATACTTCATAATAGCAAAATACTTCATAATAACAAGATACTTCATTTTTCATTCATAACTGCAACATAATACTCTGTGTAAGTTTCTTGGCTATTTTGAAATAAATATATTAGGGACTGTTTTCATGTCTCACAAAGTGTTTAATTATAGTAATGTACTTTCTTTATCTATAATATAAACAATCTATTTATTAAAGGAAATATACCTCCTGTTGAGACCCGCAAGAGGACGACGAACACCCCGCACCAACAGATGATTTCCCATTGAACAAAGAGTTTATATCCGAGGATCCAACTCCATAGATATAACTACTCCTCGAAGCACCACTTATCTCCCTTTGGGTTTTCGCCCACAATTCAGCATCATCAATCGGGTGATCAACCAAATCATCCCCATACTTCTCAAGCAAGGCTCGAGAGTACGCTTCCTACAAGGAAATAAAACACAATTATTATTCAGCATCATCAATCGGGTGATCAACCAAATCTATGCACGGACATCTAATTTCGGAAACCACCAACCCATTTCTTAGAGTTCTATATTTGACGACTGTGGCGTTGTTAAATGCATAATCCAAGAATTGCTTGACATAGAATTGAAATTCTGCATTAAAAATTTGATTACTATTCACTCTCATCGTGTACATCCATTCTCTATTTGGCACCATTATCGATATGTAATTCTAAGATAGTGCAAATGTTAGAATGTAACTAATTAACAGATTTGTCTTGAAATTTATGAGGTAACATCTATCAACAGAAAGATACAATGATATATTTTACAGGAAATTGATATATTTTACAGGAAAGATTTATTAATTGTGTAAGTACTTGATTTATTATGTTAGTTTGTATATCTAGAGTTGTGAACTGAAATTATCATTTATTAATTCTATAAGAAAGATTTCTATTAATCATCACAAAAATTTTTCAAAATAATGCTATAATAGTAGGTAATCCATGAGCACAATTTTCCAACATAATTGAGAAAAAGAACAGATACAAATTGTTACATACAGATACCATCCACACATAGTGATACATTGACATACATACATACTTATTGTTACATTCTAATCATACATACTGATAGATTTGATAAACAGATAGAAATTAATAAATGAAACTATTTGATAAACAGGTAGAAATTGATAGAGGTGGTATCAAGCAACTGACCTGAAGTCACTGGCGGAGGAAGCAAGTGTTGGTCTAGAAGTATCCGGCGTCGGCAATGGAGACAGCGTCAGCGTGAAGCAGGTGTGCCGGTGGTGTGTCGCAGCAACAGTGGGGAGAAACGCCGGCGTGAAGCGGCTGTGATGGTGGTTTATCACAGCAACGGTAGTGTGGTGGGACAAATCGTCGGTGGCTAGAGATTGTTTGGGGATTCGTCGGCCATGGTTTGGGGAGAGCGGTACTTTTTTTTTTCATCCAAATGTAAAGAGCAGCTAGGTTAACCGAGAGTAAGGGTTTTGATTTTGTAGGAAATTTGTCGGAACTTTCCAACAAATTTACAACGGAAGCCAAAAATAAATAAATAAATAAAGCTAATTTAACATTTGAATTCCACGTTTTGTTTCAAAAGCCTTGTATATTTTCAAGTTATATGTATATATAATATTAGAAATTAGAAATTACTGTTTTCATTAACTTGATAAAAATTATTGTTTTTATTAACTTCATAACAAATTATTGTTTTTATTTGTTTTATAGGTTTTTTTATTTTCTTATTATTGCTAATGTAAATAACTTGATAATTTTTGTTTTTTTTAACCGATTCAAATTCTATATTTTTAGTTTTTTTTTTAATAATTGTTTGTTAATTTGTTTTATATAATGTATCTTAAAATAAAAAAAAATTAACTCCAAATATTAGGAGGGAGAAACAAAGACAAAAGGTGGGAAAACGTTTTCAAGTCCCGCTATTACTTTTCCTACGAATTTCCAACAAAATACTAATTTTAAATATTATTTAATATTTTCGTTGGTGTTTTGTAGGAAAATAGCTACACTTTTCCAACAGAATATGTAGGGTATCTATTCTAGTAGGTACTTTGTTGGAATCTTGTTGCATTTCACTTTTGTTGCAAGTTTGTAGGAAATTAGATGGATATTTCCAACAACATTTTTTGGTAGGAAATATTTGGTAGGTAAAACCAAATTTTCTAGTATTGATGACCCCACTCTGACATGGGTTTATTTAGGCGACCTATAGATAGGATACTTAAATTAGGAGGCCACAACCCACAAGGAAATGAGTAATCCAAACTTGGACAATCTCGCATAAACAGTTCTTCCAAAAATGTGAGACTTTCCAAATGCTCATGAGGAAACGACTTTAGATCCTTGCAACCACTAATCTGAAGATATCTTAGACAAAAAAATTGAAGAAAACCATAACCTTTCTCTGGAGTGGGGTGGGGGTGCTCCTGCCATGTTGAGAAGGTGAAGGATGTCATTGAACTACATTGAAAGAGTCGCAACCTCTCAACACTACGTGGACAAGTGTAACTCTCCATTACATAATTTCGAACAATCATCACTTCTTTAATAGATTCCATGATACTCATACTCCCCATATTAATTATCTCTTTATCTCCTAATGACACCAACTATGTACAATGACTTACCTCCAACGTTTGTAACCTTGGAAAAATCTTGCATGTCTTCCATTCTTGCTCCGGCCACAAGTGTCTAAGTCCATGACAATATTCAATGTTGAGATTTTCAACTCACCGAAGCTGCATTAAAATTTCTCTATGTAGTTGAGTAAGTCCTTCAACATTCGAAAGGCTCAATGCAACAAATGCAACAAGTGATGAAGACACACTAACCATTCTTCTTAGCACCTCTTCGGAACATTCTTCTATCTTTAAAACCCGAAGTGATGGTATCAATCTAATTGATACTTCTTCTAGTCTCCCACAGTTTGTTATAGAGATCTCACGAAGACGAGGAAACCATCTACCATTTCCATTGTCTTGACCACCATCAGTTGACAATCTCTCCCAAACCGGCATATCTTCAAATTCCAAAACTTCAAGCGATGGAAATGCAATCCCAAGGAAAGAATCATCAGGTGCAAGAAACTCAAAATCCAAAGTCTTCATCTCATCCATCCTTTCAACAAACAATTTCTCAAGGGACGGTAGCTGTCCAAGTGTTGGTAAATGTGTACTTGTACAACCACATAATGTTAACTGATAGAATGAAGGATCATCAATCCAACTAGGAAACCCTAAATCACAGCACAAACTGACATGCCCAACGTCCTCACCGTCGTCACCATCTCCTTTCACTCACTTAATCAACATACCAGGTTTGTTTTCTGATTTCACAAATTTTAGTTTTTGACATTTTATTTTCCCAAGTTTGATTTTGATTTCTACGATGTGGTCTTTTTCTCATCCATGCATTATATATGTCCCAAAAAATGAAATCTGTCTATTTCGCCCTTTAATATTCTGGTTCGAAATTAACCCTTTTTTTAACTATGTTTGTGCGTTCAACAGATGATCGTCATCCTTGAAATTGAAATCGGTAGGATGAAGAGCATGTTATCTCCGCCACCCTGAGAAAGAGGAGATAGGTGGATGACCTACTTCCCGTTGCTCCATAAGTCCTCCTGTTACATGACCCCATCTTCACATCTCCTCTTCATGAACCCTAAAAGTTTGAAAGAAGGAATTAAACAAAAAAAAGGCTTTTTTTCATCTGATTACACACAAATTGGCTCAATCCATTTCTTATTTTTTCCAGTTTGCTAACTTTGTTCCTTATAGTAGATTGTTTACTTTGTAATTGTTGGATTTTGTTTTTCAGATATAGCTGGACAAAGAATTACTTGGTGTCAGGTGAGTACCACTAAGTTCAAGAATTACTGGTGCCGGATCGATGGCCAAACAATAAGAAAGAACAAATAATAACCGACTCCCCTATCTGCGAAAATCGCATTTAGCTGATCAGAATAATAAAAAAAAATATCTATCAAAAAAACCCTGTTTTCTGAAAACCCTAAACACCGATTATAAGTCTAACCACCTAAAAGGAAAGAAAACTCAGCAATTACCAAAAAGGAAAACAAATCCCAAAATTCAAAATAAGACTTATAAAATAGAAAAAGGCCATGTTCGACCCCTAAACAATGTCGTTGGTGTCATTAACTGCATCATCCTCCCCTTCTTTGGAAAGACTCGACCTCGAGTCTGGATAGTTGTCACCCACACCTTTATAAGGTGATAAGTCAGCCACGTTAAAAGTAGCAGAAACATTATAGTGACCAGGCAGCTCGATTTTGTAAGCGTTGTCATTAACTTTCTTGAGCACGCAAAAAGGACCGTCGCTTTAATTTCCCAAAACGACCAGCTGGAAACCTCTCTTTATGCAAATGAATCCACACCAGATCGCCTTCTTTATATATAACACGCTTGCGATGTTTATTAGTTCGATCAGCATATTGTTTGTTGTGATGAAGAATCTGTTCGCGAACTTGCTGATGTAACTGTTGAATACTCGTGGCCTGCTGTTCAGCCTCCCTGTTAGTTGGTTCAGTCACACAAATAGGTGCCAAATCAAGGGGTGTGATAGGGTTGCAACCGTACCCAACCTCAAAGGGACTCTTATCCGTTGTACGATTAACTGACCTGTTAAATGCAAACTCAACTTGTGGAAGAGTAAGATCCCACTGTTTTGGGCTGTCACCACATAA
The DNA here is from genome assembly GCF_052849685.1 of Lactuca virosa. Taxonomy (NCBI): domain Eukaryota; kingdom Viridiplantae; phylum Streptophyta; class Magnoliopsida; order Asterales; family Asteraceae; genus Lactuca; species Lactuca virosa. Next base: position 176,416,273 of record NC_136426.1, read on the forward strand.
GCTTTGTAGGAGATTACCCAAACTTCGATTAGTGACATCGGTCTGTCCGTCGGTCTGCGGATGATGAGAGCTACTGAATTGCAACTTAGAACCCATCCGTGTCCATAAAGTACGCCAAAAGTGACTAACAAACTTCACATCACGGTCAGAAGTGAGTGTTTTAGGAATACCATGAAGTTTAACAATCTCAGAAAAACATAACTTAGCAACTTGACTCGCATCAAGCGTCTTGGAGCACGGAACAAAATGGGCCATTTTAGAAAACCAATCAACCACGACCATCACAGAATCCTTGTGACGTTGGGTACGAGGTAATCCCAATACAAAATCAAGAGTAATATCTTCCCAGGGGGCGTTGGGAACTGATAATTGGTTATACAAACCTGCATTGCCCTGAGTCTTAGCGATATGACATATCCGACACCTCTCCACAATATGGTTAACATCCCTCTCCATGCGAGGCCAATAAAACTAATCATGAATGAAAGCCAAGGTCTTATCACGACCAAAATGACCCGCGAGACCACCTGTGTGGCTTTCTAATATAATGTCATCACGTAGGGAACTAAGAGGAATACATAATCGAGCCCCTCTAAATAAATAACTGTAATGCATTGAAAACTGCTAGAATGGTTTCTTGGTACATTTACGCCACACATCCTTAAAAGTAGGATCATCTCTATACAGGTCTCGGAAGGTATCAAAACCTTGAACGCGTACCTGCATAGTAGTAACCAACGAATGTCGTCGACTAAGTGCGTCAGAAACTTTATTCTGTGCTCCTGCTTTGTGTTTGATCACAAAGGAAAAAGCTTGGAGCAATTCGACCCACTTGGCATGTCGTGGATTAAGCTTGTGTTGGCCCTGGATGTATTTCAAATCCTCGTGATCTGAAAACAAAACAAACTCAGAAGGTAATAAATAGTGTCGCCAAGTATCCAAACTTCGTACGATCGCATAAAATTCTTTATCATATGTGGAGTATTTGCGACGAGTATCACTAATCTTCTCGCTAAAGAAGGCTATGGGTCGTGACTTCTGGCTCAAAACACCACCAATACCAACACCCGAGGCATCACATTCAACCTGAAAAACTTCACTGAAATTAAGTAAAGATAAAACAGTAGCATGTGTTACCTTAAGTTTCAGAAGTTCAAAAGCTGTGGTTGCTTCATCCGTCCACGAAAAACGTCCTCCTTTCATACATTTGGTGACAGGAGCTATGATAGTGCTAAAATTATTGATGAAACGACGCTAAAAGGAAGCCAACACATGAAAACTTCGGATCACATGAATCGTAGTGGATCTTAAAATCATCCATCTTGATCCCATTACCAGAAACATTATATCCTAAGAAAGTCACTTCATGAACAAGAAAATGATACTTCTTACCATTAGCATATAATTTATGTTCACGCAGGACAGAAAAAAACTTGACAAAGGTGAGATAAGTGTTGCTCCATAGTTTTGCTAAAGACCAAAATATCATCAAAGTACACAACGAAAAATGACCAATAGAAGGTTTAAAAATATGATTCATGAGTCTCATGAATGTACCCGGCGCATTAGAGAGGCCGAAAGGCATGACCATCCACTCGTACAGTCTGTCTCGTGTCTTGAACGCGGTTTTCCACTCGTCCCCAGTTCTCATCCAGAATCTCATGATACCCACTTCTTAAGTCAATTTTCGAGAAAACTACTGCGCCATATAATTGATTAAGTAAGTCATCAAAACGTGGAATAGGAAATCGGTACTTGATAGTGATCTTGTTAACAGCTCGACTATCAATGCACATACGAAATGCGCCGCCATGCTTAGGAACCAATAACGCAGGTACTCTACACGGTCTCATACTTTCTCTGATGAGCCCTTTGTCCAATAATTCTGTCACCCGCCTATGCAATTCCTCATACTCCCGAGGATTCATTTGATATGCAGGCTTGTTAGGGATTGTTGAACCTGGAATAAAGTCGATGTAATGCTGAATATCCCGCACCATAGGTAATCTAGGTGGAATATCATCCGGTATAACATCAGAAAATTCGCTCAATAAGGGTTGAACATGAACAGGTACCGACACTACAAGAAACGAGACCTATAGGGACGACAAATTTCGTCTCTATAGGCTATAGAAAGTCGTCTCTATAGGTGGTTATGACGACAAGTCGTCCCTATAGCCTTTGTCGCTATAGCCCCGTCGCAATAGATAGCTTGGGTCGTCGCTATAGATATCGTCGCCATAGATACCTTTTAGAGAAGACATATCGTTTTTGTTGGTTCGTCATCCTATTGTTGGACCTATAGAGACGACACGTCGCCCCCATAGCTAGACCTATAGAGACGACACGTCGCCCCCATAGCTAGACCTATAGACACGACATGTCGTCCCCATAGCTAGACCTATAGCAACGAAATGTCGTCTCTATAGATATTGTATAGAATTTACATTCAACTTCTATTTTTTGTTTACTTTACCAGTTTTCTCAAATACAAAAAATAAATTGACCTTGTTGTCCACAACTATTTTATCTGTAAATCTTCCTGTGCTAAAAATGAATACCTGAGACAATAATTATATAAAAAAAAATGAAACTTTAAAATGTACAAAATAAAACAGAATTTGACAAAAAGAAAAGAATTGATGATGAGACAACTTTTATTTGTGTGATTTTTAGAATGTACAACAGTAACTATATACAGTAACTGTATATAGTCCCTCACTTAGGCTTTCAGTTTATTTGTGTGATTTTTTTCTTAGAAATATTAATAACAGAGAAAAAATAAAATTAGAAAAGCCACATTAGCAAGTGAAGTTTTTATTACCAAAATTTATCTGTTTGCATTGCCAACTGAAAGGAAGTTATTATTCACCTGCAATTGAAAAAAAAAAAAGATAATCAGTTTATACTCATTCAATCACTATATTCCTACAGGGAAGCTTAAATTACAAAATTTAGTTTGATTATTTTTACAGAAGGGCGCTTTAATATAAAAAAACAAGTCAAAGTTACAAATTTATATAAGCATTTACAGAAGAAAAATTACTAATATATGCAATATTATAATATATGCAATATTATAAACAAAAGAAAAAACATCATAAATGGTCCCTGTGGTTTCCCAAAATCTGATGTTTAGTCCCCGTGGTTTAAAAACCTCATAGATGGTCCCTGTGCTTTCAAAACCTTTGACAGTTGGTCCTTATCCCTCACACCGTTAGAATCCCACCGTTAACTCTTACTTCATTAAAATAATACAAGGGCAAATCGGTCTTTTCACCTGTGCCCTCTTCTTTATAAACAAATGCATGTTTGATATTTTGAAAAACCCTTCTCGCACCCACCCTCTTCTACTCTCACTCTACTGTGCATCCAATTGCAAAACGAATTATGCGAGTGTCGAAGATGGCAATTTGTAGATGTGGAATGGAAACAACGAAGTTGACCTCATGGACGGATCGTAACCCAGGAAGGCAATTTGTTAATTGTTCAAGATGTGGCTTCGTAAGGTGGGTTGACCCTCCGATGTGTGCTAGGGCATTGGTGGTGATTCCAGGTTTGATAAGATCAAAGAATCGATTGGAAGAGAGGATTGCGATTGCTAGTGCAGAACTGTGGAACTACCAGCTCATGTTGTTCTGTTCATGGATGTTTTTTTTGGTTTTATTTTAACCAGTAAGGTGGTTGAAGGATCTGGATGGTAATAGGATGGGGGGGGGGGGGGGGTTTGGTTTCTTTTGTACGCATCTAACTAGTTCAGGGGTTTTAGGATTGTGATGGAATGGATATTTTTGGTTTCATTTTGTTGTATGAAGTGTAACAAATTAAGTTAATGGAAATGATAATTATGTATTTTGTTATAAATCAGTGGTTTTGATGTGCATTTTCGTATGATACATTGTTATAACTGCATCTTGCAAATGGTTAGGAATGGTATTTCAAATCTACATTGTTATACATGTATCTTTTTGAGAAAGGTTTGGAGAGGGTAATTCATAAGCAAAATGTTGATAAAATCATTACAAGTCTGTGTTTAAACATGAGACTTAGTTTCAACATACTTACTGATGGAAGGTATTAACCCATACAAACATTACAAAAGACCTAATTACCATAATTTAAACAACCAAACCATAATTTAAGTTTCAAAAGACCTAACTACCCAAACATCCAACTAACTAGTTAACAGAATTTCCAACCCCCTTTCCCTTTTCTTGTGTCTTCCCCTTTGCCTGTGTCTTCCCCTTTCCCTGTGACTTCCCCTTTCCCTGTGTCTTCCCCTTTGATCCAACTTCACCAATGCCTCCCTGCCCTTTACATGTTCTGGAATTGTGCCCCTTGTTATGACACTTTGAACATGTGACTACAAGAAATTTCCTGCTCAATTTAGTGGTTTGGCTGTTGGGCTCATCAACACCTCTCCTTCTCTTCTTTTTTGGCCTCCCAACCTACACATATGCATTTATTATATTTTAAACATAAACATACATGTTGGCATTAAAAGTACATATCTAGCCTTGTTGACATAACAACCTATGTGTGATGTTTTGGTGGAGTTAAAGTGAATGGACAATCACTTTTTGGCCACATTGAATGACCATTTATTGGATAAATTTTGTTCAGATACATGGCTCTCCATGTTGATAACTTATAGCAAGGATGGACCCAATCCTCAACATCAGGGGCATCTTCTCCATTTTCAATTTTGTTCCATATAGCAGAAACAGCATGCCTACATGGGAAACCTGTAATCTCCCAGAACCTACAACTGCAACTTCTTACATTTAGGTTCACCACATACTGATCCTGCCATGTGCTTGCAACTTGGTACTTTCCTGCCCCATTATACTTAGCTACATACTTTGCTGCTTGAGTCTTAATCTCCTCTAAAATTATAGTTGCAGTATAACTTAGTTCCCCTTGACACTTATCTATTTCCTTTTGCACAACACACAATCTCTTCATGAGATACTCTCTAATATACTCTAAGCAGGTGATGATTGGTTTATCCCTACCTTCCTCTATCTAACCATTGAATACCTCACAAAGATTATTCAACAAACAATCAGTGTGTGCCCTACCTGTGAAAAACATATTCAAAAAGAGAAATTACAAATTTTATATTAAAACATAAAACTCAACAACTTCTTAATGACATACCACTGAAGTGAGATTTAGACCATGTCTCTACAGGAATCTTACACAACCAAGAATGAGCTTCATCATTCATTTTCTTCAACTCATCCATTGTATATTTAAAGTGATTTAATGCTGTTGCTCTACCACATTCCCAAACCAAGTCACTCAACTCTTTTCCTTTCCATTGTTTCTTCAAATTCTCCTGAATATGCCTCAAACAAAACCTATGTTCTGCATTGGGGAATACCTTTGCAAATGCTGGTATTATCCCCTTAACAAATGCATATATAGTCAGTTTCATTTATAAAAATAGAAAGTAAGGTACACTATGATGAGAAATAACTAGGTAATACATACCTTTTGTCTATCAGAAATGAAGGTAAAATTTGAATTTGCTCCCAATTCCAAGTCTTCTCCTAACAGTTCCATGAACCAGGTCCAAGAACTAGTTGTTTCAGCCTCTACCACTGCATATGCTACAGGGTATATTCCATTATTTGAGTCTAGACCCACAACAGTTAGTACCTGCCCAGGATATGGGCCTTTCAAGTATGTACCATCAAATCCCAGGAAATCCCTTAACCCAGCTTTGAATCCCAACTTCAATGCACCTAGACATATATATATTCTTCAAAAAGTTCTTGTAGTAGTCGACAAGCATGGTTCAGGATACACATCTATCCTAACAGTTGAACCAGGATTTGTGTTTAGCAGTTCCAAAGCATAATCCCTCAGATACCCATATTGAAGTTGGTAGTCCCCACTAATCACACGTTCAGCCAATTGCTTTGCCCTAACAACCTTTTGAACTAACATACCAAGCTCCAACTTCTTACACAGCTCCTCGTGTAAAGCTTTGATTGGAATTTTAGGGTTACTCTAACAACCTTTCATCCATATCTATTACATATGACTGGTCAACAACATGGTTGGCATGGTGGTCTAACTTAAGCTTTTTACTACACGATCCTACTTCTCTTCTACAATGTTTTTTTCTATTAAGTTCCGGTGACACACTCTCAGGTTCCAGTTCCTCAATAACAACTTTGGAAGGAGACTTAAAATAACTAGCTACCCTAGTCTGACCAATTTCAATGTAGACCTTTACAAGTCTGTGTTTAGGGACATACGAAACCAATTTAAGAACATCTTGGTCATTACCTAAAGGCAATAACCCGTAGTCTAAGGGAAATTCAGGGATACAGAAATGGTAGTAAAGAGTTTGTTCACCTTTGTACCCTAATTCTCGAACCATGTCATCGAGTTCATGGACTGAAAATAAATCAGTGTCAACGTCATCTACGTATGATACAGTACCATCGACGTATTTCCTTCCAGGTGACTTGGTGAAGACACCACTATAGTGTATCTTCAACGTGAAATAGTTATCATATCCCTCTACAAACACAAAAATAGAAAGGGTAAAGAAGATGATTTGTCTTCACGAATACATTCAAGAAAAACAAAAAACTAAAGCTTTTTTTTATGGAAAATCTTACCGTATCTCGATTGCAAGTCCTTCAAGCCCGCATTTTTTTCACGTAAACACCATATTGACATAATCATTGTCCTTTAGTGCTGTGTAAACCTTAAACCCCAATTTCGTTTCTTGGATGAGAGTGATCTGTTGAAGACGAAGTCACTGTACTCTTGGGAGATGAGGAGTGTTTGGGAGTTGACGTGAAGAAGACAGTGGCATAATCATTTCCCTCAATAAAGAAGAGGGCACAGGTGAAAAGACTGATTTGCCGTTGTATTATTTTAATGAAATAAGAGTTAACGGTGGGGTTCTAACGGTGTGAGGGATAAGGACCAACTGTCAAAAGTTTTGAAAGCACAGGGACCATCTATGAGGTTTTTAAACCACGGGGACTAAACATCAGATTTTGGGAAACCACAGGGACCATTTATGATGTTTTTTCTAAACAAAATAAAACTTATAGATGTCAGTGTGTAAGTGCACTTACAAGATGAAATCGGATACATTGTTGAGGGGCAACTCCGTAAATTACTCGAATGCAAAGGCCTTTTGGTATATCCCACACTCTCACAGTTTTATCCAGTGAAGATGATGCAATGTGAAGTCAAAGTCTGAAGTCAATATGATCATAATTAACAACAAAAATCATTATGTTATGATATTTGGTAATAAAACAAGTAGCATTAAAGAAAAGACTAAACAGCAAAATCTCATATTGGGTTTACCTTCTTGACTCAATTCTACATCCTGCTTCTGATGGTGCAGGCCTTTTTGCATTTTCTTCAGTTTTTCCGGATTTACCCTCCAAGGCCAGATGTGGATCCATTGCAATAGGTGCAACCAATTCTTCCGTTGTCTGCATCAAAGGTTCTTGTAAAACTGCATACTCAACAAACAAATATATACATATTAACAACATTTTACCCCAAAAAAAGATTTATAAAATTAAAATCAAACATGAACGCAAAGAATTCATGACATTTATATTTGTATACCTTGTGAAATTCTAATGTATCTCCTCCTTCTTTTCGAACCTCAACCATTTGCAATGAAGGTGCCACTTCAAAAATCTGAAAATAGCAATATTTTAAATTTTTAATACATCATATTTATATTAACATATATAACTTCCTTATTTTTATAACCAAAAAAATAGGAAAAAGTTCCAGTTAAATAAAATAAAAAACAAAAGTATACCTCTGTTGCAACAGATAAATGACCCTTGTGTCCGGTCTTTCCGCCTTGAAGCTTCAACTGTAGTGAAAAAAAAATTTGTTTAAAACATTAAAATACAATTTTAATGTTTTATGATTCATGCTAATGGTGCCCATTTTCATCCCTGATTTATTTTTGAGAAAAAAAATAGGTAAAGAGAAATATAATCTACTAACTTTGATTCAAAATAGAGAGTAGAATATAAGAAATTACACATACCTAACATCACTGCCCTTTCGGAATATCCGTATAGATGGATAACCTTATATGTGGTTGCTGATAACCTTGTATGATATATCTTTAAAGCATTGTATTCATCAAAATTAGGGCTTAAGGTTTAGGGTTTCTTACCTTCTACACAGGTCAACTTCTTCAGTGCAGTCAACCCTCCCCATAATGATACGGCCATCTATTTATGGATCATGTCTGGGAACACAAATGTAAGTCAGCAAGTAATAACCATTTAGTGAACATCAAGTAAAAATGGCAATCACCTGGTTCCAGAACTACTCAGGTGGCTAGGTGACTGCAACTTCATTCGATTCTCCAGCCTGGTAATAAAATTGTGATAAGCCACATAGCCTTTGCCATTGCATCTCCAATCCTACACACACCACAATTGTGCAATTCAAAAGCATAATAAACAAGTATGCATACAGGAATTGCACAAAAACCAAATCTCTATCAAATTTGAGTTTGTCGTCGTCATCATCGTTAACTTATATCCCAATTCTAGTTTCAAATATATAATTGCTAACATATACCTCAATTATAGGTTGAAACAGAGAATTACTAACCTGGTAGCCGGTGTAGGGCTTGTATTCAATAGTAATCGTAACTGGATGTAAAAAGGAAGCCGATAGTCAGAATCGGCGGTGTTGAAACTAATCGAAATTGATTAGCCTAATGGTGGTGTTCGACAACTAGCATGAGAATCCATGGAGAGAGGAAGAAGATGCACGGGGAGTGGGAGGTGAGGAAGTCGCTAGAGGAGAAGATAATGGTCGAGATTAGGGAAGGGAGAATCTCCGATCGAGAGTGAGAGAGACAGATAGAGACTAATGATTGAGTGATTGAGTGTGCGTGAACGAAACAAAGGAGGTTGTTCTCCTAATTTAAGTCGTAGAAAGATATGGGGATGACAAGTCGTCCCTACAGCCTTCCCCAAAGCGCGCCTAATCCAGTTTCCTTCCCGCTTTAACATTGTGCGACCGTTGTTGCTCCAAAAGTCAAAATAAAAATTGTCAACTATATTGAGACGACATGTCGTCCCTATAGGGTATCTATAGAGACGACATATGTCGTCCCTGTAGACCTCGTCTCTATAGAGGCTTATTGTTGTAGTGTGGTTGTGCAAACTCGTTTGCCTCCTCAACTACTAAAACGAACACAGCCGGGATGAATTTAGCCACTTCTTCAAACTCAGACTGTTTAAGATAAAGGGCAAAATTATTTTCTTTGGATTTTCTGGTATCAAGTGGAACTAACATGATATTCACGCCATCTTTCTAGAAGCTATATGTATTACGGAATCCATCGTGTTTTGTCTTCCGGTCGAATTGCCATGGCCTGCCCAAAAGGATGTGGCATGCGTCCATCGGAATGACCTCACACCAAACCTCATCAGTATATTTTTTTCCGATAGAAAAGTGTACCCAACACCGCTTACTAACTTTGAAAAAATTCCATTTTTTTAACCAAGTTAGCTGATATGGTTCGGGATGAGCTTCCGTTTTGAAGCCTAACTTGTCAACCATTTCAAGTGAAATCACGTTCTCACAACTACCCCCATCAATAATCATATTACACACTTTACCTTTCAAAGTGCACTTAGTGCGAAAAATGTTGTTGCAGAGCGAGGAATTATCATCAATGGATTGAGAAACTGCAACATTTAAAACTCGTTGAATGACTAATGCTTCTCCCTGATCAACATAGACAACTTCTTCGTGAGTCTCCAAGTCAGCCCCGTCCCCTTCGGTGTCATAACTCGGTTCTACTTCTTCATCGATAAGTGTGACTGCTTTCTGATTCGGACAGTCTCTCGCATAATGACCCGACCCTTGACATTTAAAACAACGCGGTTCTCAAACGTTACCACTGGGGGCATTACTCGTTGTTGTCTTAGGTTTCCCTTTAGTCGTTGTTGAAGGTGTTGATTTCGAAGTAGGGGTAAACCGAGTGATAGTTACCTTCCCTTTACCTTTATTTTGTTGTTTCTCCACTTTTAACGCTAGCCGACAAACATCTGAGTAAGTCATATAATGTTGCAGACTCACTACATCAGAAATCTCAGGTCGGAGACAACCTAGAAACCGTGCAATGACCTGCTCCTCCTCTTCAACCGCATCACAACGCATACGCAACCTTTCACACTCATTAATGAATTCTTCAACTGTTAACGCATGTTGAAAAAATTATGATAATCCAGAAATGCTTCCTGCCTATGGTTATCAGGTAGGAACTTTGCCTTTAACAATTTTTTCATCTTTTCCCATGTGACAACTTTGGATTTCCCAGTTAAAACCCGTTGTTTCTTTACATGATCCCACCACACTAAAGCATATTTTTGAAGCTTAATAGCAACTAGTTTCACCTTCAGATGTTCTGGTATGTCTTTAAAATCAAAGACACGTTCAACAGTACGTAACCAATCAATAAAATCATCAGGATGCACCTTACCGAAGAATTCTGGAATTTCGATCTTCATTCCAATACCTCATAATGGGTCATCACGATAACCACCCCGAAATCCTGGACGATACCTTCTGAAGGGATTTTCATCCTCATAGGGTCCCCACATGTGATCTACTTCAGTACTCTCTTCCTCCTGAAGTAATTCCAGTTCTTGAATCCTCTGTTTAAGGCGCTCAATCTCTATGTCGCGCGGATCGGGATCTTTGCCTCGTTCGGCGTTTCTACGATTACCACCCCCCGGAGGTCTTCACGACGAACAGGTTCGGCCATTAGTACCTAGCAGCTCTGATACCAAATGGTTCCTGATCGATGGCCAAACAATAAGCAAGAACAAATAATAACCGACTCCCATGTCTGGGAGAATCGCCTTTAGCTTATCAGAATAATAATAAAAAATATCTATCAAAAAAACCTCGTCTTTTGAAAACCCTAAACACCGATTATAAGTCTAACCACCTAAAAGGAAAGGAAAGAAAACTCAGCAATTACCAAAAAGGAAAACAAATCCCAAAGTTCAAAATAAAACTTATAAAATAGAAAAAGGCCATGTTCGACCCCTAAACAATGTCGTTGGTGTCATTAACTGCATCAATTACTCATATGTCTAGCATGTTCGACCCCTAAACAATGTCGTTGGTGTCATTAACTGCATCAATTACTCATATGTCTAGCATGTACACTGTGTAATTGTTGACCCAATCATACAAGATTTAAGCTTACTTGTAGATTGCTAAATTTGATTATTTTTGTTAGGTTGAAGCCAGAAAAATGTTCCAAATATTAGAAAATGAATTATGTTAACAAAGTTCAAGGGATGCACATGAGGAATCAAGGATTCTAACTACGTTTGTTGCTATAACAGGTAGTTCTTAATTCCTTTCTCTTATTTTGGATGTTTTTTAAAAGTTTTTATATTGACAAAATATTACTGATTTGGTGAATGTTAATTGGATTATAAAAAAAACTCAGGTACCATTGTTTGATTTTATTTATGATTTGAACCTATTTGTGACGTGAATGTTTATCGACATACAAAGTGGCTAAATAGGAAGCGATTATTTTGTCATGATGTTATGCTTTGCAATGTAGGGCACCTGATCCGGAGGGTAAACTTCCTAAAAAAACATTGGATATTTGGATGCAATTGGACAAGGACAATTACTTTTTTTTTTATGTTTATCTAACATACCCAAAGGTAACCATTACATTACCTACATTAACATATGTTGATTTCTATATAAAAGCATATATCTTCAGTGAACTCACCTCCTATTCTCGCTTATATATTCTTTTTGGTAGCCTAATCTCGCTTACTTTTAAATATACTTGTACATCAATCTTATTTGTGTTTGTTGTTCACGTAGATTGGATTTGATCTTCTTTTCTTTGGGAAAATTTATAACAATATAGAGCTAACAAAAATTTGGATTTAATTTTCTTTGATAATCTTAATACTTGCCTTTAATTCGGAACTCATAAGGCTTTAAAAGTAATGATGGACCAAAGAAATTACCTCTGATTTGAGTCCATGCATCAAGTGGTGCAATTTTATTTCTCCCTTTTAGTTTGATTTATTTTACCTTTAAAAATATACCTAACTATAGCAATTCTTTCAGTTTTGAATCTTATTAGATTATTTGTGTTCTTCTTATAGCATGGTGAATCATCCTAGATTAACTAAAAAAAATGTCTTGACAAAAGCTATAGCCAAATAGGGTTTGTGAATAAAAAGAAAGAGAACTATATATCTATATTGTCGTAGGATAACCTTTTGTTCATTTGAATTATTGTTGTCTTATATATTTTTTAAAATCATAAAATAATTATAGATTTAAGATATCATGGCATCAAACCATCTTGTCGTAGTTGAATATAGTTGTAGGGAAGAAGCAAGTGTAAAATAGGAGACAGAGCTTCAATAATTTTAAAGGCATAAAACCATCTTGGCATATTATGTGGTTGGAATGAGGTGAAACAAAGTATTCCTGAAGCCAAACACTCGGCTACAATTCACGAGATCACCCAATTGCATCAAATAGAACTCCTAAGCATCATACCACTACTCTTTAGGATAAAACGTCTCAATATTTGTATGACTATTTCTTTATAATTTATAAACTCTAATGTACCGTCCGAAAAATTAAGACCAAAACTTTCATTTGAATTATAAATAAACCATCAACCCAAACGTGTTTATAAAACCATACAAGAAAATTAGAGTATGCCAATCAACCAATCCAATACATCAAAGTTATATAAAGCGGAAATCATGGTGTGTGTGTGTGATGCGATCACCCCAATTTCTTCCCTTTTGATCCGAAAGTACCTAAAAGATAAACTAAAAAACCGTAACCACGAAGCTTAGTGAGTTCCCCAAAACACCACATACCATACATATCAAATATACAATGGGCCAAGCCCGGCATCGGGCCCCGCCCGACATCGGGCCCCGCCCGACATCGGGCCCCGCCCGACATCGGGCCCCGCCCGACATCGGGCCTTGCTCGGAACTGATCTATCAGTAGCATGATGGACCCCGCCTCATCACATTCATTAGGCCCCGCTTCACATCGGGCCCCGCCTGAAATTCATACAAACACATAAAACACATGCAAGAATCACTAAGATTAATAACATACGATACACTCATCAGGCCACGCCTGGCATCGGGCCTCGCCTGGTGTACATACCATATAACATACATGTAATAGTCACACAAACAACTAGCATCCTAATCATAATAAACCATGGGCTGGCATTGGTGCCTTCGACCCGCCAAGCACAGTGAGGAAACTCACCTCAAGCTGCTGAATATCTTAGATAAAAGCTCGGACTGCTGATCCGGAAAATCCCTGTGCTAACACCATCAAATAATACCTAATTAATATTTGGTCCACAACCCATAACTGGAATCCTAGTCCAATAGTCCAGAACTCAGGGTAAAAGACCGCTTTACCCTTTACTCACTTGGCCCAATAACCAAGGCCCAACCCAATAGCTCCAAAAGCCCAATATGGCCTAAAATCTTAAATGCAACCCAAATCCAATTATGGTCACAATCCAAGAAGGCTCAATGCCAAATAATATCCCAAAGTCCATATGCCTTCATCGTCTCACTGGTTAGCGTATGCTCGGCATACCTGACTCCTATGCCTTGCGTATCCAACTGATCCAAAAACAAGGCTCACACCCAGTACGCCATCCGTACTTAGGAGTACGCCCATCGTACTGGTCTGAATCCATGTTCTTGCCCAAAATCCTTAACAACTTAAGAACTTAACATCCAGTCCTCAAATCAACATCATATTAAGGCCTTAAACCATAAACTTGAAGAGCTTATGCCTTTGCATGGCTAAAAACACCGCAAAGTCCAAATCTACCATTTAAACTCCATTAAGAAGAACATCAACCTTACATGGTTGAGCTAAACCCATCAACCTAACATTTTTATGTATAAGGGACCTCATATAATCCAAGATCTATCATCCCAAGCTTCTGGAGTAGCCCATACTACCAAGCATGGCTTAAAGGACCCAAAAATGCACAAATAAAGCCCTAAATTATATCTATATTAACGAAGCATCAAGTTAAGAGTTTTATACCTCAAATAGCTTGCAAAATTGATGAAGATTCTGGAGTAGCCCATACTCCCAAGCATGGCTTAAAGGACCCAAAAATGCACAAATAAAGCCCTAAATTATATCTATAATAAGGAAGCATCAAGTTAAGAGTTTTATACCTCAAATAGCTTGCAAAATTGATGAAGATTCTGGATCTTCAAGCTCCAAGTCCACCAAAGCTTCATCTCCTTCAAAGGATCCAAAAACACCACAATATCACAACAATGGCTCACAAACACTCAAATGATGGCTAGGGTTTCATTCTTATGGTTTGGAGAAGTGGAGGTTGATCATAAGAAACTCCCAAAGCAACATAAGTTGATTAAATAGGGCACAAACCCTAAAATTTAGGATTTTTTTCCTGATAAGAGTAGGCTCAATGTACTCCCACGTACACCTAGCGTACGTGGGTGCTTCCACGTCCAACCATCAAGCCAGTATGCCCAACGTACTCGTCCAGGGACGAAAATGAAAAGAATTTACAACTAAGGGTTAAAAGTAACATCCCTAAAAATTGCAAATGTTACATCTAATAAATTATTTGGGTTCTAAGTTTTTTTTTTATTTTCCTTTGATTTAGAAGATGTATGTTTGTGAGCCGACTGATTAGGATAAGATAAACAAACATCTTGATCCATAACACAATCAATATTTTCTCATCTGCCTTCTTTGTGATAGTATACACAACGATATTCTTTTATAGAATTTTTGAAAGGAATATGCAGTGCTTTGTTGCTCCATTGTTTATGCAATAGTTTTACGGAAACACGCAATGTGTTCATGTTTCGGTTTGGAGTTGGTGGTAAAATAGAATTTTGTTATGTTTTCCTTGTAATGTTTACTAACATATGTAAAGGTTTGTGGCACTTATCCAATTTCATATAATTTACTTAAACACTATATATATATTTTGTATAGTTCACATTCAAACGGCGTTTCTCATCATTGTAACTCTTTTTTTTTCAATTTTAAATTGTATATTAATATATTTAATTTTATAATTTTTCTGCATGAATTGATTTGTGTATACTAATGTGTATTGTTTTATTTATACCTAAAGGTAGTCATAATATTTTGATGAAGAAAATATTGTTAAAAACTTCATTTAAATATTCTTATAAGTACTTAAAAAACGTTTTCATGAACCAAATCTAATAAATGGGAGCTAAACATTCTATAAATGATCTTGAATAATTTCTAAATCAATCCAAAAGCAAACCCAACATATATAACAAATGTAAAAATGATTAATATATTAAAACACACATACAACAAATGCCAAAAACGATAAATATATTAAAATACACGTCAATCAAAAAGCAAACAGACCCCTAAATTTTTTTGTTCGCCACATGTTTTTTCTTGAAGCACAAAAAAGATTATTGTTAAAACAGTTGTAGAAAGATTCTAGCCAACCTACCTAATTAATATGAGTAGCAATGCCATTAAAAAGATACACCACGTGTTTTTTTGGAAAGTAAAACGTCTCCGAGAGAAAGTTATTCACCGATGACATTTTTCCTGGTATCATACCAAATGAAAATGTTGTTTTATTTTGTTTGTTTTTGGTATAACGAACCCAACGAAAGAAAATATATACCGAATGTTAAAAATGTAAACAACAGATCTAATCACAACATCAACAGATCTTTTATTAACCGAAAATAAGATCCAATTGGTTTTCATGAACTTACAACTGAAAACTCACTACATAAACACTCACACTCAAACGTGTATAAAAGAAACTAACAGATTTAAGATTTTACAGAACAAAATCAACAAGAACATAACAAACCCTAAACAGACTAAAACGCTAATCTGAAGAAGAAGACGAGAGAACAGAGAGACTCGAATATAAGTATGTGATAAAAATGATATGAATGACCTCAAACACAGCTGAAACCAAATATATATACTTCAGGTAATATCCATGGATCAAAACGGATTATATCCGACCCAAACCTATATTCCAGGATTCGCGTGTTTCCTATGTTTACAGAATATAAGCCGCAATCCCTGCAATAACAAAACAATACACAATGCACCCAATAGCACAAATCTTACATCTTTCTCATAATAAACCTTTCTCCAATTTTACAGTTTTATCCCAGTTTAAGAATATATTCTTAATGTTAATCTTGTCATAAATAATCATACTTTCAACACCCCCTCTCAAGATGTACACTGAGAGAGGAAAACAATTTTACTCAACTTTAAATGGATCATACAACTCCAATCCAGAACACAAAAAATCATGTTGCTTTGAAGACAAAGCTTTAGTAAAAATATCAGCTCTTTGATGTTCTGAATCAATCTTTATAATTTTCAAAATTCCTTTTGAAACCCTATCTCTCACAAAAATGAACATCTACTTCAAAATGTTTAGTTTTTTCATGAAATACGGGATTAAGAGCTAGCTTAATCGCAGAATCATTATCACAAAATACATTTATAGGAAATAAATTTTAACTCCCAAATCAAAGTAAAGTTTAAGAATCCACATAACTTCACAAGTAACAGAAGCCAATATCCTGTATTCAGACTCAGTAGAAGATCTGGATATGGTGTCTTGTATTTTACTTTTCCAAGAGATTAAAGAATTCCCAAAATAAACACTAACCAGTAACAGATATTCTAGAAGTAACACATTTTGCTCAATCATCATCCACATAAGCACATAAAGAAAGATTTTGATTTTTAGAAAAACTAATGCCTCTACGATATCTCAAAACACGCATTGCAATATCCAAATGAGACTTTCTTGGAGAATGCATAAACTAACTAAGAGTTTGAACTGTAAAATATATGTCAGGTCTAGTTATAGTCAAGTAAATTAACTTGCCTATAAGTTTTTGATATTCAGTTATATTACTCAACAAAACATCCTTATCATCAATTCATTTTCAGAAATATTGAAAATTTAATTCTAAAGGAGCTCTGACTGGCTTACAGGCTAACTTCCCAAACTCATGAATTAATTCCAAACAATACTTGCGTTGAGTTAAACAAATTCCATCAAATTTATCAATAACTTCAATGCCTAAAAAGAACTTTAATTTCCCTAAATCCTTAATAAAATATTTGGATTTTAGAAAATCTTTTACTTTAGTAATCTCAAGTTCACAATTACCTATTATAACAATATCATCAATGTACACAAGCAAAAAAAAACAATAGTACCACCTTTATTTCTAACAAATAAAGAATAATAATTTATGCTTTGGAAAAAACCAAAATCAAATAAGGAAGAACAAAGCTTTTCATTCCACTTTCTAGGAGCCTGTTTTAAACCATATAATGATTTTAACAATTTACAAAAACGAGTATCACTAGGAGTATGATACCCTTGAGGAAGAGTCATATAGACATCTTCATCAAGATTCCCATAAAGGAAGGCATTACTAACATCAAGTTGATATAGTTTCCAAGAATTATTAACAGCTAAAGAAACAACAACTCTAACAGTTACCAGTTTAGCTACAGGAGAAAAAGTATCCTCGTAGTCAATACCTTCTTTCTGGCTATAACCTTTAGCCACAAGTCTGGCTTTATACCTCTCTACCTCACCATTAGCCTTATAATTAATTTTGTATACCCATTTACATCCAATGGGTTTTCGATTAGAAGGCAAATTTGTAATTTCCCAGATTTTATTTCGTTACAAAGCCTCCATTTCCTCATTCATTGCAGTTACCCGATTTGAGTCAGTAAAAGCTTCAAAAAAATTCCTTGGCACAACAGATTTATTTAAGTTTGAAACAAAACAGAAATTATCAGGATTTAATTTTGCATAGTTTAAAGTCTTTTCAATACCATACTTGTACGTGCCTTCAATAATATAATCATCAAGCCTATGAGGCATCCTAGACTCTCTACTATACCTCCTAACATAAATTTTAAGAACTATTTCCCTAAAAAGAACTAGAAACACCTGGACCAACCTCCTGAGACTAAGACATTTGTACCAAACCATCATGGCTGCTAACACTAGCTGGATCAAAAGAAATGGTTGCACTAGTGTCATCAGTTTTTGGTGGCTTATCACAGGGTACCAGTTTCAAGAACTTCATCCATATAGGATGATTGAAGAGTTTCATTATAATTAATTTTGTATACCCATTTACATCCAATGGGTTTTCGATTAGAAGGCAAATTTGTAATTTCCCAGGTTTTATTTCGGTACAAAGCCTCTATTTCCTCATTCATTGCAGTTACCTAATTTGAGTCGGTAGAAGCTTCAAAAAAATACCATGGCTCAACAGATTTATTTAAGTTTGAAACAAAACAGAAATTCTCATGATTTAATTTTGCATAGTTTAAAGTCTTTTCAATACCATACTTGTACTTGCCTTCAGTAATATAATCATCAAACCTAAGAGGCATCCTAGACTCTCTACTATACCTCCTAACATAAATACTACCAGATGGTTCAACATTTTTTGAACTATTTCCCTCAAAAGAACTAGAAACACTTGGACCAACCTCCTGAGACTGAAACATTTGTACCAAACCATCATGGCTGCTAACACTGGCTGGCTCAAAAGAAATGCTTGCACTAGTGTCATCAGTCTGGTGGCTTATCACATGGTACCAATTTCAGGAACATCATCCATATAGGAAGATTGAAGAGTTTCATCATAGGGACTTAGGTGTACAGGATCAACAAAAACAAAATCATTAAAAAATGAAAACAAATTTTCATCAATTAAATCCTTCTTCATTTTAAAAGGAAAAACATCCTCATAGAACATTACATCCCTGGAAAAGAAAACACAAGAATTATCAAGATTGTACAACTTATATCCTTTCTTTTCATTAGAATAACCAATGATAACACATTTTTCAGACCTTTCAACAAACTTATCTGATATATTTTGCTTAACAGAAAAACATAAACACCGAAACACTCTTAAATTCTCAAATTTAGGCAAACATTTGTAAATCATTTCAAAAGGAGACTTCCTTAAATTCTCAAATTTAGGCAAACATTTGTAAATCATTTCAAAAGGAGACTTCCCTTTTAAAACTGAAGTAGGAAGTCTATTTATAAAAAAACAGTTAAAACAGATTCACCCTAGAACTTAAGAGGTAAACCGGACTGAAATAAAAGAGACCAAGCTACATTCAAAAGATGTATATGTTTTCTCCACAACACCATTCTGTTGTGGGGTATAAGTACAAGTAGTTTGATGAGAAATACCATTTTCATCAAACAAAACTCTTTAAATTGAGAATTAACAAACTCAATACGATTATCTGATCTAACAATCTTAACACTCGAATTAAAATGATTCTTCAAGAAATTATAAAACACAGAAAACCAATAAAAAAACTTCAGTTTTCGATTTTAACAAATATACCCATACACCTCTGTTGAAATCATCCACAATAGTTAAGAAATATTTGAAACCATCAGTAGTAGCAACCCTATAGGGACCCAGACATCCATATGCACTAAATCACCTAAAGAAACACTCTTATCTTCACTCAAATGAAAAGAGTTCCTAGACTGCTTAGCTTTGTGACAAACATCACAAGGAGGAAGAGACTCGGACCCAAAGGACAAAACATTCTTCAGAGAATTTAAAGATTGGATAGCATGTTGACCCAATCTATTATGCCAAGTAATTTTTGAAACATAACAATTAATCCTACTTAAAGAGGCCATATTACCTGAAGAGTAACAGTCTTTAAGATAATACAACCCTCCTGATTCACTACCAGTCTCCACAGTCACCTTGGACTGTGAATCCTGAATAGAACATTTAAACTCATCAAAAACAAGTTGACATTTATTATCCTTAAAGTTTATGAACTGAAAGTAAATTAACATTGAACTCAGGAACAACTAAAACATCAAACAAAACAACAGACTCAGACAATCTCATATTCCCAATTTTGTTGATTCTAGCAAAGGATCCATTAGGATGATCTACTTTAAGATCAAGTTTTGAAACATCAACAATGTTATATAACTTAAAATCATTTTTGGTCATATGATGATTTGCACTAGAATCAACAATCCACTTCCTATTAGTAGACATAGAAGTGTTACAACAAATACCTGCCATATTTGCAGATACTTCACTTGTTGAAATTTTCTCATTAATGGGACTGAGAAACTTCGTATATTGCTCACTTGTGAGAAAAAACTTTTCAGAAGAGTTGTTAGTTTTAACATCAGAATCAGAAGAACCATTAACATCAGAAGAGACAGAGTTATTAGAAGGAAATGTCTTATTAATATTATGAGGTTCATTCTTGAATTTTAAATCTTTTGGAAAACCAATAAGTTTATAACATCTTTCAATAGTATGTCCCTTAAGACTACAGTTTTTGCATTGAAGATTAGAATTTCCACGAGACTTATTACGTTTCTGATCATTGAATTTACCAACAAAAGCAGTAACCAAAGATTAAGTGGAGGACTAAGAAATGGAACCTCCTTTTTGGTGTGATTCCTCACAAGATACAATTGAAAAAACAGATTTTACATTAGGAAGAGGTTCCATTAACAAGATGTGGCTTTTAACCTGACTGAATGTATCATCTAAACCAGACAAGAACTGCATTAGCTTCATTAACTTTGAGTGATTAACAAAGTCAGCTGAGGCTTCACATGTACATTCAGTCAAGTTAACTAATCCATCAAATTCTTTCCACAAGGCATCAACCCTACTGTAATACTCAGAGACAGATAAACCACTATGAGTAAGAGAGTTTATTTTTTGATGTATATTGAAGACAACAGAACCATCAACTTTAGAATATGTTTCACTTAGCTCAGACCAAATATCAAAAGCATTGTCACTACAGGTATGATTAGCATATAAAGACTCAGAAAAAAAACCAAGAATTCAAAAACATACCACAACATTAACACGTCCCCATCACGAATTTTAGTTCCATCCTGACTAGGTTTAGGAAAAGTTTTATCAACAAAACCTAATTTATTCCTACCTTTCAAAGCCCTAGTCATAGAACTCTTCCAAATCCTAAAATTCTCAGTACCAGTCAATTTAAAACTAATAACTGCTACTACACCATTATCAGAAGGATGTAAGAACAACAGATCATCAAAATCATAATGATCTGGACTCTTAGAGCCAGATGCAGAAGGAGTTTCCCCAACCATGACTCATTGACGATACTAAACCAGATTCTGACCACCTTTCTTGGGGTAGACAAGCTAGTATAACCACAAGACCACAACCTTGTTATCAACAAATTGTAAGAGTCACAATCAACACACAAAAAAACAATAATACAGAAGCACCCAAGAAATTAACCTGAACAAACAAGAAAAGGAAAAAGCGTGCGAAAACTTACAGAAATCCACACAATCGCTCATCAAGCAGCAAAGTAGTTTACCATTAGATCTATATAAAATAGAGTCTAACACTGAAGTAGACGTGCATTCAAATGCCAAAAACCACCAAACACCTCAGATTACACCGTTTGCGACCTTAACGTTGACCGTCGCTTAATGCTGGCTGTTAGACAGCAAGAAATTAGACCTAACGTTTACATTCAAGTGATCGTTTACTATTAAGATCGACGATGTCTGAGAGAGTTTAAACAGCCCAATACAAGCAACCAGATCAACAGATGATCAGAACAAAAGAACAAAAAAAACTTCCAACGAAGCTTCAAGAACCAAAAACAGATTGAGAAACCCTAACTCAAAACAGATCGAGAAACCCTAACTCAGAAAACTCGAAATCAAAAGAAAACGACGCAGGAGTAAACCCGCTCGGATACCACGTTAAAAAAGTAAACAACAGATCTAATAACAACATTAACAAATCTTTTATTAACTGAAAATAAGATCCACTTGGCTTTCAAGAACTTACAACTTGAAAACTCACTACATCACTCACACTCAAACGTGTATAACAGAAACTAACAGATTTAAGATTTTACAAAACAAAATTAACAAGAATAAAACAAACCCTAAACAGACCAAAACCCTAATCTGAAGAAGAAGACGAGAGAACAGAGAGACTCGAATATAAGTGTGTGATAAAATGATCTGATCACAGCTGAAACCAAATATATACTTCGGGTAATATCCATGGATCAAAACCGGATTCTATCCGACCCAAACCCATAATCAAGGATCAACGTGTTTCCTAAGTTTATAGAAAATGAGCAGCAGTCCCTGCAATAACAAAACAATACACAATACACCCAATACCACAAATCTTACATCATTATCACGATAAACCTTTCTCCAATTTTACAGTTTTAGCCCAGATTAAGAATATATGCTCAATGTTAATCTTGTCATAAATAATCATACTTTCAACACCGAACAAACACAAAAACAATCAATAGACTTAGAATGCATGTCCAATAAAGCACAAAACTTCAAAAATTTCCACCTTCGATTGACCTATCCAGTAAGTGTTTTTTTGGAATATGTTTTCTAATAACAAACTAAAATTTTGCCGCCGCTTTGTGCGGGCCCACTGCCAGTACTCAATAAGTTAGGATTGAACTTTATTTGATGAAATAAAGTGTAATTATCTGATCCATTGATTATTTCGAATTTGAAAGATGTTAGGGATTTGATTGTTTGTTGGAATAATGTTTTCAACTTATTGGATCCACATTAAATCCGTAAAAGTCCCTCCCATAGTCTTAGAAAATACATAGAC
Organism: Lactuca virosa; assembly: GCF_052849685.1. Lineage (NCBI taxonomy): Eukaryota > Viridiplantae > Streptophyta > Magnoliopsida > Asterales > Asteraceae > Lactuca > Lactuca virosa. The sequence continues at coordinate 176,439,084 of NC_136426.1, forward strand.
CATGTCCTAACCTACAACACCACATACATAATAATAAATTTACAACTTACATAGATACAAATCCCACGTCCCATATTTACAAAATTTATTCAATAATAACTCAACTCAATAGCCAAGAAAAAAAAATTTAAGATCACTATACATCTTACAAACAAAAACTCACATCGTTTACGTATATATTGATTCACGGATTCATATACGCAATTTACATAAATGTATTTACTCCTTGTTGTCAGAAGACCGGTCTTTCTTCTGTCCACCACCAAGAATACGAGATATCTGTAGACCACTGCAGAACGCTTGGTTGAAAAGCATATGTGTTTGGAATTCTGACACAAATGGAAACCATGCCAGAAATGCAACCAACCAGGGTGAATAAAAGTAACCCCATGATTATTTCATAGTATTGTGCTAGGGTTCTAATCGACGACTACAGTCCAGATCTTCGCAAAAATGGCCTCAAAGCTTGTGATATCTAACAATAGATAACAAACAACATATAAATAACACCGATTAACATCGCTAATTTTTTTAATTTTGATGATGTGGCACTGACGTGACAAGTTTATTGAGACAAGTTCATTAAGTAGTATTATGAAAACGTTGGAACAAATTTAAAGTAAATAAACCTGCCACGTCAACAAAAAGTAGAAATTCCAGTGAGGGAAAATTTTGTAAATACATTTAAAATAAAAATACTAACCAGATGTAGTCCCTGGCCAGTAGGGAGGAAGCCGAGGATTCATACGACAATATCCTTGATTGTCATGTGTGGTAGTGCAACGAATGTGATTAGAGTAGAAGCAAATGCAACAACTATAAAACCATTGATTAATCGGAATAGAAGTTGATAATCAGCACTAACAATTTTTCTCCAATATGACATGGCCTGAAATTCGATGTAAAAAGTCAAACAGATTTGATATGCTAGCCAAGCTTATGGTTATGAATTTTTATGCAAAAATGTTTCATAGATTAAAGCCAAAAAGAGACCAGGTTTATCCACGGATTATTTATAAATAGACGTACCTTTAAATTTATGTTGCTTGTCCAATAAAAGGACATGTAACTATAGAACAGAAGCAGAATACCAACGGATGCAGTATCAGAATACCTTTAAATTTTAAAGGGGAATACAAGTCAGTTGTTGAACCCTCTTGCATATTTGTTAAAAAAATTAATTATAATTATATAAATAAATATTTTTCATTCTACTTTTAGTACTTTCGCAAGAGATAGTGATGGTAGGCATGCAGATTACATACCTCTCTTACTATCACATCTTTATGGGGCGGAAGTTGTCTAGGCAGATCTTTAAGCTTCGGGCATGATGAAGTAACAAGATGTTTAAGACATGGTAGCTGTTGTAAGACCTCCGATAGTGATTCTACATCCATAAAACCTTCAAGTTCTAGAGAAACTAAAGATGGTGGAAGAAGAAAAGATGATGGAGCAACGGCATTCCTCATATATTGTGCAACTGCAAATGAAACCACTCCTGAATTTTGGCCAGATAAGTTTAGTTTAACCAATGAGGTTGGAAAATTCTGATGGCCCCACTTAAGACATGGTAGCTGTTGTAAGACCTCCGATAGTGATTCTACATCCATAAAACCTTCAAGTTCTAGAGAAACTAAATATGGTGGAAGAAGAAAAGATGATGGAGCAACGGCATTCCTCATATATTGTGCAACTGCAAATGAAACCACTCCTGAATTTTGGCCGGATAAGTTTAGTTTAACCAATGAGGTTGGAAAATTCTGATGGCCCCACTCTGACATGGGTTTATTTAGGCGACCTATAGATAGGGTACTTAAATTAGGAGGCCACAACCCACAAGGAAATGAGTAATCCAAACTTGGACAATCTTTCATAAACAGTTCTTCCAAAGATGTGAGACTTTGCAAATGCTCATGAGGAAACGACTCTAGATTCTCACAACAACCAATCTGAAGATATCTTAGACAAAAAAATTGAAGAAAACCAAAACCTTTCTCTGTAGTGGGGTGGGGGTGCTCCTGCCATGTTGAGAAGGTGAAGGATGTCATTGAACTACATTGAAAGAGTCGTAACCTCTCAACACTACGTGGACAAGTGTAACTCTCCATTACAAAATTTCGAACAATCATCACTTCTTTAATAGATTCCATGATACTCATACTCCCATATGAATTATCACTTTCTCTCCTAATGACACCAACTCTATACAATGACTTACCTCCAACGTTTGTAAACTTGGACAAATCTTGCTTGTCTTCCATTCTTGCTCTGGCCACAAGTGTCTAAGTCCATGACAATATTCAATGTTGAGATTTTCAACTGACCGAAGCTGCATTAAAATTTCTCTATGTAGTTGAGTAAGTCCTTCAACATTCGAAAGGCTCAATGCAACAAGTGATGAAGACACACTAACCATGCTTCTTAGCACCTCTTCGGAACATTCTTCTATCTTTAAAACCCGAAGTGATGGTATCAATCCAATTGATACTTCTTCTAGTCTCCCACAGTATGCTATAGAGATCTCACGAAGACGAGGAAACCATCTACCAGTTTCATTGTCTTGACCATTATTAGTTGACCATCTCTCCGAACCTCGCATATCATAAACTTCAGAACTTCAAGAGATGGAAATGAAATCCCAAGGAAAGAATCATCAGGTGCAAGAAACTCAAAACCCAAAGTCTTCACCTCATCCATCCTTTCAACAAACAATCTCTCAAGGGACGGTAGCTGTCCAAGTGTTGGTAAATGTGTACTTGTACAACCACATAATTTTAGCTCTGTTAACTGATAGAATGAAGGATCATCAATCCAACTAGGAAACCCTAAATCACAGCACAAACTGACATGCCCAACGTCCTCACCGTCGTCACCATCTCCTTTCACTCACTTAATCAACATACCAGGTTTGTTTTCTGATTTCACAAATTTTAGTTTTTGACATTTTATTTTCCCAAGTTTGATTTTGATTTCTACAATGTGGTCTTTTTCTCATCCATGCATTATATATGTCCCTAAAAATGAAATCTGTCTATTTCACCCTTTAATATTCTGGTTCGAAATTAACCCTTTTTTAACTATGTTTGTGCGTTCAACAGATGATCGTCATCCTTGAAATTGAAATCGGTAGAATGAAGAGCATGTTATCTCCGCCACCCTGATAAAAGAGGAGATAGGTGGATGACCTACTTCCCGTTGCTCCATAAGTCCTCCTGTTACACGACCCCATCTTCACATCTCCACTTCATGAACCCTAAAAGTTTGAAAGAAGGAATTAAACAAAAAAAAGGCTTTTTTTCGTCTGATTACACACAAATTGGCTCAATCCATTTCTTATTTTTTCCAGTTTGCTAACTTTGTTCCTTATAGTAGATTGTTTACTTTGTAATTGTTGGATTTTGTTTTTCAGATATAGCTGGACAAAGAATTACTTGGTGTGAGGTGAGTACCACTAAGTTCAAGAATTACTGGTGCCGGATCGATGGCCAAACAATAAGAAAGAACAAATAATAACCGACTCCCCTATCTGGGAAAATCGCCTTTAGCTGATCAGAATAATCAAAAAAAAAATATCTATCAAAAAAACCCTGTTTTCTGAAAACCCTAAACACCGATTATAAGTCTAACCACCTAAAAGGAAAGAAAACTCAGCAATCACCAAAAAGGAAAACAAATCCCAAAGTTCAAAATAAGACTTATAAAATAGAAAAAGGCCGTGTTCGACCCCTAAACAATGTCGTTGGTGTCATTAACTGCATCATCCTCCCCTTCTTTGGAAAGACTCGACCTCGAGTCTGGATAGTTGTCACCCACACCTTTTTAAGGTGATAAGTCAGCCACGTTAAAAGTAGCAGAAACATTATAGTCACCAGGCAGCTCGATTTTGTAAGCTTTTTCATTAACTTTCTTGAGCATGCGAAAAGGACCGTCGCTTTAATTTCCCAAAACGACCAGCTGGAAACCTCTCTTTATGCAAATGAATCCACACCAGATCGCCTTCTTTATATATACACTCTTGCGATTTTTATTAGTTCGATCAGCATATTGTTTGTTGTGATGAAGAATCTGTTCGCGAACTTGCTGATGTAACTGTTGAATACTCGTGGCCTGCTGTTCAGCCTCCCCGTTAGTTGGTTCAGTCACACAAATAGGTGCCAAATCAAGGGGTGTGATAGGGTTGCAACCGTACCCAACCTCAAAGGGACTCTTATCCGTCGTACGATTAATTGACCTGTTAAATGCAAACTCAACTTGTGGAAGAGTAAGATCCCACTGTTTTGGGCTGTCACCACATAAGCTTCGTAGGAGATTACCCAAACTTCGATTAGTGACATCGGTCTGCGGATGATGAGAACTACTGAATTGCAGCTTAGAACCCATCCGTGTCCATAAAGTACGCCAAAAGTGACTAACAAACTTCACATCACGGTCAGAAGTGAGTGTTTTAGGAATACCATGAAATTTAACAATCTCAGAAAAACATAACTTAGCAACTTGACTCGCATCAAGCGTCTTGGAGCACGGAACAAAATGGGCCATTTTAGAAAACCGATCAACCACGACCATCACAGAATCCTTATGACGTTGGGTACGAGGTAATCCCAATACAAAATCAAGACTAATATCTTCCCAGGGGGCGTTGGGAACTGATAATTGGGTATACAAACCTGCATTACTGCCCCGATATGACATATCCGACACCTCTCCACAATATGGTTAACATCCCTCTCCATGCGAGGCCAACAAAACTAATCATGAATGAGAGCCAAGGTCTTATCACGACCAAAATGACCCGCGAGACCACCTGCGTGGCTTTCTAATATAATGTCATCACGTAGGGAACTAAGAGGAATACATAATCGAGCCCCTCTAAATAAATAACTGTTATGCATTGAAAACTGCTAGAATGGTTTCTTGGTACATTTACGCCACACATCCTTAAAAGTAGGATCATCTCTATACAGGTCTCGGAAGGTATCAAAACCTTGAACGCGTACCTGCATAGTAGTAACCAACGAATGTCGTCGACTAAGTGCGTCAGGAACTTTATTCTGCGCTCCTGCTTTGTGTTTGATCACAACGGAAAAAAGCTTGGAGCAATTCGACCCACTTGGCATGTCGTGGATTAAGCTTGTGTTGGCCCTTGATGTATTTCAAAGCCTCGTGATCTGAAAACAAAACAAACTCAGAAGGTAATAAATAGTGTCGCCAAGTATCCAAACTTCATACGATCGCATAAAATTCTTTATCATATGTGGAGTATTTGCGACGAGTATCACTAAGCTTCTCGCTAGAGAAGGCTATGGGCCATGAATTCTGGCTCAAAACGCCACCAATACCAACACCCAAGGCATCACATTCAACCTGAAAAACTTCACTAATATTAAGTAAAGATAAAACAGGAGCCTGTGTTACCATAAGTTTCAGAAGTTCAAAAGCCGTGGTTGCTTCATCCGTCCACGAAAAACGTCATCTTTTCATACATTCGGTGACAGGAGCTATGATAGTGCTAAAATACTTGATGAAACGACGCTAAAAGGAAGCCAACCCATGAAAAATTCGGATCACATGAATCATAGTGGGGGTTGGCCAGTTAATAATAGTGTCGATCTTAGAATCATCCATCTTGATCCCATTACCAGAAACATTATATCCTAAGAAAGTCACTTCATGAACAAGAAAATGACACTTCTTACCATTAGCATATAATTTATGTTCACGCAGGACAGAAAAAAACTTGACAAAGGTGAGATAAGTGTTGCTCCATAGTTTTGCTAAAGACCAAAATATCATCAAAGTACACAACGACAAAATGACCAATATAAGGTTTAAAAATATGATTCATGAGTCTCATGAATGTACTCGGCGCATTAGAGAGGCCGAAAGGCATGACCATCCACTCGTACAGTCCGTCTCGTGTCTTGAATGCGGTTTTCCACTCGTCCCCAGGTCTCATCTAGAATCTCATGATACCCACTTCTTAAGTCAATTTTCGAGAAAACTACTGCGCCATATAATTGATCAAGTAAGTCATCAAAATGTGGAATAGGAAATCGGTACTTGATAGTGATCTTGTTAACAGCTCGACTATCAATGCACATACGAAATGTGCCGCCATGCTTAGGAACCAATAACGCAGGTACTGCACACGGGGTCATACTTTCTCTGATGAGCCCTTTGTCCAATAATTCCGTCACCCGCCTATGCAATTCCTCGTACTCCCGAGGATTCATTCGATATGCGGGCTTGTTAGGGATTGTTGAACCTGGAATAAAGTCGATGTAATGCTGAATATCCCGCACCATAGGTATTCCAGGTGGAATATCATCCGTTATAACATCAGAAAATTCGCTCAATAAGGGTTGAACATGAACGGGTACCGGTGGTGCAAACTCGTTTGCCTCCTCGACTACTAAAACGAACACAACCGGGCTGAATTTAGCCACTTCTTCAAACTCGGACTGTTTAAGATAAAGGGCAAAATTATTTTCTTGGGATTTTCTGGTATCAAGTGGAACTAACATGATATTCACGCCATCTTTCTGGAAGCTATATGTATTACGGAATCCGTCGTGTTTTGTCTTCCGGTCGAATTGCCATGGCCTGCCCAAAAGGATGTGGCATGCGTCCATCGGAATGACCTCACACCAAACCTCATCAGTATATTTTTTTCAGATAGAAAACTGTACCCAACACCGCTTACTAACTTTGAAAACATTCTGTTTTTTTTAACCAAGTTAGTTGATACGGTTCGGGATGAGCTTCCGTTTTCAAGCCTAACTTGTCAACCATTTCAAGTGAAATCATGTTCTCACAACTACCCCCATCGATAATCATATTACACACTTTACCTTTGAAAGTGCACTTAGTGCGGAAAATGTTGTTGCGGAGCCAGGAATTATCATCAATGGATTGAGAAACTACAACATTTAAAACTCGTTGAATGACTAATGCTTCTCCCCGATCAACATAGACAACTTCTTCGTGAGTCTCATTAAGTAGTATTTTGAAAATGTTGGAACAAATTAAAAAGTAAATAAACCTGCCATGTCAGCAACAAGTAGAAAATTCCACTGAGCGGTAATTTTGTAAATACAGTAAAGACAAAAATACTAACCAGAAGTATTTGTCATGTGTGGAAGTGAAACCAATGTGATTAGAGTAGAAGCAAATGCAACAACTATGAAACCATTGATTAATCGGAATAGAAGTTGATAATCAGCACTAAGGGTTTTTCTCCAATATGACATGGCCTGAAATTAGATGTAAAAAGTCAAACAGATTTGATATGCTAGCCAAGCTTATGGTTATGAATTTTTATGCAAAAATGTTTCATAGATTAAAGCTAAAAAGATACCAGGTGTTTTCACAGATTATTTATAAATAGACGTACCATACACAACTGATCAAAGTTTCTCAAAACTTATGTTGCTTGTTCAATAAAAGGACATGTAACTATAGAACAGAAGCAGAATACCAACGGATTCAGTATAAAAATACCTTTAAAATTTAAAGTGGAATACAGTTCAGTTGTAGAACCCTCTTGATATTTGAAGTACGGGGACCAATATGAACTTTTCAGAAGTTCAGGGGGCAAATAGAACTTTTACAGAAGTAAAACAGGGGCTAAATTGGAATTTTTCTGAAAAACGGGACCAAAATTGCAATTTTTCTGAAAAACACGGGCCAAACTGCACTTTCCGAAAGAACAGGGGCTAAACTGTAATTTCCAGAACTTTGGTCAGCTGCTGACGTCACTGCTGATGTCACTGCTACAGTGCTTGCTACAGTGTCGTCTTCTCCGGCGAACCCTGGTTTTTCCGGCGACTTTTCCGGCAGATTTGACCAATTTTGACCGGTGATTTGGAGGCCTTCCGGTGGTCAAAAAATTTAAAAAAATATATTTTCGGAATCCTCAGAACGAGACCTTTCCAACGGTGTACTCCGAAATTGTTTTTGAGACAAAAACATTTCGACCAAAAAACAGAGAATGCTTCCCCCGGAGCTTAACCAAGCTCTGATACCACTTGTTGGGGTTGAAACACACTTTTATTCAGAACTAGAACAAAAAAGAAGAGCTTACACGCTCAATATTACAAGAAAAAGAAACAACCCTCTAATACTTACTCTAAGTATTACACACTACACTCTCTGTTTTGTGGTGTCTTACAACTGAGGTTAGAGCCTCTATTTATACTTAAACAAGCCTACAATTACTACTGCTACCATTTATTGTGTTCATTATGTGAACATACGAAGTTGCCATTTGAGTTCTTATTGTCAACAAAGGAGGCATTCATTTGTCAACAAAAGAGGGTGGTACAGCTACTCATGGCAGGTTCACACCCAAGTAGGTTTACACTCACATTCTCCCCCTTAAACCTAACTTGGCTCGAGATTCGTCACTCCGATCATGTTTCGCATTTCACCATGTTTCACGTATGCTAAAGCCTTTGTAAAGATGTCCGCCCGTTGATCCTTCGAGTTGACATATTCCACTATAATTTGCCCACGTTCAACACATTCTCGTATGAAGTGATAACGAATGTCAATGTGTTTGCTTCGACCATGAAACACAGGATTTTTCATCAATGCGATTGCTGACTTGTTATCGACATATAAGGTGATAGGCATAATATGATGTCCCGTGAGCTCCTTCACGAGATTAGCAAGCCAAATGGCTTGACATGCTGCTGTTGTAGCTGCCATGAACTCGGCTTCACACGTGGACAAAGCAACAGTCTTTTGCTTTTGGGATTGCCAAGATATCGCATTCCTTCCCAGATAGAAAATCATTCCACTTGTGCTCTTGCTATCAACAGGGTCACCTCCAAGATCACTATCGGTAAAACCAACCAAATCTTCAATTTCACGACCTCTTCCATAGTTGATTCCATAATCAACGGTTCCTTTTACGTATCGCAAGATGTGTTTCACAACTTGGAAATGCAAAGTGGTTGGTTCCTCCATGAAACGACTTGCAATTCCAACCGAAAATGACAGGTCTGGTCGAGTGTGAGTCAAGTACCTTAAACAACCTACCACTCGCCTATATTCAGTTGGATCAACTTTTTCATCATCTTCATCCTTCTTGACCTTCAACTTAGGTTCCATTGGTGACGTTGTCGGATTGCAATCCAGCAACCCAAATTGCTCTAAAATTTTCTTTGCATAAGGCGTTTGTCGCAAAGATATTCCCCACTTCTTTTGCGAAACTTCGATTCCAAGGTAGTAAGAAAGTAATCCCAAGTCACTCATTTCGAATTCTTTCTTCATTTGTTCTTTGAATTCGACAACATCATTAGTGTTTGACCCGGTAATGATCAAGTCATCAACATAGACACCAACAATAAGAATTTTGTCTTTTGAGTTCCTTTTGTAAACAGCTGGGTCTTGTGAACTTTTTGTAAAACCAAGCATTTTTAAGCTTTTATCCAAACGAATGTTCCAAGCTCGAGGAGCTTGTCGTAGACCATAAAGAGCTTTATGAAGCTTGAACACCTTATGACTGTTTGCTCTATCAACATAACCTTCTGGTTGGGTGACATAAACCTCCTCTTTGAGATCTCCATTGAGAAAAGCCGATTTGACATCGAGATGGTGGACAACCCACCCATGTTGAGCTGCTAAGGCAAGAATGAGCCTTACGGTGTCAAGTCGTGCTACCGGTGCAAAAACTTCATCAAAGTCGACTCCTTCCTTTTGTACAAATCCTTTTGCTACAAGTCGAGCTTTATGCTTCACCACTTTTCCCAAGTTGTCTTTCTTCACTTTAAACACCCATTTCAAACCGATTGCTTTGTGTCCGGGTGGCAAATCGGTAAGTTGCCATGTCCTGTTCTTCTCGATTGCATCCAACTCTGTTTGCATAGCCTCCTGCCATGCCTTAGAGGTTACCGCCTCTTTAAAGTTCAAGGGTTGATCCGCTGCAATCATCAATAATTCTCGGGGTTCAAGGAACACATTTTCGGTTTCAGAATAAATATCGGTTAACGGACGCAATCCCCTTGGCCCAATCTCACTAGAAGGGCTTTCCATATGGGGCGAGGTTGAAGAAAACGGGGCTGAGACAGGAGTATGTGGAGCTGGTTCAGGCTCGTCAAATTCAACATATGGTTGTCCAACTTGGATAGCATCGATTCCTGGGCTGTTTGGTTGTTCCGGATTGATTTCGAGGTCATTTTGAGGTGTTTCGAGGTGTATTTGGGGTTGTGGTTCAATTATGGTAAAGGTCTTAGGAGTCGCCATCTCTTCTTCTTTGTTTTTGTACCAATTCCATTCTTCTTTTTCGTCAAAAACAACATCGCGACTAACTCGCAACTTTCGGTCTTGCGGATCAAACAAGCGGTTGCCTTTAGTTCCATCTTCCACACCTAAATACACCATCTTCTTACTTCGATCATCAAGCTTCTTCAAGTGACCACCTACAAGTTTAGCAAAAGCAACACAACCAAAAACTTTTAGATGTTCAAGGTTGGGCTTTTTGCCAAACCATGTTTCATAAGGCGTCTTGTCGGGAAGTACTTTTGTTGGCAGGCGGTTGAGAAGATAAACTGCATGTCTAACCGCTTCTCCCCAAAACTCTCGCGGAACATTTCTACCTTTGAGCAGACTTCTTGCCATGTCCATAACGGTCCGATTTCGCCTTTCTACAACTCCGTTCTGTTGAGGCGAATATGGTGTCGTAAGATGCCTTTGAATACCATTTTCTTCACAAAATAATGAGAATTCTTTTGAAGTGAACTCTCCCCCTCGGTCCGTTCGAAGTGTCTTTATTTGATAACCCGAATTCTTTTCAACCATCAACTTGAACCGTTTGAAAGCGCTCAAGGCTTGAGACTTCTCCGATAGCATGTAAACCCACATCCACCGGCTAAAATCGTCTATTAAAAGGAGAAAATATTTACTCCCTCCAACAGACGTAGGTGTGATCGGACCACATAAGTCCGCATGAACAAGTTGTAGAGGTTTTTGAGCTCGAAAAACTGCATGATCCGGGAAAGGAATTCGGGTTTGTTTGGAAAGAACGCACCCTTCACATACTTGGTTTGGGTGCTCAATCTTTGGGACTCCGATTGCCATATTCTTTTCGGACAACTTCTTTAAGGCGAGAAAGTTAACATGACCGAGTCTAGAATGCCATATCCAAGCTGGTTCGTCTTTTGTTGCTAAAAGACAAGTCGGTCTACCGGTCCTTAAAGGAGTTTTATATAACCGGTTTGGGGATCGTTTAACTCTCAAAAGTAGAGTTTTGTTTCTGTCAAACAATGTCAGATCCGACCCATCCATTATGACCCGACTCCCTTCCTCCGTCATTTGTCCAAGACTAATAATATTGTTTTTTAGACTTGGAATGAAATATACCTCATTAAGGAGTCTTTGGTCGCCATTTTTGCTATCGAATAAAATCGACCCTTTTCCCAAAATAGCGACGGTCGAACCATCCCCAAATTTCACATGGCCCGTAACGTGCTCATCTAGTTCCCGAAACTTTGAGCGGTCTCCAGTCATGTGATTGCTAGCACCGTTGTCGAGATACCATACCTCAGACTCGACTCGACTTTCTCCCGATGCAAGAAGATTAACACAAATCTTCTCTCTTAGAGACACTTTTTTGTGTGCATATTCTTGTGAGTTTGCCATCATTAAAATAGGCTCTTCTTCATTGGCTTGAGTGAGGTTTGCCTCCTCACCTCGAATCTTGTTTGGACACTCCGAAGCATAATGACCAAATTGTTCACAAGTAAAGCATTTGACTTTACTTTTATCATTTCGAGAAGGATTATGGTCATTCCGATTTGTATTGTACTCGCGACCACCTCCTTGGCCACGTCCACGACCTCGGCCTCGTCCCCGGCCTCGGTTACCATGTCCTCCTCGTCCTCTTGAAGTGTTTGACGAGTTTCTCTCGCCAGTTTGCTTCGAACGAGATGCCCACTCGGCATGTGTAAGCAATAGAGAAGGTCCTTCTTCTTTTTCTCCATAGCTTCGAAGTCTCTCTTCATGGGTCTTAAGACGACCCACAACTTCTTCCACCGTCATATTCTTCAAATCTCCGAATTGCTCGATCGATGTTACGATTTGTATAAATCGTATCGGTACGGCTCGCAAAAACTTCTTCACAACCGTAATTTCTTCAATCTTTTCACCTAGAGATCGAATACCGGTTACGATAGTATTCAATCTCATGGAAAAATCATCTACCGATTCACTGTCTTTCATCCGGATCACCTCGAAGTCACTTCTCAAGGTTTGAGCTTTAGCCTCCTTGACCCGATCGGCTCCCATGTGCATCATCTTGAGCGTTTCCCATGCTTCTTTAGCTGTGTCCTTCTCAACTAACATCAGAAGTACGTCCTCTGGAATTGCTTGATAAATAGCCGCAAGAGCCATCCGATCTTTACGTTCGTCCGTTTCTGCATTTTTAATTACATCCCATACTCCTTGTGCTTGTAAATTCACTCGCATTTTTATGGCCCACACCGCGTAGTTCATCTTCGTGAGCATTGGATAGTGTAACGTAACGCTACCGTCTTTCCCGGTCCTTTGAAAACTTTCAACTCCGGCTTAAGAAGATGACGAGGTTGGTGTAGTCATTCTTGGCATATACTTGGGCATACACGAGTAAGAATATTTTTTTTTGAAGTACGGGGACCAATATGAACTTTTCAGAAGTTCAGGGGGCAAATAGAACTTTTACAGAAGTAAAACAGGGGCTAAATTGGAATTTTTCTGAAAAACGGGACCAAAATTGCAATTTTTCTGAAAAACAGGGGCCAAACTGCACTTTCCGGAAGAACAGGGGCTAAACTGTAATTTCCAGAACTTTGGTCAGCTGTTGACGTCACTGCTGATGTCACTGCTACAGTGCTTGCTACAGTGTCGTCTTCTCCGGCGAACCCTGGTTTTTCCGGCGACTTTTCCAGCAGATTTGACCAACTTTGACCGGTGATTTGGAGGCCTTCCGGTGGTCAAAAAATTTAAAAAAATATATTTTCGGAATCCTCAGAACGAGACCTTTCCAACGGTGTACTCCGAAATTGTTTTTGAGACAAAAAAATTTCGACCAAAAAATAGAGAATGCTTCCCCCGGAGCTTAACCAAGCTCTGATACCACTTGTTGGGGTTGAAACACACTTTTATTCAGAACTAGAACAAAAAAGAAGAGCTTACACGCTCAATATTACAAGAAAAAGAAACAACCCTCTAATACTTACTCTAAGTATTACACACTACACTCTCTGTTTTGTGGTGTCTTACAACTGAGGTTAGAGCCTCTATTTATACTTAAACAAGCCTACAATTACTACTGCTACCATTTATTGTGTTCATTATGTGAACATACGAAGTTGCCATTTGAGTTCTTATTGTCAACAAAGGAGGCATTCATTTGTCAACAAAAGAGGGTGGTATAGCTACTCATGGCAGGTTCACACCCAAGTAGGTTTACACTCACAGCTGTTGTAAGACCTCTGAAAGTGATTCTATCTCCATAAAACCTTCAAGTTCTAGAGAAACTAGAGATGGTGGAAGAAGAAAAGATGATGAATCGGTGGTATTCCTCATATATTTTGCCACTGCAAGTGAAACCACTCCTGAATTTTGGCCATATAAGCTTAGTTTAACCAATGAGGTTGGAAAATTCTGATGGCCCCACTCTGACATGGGTTTATTTAGGCGACCTATAGATAGGATACTTAAATTAGGAGGCCACAACCCACAAGGAAATGAGTAATCCAAACTTGGACAATCTCGCATAAACAGTTCTTCCAAAGATGTGAGACTTTGCAAATGCTCATGAGGAAACGACTTTAGATTCTTGCAATCACCAATCTGAAGATATCTTAGACAAAAAAATTGAAGAAAACCAAAACCTTTCTCTGGAGTGGGGTGGGGGTGCTCCTGCCATGTTGAGAAGGTGAAGGATGTCATTGAACTACATTGAAAGAGTCGTAACCTCTCAACACTACGTGGACAAGTGTAACTCTCCATTACAAAATTTCGAACAATCATCACTTCTTTAATAGATTCCATGATACTCATACTCCCCATATTAATTATCTCTTTATCTCCTAATGACACCAACTCTGTACAATGACTTACCTCCAACGTTTGTAAACTTGGACAAATCTTGCATGTCTTCCATTCTTGCTCCGGCCACAAGTGTCTAAGTCCATGACAATATTCAATGTTGAGATTTGCAACTGACCGAAGCTGCATTAAAATTTCTCTATGTAGTTGAGTAAGTCCTTCAACATTCGAAAGGCTCAATGCAACAAGTGATGAAGACACACTAACCATGCTTCTTAGCACCTCTTCGGAACATTCTTCTATCTTTAAAACCCGAAGTGATGGTATCAATCCAATTGATACTTCTTCTAGTCTCCCACAGTATGCTATAGAGATCTCACGAAGACGAGGAAACCATCTACCAGTTTCATTGTCTTGACCATTATTAGTTGACCATCTCTCCGAACCTCGCATATCATAAACTTCAGAACTTCAAGAGATGGAAATGAAATCCCAAGGAAAGAATCATCAGGTGCAAGAAACTCAAAACCCAAAGTCTTCACCTCATCCATCCTTTCAACAAACAATCTCTCAAGGGACGGTAGCTGTCCAAGTGTTGGTAAATGTGTACTTGTACAACCACATAATTTTAGCTCTGTTAACTGATAGAATGAAGGATCATCAATCCAACTAGGAAACACTAAATCACAGCACAAACTGACATGCCCAACGTCCTCACCGTCGTCACCATCTCCTTTCACTCACTTAATCAACATACCATGTTTGTTTTCTGATTTCACAAATTTTAGTTTTTGACATTTTATTTTCCCAAGTTTGATTTTGATTTCTACAATGTGGTCTTTTTCTCATCCATGCATTATATATGTCCCTAAAAATGAAATCTGTCTATTTCACCCTTTAATATTCTGGTTCAGAATTTAACCCTTTTTTTAACTATGTTTGTGCGTTCAACAGATGATCGTCATCCTTGAAATTGAAATCGGTAGAATGAAGAGCATGTTATCTCCGCCACCCTGATAAAAGAGGAGATAGGTGGATGACCTACTTCCCGTTGCTCCATAAGTCCTCCTGTTACACGACCCCATCTTCACATCTCCTCTTCATGAACCCTAAAAGTTTGAAAGAAGGAATTAAACAAAAAAAGGCTTTTTTTCATCTGATTACACACAAATTGGCTCAATCCATTTCTTATTTTTTCCAGTTTGCTAACTTTGTTCCTTATAGTAGATTGTTTACTTTGTAATTGTTGGATTTTGTTTTTCAGATATAGCTGGACAAAGAATTACTTGGTGTGAGGTGAGTACCACTAAGTTCAAGAATTACGGGTGCCGGATCGATGGCCAAACAATAAGAAAGAACAAATAATAACCGACTCCCCTATCTGGGAAAATCGCCTTTAGCTGATCAGAATAATCAAAAAAAAAATATCTATCAAAAAAACCATGTTTTCTGAAAACCCTAAACACCGATTATAAGTCTAACCACCTAAAAGGAAAGAAAACTCAGCAATCACCAAAAAGGAAAACAAATCCCAAAGTTCAAAATAAGACTTATAAAATAGAAAAAGGCCGTGTTCGACCCCTAAACAATGTCGTTGGTGTCATTAACTGCATCATCCTCCCCTTCTTTGGAAAGACTCGACCTCGAGTCTGGATAGTTGTCACCCACACCTTTTTAAGGTGATAAGTCAGCCACGTTAAAAGTAGCAGAAACATTATAGTCACCAGGCAGCTCGATTTTGTAAGCTTTTTCATTAACTTTCTTGAGCATGCGAAAAGGACCGTCGCTTTAATTTCCCAAAACGACCGGCTGGAAACCTCTCTTTATGCAAATGAATCCACACCAGATCGCCTTCTTTATATATAACACGCTTGCGATGTTTATTAGTTCGATCAGCATATTGTTTGTTGTGATGAAGAATCTATTCGCGAACTTGCTGATGTAACTGTTGAATACTCGTGGCCTGCTGTTCAGCCTCCCCGTTAGTTGGTTCAGTCACACAAATAGGTGCCAAATCAAGGGGTGTGATAGGGTTGCAACCGTACCCAACCTCAAAGGGACTCTTATCCGTCGTACGATTAACTGACCTGTTAAATGCAAACTCAACTTGTGGAAGAGTAAGATCCCACTGTTTTGGGCTGTCACCACATAAGCTTCGTAGGAGATTACCCAAACTTCGATTAGTGACATCGGTCTGTCCGTCGGTCTGCGGATGATGAGAACTACTGAATTGCAGCTTAGAACCCATCCGTGTCCATAAAGTACGCCAAAAGTGACTAACAAACTTCACATCACGGTCAGAAGTGAGTGTTTTAGGAATACCATGAAATTTAACAATCTCAGAAAAACATAACTTAGCAACTTGACTCGCATCAAGCGTCTTGGAGCACGGAACAAAATGGGCCATTTTAGAAAACCAATCAACCACGACCATCACAGAATCCTTATGACGTTGGGTACGAGGTAATCCCAATACAAAATCAAGAGTAATATCTTCCCAGGGGGCGTTGGGAACTGATAATTGGGTATACAAACCTGCATTACTGCCCCGATATGACATATCCGACACCTCTCCACAATATGGTTAACATCCCTCTCCATGCGAGGCCAACAAAACTGATCATGAATGAGAGCCAAGGTCTTATCACGACCAAAATGACCCGCGAAACCACCTGCGTGGCTTTCTAATATAATGTCATCACGTAGGGAACTAAGAGGAATACATAATCGAGCCCCTCTAAATAAATAACTGTTATGCATTGAAAACTGCTAGAATGGTTTCTTGGTACATTTACGCCACACATCCTTAAAAGTAGGATCATCTCTATACAGGTCTCGGAAGGTATCAAAACCTTGAACACGTACCTGCATAGTAGTAACCAACGAATGTCGTCGACTAAGTGCATCAGCAACTTTATTCTGTGCTCCTGCTTTGTGTTTGATCACAAAGGAAAAAAGCTTGGAGCAATTCGACCCACTTGGCATGCCGTGGATTAAGCTTGTGTTGGCCCTTGATGTATTTCAAAGCCTCGTGATCTGAAAACAAAACAAACTCAGAAGGTAATAAATAGTGTCGCCAAGTATCCAAACTTCGTACGATCGCATAAAATTCTTTATCATATGTGGACTATTTGCGACGAGTATCACTAAGCTTCTCGCTAAAGAAGGCTATGGGCCGTGAATTCTGGCTCAAAACGCCACCAATACCAACACCCGAGGCATCACATTCAACCTGAAAAACTTCACTAATATTAAGTAAAAATAAAACAGGAGCCTGTGTTACCATAAGTTTCAGAAGTTCAAAAGCCGTGGTTGCTTCATCCGTCCACGAAAAACGTCCTCTTTTCATATATTCGGTGACAGGAGCTATGATAGTGCTAAAATACTTGATGAAACGACGCTAAAAGGAAGCCAACCCATGAAAAATTCGGATCACATGAATCATAGTGGGGGTTGGCCAGTTAATAATAGTGTCGATCTTAGAATCATCCATCTTGATCCCATTACTAGAAACATTATATCCTAAGAAAGTCACTTCATGAACAAGAAAATGACACTTCTTACCATTAGCATATAATTTATGTTCACGCAGGACAGAAAAAAACTTGACAAAGGTGAGATAAGTGTTGCTCCATAGTTTTGCTAAAGACCAAAATATCATCAAAGTACACAACGACAAAATGACCAATATAAGGTTTAAAAATATGATTCATGAGTCTCATGAATGTACTCGGCGCATTAGAGAGGCCGAAAGGCATGACCATCCACTCGTACAGTCCGTCTCGTGTCTTGAATGCAGTTTTCCACTCGTCCCCAGGTCTCATCCAGAATCTCATGATACCCACTTCTTAAGTCAATTTTCGAGAAAACTACTGCGCCATATAATTGATCAAGTAAGTCATCAAAATGTGGAATAGGAAATCGGTACTTGATAGTGATCTTGTTAACAGCTCGACTATCAATGTACATACGAAATGTGCCGCCATGCTTAGGAACCAATAACGCAGGTACTGCACACGGGGTCATACTTTCTCTGATGAGCCCTTTGTCCAATAATTCTGTCACCCGCCTATGCAATTCCTCGTACTCCCGAGGATTCATTCGATATGCGGGCTTGTTAGGGATTGTTGAACCTGGAATAAAGTCGATGTAATGCTGAATATCCCGCACCATAGGTATTCCAGGTGGAATATCATCCGTTATAACATCAGAAAATTCGCTCAATAAGGGTTGAACATGAACGGGTACCGGTGGTGCAAACTCGTTTGCCTCCTCGACTACTAAAACGAACACAACCGGGCTGAATTTAGCCACTTCTTCAAACTCGGACTGTTTAAGATAAAGGGCAAAATTATTTTCTTGGGATTTTCTGGTATCAAGTGGAACTAACATGATATTCACGCCATCTTTCTGGAAGCTATATGTATTACGGAATCCGTCGTGTTTTGTCTTCCGGTCGAATTGCCATGGCCTGCCCAAAAGGATGTGGCATGCGTCCATCGGAATGACCTCACACCAAACCTCATCAGTATATTTTTTTCAGATAGAAAACTGTACCCAACACCGCTTACTAACTTTGAAAACATTCCCTTTTTTTAACCAAGTTAGTTGATACGGTTCGGGATGAGCTTCCGTTTTCAAGCCTAACTTGTCAACCATTTCAAGTGAAATCATGTTCTCACAACTACCCCCATCGATAATCATATTACACACTTTACCTTTGAAAGTGCACTTAGTGCGGAAAATGTTGTTGCGGAGCCAGGAATTATCATCAATGGATTGAGAAACTACAACATTTAAAACTCGTTGAATGACTAATGCTTCTCCCCGATCAACATAGACAACTTCTTCGTGAGTCTCATTAAGTAGTATTTTGAAAATGTTGGAACAAATTAAAAAGTAAATAAACCTGCCATGTCAGCAACAAGTAGAAAATTCCACTGAGCGGTAATTTTGTAAATACAGTAAAGACAAAAATACTAACCAGAAGTATTTGTCATGTGTGGAAATGAAACCAATGTGATTAGAGTAGAAGCAAATGCAACAACTATGAAACCATTGATTAATCGGAATAGAAGTTGATAATCAGCACTAAGGGTTTTTCTCCAATATGACATGGCCTGAAATTAGATGTAAAAAGTCAAACAGATTTGATATGCTAGCCAAGCTTATGGTTATGAATTTTTATGCAAAAATGTTTCATAGATTAAAGCTAAAAAGATACCAGGTGTTTTCACAGATTATTTATAAATAGACGTACCATACACAACTGATCAAAGTTTCTCAAAACTTATGTTGCTTGTTCAATAAAAGGACATGTAACTATAGAACAGAAGCAGAATACCAACGGATTCAGTATAAAAATACCTTTAAAATTTAAAGTGGAATACAGTTCAGTTGTAGAACCCTCTTGATATTTGTTAAAAAAAATAATTATAATTATATAAATAAATATTTGTCATTATACTTTTAGTACTTTCGTAAGAGATAGTGATGGTCATGGAGATTACATACCTCTCTTACTATCACACCTTTATAGGGTAGAAGTTGTCTCAGGCAGATCTTTAAGCTTTGAGCATGATGAAGTATCAAGATGTTTAAGACATGGTAGCTGTTGTAAGACCTCTGAAAGTGATTCTATCTCCATAAAACCTTCAAGTTCTAGAGAAACTAGAGATGGTGGAAGAAGAAAAGATGATGAATCAGTGGTATTCCTCATATATTTTGCCACTGCAAGTGAAACCACTCCTGAATTTTGGCCATATAAGCTTAGTTTAACCAATGAGGTTGGAAAATTCTGATGGCCCCACTCTGACATGGGTTTATTTAGGCGACCTATAGATAGGATACTTAAATTAGGAGGCCACAACCCACAAGGAAATGAGTAATCCAAACTTGGACAATCTCGCATAAACAGTTCTTCCAAAGATGTGAGACTTTGCAAATGCTCATGAGGAAACGACTTTAGATTCTTGCAATCACCAATCTGAAGATATCTTAGACAAAAAAATTGAAGAAAACCAAAACCTTTCTCTGGAGTGGGGTGGGGGTGCTCCTGCCATGTTGAGAAGGTGAAGGATGTCATTGAACTACATTGAAAGAGTCGTAACCTCTCAACACTACGTGGACAAGTGTAACTCTCCATTACAAAATTTCGAACAATCATCACTTCTTTAATAGATTCCATGATACTCATACTCCCCATATTAATTATCTCTTTATCTCCTAATGACACCAACTCTGTACAATGACTTACCTCCAACGTTTGTAAACTTGGAAAAATCTTGCATGTCTTCCATTCTTGCTCCGGCCACAAGTGTCTAAGTCCATGACAATATTCAATGTTGAGATTTTCAACTGACCGAAGCTGCATTAAAATTTCTCTATGTAGTTGAGTAAGTCCTTCAACATTCGAAAGGCTCAATGCAACAAGTGATGAAGACACACTAACCATGCTTCTTAGCACCTCTTCGGAACATTCTTCTATCTTTAAAACCCGAAGTGATGGTATCAATCCAATTGATACTTCTTCTAGTCTCCCACAGTATGCTATAGAGATCTCACGAAGACGAGGAAACCATCTACCAGTTTCATTGTCTTGACCATTATTAGTTGACCATCTCTCCGAACCTCGCATATCATAAACTTCAGAACTTCAAGAGATGGAAATGAAATCCCAAGGAAAGAATCATCAGGTGCAAGAAACTCAAAACCCAAAGTCTTCACCTCATCCATCCTTTCAACAAACAATCTCTCAAGGGACGGTAGCTGTCCAAGTGTTGGTAAATGTGTACTTGTACAACCACATAATTTTAGCTCTGTTAACTGATAGAATGAAGGATCATCAATCCAACTAGGAAACCCTAAATCACAGCACAAACTGACATGCCCAACGTCCTCACCGTCGTCATCATCTCCTTTCACTCACTTAATCAACATACCAGGTTTGTTTTCTGATTTCACAAATTTTAGTTTTTGACATTTTATTTTCCCAAGTTTGATTTTGATTTCTACAATGTGGTTTTTTTCTCATCCATGCATTATATATGTCCCTAAAAATGAAATCTGTCTATTTCACCCTTTAATATTCTGGTTCGAAATTAACCCTTTTTTTAACTATGTTTGTGCGTTCAACAGATGATCGTCATCCTTGAAATTGAAATCGGTAGAATGAAGAGCATGTTATCTCCGCCACCCTGATAAAAGAGGAGATAGGTGGATGACCTACTTCCCGTTGCTCCATAAGTCCTCCTGTTACACGACCCCATCTTCACATCTCCTCTTCATGAACCCTAAAAGTTTGAAAGAAGGAATTAAACAAAAAAACGGCTTTTTTTCATCTGATTACACACAAATTGGCTCAATCCATTTCTTATTTTTTCCTGTTTGCTAACTTTGTTCCTTATAGTAGATTGTTTACTTTGTAATTGTTGGATTTTGTTTTTCAGATATAGCTGGACAAAGAATTACTTGGTGTGAGGTGAGTACCACTAAGTTCAAGAATTACTGGTGCCGGATCGATGGCCAAACAATAAGAAAGAACAAATAATAACCGACTCCCCTATCTGGGAAAATCGCCTTTAGCTGATCAGAATAATAAAAAAAAAAATATCTATCAAAAAAACCCTGTTTTCTGAAAACCCTAAACACCGATTATAAGTCTAACCACCTAAAAGGAAAGAAAACTCAGCAATCATCAAAAAGGAAAACAAATCCCAAAGTTCAAAATAAGACTTATAAAATAGAAAAAGGCCGTGTTCGACCCCTAAACAATGTCGTTGGTGTCATTAACTGCATCATCCTCCCCTTCTTTGGAAAGACTCGACCTCGAGTCTGGATAGTTGTCACCCACACCTTTTTAAGGTGATAAGTCAGCCACGTTAAAAGTAGCAGAAACATTATAGTGACCAGGCAGCTCGATTTTGTAAGCTTTTTCATTAACTTTCTTGAGCATGCGAAAAGGACCGTCGCTTTAATTTCCCAAAACGACCAGCTGGAAACCTCTCTTTATGCAAATGAATCCACACCAGATCGCCTTCTTTATATATAACACGCTTGCGATGTTTATTAGTTCGATCAGCATATTGTTTGTTGTGATGAAGAATCTGTTCGCGAACTTGCTGATGTAACTGTTGAATACTCGTGGCCTGCTGTTCAGCCTCCCCGTTAGTTGGTTCAGTCACACAAATAGGTGCCAAATCAAGGGGTGTGATAGGGTTGAAACCGTACCCAACCACAAAGGGACTCTTATCCGTCGTACGATTAACTGACCTGTTAAATGCAAACTCAACTTGTGGAAGAGTAAGATCTCACTGTTTTGGGCTGTCACCACATAAGCTTCGTAGGAGATTACCCAAACTTCGATTAGTGACATCGGTCTGTCCGTCGGTCTGCGGATGATGAGAGCTACTGAATTGCAGATTAGAACCCATCCGTGTCCATAAAGTACGCCAAAAGTGACTAACAAACTTCACATCACGGTCAGAAGTGAGTGTTTTAGGAATACCATGAAATTTAACAATCTCAGAAAAACATAACTTAGCAACTTGACTCGCATCAAGCGTCTTGGAGCACGTAACAAAATGGGCCATTTTAGAAAACCAATCAACCACGACTATCACAGAATCCTTATGACGTTGGGTACGAGGTAATCCCAATACAAAATCAAGAGTAATATCTTCCCAGGGGGCGTTGGGAACTGATAATTGGGTATACAAACCTGCATTACTGCCCCGATATGACATATCCGACACCTCTCCACAATATGGTTAACATCCCTCTCCATGCGAGGCCAATAAAACTAATCATGAATGAGAGCCAAGGTCTTATCACGACCAAAATACCCGCGAAACCACCTGCGTGGCTTTCTAATATAATGTCATCACGTAGGGAACTAAGAGGAATACATAATCGAGCCCCTCTAAATAAATAATTGTTATGCATTGAAAACTGCTAGAATGGTTTCTTGGTACATTCACGCCACACATCCTTAAAAGTAGGATCATCTCTATACAGGTCTCGGAAGGTATCAAAACCTTGAACGCGTACCTGCATGGTAGTAACCAACGAATGTCGTCGACTAAGTGCGTCAGCAACTTTATTCTGTGCTCCTGCTTTGTGTTTGATCACAAAGGAAAAAGCTTGGAGCAATTCGACCCACTTGGCATGCCGTGGATTAAGCTTGTGTTGGCCCTTGATGTATTTCAAAGCCTCGTGATCTGAAAACAAAAAAAACTCAGAAGGTAATAAATAGTGTCGCCAAGTATCCAAACTTCGTACGATCGCATAAAATTCTTTATCATAGGTGGAGTATTTGCGACGAGTATCACTAAGCTTCTCGCTAAAGAAGGCTATGGGCCGTGAATTCTGGCTCAAAACGCCACCAATACCAACACCCGAGGCATCACATTCAACCTGAAAAACTTCACTAATATTAAGTAAAGATAAAACAGGAGCCTGTGTTACCATAAGTTTCAGAAGTTCAAAAGTCGTGGTTGCTTCATCCGTCCACGAAAAACGTCCTCTTTTCATACATTGAGCTATGATAGTGCTAAAATACTTGATGAAACGACGCTAAAAGGAAGCCAACCCATGAAAAATTCGGATCACATGAATCATAGTGGGGGATGGCCAGTTAATAATAGTGTCGATCTTAGAATCATCCATCTTGATCCCATTACCAGAAACATTATATCCTAAGAAAGTCACTTCATGAACAAGAAAATGACACTTCTTACCATTAGCATATAATTTATGTTCACACAGGACAGAAAAAAACTTGACAAAGGTGAGATAAGTGTTGCTCCATAGTTTTGCTAAAGACCAAAATATCATCAAAGTACACAACGACAAAATGACCAATATAAGGTTTAAAAATATGATTCATGAGTCTCATGAATGTACTCGGCGCATTAGAGAGGCTGAAAGGCATGACCATCCACTCGTACAGTCCGTCTCGTGTCTTGAATGCGGTTTTCCACTCGTCCCCAGGTATCATCCAGAATCTCATGATACCCACTTCTTAAGTCAATTTTCGAGAAAACTACTGTGCCATATAATTGATCAAGTAAGTCATCAAAATGTGGAATAGGAAATCGGTACTTGATAGTGATCTTGTTAACAGCTCGACTATCAATGCACATACGAAATGTGCCGCCATGCTTAGGAACCAATAACGCAGGTACTGCACACGGGGTCATACTTTCTCTGATGAGCCCTTTGTCCAATAATTCCGTCACCCGCCTATGCAATTCCTCATACTCCCGAGGATTCATTCGATATGCGGGCTTGTTAGGGATTGTTGAACCTGGAATAAAGTCGATGTAATGCTGAATATCCCGCACCATAGGTAATCCAGGTGGAATATCCTCCGTTATAAAATCAGAAAATTCGCTCAATAAGGGTTGAACATGAACGGGTACCGGTGGTGCAAACTCGTTTGCCTCCTCGATTACTAAAACGAACACAACCGGGCTGAATTTAGCCACTTCTTCAAACTCGGACTGTTTAAGATAAAGGGCAAAATTATTTTCTTGGGATTTTCTGGTATCAAGTGGAACTAACATGATATTCACGCCATCTTTCTGGAAGCTATATGTATTACGGAATCCGTCGTGTTTTGTCTTCCGGTCGAATTGCCATGGCCTGCCCAAAAGGATGTGGCATGCGTCCATCGGAATGACCTCACACCAAACCTCATCAGTATATTTTTTTCAGATAGAAAACTGTACCCAACACCGCTTACTAACTTTGAAAACATTTCGTTTTTTTAACCAAGTTAGTTGATACGGTTCGGGATGAGCTTCCGTTTTCAAGCCTAACTTGTCAACCATTTCAAGTGAAATCATGTTCTCACAACTACCCCCATCGATAATCATATTACACACTTTACCTTTGAAAGTGCACTTAGTGCGGAAAATGTTGTTGCGGAGCCAGGAATTATCATCAATGGATTGAGAAACTGCAACATTTAAAACTCGTTGAATGACTAATGCTTCTCCCCGATCAACATAGACAACTTCTTCGTGAGTCTCATTAAGTAGTATTTTGAAAATGTTGGAACAAATTAAAAAGTAAATAAACCTGCCACGTCAGCGACAAGTAGAAAATTCCACTGAGCGGTAATTTTGTAAATACAGTAAAGACAAAAATACTAACCAGAAGTAGTCCCCAGCCAGTAGGGAGGAAGGCGAGGATGCAATCGACAATATCCTTGATTGTCATGTGTGGAAGTGAAACCAATGTGATTAGAGTAGAAGCAAATGCAACAACTATGAAAACATTGATTAATCGGAATAGAAGTTGATAATCAGCACTAAGGGTTTTTCTCCAATATGACATGGCCTGAAATTAGATGTAAAAAGTCAAACAGATTTGATATGCTAGCCAAGCTTATGGTTATGAATTTTTATGCAAAAATGTTTCATAGATTAAAGCTAAAAAGATACCAGGTGTTTTCACAGATTATTTATAAATAGACGTACCATACACAACTGATCAAAGTTTCTCAAAACTTATGTTGCTTGTTCAATAAAAGGACATGTAACTATAGAACAGAAGCAGAATACCAACGGATTCAGTATAAAAATACCTTTAAAATTTAAAGTGGAATACAGTTCAGTTGTAGAACCCTCTTGATATTTGTTAAAAAAAAATAATTATAATTATATAAATAAATATTTGTCATTATACTTTTAGTACTTTCGTAAGAGATAGTGATGGTCATGGAGATTACATACCTCTCTTACTATCACACCTTTATAGGGTAGAAGTTGTCTCAGGCAGATCTTTAAGCTTTGAGCATGATGAAATATCAAGATGTTTAAGACATGGTAGCTGTTGTAAGACCTCTGAAAGTGATTCTACATCCATAAAACCTTCAAGTTCTAGAGAAACTAGAGATGGTGGAAGAAGAAAAGATGATGAATCAGTGGTATTCCTCATATATTTTGCCACTGCAAGTGAAACCACTCCTGAATTTTGGCCATATAAGCTTAGTTTAACCAATGATGTTGGAAAATTCTGATGGCCCCACTCTGACATGGGTTTATTTAGGCGACCTATAGATAGGATACTTAAATTAGGAGGCCACAACCCACAAGGAAATGAGTAATCCAAACTTGGACAATCTCGCATAAACAGTTCTTCCAAAGATGTGAGACTTTGCAAATGCTCATGAGGAAACGACTTTAGATTCTTGCAATCACCAATCTGAAGATATCTTAGACAAAAAAATTGAAGAAAGCCAAAACCTTTCTCTGGAGTGGGGTGGGGGTGCTCCTGCCATGTTGAGAAGGTGAAGGATGTCATTGAACTACATTGAAAGAGTCGTAACCTCTCAACACTACGTGGACAAGTGTAACTCTCCATTACAAAATTTGGAACAATCATCACTTCTTTAATTGATTCCATGATACTCATACTCCCCATATTAATTATCTCTTTATCTCCTAATGACACCAACTCTGTACAATGACTTACCTCCAACGTTTGTAAACTTGGAAAAATCTTGCATGTCTTCCATTCTTGCTCCGGCCACAAGTGTCTAAGTCCATGACAATATTCAATGTTGAGATTTTCAACTGACCGAAGCTGCATTAAAATTTCTCTATGTAGTTGAGTAAGTCCTTCAACATTCGAAAGGCTCAATGCAACAAGTGATGAAGACACACTAACCATGCTTCTTAGCACCTCTTCGGAACATTCTTCTATCTTTAAAACCCGAAGTGATGGTATCAATCCAATTGATACTTCTTCTAGTCTCCCACAGTATGCTATAGAGATCTCACGAAGACGAGGAAACCATCTACCAGTTTCATTGTCTTGACCATTATTAGTTGACCATCTCTCCGAACCTCGCATATCATAAACTTCAGAACTTCAAGAGATGGAAATGAAATCCCAAGGAAAGAATCATCAGGTGCAAGAAACTCAAAACCCAAAGTCTTCACCTCATCCATCCTTTCAACAAACAATCTCTCAAGGGACGGTAGCTGTCCAAGTGTTGGTAAATGTGTACTTGTACAACCACATAATTTTAGCTCTGTTAACTGATAGAATGAAGGATCATCAATCCAACTAGGAAACCCTAAATCACAGCACAAACTGACATGCCCAACGTCCTCACCGTCGTCACCATCTCCTTTCACTCACTTAATCAACATACCAGGTTTGTTTTCTGATTTCACAAATTTTAGTTTTTGACATTTTATTTTCCCAAGTTTGATTTTTATTTCTACAATGTGGTCTTTTTCTCATCCATGCATTATATATGTCCCTAAAAATGAAATCTGTCTATTTCACCCTTTAATATTCTGGTTCGAAATTAACCCTTTTTTTAACTATGTTTGTGCGTTCAACAGATGATCGTCATCCTTGAAATTGAAATCGGTAGAATGAAGAGCATGTTATCTCCGCCACCCTGATAAAAGAGGAGATAGGTGGATGACCTACTTCCCGTTGCTCCATAAGTCCTCCTGTTACACGACCCCATCTTCACATCTCCTCTTCATGAACCCTAAAAGTTTGAAAGAAGGAATTAAACAAAAAAAAGGCTTTTTTTCATCTGCTTACACACAAATTGGCTCAATCCATTTCTTATTTTTTCCTGTTTGCTAACTTTGTTCCTTATAGTAGATTGTTTACTTTGTAATTGTTGGATTTTGTTTTTCAGATATAGCTGGACAAAGAATTACTTGGTGTGAGGTGAGTACCACTAAGTTCAAGAATTACTGGTGCCGGATCTATGGCCAAACAATAAGAAAGAACAAATAATAACCGACTCCCCTATCTGGGAAAATCGCCTTTAGCTGATCAGAATAATCAAAAAAAAAATATCTATCAAAAAAACCCTGTTTTCTGAAAACCCTAAACACCGATTATAAGTCTAACCACCTAAAAGGAAAGAAAACTCAGCAATCACCAAAAAGGAAAACAAATCCCAAAGTTCAAAATAAGACTTATAAAATAAAAAAAGGCCGTGTTCGACCCCTAAACAATGTCGTTGGTGTCATTAACTGCATCATCCTCCCCTTCTTTGGAAAGACTCGACCTCGAGTCTGGATAGTTGTCACCCACACCTTTTTAAGGTGATAAGTCAGCCACGTTAAAAGTAGCAGAAACATTATAGTGACCAGGCAGCTCGATTTTGTAAGCTTTTTCATTAACTTTCTTGAGCATGCAAAAAGGACCGTCGCTTTAATTTCCCAAAACGACCAGCTGGAAACCTCTCTTTATGCAAATGAATCCACACCAGATCGCCTTCTTTATATATAACACGCTTGCGATGTTTATTAGTTCGATCAGCATATTGTTTGTTGTGATGAAGAATCTGTTCGCGAACTTGCTGATGTAACTGTTGAATACTCGTGGCCTGCTGTTCAGCCTCCCCGTTAGTTGGTTCAGTCACACAAATAGGTGCCAAATCAAGGGGTGTGATAGGGTTGAAACCGTACCCAACCACAAAGGGACTCTTATCCGTCGTACGATTAACTGACCTGTTAAATGCAAACTCAACTTGTGGAAGAGTAAGATCCCACTGTTTTGGGCTGTCACCACATAAGCTTCGTAGGAGATTACCCAAACTTCGATTAGTGACATCGGTCTGTCCGTCGGTCTGCGGATGATGAGAGCTACTGAATTGCAACTTAGAACCCATCCGTGTCCATAAAGTACGCCAAAAGTGACTAACAAACTTCACATCACGGTCATAAGTGAGTGTTTTAGGAATACCATGAAGTTTAACAATCTCAGAAAAAGATAACTTAGCAACTTGACTCGCATCAAGCGTCTTGGAGCACGGAACAAAATGGGCCATTTTAGAA
The DNA here is from genome assembly GCF_052849685.1 of Lactuca virosa. NCBI lineage: Eukaryota > Viridiplantae > Streptophyta > Magnoliopsida > Asterales > Asteraceae > Lactuca > Lactuca virosa. The sequence goes on from NC_136426.1 coordinate 176,467,937, forward strand.
AACCGATCAACCACGACCATCACAGAATCCTTATGACGTTGGGTACGAGGTAATCCCAATACAAAATCAAGAGTAATATCTTCCCAGGGGGCGTTGGGAACTGATAATTGGGTATACAAACCTGCATTACTGCCCTGAGTCTTAGCGATATGACATATCCGACACCTCTCCACAATATGGTTAACATCCCTCTCCATGCGAAGCCAATAAAACTAATCATGAATGAAAGCCAAGGTCTTATCACGACAAAAATGACCCGCGAGACCACCTGCGTGGCTTTCTAATATAATGTCATCACGTAGGGAACTAAGTGGAATACATAATCGAGCCCCTCTAAGTAAATAACTGTACTGCATTGAAAACTGCTAGAATGGTTTCTTGGTACATTTACGCCACACATCCTTAAAAGTAGGATCATCTCTATACAGGTCTCGGAAGGTATCAAAACCTTGAACGCGTACCTGCATAGTAGTAACCAACGAATGTCGTCGACTAAGTGCGTCAGAAACTTTATTCTGTGTTCCTGCTTTGTGTTTGATCACAAAGGAAAAAGCTTGGAGCAATTCGATCCACTTGGCATGTCGTGGATTAAGCTTGTGTTGGCCCTGGATGTATTTCAAATCCTCGTGATCTGAAAACAAAACAAACTCAGAAGGTAATAAATAGTGTCGCCAAGTATCCAAACTTCGTACGATCGCATAAAATTCTTTATCATATGTAGAGTATTTGCGACGAGTATCACTAAGCTTCTCGCTAAAGAAGGCTACGGGCCGTGACTTCTGGCTCAAAACACCACCAATACCAACACCCGAGGCATCACATTCAACCTGAAAAACTTCACTAAAATTAAGTAAAGATAAAACAGTAGCCTGTGTTACCTTAAGTTTCAGTAGTTCAAAAGTCGTGGTTGCTTCATCCGTCTACGAAAAACGTCCTCCTTTCATACATTCGGTGACAGGAGCTATGATAGTGCTAAAATTCTTGATGAAACGACGTTAAAAGGAAGCCAACACATGAAAACTTCGGATCACATGAATCGTAGTGGATCTTAGAATCATCCATCTTGATCCCATTACCAGAAACGTTATATCCTAAGAAAGTCACTTCATGAACAAGAAAATGATACTTCTTACCATTAGCATATAATTTATGTTCACGCAGGACAGAAAAAAACTTGACAAAGGTGAGATAAGTGTTGCTCCATAGTTTTGCTAAAGACCAAAATATCATCAAAGTACACAACGACAAAATGACCAATATAAGGTTTAAAAATATGATTCATGAGTCTCATGAATGTACTCGGCGCATTAGAGAGGCCGAAAGGCATGACCATCCACTCGTACAGTCCGTCTCGTGTCTTGAATGCGGTTTTCCACTCGTCCCCAGGTCTCATCCAGAATCTCATGATACCCACTTCTTAAGTCAATTTTCGAGATAAATATTGCGCCATATAATTGATCAAGTAAGTCATCAAAACGTGGAATAGGAAAAAGGTACTTGATAGTGATCTTGTTAACAGCTCGACTATCAATGCACATACGAAATGCGCCGCCATGCTTAGGAACCAATAACGCAGGCACTGCACACGAGGTCATACTTTCTCTAATGAGCCCTTTGTCCAATAATTCTGTCACCCGCCTATGCAATTCCTCATACTCCCGAGGATTCATTCGATATGCAGGCTTGTTAGGGATTGTTGAACCTGGAATAAAGTCGATGTAATGCTGAATATCCCGCACCATAGGTAATCTAGGTGGAATATCATCCGGTATAACATCAGAAAATTCCCTCAATAAGGGTTGAACATGAACGGGTACCGGCACTACAAGAAACGAGACCTATAGGGACGACAAATTTCGTCTCTATAGGTTATAGAAAGTCGTCTCTATAGGTGGTTATGACGACAAGTCGTCCCTATAGCCTTTGTCGCTATAGCCCCGTCGCAATAGATAGCTTGGGTCGTCGCTATAGATATCGTCGCCATAGATACCTTTTAGAGACGACATATCGTTTTTGATGGTTCCTAGTTGTCATCCTATTGTTGGACCTATAGAGACGACATGTCGCCCCCATAGCTAGACCTATAGACACGACATGTCGTCCCCATAGCTAGACCTATAGCAACGAAATGTCATCTCTATAGATATTGTATAGAATTTACATTCAGCTTCTATTTTTTGTTTACTTTACCAGTTTTCTCAAATACAAAAAATAAATTGACCTTGCTGTCCACAACTATTTTATCTGTAAATCTTCCTGTGCTAAAAATGAATACCTGAGACAATAATTATATAAAAAAAATGAAACTTTAAAATGTACAAAATAAAACAGAATTTGACAAAAAGAAAAGAATTGATGATGAGACAACTTTTATTTGTGTGATTTTTAGAATGTACAACAGTAACTATATACAGTAACTGTATATAGTCCCTCACTTAGGCTTTCAGTTTATTTGTGTGATTTTTTTCTTAGAAATATTAATAACAGAGAAAAAATAAAATTAGAAAAGCCACATTAGCAAGTGAAGTTTTTATTACCAAAATTTCTCTGTTTGCATTGCCAACCGAAAGGAAGTTATTATTCACCTGCAATTGAAAAAAAAAAGATAATCAGTTTATACTCATTCAATCACTATATTCCTACAGGGAAGCTTAAATTACAAAATTTAGTTTGATTATTTTTACAGAAGGGCGCTTTAATATAAAAAGACAAGTCAAAGTTACAAATTTATATAAGCATTTACAGAAGAAAAATTACTAATATATGCAATATTATAAACAAAAGAAAAAACATCATAAATGGTCCATGTGGTTTCCCAAAATCTGATGTTTAGTCCCCGTGGTTTAAAAACCTCATAAGTTGAATAATCATCTGCAAATGCTTCAAATTCATCGAGTCTTACACTTTGTTGTCCATCAATATCTTCACAAATTGGTTCCTCTGCAAGATTGCCTAAATTACCCTTACACACTTCATCTATGTGCCCCATGATCACTCCTTCATTCACATCAATGACATTACTTTGTTGGCTAAGTTGAGACATAACATATGGAACAATAGTCTTTGAATTATCCTGACTTTCATCCATATCTATTACCTATGACTGGTCAACAACATGGTTGGCATGGTGGTCTAACTTAAGCTTTTTACTACACGATCCTACTTCTCTTCTACAATGTTTTTTTCTATTAAGTTCCGGTGACACACTCTCAGGTTCGAGTTCCTCAATAACAACTTTGGAAGGAGACTTAAAATAACTAGCTACCCTAGGCTGACCAATTTCAATGTAGACCTTTACAAGTCTGTGTTTAGGGACATACGAAACCAATTTAAGAACATCTTGGTCATTACCTAAAGGCAATAACCCGTAGTCTAAGGGAAATTCAGGGATACAGAAATGGTAGTAAAGAGTTTGTTCACCTTTGTACCCTAATTCTCGAACCATGTCATCGAGTTCATGGACTGAAAATAAATCAATGTCAACGTCATCTACGTATGATACAGTACCATCGACGTATTTCCTTCCAGGTGACTTGGTGAAGACACCACTATAGTGTATCTTCAACGTGAAATAGTTATCATATCCCTCTGCAAACACAAAAATAGAAAGGGTAAAGAAGATGATTTGTCTTCACGAATACATTCAAGGAAAACAAAAAACTGTAGCTTTTTTTTATGGAAAATCTTACCGTATCTCGATTGCAAGTCCTTCAAGCCCGCATTTTTTTCACGTAAACACCATATTGACAGAATCATTGTCCTTTAGTGCTGTGTAAACCTTAAACCCCAATTTCGTTTCTTGGATGAGAGTGATCTGTTGAAGACGAAGTCACTGTACTCTTGGGAGATGAGAAGTGTTTGGGAGTTGACGTGAAGAAGACAGTGGCATAATCATTTCCCTCAATAAAGAAGAGGGCACAGGTGAAAAGACCGATTTGTCGTTGTATTATTTTAATGAAATAAGAGTTAACGGTGGGGTTCTAACGGTGTGAGGGATAAGGACCAACTGTCAAAAGTTTTGAAAGCACAGGGACCATCTATGAGGTTTTTAAACCACGGGGACTAAACATCAGATTTTGGGAAACCACAGGGACCATTTATGATGTTTTTTCTAAACAAAATAAAACTTATAGATGTCAGTGTGTAAGTGCACTTACAGGATGAAATCGGATACATAGCTGAGGGGCAACTTCGTAAATTACTCGAATGCAAAGGCCTTTTGGTATATCCCACACTCTCACAGTTTTATCCAGTGAAGATGATGCAATGTGAAATCAAAGTCTGAAGTCAATATGATCATAATTAACAACAAAAATCATTATGTTATGATATTTGGTAATAAAACAAGTAGCATTAAAGAAAAGACTAAACATCAAAATCTGATATTGGGTTTACCTTCTTGACTCAATTCTACATCCTGCTTCTGATGGTGCAGGCCTTTTTGCATTTTCTTCAGTTTTTCCGGATTTACCCTCCAAGGCCAGATGTGAATCCATTGCAATAGGTGCAACCAATTCTTCCGTTGTCTGCATCAAAGGTTCTTGTAAAACTACATACTCAACAAACAAATATATACATATTAACAACATTTTACCCGAAAAAAAGATTTATAAAATTAAAATCAAACATGAACGCAAAGAATTCATGGCATTTATATTTGTATACCTTGTGAAATTCTAATGTATCTCCTCCTTCTTTTCGAACCTCAACCATTTGCAATGAAGGTGCCACTTCAAAAATCTGAAAATAGCAATATTTTAAATTTGTAATACATCATATTTATATTAACATATATAACTTCCTTATTTTTATAACCAAAAAAATAGGAAAAAGTTCCAGTTAAATAAAATAAAAAACAAAAGTATACCTCTGTTGCAACAGATAAATGACCCTTGTGTCCGGTCTTTCCGCCTTGAAGCTTCAACTGTAGTGAAAAAAAATTTGTTTAAAACATTAAAATACAATTTTAATGTTTTATGATTCATGCTAATGGTGCCCATTTTCATCCCTGATTTATTTTTGAGAAAAAAAATAGGTAAAGAGAAATATAATCTACTAACTTAGATTCAAAATAGAGAGTAGAGTATAAGAAATTACACATACCTAACATCACTGCCCTTTTGGAATATCCGTATAGATGGATAACCTTATATGTGGTTGCTGATAACCTTGTATGATATATCTTTAAAGCATTGTATTCATCAAAATTAGGGCTTCAGGTTTAGGGCTTCTTACCTTCTACACATGTCAACTTCTTCAGTGCAGTCAACCCTCCCCATAATGATACAGCCATCTATTTCTAGATCATGTATGGGAACACAAATGTAAGTCAACAAGTAATAACCATTTAGTGAACATCAAGTAAAAATGGCAATCACCTGGTTCCAGGACTACTCAGGTGGCTAGGTGACTGCAACTTCATTCGATTCTCCAGCCTGGTAATAAAATTGCGATAAGCCACATAGCCTTTGCCATTGCATCTCCAATCCTACACACACCACAATTGTGCAATTCAAAAGCATAATAAACAAGTATGCATACAGGAATTGCACAAAAACCAAATCTCTATCGAATTTGAGTTTGTCGTCGTCATCATCGTTAACTTATATCCCAATTCCAGTTTCAAATATATAATTGCTAACATATACCTCAATTATAGGTTGAAACAGAGAATTACTAACCTGGTAGCCGGTGTAGGGCTTGTATTCAATAGTAATCGTAACTGGATGTAAAAAGGAAGCCGATAGTCAGAATCGGCGGCGTTGAAACTAATCGAAATTGATTAGCCTAATGGTGGTGTTCGACAACTAGCATGAGAATCCATGGAGAGAGGAAGAAGATGCACGGGGAGTGGGAGGTGAGGAAGTCGCCAGAGGAGAAGATAATGGTCGAGATTAGGGAAGCGAGAATCTCCGATCGAGAGTGAGAGAGACAGATAGAGACTAATGATTGAGTGATTGAGTGTGCGTGAACGAAACAAAGGAGGTTGTTCTCCTAATTTAAGTCGTAGAAAGATTTGGGGATGACAAGTCGTCCCTACAGCCTTCCCCAAAATGTGCCTAATCCAGTTTCCTTCCCGCTTTAACATTGTGCGACCGTTGTAGCTCCAAAAGTCAAAATAAAAATTGTCAACTATATGGAGACGACATATGTCGTCCCTGTAGACCTCGTCTCTATAGAGGCTTATTGTTGTAGTGCGGTGGTGCAAACTCGTTTGCCTCCTCAACTACTAAAACGAACACAACCGGACTGAATTTAGCCACTTCTTGAAACTCAGACTGTTTAAGATAAAGGGCAAAATTATTTTCTTGGGATTTTCTGGTATCAAGTGGAACTAACATGATATTCACGCCATCTTTCTGGAAGCTATATGTATTACGGAATCCGTCGTGTTTTGTCTTCCGGTCGAATTGCCATGGCCTGCCCAAAAGGATGTGGCATGCGTCCATCGGAATGACCTCACACCAAACCTCATCAGTATATTTTTTTCCGATAGAAAACTGTACCAACACCGCTTACTAACTTTGAAAACATTCCGTTTTTTTAACCAAGTTAGCTGATATAGTTCGGGATGAGCTTCCGTTTTCAAGCCTAACTTGTCAACCATTTCAAGTGAAATCACGTTCTCACAACTACCCCCATCAATAATCATATTACACACTTTACCTTTCAAAGTGCACTTAGTGCGAAAAATGTTGTTGCGGAGCCAGGAATTATCATCAATGGATTGAGAAACTGCAACATTTAAAACTCGTTGAATGACTAATGCTTCTCCCGATCAACATAGACAACTTCTTCGTGAGTCTCCAAGTCAGCCCCGTCCCCTTCGGTGTCATAACTCGGTTCTACTTCTTCATCGATAAGTGTGACTGCTTTCTGATTCGGACAGTCTCTTGCATAATGACCCGACCCTTGACATTTAAAACAACGCGGTTCACAAACGTTACCACTGGGGGCATTACTCGTTGTTGTCTCAGGTTTCCCTTTAGTCGTTGTTGAAGGTGTTGATTTCGAAGTAGGGGTAAACCGAGTAATAGTTACCTTCCCTTTACCTTTATTTTGTTGTTTCTCCACTATTAACGCTAGCCGGCAAACATCTGAGTAAGTCATATAATGTTGCAGACTCACTACATCAGAAATATCAGGTCGGAGACAACCTAGAAACCGTGCAATGACCTGCTCCTCCTCTTCAACCGCATCACAACGCATACGCAACCTTTCACACTCATTAATGAATTCTTCAACTGTTAACTGTCACACCCCGAAACCGATGGCGGAAACGTTCTGGGGCGGAGGACATCATGTAAAGTATCACAACCAATGTACATAGCAAGCATAGTAAACACAACCATTACATTACATAGGAATATTTACATTCGTTTAATAGCAAAACAATACATGTTTTATAGATACATTAGTTTTAACAAAAGTAAAGACGTGACTTTTATACGCTCCGTCTTCTCCAAAAGAACGCGTGATACCTGTCTAACGGGAACCTGAGAATACAAGCAGTTTTAAAATATCAGCATAAAGCTGGTGAGTTCATAAGCATGTTTTGTAAGGAAAACCGGTTATTTAATCTTGTGATAAATACTTCATTTCCTTTAATAAAGATTGTTGTAATATCGAAAACCATTGTTACTGAGTTATGAAATACATAAGCATGTTTTCCCAGAAAATCCCATATTTTCTAACATGTAAGTTGATTTCCATAAGATGAGAAAAACCTTGACTAATCATCAATAAGTTAAGAAAACCATAAGTCATGATCCTGGAATTTCCCTCCTGTACGAAAGTAGGTAGTTTTAATACATAAAACTATAGAAGAAAGAAAGGAATCTATGACCAAAGTTAGTTTGTTTAATGCGTATTGTGAGTCGTATAACCATACTAATTTGACCTGTGACCTCCTTGACGTTCTTCAGGCGTCGTTCGATTTCCAAAATTTGTCACCCCAGGCGTGCCCGCCTAACTGTAGCTAGCAGTTTAGGTGTGGGATTGTCAGTCCCGAATAGATCTATCCACAAATTTCACGTTCTCCCTCCAGGAGACTCAGGTTATACTTTCAGAGAGGATTTACTGGTACCCCGAAGGGTATAACGAAGACAAGTCTCACAAGCTAGTATTAACTAATTCACGGGATAATTGGTCGTTATCGAATTTTGAAATCATTTGGAATAAAGTAGAGTATAAATAATTAAATACAAAGTAATTATTTAGCATGATACTCTAGATTAAACATGGATAAACTAAATCAAACATAGTTTATTTATATTGACTTTGCATGAAATCTGAATCCGTAAAACAAGTAATAAAGATCCCAAATTATTCCTATAATAATTTGAATGGTTTGATAAGTTCCACGCTGTTTTGAAAACTATGTAATTATATTCAGAAAACGTCCCTTATGCTCCGCATATTACAAAAGGGATTCAGTAATCTAAAGTTTGTCAGAAAATCGTATAATTACATCAGTTTTTAAGTTACGAAAACCTTTATGATTTGCTTGTATTCCCCCCCTGAAAAACATGAAAAACTCGGAAAAGTGTAGGGATATGAACTCACCTGACGTGGGTGTGCCGGTTAGGATGCTAGGTGACAACTTAGGACTTGAACACACACAAGGGTCCTAGGTAACATGAAGTGATACGTAATTGTATCTAATTAGTCTTTAAACTACTAATTAAGCAAGTAAATACACTCTAATGCGAGGAAACACTTTATTTCAAGTGTTAGGAATGGTATGGGTTGCATTTTAAGGAGTGTATGGTCTCGTTAAGGAGTTTACTCTTCAAGTGTAAGTCCTTAGGGGTGTTTACGGTTTCAAGACCATATCCCCCATGAGTTTACGGTCGTAAACTCATGGGAATGGGGCATTTGGGTGTTTCAAGGTCTCATGCTTCACAAAGAAGGGTCCTAGGGTTGAATCAAAGGCTTAGGAAGTGTTTGGGACCTGAAATGACCTTGGAAATGGGGTTTACGGTTTGTGAACCACTCCTTGAGGAGTTTACGGTCGTAAACACATGGGTTTACGGCCGTAAACTCATGTGTGTCCATTTTTCCGGTGTTTTGGTGGTTGTAGGTCATGCATGCAAGGTTCTAGACCCAAATATAAGCCATACAAGGTGTTAAGGGCACTTAAACACCCTTTGGAGGTGTTTACGGTTTTGGGAGACCTTCCCAAACCCTAAACTCATGTTTACACTTCTCAATCCATGTTTTAGGGTTCTAAGATCATTCAAGCAAGTTTCTAGGTCATTAGCCAAGCATTGGAAAGGTTTTGGGGCATCAAAACCCCTTTTTAGGGTGTTTACGGTTCATGAATGTTCATGGACCGTAAACTCATGTTTAGTCCCATAAAGACATGATTTTGGTGTTCTAAGTTCATGCATGCAAGTTCCTAAGCCATAGCTAAACATTAGAAGTGGTTTGGAAGGGTTTTGGGGCTTCAAAACCCCCCTTATGGGAGTTTACAGTTTTGGTAGGTGTTCCCAAACCGTAAGCACAAGTTTTTGGGGTTTTTGAGAGTTTAACCCATAGATTTGCATGCATGTTAAGTTAAACAACAAGCTAGGAAGGATTACTTACGATTTTGGAGCTTGAATGAGGTGATTCTTGATCAAAACCCGATTTTTAGAGAGAAAGTAGAGAGAGAAAGTTCCAAGGTGGGTGAAAAAGGTTCAAATGGTGGCCACTCAACCCTTATATAGGGTTGAGTTCACGGCTAGGTGGGGACCCACTTAATCCTGACATTAAACGGAGTTTAAGAATTTTACCCGATTAAATAACCGTAACTCGACTTAATCGTGAACTAGAAAACTTTTAAAAGAATATCGAGGGTGTTTCACGTGTTTCTAATGCGATTGGACACTCATGAAGTCATAATAAAAGTCTCAATTTAAATAATCTAATCCAAAATGTTAACGGAACAATTCGATAAAGACGAGTTTTATTGACAGAAACGGGTTACAGTGACGGAATAAATTTCAGGTTGTCACATTATCCCCCTGTTAGAGGGAAATTCGTCCCGAAATTTAGAATTAAGATACAAATCATGGATTTGGAAAGAGATGCGGATATTTCTGTTTCATCGAGTCTTCGCGCTCCCAAGTGAATTCGGGTCCCCGCTTGGCATTCTAGCGAACCTTCACTATCGGGATGCGGCTTTGTTTCGTTCATTTGATCTCTCGATCCATGATTTCGATTGGTTCTTCCGCAAAGTTCAGATTTTCGTTGATCTCGATCTCATCAAGAGGGATCACAAGAGTCTCATCGGAAAGACACTTTTTAAGATTAGAGACGTGGAAGACAGGGTGGATATTGCTAAGTTCATGAGGTAATGAGAGTTTGTAGGCTACGGGACCGATCCTAGGGAGGATCTCGAAGGGTCCTATGTATCTTGGATTCAGCTTTCCACGTTTTCCGAAGCGTATCATGCCTTTCCAGGGTGAGACTTTCAACAGGACACGGTCTCCAACCTGGAATTCCAAGGGTTTTCGTCGTTTATCGGCGTAGCTCTTTTGTCTATCTTGGGAGGCCTTAAGTCGTTCTCGGATTTGTACGATCTTTTCGGTAGTTTCGCGGATGATTTCTGGACCAGTGAGAGTGCTGTCAGAGACTTGACCTTTGGCAAGCTGCGTGTTGCCACCTCAGCCCAGCACAGAGGGGATCTGCACTTGCGGCCGTAGAGAGCTTCGAAGGGTGCAGCCTTGATACTGGTATGGTAACTGTTGTTGTAGGAAAATTCAACCAAAGGAAGATGAGTGTCCCACGATGCGCCGAAATCGATGACGCGGGCTCTCAACATTTCTTCTAAGGTTTGGATGGTCCTCTCACTATGTCCATTTGTTTGAGGATGGTAAGCTGTGCTCATATCCAGCTTAGTTCCAAGAGCCTTCTGTAGTGACTGCCAGAACCTCGAAGTGAACCTGCTATCTTGATCGGAAATGATGGATACAGGCACACCGTGCAGTCGGACTACTTCTTGGATGTAGATTCGCGTGAGTCTCTCCATTTTGAAGTTTTCCTTGATAGGAAGGAAGTGAGCGGATTTGGTTAGTCGGTCGACAATTACCCAAGTGGCGTCGTACCCACTCGGAGATTTGGGTAGTTTGGTAATGAAATCCATAGTAATCCTCTCCCACTTCCATTCAGGTATGTCTGGTTGTTGGAGTAGACCGGACGGTTTCTGATATTCGACATTCACCTTGGCGCAAGTCAGGCACTTGCCCACGAAGGTAGCGATCTCTGCTTTCATGTTTGGCCACCAGTATAGTTTCTTGAGATCCAGGTACATCTTATCCGAACCTGGGTGCACGGAGTATTTAGTATTGTGGGCTTCGTTCATGATAACCTCCCTGAAACCTCCGAACTTGGGGGTCCAGATTCGGTCCATGAAACAATAGACTCCGTCACTTCTGATCTCAAGATTCTTATCCATTCCTCTCAGGGCTTCGCCTGGCATGTTCTATGGTCTTAAGGCTTCCAACTAAGCCTCTTTGATTTGCGCGGATAAGTGGGAATGGATAGTCATAGTCAGTTCCTTCACTCTACGACCTGAGTACTCTTTCCGGCTGACGGCATCTGCCACCACATTGGCCTTGCCGGGATGGTAGCAGATTTCACACTCGTAATCGTTGAGTAGTTCAACCCATCGTCGTTGTCTCATGTTCAGCTCCTTCTGGTCAAGGATGTGCTGTAGACTTTTATGGTCAGTGAAGATAGTGCACTTAGTTCCGTAGAGATAATGTCTCCATATTTTCAATGCGAAGACCACTGCTCCCAATTCTAGGTCGTGCGTCGTGTAGTTGACTTCGTGAACTTTCAACTGTCTTGAGGCATAAGCAATGACTTTTCCCCGTTGCATGAGCACACAACCTAGACCCTGATTGGATGCATCACAGTAGACAACGAAGTCCTCTGTCCCTTCGGGTAGAGACAAGATAGGTTCACTGCATAGGGCCCGTTTCAATGTTTGGAACGCAGTGTCTTGCTTTTCACTCCAACAAAAGGGTACACCTTTTTGAGTTAGAGTGGTTAAGGGTTTGGCAATTCTGGAGAAATTTTGGATAAATCTGCGATAGTAGCCAGCGAGACCTAAGAATTGACGGATTCCAGTGGGTGTCTTCGGTGCTGACCAGTTCTCTATCGCTTTGATTTTGGAGGGGTCCATGTGTATGCCTTCCTCGCTTACCACGTGACCTAGGAAGGTTACTCCTCGGATCCAGAATTCACATTTGGAGAATTTCGCATACAACTTCTCCTTCCTTAAGGTTTCCAGTACTGATCTCAAGTGCTGTTTGTGATCTTCCTCGTTTCTGGAATAGACAAGTATATCATCAATGAATACGATGATGAACTTGTCCAGGAAAGGACGACACACCCAATTCATCAGGTCCATGAATACTGCCGGTGCATTGGTTAGACCGAAGGGCATAACTACGAACTCGTAGTGACCATATCGAGTCTGAAAGGCTGTTTTAGGAACATCACCCTCATGGACTCGTAGCTGATGGTACCCTGATCTTAAATCTATTTTTGAAAAGTAGCTGGCGCCTTGAAGTTGATCGAAGAGGTCTTCGATTCGAGGAAGAGGGTAACGGTTTTTGATTGTGAGCTTATTCAGCTCCTGATAATCGATACACATTCGAAAGGATCCATCTTTCTTTTTCACAAACAAGATCGGGGCTCCCCAGGGTGAGGAACTCGGTCTGATGAATCCTTTGATGAGCAGCTCATTGAGCTGACTAGATAACTCTTGCATTTCTGCTGGTGCTAATCGGTAGGGAGATTTGGCTACGGGGGTAGCTCCGGGGACTAAGTCGATACGAAACTCTACTTGGCGTTCAGGAGGGATTCCTGGGAGATCTTCTGGAAAAACATCAGGAAAGTTGCAGACTTCGGGGATGCTCTCGAGGTCTTTAACTTCCTGCTTCTCGTTAATGACGTGGGCTAGGAATGCATAACACTCCTTCCGCAGGAGTTTCTGGGCTTTGATGCACGAAATGATGCGAAGGTTTGAACTGAGTTTATCGCCGTAGATTACAACAGTTTCATCAGGAGAAAGATTGAGACGGATAGCTTTTTCGAAACAAAGGATATCAGCATGATTGGGGCTCAACCAATCCATGCCGATGATGACATCAAAGCTTTTTATGGAGACTGGCATAAGGTCGATGGGAAAAGAATGATTGTTTAGGGTAAGGGTACAGCCTACGTATATCTCGTTAGCGCTCTCTTTCTCACCGTTAGCCATCTCGACGGTAAACTTTTCGGTTAGTGGTTGGGATTTATGTTTAAGAAATTGTTTGAATGCATGACTAACAAAACTTCTTTCAGCACCAGAATCGAAAAGGATGCATGCATAAGAGTTGTCGAGGAGGAACGTACCCGTGACAACGGTGGGGTCGGCGACTGCCTCCTCTTGCCCCATAGTTAGAACTCTCCCGGTGTTGTTGGTTGTTGCTGCTTTGGGGCAGTTTCGCTTGAAATGCCCGACTTCACCGCAACCGTAGCAGGCCTGACCGACACCTGCTCCGGAAGCTTGACTGATTGGTTGGGCTGGGTTTCTGCAGTTTCGAGAAATGTGGCCCTTCTTGCCACAGTTGTTGCAGAGATTTTCACGACAAGGCCTGGAAGTACGATGGTGGTAACTGTACTTGTCGCACCAGGGGAGGGTACCAGTGTATCCACTGGTAGGAGCTTGAGTTGTAGGAGTGGCGGCAGGAGTTGTAGTAGCGTGAACTGCCACAGTTTGATGTTTCTTCGAGGATTCTTGCGAACCCTGACCCTTTCGTTTGTTCCAGAATTTCTTTCTATTTTCACCGCTCCCTTTAGCCGGTTCAGGAACGGTGGCCACTTCCTCGAGATCGTCACCATGATCAATCAGAGTTTGCGCCAAACATTTAGCGCTGTCGAAGGTGTCTGGCTTCGCAGCCAAAATATTTCCCTTGGTTGGCTGGGTCAGCCCCCAAATGAATCGTTCAATCTTTTTGCTTTCCGGGGATATCATTCCCGGACAAAGGAGTGCTAGGTCTTCAAACCTAGAAGTGTAGGTAGCAATGTCGGAACCCTTCATCCTTAGGGTCCAGAGTTCGTGTTCAAGTTTCTGCATCTCGCCCCGTGGGCAGTACTGGGCTATCATAAGTTCCTTTAGGCTTTCCCAACCCATAGCATTTGCCACCGGTAGGGTTAAGGACTTCACCCGGCCATTCCACCAGGTTAAAGCTTTATTGACGAAAGTGCAAGCGGCGAATTTCACTTTGTTGGCCTCGGAACAGGCACAAATTTCGAAAATGGACTCAATCTTTTCGAACCATTGAGTCAGAGCAATAACACCTCCCTTGTCGTCGAAAGATGTAGGTTTTGCGTTCATGAAATCCTTATAAGAGCATTCTTTCTGGCGCTCCTGACCACCCTCCTGGATTTGGGGATGCATGCCACCTCCTTGTCCACCGGATCCGCCAGGATTCATTTGTGACATCGCTGCAGCCACAGCAGCAGTAACAGCTGCCTGGAACATGACATGATCAAATTGAGGAGGAGGTGGTGGCGGAGGATTGTTGTTCTTTGAGCTGGGTCTTTTCTTTGGAGCCATCTTGATCTAAAATGATCAGGAAAGAGAGGATGGTAAGTCCTCTGGATAGAATTAAGAGATATGAAACAAGGGATATCTCATTATGGCAGTTAGAGTGTTCTACTAAGCGATAGAACAGGAAAAGTTACTAAAGCAAGTAAACTATCGATAAGGAAGGAATGAGTAGCAACATTTGGAATGAATTTCTACAATGCATTCGGTTTTGACTAAAATACTCCTATAGTATTTTGAGTTGGATGGATATTAGGTAAGTTTTAGGCCTGTTGTAACACCAAAGTCACTCCCAAGCACATGTTGGTCATGTCTCGAATAAATATAGTTGATCAGGCTATATTGACCCTAGACATGATTACATAACTGCCCAGGTTTAACCACAGTGTTGAACATCCAAAATACTTTTGTTTTGATCTTCTCCTGACACGGATTCTGGTACTCGGGTATACTTGTATACTTTTATAAAAATACTTGTATTTTAAAAGCATACTTTTAGTTTAGAGCTCTTAGGCCCCTTAGTGTTTATAGTTGTATACCATGTAAGGTTCGGTATACTTAGTTCACTATAAACAAGGGATCTGATACCAATCTGTCACACCCCGAAACTGATGGCGGAAACGTTCCGGGGCGGAGGACATCATGTAAAGTATCACAACCAATGTACATAGCAAGCATAGTAAACACAACCATTACATTACATAGGAATATTTACATTCGTTTAATAGCAAAACAATACATGTTTTATAGATACATTAGTTTTAACAAAAGTAAAGACGTGACTTTTATACGCTCCGTCTTCTCCAAAAGAACGCCTGATACCTGTCTAACGGGAACCTGAGAATACAAGCAGTTTTAAAATATCAGCATAAAGCTGGTGAGTTCATAAGCATGTTTTGTAAGGAAAACCGGTTATTTAATCTTGTGATAAATACTTCATTTCCTTTAATAAAGATTGTTGTAATATGGAAAACCATTGTTACTGAGTTATGAAATACATAAGCATGTTTTCCCAGAAAATCCCATATTTTCTAACATGTAAGTTGATTTCCATAAGATGAGAAAAACCTTGACTAATCATCAATAAGTTAAGAAAACCATAAGTTATGATCCTGGAATTTCCCTCCGGTACGAAAGTATGTAGTTTTAATACATAAAACTATAGAAGAAAGAAAGGAATATGTGACCAAAGTTAATTTGTTTAATGCGTATTGTGAGTCGTATAACCATACTAATTTGACCCGTGACCTCCTTGACATTCTTCAGGCGTCGTTCGATTTCCAAAATTTGTCACCCCAGGCGTGCCCGCCTAACTGTAGCTAGCAGTTTAGGTGTGGGATTGTCAGTCCCGAATAGATCTATCCACAAATTTCACGTTCTCCCTCCAGGAGAATCTGGTTATACTTCCGGAGAGGATTTACTGGTACCCCGAAGGGTATAACGAAGACAAGTCTCACAAGCTAGTATTAACTAATTCACGGGATAATTGGTCGTTATCGAATTTCGAAATCTTTTGGAACAAAGTAGAGTATAAATAATTAAATACAAAGTAATTATTTAGCATGATACTCTAGATTAAACATGGATAAACTAAATCAGACATAGTTTATTTATATTGACTTTGCATGAAATCTGAATCCGTAAAACAAGTAATAAAGATCCCAAATTATTCCCATAATAATTTGAATGGTTTGATAAGTTCCACGCTGTTTTGAAAACTATGTAATTATATTCAGAAAACGTCCCTTATGCTCCGCATATTACAAAAGGGATTCAGTAATCTAAAGTTTGTCAGAAAATCGTATAATTACATCAGTTTTTAAGTTACGAAAACCTTTATGATTTGCTTGTATTCCCCCCCTGAAAAACATGAAAAACTCAGAAAAGTGTAGGGGTATGAACTCACCTGACATGGGTGTGCCGGTTAGGATGCTAGGTGACAACTTAGGACTTGAACACACACAAGGGTCCTAGGTAACATGAAGTGATACATAATTGTATCTAATTAGTCTTTAAACTACTAATTAATCAAGTAAATACACTCTAATGCGAGGAAACACTTTATTTCAAGTGTTAGGAATGGTACGGGTTGCATTTTAAGGAGTGTATGGCCTCGTTAAGGAGTTTACTCTTCAAGTGTAAGTCCTTAGGGGTGTTTACGGTTTCAAGACCATATCCCCCATGAGTTTATGGCCGTAAACTCATGGGAATGGGGCATTTGGGTGTTTCAAGGTCTCATGCTTCACAAAGAAGGGTCCTAGGGTTGAATCAAAGGCTTAGGAAGTGTTTGGGACCTGAAATGACCTTGGAAATGGGGTTTACGGTTTGTGAACCACTCCTTGAGGAGTTTACGGTCGTAAACACATGGGTTTACGGCCGTAAACTAATGTGTGTCCATTTTTCATGTGTTTTGGTGGTTGTAGGTCATGCATGCAAGGTTCTAGACCCAAATATAAGCCATACAAGGTGTTAAGGGAACTTAAACACCCTTTAGAGGTGTTTACGGTTTTGGGAGACCTTCCCAAACTGTAAACTCATGTTTACACTTCTCAATCCATGTTTTAGGGTTCTAAGATCATTCAAGCAAGTTTGTAGGTCATTAGCCAAGCATTGGAAAGGTTTTGGGGCATCAAAACCCCATTTTAGGGTGTTTACGGTTCATGAATGTTCATGGACCGTAAACTCATGTTTAGTCCCATAAAGACATGATTTTGGTGTTCTAAGTTCATGCATGCAAGTTCCTAAGTCATAGCCAAACATTATTTGGAAGGGTTTTGGGGCTTCAAAACCCCCTTATGGGAGTTTACGGTTTTGGGAGGTGTTCCCAAACCGTAAACACAAGTTTTTGGGGTTTTTGAGAGTTTAACCCATAGATTTGCATGCATGTTAAGTTAAACAACAAGCTAGGAAGGATTACTTACGATTTTGGAGCTTGAATGAGGTGATTCTTGATCAAAACCCGATTTTTAGAGAGAGAGTAGAGAGAGAAAGTTCCAAGGTGGGTGAAAAAGGTTCAAATGGTGGCCACTCAACCCTTATATAGGGTTGAGTTCACGGTGGGGACCCACTTAATCCTGATATTAAACGGAGTTTAAGAATTTTACCCGATTAAATAAGCGTAACTCGACTTAGTCGTGAACTAGAAAACTTTTAAAAGAATATTGAGGGTGTTTAACGTGTTTCTAATGCGTTTGGACACTTATGAAGTCATAATAAAAGTCTCAATTTAAATAATCTAATCCAAAATGTTAACGGAACAATTCGATAAAGACGAGTTTTATTGACAGAAACGGGTTACAGTGACGGAATAAATTTCAGGTTGTCACATTAACGCACGTTGAAAAAATTATGATAATCCAGAAATGCTTCCTGCCTATGGTTATCAGGTAGGAACTTTGCCTTTAACAATTTTTTCATCTTTTCCCATGTGACAACTTTGGATTTCCCAGTTAAAACCCGTTGTTTCTTTACATGATCCCACCACACTGAAGCATATTTTCGAAGCTTAATAGCAACTAGTTTATGTCTTTAAAATCAAAGACACGTTCAACAGTACGTAACCAATCAATAAAATCATCAGGATGCACCTTACCGAAGAATTCTGGAATTTCGATCTTCATTCCAATACCTCATAATGGGTCATCACAATAACCACCCTGAAATCCTGGACGATACCTTCTGAAGGGATTTTCATCCTCATAGGGTCCCCACATGTGATCTAATTCAGTACTCTCTTCCTCCTGAAGTAATTCCAGTTCTTGAATCCTCTGTTTAAGGCGCTCAATCTCTACGTCGTGCGGATCGGGATCTTTGCCTCGTTCGGCGTTTCTACGATTACCACCCCCCGAAGGTCTTCACGACGAACACGTTCGGCCATTAGTACCTATCAGCTCTGATACCAAATGGTGCCTGATCGATGGCCAAACAATAAGCAAGAACAAATAATAACCGACTCCCATGTCTGGGAGAATCGCCTTTAGCTTATCAGAATAATAATAAAAAATATCTATCAAAAAAACCCCGTCTTTTGAAAACCCTAAACACCGATTATAAGTCTAACCACCTAAAAGGAAAGGAAAGAAAACTCAGCAATTACCAAAAAGGAAAACAAATCCCAAAGTTCAAAATAAAACTTATAAAATAGAAAAAGGCCATGTTCGACCCCTAAACAATGTCGTTGGTGTCATTAACTGCATCAATTACTCATATGTCTAGCATGTTCGACCCCTAAACAATGTCGTTGGTGTCATTAACTGCATCAATTACTCATATGTCTAGCATGTACAGTGTGTAATTGTTGACCCAATCATACAAGATTTAAGCTTACTTGTAGATTGCTAAATTTGATTCTTTTTGTTAGGTTGAAGCCAGAAAAATGTTCCAAATATTAGAAAATGAATTATGTTAAAAAAGTTCACGGGATGCGCATGAGGAATCAAGGATTCTAACTACGTTTGTTGCTATAACAGGTAGTTCTTAATTCCTTTCTCTTATTTTGGATGTTTTTTAAAAGTTTTTATATTGACAAAATATTACTGATTTGGTGAATGTTAATTGGATTATAAAAAAAACTCAGGTACCATTGTTTGATTTTATTTATGATTTGAACCTATTTGTGACGTGAATGTTTATTGACATACAAAGTGGCTAAATAGGAAGCGATTATTTTGTCATGATGTTATGCTTTGCAATGTAGGGCACCTGATCCCGAGGGTAAACTTCCTAAAAAAACATTGGATATTTGGATGGAATTGGACAAGGACAATTACTTCTTTTTTTGTTGATGTTTATCTAACATACCCAAAGGTAACCATTACATTACCTACATTAGCATATGTTGATTTCTATATGAAAGAATATATCTTCTGTGAACTCACCTCCTATTCTCGCTTATATATTATTTTTGGTAGCCTAATCCCGCTTACTTTTAAATATACTTGTACATCAATCTTATTTGTGTTTGTTGTTCACGTAGATTGGATTTGATCTTCTTTTCTTTGGGAAAATTTATAACAATATAGAGCTAACAAAAATTTGGATTTAATTTTCGCTGATAATCTTAATACTTGCCTTTAATTCGGAACTCATAAGGCTTTAAAAGTAATGATGGACCAAAGAAAGTACCTCTGGTTTGAGTCCATGCATCAAGTGGTGCAATTTTATTTCTCCCTTTTAGTTTGATTTATTTTACCTTTAAAAATATACCTAACTATAGCAATTCTTTCAGTTTTGAATCTTATTAGATTATTTGTGTTCTTCTTATAGCATGGTGAATCATACTAGATTAACTAAAAAAAATGTCTTGACAAAAGCTATAGCCAAATAGGGTTTGTGAATAAAAAGAAAGAGAATTATATATCTATATTGTCGTAGGATAACCTTTTGTTCATTTGAATTATTGTTGTCTTGTATATTTTTTAAAATCATAAAATAATTATAGATTTAAGATATCATGGCATCAAACCATCTTGCCGTAGTTGAATATAGTTGTAGGGAAGAAGCAAGTGTAAAATAGGAGACAGAGCTTCAATAATTTTAAAGGCATAAAACCATCTTGGCATATTATGTGGTTGGAATGAGGTGAAACAAAGTATTCCTGAAGCCAAACACTCCGCTACAATTCACGTGATCACCCAATTGCATCAAATAGAACCCCTAAGCATCATACCACTACTCTTTAGGATAAAACGACTCAATATTTGTATGACTATTTCTTTATAATTTATAAACTCCAATGTACCGTCCGAAAAATTAAGACCAAAACTTTCATTTGAATTATAAATAAACCATCAACCCAAACGTGTTTATAAAACCATACAAGAAAATTAGAGTATGCCAATCAACCAATCCAATACATCAAAGTTATATAAAGCGGAAATCATGGTGTGTGTGTGATGCGATCACCCCAATTTCTTCCCTTTTGATCCGGAAGTACCTAAAAGATAAACTGAAAACCGTAAGCATGAAGCTTAGTGAGTTCCCCAAAACACCACATACCATACATATCAAATATACAATGGGCCATGCCCGGCATCGGGCCCCGCCCGACATCGAGCCTTGCTCGGAACTGATCTATCAGTAGCATGATGGGCCCCGCCTCATCACATTCATTAGGCCCCGCTTCACATCGGGCCCCGCCCGGCATTCATACAAACACATAAAACACATGCAAGAATCACTAAGATAAATAACATACGATACACTCATCAGGCCACGCCTGGCATCGGGCCTCGCCTGGTGTACATACTATATAACATACATGTAATAGTTACACAGACAACTAGCATCCTAATCATAATAAACCATGGGTTGGCATTGGTGCCTTCGACGCGCCAAGCACAGTGAGGAAACTCACCTCAAGCTGCTGAATATCTCAGATAAAAGCTCGGACTGCTGATCCGGAAAATCCCTGTGCTAACACCATCAAATAATACCTAATTACTATTTGGTCCACAACCCATAACTGGAATCCTAGTCCAATAGTCCAGAACTCAGGGTAAAAGACTGCTTTACCTTTTCCTCACTTGGCCCAATAACCAAGGCCCAACCTAATAGCTCCAAAAGCCCAATATGGCCTAAAATCTTAAATGCAACCCAAATCCAATTATGGTCACAATCCAAGAAGGCCCAATGCCAAATAATATCCCAAAGTCCATATGCCTTCATCGTCTTACTGGTTAGCTTATGCTCGGCATACCTGACTCCTATGCCTTGCGTATCCAACTGATCCAAAAACAAGGCTCACACCCAGTACGCCATCCGTACTTAGGAGTACGCCCAACGTACCGGTCTGAATCCATGTTTTTGCCCAAAATCCTTAACAACTTAAGAACTTAACATCCAGTCCTCAAATCAACATCATATTAGGGCCTTAAACCATAAACTCGAAGAGCTTATGCCTTTGCATGGCTAAAAACACCGCAAAGTCCAAATCTACCATTTAAACTCCATTAAGAAGAACATCAACCTTACATGGTTGAGCTAAACCCATCAACCTAACATTTTTATGTACAAGGGACCTCATAGAATCCAAGATCTATCATCCCAAGCTTCTGGAGTAGCCCATGCTCCCAAGCATGGCTTAAAGGACCCAAAAATGCACAAATAAAGCCCTAAATTATATCTATATTAAGGAAGCATCAAGTTAAGAGTTTTATACCTCAAATAGCTTGCAAAATTGATGAAGATTCTGGAGTAGCCCATACTCCCAAGCATGGCTTAAAGGACCCAAAAATGCACAAATAAAGCCCTAAATTATATCTATATTAAGGAAGCATCAAGTTAAGAGTTTTATACCTCAAATAGCTTGCAAAATTGATGAAGATTCTGGATCTTCAAGCTCCAAGTCCACCAAAGATTCACCTCCTTCAAAGGATCCAAAAACACCACAATATCACCACAATGGCTCACAAACACTCAAATGATGGCTAGGGTTTCATTCTTATGGTTTGGAGAAGTGGAGGTTGATCATAAGAAACTCCCAAAGCAACATAAGTTGATTAAATAGGGCACAAACCCTAAAATATAGGATTTTTTTCCTGATAAGAGTAGGCTCAATGTACTCCCACGTACACCTAGCGTACGTGGGTGCTTCCACGTCCAACCATCAAGCCAGTATGCCCAACGTACTCGTCTAGGGACGAAAATGAAAAGAATTTACAACTAAGGGTTAAAAGTAACATCCCTAAAAATTGCAAATTTTACATTTAATAAATTATTTGGGTTCTAAGTTTTTTTTATTTTCCTTTGATTTAGAAGATGTATGTTTGTGAGCCGACTGATTAGGATAAGATAAACAAACATCTTGATCCATAACACAATCAATATTTTCTCATCTGCCTTCTTTGTGATAGTATACACAACGATATTCTTTTATAGAATTTTTGAAAGGAATATGCAGTGCTTTGTTGCTCCATTGTTTATGCAATAGTTTTACGGAAACACACAATGTGTTCATGTTCCGGTTTGGAGTTGGTGGTAAAATAGAATTTTGTTATTTTTTTCCTTGTAATGTTTACTAACATATGTAAAGGTTTGTGGCACTTATCCAATTTCATATAATTTACTTAAACACTCCATATATATGTTGTATAGTTCACATTCAAACGGCATTTCTCATCATTGTAACTCTTTTTTTTTCAATTTTAAATTGTATATTAATATATTTAATTTTATAATTTTTCTGCATGAATTGATTTGTGTATACTAATGTGTATTGTTTTATTTATACCTAAAGGTAGTCATAATATTTTGATGAAGAAAATATTGTTACAAACTTCATTTAAATATTCTTATAAGTACTTAAAAAAAGTTTTCATGAACCAAATCTAATAAATGGGAGCTAAACATTCTATAAATGATCTTGAATAATTTCTAAATCAATCCAAAAGCAAACCAAACATATATAACAAATGCAAAAATGATTAATATATTAAAACACACATTCAACAAATGCCAAAAACGATAAATATATTAAAATACACGTCAATCAAAAAGCAAACAGACCCCTAAATATTTTTGTTCGCCACATGTTTTTTCTTGAAGCACAAAAAAGATTATTGTAAAAACAGTTGTAGAAAGAATCTAGCCAAAACCTATAAAATCAACAAAGAGCTAGAATAGCGTCTTAAAACCAACCTACCTAATTAATATGAGTAGCAATGCCATTAAAAAGATACACCATGTGTTTTTTTGGAATGTAAAACGTCTCCGAGAGAAAGCTATTCACCGATGACATTTTTCCTGGTATCATACCAAATGAAAATGTTGTTTTATTTTGTTTGTTTTTGGTATAACGAACCCAACGAAAGAAAATATATACCGAATGTTAAAAATGTAAACAACAGATCTAATCACAACATCAACAGATCTTTTATTAACCGAAAATAAGATCCAATTGGTTTTCAAGAACTTACAACTGAAAACTCACTACATAAACACTCACACTCAAACATGTATAAAAGAAACTAACAGATTTAAGATTTTACAGAACAAAATCAACAAGAACATAACAAACCCTAAACAGACCAAAACGTTAATCTGAAGAAGAAGACGAGAGAACAGAGAGACTCGAATATAAGTGTGTGATAAAAATGATATGAATGACCTCAAACACAGCTGAAACCAAATATATATACTTCAGGTAATATCCATGGATCAAAACGGATTATATCCGACCCAAACCCATATTCCAGGATTCGCGTGTTTCCTATGTTTACAGAATATAAGCCGCAGTCCATGCAATAACAAAACAATACACAATGCACCCAATAGCACAAATCTTACATCTTTCTCATAATAAACCTTTCTCCAATTTTACAGTTTTATCCCAGTTTAAGAATATATTTTTAATGTTAATCTTGTCATAAATAATCATACTTTCAACACCCCCTCTCAAGATGAACACTCAGAGAGGAAAACAATTTTACTCAACTTTAAATGGATCATACAACTCCAATCCAGAACATAAAAAATCATGTTGCTTTGAAGACAAAGCTTTAGTAAAAATATCAGCTCTTTGATGTTCTGAATCAATCTTTATAATTTTCAAAATTCCTTTTGAAACCCTATCTCACACAAAAATGAACATCTACTTCAAAATGTTTAGTTTTTTCATGAAATACAGGATTAAGAGCTAACTTAATAGCAGAATCATTATCATAAAATACATTTATAGGAAATAAATTTTTAACTCCCAAATCAAAGTAAAGTTTAAGAATCCACATAACTTCACAAGTAACAGAAGCCAATATCCTGTATTCAGACTCAGTAGAAGATCTGGATATGGTGTCTTGTATTTTACTTTTCCAAGAGATTAAAGAATTCCCAAAATAAACACTAACCAGTAACAGATATTCTAGAAGTAACACATTCTGCTCAATCAGCATCCACATAAGCACATAAAGAAAGATTTTGATTTTTAGAAAAACTAATGCCTCTACGATATCTCAAAACACGCATTGCAATATCCAAATGAGACTTTCTTAGAGAATGAATAAACTAACTAAGAGTTTGAACTGTAAAATACATGTCAGGTCTAGTTATAGTCAAGTAAATTAACTTGCCTATAAGTTTTTGATATTCAGTTATATTACTCAACAAAACATCCTTATCATCAATTCCTTTTCAGAAATATTAAAAATTTAATTCTAAAGGAGCTCTGACTGGCTTACAGGCTAACTTCCCAAACTCATGAATTAATTCCAAACAATACTTGCGTTGAGTTAAACAAATTCCATCAAATTTATCAATAACTTCAATGCCTAAAAAGAACTTTAATTTCCCTAAATCCTTAATCAAATATTTGGATTTTAGAAAATCTTTTACTTTAGTAATCTCAAGTTCACAATTACCTATTATAACAATACCATCAATGTACACAAGCAAAAAAAAAAACAATAGTACCACCTTTATTTCTAACAAATAAAGAATAATAATTTATGCTTTGGAAAAAACCAAAATCAAATAAGGAAGAACAAAGCTTTTCATTCCACTTTCTAGGAGCCTGTTTTAAACCATATAATGATTTTAACAATTTACAAAAACAAGTATCACTAGGAGTATGATACCCTTGAGGAAGAGTCAAATAAACATCTTCATCAAGATTTCCATAAAGGAAGGCATTACTAACATCAAGTTGATATAGTTTCCAAGAATTATTAACAGCTAAAGAAACAACAACTCTAACAGTTACTAGTTTAGCTACAGGAGAAAAAGTATCCTCGTAGTCAATACCTTCTTTCTGGCTATAACCTTTTGCTACAAGTCTAGCTTTATACCTCTCTACCTCACCATTAGCCTTATAATTAATTTTATATACCCATTTACATCCAATGGGTTTTCGATTAGAAGGCAAATTTGTAATTTCCCAGATTTTATTTCGTTACAAAGCCTCCATTTCCTCATTCATTGCAGTTACCCGATTTGAGTCAGCAAAAGCTTCAAAAAAAATTCCTTGGCACAACAGATTTATTTAAGTTTGAAACAAAACAGAAATTATCAAGATTTAATTTTGCATAGTTTAAAGTCTTTTCAATACCATACTTGTACGTGCCTTCAATAATATAATCATCAAGCCTATGAGGCATCCTAGACTCTCTACTATATCTCCTAACATAAATTTTAAGAACTATTTCCCTAAAAAGAACTAGAAACACCTGGACCAACCTCCTGAGACTAAGACATTTGTACCAAACCATCATGGCTGCTAACACTAGCTGGATCAAAAGAAATGGTTGCACTAGTGTCATCAGTTTTTGGTGGCTTACCACAGGGTACCAGTTTCAAGAACTTCATCCATATAGGATGATTGAAGAGTTTCATTATAATTAATTTTGTATACCCATTTACATCCAATGGGTTTTCGATTATAAGGCAAATTTGTAATTTCCCAGGTTTTATTTCGGTACAAAGCCTCTATTTCCTCATTCATTGCAGTTACCTAATTTGAGTCGGTAGAAGCTTCAAAAAAATTCCATGGCTCAACAGATTTATTTAAGTTTGAAACAAAACAGAAATTCTCATGATTTAATTTTGCATAGTTTAAAGTCTTTTCAATACCATACTTGTACTTGCCTTCAGTAATATAATCATCAAACCTAAGAGGCATCCTAGACTTTCTACTATACCTCCTAACATAAATACTACCAGATGGTTCAACATTTTTTGAACTATTTCCCTCAAAAGAACTAGAAACACATGGACCAACCTCCTGAGACTGAGACATTTGTACCAAACCATCATGGCTGCTAACACTAGCTGGCTCAAAAGAAATGCTTGCACTAGTGTCATCAGTCTGGTGGCTTATCACATGGTACCAGTTTCAGGAACATCATCCATATAGGAAGATTGAAGAGTTTCATCATAGGGACTTAGGTGTACAGGATCAACAAAAACAAAATCATTAAAAAATGAAAACAAATTTTCATCAATTAAATCCTTCTTCATTTTAAAAGGAAAAACATCCTCATAGAACATTACATCCCTGGAAAAGAAAACACAAGAATTATCAAGATTGTACAACTTATATCCTTTCTTTTCATTAGAATAACCAATGATAACACATTTTTCAGACCTTTCAACAAACTTATCTGATATATTTTGCTTAACAGAAAAACATAAACACCGAAACACTCTTAAATTCTCAAATTTAGGCAAACATTTGTAAATCATTTCAAAAGGAGACTTCCCTTTTAAAACTGAAGTAGGAAGTCTATTTATCAAAAAAAAACAGTTAAAACAGATTCACCCTAGAACTTAAGAGGTAAACCGGACTGAAATAAAAGAGACCAAGCTACATTCAAAAGATGTATATGTTTTCTCTCCACAACACTATTCTGTTGTGGGGTATAAGTATAAGTAGTTTGATGAGAAATACCATTTTCATCAAACAAAACTCTTTAAATTGAGAATTAACAAACTCAATACGATTATCTGATCTATCAATCTTAACACTCGAATTAAAATGATTCTTCAAGAAATTATAAAACATAGAAAACCAATAAAAAACTTAAGTTTTCGATTTTAACAAATAAACCCATACACCTCTGTTGAAATCATCCACAATAGTTAAGAAATATTTGAAACCATCAGTAGTAGCAACCCTACAGGACCCCAGACATCCATATGCACTAAATCACCTAAAGAAACACTCTTATCTTCACTCAAATGAAAAGAGTTCCTAGACTGCTTAGCTTTGTGACAAACATCACAAGGAGGAAGATACTCGGACCCAAAGGACAGAACATTCTTAAGAGAATTTAAAGATTGGATAGCATGGTGACCCAATCTATTATGCCAAGTAATTTTTGAAACATAACAATTAATCCTACTTAAAGAGGCCATATTACCTGAAGAGTAACAGTCTTTAAGATAATACAGCGCTCCTGATTCACTACCAGTCTCCACAGTCACCTTGGACTTGGAATCCTGAATACAACATTTAAACTCATCAAAAACAAGTTGACATTTATTATCCTTAAAGTTTATGAACTGAAAGTAAATTAACATTGAACTCAGGAACAACTAAAACATCAAACAAAACAACAGACTCAGACAATCTCATATTCCCAATTTTGTTGATTCTAGCAAAGGATCAATTAGGATGATCTACTTTAAGATCAAGTTTTGAAACATCAACAATGTTATCTAACTTAAAATCATTTTTGGTCATATGATGATTTGCACTAGAATCAACAATCCACTTCCTATTAGTAGACACAGAAGTGTTACAACAAATACCTGCCATATTTGCAGATACTTCACTTGTTGAAATTTTCTCATTAATGAGACTGAGAAACTTCGTATATTGCTCACTTGTGAGAAAAAACTTTTCAGAAGAGTTGTTAGTTTTAACATCAGAATCAAAAGAACCATTAACATCAGAAGAGACAGAGTTATTAGAAGGAAATGTCTTATTAATATTATGAGATTCATTCTTGAATTTTAAATCATTTGGAAAACCAATAAGTTTATAACATCTTTCAATAGTATGTCCCTTAAGACCATAGTTTTTGCATTGAAGATTAGAATTTCCACGAGTCTTATTACGTTTCTGATCATTGAATTTACCAACAAAAACAGTAACCAAAGACTTAGTGGAGGACTAAGAAATGGAACCTCCTTTTTGGTGTGATTCCTCACAAGATACAATTGAAAAAACATATTTTACATTAGGAAGAGGTTCCATTAACAAGATGTGGCTTTTAACCTGACTGAATGTATCATCTAAACCAGACAAGAACTGCATTAGCTTCATTAACTTTGAGTGATTAACAAAGTCAGCTGAGGCTTCACATGTACATTCAGTCAAGTTAACTAATCCATCAAATTCTTTCCACAAGGCATCAACCCTATTGTAATACTCAGAGACAGATAAACCACTATGAGTAAGAGAGTTTATTTTTTGATGTATATTGAAGACAACAGAACCACCAGCTTTAGAATATGTTTCACTTAGCTCAGACCAAATATCAGAAGCATTGTCACTACAGGTATGATTAGCATATAAAGACTCAGAAACAAAACCAAGAATCCAAAAACATACCACAACATTAACACGTCCCCATTACGAATTTTAGTTCCATCCTGACTAGGTTTAGGAAAAGTTTTATCAACAAAACCTAATTTATTCCTACCTTTCAAAGCCCTAGTCATAGAACTCTTCCAAATCCTAAAATTCTCAGTACCAGTCAATTTAAAACTAATAACTGCCACTACACCATTATCAGAAGGATGTAAGAACAACAGATCATCAAAATCATAATGATCTGGACTCTTAGAGCCAGATGCAGAAGGAGTTTCCCCAACCATGACTCATTGACTATACTAAACCAGATTCTGACCACCTTTCTTGGGGTAGACAAGCTAGTATAACCACAAGACCACAACCTCGTTATCAACAAATTGTAAGAGTCACAATCAACACACAACAGAAGCACCCAAGAAATTAACCTGAACAAACAAGAAAAGGAAAAAGCGTGCGAAAACTTACAGAAATCCACACAATCGCTCAGCAAGCAGCAAAGTAGTTTACCGTTAGATCTATATAAAATAGAGTCTAACACTGAAGTAGACGTGCATTCAAATGCCAAAAACCACCAAACACCTCAGATTACACCGTTTGCGACCTTAACGTTGACCGTCGCTTAACGTTGGCCGTTAGACAGCAAGAAATTAGACCTAACGTTTACATTCAAGTGATCGTTTACTATTAAGATCGACGATGTCTGAGAGAGTTTAAACATCCCAATACAAGCAACCAGATCAACAGATGATCGGAACAAAAGAACAAAAAAAAACTTCCAACGAAGCTTCAAGAACCAAAAACAGATTGAGAAACCCTAACTCAAAACAGATCGAGAAACCCTAACTCAGAAAACTCGAAATCAAAAGAAAACGACGCATGAGTAAACCCGCTCGGATACCACGTTAAAAACGTAAACAACAAATCTAATAACAACATCAACAAATCTTTTATTAACTGAAAATAAGATCCACTTGGCTTTCAAGAACTTACAACTTGAAAACTCACTACATCACTCACACTCAAACGTGTATAACAGAAACTAACAGATTTAAGATTTTACAAAACAAAATTAACAAGAATAAAACAAACCCTAAACAGACCAAAACCCTAATCTGAAGAAGAAGACGAGAGAACAGAGAGACTCGAATATAAGTGTGTGATAAAATGATCTGATCACAGCTGAAACCAAATATATACTTCGAGTAATATCCATGGATCAAAACCGGATTCTATCCGACCCAAACCCATAATCAAGGATCAACGTGTTTCCTAAGTTTATAGAAAATGAGCAGCAGTCCCTGCAATAACAAAACAATACACAATACACCCAATACCACAAATCTTACATCATTCTCACGATAAACCTTTCTCCAATTTTACAGTTTTAGCCCAGATTAAGAATATATGCTCAATGTTAATCTTGTCATAAATAATCATACTTTCAACACCGAACAAAGACAAAAACAATCAATAGACTTAGAATGCATGTCCAATAAAGCACAAAACTTCAAAAATTTCCACCTTCGATTGACCTATCCGGTAAGTGTTTTTTTGGAATATGTTTTCTAATAACAAACTAAAATTTTGCCGCCGCTTTGTGCGGGCCCACTGCTAGTACTCAATAAGTTAGGATTGAACTTTATTTGATGAAATAAAGTGTAATTATCTGATCCATTGATTATTTCGAATTTGAAAGATGTTAGGGATTTGATTGTTTGTTGGAATAATGTTTTCAACTTATTGGATCCACATTAAATCCGTAAAAGTCCCTCCCATAGTCTTAGAAAATACATAGACCATGTCCTAACCTACAATACCACATACATAATAATAAATTTACAACTTACATAGATACAAATCCCACTTCCCATATTTACAAAATTTATTCAATAATAACTCAACTCAATAACCAAGAAAAATAAAAATTTAAGATTACCATACATCTTACAAACAAAAACTCACATCGTTTACGTATATATTGATTCACGGATTCATATACGCAATTTACATAAATGTATTTACTCCTTGTTGTCAGAAGACCGGTCTTTCTTCTGTCCACCACCAAGAATACGAGATATCTGTAGACCACTGCAGAACGCTTGGTTGAAAAGCATATGTGTTTGGAATTCTGACACAAATGGAAACCATGCCAGAAATGCAACCAACCAGGGTGAATAAAAGTAACCCCATGATTATTTCATAGTATTGTGCTAGGGTTCTAATCGACGACTACAGTCCAGATCTTCGCAAAAATGGCCTCAAAGCTTGTGATATCTAACAATAGATAACAAACAGCATATAAATAACACCGATTAACATCGCTAATTTTTTTAATTTTGATGATGTGGCACTGACGTGACAAGTTTATTGACACAAGTTCATTAAGTAGTATTATGAAAATGTTGGAACAAATTTAAAGTAAATAAACCTGCCACGTCAACAAAAAGTAGAAAATTCCAGTGAGGGGAAATTTTGTAAATACATTTAAAATAAAAATACTAACCAGATGTAGTCCCTGGCCAGTAGGGAGGAAGCCGAGGATTCATATGACAATATCCTTGATTGTCATGTGTGGTAGTGCAACGAATGTGATTAGAGTAGAAGCAAATGCAACAACTATAAAACCATTGATTAATCGGAATAGAAGTTGATAATCAGCACTAACAATTTTTCTCCAATATGACATGGCCTGAAATTCGATGTAAAAAGTCAAACAGATTTGATATGCTAGCCAAGCTTATGGTTATGAATTTTTATGCAAAAATGTTTCATAGATTAAAGCCAAAAAGAGACCAGGTTTATCCACGGATTATTTATAAACAGACGTACCTTTAAATTTATGTTGCTTGTCCAATAAAAGGACATGTAACTATAGAACAGAAGCAGAATACCAACGGATGCAGTATCAGAATACCTTTAAATTTTAAAGGGGAATACAAGTCAGTTGTTGAACCCTCTTGCATATTTGTTAAACAAAAAATTTAATTATAATTATATAAATAAATATTTTTCATTCTACTTTTAGTACTTTCGCAAGAGATAGTGATGGTAGGCATGGAGATTACATACCTCTCTTACTATCACATCTTTATGGGGCGGAAGTTGTCTAGGCAGATCTTTAAGCTTCGGGCATGATGAAGTAAGAAGATGTTTAAGACATGGTAGCTGTTGTAAGACCTCCGATAGTGATTCTACATCCATAAAACCTTCAAGTTCTAGAGAAACTAAAGATGGTGGAAGAAGAAAAGATGATGGAGCAACGGCATTCCTCATATATTGTGCAACTGCAAATGAAACCACTCCTGAATTTTGGCCAGATAAGTTTAGTTTAACCAATGAGGTTGGAAAATTCTGATGGCCCCACTCTGACATGGGTTTATTTAGTCGACCTATAGATAGGGTACTTAAATTAGGAGGCCACAACCCACAAGGAAATGAGTAATCCAAACTTGGACAATCTTTCATAAACAGTTCTTCCAAAGATGTGAGATTTTGCAAATGCTCATGAGGAAACGACTTTAGATTCTTGCAATCACCAATCTGAAGATATCTGAGACAAAAAAATTGAAGAAAACCAAAACCTTTCTCTGGAGTGGGGTGGGGGTGCTCCTGCCATGTTGAGAAGGTGAAGGATGTCATTGAACTACATTGAAAGAGTCGTAACCTCTCAACACTACGTGGACAAGTGTAACTCTCCATTACAAAATTTCGAACAATCATCACTTCTTTAATAGATTCCATGATACTCATACTCCCCATATTAATCATCTCTTTCTCTCCTAATGACACCAACTCTATACAATGACTTACCTCCAACGTTTGTAAACATGGAAAAATCTTGCATGTCTTCCATTCTTGCTCCGGCCACAAGTGTCTAAGTCCATGACAATATTCAATGTTGAGAGTTTCAACTGACCGAAGCTGCATTAAAATTTCTCTATGTAGTTGAGTAAGTCCTTCAACATTCGAAAGGCTCAATGCAACAAGTGATGAAGACAAATTAACCATGCTTCTTAGCACCTCTGCGGAACATTCTTCTATCTTTAAAACCCGAAGTGATGGTATCAATCCAATTGATACTTCTTCTAGTCTCCCACAGTATGATATAGAGATCTCACGAAGACGAGGAAACCATCTACCACTTCCATTGTCTTGACCATTATTAGTTGACCATCTCTCCCACCCTGGCATACCATAAAACTTCAGAACTTCAAGAGATGGAAATGCAATCCCAAGGAAAGAATCATCAGGTGCAAGAAACTCAAAACCCAAAGTCTTCACCTCATCCATCCCTTCAACAAACAATCTCTCAAGGGATGGTAGCTGTCCAAGTGTTGGTAAATGTGTACTTTTACAACGATATAATTTTAGCTCTGTTAAACGATAGAATGAAGGATCACCAATCCAACTAGGAAATCGTGGTCCCATGTAGTACAAAATCATGAGGTTTTCCAAGTTATGATGAGGCCTTAGCCCTTCAAGTACTTCATATTCAATCATCTCATCCCGAGAATCATCAAATACATCACTCCACTCCATATGCAAATCATCAAGACCTTTCTTTTGATGTAAGTTGGCATCCTTTGCTTCTACTGGATTAATCACTTTGTTCAACTCCATGATGGAAAGCCGGCCTTGAAGATCTGATAGGTTTTTAAGCTCGGATATTTTGAACCCGTTAAGTCCCTCAATTTTGACATGAGTTAGAGTCTGTAAACTTGTCAACCCACCGATCCCTAAGGGCATGTTTTGGAGTTTCAAGGTACCACTAATGTCAAGATGTCTTAGGTTTATTAACTTCACAAAACTTGCTGGCAAGCTAGATAAGTAATAACAATCACGAAGCAACAAGGTCTGTAGATTATAAAGGTGACTCACTTGTTCAGGTAAACATGTGATTGGAGCATAAGAAAAATTCAGGTACCGAAGATGCTTGAGACTACCAATGGATTCTGGTACCTTAGTGATTTTCCTAGTTATGCTAAGCACCCTTAGGAACTTTAGTTCAGGAAGTAATTCAGCAAGAAAATTGTCCAATAAGTTGTCACCTGCCCGACCATATGGCACTAGTAAGAGAGTTCGCATGCGTGTTGCTCTATGTAGTTCCTTGAGCTTTGTATATGATCCACATTGTTGACCAATCAGTGAAAAGTGACGAAACTTCTCAAAAGTTTCATGCTTTCCATATGCATCCATCTTATCATCTAATCTAAAGAAAAACTCTCCTGCGACACTTGTGGCCAAGTCATTTACTAGGTCGTGCATCATATATCCTAATTTGTCATTCGGTGATTGTTGAAAAAATGACCTTGATTGTAGCTCTTCAAAATACTCATGACCTAAACTCTCCATTGATGTATTATTGCTTTGTGACTGGGATAAAAATCCTTGTGCCATCCACAGTAGGACTAATTCTTTCTTTTTAAAAACATAATCCTTCGGATATGAGGAGCAGTATGCAAATGGCTGCTTCAAATGTGTAGGGAGATGATAGTAGCTTAGTCTTAGAGCCGGAAGAATCTCTTTTCCATCTTGTATATCCCATATCTCGCTTTTCAACAACTTCTCCCATTTATCCTCATTTCTATTTCCCTTCAAGACCCTCCCAAGTGTTTTCAAAGCTAAAGGCAATCCACCACATTTCTTTATGATACCTTCACCATGTAATTTAAGTAATGGGTATTTGTCAAAGCTTTTTTCACCAAGTGCATGTTGTGCAAACAAAGACATAGCATCTTTATTTGACAAAACATCCAGATGGTAAACTTCATCAGAGTCCATCACTGATGCGACCCTAGTATTCCTGGTTGTGACCATAATTTTACTTCCAGGTGCCCCTACAAGAGGGTTTTTGAGAAGTTCCCACTTACTCTCCTCTTCATTCCAAACATCATCTAGAACAAGTAGGAACCTTATCTTTTGAAGTTTTTCCCTAAGTGCCTCATGGAGCAGATTTAGATCAGCAAAATCTTTGTTTTTCCCATTTACTTTTTGAAATATAGCCTTGCTAATATTAAGTACATTGAACTCTTCCGAAACACAAACCCATGACCTTAGTTCAAACTGATCTTTCACTTTATCGTCATTATACAAAGCTTTGGCAAGAGTGGTTTTGCCAATCCCACCCATACCAACTATCGAAACTATCTTCACTTTTTCATCACTCCCCAACAACTTCCCTAACAATACATATTTATCCCCTTCCCGACCCATGACTTCCGACTCATCAGCACCTGATGTTTTCTCCCAGCGTCTCTCTGTTCTATTTGAGCTATCAACGTTCACATACACATTTAAACCCAGACCATTTTTCACC
This sequence comes from Lactuca virosa, assembly GCF_052849685.1. Lineage (NCBI taxonomy): Eukaryota > Viridiplantae > Streptophyta > Magnoliopsida > Asterales > Asteraceae > Lactuca > Lactuca virosa. The sequence continues at coordinate 176,502,866 of NC_136426.1, forward strand.
TCAACAATATCATTCAGTTTGGTAGTGATGTCATCGACCTTTGAACTCATATGTTGACCATACATAATGTTGCGAGGTGTAAAATCAGTACAACAAGTTGGGACGAATTTGAATAGCTTACTAGTGCTGGTGCTGGCATAAGATTCTTGATTCAGCTTGCGTCGCAGAGCTTCGGTGGTCAATTCATCGAGTACGTCATCTATGTCGTAAGCCAAATCTTGGAGATTGTTCACCCACAATCGAACAGCTGACTTTGTTATCTGCTTCTCACTTGCATCAGCAAGCACAGCTTGGATCAGGGGCAAGGTTTTCTTCCATTTGTTCAGCTTAGAGTCGAGTCCTTCCAATTGAGCCAGCTTCATCAAGTCTCCGGCGATCAGCTTCTCACAGAGCACAGTTATGACGGCAGTGACAACGATTTCAGCCATTGGAATTTGGAAAAGGAAAGATTGTTTCTTGATAATTTCTTGGTCGACGGTTTTGATTTCAAAGAAAGGAATGGATGTAAAAGGGCAGAGTGAATTTAATTTGTGTGAATTATATTTCATTTCTCATAGCATTCATTTATGGTCAACTGCAATCGAACAATCGTCACTGTTACAGGTCGCATATAATTTAGTTTTGGATGATTGACGACTTGCATTAATATACGCCCCCATGTTATTTATTACTTCCTCCGTCCCAAAATTATTGTCCACCTTACTATTTTAGTTTGTCCCAAAATTATTGTCCACTACCAAAAATTGATTACACTTTTACCATATTACCCCTAACTTTTAATAAAGTAAACTTGAATAATTACAAACACACATTTCCCATTGGTTTTAGAAAAAGGCAAGATTGGCCATTTTACTCAAAAAGACAAATATAATGATTGTTTTTCTTAATCTATGTGTTTTTTGTCTGTAGACAATAATTTTGGGACGGAGGGAGTAATTTTTAGAACATGAAATTGAAATTGTCTCTATAGTTTACCAAAATTTCACCTTGGGTCATTTATTTATTTATTATTTATTATTATTTTTTTTTACTAGAACCGTTTTTAGGTTTTGATTTTGCACTTGGACTGTTTTAAATTGACTAATTTGCCCTTAATGCTATTTTTTATAATATATTTTAGAGAAAATTACAAATTTAGCCAAATATATTAATTACTGTGTGGAAAATAGCCAAAATCCCTAAATTATAAAATTAGCCCTTAAAATCGCAGATGGATTAAGCTCATCTGTGATTTTGCATTTCCATCTGCGAACGTACAAGTGCCTAAAGCACATTTGTGTTTTAGACACTTGTACGTTTGCATATGGAACAGTCCATCTGTGATTTTGTACATTCCATCTGTGATTTCGTAACTATTTTGTATAAAAACGTTTTTTTTTCCTTCGTTTTTCACTATCTTTTTTAGAGAAACTCTTTCTCTTTCCACCTCCCGTCAGTTACAACGCAAACCAAATATTCATTTATTTTTTTAGAGAGGTTTTAAACAAATTCTTTAAAGAAATAACAACAAAAATAATAATTTTTTGCAAAAGTTTATATATAATAAGGTTGTTTCGTAATCAAACCCTGTCAATTTCGTAGTCAAAATAATTTAAAAAATCACAAAATCGCAGGTGAATAGAGAGGAAATCGCAGAAGGACATACTCCATCTGCGATTTTAGGCTGGAAAGGGGGGTATATATACAACGAAAAAAACCACCTGCGAATGTACAAGTGGCTAAAGCACGTTTGTGCTTTAGCCACTTGTACGTTCGCAGATGGCATGGCGAAATCACAGATGGATTATACCTATCTGTGATTTTAGTGGCTAAAAATATAATATTGGTTTTTTTTTAGCTATTTTCCACAAAATAATTAGTGTATTTAGCTAAATTTACAATTTTCTCTATATTTTAATTTTTTTCAATAATTTGTTCTGATTTTTAGGAGTGATAGTTACTCTCAACCACTATGAGGGGTAAATAGTTGTCCCTCCATTCTAATGAATTTGCTTTATACGCCTATTATTTTATAGATGATACTAAATTCTATTTGTAAAATAAATCCTTGCATGATGAGAATGTGTTGGCTTTGTACTGTAAGTTATGCAAAAACCATTAATACAGATCCAATAATATAAATGTGCACCACGTATTAGTAACAAATGCACCCTTAGTAAAACTACATTTAACCCAATCGAAGAGAATGCTACATCAGTTAGATTAGTTCACAAGTTGAACAAATGAAGCCTTATGGAATAGTGGTTGCACCGGATAAAAGATGAAAGTGTGAAGCACCAAAGGTACTACTTGCACTATAGTTAAAGTATGTTGCTAATACTTGCACTTAACGAAACTTATTAAAGATCATGTTATATCAGTTCAATAAGCTCACATGTTTAACAAATACAACAATTAGTTATTGGACTGGTCTAAAGATGTAAGCATCTTGCTAGTTTTTGAATGGTTTTCGCCCGGCCTAGCCCACAAGCCCAACTCACGCCCAACAGATCCCATAAAAACCTCGGTCATAGCCCGTAAAAATCCTGGACCTACCATGTTAAAAAACAAGCGTCACCGTAATTTCTTTGGTCATAATGTACTTTATACTTTTTGTTTCCGTAGAAGCTTATAATGTTTTTCTCTACTGGAATTTGTGTGGATCATTTTGAATAGTGTCGCATATATTATCACTCAATAACATGTGCTTCTCTTAAGCCACAGGGAATGGGTGCGCCACGCCCATTCGCCAAGTTGTTAGTGTTAACAATATGGGCTACACTAATAACATAAACACAATATACATAGATCGGCTAACATTTTTGTAAAAAACCAACCCTTTTTTATACAATTGAAACCTTTTTTTTAAATGGCGGTCTTTTTATAAAATTACATCTGTCAAACTTCCATCCAACCACTATAAATACACACTTAAACATTCACATTTCAACACATGCAATTCTCGTTACATCTCTCAAAACCTCCATCATTTTATAAAAATGTCTTCATCATCATCTTCCTTCGACGATCTTTTACAGATCACATTACAAGCAACCATCTGTGTGCATAATAGGCTACAACAAGCTATTACCAGGAAGAGTGTAGTATGCAGGATAGACAAATAAGATATATCAGAAGACAACGTGAAGATTCCCACCAACGTCTTATGTGTGATTATTTTGATGAGCATGCTATCTTTGAGATATAGTAGTATCGGAGGCAGTTCTGAATGCACAAACATTTGTTTATGCATATTGTTGAGGACATTACAAGAGTCTATGAATATATACGAAAAACTCCAAATGAAAAAGGTGCGCCTGACTTTCATCCAGTTCAAAAGTGTATAGTTGTACTTCACTTGCTAGTATATGTGTCACACTCCGACCAAGGCGGAACATGCCGGGAGTGCGGCTAAGTTCATGGATCACAGATAAACTGAATATATAGCACAAGTACAACGATAAACAAAACAACATTTGTATTCCATCATTAAGTTTGAATAAAGGGTACTTACAGATAATAATACTACTGTAGAAGCCTTAGCCTTAAACAGGTGGGCAGATAACAAAAACAAGCTAGCTAGGTCATCTGCAATCATCGACTAATCTTCTGCCTGAAATCCTGTCTAATGATCCACTGAGAATACATATAAGTTTGAGGGTCAACACAAAGGTTAGTGAGTGTCACAGGTTTTCTAAATAATGATACTTTTAATATGATCTAAAAAGTATTGCCTTTGTTTGTAAGTAATATTGTGTTCGGAAATGATTGATAAAGATAGTAATATAAACTGTGGTTTCTAGATAATGAAATCTAGTTAAAGCTTATAGTGACAAAATTGTACGGATAACGGATAAACAGACATACGGATATACGAATAAAGTTATCTGCCAAGGTTGTACTTTAGCAACCGCAGATACGGATAAACGGATGAATGACAAGTATATTTGATAAGCGTACACGTAAAAATTTATGATACTTGTTTAAATAGCTGCTAATACTTAGTATAGTGTTCACGAGCACATGTATGAGCCTAAGATACAAGTTCTAAAACTTGTATAAATATATAAACTATATATTTTTATGCACGTATAAGATATATTAAAACTACCAAGATGATAACTGTCTATACAGTCATAGCACATTTATAGTCGCTCGCATATGTTATTTTTATTAGTTGTGTTATTTTAACAATATAACATATGTAAATTTTGATGTTTTAAAACGATTATCTTTACTTAACATGTAATCGTTTAAACAATTATTTCTCAAACTGGTAAAGTGTTTACACAAAACAATGACATTTCATGTGTATTTTGTATGATAGAAATTACTTGGTACACGTACTACCATGTACCGACGAGGGCCAGACATGAAACACCGGAGGGCATGATCATTTTAGCAATTAAGCCGCTCTAAAATTCAACAACCCAAGCGGCCCTTCAAACCAGATTCCCCGTATCGTAAGTAGTAGAGTAATAATTAATATTTTTGTGTGATTTATATTGCATAAAAATGATGATGTTGTTTGTATAAACAAAGCATTTAGAAAATATATTTATAATATATTACAAGTAGTACATGTATTCCCCCCCCCCCCCCCCCAAATATGTAAAGATGGGGTCATAACATTCACCCTTGAAGCGTGAGTTTCAGTTATTCGGAATCGGATTCTTTTTAGAAACTTGTCGTGAGAAACCACAAATGTCACGCTTCTTGAGCTTTGAAATATTCTCGGGACCGTTTCATAACAAATTTGAACTATCGGGGACTGATTTGGCAAAAATAATTTCAAAGTAGGGGATAAAATGGTTACTTTTATTCATAGTTTGAAGATTGGGATTTATTTTGTTTAAAATAACCAAATGAGGGGCTGTTTGTTTAAAATACGCCATGGTTTTGAGAAAATGACTTGTTTTGAATAAAAGGGTTTAACAAAGGGGTTGAATACGGTTAATTGGTATAGATCGAGATGGTTTAGGGATTTTGGGCCCGTTTCCTTCGGTTATCGGGTATAGAAGGAAAAAAAGATATGATCGAGTGAAATAGATGACCGAAGAGAGGGAAAAGACGCATTGGGCATCGACTGGGTGGTGACGATCGCTCCTTCGCGAGGAGGAGAGGGAACCCCGACCTCCGGCGACTCCATCGTGAGTTCCTACATGTCGCCGGTTATCAAGCACGATCGATGGCAAAACAAGCATGTCGAAAGGGAAGGTAGGAGGAGGCGATCGACCAAATATAGGGCATCAATAGCGACGTATTTTAGGGTATGATTGGTTGTCGGAACAGAAGAAGGTGAAGGGAGGAATCAGCATCGACAACGGTAATTGGTGGTGGAGGAAAGAGCTCCGTCAACAGCAATGGGGTGGCGATGGCAGCTCCACTGCCTTCGTTTCTTCTTCTTTTTGAAAAATGAACGGACCCAATCAAAAATCAAAGGGGCTTGGCAGCTATCAACCCAGGTACGGGTTCGTCTTTCTCTTTTATCTTTATTTTGATTGTAAATGTGACAACCGTAAATTTTGGTCAAGCAAAGTCAAACAAAGTGAACAAGTCAGCCCGGTCAACCCGGTCAACTCAACTAGTACTAATACGTTAGGGTTTACACTATGTTTCCTAATTTATAACTTACTATTATAATACAAAGTATCACTCGGGGATTTCAAATTTTCAAATATAAACCCTAAATAGGGTGAATAATGTAAAAACTCGATAAAATTCAACAATGTATCCTTCGGGGATATATAACACTCATAACACGGCATAGTGGAGTTTATAATCCTAACACTACGGGGGGAAAACCATAACAAAGGCTACAAACACAATCTCTATCTATCTCTCTCTCCCAAATCTCTCTCGAATCTCTCCCAAATCTTTCTTAGTAACAAGAACCATACTACTAACCTTTCCCATAAACACCCATACAATCCCAACCCTTCGAATTGTTGAAAACCACTCGAAATGGGAGGAGAAATGGGAAACAACAAGTTCACTGTGAACCCTCTCTTAAACCTTCGCAGCGAACCTTCTCTTAAACCTTCGCATCGAACCTTCTCTTAAGCCTTCGCAGCGAGCCTCCTCACCTTCGCAGTCGGAAGCTTCGCAGTGAGCCCTCTTACCTTCGCATCCTTGAACTTTCGCATGCGAACCTTCGCTTTCGAATCCTGAGCTTTCGCATACGAACCTTCACTTTCTCATGCCTTCGCATTCGCAGCTTGTACCTTCGCATTCGCACCTCTGACCTTCGCAACCTGCGAAGCCTTCGCACACCACTCCAGAGTTTTGGCAGTTTCGGACTTTTCGTCATTTCTAAGAGTTTTTTATGTCGGATTTCCATCAAACTCTTATTTTTCACATCTTAGACCTCCTAAACTCATATTTTATGCACTTGTTTAAGCTTTATTAAATATAAAACGCATGTTTGCATAAAATAATAACTAAATTTAAAAAGATATATATTATTTTATACATAAAGTAATAGCACAAGTGGATCAAGTGGATCCCCCATCAAGACCCATGTCACCTTTATGTCACTTCTCTAGTCTCCATTGGTCAAATCATTATCCCTCATTACACATCCCAACAACTCATCCACTTGCTTTATTCTCTTCCATATAAACACATGTCCAGGAGATTAAAATCTCACTTCACCATTTCCTCCAAAATTTCACTTTTCCTCCACAAGAAACTCTCATTCTCTCTCTAAGTCACGATTTTTCCAAGTGTGTTCTTGGGTCCTTCTTGGTAAGTCTTTCCTCCAACTTCTAAGATTTCTACATATTCTATACTAATCTCAAATCATTTACACAAACATTTATATATAAATGTCCAAAGGACCATCAAATCTTCAAGTATTTTTCAAGTGTTCTTGACTTGAAAACTCTTCACCCACATCCTTCCCCTCATCAAGAAAACACATAAGGTGAGTTCATACCCCTACATTTTCTAGTTTTTCCAAATTTTACGTGGGGGGGGGATACAAGCTACGTCACCAAAACCTAATCTAAACTTAAAGATCAGCTTTTTCAGAATAGTTGTGAACTGTTCACGGACTGTTTTACCCATCTTAAACTTAATATTTTTCAAAACTGTACAATATGAAAATAGTTCAGGTCTATACCTTATTAAGGACTACTTGCACGCGTTCATACGATTTTTCTACAGTTTATCGTGATTTTTACAAAACTGCCTATCATTTCAAAACAGTTTCGGACCAGTGTGTGAAAATGAACATTTTTACTCTGGTTAGGAACCACTTAAGGTCAGGATAAAAATATTGGACTAAGTAGACTCTTTTTCTAAGCTCTGAGAGATTACGGACCCAAATTTCAACTTACGATGATTTTTCTACAATTTTTCTAAAAACATGGACAGAAAAGTCAAAAACTAGAAAATTGACATTTTCATACTAAAGACTCACTTACTTGTACTAAATATAAAATACTTGTTATTTATGATTATTTAAGCATACTAGCCTCTATATATATATATATATATATATATATATATATATATATATATATATATAAGTACAAAAATCAAATATCACAATAAACTATAATAAGTATAGTTTCGGAGTTAACTAACACTATTGTAACATGTTGAGCAAAGTGTATGAACACATTGAAATTTATATATAACTTGTCGTGCTATTTTGTCATCATGGAAAAGTGATAATCATACATATAAAGATTTACATTACTACAAAACATTTATGATAAACTATAATCGGTATAGTTTATGGGTCATTTACACTATTTTTCCATTTTGGGGTGAATAAATAATTATTTTAAACTATAATTATTCTACTCTATGAAATTTCTATGGAAAAGTAATATTTTCACTTACTAAAGGATTTTTCATTTCACTACACGTAAACTCGTTGAATCAATTATTTGTGAGACATTTGTCTTTACTGTACCTACCAAGGTGCGTACTCAACTCCCGAATTATAACCAGAATCTCCCGTAGAGAGAGCGTGACACTTGTGTATAGATCTATATGGGATTGACAATCTCGCACCCTAACTGTTAGCTACAGTTAGACCGGCAAGTCTGGGGTGACAAATGTCATTAACATTTCGATGCCTGAAGAACGTCGCAGCAGGCCATCTAGGTCATAGCACAGTTATAAGAACTCACATGGGAAACAACGACACATTTAGTTTACAGAAAATTTTCATTCAAATGGTTTTATATAATAATAAAACTGCATATTACTATTTTCAGTATGGAAATACTTGAACATTTCGGTCTTAGAGTTCTAAGACTACATTTCGTTTTTAAGGAAAATATTTGATTTTCTTGAACTAAACACTACCATTTTCCAAGGAAAGGATAACATTTCACTCATTACAAATTCTTATGAACTCACCAACTTAATTGTTGACACTCTTTCAAAACTACTTGTATTCTCAGGAAATCACTAAAACAGGTAACCACCAGCTTTTGAGGATGGGACGTTAAGGCGTCAGATAAATCATTTTAAATCATCATATTGTAATTGATTTTGAAACGTGTAACTCATACAACAATGTAACTACTTCAATTATATTTATGATGGTTGTGTTTGCTTTGGTCACTATTATTCTCTATGTTATGATATTATTCATGAAAGTCACCCACCCCGGACGTTTCCGCCATCCTGGTTTGGGGGTGTGACAGTAAATCAATGGGGATTCGCCAATAGATTTTGGTGGGTGTTTGATTGATGTTTAACAGCATTCAAAGGAAGAATAAATTGGATGTCTGGATTTGATTTTTCATAGGAAAAGAAGCGGGAAGGATGGAGGTCCGATTCTTGGCTGATCGATGAGTCAAAATAGCACCATTTGTGCTCCTGCTACTGTGGAAAGAAAAGTACGAAGAAGAAGGTGGATGCGGGTTGGCACAGTCGACTGCTCCATCTAAAGGTAGAGATTTTTTTTATGTTTTTCTGTGATACCTTTGTATAATTTGAGTTTGAGCATATTGTATAAGTGATATATATATATATATATATATATATATATATATATATATATATATATATATATATATATATAGGGATGAGCATACGACCCGTTGGACCGGACCGGACCGGAAAAAACCGGGACCGGACCCGGACCGGACCGAATATTCATATTAGTGGGCCGGTTTTCGGGTTTTGCTTTTACCATTAATCGGGTTTCGGGTTTGGACCGGACCGTACCCGAAATATGGGATTTAACCCGGACTGGACCGGAAAACATTTTCACCTTAAAATATATAGATAATGATATTGAATTATTAGTTAATGTTATATCGTAACATTATGTATAAAGCTTGATGTTTTTATTGTAACATTATTATATATATATTAAAGTTGTGCGAGCTTAGGAATAGTAAACTGCCTAAGGGGTTAGCGGAAATGGTCCCCTCATTATCGTTTAGTTGTTGTTTCCGTTTTGTTTTTGTACCCGGGCATTTTATGGAAATACTTACATTCTTTTATACACGTGTTGATCATCGTTTGGATTTATCCACTTCCGGATCCTTCCCACCGCCTCCTTATCAAATATCTTCAGTCAAACTTATTCAAAAGTTTCTTCCTCTCAACTCTTCGTCTGGATTTACAGCTTCATCTCGATTTTTCTTCTCCTCTCAATCCTTTCTCGGTCTGGCATTTTGCGTTGATTAAAATCCACCACCCGTGCTTTACTCAGTCGATACCTCCATTATTTACCCGACATGGAGCGATTGCTGTGACAGTGGCCACCGGCGCCGACGTAGGCGGAAAGCTGCTCATCACGCCGAAGAACGAGGAAGCCCACCACCCACCATCATCCTCTCCCACCTCCACCATCGCCTACGTCTGGTAGGGTTCACCATCTGACCATCATCTCTATAAGCATTTACTTGGAGTATTCTCTCTAGAGAGGCGTTCAGGGCATCGCCGCTCAAGTCAGTGGTATTCTTGCCACACAAGTAAGTTTAATTTATCGGGTTTCCCTTATTGATTCTATAAGTTTGCATCAATTTTTGATTAGGGTTTGTTTACCAGTCTTCCTAACGGTGTTCGTGTTGCCACCGAGTCTAATCTACCCTCCCAGACGGCTACCGTTGGGGTGTGGATCGATGCATGGTCACGGTTTCAGACAGAAGAGAACAACCACAACCACTCCACCATGGTCCATCAGTGGAGGCATCGTCGTCTACTCCACCATTATCGATCATTGTGACAACCGTCAATTTCTGGTCAAGACAAAGTCAAATAAAGTCAATGAGTCAAACCGGTCCACTCAACTAGCTCTTGTATGTTAGGGCTTACTTTAAAAATTCTAGTGAACAATTCTCTATGTTAATACAAAGTATCATTTAGAGGTTTCATATATTCAGGAAATCTAACCCTAAATAGGGAAAGTGATGTAACGACTCGATAACACCCTATTACATACCCTTCGGGGGCGTATTACACTCATAACGAGGCATAATGGGGTTTACAAACCTTGCGTTACAAGGCTAAACACTAACAAAAGTCACAAACAAAGTCTCTCTAAAACTCTCCCAAATCTCTCCCAAATCTTTCTCAAAATCTCTTTTAACTTTTTATAAAAACCCGGGGCATCCCGACCCCTTAGCTTAGTCAAAAACCATTCAAAACGGGAAGATCTCTCGAGAAACAACGAAGTGGACCGAAACCACCTATGGACCGAACCCACTTTCGGTCCAGATTCACCTTCGGTCCAAAGCTTACCTTGGTTCAACTTACTTTTGGTCTGGATTCACTTTCGGTCCGAGGCCGCGTTCGGTTCAGCCCACTTCGGCTCAGCCCAGACTACTCTCGGTTCCGGCTACTTTCGGGTCATCACTACTTTCGGTTCAATTCATTTCGGTCCTTAGTCTCATGGGCCGAGACTCCGCACCTTCGCTCCGGAACCAAGGATGAGCTCCGGACGAACGTTCCTGACTCCGGACACTCCTATTTGTTGTCAACCTTGAAGAGCCAGGACACGTCTATGATAATCTAGGGCTTAATATGTCAATCATAATTTAGGAAAATCTTGTTATAAGCCATATCTTTTGTACAAGATATTGCTCAAAAAGGGTTGGTTGACTTTTCCAAAAAGTTATGACACAACCTATTTCCCCATACCCACTCTATGACAACTTTATGGCACTATTCCCATAGTACCTAGTCAAATCGATATCTTTACTCCAACACTCCACCAGATTTTCTTACTCAAATCCACTCATTAAGATCTTCAACCTTCACCTATAAAACTCAATCACATCCTCCAAAAACACCCCTTTTCTCCTTCCACTTTTCTCTCTAGAACTCGAAGATCCCAAGAAATCTCTCAGCTTTCACTTCACTCTTGGTAAGTTCTTCATTTCCCACTCTTGAATGTTCTACATTCCTTCACCCAAATCATGGGATTCTTATACAAATATCGACATATTTGTTCTTAGGAACTTCAAATCTTCAAGCATCTTCCAAGTGTTCTTGACTTGGAAACCCTTTTTCTTCAACATCCGTATCAGGGAATCACTCAAGGTGAGTTCATACCCCTATCTTTTCATATTTTCTTCAAGTTTTAAGGGGGGGAATACAAGTTACAATACCAAAAACATACTCTAATACAACCAACAGCTTTCAACAGAAAAGTTAAGGTTCATTCACGAACAGTTTTGACCAACTTAAACTTAATGTCTTTCAAAACTGTTTAATGTGCAAATAGTTCAGGTTTATACCTTTCCAATGACTACTTGCACATGTTCATACGATTTTTCTACAATTTAAGGCGATTTTTTTTCAAGACAACCTATCATTTCTGAAAAGATTTCGGACCAGTCTGTGAAGATGGACATTTTCACACTGATTAGAGACCTCTATAAATCATGAAAAAAATTATGAACAAACTAGACACGTTTCCTAAACTCTCAGAATTTACGGATTCTGTTTTCGACTTAAAGTGATTTTTCTGTGATTTTTCTAATAACAGTTACAGAAAAGTTAAACTAGTAAAATAGTTTATATATTCATTAACACTTTGTAACATGTTGAGCAAAGTGTATAACTATGTTTAGCTACATATAAACTGTGTTTCATGTTAGATTTCCTTCATGAAATAGAAGTAGTTATTCATCATAAGAGTTTTCATCAAGTACAAATACACATGATAAACTATAATAGGTGTAGTTTATGGTACATTAACATACAAGCATACTAAGGAAGGTTTCATTCACACTACACGTAAACTCGTTGAATCTGGTTGTGAGACACTACTTCATTGTACTCATAGAGTATTGGTTAAAGTCCTGTATTATAACCCTAGTCTCCTGTAGGGAGAACGTGATACTTGTGTATACATCTATATTGGGACTAACAATCCCACACCTTAGTTGCATGCAACAGCTAGACCGGTAGGTCTGGGGTGACAAATGCCAAAACATTCTGACGCCTGAAGAACGTCGTAACAGGCCTACTAAGTCAATTGCAAGGTTATAATAACTCACATAGGGAAACAACGACACATATAGTTTACGGGGAATTATTACATTCAAAAGGAGTTTTATTTACATAAAACTACATACATTCAAAAGGGGTTTTATTCATATAAAACTACATGCATTCAAAATGGGGTTTTATTCATTTAAAACTACACATACTATCATAAGTATGGGAAATATACTTGTGCACTTCGGTCTTTGGGTTTTAAGACTACAATTCATTTTATAAGGAAAATATTGGATTTTTCTTGAACATATACTACTATTACAAAGAATGGTTTTCAACTCTACTTACAAAAGTTTATGCACTCACCAACTTAATTGTTGACACTCTTTCAAAATTACTTGTATTCTCAGGAAATCAATGAAAACAGGTAACTACAAGCTTTTGAGGATGGAACGCTACGGCGTGTGACAAACCATTTTTGACATCATATTGTAATCGATTTTGAAACATGTAACACTTGAAACCATGTAACCTTTTCAATTATATTTATGATTGGTTGTATGTACTGTGATCACTATATTACTCGTTATGATACTATACATGAAGTCCTCCATCCCTAGACGTTTCCGTCATCCTTGGTTTGGGGGTGTGACAGTCATCGAGACAGTTTGACCTCTTTCTATGAAGGTACTTCCAGTGTGGTGGTGTTAGTCCGCCATATGCCCCTTTTTACAACTTCTATCTATAAACATCCAACTGATATTTAGCTATATTTGTGTTATATGCAGTTAATCAACACTTGGACTTATGGATTCTTCAGATATAGAGCTTTTTCCTGCTATTCAGGTTTTGTGAAAGAAGATTCTGTATTTCTTTAATTTGTAACCGGAGATTAGGGGTTTTTAAATACAACTTTTAGCAAGAAGATACGTTAACTTATGACGTTGTTTATCAAAAAGTGAACTGAATAATTTACTCTTCACTGTTGAATTGATTTTCTTGTGATTTAGAACGAAGTACCTTCATAGAAATTGTCCCCAACAGTACGCCTCCTCTTTGCTTCGCTTCATAGAAGAGTAAACACTGAAGATGATGGCAATAGACGTGTGCCCATCTTTGCTTCGCTTTTCCTATTCTTCACGTACGCGTCTCTTGGTGAGTAGTATTTGGGTATCCAAAGGGTTGGTGTTCAAGGAAGACGGTCAACAGGTCATGTTATATCTGTTGAAGCTTTGGAGAGGATGATGGAGGATCCAACTGTACAAAAAATGGTCTACCCATAAGTTATCGATTTTCCAGATTTTAAGTTTTAAGTTTTTTATTGGTGAATAAAGTTACAGCTCATGCTTATTTTTTTTTTAAACAGGGATGCTTCAAAACTCGCGATACCATCAACAACTGCAGGATATGTTGTAAGCTTTTTTATTTTAATTTCTATCTTTTTGCATTCTAATATCACTTCAGAATAATATTTACTTCAGAAGTTTATCAACTCAGATCTTGAGGTTTTTACAGTTGCTTTATAAACAGTCAAAAAACTTCATTAACCCTATTATTGAATGTAAGTTGTGAGTTAGTTGTATTTTTCATCATTCAATCACCGCAGCCCTTCCACCACCACCGACCGGGATGAATATGTATAATAACAATAATAGCGCATACGACGACTACCGACCTCCCGTGAAGTCAAATTACGGATTAGGAAAGGGTTTGAGAGATGGGTATGCTAAGGGAGGGTTTGGAATCAGGAAAGATAGAGGTGGCGGAATCAAGAGGAGAGAGAAGGTGACAGGAAATAGCAATAATCCGGTGGAGGATATGGTGACAGCTATAAAGATGTTGGGAGATGGGTTTATGAGGATAGAGAGGATGATGGCAAGGGAGCTTGAATCCATGCGAATGGAAATGGAGATGAAAAGGACAGAGATGATTCTGGATTCACAGCAGAGACTTGTGGATTCGTTTTCAAAAGCAGTTTTTGAAAAGAACAAGAAGGTCAACAGGATGCCTACAGCAGAGTCTTGAAAATGGAGTTCGTTTCCTAAACTTTATTTTCAAATGCTTTTATTTTTTGTAAGTTTGTGCTAATTGTGAGTATTAGCAGTAGGAAAGTAGTCATAGATAAGATCAAAACTCTAATAAGTATATCATGTTTCTTGATTACTTGAAATTGTTCTTATTTCTAATATTGGCTGTAGGAAAATACGAAGAAGCACTTGGAAAGTAGGAAGTTGGTATCATTTTCATGACTCAGACACTCACTTTACATGAGCAAAATGCTAAATTTTTAACTTCAAATTGGAGAAACATGAAAGTCTGTAAAGGTAGCAATTCGTGACTATCTGTAGTATGTTACTTATTTTTATTTTAATATTGTAATTTGTAATCTATTTTCGTAATGGGTGCACAGTAAAGAACATTTAGATTGTTTGTGACCATAACCTTTTTGGGCTAAATGGGCATATCGAACTATTATTCCACATTTTTCATTCACCGGCTTAGTTACATATATAATATCTTTTTATTTTACCAGATTGGAGCCTTCATGGGATGACGTTTGTTACCTTTTTATTTTACTAGACCTTGAATTCAATTCCATTCTGGGTTTTGGTTGAAAATGCCTACTGAAAATGAATTAGTTCAACTTTCATTAATTCTTTTCCTTTTATTTCATTTATTTACTGAAAAAGAATTAGTTTTATTCTTAATCAATTATGCTTTTGATTATTCACACTGGATCTGGTATGTAACGAATGTTGATTCATAACAAATATTATGGATTTTGTTATCCGACTTTCGTGGAATGACGCATTATTA
This sequence comes from Lactuca virosa, assembly GCF_052849685.1. Lineage (NCBI taxonomy): Eukaryota > Viridiplantae > Streptophyta > Magnoliopsida > Asterales > Asteraceae > Lactuca > Lactuca virosa. Next base: position 176,518,082 of record NC_136426.1, read on the forward strand.
TTATTTTTAGGTTTTTACAGCAACGTTTTGGGGAAGAACTATCGATTTTTGGCATTTTAGGTTCTCAGGTTTCTTTTCATAACAGATTGACAATTCCTTTGATTTGGGATTTTATTGAAGTTCAGTTATGCTGAACACAGTTTCAGGTATGCATTCTATCCATCACCGATTCTTTGTTTTCATTCAATTTCAATTTAACAATGGGATTCATGAAATTCATCTTATGGGTTTTGAAATTCATTTTGATTGATAATCGAAGACGTTAGCACAAACAATCATGAATTTGTTAAAAGTCAAGATTCTTACTCAATTTTTTTTGTAAGGTGCAAGGAAGTTGATGAATTCATAGTCATGGCATGCGTGTGCTAGCCCTTTATAGTCCCTTTACCTTGAATTGAAAGCGTCGTGGTCTATTTTCCACAAGCCCACGAGCAAGTAAGCTTCTTTCACAATATCTTGGTAAAAAAAATTACATGTATTCTATCTTCTAATAGAGTTCTTCCTTTTTTTTTTTTTGAGAATTTCATATATACCCCTCTTAAACTTCAAAATATTATATTTGTCCAGCTTAATTTTTCAATATCATATTTACCCTTTATAAACCTTCAAAATATAATATTTGCCCAAATCCTTTTTTATAATGTTTTTAATATTTTATAATCATTTTTTTATATCTTAGAATTATTATAATAATTTAAAAAATTAATCATATTATCCTTACGTCTATGATAAAGGAATATAAACTTTTAAATTGTTGGAATGTTGTCCTCTTGACAAACAAAAAGATTCATCTTCAACCCTCTCTATGGAATGTTTAGTTTTTGTTGTTGATTATTATCATGTTGTAGATGGAAGATATTTTAGACATTATCATTGATATTTTGATGTTTAAAAAGTGCATATACGATTTAAAGTAGGTTAGGTGATGTATCATGTTTTATTATTGATTTTTTTTTTTTAGTCTTTAGAAATAGATTCCGACATTGTGTAGATTTTTTTAGTATGATCAACAACCATTACTTATGTCTTAAATGAGTTTGAAGTAAAACAAGCACCCACCTACAAAAACACATATCATGGATTGAATAAACTAGGTTGTTATTTTGTGCTTTGTTATGCAGAGTGGAAATTTAATATTGTGAAAAAAGTTCTCTCAAAATCGGTTTTGAGCATAGTTTTCGTCTTTTGATTTTGAAGATGGCTTGATTGATTCGATTATCAAAAGACGAAGACTATGCTCAAAATCGAACCCCGCGATATTGTGAAAAATGTTCTCTCAAAATTGGTTTTGAGCATAGTTTTCGTCTTTTGATTTTGAAGATGGCTTGACTGATTCGATTATCAAAAGACGAAAACTATGCTCAAAACTGAACCCCGCGGAGAGGGGTTTCCCACCTAGTTGTTTATAAATCATGATCAACGTTTGTCCCTATCATTTTATAAGAAAAAATGTATTAGCATGTTATTTTTTGTTAAAACATGCAAAAAAAAAATTTATAAAAATATGCATTCTTTTTTTTAAAAGCATGCAATTTTTTTATAAATGATGCCGTTTTTTGTTGTTTTTTACACATAAAAGCTGTTAAAGTGCAACATTTTTTTAACAATGCTGCTTTTTTTGTTAAAACATACAAAAAAAATTATAAAAAGTGCAATTTTTATTTGTTCCAAATGTTAATAAGTTTGTATTTTTTTTGTAGACAGCTTATCTACAAGTGATCTAAGTAAAGTCCCACAATGTACTGATTTCAAAGCCTAATTCAGTCCAAAACCCGAAACCCGGTTTAGTACCCGGACCGGACCGAACCCGAACCCGATACACCAAAAAACGTTCCGGTTTTCGAGTAAGAAAATTCATGATTTTCGATCTTCGGGGATCAATATCCGAACGGAACGGATTCAAACTTCTCCTAGAATAGTTTCCGGTGCGAAATGAAATTCATAGGATATATATATGAGTAATTCAAAGGATAAAGAGAAAGATTTTATAGGATTCTTTAGTAATGAACAAAACAAATAGGATTGATTATGGATCACAATTTCATCACTACATCGAAGGCTTTTTTGTAAATATATTTCTAAGATAGCTTGGTGTCCAAACTGTATCAATGATTGTGATCCTCATTGTATAGTGTACATAATTCGTGTTAGGATCTACCAAAGAGGGTGAGTATAGGGCATCTAATAAAAAAGTTTATATATATATATATATATATATATATATATATATATATATATATATATATATATATATATATATATATATATATATATATATATATATATATAGGGCTAGGTTATTTTGTTTCTTATATTTATTGTGTGCTAGAATGCACCAATAGGAATTTAGTAAATTAAATAATTATTTAATTAAACAAATATAGATATTAAATGATTTTCATAATTATATGTATATTAAATGATATCCATAATTATAATTCTCTTTTTATGGAAACTAATTAAATCCGTCATTAATGTCAGCAATAACTTTCTTTCAGAATGAATTCGCATCTAGGTTTTTATATATGAGTTCGTATTTTGTTTCAGGACTCACTCACTTAAAATACTACAATAAAATACTACACTCTCATTCTTCTATATATGAATTCATTCTGAAAGAATATTATTGTTGACATTAATGACGAATTTAATTAGTTTCCATAAAAATGAGTTATAAGTATGGATAGCATTTAATATACATATAATTAATACTAAATTTTTATTGGTGCATTCTAGCACACAATAGATGTGAGAAACATTTGAACCTACCTATATATATATATATATATATATATATATATATATATATATATGGAGGTGAATGGTTGGAGTTTCATTGATAGGGAATGGAGAATGAGAAAGGAGGTGAGGGGTTGTCCTTGTGACAACTTTATTTGAGAAAAAGAACACGTTTTTACTTTGAGATTGAGTGTAAATTTTGACATTGTACAGGTTCTGGACTGTGGTTTTGGGTTGCAGAGATCGTGCAAGTTTCCTTTTTGATGTGCAGAACAGAACAAGGAAGAAGAAGGTTGATTGTGTTTAAGACAACTCATATTTTCTTTGTGTGGATTGATATAAAAAATAAATAAATTTTGTTTCCTTTGTGTATAGAATTGCCCAATAGGTTTGTGTGTAGACTTATTCTAGTTAAAATGAAATGCTAAGAAATATTATTTGGCTGTTATTTTTATTTATTTATTTATTTATTTATCTATTTGTATTTGGTAGATTAAAGTGATGTATTTAGTGGTATGTGTATGTGCCACAACCCGAAATTTCCGTCTTGTAAAGACAAACACGGCAACCAAAGGTCAAACTTATAGGTTTCTAGGCCTAGTATAAGTCAGGGTTGTGTGTTGGGAAGTGAACTGCTAAGGAATCAGGAACGGAGTACTGCATTCGAGCCTGAAACCTCATCAAGTGAGGTTCACGGCCGCAAACCATGTTTACGGTCGTGAACCCTTCTTAGGCCGTGAACCCACCCTTATATATATATATATATATATATATATATATATATATATATATATATATATATATATATATATATATATATATATATATAAGTTTAACTCATTTTTCTTTCATTTCTTCATCCTTGGCTGTGAATCCTCCCATTCTTTCTCAAGTATCATCCTCAAGAACACCACTTTTCACTCTTTTTCATCCCTTTTCTTTTATATCTTCTTGGTATACCACAAAGGGCCTTCAAAGACTCACCAATCCTCAAGATCTTCAAGTGTTCTTCATCATTTATGGGCCGTGAACCACTCATAGGGTCGTGAACCCTTCATCAGGGTCATGAACCCTTCATGTTTGGGTCGTGAACATTCATGTGTTCTTGGGTCGTGATCCCTCCTTCTGGTCGTGAACTCCCTTTCAGCCTTCCAACTTGCTTCTAACACTCTTTTGGTGAGTTATTCTTGCATCCTAGGTTGTTTCCTAAACACCTTTATAGTTACAAGCACTAATTGTATACATATATATATTATTATATGCTAAATATGCTCCGTTTGTGCTCGGAACTTCACTCGTGGAAGTAACACTCTTATTCCAGTCTTCAATCGAGTCACTCACAGCAGATGAGTTCATACCCCTATGTTTTAATGTTTTTCAATGTTTTAGAAGGGGGGAATACAAGTAAAACACAAGGAAATCTTGTGTTATCATTCAAATGATTTCAAACATGTTAAACTATTTCAGCTGTTGTAAACTATTTTATAAAGAATATTTCAAACTACTTAAATTGTTTTATGCTTATATTTTTCCCAAAAATACATGTTTATATACATATAGGTATATAATTAAGATCCAACAGGCTTAGGACTAGTGTGCCCACCTGACCTCCTGTTCCTTGTCTGGTTGTGGACTAAGGTTGGAATCATTTGTCCGGCTGCCTGATTGATCACAATCATATACATGTTATATCTATATTGGACATGAAATTTATTTAAATAACGTTTTAAAACCTTTTGTAACATGTCGAGCAAAAGGTATTTTACTCAAGTTATTTCATTATGATAATATAAACTGTTTAGTTACTAAGATTCTACACTACATTTAGAACATAAGTAAACTATAATAGGTATAGTTTAGGGAACACTAAAACTATTTTACTAAGTCATACTTATCATACTAAAAGGATTATTTAACTATAACTATTGTACACTACTAGTACAGGATAACATATACGTTTTTAAGTACAAAACAACACTAATAGTCTCTACGTATCTAGCTATACAAGGTTGTGAGTTACTATCTAGTTGTACCCATTAAGGTATAGCTTAAAGTCCTATCATTTATAACCAGAGTCTCCTGGAGGGAGAGCGTGAATTTGTGAATAGATCTATACGGGACTGACAATCCCGCACCTTGATGTTAGCTACAGTGGGACCGACAGGTCTACGGGTGACAAATGTCATACCAGCTTTTCGACGTCTACAATACGTCGTGTTTTATACTAGTCAGATTTAGTATGGTTATGGGAAAACTCACAAATGGTATTAACTAAGGTGTCTAGATAACAGTATTTCATAACTTAAATAATTTTCACAAATACAAGGACACTACACTACTACACTAGAACATGAACACACATTTGATAAGGGATCTATGACCATTCATTCTATGATTCATTTGTTTATACATCAGGGTTATATATGAGCGGGACCCGATTGACAGTAGGATGTGTGCCTTCCGCTTCATTTCCTATTCATTGTTTGGTTGTGGGCTTAGAGAAGATACACACAATTTACTATCTATTCAATCTTGGTTATATGTATAACTCGTATGCACTAATAAATCATAGGAGAAATCAAGTATAGGTCAGGTCTATACATATACAAGAACAAAAGGAACATACATATACATATACAAGAACACTACACTATTTTCTAGTACAAAACATACTTTTTGGAAAGAACGATTCACTAGGTGCATACATATACAAAAGCTTGCATACAAATACAACGGTACTACATTGCTTTCTAAGTTAAATGAAGATATCACTCAAAAGGGCCAACACTGTTAACTCTATAATTACCTTGTGCATACACCAGGGTTACATACAATGTGGATCAGACAAACAGTGGGATGTGTGGATTCTGCCTCATTTCATGTTCCTTGTTTGGTTGTGGGCTTAGGGCAGAACCACACAATCGACTGTCTATGTCATTTGTAGTGTATATAACTTGTATACACTAGGTAACTGTAGAAGGAACTATATTGGGTCACATTTTCTTACATCATATTACATCAGGAAATATTGGATTTTCTGGAAGAACAAACTAAGGTTTTCAAAGAACAAACAAAGGTTTTCAAAGAAACAAAGAACATATCTTATAAAACAAAATACTTATGAACTCACCAACTTAAATGTTGATACACTTTCAAAATCACTTGTATTCTCAGGAAACTAATAGACGGGTGCGCTCAAGGATTCTAGAAGACGAAGCATAATAGCTTCTAGTCTTTATTTTGTTATCTACTTTTGATGTTAATCATATGTGATTCAAATACATTGTAAACACTATACTATTAATACAATGGATGTTGTTGCTTGTTTTACTATTCTACAATTGTTGTGATACTTACATGACGTCCTCCGCCCCCGAATGTTTTCCGCCAATTCGGTTTGGGGGTGTGACAGTATGTATTATTAGTTGGTTTCCTCTTTTATATATATATATATATATATATATATATATATATATATATATATATATATATATATATATATATATATATATATGTTTAAGATTTTTACAAACCATTCTTGATAAATATAGTTTATTTATTTTTTATTTGTTATGAGTTTATGACATATGTTACAAATGTAAAATTTATTATATTGTTAAATCTTGGTTTGTGAGATTAAAAATTGACAAATACACAACGTATGTTTATGCGATATATAAGGAATTGAAGATTTATAATATAAATGTCTAAATTGTCATATATTTAGCAATTGGTATTTGAAAAAATGATGTATGATTTATATAAATATATATATTCAGTGTTGCTACATAATTTTAATTATATAACATATATGAATTGTGACATACACGACTAATTTGGATCTTTTGAAGTCGCATACGACAGCAAAAATATATATACATATATATTGGCATTGTCATTATATGACTTATAAACATTTTTCACAATAATAACTACAATACATTATATATATATATATATATATATATATATATATATATATATATATATATATCGTGATGTATACCACGATTCTCGTGTCCTTACCCAGATTATATAAATTTTCTAAAAGTGCCTGCTTAAGGTTCAAGTCGTGGTGATTCCAAAAATTCAGACGGGATTAAATTACGGCATACATAACTCCGTTTTAGACGTTCTTTATATTTTCGAAAACAGTGGAACATGTACTATAATATTTTAATGTTCGTTTTGCTCAAAACTGCATAATGTAAAATTTCAATTTTTTTTTTCAAACGCATTAATTAGCGTTGTCGTTTAAACAGTTTGATTCGGTTGACGGTTTACACATTTGGAAGTAAGGTATCATCTGACATCATATAATAATTGAAATAAAATTATTTATTTTACTTTAGATGCACTAAAACTCAATAAGTCAGATTATCACGAGATTCACGGTGAATTGGTCAGCTATAATTTTTGCCCTAAATTTTGGGATGTCACAGTATGGCACCCACCTTGATGCACTAGATGAAAGTTCTAGGATGTTTGCATGTACCACACAAGAAATTCTTCAAGACTTTTGCATAAGTATCATGCATTTGTACAAACCACGTTATTTGTGTCGTCCTACTTGCAGTGACATAAAACAATTGTATGCTAATCATGCAAACGTGCATGGCTTCCGTGGAATGTTAGGAAGTTCAGACTGCATGGGAGAATGATTATGTGTCCAAATACATATTATGGGCAATACACAAAAGGTAATTATCATTATCCGACGGTCGTACATGTAGTTATACTCTTACAAGATTTGTGGTTTTGGCAATCATGTTTTAAGTCTAATATTAATATATGTTTTGTCTGTCTTTTTATTATTAGTTGTTAAAAATAAACAAAACTAATAATGATTTTAAAAAAATGAAATTGCATGGCAAGGCACATCACAGCTCTCTAACATGGCATGCAAAAAAGATGATGTGGCGCTTAGCACACCACTACTCTCTCTAGTCTTATTTCCTTAATACTTGCATTTTATTTCTTATATTTCTTATATATGTAGTTTAAGTTATGCTCTTACTAATTCCCTAAGTTGTAAAAAATGTTCTTTGACTGAGGTTAAGGGATTAATCGGCTACGTTGGGATTCGAGGACCTTATATTGTTGTGTACGGTAAAAAAAAATATTATGTACGAATAACTTCCCTTTTAATTATGACTTATGATTGTAAACAAGGATATTTAAATTAATTTTTGAGCAACCATTACGAGAAAAGGTATAAAAAGAAAAGAGTCACTACATACATCAAGAACATATATTTCAATACCTTATGTCCAAGCCATTGCAAATACTCAATAAGTTAGAATTGAACTTCATTTGATGAAATGAAGTTTAATCGTCTAATCCATTGATTATTTCGAATTTGAATGATGTTAGGGATTCGATTGTTTGTTGGAATAATGTTTTCAACATATTGGATCCATATTAAATCCGTAAAAGTCCCTCCCAAAGTCTTAGAAAGTACATAAACCATGTCCTAACCTACAATACCACATACATAATAAGAAATATACACTTAGACACAAATCCCACTTCCCATATTTACAAAATTTATTCAATAATAACTCAACTTAAGATTACTATACATCTTACAAATAAAAACTCACATCGTTTAAGTATGCAATTTACATGAATGTATTTACTCCTTGTTGTCAGAAGACCTATCTTTCTTCTGTCCACCACCAAGAATACGAGATATCTGTAGACCTCTACTGAACGCTTGGTTGAAAAGCATACGTGTTTGGAATTCTGACACGAATGGAAACCATGCAAGAAATGCAACCGGAGTGAATAAAAGTAACCCCATGATTATTTCATAGTATTGCGCTAGGGTTCTAATCGATGACCAGAGTCCAGATCTTCGCAAAAATGGCCTCAAAGCTTGTGATATCTAACAACAGATAACATACAACAGATAAATAATACCGATTAACATCACTAATAGTAATATGAAAATGGCGGAACAGATTTAAAAGTAAATAACCCTGCCACGTCAGCAGAAAGTAAAAAATTCCACTGAGGGGTAATTTTGTAAATACAGTTAAGACAAAAATACTAACCAGAAGTAGTCCCCAGCCAGTAGGGAGGAAGGCGAGGATGCATACGACAATATCCTTGATTGTCATGTGTGGTAGTGCAACCAATGTGATTAGAGTAGAAGCAAATGCAACAACTATGAAACCATTGATTAATCGGAAGAGAAGTTGATAATCAGCACTAAGGGTTTTTCTCCAATATGACATGGCCTGAAATTTGATGTAAAAAGTCAAACAGATTTGATATGTTGGTCAAAAATGTTTAGAGTAGAAGCAAATGCAACAACTATACAAAAATGTTTCATAGATTAAAGCTAAAAAGAGACCACGTTTTTACACGGATTATATATATAAATTAATATATTATTTAAGGGAAATTGTCAGAAAAGTCGCAATATTTTTGGAAAAGTTACGATTAAGTCCCAAATTTATTTTTTTGAACATAAAAGTCCCGATTATTTCATTTTGGCTCAAATTAACAAAAAAGTCCTTTTTTTTTTCCTTTTAACAGGAAATGATATATTATCGTGTAAAATCAAATAATCGGGACTTTTTTGTTCAAAAAAAAAAAGTTGGGACTTAATCGTAACTTTTCCCAAAATATTAGGACTTTTTTGGAGATTGCCTTATTACTTGATTATGAAATAAATAACATTATTTATAATGTATATTATGTTTTTCTTAATATAATCTTTGCACGAATTGTGCCTATGGTTTTGGGTAATTTGCACGTTTGGTCCCTAACTTAATTTTTCAACTCAGAAGGTCTTTACTGTTTGTTTTTGTTACGCGCTTGGTCCATGTCTTACCTAAAAAGACTATTTTGCCCTTGATTTTCTAATTTATTTAAATAAACACACCCCTAACCCCACCCCCTCACCTTACCTTACCTTACCTTCCTTACTATTTTTCCCTATTTAAATAATAGTCTTTTAAGGTAAGATAGGGACCAAGCACGTAACAAAAACAAATATGTAGAGACCAAGCATGTAACAAAAATAAACAGTAGGGACCTTCCGAGTTAAAAAAATAAGTTAGGGACCAAGCGTGCAAATTACCCCAAACCATAGGGACCATTCGTGTAATTTACTCCATTATAAACTACACATTAATAATATATATTATGTTTTTCTTAATATAATCTTTGCTTTGTATTAATAATTAGGCCAAATTCTATAAAAAAAAACCTCTATATTTTGACTTTTTTTCGTTTAATCACCGAAAGATTTTTTTTTCTGGTTTAACGAATGAGTTTATTTTTTAATTTTTTTTCGGAAAAACCACTGTAAGTATTTCTTGGTAATGGATTGCAAAAAGAGATCGATAGAAAAAATTTCTGGTTAAAGTTATTTAAAAAAAAATCGAAACTATAATGGTTAGATCACAAAAAAATAAATAAATAAAACTGAAAGAGAAAAAATTTCTAGTTGAAGTTATTTAAAAAAAAAATCCAAACTATAATGGTTAAATCACAAAAAAATAAAAATATATATATATAAAAATTCTTCCTATGGTTAAAGTTAAACTGAAGAAATGGCAAACTATAATGGGTTTTATAGAATTCAAAGTTTCATGTAGAGTTTTTTGTTAAAAAAAAAAAAAAAAAAAGTCTTGGTGATTAAACCAGAAAATATTTTTCCGGTAGTTAAACCAAAAGAAAAAATTCAAACTACGTCGTCTTTCATTGAATTTAGCCTAGTAAATAAAATAAAATATAATCTTATAAATTTTACTTTCTTATGTTAAATCTATTCAAAATATGTTACTCCTATGTTACATACCTTCATTACGAGTAATACTCCAATGAGCACAAGCCACGAAATCCCATAAACCTACAAACAAAAACAAAAACAAAATCCACAATCAAAAAATCACCAATTATCAATCAACCAAATAACACAATCACAAAACACATACCAGAAAACTTTTACTCTCAGTCAAACTCAAATGATACACAAGCCCAAATTGATAAATAAAAAACCTCAACGCCAACAAAATCTCCATAACAGTCCCCCTAACCCCAGACGCCACAAGATGTTCTTGTTCCTTCTCCCACCACGACTCCCAACTCTTATCCACCGAAACCCCAATTCCCCCTCTATTACTAATCCACTTACTCCAATCAGTCCAATCATCCACAATCTTCTGCCACTCAAACCCCGAAGGATTAAACAAAAACGGCGCAAAAAGCCACGACCCCACCATAAACCACATCGAAATCGTAATCAAAATATACGCAACCGATCCCCTATACGATTGCCCAAAAACCTCATACACAACAAGTAAAATCAAAAGCTCGATTCCTTTCACGAAATGGCTGCGAGAGTAGAGTCGGTAGTTTTCGGCGAATTTGGCGTGGAAGACGACGAATCCGCGACCTGTGGCGCGGTACTGTGCGCCGCCGTGTAGGAGAGTGCGGCCGTAGTAGTGGGTTTTGGTGCCGAGGGAGAAGGTGAAGAAGACGGAGGCGAGTTGGAGTTGCATGAGGATGAAATCAGTTAGGGCTTTGTGGAAACCGCGTTCGAGGCCGATTTCCATCATCATTGGAAGCGCCATGAGGAAGCCGATTTGGACGAAGGATTGGGATGCGAGAGCGACTTGAAGGGGTTTGTCGTTTACGACTTGTTTGTTTGTGCTTAATTCTCTTTCGAGTCCACTTAGAACAAGGTATAGGCGTCCATAGAGAAACACGTATACAATAAGCACAGTTACCTGAGATAGAATAGAACACAAGTTTATGGTTCCATTTGTATATGCTTCGTTGTTTAGAAGATTGAATTTAACTTTAAAGTTTTACCAATGTATTGAAGTAAAATCCAACAGTGGTGAAGTAGCAAGAGAGCATGCGAAAGAAATCAAAACGGTGTCCAAGTCTATAAATATCACGACTCATTGTCTGCTCTCCATTTCCATTTGCAATCTTTGCTTCAAACAATGAGATCTGATTCAAACCAACATCTCTTCCTTTTCCAACTTGGATGTATTCATGATGCGTAACATTTCCACCACGTAATGTAGAATTAAAACCTGAGAAATAATTAAATATTAAAAATGTGAAAAAAAATATATAAATGAAATATAAAAGAAGAAAAGACATGCCTGCAAATATGTCTTCACTGAGGTTAACGATTTTGGAAGCCTTGCTGACACCACCTCTGGTTAGGTGAAATAGTCTATCGAATACATCTGGATGCCCGTAGTGGAATCTCACTCTGAAATGTGCAGGGGTAAAATTGGTATAAATATTATTTGTCAACATAATGTAAAAAGATTGTAAGGCTTACTTTAAAGGGTTGGCTAATAATCTTTGTCCAATGGTTACAAAACTTGTCTCCTGATTTGACATAAACCACGCAAGAGAAGAAACACTGAAAGCATAATATCATTAAAAAAAAGGTTAATACTTAATATAAAGTTATTAACCATAAAACAGAGTAAATTTGTGATAAAATGCAATATTAGGTAAAATAATAATAATAAAAAATGTTATTTACCTGCCAGTGAAAATATGCTCCCTGAGGCCAAGTATAGTTGGGGTCCTTACGCCATGTGTGACAAGAAATTCTTGAAGCAAATTTCTCATTTTAAATGCTTCTTCCATGTAGTTATCCTGTTGAATTTATATATGACAATAAATATTAAGCTAATTTAAATAAAAGAGTGTAATTTAATTAATAAGAAAAATTTGAAAGCATAAGTACTTGGTTCATATCAATTGTTTGAAGGCCTTCTCCACGTGTAAATATTATTGCATGGTTTTGGTTTTCTGGTTTTCCCTCTCCCAGTATCGCAGGTCCCGGAAGTTTTATACGATATATAACCTGAAAAAAAATAAAAATAAATAAATAAATAAATTGTCACTTCAGTGTATTTATATATAAAAATCTTATACAACACAAGTTTTATTTAACCTTTTTACAGATTTTTGGTTTTGGACCATTTTGGTCCTTATTTTACCGTTTCATAATGTTTTTTGTCCCTTCAGTTTCAGACTGTTGGGCTCATTCACTTGAGTTCCACATGAGGGCATTTTGGTCTTTTTCCTTGTAACAATGGCCATATGGAAGAGCTTCTTTGATTCAAACTTCATGGATATTCAAAAACCCAGGAAGACGATTCTACTAGTACCACCCACCTCAAGGAAAAGACCAAAATGCCCTTGTGTACAAGGCATGAGAATGGGCTTAACAGGATGAAACTGACAATGTGAGTGAGAGGGACCAAAAACGTAATGAAAGAGTGAAATATGGACTAAAAAGGAAAGAATACAAAAAATAAAAGAATCAACTAAGTAGCCCATGGACGAAAATGCCCTTGTGTACCTGATCTTGGTTTTGAACTGGATCAGAGGAATCAGCAGACTTTGGAACAGCTTTCACAAGAACTGAATAAAAGGAAACTTTGTCCACCACTTTTTTTGTTTTTTCATTGCTGGTTTCTTCAACCTCATCAATAAAAGCAACACGAAGAGAAGGATACCTGATCATCAATGTAACCATATACCAAAAAAAAAAAAAAAAAAAGAACATGTTAAAACATACAATACAAAAAAAAATCATGATTCAATTATAGCATTGTAATTTAAAAGTGCAATGTTGTAATAGAAAGAAATGAAAGTAGATTGCTATTTATTGCATTTAAACATATGATAAATTTCATGATTCATACGTTGTCATGAGTCTGAGAATGTCATGAGCATGAGCAAGTCCTGCTCTTTTTTGGATTCCATATTGTTGGCATGATACCACATATGAGAACTTCATATCCACCACTGCTTGACATTGTGTCAATAATGATCTATTATTGCTTAAATATTCTTCAGTGTTGGATTCAGCAGCTTTGTAACCTTTCATTAATTCTAAAAAAAAAAAATTATATGATTTATATAACATGCTAATGTTAAATACCATGAAAAAAGCCATGGGAACGAAGAGCAACAGTTTAGTTGGATGGAATTGAAAGAGGGAGGAATGTAATAAGTCATTACATTCCGTTATTTACAAAACTAGCAAATTGAACAAACATGAATATACACAAATAAGATTATAATAAAGAAAAAATATTCTTTGGTTACTTTTAGAAAACAAATTTGTGAAATATTTTATGCCACTATAAAAGACCTTATATTTTGTGTTTTTACTGGATTAAACCTCAAATTTAGTTTTTTCCTGAAGGAGGTTGTATTTTTTTCATTTTTTCCAATCTGACCCTTTGTCATTTTTATCCAAAAAAAATAGTAAAATGTGAGGGTTGTTCGAGAAAAACAAAAAAAAATGAGGGTTTATTTGGAAGCAGTTAGAAGGTTGAGGGTTTTTTTCGGAAAAAATATAAGGTCTTTTTCAGGAAAAAAATAAAGTTGAGGTTTAATCCGGAAAAAACACAAAATATAAGGTCTTTTATGAGATGAACACTAAATTTAAAAATAAGAATGGGTTAAAAACTTAAAATACAATTTCAAAAAAAAATAATAATAACACACACACACACACACATACACCAGCCTAAGGAATGAAAATTAACGAAATGGAAGGAATCACAGATTCTATTCCATCAAGCAAATCAAACAACTTTTTTCATTCCAATTGAATAAACGATTTATATAACATGTTAACGTTATGGGAACAAAGAGAAACAGTTTAGTTGGATGGAATTGAAAGACGAAGGAATGGAATGGCCAATTCCATTCCTTCTCCATTTCCATCATACCAAACACTAGCTTATATACTTACCATCATCTTTTGCCATGTCAAGGAAAGTCTGAAGTTCCAATGCTTGCTTATAATACATCATGCCTCTAACTAAATTTCAAACAAATTTAAAACAGAAGATGATAATCATTTTTAGTTAGCACAATATCTCAAATTTCAAAATTCAAAATTCATCAAAAGATCATATTATATATATACCAGTTTTAGTTAGTGTTTGGCCTCTATATGATGCCCAATGGCGAAGCTCTTCTTCCATTTCTGGATTACCTTTCATTTCATCTTCATGTTTGTATCCCACCCTTTGTAGAAAATTGTCCCATTCATCTGTATATCACATAGTTATTCAGTATCATATTCATATGGATTTATCATATCACATGGATTTAATGACAAAATAATAAAAATAATAATAATAATAAATAAATAAAGTAAACTGACCTGGGAAAATTTTCTGCAAGTAAAAAAGGATGGAAACTCCATCTTCATTTGGCTTTTCCAATGCATCCATGGAGAAAAGAACATCCTCATTGAAGTAAGGAGTAAGAACCCTTTGATAAAATGAATATTACAAAAGATCTATCAGCTCAGCTATTTTTATCAAGGAGTGTTTATATAAGTTAACTTGTATCCAAAGGACACGTTTTTCTTTTTCCCATAAGGCTAAATGCAAGACATAGCAATGTGCTTTTCTTTTTTCTTTATTATAACAGTGTACTTTGAAAAGTTTATCCATTATAGCAACAAGATAGGAAAAAGAATATATTCATTCTTGAAAATTGGTAAAAGATGACATTAAAACCTGTTAATTTGTGTCATATCATCAAAATCTCAATCTATAAATATTGTTTTTGACTTGCTAACTATATACGTGACATACAAATGGAAGTGTCTAGATCGCAATAAGAACGTATATCTTATACAAACAAATCAAGGGATGTATTATAAGTGTTCCAAATGACATTTATTTTCTGATTATATTTAATTAAATAGTAAATAAGGTGAAAACTTACGAGAAAGAAATCATGTTTCTAACTTTAGGTGCCATAGGCATATCCATAAACAAGGAATTTGAGAAGAAAGAGATACGCCTTCTGGCTTCTATGTTTGATGGAACATCCATAGCAGATTCCTTCTCAGTAAGCAACAGATGAAGCCTTCTTATCTGGAAACAATATTAATAAAAAAATGGTTTACAAATAATGAAATAAGGTAAATGTTTGGAGTAAAAAGTAAAAACTTACTTTCTCTTTCCAAGCATCTGTTTCTTTTGTAACAGGAAAATTAAGAGCTGCAAAGAACTTCTGATATTGTTTATCTTGTTGAGCTTCATGGTTTCCATAAGCACCACCATGGTTTGATTCCATCAAACTATATATATCAGAAGCAAAACGATTTAATTAATTAATAATATTTATTCAAGAAAGTCAATTATGCTACTTGAGATTTTACCTAGAAATTGGTGCATCCATCATTATGTCTCTTGTCATGATCTCCAACATATTAAGTAATACAATCACAACACCATCCTTGTCACCTTCTTCATTTTTCATCTGTAGAAAACAAAATTTGTGAATTAAGGAAATATCTTTAAAATTATGTTATTGAAGTGTACTATGATTTTTTAAATAGTTACCAAAAACTCAATAAGCTTAACAAACTGAAAAGTGAGGCTAGGTAAGGCCCGCATATCAAACTCCTTTAAAAGTTCTCCCTTCTCTATGTGCATGTCAACCGTGTTGAATATCTCAGTTAAAACACTGAAAAAAGTCAAACCACATTAAAGGGTAAGTTAGTCATATAAAATAAGGCTAAATGCAAGAAATAGCAACATACTTTCACTTATTTGTGTACTATAGCACATCCTACTTTCTTTCTTTCTGTCAAAGGTTTTATAAGTCTCATTATTTTGGGAAAATTTTTGATAAAGTCCTAAAAAAAAAATTTTAACTGAAAAGTCCCGATTATTTAACATTTTGCCCAAATTAATGAAAAAGTCCTTTTTTTTATTGTAACAGGAAATGACAGATGATGTGATTTTCCCAAAATGGGACTTTTCTGCATAAAACCCTTATCAAAAAAAATTCTTATCAAGGCATTGTACTTTGCAAGACATTCTTATAGCAGTAAAAATTGATTTTTATTAGATGATGTTGCTATAATTGAGAAGATTTTCAAAGTAGAATCTTGTAATAGGAAAATAATAAAGTAGGATGCTATAATAAACAAATCAATAGTGAAAGGACTAGAATGGTAATTTACATACGCCTTTTCACGATCCCCTAAAACCAGAAATATCAGAATATTTTTGCATGAAGCATAGCATTCGCGAACTGCATAGTCCATATAACTGTCTAAATTCAGCCTCTTTTGCAATTCAGAGTATCTTCCATTACTATCTTTTGCCATATCCAATGCTATAGGAAGCTGAAATATAACAATTAAAGAACTCAAATTACGTATGCCTTTAAAAAAAATTCATAAAAGAACATGTGGAATGTGTAAAAAACCTTGCTAGCAAGTAAAAATGGAGGCCACTGGATGAGATTTAAATCAAGATCTGCCCAATATGGCATGAGTAATAGGGCCATTTCACTGATAAAAGAAAAAAAAAAGAATCCAAGTAGAAATCAGTAAAACTAAAAATTCATATATGTATGAAATGATTTAAATCATCTAGAACAAGACCTGTTGTTTATCAAATCTTCTTCCCTGAAACTTGTAATGATTTTATTCCACATTTGAGCAAACTTTGCTGCTTCCTCTTTATCAGATGTGATCTGAAATAGATACATAGATAAATAAATATAGGGATATGAGTCAAAAGAATGTGTACATTGTGGTTACTAATGAGAAGATAATAAAATTTAACCTTAGTGATTCTACGTGATAGAGTAGCCTTGAGTCCCTTTTTAGCCTTTTCACTATTTTCTGCTGGAACTAACCATTTGTTAAAAGCAAATGGCAGTTGCTCAAACCTACTTCTCAACATTTCCAGTGTTCGTATCTGAAAAAGAAAATATTTTACAAATAAGAAACCAAAAACAAAAACAAGATATAATAAATAGTTAAATACAAACCTCTCCAAGACGCCTAAATGCACCATAGAAACCACCAAATATAGTTGAAAAGATAGCATACCAAATTTGTGTATCCATGAAATATACCTGTTGAAGATAAAATTAAAAGTTTCAGTTTAAAAACTTAAGAGGAAAGTGATAGAAGAAAATAAATAAAAGTAACATACAAGAATAATAGGAGCCCAAAGTGCAATGACAACACCAAGATTGTTGCTAGCTGAAAAGAGGAAAAAAACAATGTGGAAATCATAATCAATTTCATTTCATGGTGTATGTAACTAATGGACTTGTTTATTATATGCATAAAAATATACTTTGGGGGAAGAACTCATGCCATTGGTAACGTCTTATGTGAACATTCATAATTGCTTTTGTAGGACCCACTAGAGGCTTTATCTGTAATATAAGAACAAAAAAAAAAGAATAAATTATTCTCACTAAGACTATAAGAAATTAAGTATAGATAAGTGTTGGAAGAAAAAGATTTAAGAACATGAGAAACACCTCTAAGTAGTAGCTGAAAGCTAACTTTGCCACTAAGAGGATAACCCAAAAGAATGTGTACCTAAAAAATAACATTTTTAAGTATATATATAAGAACTAATTCAGCCGATATGCACATGTGATTTTATTAAGGAAGTCCTACTTGATTAGGGAAAGAGGATCTTCATGCATTCCCCTCCCCACATAAAGTGGAAGCTGCAATTTTTTCAAAACTGTTAAAAACAATATTCTGAATCGTTAATGTCACTATTTAGCAACCAATTATTCCCATTTTGCTATTTAAGTCCCTACAAATTTTACTTGTACTAAATAGATCACTAAACATCTAATGAATCAGTATCCATGTTCACATTATATGTCCACATGGTGACATGGACACAATTTGAACAAATTTACCAATTGTACGCCAAGTAGGATGCCACATAGGATCGAATACTTTTTTACACAGTTACAATATGTCCCAATGGTGGAACTGAAAACGCATTAGATGTTCAGCGCCCTATTTAGTACAATTAAATGATTGGGGGGTTGAACAACAAAAATATAACATTTTTAAATATAACAAAAATTATATTTTGGAAGGTTTTTTGTGTACCTGTGACCACCACATGATGAATCTGACAATTCTGTAATTTGATCTCTCTAGTTTTCTACGGAAAAAGGGTAGGAGGAATAATAATGCTGAAAGCATGTTTGGAGACAAGTAAACAACAATTGCTAAAATGAACAAAGAAGGGGAACTTGGTCCACTTCCAAACCAACTCTTCATTGTTTGTCCAAATCCAGAAGGATTGTTTAAACTATAAGAATATGTAATTGGTAAAACTATGACCCAAGCTGCTGCTGAAAGTGTCTTCAATATGTATCTAAGCTTCACGTGAAATGACATGCTAAACCTTGCTTTCCACATCATCACCAGATCAATGACAGCTGGAAAATGACTTTAGATATTAGTCTATGTGATTGTAACAATTTATCATATATAGATTAGCAGTGTCACACTGTGTTAACCAGATCAATGACAGCTGGAAAATGACTTGAGATATTAGTCTATGTGATTGTAACAATTTATCATATATAGATTAGCAGTGTCACAGTCACACTGTGTTAAGGTTTAATCCCCTTTCTTGTATGGGATCATTGTAAATGTAATTGGAATGACTTGAGATACTAGTCTATGTGATTGTAACAATTTATCATATAGTGGATTTTCTCATGGTTCTTCTCTGGTTTTGGAGTTTTACATGTAAATTATAGTGTTCAATTTTCTCCATCATTTTTCATTGAACAGATTGTTGGGAATCTTTGAGGCCATTTTTCCAACAGTAACATAGTCTTCATGGTGATAAAGTGAAGTTGTAGACCTTTTAGGTTTGACTTGCAAAAGTCAAAATCGAGACTGCAAAAAGAGTATGTCATTAGTTAGTTACCTTGTCCAAGTTTCAAAATTGCTGCTGTTATGAAGATGCTCAAAACTTTCTTGAACACTTCTCCATCAAAGACAGAGCTTAGTTTACCAGATCCATTCCATGCTATAATAATCATTGCCTTCAGTTGGTAGTTTATGTTAGCCATGAGATAAATTATTGTCAATATAACAAAGCTAAAGAAAGCATTATAATTCATAAGACAAAAAAAAAAAAAAAAAAAAAAAAAAACAATAAGATTACCTGTAAACATAAAATGAAAAAGCTCCACATCCTATCAAAACTCCTAAATATATGCCAGTATGAATCTATCTCAACAAAATTGATCTTCCCTACCCACCTCCTACTACCAGTAGGTTTTTCCACCTGACAATAAATAAACAAAAAGGGTTAAAATAAGAATCTGATACAGGAAGTTTTAAAAAAAAATAATAATAATAATACTCACCTCATTCTCTTTAACTTCATCAGGCACATGAAAGAAATCAGCATCAGCACGCATTGGCCACCCTATGCGAAAACAATCAACTGACCTAAAATGTTACACCAATTTAGTAACATGTTTAACAAAATTTTCAAAAAAAAAAAAAAGAAATGTGATTCAAGATTTATGACAAATGAGATACCAGAAGTACTCATTCAGATCATCATAATTTCTCCATTGAGAATGTTTTGTCTTTCCTCCTTTGCTTTTATGAGCTTCCTGTAAGAAACAATATAGTGAGAATTATGAACTGTAAGTTAGTAAGTTACATGAAATTAAAAGACCTTTTTGTACTACACCTTTGCAATTGTATTGTAGATAGGAGTCACAACTTTCATCAAGAATGCCTCCTTTTCACCTCCATATGCAGGTTTAATATTCTCACCTGTTACAGAACTCACACTTCCAGCCAGCATACCATAAAGTTCAAATGCCATCTGTGAATATATTGGACCTTGAAAATAGCTATTTCTTTCAATGTTGATCCTTATTTGAGGTTTTTGTACATTTTTGGTCCCTGTCCCAAGTGAAATGACGATTTTTGGGACTAAAATTGCAAAAACCACCTATACTCAGGGACCAAAAAAGTCATTTTACTGGGAAGAGAGACCAAAAACGTTACAAAAACCTCAAATAAGGAGAAGAGCTGCAATAAAAAGCTTTTTGGGACCAAAATTTAAATAATTAGCTATACTTAGGGACCAAAGTTATAATTTACTCGAATATAAATGGAAAGGTTAATAAAAATTACTTCAATGTTGGTCCTTATTTGAGCTTTTTGTATATTTTTGGTCCCTGTCCCAAGTGAAATGACAATTTTTGGGACCAACTTTGCAAAAATCAGCTATACTTAGGGACCAAAAAGGTCATTTTACTGGGAAGAGGGACCAAAAACGCTACAAAAATCTCAAATAAGGAGCAAAATTGCAAGAAAAAACTTTTTAGGACCAAAATTAAAATAACTAGCTATACTCAGGGACCAAAATAGTAATTTACTCGAATATAAATGAAAAGCTTAATAAGGTTTCTAAAATTACTTCAATATCGGTCCTTATTTTGAGGTTTTTGTACATTTTTGGTCCCTACGCCAAGTGAAATGACAATTTTTGGGACTAAAATTGCAAAAATCAGCTATACTTAGGGACCAAAAACGTTACGAAAACCTCAAATAAGGAGCAAAATTGCAAGAAAAACTTTTTAGGATCAAAATTAAAATAACTAGCTATACTCAGGGACCAGAATAGTAATTTACTCGAATATAAACGAAAAGCTTAATTAGGCTTCTAAAATTACTTGATGTAAAAGAATAAAAAGGAGTATTGGAAAGAGCATAAGAGGATCATAATAATGCATACGTGGTGATAGATGTAGCAAAGGCATTCAGGCATAAATCTCAAGTTTGCAGCTTCACCCCATATGAGAAGATACAAACCCATGTATAAAAGTTTCCTTTGTTGCCTTTCTTTTTGAATATTTGGGAACCTGAAATATAACATTATTGTGATACCAAAGAACTAAATAACCACAAAGAAAATTTAAGGAAACTAAACTCACGTAAGACTATCTTTGCGACCCAAATATTTGCACCACTTCAGGTAATTTTCAAAAAGTTTATCCATCACCTCATCAACTGCCACGTCATCCAACTATTAAAAAAAACAATTTGCAAGAATGTCAGCAGAAATGAATATGTAAATATGTACATTAAAAGTAGAGTGAATTACGAAAATGGTCCCTGTATTTTCTGATTTTATCATGTTTAGTACAAAAACTGAAATTTTTTTCAGTTTTGGTCCTTATTTCAAGGTTTTATATCAAGTTTGGTTCCTGGAATCTTGAAATAAGGACCAAAATATGAAACCTTGAAATAAGAACCAAAAGAAAGTCCTATGGACTAAAAATCGATATGAAACCTTAAAAGAAGGACCAGAACTGAAAAAAGTTTCAATTTGGACTAAACATGGGAAAAATTAGAAAGCACAGGGACTATTTTGGTAATTTACTCCTGCAACTGTTTAAAGCCAAATTTGCAGTAAAAGACCTTACATTGTTGGCTAGTCTTTGGTAATTGTCAATTTTGGTCCTTATTTTAAGGTTTTATATCGAGTTTGGTTCCCAGAAGCTTGAAATAAGGACCAAAACTGACATGAAACCTCGAAATAAGGACCAATATTGAAAGAGGCTTCAGTTAGGACTATAAACAAGGTAAAAATAGAAAGAACAGGGACTATTTTTGTAATTTACTTTTACAACTATTTAATGCTACATTCTGAAGTAAAATGCCTTAGGCTGTTGGCCAATCTTTGGGAATTGTCAATTTTGGTCCTTATTTCAAGGTTTTATATCGAGTTTGGTTCCAGAATCTTGAAATAAGGACCAAAAATGATACAAAACCTTGACAAAAGGACCACATGGAAGTCCCACAAACCAAAAAATCGATATGAAAACTTGAAAGAACAAAAACTGAAAAACAATTTCAATTTGGACTAAACACGGTAAAACTCAGAAAGTACAGGGACTATTTTTGTAATTTACTCTTACAACTATTCAATGCCACACTCTGGAGTAAAATACCTTTGGTTGTTGACCAGTCTTTGGGAATTGTCGAATATGAACATTTGCAAGTAACAAGATCAAGTGTTCCCTTTGATTCGAGACACTATCTTTCTGAAAATCAATAAAAGTTACACCAAAATCATCATAAAAAAATAATAATAATAATAATAAAACATATTTTATTGTATGGATTACAAAGCAACAAACCTGAAAACCAAACATAGCCTGTAGCCAATCCAATATGTCTTCATCTTCCTTTTTATTGTAGCCTTTTGGCCATGGTAGACCTCTGGTATTTCTGAGAGCAGAGACAGAAGCTTGTATCTACAAATTCAACAAGTAAAAATCTTTTTTATATTAAATATGGGCAAAATGCAAGAAAAAGCAATGTAGACAGGGACCATTTTTGTAATTTTTTTAAACACATGGACTGTTTCTGTAAAATAATCTGCACAGGGACCTTTTCTGTAAATGTAAACTACAGGGACAACTTTTGTAATTTATTTTCTACATAGGGACCAAACCTGCCAACATACAAAAGTCTTAAACACATGGACTGTTTCAGTGAAAAAAATCTGCACAGGGACCTTTTCTGTATATTACAGGGACAATTTTTGTAATTTATTTTCCACACAGGGACCAAACATGCCAAGATACAAAACTGTTGTGGCCAAAGTACGAAACCTAAAAGTATACTATTCATTTCTCCTTGCTAATTAGACACAGGTAACCTGCTGATTTGAATTATAATTACATGGCACAAGTTAACAAGTTTTTATGCCATGTCATCATCCACATAGGATGTCCAGCTGTAAATATTTGTTGATAGCTTCAAAATCCTAAAAGTTCTGTTGTGTTCTTCAGTTTATTAGATAAGAAATTAAATAATTCCTTACAATGCAAAAGGGTAGAATTGGAAAAGTAAAAGATTTTTGGAACAAACCTCTGGATATGTCATAATAGCTTGATTAGAACTATCGGGATCAAGTGGAAGTATATTATAAGGTGCATACATTCTTGTCTTCTCTTCAACCTTTGTGTTTGCTTCCAATATCTATAATTATAATTCACCAAAATTACATATAGTCATATACAAATATAAGTTTATATTAAAGTATTAATCTCATAACATGATAACAGATCTTATATTTTGTGTTTTTTCTGGATTAAGCCTCATCTTTATTTTTTTCATGAAAAAGGCCTTGTATTTTTTCATTTTTTTCTGAAAAAACCCTCAACTTTGTACTTTTTCTGAAAAAAAACCTTTAACCTTCTGATGTTTCCAAATAAACCCTCAACTTTTTTAGTTTTTCCTGAAAAAGCCCTCACATTTTACAACTTTTTAAGGTTTAATCTCAAAAAAAACCTTATATTTTGTGTTTTTTCCGGATTAAACCTCAAATTTACTTTTTTCCTGAAAAACACCTTGTATTTTTTCATTTTTTTTTCCAATTTGCCCCTTTTAGTCATTTTTTTCCAAAAAAAATTGTAAAATGTGAGGGTTTTTTCCTGAAAAACTAAAAAAGTTGAGGGTTTATTTGGAAGCATTTAGAAGGTTGAGGGTTTTTTTTTTGGAAAAAAAATACAAAGTTGAGGGCTTTTTCAGAAAATATGTAAAAACACAAGGTCTTTTTCAAGCAAAAAATAAATTTGAAGTTTAATCCAAAAAAAAAACACAAAATATAAGGTCTTTTTTGAGATTAACCCACTTTTTTTGGAGAAGAATGACTAAAAGGGCCAGATTGGACAAAATAAAAAAAATACAAAGTCTTTTCCATGAAAAAAATAAAGATGAGGTTTAATACGGGAAAAACACAAAATATAAGGTCTTTTATCAGATTAACCCTATATTAAATAAATTTCTTGAAAGAAGAAAAATATCCAACATTACCTCCTTTGCCACCTCAACTCCATCTATCTGATTCACAGCCTTTAATACCTCAAAAAGAACCGCAGCAGTTTGATAAGCTTTTGTAAGACGTGTACTGATATCAGAAGAAAACATCTACAATCAAGAAATGGAAAAATGCAAAAAAGACAAAAATACCCTTGAAGAGATGTGATTACCGATCGGCTTTATCAGCATTTTGTAAGGCTTGAATGTACTTTCCATAATAATGGCGATAATAGCTTTGCATTTCACGAGCATCACTCTTTGTTCTCCCTGCTAATGTTGTTTGATCTTCCTATATAGAATACAAAGAAGGTTTTCAATGAAAAATGATACTCATAAAATGGAAATAAGGAAATTTTGAAAATATATATATATATATATATATATATATATATATATATAATAATTGATGGAAAAGAAGAGAAGACATACCCTCTCTAGGCGTTGAAGTAGAGCAGTTTTGAATTGACGAACACCACGACCACTTGATGTTGGATCTAGTCTGTGAGCTTTCTCAAAGGCATAGAATCGACCTAATTAAGCATATGATAAGTTTCTTGTTTCTTGATGTCTTCGCATTTAAGCAAGAAAAGTGAGCTAAAAAAATAATGATATACCCTACTAAAGACAAACTAACAAGTAACAAGATATCCAACTTATAATAACTTGCCCTAATTTTATCACAACATGAAGTAGCTTTATCATTGTACTCTTAACCCTTAAACCAATTGCAACCACAAGGCTAAAGCTAAAAACACAAAAGGAATGTGTCCCAAAATAATAGCATGGACAAGTATGGATTATTGAAAACAATAAGAACATCTAGTCAGATACAGAAACAGATGAGTACTTACAAAGATAGCCAACCCTAGGGTTACTTGGTTCAACTTCATTAGCAACACGAAGAATAGGTGCTATTTCAACAAGAGATGAAGGCACCACTTCACTATCCATCATAGCCTCACCACCCAAATTTCCAGCTGTTTGAGTTCTCAGCAGCCTGCCAGGTGGCTGCTGATCAGATCCTCTTCTAGTGTAAGCCATTGTTTCTTCAGATTCTTCTTGCTGAAGAGCTTAAGTTCACTCTAAATTACCTGTTGGTATAGCAATCAGTATCATATAGAATACACTTTTGATCAGATAAGCTTCGATTAGATAAAGAGAAAGAGAGAGGGAGAAGCTTTCAGTTATTCTAAAGTAGCACATGTTTGGCCAGAAAACAAAAGATCAACTTTCTATCCACAGTCAAACAGTGGACAAATTTTCGAAATTCACTAAGGAATCTTTGAAGGAAGAGCTTCAACTCTATTCAATTTGTCGTTATTATAAGAAAATAATCGAAGACCTTAAGAAACCGAGTTCATCGAATATCTCAGATTCGTTAAAACCCAAAATTCAATCTAGTTTTCATCGGAAAAGTTCAAATTCATAAAGTCAAAACCCTTAAAGTAACTTTATCTTCTTCGATTAGTGAATCTTCATACGATCATCAAATAACAAACGATGAAGACGATTATGAACTTACCAAGTAACTGAACGCATCAAAGTTCCATAGAAACTAACTTCGCATGAGTAGCTACAGTAATTCCTTTTCACTAATTACATGTAGTTTGTGTGTGGGGTGGTTGGGTGTATGGATAAGGAGACATCCAATCAGAAAAAGTAGCTGAAAACAAGTAAAAACTAAGAAGAAGCAGAGAAGCTTCACTGAGAATACATATGAGAGAGAAAGAAAAACGGAGAAAGGGACGTTGAAGACCTTTGCTACTTTAAACAAAAATAAAACTAAATTTTACACTTAGGTCTATAACTTTGGCTTTTTGTTAAAGAGCAATATAAATCAAATATATATATATATATATATATATATATATATATATATATATATATATATATATATCAAAAATTTCTAACGTGAGATTCTATTTTTTAGCAGGTTTAACATTAATTTTCATTAAACCTATGTATTCTAATTTCTAAAACATCATTTAATTTTATAAAAAAAACTTTTCAATTTAAATGAACACTGTAATCTGTTAAATTAGTATATAAAAAGTCATTTCAAGAAACAAAATATTATTTATAAAAGACATTAAATGACATCTCAGTGATGAAAAGTTGTGTTAGTTGTAGCACCTATTAAACCTCAAATAGTCAGTTACAGTGATCATAGTATAAACTTCTTTAGAAAAAAAAAAAAAAAAAAAAAAAAAAAAAAACTTCTATTGATCAAAATAAAAAGAAACTTCTTTAAAAAAAAAAAAAAAAAAAAAAAAAAAAAAAAAAAAAAAAAAACTTCTATTGATCAAAATAAAAAGGTAATGATTAAACCATAAAAGAATCAAAATATTGTCTTTGTTAAATTAATAATCGTATTCGATGAGAACAAGGGCACGTTTTACTTCAATAATGTATGGAATAAAAAAAATATTAAAAAAAAACGTTATGTAAACGAATGTAACTAGTAAATACGATAAAACATAGAAAAGAAGTTGAAATAAATAGCAACATATATTATCTATATCTTTATATTTTATGCAATATAATTTTAAGGCATTTGGTTTACGGAACTACAAAATAATTTATTAAAAAATATAGGTGACATTTGGTTTACGGAATTACAAAATGAATTATTAAGAAATATAGGTGACTGAAGATTTCCATCCAAATATTAAAACAAAATGCTTCTTAAAGCAAACGAACTTGTAAACAAAGATAATATTATTAAGATTACGTCGGTCTTCTCATTTTAATAATACCTAAAGTTGGATAAAAGTAATATAAAGCATATGAGTATGAAAATATATGTAGTTAATTAAAAAAAATTAATGTGTATAGCCACAAAAGATATTTTATTTGGCGAATTTTGAAACCAAAAGTTTTTGTTAATAAACATATAAAAAGGGTGACAAAATACATATATCAAAGAATTATTAAGATACTTTATCATAATAAAAATAAAATCGTAAAGAATTTTAATAATTTGATGAATTTCATAACATACATCATACATCACTAATGTCACAATCATCTATCTTCTCCACTTATCATTTAATAATAACTAGAAAAGATTCCCGGCGTTGTCGGGGTCGGAAGATATTGCTTTGTAAAGTAAAGTAGCATGTTGGTTGTTTTTTGTCCGTTAATGTGAGGGTAATTTGGTCTTTTCAAGTAGTAGGGACTGAATTTGTCACCTTGGGTAAACCATATGGACCATTTATGTAATTTTGGCGGCGGTAGTGGTGGTGATGGCAGATGGTGGGTGGGTTTATGGTATTGGGTGGGTATTTTCTAATAAATAAAACATTAATTTAAAACCAAAAAGAGAATGTTAAATCTGGTAAACCATAGGGACCAATCGTGTAATTTTGTCTAACAATAATAATAATGATGAGGGACCATTTCTGCCAAAAGACTAAATACTAATAATATGTAATAAAAAGCGAGGGTTATGAAAAATTCAAACCAAAGTGAAAGGGTTGTTTGTGAACAAAAGCATAAAGATGAAGGGTCAATGTTGTAAGTTGGAGGACCAAAATTGACAAAAAATGTGCCACTTTACTATCTTTCATAACTTTAATATATATATATATATATATATATATATATATATATATATATATATATATATATATATATATATATATATATTAATGAGTGAATTTTTTTTTTCTAAAATTACTTATCTATAGCTATAAAATATATAATAAAAATGACAAAACTTTGTACTTATATGATCTCGGTATATATTAACAAAGTTATATGCTTTTATTAGAATATACAAAATATATCATTTATCAACTTATGATGCATGTATAAATTGGTAACACTTGAATTTTATTACATAATATTATAACAAAATCACATTAATTTGTTGGTAAATGCATAACCTTTTTGCATGACTAGTGAAAAAGAAAACGTGTAACTTCATCGTATAAAAACAATTACAATCTTTAACACTAAGGTTATATAGAAAGCATCTCTAACTTACGCATATGTTGAGCTAGCCACATCACTCAAACACATTTTCATATGATCATCACCAACTGGTGTTCATTTACATACTCACCGGTGGGAAGAGAGAGATAGAGGGGAGAAGAGATAGAGAGAGGAAGGAATGAGAGAGATTGTGAGCAAGCGTAGCCACATCTACGAGAGCTTACACCTACGGAGATTGGGGTGGTGTTGGATTGCAGCTTACGTGTGACTTTGGCTTCCACGTCAGCTCACGAGTGTGTTTCCCTCACCTTTTCATATAACCTAAAAGTTATATTGTTCTTTTGTAAAATTTACATTAACTTCATTTTCAACTCCAAAAGACTTAGACTAAAAAGTATATAATAATAAAGTAATATTTTCTTTATTATTGTTTATTATAACTTGATATCAAAATTAAAAACATATTATAACTTAGACCAAAATTATTGTTGTCTTACCGCTTTTACCTACATATTGTCCAGCCCAATCGGTGGGACGATTTTTCCATTCCCAATGCATACAGTCAATACTGTCTACCATACCTGGAAATCCATGTTCTTCTCCAACATGGAGCATGTTGAGTTACTTAACACGTGTCTTCATTCTATTAGACAGAGTATAGTTTGTTATTTCATTCAGTTAGAAGATAGTTGATAAATCCACTATATCTCTTTGTATATATGCCATATTCATCAATGATAGAGTTAACACTTTTCCACAATTCTCTCTTATCATTTCATTACATGAATTAGAATGGTATCAGAGCATTCGATCTGATTTTTTTCCGCAATTTCGTGATTTTGTAATCATGAGTTCCGATCCGATTAACACAAATTCTTCTTTTGTTCCTCCTAATTCTGGATCATCTGTTCTTAATACAAAGAGTAATGATCCACATATGTTTCTTGTATCCAATCCGTTAAACGGAAATGAAAACTATCTTCAATGGAAGTATTCAATTCAAATTGCTTTAGGAGCGAAGAAGAAAGTTGGATTCATTGACGGTACTTCGAAAAAACCAGATAACGAAGGAATTGAGCTTGATGACTGGATTAGCAATGATTGCATGGTTCGTTCTTGGCTACTGAATGCAATTTCTAAAGAGATTGTTAGTGCTTTTGTGTTCTCGACTACTGCACGAGAACTCTAGTTGGATCTTGAAGAACACTTTGGAGAAAGTAATGGCCCGTTGATATATCAATTACAGAGACAAATAGCTTCGATCAATCAAGGTGATTCTTCTCTGTCCAAGTACTATACGAAACTTAAACAATTATGGGATCAATTGAATTGTATCATCGCATTACCTTCTTGTACTTGTTG
Source organism: Lactuca virosa (assembly GCF_052849685.1). NCBI lineage: Eukaryota > Viridiplantae > Streptophyta > Magnoliopsida > Asterales > Asteraceae > Lactuca > Lactuca virosa. Next base: position 176,547,804 of record NC_136426.1, read on the forward strand.
ATCTGCAAAAGCTTTATCAGATCTAAATTCATTAACCAGATTGATGCAATTTCTAATGGGACTTAATGATATCTATGATAATTTGAGAAATCAAATTTTGGTTCTCGATCCATTACCTTCTGTGCACACAGCTTATTCCATGGCTTTAAGTGTCGAAAATTAGAGAGAAGTTCAAATTAACTTCTCGATTCCCACTGAAGTTACTGCACTTTTTGCAAAATCATCTAATCAAATCACAAACAAGAAGACATTTCAAAATAAATCCAAGTATGATCCAAAAACAAAATCAAATAACGATCGTTATTGTGATTTTTGGAAAGTTTGACATACTAAGGATGTTTGTTTCAAGATTCATGGATATCCTGATTGGTATAAAGAGCTTAAAGAGAAGAAGAAAGTTAATCATTCTGCACATATGGTGAATCAATATGATAATCCAATCCAAACACCTGAATACTCTCAAACTTCACAGAACAACAATTCCATGGATCTATTGTTTCAGCAATTCAGCCATTTCATGAAAGCCAATCAGAAGATGGAACACTTTGCAAATTTCTCTCGCTTCAGAGATTTTACAGGTATTAACATCTCTTTGTTAAATTTTTTGGATTAGTGTCTAAGCCCGTAACCATATTTGGTAAGTACTTGACCCGGTTGTGCATGGTCCTTTTGGGTTGCCTTCACCAAAGCAACTTGACTGGAGAAATTAAATAGAGAGAGAGGTTATTATGATTTATTAATATGTTATAAGAATAATATATTAAAGGAGAAATAATATTTGTTTAATTAATATTGGTCAATAATTAATTAAGAATTAATTTTGTGATCAAGTGTAATTAATTAAACTAGAGGGGCTGAATTGTAATTATGTAATAGTTGCAAAATAGGGCAATGGTTATCCTTGTTAAAGGATGGACGAATTCAAGGATAAGGATATCCTTAAAATCGTCCAAGGTCCAAGAGATAAGGGTTTTCAAGGCTTATCTTGTGGTTGCTTGGTGGGCAAGTAACTGGATAAGGATAAGGACTGAAACCCTAATCCCAACCCTATATAAAGACCCCTAAGGCCTTAGGATTTCGTCCACTTGATCCCTAGAGCATCCAAGGACGATTTCTACCTCTCCCCTTCTCTCTCTATAGCTTCTCCAATTGCTTGTGGTGTTTGTGAGCCATTAGAGGCACTACACTTGTGGTGCTTGCTTTCAAGACTTAGGGTTTGAAGATTTAAGTTGTTATTGCAATATAACAACAAGAGGTATGTGATCTAACCTTATATATGAATTTCGAAAATAGCAAGCTACATTAGGGTTTTATTCATGTGTTCATAATGTTGTATATCTAATATTGAAAACATAGATCCAATTCTTAGGGTTGCATGCACACATAGAATTGTTTGTACAAAAACCCAACAGTGGTACCAGAGCCTTTGGTTAACTTGTTTTCAATTAGTATTATTCAATTGTATGAACTTGACAAATTAGGGTTTATAGCCAATAAACCCCAGGAGGCCATAGATTTCGAGATTAGGGTTTCCTAACCCTAATTTGCGAAAATCTTGAAAGGGTTTTTGAATCCTTTCCTTTTAATCCAAGATTTCGAAATCTAGGGTTTGCAAACCCTTAGATTTCGAGATTTGCCTCCTTCCCCAAGATAAGATCCTAAATTTTAGGGATTAGGATAATCCCATATCTTGTAATTATCTTTTAATGGTTAAATATGTTAAATCAAAGATTTGGAATTATCCCATCCCCTTATTTTCGAAATTTAGAGGGATTAAAGGGATTAGGATAAATTAATTGTTTAGATGGTAATTATCCTTATGATTTAGATAATCCCTTATGATTTGATAATTAAATTAATAGTTTAATTTAAGATAATTATTAAATCAATTGTTTTAATATTTAAAATTTTAATTTAAATGGTATTAAATTCGAAAATTTTAAATTGAAGATTAAAACCCTAGTATTTTGAAATGTCTAAAATACACCCTATACTATTATATTATTACAAGCTTAATAAATATATATGTATAATTAAAAGGCTAGTCTTACCGTTAGTAGGCCTCATTCACGAAGCCGGTCTATAAGGTGGGTATAAGGTTGCTGCCTATAAAATGGCGCTTAATAGGTGTACACTCACACCCACCGTTTGCTTGACTGGTGGAGGGTCGTTAGCCGAACGGGTAGGATAGGGCAATCCACTCTTCATTAATAAGTATACTAAAGTAACTAAACGTTTTTACAAATTCCCAATCCTAGTTACTTTAGGCAAAAGTGAAATTGATGCAATCCCATGAAATTACACTTTGCACCCTTGCTAAAGAAGTTAGTGGAGCGTGTGTGGTTTACCAGCACACTAATTGGTTCTAAGCAAAGGTGGCAAAGGGTGATTCATTGTTTATCATAGTTCGATGGAGCGTGTGTGGTTTACCGGCACATCGAATAGGTGATTGTAACAATGAAGGCACCATGTAGATTTGCATGGTTATTCACACCCATTTTGTGATCCTCGGCATCCCAGTCACAAACGAGAGGGGCATATCGAGATTCAAACATGCCATTGAAAAGTTCAATGTATCTCCAAGAAAATCTAGGAATTCTCAATACATTTAAAACTTAAGCTTATGTTTTTCATGGTGAAGAATTAGTGAATCGTCATTCACTTACCTCCAAATTATTTGCGTGTTGGATTACGGCATCCCTTTTCTAATATGTAAATAATGTTGTTGGGTCCTAGCCCTAATTTTTCATTTTGGGTGTTTAATTAGGGATTCAATTCTAATCAAACTTTGTCCTTTTCTATTTGTAGATGTCTAACGCAAACAACGCTGCTGCTAACTCATTCACGCTAATGAGTCTTTGTCCAAAAGTGACTTTCGATGGATCGAACTTTAGCGAATGGATAAGATACATTCGCACCATCGCGCGTTACGAGGACAAAGAGTATGTCCTCGACGAGAAGCTCGAGAAGATCAATCCAGAAATCGCTACTCCCGAAGAAATGGCTGTCTTTGAGACCCACGAACGTGATGCAACGAAGGTCCATTGCATCATGATAGCCACAATGAACTCCGAATTCCAAAAGTCCTATGAGGACATGTATCCTTATGAGATGCATATAGACTTGATGGAGAGATATCACCAAAGCGCGAGGCAAGAGCGCTATGAGATCATAACGAATATGATCACTGCTAAAATGGGAAGTGGAGAGTCTCTTACCGTGCACTTGCAAAAGATGCAAAGATATGTTGATCGTCTTCGCAAGTTAAATGTTAACTTTGGGGAGGATTTGGCTATCGACATTATTCTTCACTCCTTGCCCTCGTGTTACAACCAATTTAGGATGACCTACCACATGAACAAGGAAGAGGTCACCCTAAGTAAGCTCCAAGGTCTCCTTAGGGTTGCTGAGAGCAACCTCAAGGACAAGTCTGTTGCACCCACTCCCAATCCACCCGCTGCTCCTGTTTTGGCCATTGGGCAAGGAAGAGGAAAGAAGAGGAAGGCTTCGTCTAAGAGCCATCGCAAGGTTAAGTCCCGAGATGGTGCCTCTTCTAGTGGGACCAAAGTTGATCCTGCTAAACCCTGTCCTAACCCAAAGGAGGCAGAGTGCCACCATTGCCACAAAATAGGGCATTGGAAGAGAAGCTGCCCAGAATACCTGCAAGCTATCAAGGAAGGAAAGATCAAGCCATCTTTTGCAGGTATATACACAATTAAATCTAATGATTCATCTCATGCTATTTCTTGGGTTCTTGATACAGGGTGTGGTTACCACATTTGTTCTGATTTGCAGGGACTAAGAAGAAATAGGGATGTGGAGCATGGAAGAATAAATCTAATCATGGGGAACAGAAGATCGTCGCCTGTGACCAAGATTGGAGTGTATTCTCTAGTGCTTAGGAATGGTTTATGTTTAGATTTGAATAATTGTTGCTACTCGCCAGAAATGGCAAGAAACATCATTTCATTTCATGGTTTGTTTAGACAAGGATTTAGATTTTCTTTTAATAATGAGAATGGTTCTATTTGTGCTTATCTAAATGGTGTCTTATATTTTGAAGCAATGCCATGTAATGGAATTTATGAAACTGTTATGATTGTAGATAACCTAGGAAATGATGTTTTATGCATGGATTCGTCCAATAGTATGGATAAAGCATGTTTGTGGCATTGTCGTCTTGGACATGTCAACAAGAAGCGCATAGCCCGACTCCAAAAGGATGGAGTGTTGGAGTCATTCGACCTTAGGGAAGATGACACGTGTGAGTCTTGTTTACTTGGAAAGATGACCAAGTCACCCTTCACTGGTTCTTGTGCAAGGGGTGAGGGTTTGTTGGATCTCATACATACCGATGTATGTGGACCCTTTAGATCCACCACAAAGGATGCGAACCGCTTCTATGTGACTTTCACCGATGATTATAGTAGATATGGGTATATTTACTTAATCAAGCAAAAGTCAGAAACGTTTGAAAAGTTCAAAGAATTCAAACATGAAGTGGAGAATCAATTGGGCAGGAAAATCAAGATGCTTCGATCCGATCGAGGAGGAGAGTACCTAAGTCTTGAATTCCACGATTATCTTAAAGAATGCGGAATCATTTCGCAATTGACGCCACCTAGGACACCGCAGTTGAATGGTGTGGCAGAAAGGCGTAATCGAACCTTGTTGGACATGGTTCGTTCTATGATGAGTCGTGCTTCACTACCTATCTCTTTCTGGGGGTATGCCTTAGAGACTGCCGCCCATATCCTTAACCTAGTCCCTACAAAGAAGGTTGCCAAAACACCTCACGAGATGTGGACAGGGAAAGCTCCCTCGTTGGCACATATCAAGGTTTGGGGTTGCGAGGCTTTCGTAAGACGAGATACTCACGACAAGCTCGAACCTCGTAGTGAGCAATGTATTTTCATCGGCTACCCGCAAAAATCCTTTGGATATCTCTTCTATAGACCAAGTGACAATGTTGTCTTCGTTGCAAGGAGATGAGTTTTCCGAGAGCGAGAACTCATAAGCCAAGGAGACAGTGGGAGCCAAATCGAGCTTGAAGAGATTCAAGAGTCGAGTGATGAAGGAACCTCTACCGCTGGCACTCAACCCGAGGAGGAAACTCCGGTTGAACCAATTGACAAGTCCTTACCTCTAAGACGTTCCGAAAGAGTTAGAGTTCAACCCCAGTTATATGGGTTTCATATTACTACCGAAGGGGATACGTATATTAGTGATGGTACACTAATAAATCTAGATGAACCTAAAAGCTATAAGGAAGCCATGGCAGGCCCGGATTCTGCGAAATGGAAGGAAGCAATGGACAGCGAGATTCAATCCATGTATGATAACCAAGTTTGGAATTTGGTTGATAATGTGCCCGGACGTAAGACCGTTGGGTGCAAATGGATCTTCAAGAAGAAGACCGACGTGGATGGAAATGTACACACATATAAGGCGCGATTGGTTGCGAAGGGCTTTACTCAAACTCCCGGAGTTGACTATGATGAGACCTTCTCACCAGTTGCGAAAATAAAGTCTATTAGGGTGATGCTGGCCATTGCTGCATTTCATGATTATGAAATATGGCAGATGGATGTCAAGACCGCTTTTCTTAATGGAAAGTTGGCTGAGGATGTTTACATGGCTCAGCCAGAGGGTTTTGTCGATACGAAGCATCCGAATAGAGTGTGTAAGCTTGAGAAGTCCATTTATGGACTTAAGCAAGCGTCTCGCAGATGGAATCTTTGCTTCGATGAGAAAGTCAAAGAGTTTGGATTTGTACGAAGCGAAGATGAATCATGTGTATATGTCAAAGCCAGTGGGAGCATAGTAAGTTTCCTCGTTCTGTATGTCGATGACATACTACTCATAGGAAACGACGTCCCGACACTGCAGGATGTTAAGTCCTGGCTCGGGAAATGCTTCGCTATGAAGGACCTCGGAGAGGCTTCCTATATTTTGGGAATAAGGATAGTGAGAGATCGAAGTAAGAGACTAATAGGACTTAGTCAGAATACTTACTTGGATAAGGTACTAAAACGTTTTAGTATGGAAAACTCGAAAAAGGGAGAACTACCGATACAGAGTAATGCCAAGTTGAGTAAGACTCAAAGTCCGAGTACCGAAGCCGAGATAGCAGAGATGAGCCGAGTACCTTACGCTTCCGCAGTTGGCTCGATCATGTATGCTATGACTTGTACTCGCCCTGATGTGGCCTTTGCTTTGAGCATGGTCAGTAGATATCAAGGGAACCCGGGCAAAGCCCATTGGATTGCGGTCAAGAATATACTTAAGTACCTTCGGAGGACGAAGGAATGGTTTTTAGTCCTCGGAGGGAGTGATGACTTGAAGGTGCGAGGGTATAGTGATGCCAGTTTTCAGACCGACAGGGACAACTACCGTTCGCAGTCGGGCTGGGTCTTTACCCTGAATGGAGGAGCAGTTACTTGGAAAAGTTCCAAGCAGGAAACAGTAGCTGATTCAACGTGCGAATCAGAGTACATTGCAGCAAGCGAAGCGTCAAAGGAGGCAATATGGTTGAAGAACTTCATCGGTGATCTTGGAGTTGTACCTGCCATACAGGAGCCTATGGAAATTTTCTGTGATAATGAAGGAGCAGTTGCCTTAACCAAGGAACCGAGGGATCATGGTAGATCTCGACATATCGACAGAAAGTATCACTTTATTAGACATCGAGTAGAAGAAGGACATCTCGTGGTTAAGAGGATATCATCAGAAGATAACCCAGCAGATCCGCTTACGAAGGGACTGAGTAGGGTTAAGCACTTGCAGCACGCTAGGAGCATTGGGCTGAAGGATGATATTAGTTTTAGAAACATGTAATAGATAAATGTAATTGACGTTTGATGATTAAATAAAGGAGTATTATTTATGAGTAAAGTTACTGTCTTATGTTAATTGTTTAACTATTGTTTCACTTTGCATGTTTTGACTTCCAGAATAATTGATTTTATTAGGAATAATCGAATTATTCAAATAGTCCACAATTGTTCATATATTGGAAGTAGATATGAATGAAGATTGTCATGAATTGGTGTGTAGATTGTCTAAATGGTATTAGATATAGCAAAGGTTTGCTACAACGTTCATGAGTGCTTATGAACAAGTTTTGAGCATTGGAATAAACCCGCGCTTGCTGGAATCACTTTACGGAACGTGACAAAAGTGATCGCAAGACGATAATATCATATGGTCTTAAAACCTAGATATATGGTTTATTATTTACTAATTGGTTGTGCATTGATAATGCGAAACCACATCAGTAAATTGATGTTATAAAACGCATTGTTGTGTATAGCTGATTAGTGGATAAGTAAATGCATATAAGTCGAAGTTTATCTGTTACTTTTATCCTAAGAGGGTAAAAGCGATATCACGGCCGCTCGATGATTTGATTTGACTTATGTGCCGGGCCCGGTCAGGACTGAATTGATGTGTTCAATTAAGTTCTATGTCAAATAAATCTGAGATCGAGAAACCAACTGCTGGACAATTAGTTCCGTAAAAATTATCCGCACAATATCAAAACAGAGGACTGTACGATCCCTTATCTAAAGGACAGGTTACTGATGAGATCAGAGTTCAGCAGCGTCTTTGAGAGCTACGATTGCTAATCGAGTTGTACGTTACATTTGTGGTTACTAGACTTATCCAAGTGGGAGACTGTTGGATTAGTGTCTAAGCCCGTAACCATATTTGGTAAGTACTTGACCCGGTTGTGCATGGTCCTTTTGGGTTGCCTTCACCAAAGCAACTTGACTGGAGAAATTAAATAGAGAGAGAGGTTATTATGATTTATTAATATGTTATAAGAATAATATATTAAAGGAGAAATCATATTTGTTTAATTAATATTGGTCAATAATTAATTAAGAATTAATTTTGTGATCAAGTGTAATTAATTAAACTAGAGGGGCTGAATTGTAATTATGTAATAGTTGCAAAATAGGGCAATGGTTATCCTTGTTAAAGGATGGACGAATTCAAGGATAAGGATATCCTTAAAATCGTCCAAGGTCCAAGAGATAAGGGTTTTCAAGGCTTATCTTGTGGTTGCTTGGTGGGCAAGTAACTGGATAAGGATAAGGACTGAAACCCTAATCCCAACCCTATATAAAGACCCCTAAGGCCTTAGGATTTCGTCCACTTGATCCCTAGAGCATCCAAGGACGATTTCTACCTCTCCCCTTCTCTCTCTATAGCTTCTCCAATTGCTTGTGGTGTTTGTGAGCCATTAGAGGCACTACACTTGTGGTGCTTGCTTTCAAGACTTAGGGTTTGAAGATTTAAGTTGTTATTGCAATATAACAACAAGAGGTATGTGATCTAACCTTATATATGAATTTCGAAAATAGCAAGCTACATTAGGGTTTTATTCATGTGTTCATAATGTTGTATATCTAATATTGAAAACATAGATCCAATTCTTAGGGTTGCATGCACACATAGAATTGTTTGTACAAAAACCCAACAAAATTCATTAAGAAGTAATCAATTTAATAAAACTGCTTGGATTCTTGACACTGGGGCAACAACACATATGTGTGCTAGATTATCATACATTGAAAAATCTTGTAAACTGGACAAGTATACCCCTATTTACTTGCCTGATTGATCAATCAAACTGGTTACTCACAAAGGATTAATCACATTAAACTCTCGATTAATCTTGAAAGATGTTCTACATGTACCAGAGTTTAAGTGCAACTTATTATCAGTTCAAGCTCTTTCTGATTCTGCACAGATTGTGTTCAAATTTTATCCAAAATACCACATTTTGCAGGACCTGATAACTAAGAAGGTGGTAGTTGAAGGAAAAGTGATTGGAAAGCTTTACATATTGGATAATAGTAGCATTGTTGATTTTCTTTCATGTAATTCATCTAAGACATGTAAAGATTCTAAGGCAACAACATTTGTTGAGAAATGTAATATGTTCAAGAATAAGAATAAAGATGCAATTTATGTTTGGCATTAAAGATTAGGACACTCTTCTCATGATGCATTAAGTCATTTAGACTTTATTTCAATCAAAGATGTTTCAAGAAATGAACTATGTGTACCTTGTCATCATGTTAAACAACACATATTTCCATTTGAAAATAGTGAATCTGTTACTGATGGGATTTTTCAGCTAATATGTGGATCTTTGGGGCCCTTACAAAAGTAAAACCATAACAGGTGCATCTTTCTTCTTAACCATAGTCTATGACTATTTTAACCCTATCAAATTTCTTTGCCTATACCTCAAATCAATTCAACACTTCAGTTAAATTTATCAGAACAGATAATGGGACTGAATTCGTAAACCATAATTGCTCAAAACTTTTTTCTTCCCTTGGTATTACTCATCAGAAAACGGTTTCATATAGCCCACAGGAAAATGGAAAAGTTGAAAGAAAGCATCAACATATTCTACAAGTTGCAAGGGCATTAATGTCACAATCATAATTACCTATATTTTTTTGGGGACATGCTATTCTTATGGCAACATACATCATCAACATACTTCCAACGAAAGTTCTTAATTGGAAAACTCCATTTGAAAAATTACATAACAAGTGCCCATCTTATTCTAATTTGAAGATATTTGGTTGCTTGGCATTTGCAACGAATGTTATTCCACACAAGACGAAGTTTGAATCCAGGGCAATAATGTGTTGCTTTCTTGGCTATAATCCAGGCCAAAAAGCATCCAAATGATATGATCTAACTGACAAAAAGATCATTATGTCAAGGGATGTAGTCTTCTATCAAAATCATTTTCCTTTTAAAAGAAAAGGCAACATACATGATATTTCTAATGATGTTCTTCCAGTTGATAGTGCTGAAGAATTGGATTTTCAAGTTCAACATCAAGATTTTATACCATCAAATGACTACAATTCAGATTTTCCAGATATAGAAGAACTTGATAATGTTGCAAAAATTGAAGAGGAACAACAAAATCAAGAATAATTCCATATTAATCTGAATACTGGCAGAGTTGGAACATGTACTAAAAAGAATCCTTCTTGGCACAAAGATTATGTGATGCATTGTAACACATCTGATGATGGAGAAAGTTCAAAAATATATACTTCACCACATGTTCCTCCTACATTTCCTTATATACAATCACCGATACTCACCCAATGTCATAAAAGTCTTCTTAGTTCAGTTTCTTCTCTAAATGAACCTTCTTCTTATTAACAAGCTTGTGAAGACATAGAATGGGTGAAAGCAATGGATAAAGAACTTAGAGCTTTGGAAGAAAATAATACTTGGACCATAATGCCCCTACCACCAAATAAGAAACCCATTGGTTCAAAATGGGTTTACAAGGTGAAGTTCAAAATGGGTTTACAAGGATTGTATGAGAATCAAAGGAAATATGTTCTTGATATTCTTTCAGAAACTGGTTTGACAGGAGCAAAACCAGTTCCTACACCAACAATCAAAAATATTCAATTATCTTCTGAACATAACAAAGATCTTAATGATCCATAGAAGTATAGAAGATTAGTGGGAAGATTGCTTTACTTAAAATTTACAAGACCTAACATTAGCTATGCAGTTCAACAGCTAAGTCAGTTTTTACATTGTCCCACAGAAGTACATTGGAAAGCTGCAATTCATGTATTGAAATACCTAAAAGGTTGTCCATCAAAAGGAATCTTCTTTGAAAAGGGTTCATCACAAATAACAATAACAGCATACATCGATTCATATTGGGCAACCTATAAAGATACTAGAAGATCTCTCACAGGCTACTGCATATTCATGGGTTCATCACTAATTTCATGGAAAACAAAGAAGCAGAAAACAGTGTCAAAATCCTCTTGTGAAGTTGAGTATAGAAGTCTTGTAGCAACTGTTTGTGAACTCTTATGGATCAGTTACATTCTTAGAAACTTGAAGGTGAAGTTCAAGATACCAATTGCATTATGGTGTGACAATAAATCAACAATTCACATAACAGAGAACCCAATATTTCATGAGAGAACGAAGCATTTGGATATAGACTGTCATCTAGTTCGTGATCAGTACAAACTAGGATTTGTTATACCAAAACATATTCCAACAAATAAGCAACTAGCAGACATTTTCACAAAAGGTTTATTCGGGCCACAATTCCAACTTTTAATGTCCAAGATGAATCTTCGTGATATTCACCTAGTTTCATCTTGAGGGGACAATTTTAAGTTACTTAACACGTGTCTACATTCTATTAGACAGAGTATAGTTTGTTATTTCATTCAGTTAGAAGATAGTTGATAGATCCTGAAACATCCCAAGAATCATGACCAAAAATTTCATTTTTAATTAATAAATAAAACCATAGTTATAAAAACCATCACATCAAAACATAAGTAATAGTATCTCATATCAAAACATCTGTCAAAATATCAGAGTAAATATCCCAGGCCATAAACATAATGGTGTGCGTACTGCAGTCATCCCGAGCTCTTCCCCTTCTACCGGAAGTACCTGAAACCAAAACTGAAAATTGTAAGCACGAAGCTTAGTGAGTCTCCCCAACTACCACATACCATACACATATCACATAAACATATCTTGGGCCCCGCCCGGCATCGAGCACATCTCGGAATACATATGAGCATAATCAATAATACACATAAACCTAAGCATATAACATTAACACTTAAACATTCCTCGGGACCCGCCCGACATCGGACCGTAATCCGGTAACATACTAACATTCCTTGGGACCGCCCCGTCATCGGAATGAAGTCCAGAAACATGCAAGTACAAGCACATGCAAGAATCACAAAGACATCAAGCATACAAACATTCCTCAGGACCGCCCCGGTATCAGATCGAAATCCGAAAAAGCATATAAACCTACATCGGGCCCCAACCGGCATCGAACCGTAGTCCGGAACTACTACTAATTAAACGGGTCGGCCTTGGTGCCTTAGACCCGTTCCTGCTGGAGGAAAATCACCTCGAATGCTAGCTGTGAAATCTCGTGTGAGGAATCTCTGACGGCTGCTCCAACGACTCACCGGCTATCAATCTCTAGGTACTTGTCACACCCCCAAACCAGAACGGAGGAAACGTCCGGGGGCGGATGACTTCATGAATAGTATCATAACAAATGTGTAATAGTAAAGAAAGCAAACACAACCATCATTGATATAATTTAAAAGTTTATATTGTTGATAGTGTTACATGTTTCCCAATAAATTACAATATGATGACAAAATGAGTTTTGAACTAACGCCTTAGCGTCCCGTCCTCAAAAGTGGTTGGTTACATGTTCACTGATTCCCTGAGAATACAAGTAATTTTTAAAAGAGTGTCAACAATTAAGTTGGTGAGTTCATAAGAGTTTTGTTTGAGAAATATGTCGTTTTTCCTTTTAAAAATGATAGAGTGTGATTTCCAGAAAATCCAATATTTTCTTGTAATATGTATTGTAGTCTTAGCTACCCTAAGACCTGAAAATGTATGAATGCTCATGTACTTGTAATAGTATATTGTAGTTTTATGTAAATAAAACTCCTTTTTGTGTGTTTGTTAATCCCTGTAAATCGTATGTATTGTTAATACTCCATGTGAGTTATTATAATCATGCTATGACCCAGTCGGCCTGTAACGACGTTCTTCAGGCGTCGGAAATGTTATGACATTTGTCACCCCAGACCTACCGGTCTAACTGTAGCTAACAAATTAGGTGTGGGATTGTCAGTCCTGTATAGATCTATACACAACTATCACGCTCTCCTACAAGAGATTTTGGTTATAATTACAGGAATTTAATGCAGTACTTTAAAGGTACCGTGAAGCCGAATGTCTCACAAATTTATTCATTAACAGGTTTATGTCAAATGAAATGAAAACTCCTTTTTGTTGTAAATGTAAATATTACTCTTTCATAGTGTTTGTATAGTATGAAAATAATTATACTTTTATATAATTATTTCTAAATCCCGAAAGGGTAAAATAACGTCATTGATCCCCAAACTATACATATTATAGTTTAAAATGTATGTAGCGATAAAATGAACGACTTTGTATTTTGACAACTTTGCATGTAAACGTTTATAAATTTGGTAGTAATGTCGTTTCGTATATTTGATATTTTTACGTAAAAAGATACATAACATGTAAGAAAACGTAAATAATGGTTTGTATTTTAACACAATTTTCCTTGTGTTATACTTGTATTTCCCCCCTAAAATATAGAAAAATCGTTGAAAAGTGTAGGGGTATGAACTCACCTTATGTTTGTTTGCGGGTTGATAACGAGACGACGGTGATGATCTTTAAGTTACGAACACTTGAAGATGATTGAATCCTAAGAGTTTTTAACACATACTATTGTGTGAATAATATGAATAATCATAAAACTGTTTGTATAAATGTTGGATTATATGTACAATACTTACAACTTTGAAGGAAAGCTCCAGGGGCTTCTTGAATTTGGATATATAAAAAAACGGGGTTTGATTTTTGAGAGAAAGTGAAATGAATATGAGTATTGAAAATAAGGGAGTTTGAGTGGAGAACATTTGTGTACTGGAAGTGTGAAATGAACTCTAACACATGTATATATATGAAGAGTTAAGATGAGGTGATGTAAGTGAGGTGATGTTTGCCTTGGTAAAAGCAATATATCACCTTGGGAAGGAATTAACCATCAAGTGTTAACACAAGTGGCCAAGTGGGTAATTTCTTTAGGATTTAATATATCTTTATTATTTTTATGTGAATGTGATTTAAAGGCTTCAATTTTGGCATAAAATAGGGGTTTAGAGGGTTTAAGTCATGAAAAATACAAGTTTGAGGAAATTTTTGGCGTCAAAATCTCTTAAAATGAAGAAAAGGTCTGAAATGGTCAAAAATCCGGAGTCAAATGGTGAATTCCAAAGTGGTTCTTCATGTTCCGGAGTCATCTAGCCCTAATCCGAAGTGGTCCTTCAACTTCCGAAGTCGAATCAGCAAGTTCCGTAGTGACATGGGGAATTCCGAAGTCTGTCTTCAGGTTCCGGAGTCGAAACTGAAGTTCCGAAGTCACCTTCTTATTCCAGAGTCGAAACACAACTTCTGAAGTCAAGCACAATTTCCAAAGTGAAGCATAAGGTTCCGAAGTGGGGCTTCTAGTTCCGAAGTGGACTTGTTCTTTTGGGTTTTCTACTCCCGTTTTGGGCTGTTTTCAACATAGGAAGGGATAGGATGATGTGGGTGTTTATGAAAAAGTTTGAGAGAGATTTGGAATAGAGGTTTGTAGAGAGATTTGGGAGAGATTTGAGACAAAAAGAGAGATTTTTAGAGAGAGAGAGAGAGTTTAGAGAGATGGTGTGTGTAGTTTTTCTTATGGCTTTGCCCCGTAGTGTTAGGTTTATGAATTCCACTACGTTGTGTTATGAGTGTTCTCCATCCTTGAAGGATACATAGTTATGTTTTATCGATTTGGTACATCACTCACCTTATTTAGGGTTTAGATTGTTAAACATAAGAAACTTCCGAGTGATACTTTGTATTATAATAGTAAGTTGTACATTAGGAAATATGACGTAAACCTTAACATACAAATATAAGTTGAGTTGACTTTATTGACTAAATTGACGGTTGTCACAGTACTAGATCTGGAAGAATACCCTCTTGGGTCGATCATTTCCCAAAAGCTATCAATCTTGGACCAAAAACCCACATAAAGAGGACATAAAGAGATCTAATGAACCAATAGCCAAGATAGAAACTTGATTACCAGAAAATGTAGCAAATGGAGTGTAGCTTCTGGATCTACTATTCCCCTCTTGAGCCCTCTATCTTCTTCTTCTTCCACAGGCTTCAAAAGCACACAAAGATCGCTCAAAATGGATCACACACTCAAAGAAAGCTCTAGTGTTTCGTGGATTAGGGTTTGGGACAAGGAGGCTGGAAAATGAGGCCAATGGGTGGGGGTTAAGGAGCTTAAATAGGGTGCAAAACCCCGAAATTTGGGTTTCATTCTGGCCGATCTACTCGCCGAGTCGAGGGCTCTTGACTCGTCAAGTAGATAGCCTAAACCCCGTGCATCGACTACCCTCTACTCGACGAGTTAGAGCCACCAACTCATCGAGTTACCCTTCTAAAATCAATAAATAATGAGTTAAATGCATACCAGGAACCAGGCGTTACGATTCTCCCCCACTTGTCTTAGACTTCGTCCTCGAAGTCTGTTGCGTCTGAAAACAACTCTGGATAGTGCTCCCTCATCTCCTCCTCGGGCTCCCACGTGCACTCAGAACCCTTGCGGTGCTGCCTGTGACATCCCCATTTTTACGGCCAGAAAAGACCGATTTTGTTTATGCTTTATAAAAATCAGAGTACTCTTTTAATAAAAATGCTGCGGAATTTGTTTCCAAAAATTCATGATAAAAATGTTATCAAAGCATTTCCGAAGAAATGTATTTTTTTATTCTTTTTGAAAACATTGGGATGTCATCGTCAATACAGAAACATATGCATAAACAGATCTTACATTCATTTACACTAGTGATCTACATCTCTTTTAAATCCCTCAGTGTAAAGTAGCTTCGTATCGACACCTGTGATATAAATAAGCTTGAGTGGGTCAGGTTGGGAAACCTGGTGAGTACATAGGGTTTTCAACCCACAATAATTTAATTATTATGCTTAAACATCATACAATCAACCCAATTACTCATCCCCATTATCTTCCTTACTCTTAAGTATCTACCCTAAGAATCATCTATCCTGCATTCGTTCATTTCGAAGCCCATTGATTCCAGGGTTTATATGATAGGCACTAAGTCCATAGTTGCCAATGCTTGTTTGTAAAGCACTAATTCCATATATGCTAAAGTTCATTCATCGGGTACTAAATCCATAGCTACCAGTGTTCAGCTAATAGGTACTAAATCCATAGCTACCAACGTTTATTTAACAGGTACTAAGTCCATAGCTACCAACATTTATCTAAGAGGTACTAAGTCCATAGCTACCAACGTTTATCTAACAGGTACTAAGTCCATAGCTACCAATGTTTATTCGATAGGCACTAAGTCCATAGATGTCGATGTTATTTGTTAGGCACTAAGTCTATAGCTGCCAATGTTCACTCATATCATCTTTCATCTCTCATCATTCATCTACCCATGTTTTACCCAACATATTCGTAGATATAAAATACATATACAGTTTAAATTATTTAAAACATGTATAAAATCGTTCATCCAGCATAGAAAGCAAGTATTCAAATAATATGCACACATAGCACGTAATTTATATAAAATACTTCATATCTATGTGTAAGATGAAAGTAACTATGCACTCACTTGTTAAAGTGATGATTCCAAACTCGGACATCGTTTCGCTTCTTAACAATATAATTTCCTTCGACAAAACCTAGTATTATTACCACTAGATTTTAGTCTAATATTTATCGTGACTAATTATTAGTCTTAGCATTATTATTATTATTATTATTATATAAGCGTTTAAACAATATTTTCTAACCACTATGTACAGACAGGAGCCAGACATAAAACAACGGAGGGCATGACCATTTTGGCATATAGCACTTCTGAAATCCAACAACCCTATGCGGCCCTTTAAACCAGATTCTCCGTACCGCGAGTAGTTAAAAAAGATATTATAACGACACTTATATAAGTCATAATAATAGCCCAAATATTTATTATAAGTTCATAATAACAATACTAATTTTAAATATAAGTTATATTTAAAATAGGGTAAGCATAACTTACTTACAAGGGAGCTTTAGCTAGGAGTCGGGCTCTGCATGGGCAGAACTTCGTCGATGAATCTTTCTTAGAAAGATTCTTGTAGCGCTTCAGCGCTTACCTTACTATACTAAAACTACAGAAAGAGAAGTCGAATCACGAGGGACCGAAATGCTCGGGGGATAAGAAGATAAAGACTCCTGAATCAAGAGAATGGTGCAAGAAATATGAGAGCTAGATGCTCTTATTTATAGTGATTGAATTTTCAAAAACTACCCTCCATAGTTACTTAATGACCTTATAGTTATATAAATGACTAAATACCCATTTATAATACTATTTTAAATAGATTTAATGATATTTGTACTAAACTAATGTCGAAAGTACTCAACATTAGTCTTATAAGGACCGCATCGTCGATACCTTTCTAATGATATATACATATGTATATATATGTACACGTATATATGATTGACGCTTTATTTTAATACGTAAATGTGCTATTAAAAATTATAACTCGTTCATACGAACTCCATTTTTGAAGTTCTTTATATCCACGCGTTGGTATTTACGAGTACTACGACTTTCATTTAGACGTCGTCAGCTAATTCTCATTCTATCTCAGATTTACAAAATTGTATCGAATTTATCGCGCTTGAAGAGTAGGGACCAAGTTTCGTCCATATCTTTAGCATACGAGCTCTATTCTCGAAGTTATTTATATCCACGCGTTGGAATTTATGAGTACTAAAACTTTCATCTAGACTCCATCGGCTAATTCTCATTCTATCTCGAATTTACAAATCTGTATCGAATTCGCCGCGCTTGAAGAGTAGGGACTAAGTTTCGTCCATATCTTTCGCATACGAGCTCCGTTTTCGACTGTCTTTTTATCATTGAACTCCTATTAACGATATATTCATTTCTCATTTAGACTTTTTTGGTTAAAAATCGACCGATCTAAAATTCGAATTTCGGGTTGTGCACTGCTATGCTAAATCTTAGAAAAATCATAACTTCCTCATACGAAGTCAAATTTGGACGTTCTTTTTATGCACACTCTCGGTTTAACATATACTATGACTTTCGTTTAGATCGCTAAGGCTAGAAAGTATTTTATCGTAAATCCACTTTTTACGATTCTCAGTGTCGTGCCGGTTTTGCCGTAAAACTTCGACGGGTCATAACTTATTCGTTATAACTCAGATTTCGGCGTTCTTTATATGTACGGAACCCTTGTGACATGTACTATAACTTGGTTAAGATTATTTATTCTAAATAATCTTCTATTAAAAAGTCATTTTTGACGCTTATTGTCTCTAAATTGACTAGCCCGAATCTGCGGGCGTTACAATTATCTCCCCCTTAGGATGATTACGTCCCAGAATCATCAACAAAACAGGGCTTGTATAATGACTCCATAAGTTATCTCTTCATCCTAGGTAATAATCGTAACTCTTATGTCATTTCAAACGAGTATTTAACTCTTGGACTTCTTGACTATTGGCGGTGCTCAATCTTGCACCCGCTCTTCATACGGTGTTGGACTTTCAATTGTAACGTCCGAGTTACAATCTTGATCCTTATTAGAAACTCCTGATCCTTCGTAAACAGACTTTACTTCGATTATCGTAATAGACCGATGGGTCATGTTCTAATGACCTCTCATCGTATGATGCAATGCTTAGACTCATGTCTCTTAGAGTCAAATTCCAGAAAGGAATATACCTTCCTTCATGTTCTAATGTGAGATAATCATATTCTAGCATGCAGCACTTCTAGCTACAAGCTTCTTACTTTAACAACGATCGCGGAACTTCTATTGATTGCTTCGATTATCTTTCACTTCAATCTTCTGGCTTAGGTCAGATGCTACATCGAACTTGGTTCTCTGAACCATGTAACATACTCATCTTAGTCGGACTCAATTTGATATGACCAGTTGGGTCGGAATAACAATCTTCTTCTTAGTCATTACCGAAACGATGGTAACGACATACTTGAACAAAATGGAATCAATTACTAGATTCTCGGTAACCTTGTGACTTTCCCTTATTTAAAGTTGTAAAGAATCTCGTTAGAAACATTTAGGCGAAAACCTCATCGAAATCCGAGTTATAACGAAGAAGTTATGACTATTTGAAGTTTCGCGACAGAACCGGTACAATGCCAAATGACGTAAAAAGTGAGTTTTCGATAAACTATTTTTTAGCCCTTATGATCTAAATGAAAGTCGTAGTATTCGTTAAACTGAGATTTTTCATAAAAAGAACGTCCAAATCTGACTTCGTATGAGGAAGTTATGATTTTTCTAAGTTTCGGAATAGCAGTAGACAGCTAAAAACTCGAAATAAAGATCGAGTCATTTTTAGCCTACGCAACCTAAACGAGAATCGAAGGTCTCGTCAATAGTAGTACAACGGTAAAAAGACAGATGAAAACAAACGTCGGATGAAAAAGTTATGAATTTTTAACGGACTTTTCCTGTCCCGGCCCGTTAAAAATATAATATTAAAAATGAAATCAAAATTAGCCAACGGAGTCTAAACGAAAGTTGTAGAGTGTAATCTCACCTACGCGTGGATATAAAGAACGTAAAAAACAAAGCTCGTATGCAAAAGATATGAATTTTTGAAGTTTTTAAATAAAAATAAATAAAAATTCGAGACTTATCCGAGGAGGTACGCCCAGCGTACTTCGCTTCGTACGCCCAACGTACTTCACACGTATGCGACCCAGAGCCAGCCACGTCCCCCTCTCTTCGCTTAGATGCCACGTACGCATAAGATGACACGTCCGAGACCCAGGAACCGAGCAGGAGCCACGCCTCGTACGCCCAGCGTACCGAAGTACGCTCAGCGTACTCCGAGGCTTCGGCCCCCTATAAAAGGGATGCGAGATTGTCCGGAAATGGTTGCTAATTCTTGATCTCTTTCACCCTCTTTCACATTTTTAGCCCACTTTTAACCCTCCGAAGTCCCGGTATCATCCCCGACACCCGAAGCAAGTCCCGACACTTCGAAGTTCCCGAGAAAATCATATTTTCTAGCCGAAACTATGCCCGAGTAAGGCCGGTTTTCAACTAAAATCTCCGGTTTCGTCACAGAAAATCATATTTAGAGCCGAAGTGCTGCCCAAATTATCATTTAATCCCCGGTTATTTCACGATGAGTTCAATATAGGGACAATTGTATGTTATCTGTTATATGTTCAATGTGCTTTCCCATGTTATTATGATAATGAGCTATACCTTAGACCATGAAGTGTATAACATAAGCATCACTTGTGTACAGGTATGTAGCCTTTGGCCATGAAGTGTATGACATAAGCATCACTTTGGAATTGATAGAATGCTAAGATAGGGCTGAAAGCCTGTGTATTCTAGCAAAATGATAGTCTGAAATTATATTTTCTGCGCCACTTGGGCTGAAGTCTTATTGATGTATATCAAGTATTGAAATTGTTATGTCTCATTGATTACAAATCTTTGAATCTGATTATTCGTTGATATGGAAATCTTGTCATATGATACTCATTTGCCTTTCTTGTTCCTTGTCCCTCTTTGCTTCTGTCATATTGATATGTATATGGCATAGCGTTATATTGTAACTGTTATTGAACTCACTAAGCGTCACCCGCTTATCCCTCTCAATGTTTAATTATTGTAGGTGATAAGCATCCAGTATAGTTTTGTACTGGTAGGAGATGTAGAATAGATAATATTATAACTTTTGTATTGTATTCCTGGGAAAGTATGTAATATATATAAAACTTTGTAAAAATCTTAATAGTCGGTTTGTATCCAGTCTATGTTAATAAACTATCAATGTAAAATATTGTTTTATGAATATGCATGTAGCATGTTTTGGAGTCACAATATTGTGAAGTATTAAAGTTTGGGTCTTTCAGAAATACGAAAGTTTAGAAAGAGGTTCTTTCAGTTATGGATCTGACTAAGCTCAGCTGGCAGATCCAGTCGATACGCAACCCGACTCGTCCGATCCATAACCCTGAACGGACCGATGTACCTGGGGCCCAGCTTGCCCCGCTTCCTGAACCGGATGACACCTTTCCATGGTGACACCTTTAAGAGAACCATATCCCCCACCTGAAACTCTAGGTCCAACCGGTGCTTGTCGGCATAGCTTTTCTGCCGACTCTGAGCTGTCTGGAGCCTGCTCCGGACCTGATGTATCATCTTTGTCGTCTTGAGTACCACCTCGGTACTCCCCATGACTCTCTGACCGACCTCGTCCCAACAGATTGGGGTCCTATATTTCCTCCCGTAAAGCATCTCGAAGGGAGGTCGTTCTATGCTAGCGTGATAACTGTTGTTATACGAAAATTCCGCTAATGGAAGATACGTATCCCAACTCCCACCAAAATCCAATACACATGCGCATAGCATATCCTCCAGATTCTGAATTGCCCTATCACTCTACCCATCCGTCTGAGGGTGAAAAGTTATACTGAAGTGGAGACGAGTGCCCATCTCGTCATGAAACCGCTTCCAAAATTTGGAAGTGAAGCGAACGTCTCGGTCTGACAATACCGAAACTAGCACCCCATGACGTGCCACCACCTCGCGAATGTAGATCTCAGCTAACTTCTCAGCTGATATACTCTCCTGGATCGGTATGAAATGCGCACTCTTGGTCAACCGATCCACGATGACCCAAATAGAATCCACTCCACGTGCAGTCCTGGGAAGCTTTGTGATAAAATCCATAGTGATGTCTTCACATTTCCACACGGGAATCTCCAACGGGTGCATCTTTCCGTGAGGTCGATGATGTTCGGCCTTGACTTTCCTGCAAGTCAAGCACCGCTCCACATACCAGGCCACATCCCGCTTCATGCACGGCCAACAATAGTCAGGGCAAAGATCGTGATACATCTTCGTCGCCACGTGATGGATGGAGAACCTAAACTTGTGGGCTTCCTCCATCAGAACCTGACGTACACCGCCCAGATATGGCACCTAGACCCTCCGATGCAAGGTCAATGACCCACTGCTATCATAATCAAAGGAAGCCACCTGACCCACAATGCGCTCACTCTTCCGGTGCTCTTCCTTCATAGCCTCTACCTGTGTCTCTCGGATCTGCTCCAGCAATGGAGTAATCACTGTCATCCTCAAGCATATATCCCGAATCGGTGCTGCAACCGCCTTGCGGCTGAGAGCATCGGCCACCACGTTGGCCTTCCCCGGGTGATAAAGAATCTCACAGTCGTAATCCTTCACCACGTCCAACCAACAACGCTGCCTCATGTTCATATTCGGCTGGTCCATCAGATACCTCATGCTCTTGTAGTCCGTGTAAATGGTACAACGAAACCCATAGAGGTAGTGGCGTCAAATCTTGAGGGCAAAAACAATTGCACGCAACTGCAGATCGTGTGTCGGGTAGTTCACCTTATGAGGCTTCAACTGCCTCGAGGCGTAAGCGATGACGCGCCCTCTCTGCATCAACACTACGCCTAAACCCGAGATAGACGCGTCGCAACATACTACAAAATCCTCGACGCCCTCTGGCAGGGTCAATATCGGTGCCTCGCACAACTTCTGTCTCAAAGTCTCGAACGTTGCCTGTTGCTCAGGCCCCCATCGAAATGTCACTGAATTCTTGGTCAGTCAGGTCAACGGAACATCAATCTTGGAGAAGTACTGGATGAATCTCCAATAATAACCTGCCAGGCCAAGAAAACTCTGAATCTCGGATGGAGATCTCGGAAACTCCCACTGCATCACGGCCTCTACCTTGGCCAGGGTCGACCAGAATACCGTTCTGGTTAACAAGATGCCCCAGAAACTGCACCTCGCGCAACCAAAACTCACACTTAGAGAACTTTGCGAAAAGTCTCTCCCTCCTCAATGTCTCCAGCACCTACCTCAGCTCCTCGTGCAGCTCCTGAGTCTTGGAATACACCAAGGTATCATCGATGAAGACTATCACAAACCGGTCCTGCATTGGTCTGCACACGCGGTTCATGAGATCCATGAACGCGGCAGGAGCATTGGTGAGCCCAAACGGCATCACCACGAACTCGTAATGACCATAGCGAGTCCGAAAGGCTGTCTTCTACACATCGTCGCCCCTAACTCACATCTGGTGATAACCCGATCGCAGATCAATCTTGGAGAACCAAGATGCACTCTGAAGCTGGTCAAATAAATCGTCAATCCTCGTGGGGGGGGGATAACGGTTCTTCACCGTTACCTTATTCAACTCCAGGTAATCTATACACATCCGATGTGACCCGTCGTTCTTCGTCACAAACAGAATCGGGGGTCCCCATGGCGAACTGCTCGGCCTGATAGATCCCTTGTCTAACAGCTCTTGCAGCTGTGTAGACAACTCCTACATCTCGGGAGGAGCCAACCGATACGGTGTCTTGGCTATCGGAGCTGTACCAGGAACTAGGTCGATCCTGAACTCTACCTGTCTCTCCGGAGGTATCCCAGGCAACTCCTCCGGGAACACGTCCGGATACTCCCGTACGATCGGTACATCATGCATGGTCGCCTTACTGCGGCCTATCGCCCTGAATCACCAACCCTCCCCCACTTGGGGTCCTAACTCGCACTAGTTGCTTCTCGCAGTCGACCACTGCCCCATTAGGGCTCAACCAGTCCATACCCACGATAACCTTATTCCCTCACAGGGGAATAGGGACTAAATCCACGGAATACTGCTCATGGAACAACTACAATATACATCCCCGATGAAATCTCGCGACCCGAACGGTCCTATCATCCGCAATCTCTACATAAAGGGGACAGTCCAGCTCCCCTCGAGCTCCAACAAATCGCTTGCTAAGCGCGAGCGATACAAAAGATTGGGTAGCTCCCAAATCGAATAATACCATAGCAGATATACCGTTCACAAGGAATGATCCTATAACGAAACACATAAACATATGCGATAAATCAATATAAATCAAGAGATAAGGAGAAAGTACATACCCGTCACTACATCGGGAGCTGCACGCGCCTCCTCTGCTGTCAACTGAAAGGCCCTGCTATTTGCCACTGGCGCATTGGCCCGGCCCTGGCGGCCGTCCGTAATCCTCAAGGTCATAGGAGCAGGTGCTGACACTGGTCCCACTGCAGCCAAACTTGGACATTGGGCCCATTTGTGGCCCCTCTGATTGCACTGAAAGTAAATCAGATCAGATATCGGGGTGATGGTGGTGGTAGCAGCACAATCCCTGCTGACATGACCAGTCCAGCCACACTTGAAACAACCAGAACCACCCACCCTTCACACTCCCTCGTGCGTCCTACCACACTTGCCGCAGCGGCCTCGGCCCTGCTGGACCTTCCCTCGGGAATCCACCTTGGGCCTCTTGCCCGAACCCTCGACACTAGATGTCGCATCTAACTTCCTCTTCCTCTCCATCTCTAAATCAATCTCCCTCTCACGAGGCCTCGCTATCATGTCCTCCAGCGTCTTGCAGCTGGATCGGCTCACAAACTGCTGAATGTCGCTCCTCAACATCTCATGGTACCGGGCCTTTTTCATTTCCTCGTCCGCCATATACTGCGGAACGAGAAGGGCCCGCTCCCTGAACATGGCGGTGATCGAATTCACAATCTTAGTCGTCTGTTGGAGATCCTGGAACTCTCGCGCAAACTGCTGCACCTCGACCACAGGTGCAAACTCGGCCCTGAACCTGGTCGTGAATTCGCTCCAGGTCATAGTTGATGGGTTTTGAACATAACATCATTCTTATGGTGTTCATGCAACCCTAATGCTTTGGACCTAGGTTTTCCTCAAGTTAAACATGCAAACAATCTTCCAAAGTATAAACCCTAATCTAACATGTCTAAGAACGAAATTCATATGTAAATAAGGGTTTGGAATCTTACCTTACTTGTTATGTAGCAATAACAAGTCAATCCACAAAGTCCTTGACTCTTGAAAGCTTAGTGCCTCAAGTGTTGCACCTCTAATAGAGTCACAAACACCACTAGCAACAAGGAAGAACAAGATAGAGAGGAGGAGGCTTCAAAAACGTCTAGGACTCTCTTAGAATATCTTAGCACGTTTTTTGGGAGCCTTTGGGGTTCCTTTTATAGTTGAGGCTTCTAGGGTTATCAACTTGGAAACCCTAGTTCCCTTGCTTAGGCCCTAAGCAACATATGGACTCCTTAATGGACAAGCCTTGGACGAAATCTTTATGGACTCTCATAGATATTTCGTCCACCTTATACCAATAAGGTCCATGAGCCCAAACTATAAATATTACTGATTTATTCAATTAATCTCTTTTGACCACAAAATTAATTCTAAATTAATTCTTGACCAATATTAATTAAATAATATGATTTATCCTTTAATATATTATTAATAAATCATAATAAATCCTCTTTCTCATAATTCATCCTACAAGTTACTATGGTGAAGGCAACCCAAAAGGACCATGCTCATAATCGGGTCAAGTACATACCAAAATAGTTATGAGCTTAGACACCTAATCCAACAATAGTATCAAGGACAACATCACCAATAGCATGTCCAATCTCCTCACACCAATCCCGCGCCCTATCCTTCAGAAGGCAGGAAGCAAGTCAGACCTTGTCCCCCTCGGGACAACGGATGATGCGAAAGGCGTTGGCAACATCCGCCAACCACCTGCTGCTAGCAATGGGGTTCCTAGCCCCATGGTAGTCTAGAGCTCCACAAGCTCGGAACTCTCTAAACGTCAACGTGCGCGCCCCCATCATGGATGCCATCTCAATGCGGATCGCACTCAGCATCTCATCAACAATCTCCAAGATGCCCTCCTTAAGCGTACCGAAGATCACAGGAGTCTGGTCAATGATACTACGCGTAATCTCAGATGAAATGAACCCCCTCATCTGATCATCGAGCTGCCTAGCTCCAGAGCCCGAGCCTGATCCCTCGTCGGCGCCAGAACTGCTAATTGGTCTGGTACGTAGCGTCACCATACTGACAATACACCATAACAATCATCAGAATACTCATCATAACTCGAGGGAGCAAGAGTATCATAGATTACTCGAGTTTGAGAACAGTGATCTACAGATCCGAGAACTCAAACATGAGTGTCTACGACTTTTTCAAAAAGTCTTAACCCAGAATCCTACCTTGGCCGCCCAGGCCCCTTACAACCCCCAAGAAGCGTTTAACGACTTCTTGGGCCAACATCGCGACCGACTGGACCGGAGGGAATTGGAAGTGGACGTGGGAGAAAGGGACCAAGAAGAAATCAAGTTTTTAGATCTCTTGAGACAAAGGCTCAAAAAAGATGGCCCTGCCTATGTCACATACATCACACACTACAAATTCCCTGGTTTTATCTCAGCCCTCCTTGACTCGAGTATGGATCCTCTGCTCTCAGTAGTACGGTCCCATACTACCTTCCACATATATCCGTACTTTCCTCTAGGATTGCCTTGACTTCACCAAGTCCCTTTCACTACTACTGCTCTTCGCGCTAATCTCATCCTAGGCTTATCCTAAGGTAATTTCCGACCCACTCTATGCCATCAGCTGCGTAAGAAGTCCATGCTACCTCTCCCTAACTAGCTCGCGAATACCATTATATATTACTAAGACCAGATAATTCTTTGAATGAGAGGTCTCTCCCTACAACGGTTGGACTCAAACAAGAGCTGTGAAATAGGGCTAAACCTAACCTTCTGAAATTATTTAGTCCTCGTAATATGTAACCTAGCGTATTCGTTTACTAGTTAGTTAAAGATAACTAGAACTCCTAAAAGCACAAAGCAAGCAGCATTCGAGCATAGAGTAACCAAAACCAAGCATATCCTAATCAGGCCATCATATCACTGACTAATCAGTACTAGCATGCAGTTCAATAAGCACATATAGTAGGCATACAAGGCATCCTTCCTAGATCCTTACCCCTAATCTAGCATGCAGTTCACATATTCACAATTCATATCATAATATAAACATATACGGGTAATTTGGGAGAACTTACTTGAGCTCGGCTGATTGCATGCACCACACCCTTTTCTCTTTTTAAAATCCTTTTTATAACAAATGTTTTTCTTTTCAAAATTTTCGTACCAAGTCCTCAGTTTGAGTTCAGACACACCCGAGAGTGTACCCGAATCCCTCAAACCAAGGCTCTGATACCACTTGTAACATACATAAAATATGGTCCCAAAACTTTCATTTTTAATTATAAAATAAAACTGCAGTTATCAAAACATCCCGTCAAAACATAAGTCAAAGTATCCAAAACAATACAATCAGAGTAACACATCCCAAGCTAAACATCGAGGTGTGTGCAATGCAGTCATCTTGAGCTCTTCCCCTTGCTACCGGAAGTACCTGAAACCAAAACTGAAAACTGTAAGTACGAAGCTTAGTGAATTTCCCCCAAACTACCACATACCACACATATCAAGCAAATAGGAGATACGGGCCCCGCCCACAATCAAGGAGATACGAGCCCCGCCCACACTGGGATAACGGGCCCCGCCCACACTTGGTGAGATACGGGCCCCGCCCACACACAGCTAATTAAGAGATACGGGCCCCACCCACACTCAACTAATAGTGATATACAAGCCCCGCCCATACTCAGCTAACTAAGAAACACATACAAGTATAACCAAACCTAACAATCCATTTCATATCCATACTCAAGTAATGCTAAGGTATGGGCCCTGCCCACACTTAGCTACTAATCAGCACATATAATATACACGGGCCGGAATTGGTGCCTTCGACCCGTTCAATCTAGGAGTAAACTCACCTCAAGTGTCGGGTGCTAGCTGAAACGTCTCTGCTCCGCGATCGACTCTACTCAAACCCCTAAACAGAACAAACCCTTAGATACCATTCCATACTCAATACCCCTTTAAGATTCAACCTTGGTCAAATTCAAAGTCAAAGTCAAATTCAAAGTTAATGTCATCACTACGAGTTGACTCAACTCGTCAAGTTATCCTTCAACTCGGCGAGTTTCCATAAATCGCAGAATCGCGATCTCCCGAGTAAACTCGTCGAGTTTTCCTCCCAACTCGTCAAGTTCTTCCTTTTTAACAGAATCGTGACATTTCAAATCAACTCGTCGAGTTCCTCCATGAACTCTTCGAGTTCTTCAGTCTGTTAATCCCTTCTTAATGCATTAAGCCATTATTCTTCAGATCTAAGCCCTATGTTCCACATCTAGACTGGAAATGCCTCTAGAAGGGTAATGTTTCCAACTTTACCCACTAATACCCCTCGTGAAGAGATTAACCTCAACCCTAGGTCCAAAAAGGCTTAAGTCTAAAACCAAAAGCCAACAAAACTTCAAGATAGACCATGAGGTCATAGATCTCGACACTAGGGACTAGATGGTCACGTAAAGTTCCTAGCTTTCTCTACATGCATGGCCTTTAGAAGCTCAAAAGGCAAAAATGATGGTTTAGAGGTTGCATGAGACCTCCATGGCCATAAAGTTGGCACCTTTATGCCATGAAAGTTCGTCAAGGCCCTAGATCTGAAAGGGTTATCCACTTGGGACATCCAACTCCCAAGGACCATGATATTTGGTCAAAAACCAAGTAAAAGTGCTAAGAATAAGATCTAATCAACTATTTGGCAAGTTTGAGACTTGATTACCAGAAAGTGACGGAAATGGAGTGAGGTTTTTGGATCTAGCAACTCTTCCTTGTTCCTTCAAGCTTCTCTTCCTTCCAAGAGCTTCAAAGACCCACAAAAACACTCAAAATGGCTCACAATCACTCAAATATGCTTTAGGGTTCCGAGATTCAGGGTTAGGGACTTGGAGGCTGGAAATGAGGCCAACACCTTAGGGTAAGGTGTTTAAATAGGGTGCAAAACCTCGGAATTAGGGTTTCATTTTCCCCAGCCAACTCGTCGAGTTGAGACCTCCCAACTCGTCGAGTTGGTCACCAAAAATGCGCGGTCCAAAACATCTCTACTCGACGAGTCTAGGGCCTTCAACTCGTCGAGTTGCTCTATAAAGATGAATAAATTATAAGTTCAAATACATACCAGGAACCAGACATTACAATTGAGGTTTGATGGTTTTATGTATAGGTAAAAAAAATATTTGCTTTGACTAGTCAATGGTCAAAGAATAAGGAAACACAAATGGGGAATCACAACAAGCAACATATGATGGTTCAACAACCCGCTTCAGACTTTATTAGCGGTACTAGAACTCATCCGAAATGGTTCCACCGACAGTATCACTAGGCCAAACATGTAACATCTTTTTTTGAGGCACTTTCACTTTTGACCCTTATATTGAGATTTATTTCATTTTGGTCCTTATAATGTAAGACTTATGAAATGGAGGGGCTATTATTGCCACTTTTGGATTTATGGGGTGGAGCCACGTACGTTGGGAGTACGTTTTATTATTTCCACTTTTGGATTTATGGGCCAGAGCCACGTACGCTGGGCGTACGGGGTGAAGTCCAAAACCCTAATATTTAGGGTTTAGACCCTATTTATTCTTCATTAACTCTCAACCTTGGTTCTTTTCATCAGCCTCCATCCTCTCAAAACGTTCTTGCAACCCTAATCCACCCTGTGAAGTATTTCTAAGCTTGAGTGTGTGTGTATGTTTTGTGCCTTTGAAGAAGAAGGAAGGAAGTAGAGACCATCTTGGAGGAGTGAAGCACTTTAGATCCATAATCACACCATCATTTGGCATCACTTGGATGTATAAAGTTTTGAATTTGGTGAAGTTATACTTAGATCTTGTTTTGGGCTTGTTTTTATGTTTTTTGGTCCCTTAAGCTTGGTATTATGAGTAAGGGTTACTCTAATCCATTTGAGTTGTCCTTTCAGAGGTTTTGGAGCCTCTTTAGTCATAAAATGTAATCTTGGACACTAGTTTCTTCTCATGCATGGTCTTAATGGATTAAGAGGTTAGGATCTTTGGTGTTGGGACTTATTGGCCATGCAAGACCATAAAGTTGGAAACTTTATGGTCAAAGACATCGTTTTGGACTTGGATCTGTAAAATGGACTAAAAGGATTAAGGATTAAGCTCTTATTGAGTTGTGTTCACAGCCAGCTGCGTACGCTGGGCATACTAGGCGTACGTTGCGCGTACATGGTCAACAGGCTCGTGCCTAGTCAAACGTCATGTACGTTGGGCATACTCAGCAGGGTTGACTCGGTCTACTTTTTGGGAATTTTGACTTTTACCTTATTTTTGACTAAGTTTGACCAAAGGGCAATTTGGGTATTTTGGATTGTGATTGAGAATTGGTCATTTGAATGGATAGGTGTAGGTTAGAGCTGATATTCGGAATCAGGACCTCATCAGCTATTGTTCAGATCAAGGGGTGAGTTTTCCTCACTGTACTTACGGGTCGAAGGCACCAAAGTCGGCCCATTGGATTAATATCCTACTATACATTGATATGCTTAGTGTGGGAGAGATCTACATGATTATAGGTTAGTTGTTGATATGCTTAGACTGGTAGATCTATAGAACTACATGTGATTTCTGTCTGCATGACTATCTGTCTGTTACTTATGTTTGTTATTTGTTATATGTCGACATATTGTATTGGGTTGAGGTTAGACTGCTTTGTGATGTAGCCAACAAACCCGGGAGCATTCCAGATATGAGTTGAGGGCTGGTTGGCATGCCATACTCATACTGAGGGCTCAAGAGCATTCCAGATACGAGCTGAGGGTCGGTTGGTATGTCAGACTCGTACTGAGGCCCTGAGGGTATTCCAGTCCGATGATTGAGTGGACCCACTGTATATTTGCATTCCAGTCCGATGACTGACTGGGCCAGGGGTAATCTAGACAGAAGTTGTGGTCCCGAGGGAAAGCTATACTTATGGTGTGGACTCAAGAGCAAGCCAAATATGATCTGTGGGCCCGATAGACAAGCCACACTCATACTGTGGGCTCAGGGGTAGTCCGGTCTTTTAGTTGTGGACCTAGTGCATGTTGTTATTTGTTATGTTTTCATGGTGGTACTTTGGGGGAACTCACTAAGCATTGGCTTACAGTTTTATTTTTGTTTCAGGTATTTCAGAGGACCATGGCAAGGCGAAGGCGTGACCGTACACATCCTTGGTTTTACGACTGATTGGATCTTGGGAGACTCTAATTTTAACTAATGTTTTGTAAACAATGGTTTTGTAAACACTCTTTTTAGTAAATGGGTTGTTTTGAAAAGTTTAAATTTTTTGTGGAATTTTGGATGTTACAAAACACCCCAACCCGCTGCCACTTCATCCACCCTAATAAGAATATTATGAGAGAGAAAGAAAGAAAGAAAGAAAGAAAGAAAGAAAGAAAGAAACGGGGAAAGGAACGTTGGAAACCTTGGCTACTTTAGGTCGATAGGAGTGGTGTGGTTTGTGCTATGGTGTGCCACCTTACCCTGGTAAACACCGTCTGCGATATGAGGTGCCGATAAGCCAAGCTAGGTATCACCGAGCCAAACACACACACACATACACACACACACACACACACTCTCTCTCTCTCTCTCTCTCTCTCTCTTTCTCTCTCTCTCTCTCTCTCTCTCTCTCTCTCTCTCTTTTTCTTTCCCCCTATTTTCTCTCTATTGGAGAATATCGAATAAAGTTGATATCATATAAGGTTAGGGCGTATTTCGCAAAACTAGCTGGTAGAGGGTAGCGGTTAGCAGGTAGCTGGTAGTTGGTAGCGTTTTGTTAAACGGTATGTGAGATAGCTTTTAGATTTGGAACATTTTGTTTAAACTAAACGCTAAAAGCTTGTTGTACCAAACAAGGTTTTTTGTTCAAAATGGAGCGTTTAGTCAAACGTTGGAAGCTAGAAGCTCTCAAACGCTCCATGTTGGTAATTTTAGTATTGTCAACATATTTTAGTGTAATTGTTATTATTGTTGAGACAGGCCAAGTTTAGTTCTCTATCTGAGATCGGAGGCAATACCAAACAATGTTTTTTGTTTAAAACAGAGTGTTTTGTCAAACGCTAGAAGCTAGAAGCTCACAAACGCTGTGTGTTGGTAATTTTAGTATTATCAACATATTTTGGTGTAATTGTTATTATTGTCGAGACACGCCGAGTTTAGTTCACTATCCGAGACTGGAGGTGCGGGGTGTACACTCGGAATGTTAAAGTTGACTCGGAGATACGGGGGTCCGGGGGTAAAACCCCTAGGTACAGGGTTCCAAGGGGTATAGCCCTAGCGAGGTCCAATGGGTATAGCCCCTGGTGGTGGTTCCCGCCAAAAATCTACTTATGACATCATGGTGATGTAGGCTTCGGTTATGTCCTAAAACTACCCCTTTTTTGGCGCCAATTTGGTGTAACCAACACTTAACCACTTTTCCCTCCTTTTATAAATGCAAGGTAATTATTGCAGGAAAAAGGTTGATCATTCACATATACGAAATTGATCATTATCAATTTGTCTGTCTCTCAAGAACACATAACATCACAAGGTATTATGTGTTTAAGATTTGGGTTATGCATGTAATCCAAATCAGATTTCTTGGATTATCCCACTTTTGAATTCGTGTAAGGGACGAATTACAAATTTTGGAAAGTGAAGTAATCACGATCCAAGCAATATGCAAGTATTATTGTTTATTCTGAAATCCTCATATGTAACACTCCGTACCAAACATGTCTTTAGTGGAAGAAATCTCATTAATAATTTATAATAAAATAATATGCATAAAATAAGAGAAAATGGGACATACCTCAAATACAGTAAATAAAATACTTATATATATAAGTTATATATAACTTCTACATTCGAAGAAAGTACTTATATGTAGAACTGACAATGGAACGAGTTTGGAGCGGATCGACCTTGATCGAAGTCCATTAAGAAATAATAAAATGCTGATCCAAACCTGATCCGTAACCCACAAGGTTTTGACTAATTAAACGCATACCTTTATTCACCGGATCAACGGATTTTCAATCCTTTTACCCGACCCATTTACAATATTAAGATTGGACTATAATTATGCATTACAAGTCAACACATATAATTTTAGAATTTTAGAAAATAACATGATTAAGGAATGTTGATTGCAGAAAACCCTTCTACAAAACGAGATATATTGAGGCATTATGTTCTTGTTCTTGGTTATCGATTGTGACTGTAATACTAATTTCACATATTTATATGTATTGGGAGATAAATGTGATTTAATTGTAAATAATAAATGTATAACTTATAAATAATAAATTTATATTTTAAAATTTTAAAATGGACGGGTCATAAACGGATCGGATCGATAGTGATCCATACCCAACCCTTTTAATAAGAAGGTTAAAAGGTACATGTCGTTAACCGTAAATGAATCATACAATATGATCCAAACTCATTAACTTAGAGTTTGGAGCAAATAAAAATCAAAACCCGTTCCCTTAATTACGTTGTGCAAGCAGAACGAAAAGTAAAATGAGACTTTTCACAAGGCCACAACCGGTAATATGTATATATAAAATGAACTAGGTTATAATCCGTGGAAACCACGGTCAGTATATTTAAAATTTTAATATAAATAAAAAAATAATAAATGTAAAAAAAAATAATAATAAATGTCAAAAAAAAATCAAGATATTGTCGATTGTAAGTAATTACGACTTAATTTGTTAAACAAAATAAACATAACAATGTTATTAGGATATGATTTTGTATTTTTAAAATTTGAATTGAATTTGATTTGTTAAAAAAATAATAATAAAAATAATAGAAAAATGACGGTAGTAGATTTAAACAAGAAAAAATAGAACAAAAATCAGGGAACAGATTACAGACCTGCGTCTCTTCAGAGGGAAAAGGTAGAATAATATCGAATTACCAGAAAATTAAAGGAAAAATGGGTGAAGAAGGCAAGCCAACGTCATCACTCCCGGACACTCAGTTCTTCGGGCTCCTCTCTAATCTCCTCCAACAGGTTAAAGCATCCCAGATTTATCTACCGATTTTGTTTTTCCTTTTCCTCGAACGATTCTGAAGTTCCCCATATTTCGTATGTTAAAATTAATGATCTTTTGTTAATTTATTCCATTCTAATGAATTCAATTAAATGGGAATTTTGTAGGCATTCAGTTTTCTTTAATTTTGCCACTTTTGTAGAATATACGAATTCGAACCATCAAATTATTGGATTTTGATCAACTCTATGATGAGGGTATTTGATGTAGCTGTGAAAAGATGGAGGGATTAATGGGATTTTGGTCGTATGAGTCTGGATTTGATCTAATATGCTTGTTGTAGATTAGGTTGTGTTTGGGATCATGTAGTCTAGATTTACCGATTTTTTGTTAGGGTTTCGATCGACTCACACAATTTGAAACTCATACTAAGTTTAACATAATTTGCATTCCAATTTCTTTGATGGATTTACAAAACAAACAATGTGCACATATTTTTAATCGAATTAACAAGTGCCCTTGTGAAAATTGTATAGGTGGAATCATTGACTAACCAAGAAGAAGTTGAATTGCGTGCCAAAATTGAAGCCCTTGGATTAGAAGTTACCAAAGTTCCTTCAAACTCTACAAAAATTCTTGACGAGGTAGATTCATTTTTCATATTCAAATTCATTTCTTAACGAAATTGAAATGATGTTCTTGATGAATTATCAGCTAGAACTTGCTTCAGAGTTGGATAAATTATCTGCAAAGTTAGACAATGTTGATGAGATGATATCATCAGCCATGGCTGCTGATCCACAAGTGATGTCATTGTTGAGTGATACTGCTGATGTATGGATGCCTGTTATCACTGCGACTTCTGATGAAAGGCAGATTTTTGCAGCATCTGTTGAAGATATTGATAAAGTGGAGGAAAAGGGTTCTAATTAATTGGTTTTGTTTTTTCTTTTGGATTTGGAATGATAATTTGTTTGGGATATAATTATATTTATTGAACTGAAATAGGGGAAAATAAGTGGAGATGTTATGGGTTTTGGTTACATTTTTAAACTCACACTTGCTTTTTGTTTCTAAGTAAAACTGTTTGTTTTTACCTGACAGATACTTATGTGTTTCTATATATACGTTTTGAATGAGTAGAAATTAAGAAAATGGTTAAATGTACATTTATGTAATAACCAAAGACTATATTTTTATTTTATAAATAGAAAAAAAAATGGCTTTTTTATGCCAATTATGCAACGAAATTTCATTTTATGGCCACAAAATGCAATATTTTGCTGAGGTTGCATAACTCATGTAAATTGCAGAAATACTTATATAACTAAAAGTTGTCACATAAATTTGTAAAAGAATGAAAAAATTGTATAAATACATAAATAACAGGGCGTTTGGGATTGCTTATAACTCCAAAAGTGTTTATTGATTTATAGCAATATGAAAATAAGTTTTTAGAAAAATGTTTGGATTAGTTTTTGTGGTTGTAAAAGCCTATACGTCGATAAGTTGTTTTATAAAAAATAATTGGATTAGCTTATACATGTAAAATGACAAAAAAAGACATGCTTACGTATTTATAACCATTTACTACTTTACATATAATATTTAAGATTTTACAGTTTTTTTGGACAAAAATTATAATTTTTTATAAAAATATATAATATAAATTTCTTTTGCAAAATTTATAATTTTTTTATTAAATCATGATAATATTAAAATTTCGTTCATATAAAAATAAAATAATAGAAGCTATGAAAACAAGGGGGTAGAGTGTATACTTTTGGGGTATATTGGTTATCTTAATTTTAATAAGCCAAAAGCTCTTACAACATCAACTCATCCTTATTTATCAAAAAGTGTTTAGTTGTTCCGAAAGTCATTTTAAAAAGTCCTTATTTGATACCAAAATATTTTTTAGACTTATTAGATTTTTTGAAAAACCAATAAGTCAATAAATTATTTCAAAAAACAACCTCAAACACCGTCTAAAAACCGTCACATAAATTAGTAAAAGAAGAAAACTGTCACAAAATTTGACAAAATGAAAAAAAAAAAAAAGTTGTTTCATAAATAACAAATAAAAAGTAGCACATTTATGTATTCGGTTGTAAAAAAAATAAAACATTGTTGCATAAATAGTATGTTCAACGTAGAGAAATTCATCAAAATAGACACTTTCATAAATACATATAACTTTTTTGAGTTTTGAGTTTCAAAATTAATGGTCCTCACTAAAGGCTAATATCAGAATTTTCATTGATTTTTTAAACCTAGCTGGGAACTCTCTCAATCACAAACTTCGATTTTGAAAGTTTACAAAATTTTCTACTTTTATGATTTTAGTTAGGGTTTAGGTCATTTTTTGTCACTTAACTTTTGATTTTGTGCTCATTTGGTCACTTAACTCTTTTTAAGTTTTAAAAAGTCATCAAACTTTTGACTTTGTGCTCATTTAGTCACTTAACTTTTGGTTTGGTCACATTTAGTCACTTAACTTTTAGATTTGTGCTCATTTAGTCACCTAACTTTTAAAATTGTGCTCATTTAGTCACTAAACTTTTGAAAAAATTTAAAAGTTTAGTGACTAAATTAACACAATTTTAAAAGTTAGGTGACTAAATGTGACCAAACCAAAAGTTAAGTGACTAAATGAGTACAAAACCAAAAGTTTGAAGACCTTTTAAAACTTAAAAAGAGTTAAGCGATCAAATGAGTACAAAATCAAAAGTTAAGTGACCAAAAATGACCTAAACCCTTTTAGTTATTCAGATTACAAAGTTCAAAACTCATGAACATATTTGAAATTGTAGGGGATAGTCCGAAACGACTTATGTCAAAAAAAAAAAAAATAGTTTCAAAATCCGCAGTGTATTTTGTAACCTGACAAGTTTCAAACTTGGTGCTCATTCTGCCAATCTACAAAAAAGAAGGTCAAATTGTTTTGTATTTAAGAAAAGTGATCATTTTGGTTTCATTTATAACGAGTTCCAATTACGATATTGCATTTTTTGGTTCTAGTTTGAAACCAAAATCGTATTTCAACAAAAAATCATTTTATTGTATAAATTTTTTTTAAACAAAATTATTACATAAATAGTTAATCTTGAACCAGAAGTTTCTTTCACATCATTTGTTAATCAGATTTACAAGAAAACCACAAAAATTATAACCAAAACCTCTTTATATTTTTGCAATATTTGCTTGCATCATCACATCTTTCATAAAATCCATAACGATTTAATCTTATACTTCCACTTCCTTGTGTACACACAAGGCAAAACTGGAAATACATGTGGATAAAATTGTAAATTTACTACATCAAAGTAAGTGTGCCACGTAACCATACAATAGTACTCAAATACACAAACTATCCGCATGCTTTGTAAAGTGTATCTCCAAATAACCAGACTAGTATCAAATCTTTTCGTATATCGTATCTACAACAATTCTTATTATTTGGATTTATTTATTAAAAAAAAAATGAAATGAAAACTTTTTTTGGTTTAAAATCTCGAAAGATTTTTTTTCACTTCTTGCACTTGTTTTCAAGCCATTCCATTGTAACACTCTTTGGCCTCTCCAATGGCAACCCAAGAGCTCTATCCCATATCAACTATAAAAAAAATTAAAAGAAAATCATAAGTCTATTTTCAGTAACAAGTACATGAAGGGCATTCCCGTCTTTTTACCCCCTTTTTGGTGGATCAAAAGTTTCAATTTTTGTCCGTTTGACATATGGACAAGCTTTCTAGGGGTGTATTTGATAATGAGAATGAGGAGGGCATTTACGTCTTTTGTTCTAAACTGGGACTAAATGAAGTATAATTTAAGGTAGTGAGGTAACCTGAGAACAGATTCCAATTGCCCTTGAGACACCAAAAAGAACAGTGTAGTATCTGAAAATGTTTAATAACCAAAAAGTATATAAACATGTAATTAATTTCATATAATTGTAGGTTGCTATTTCTTGCATTTAGTATAAAAAAGAAAAGTAGAAGAAGTTGAATAATATTCTTCACCTTGCTTCTGTTAAACCATAGTAGTTAAGCAACACCCCACTATGAGCATCAACATTGGGCCATGGGTTCTTCACCTGTATATAAATGAATAATTCTAAATCAAATTTCATTATTAAAGTTTTTTTTTTACTTTTTTTCTTTAAAAAAAAAAAGTAACTCACCTTGCCAAGTTCAGTTAGAATTGGTGGAACCACATCAAAAAGTTTGGAAACCTGTAAAAGTTTAATTTAAAAAAAAAAAAAGTCAGATAGATCATGATCCAGTTGATATGATATGATATAAAAAATAATTATTATAATAAATAGATTATAAGTTTATTATTAAATG
Source organism: Lactuca virosa (assembly GCF_052849685.1). Taxonomy (NCBI): domain Eukaryota; kingdom Viridiplantae; phylum Streptophyta; class Magnoliopsida; order Asterales; family Asteraceae; genus Lactuca; species Lactuca virosa. The sequence goes on from NC_136426.1 coordinate 176,585,745, forward strand.
CTGACCAATTGAAATAAAGGATCATTAGGCAAATGTTTCAATGCAAATTCACGTTGACACATGTATCTGGGATCTGTTTTTCGAAGAACACCATGTCCAAATCCAGGAACAACCTACATTTTAATTTTAAGTATAAATTAAATTTAAATAACCAAAAGGAGAATAAATTAAACAATGTAAATTAAATTAAATAAAGAAATTGTATTACCTTGCCACTGTTGAGGGTTTTCCAGATGTAGTCTTTCAATTGGTCAGTGGTTACATTCTCTCCACATTCAGCCACCACAGACTTTATCCATAGCAAAACTTCCTACACAAAATAAATAAATAAATAAATAAATATCTTATTACTCTTCACAATAAATAAATAAATAAAAGATACCTGATTGGCCAAACCATGAAGGGGTCCAGCTAGACCATTCAATGCTGCAGCAAATGAAAGATAAGGATCCGAGAGAGCACTTGAAACCTAAATAATAATCAAAACTAATTATTGTTAAACAACAATTTTATAAAAATAATAAAAAAACAAATGTACATATGGAATTTAAAAATCAAAATCCATGAAAGCATATATTTGTTGAATGCTTACAAGATGACCAGTATGAGCACTGACATTTCCACCTTCATGATCACTACAATAATTTATATATATATTTCATTAAAGGAAAGATTTAAACAATATTATTAAATAAAAATAAATTGAATTTTGACACAATCTCTCACCTATGAATAGTAACATAAAGCCTCATAAGTTCTTGCATTTCAGGTCCATCAAATCCAAGCATATGTGCAAAATTTCCACCATAATCCAAAGTGTCATCTACAGGTATCCTTTCTCCACCTTTGTAAATCCTTTAAAAAAAAAGTCAAAGAGTCAAACTTAAAAGCTACATAAGAAAATTTCAATACATAAAATAAAACCATCAGTCCAGCTGTTAAGATTAAGTGCTTAACCTATTAGAGTAAATTACACGAATGGTCCCTATGGTTAGGGGTAATTTGCACGCTTGGTCTCTAACTTATTTTTTTAACTCGGAAGGTCCCTGCTGTTTGTTTTTGTTACACGCTTGGTCCCTGTCTTACCTAAAAAGACTATTAAATAGGGAAAAATGGTGGGGTAGGTAAGGTAAGGTGAGGGGTGGGGTGGGGTTGGGGGTGTGTTTATTTAAATAAATTAAAAAATCAAGGGCAAAATAGTCTTTTTAGGTAAGACAGAGACCAAGTGTGTAACAAAAACAACCAGTAGGGACCTTCCGAGTTAAAAAAATAAGTTAGGGACCAAACGCGCAAATTACCCTAAACTATAGGGACCATTCGTATAATTTACTCAACCTATTATACCAATTAATTAAAAAATGAAGAAAAAAAAAACTTATTTAACTATATATTATAATATGGATATACCTGCGATAGACATATGCAGCTACAGCTGGAACTTGAGCAATTAATGAAAGAGAGTCTTCAAATGTAGGCTCCCAGTATCTATAATAAAAGCAGGATAATATTTATTTACATTAAATAATTAATAAGTTATTTCAATTTTCAACTAGATAAATACTCCAAATAAACTCACTTGGATTTATGGATACCCTTTTCATATGCTTTTGAAAATTCACTTTGTACCTAAGACAATAATTAGTAGTTAGTTACATTTTGAGGTATAACTGAAATGTAACTTGAGGTTTATATATAACACTAGAATTATTATTATTATTATTATTATTATTATTATATAAATAATTGAACCATAATTTTCCAATCTCCAAAAAGTATAATTTTATAAAAACCTGAAGAGCCATAACACCAGTTGTAAACTGAGTCATTGGATGAGCTGTTACAGGTAGGGCATCGATTGTTTTATACACATGATCTGCAACATTAAATGGATTTTAGCAATAGTTAGAAAAAATTTAATATACTTAATAGAAAAGATAAATTATGTAGAAATCAGAAATTAAACTACATATAATAGAAATACACTATCTTAAAGAAAATAATGAAAAACAAAAAGTATATGAACTGAAAAAACAGAAAACCTGGAATAGTTGCACGACTTCGAAGTTCCTTGGATAAAGCATCCACTTGTTCTTTAGTTGGAACCTTAAAAGTAACAAAAAAATAAATAAATAAATAACACAATTATTATAAAATTATTTGTTTATTATTATACTTTCATTTCTTCCTATTACAGCATATTGTAATTTGAAAAATATATCAAGTTATAGCAATATCATTCAATTAAAAAGCAATCTTATTCTTCATTGCTATAATTAAGAAGATTTTTTTGAAGTACATTACTTATTTGTTTATTCTCTTCTAAATAATTTTGTTCTTCAGGTAAAATTATGGAAAAGCTAATTTTCAATGTGGGTGTCAATATTTTGTAAAGATTTATGAAGTAAATAGGTTGAGAATAGCAATGTGGAAGAAGGGTAATATTTTAATGTTATAAGTTAATTATTTTCTTAATAACAAAAAAAACCAATATAAAGATAATGTTTTTATTTTTTTTTAATATAGTAAATATGATCAAACTAAGTATTTGGATATATTTTATAAGGATATATATGTAATTTGAAAGTTTTACAATGATAAAAAAAATTGGAAGTATAATGTTGTAGGAGAATAAAAGGAAAGTATGATGCTATAGAAAACAAATAAGAAAAAGTACATTACTATTTCTTGCATTTAGCCATATATAAATGAATAAAAAAAACATAATAAACAATTAAAAAATTAAAAAATGGAAAAAGGTTGTCTACCTTTCCTGTCAAAAGAAGCCATAGAAGACCCTCAGGCAATGGTTCTCCACCAGGCTTTGCTGCTGGCAATACTTTCTGACATTCAGGTATAGAGAGACCCCTGAATCGAATTCCCTGATTTATCAAAAGAAAAAAATAATTTTCTTTAAATTAAAAAAAAACAAATATTTTCTCATGATAAAATTGAAGTGAATAATACCTCATCTGGATCAAGTAAGGATGTTTCCCATAGTAAACCTGTCATTCCTCTCATCCCACCAAGTACCTTTATAATTTTATCACATGAGAAAGTAGATATTCACAAAAAGAACTTATCAAGAAAATGAAAAATAAAACGAAGTTAGAAGAAAAGAAAAGAAAAGAAAGATGAAATTTTGTACCATATCAACAGTGATGTTACCAAGTTGAACTTTTCCATATTCTGATTTAATCTTTTTTAGGCGCTCCTGTTACAAGATTAAAACAATACAAGTTAAAAAGATAATGAAAGAAAAAGATTCTTTATAAAGAACATGACAATGTAACCATAAATGTAGAAAATTATACCTGTTGTTCTGGAATCAATTCCTTAAGTTGAGCATGAAGGTCCTACATGGATATAAAAATTACTATATTCAGGTTTCGAATCCAAATTCTCAATCAAGAATTAATAAATCATGTACTATGTATCTCCTGTGCTTATTAAACAAGCTTGTTCTCTTTGTTCTTGATGAAATAGCATTAGTTTGACTTTTGTGGTCAATTTAAGTTCATATTAGTTTATAATTTGAAGAATAGTATGATAATCAACACTTACAAGGTCAGATGAGGTCTGGATTTGTAGCCACCTTACTGAATTGGTCAGACTAGGCTGTTGAACCTGTTAAGAAAAAAACACAATCGGATCATGATCCATGTTGACCATAAAAATGATGCTTAATGGAGTGCATAGAGACAATGATTCACTAAATTAATGTTAATACTCTTCTAAAAAGAAAGGGTACATGTTGACCTTGAAAAAGCAGAGAGGTCGTTCATGGTGGATTCTATATTGTTTGGATATTAACTAAATTGGACATCATATTAAGTACTAGTTACTAGTTGAAATTCGTTGATCGTAACAACAGTATAAATTTTTTGATTGTTAAGCTTGCGTAAAATGTAGGTCATTTTTTAACACTTTAGGTAAGTATAGGCATCCATTATCTTATAAAAATTACCTACTAATCAAGAACACCTACAGGAACGAAGAAAAAAAAAAGTCAAAAAACAACTTACAACACGATTTCTCAGCTTAGAAAGAAGCGAAACACTTCTGTAGAACACCATCGTTGAACAACAAGCTCCACTGCAGAATCAGCAAAAATAGTCTTTCAATCGGAAGAAAAGGCAGATCTAACAGCTCAAAAGCATACAAAATCAATCAATTCTTATGCGGTTTTGTCGGACGATTGTGAAATACAATAACGAAATTCGATTTGGACTTCTGGTGATGATTGATTAAAACGACTTATTGTGTAAGAGAGAAAAGTTGAGTTCCTACCTTTAGATTCGAAAAGGAAATGATGAAAGGGTGCAAACAATGGTGGTGATGAAAAGAGGATACTGGAAAAAGTTTTGGGGAGAGATGGATCGGCGGTGCGTTGTTGAATAAGTAACAAACAAAAAAAGGTTTAAAATACGAAAAACATAAGCCGTCACGGTAGACTTGTCAATTCCATTATGCCACATTTCCACCAATATTTTTGGAGTTCAAGAATGGAAATATTATGGAAGATGATTTGCTAATAAGTTTTTTTTTATGGTAAAAAAAAACATTATTAATTTCTTTTTGATTAATATATCATAAAACTTATTAATGGTAAAAAAACACTATTAGAATAGGATTCATAACTTGTTGATTTGATATTTTTTAGATGGTAAATATATGGTATATAATGTCTTAAATCTTCTATTATAATAAAATATTATAATAAAAGAGTAATTTTTTTGTCCTAGTGACATCTTCTTAGCTTATAAATTTACAAAGTAAACTTCTGAATTTACCCTTCTAGATTTTAAAATAAGTGTTTACGATCGGTTTATTTGAATTCAAGAACTAATTTCTGTCTTTCTCTCCAAGCTTCTTGAACTCTCTAAAGTAAAACCTATCGTCTCCCATCATCGTCGGAACCATCCTCGCTACCACCATCGTCGACCTCCCTCGCATGCACCACCACATCATCCTTCGTCACCACCATTGCACACATACTTTAAGAAACCCTAGATCTGGACTTATTCACCGCTCCACCTTTTATTGCAGATTCGTCTAATCTTTGACAAACCCGTTTTGATTTTGCATCTTCAAATGAAGAAGAATCGGTAAATTGGTAAGCATGTTTCTGTCATTTTTTTATTTTTCTTTTGATTTATCAAATATTCTTTTCTGAATTTCTCAAGTTCGAGCTTTTGTATATTGATTACCTAGAAACCATCACCCGCTCTCTATTTATGTATATGTGTTTGTGCTTATAGGTCCTGAAATCGGATTGTACAAAAGCCATCCCCCATCATCAAGGAATTTTGGAGGTTTATCCCACCGATGCGGATGAGGGTTAAACCTTGGTACGCCTCTATGGTAGATAGTAATATATTTTCACTTCAAATTTTATAAACAGACGTTTGTATTAAATTCTATTGTAAAGTGAAAATGAGGTGTTACAAAATGGAGGATAAACAAGTATGTATTATGAGAGGCAAAACATGTCTTTAACAACATCTTTGAAGTACAAGATTCTATAAGGAGTTATGTTGTAGATATTGAAGATATTTTGGGTTATTTTCTATTTCCGCTCATAGTGAACCAGTAGATCTTTTGTAACATCCCAAAATCAGTGATAAAATTTTCATTTTTGAAATAATCAAAAACATACATCAAGTGTCTCAAAATCATTATAATATAAATGTATCAAAACATCATAGTAAAATAATCATTAATGCGGAAATCATATGGGGATGATGTGCGATCACGTCGGGTCCTTCCCTTTCGAACTGGAAGTACCTGAAAATGTTAAACCACAAAACCATAAGCAAAAGCTTAGTGAGTTCCCCAAAATACCACATATCATACAAATCAGTGGGCCCAACCCTAGGTATGTTTCAACCCAATACACATCTATGGTCCCAACCCTAGGTATGTTTCAACCCAATACACATATATGGGCCCAGCCATGGGGTATATCTCAACCCATCATACAATAGTGGGCCCAGCCCTGGGGTATATTCCAACCCATCATACAATAATTGTAACATCCAAAAATATGGTCCCAAAATTTTTTGATTTAATATTAGATAAAATAGTCATTCTCCATATCATCCAAACATTGAAATAAACCAATCTATCAGTTGTCATAAATCAGAGTAAAACATAATAACAAAATCTCAATTGTGTGTGCGATGCAGTCACCCCGAGCCCTTCCCTCTGGAACTAGAAGTACCTGAAACATAAACTGAAAACTGTAAGCACAAAGCTTAGTGAGTTCCCCCAAAATACCACATACCAATCATACAATAAACAAATAGTGGGCCCCGCCCGGCTTCAGACCCCGTCCGACATTGGGCCCCGCCCGGCATCGAGTTGGGCTCGGTAAAACGGGCCCCGCCCAACATACAATAACATATATCAAATAAACACATACACATGCAATAATTACAAAGATACATAGAATACAAATATCAATCGGGCCCCACCCGGCATCGGGCCGTGACCCGGAAAAACATATAAACACAGCACATGCAAGAGTCACGGAGACAACTAGCATACTAACAACATAATGTAAACATGGGCCAGCCTTGGTGCCTTCGACCCACTAAACCCGGTAAGGAAACTCACCTCGAATGCTGAAAGATAACTGGATAAATCCTCAGCCCCGGAAACAGCTCTACTCAACCCCTAAAAAAAAGCAATCCCTTAGATACCGATCAATATTTCAAAACTCCTAAGAGGTCAAACTTTTTCAAATTCAACACTCCGAGTTGACTCAACTCGTCGAGTTATCCTTCAACTCGCCGAGTTTCCATGAATCACAAAATCACGATATTTCAAATCAACTTGTCGAGTTTCCTTATAACTCGTCGAGTTCCTCCTTTTTCAACAAAATCGGTACAATCCCAAACCAACTCGCCGAGTTCCCTTATGAACTCATCGAGTTCATCAGTCTGCCAACCCACTTAATGCATAAAGCCACTATTCTTCAAACCGAAGCCCTATATTCCAGATCTAGACTGATATTACGTCTAGAAGGGTAAAGTTTCCAAATTTACCCATGAAGAACCACTCCAAAGGCATTAAGCTTAAACCCTAATCCAAAAATGCTTAAGACTTAATCCAAATACCATCATATCTTCAAGATAGAGCTCATGAACATAGATTTGGACCTTAAAGGCTAAAAGGTCACGTAAAGTCTTCAACTTTACTCACATGCATGGCCAAATGAAGTTTAAAAGGCCAAAACAAGGGCTTAAAAGATGCATGGAGCTCTTAGGGCCATAAAGTTGGCACCTTTATGATGGGTTTCGAGCAATACATCATTCCTATGGTGTACATGCAAACCCTAATAGCTATTGGATCTAGTTTGTCTAATGAACATGCAATTGAATATCCAAAGCTATAAACCCTAGATCTAATAAACTATAACTAGAATTAGGGTTTAGTAATTACCTTTGATTGTTATATAGTAATAACAATCAATTCCTTGCTTTGATTGGCTTCAGAAAGCTTAGTGCCTCAAGTGTTGCACCTCTAATGGAGTCACAAACACCACTAAGCAATTGGATGAAGGAGAGAAGAAAGGGGAGGCACCAAAAATGGCTGGAAACCCTAATCCAAGTGTTAGCCACGTTTTTGGTGCCCAAGGGTTCCTTATATACTTAGGCCGTTAGGGTTATCCAACAAGGAAACCCTAATTTGACTGCTTAAGCCCTAAGCAGCCCATGGGCCCCTTCTGGAACATGCCTTAGACGATTTCTAATGGGCTTCCCCATAGAATTCGTCCAACCTATTATTCCAAGGTGATCCATAGCCCAATTGCAATTATCCTATAATTACAATTCCAGTCCCCTAAGTTTAATTAATCTCTTTTAGCCACAGAATTAATTCTTTATTAATTCTTGACTAATATTAATTAAACAATATGATTTCTCCTTTAATATATTATTCTTATAATGTATTAATAAATCATAATTAAACCTTTCTCTCCTTAATTCATCCTACATATTGCTATGGTGAAGGCAACCCAAAAGGACCATGCTCATAATCGGGTCAAGTACATACCAAAATAGTTATGGACTTAGACACTAATCCAACAGTCTCCCACTTGGATAAGTCTAATAACTATTATGCATTACTTCAGAACCTGCTCAGCAATCGTAGCTTTCAAAAGCCGCTGTCAACTCTGATCTTATTAGATACGCGTGTCCTTTAGATAAGGGATTATATATTCCTCCATTCTCAAGATATCGTATAGACACAAGACATGAATTTGATCATTCTCTCTATACTGTTTCCACACTTCCGATTTATGACGATTGACAACAGACTACAATTGAACACATCAACTTAGTCCCGGCTTGGCCAAGCGCTTAGGGTGTCATCACTAAATCATCGAGAGGCCCACATATATCGCTTTTATCCCACTTTGGGTAAAAGGAATGGATAAACTTCGACTCAAATGCTCGCTTGCATTTACTGATCGAATCACACACAAAAATAAGTTTTATAACACCAAGTTACTGGTGTGTTTTCTTATTATCAAAGTGCAACCGACCAACAAATAACAACTCACACGTCTCGGTTTCAAGAATATACAATGTTATCGTCTCACAATTACTCATGACAAAAACCATGAAGTGATTCAAGTGAGCGTGGGTTTGATCCAATACTCTAATCTTATTAAAGCACTCATGAACTCTGCAGCAAACTTGTGCTATGTCTAAACACTTAGACAATCTACAGATAGATTCATGACAGTCTTCCTTCATACCTACTTCCAACGTATGACCGACTGTGGAGGTTCGAATAACTCAGTTATCCTGGAAGTCAAAACATGCAAAATGAAACACAACGATAATACTTAATCCTATATGGCCCCAAAACTTTTGAGCGTAAATAAAACACTTTTATTTAAACACCATATTGATTACTCATTATTCATTGCTTACTGTTTCAGAAAATCAACTTATTACCCGAATTATAACCACAATTGTCCCATGCTCCAAGCATGCACACTTTGGTTTCCTATGATCCTTACTTTGTGAAATAGATCAATTGAAAAACATTTCCAATGAAACTCATTTCACAATTCCCAATCCTTATCATTAGCGTAAGAATACAAAATTCTTGCCACTTTTAGAATATGTCAGATTCTAACATTTTATGCAACGATCCTTTCGTGAAGTCACAACACAAAAGTCACAAAGACTCGGCCAATGAAATCACAAGGTACTCTATCAGAAATTGTTACAAAACAATTATATAGATGTGATGTCTCTCACTCAAAGTACATTCCTTTGAACATCCTTCTCGCATAAAAGTTTCTAATCTAGACATATTTCTTAATATCCAACTCCCATTAATGGAAACATTTCCATATTTGCCATATGAAAACTCATTCTTAATAGAATCTTATCTATTCATAATAATGTCAATATAGTCCATCCAGTACTATACTTCCAACTACTCACAAGAAACAATTCATTGGCGAATCTTAGATTGTCCTTTGATAGTTGTTTAATTATTTTAGTCAAATCCAGTTCTAGTCCCTTTTCCCTCTTAATGCCCTAGGCATTTGGAAAATTTAAGAATGGTCAAATATTATAGCATTTGCAATCGATCCTATACCCTAAGCGTATGGGACACGATGCATAATGTCTTACATAAAGATATGATACTTTATCAATCTTTTGCCATAATATTTTTATGTGTCACGTTCTCACAATTCGAACTATGAAGAGGGATGTCGTAATCATAATCGAAATTTGAGAACACACTATGTAGCCTTTGACTAAATTTATTAAAATTTCTCAATCTAAGCTTTAGATATTGAAATGAAGTATAATATTCTCTCCCTTAATTATAGCAAAACAACTTTTCAACCCCTACAGCTTTGCAAAGTTAATCATTGTTTTCTATAATTAATATTGCTAACTCGCAATACTTGAAATAATAATCATGCTCCCACTAACACGATGATTATTACAATACAAGCATAACACTTATGCTCCCACTAGCTTTGACATATATCTAGAAAACATCTGAACTTCCAGAAAACAATGCTTATTGAATTCCTTAAGTTCATATTTCTAAATACTTGATGCTTTGATAAGCCTTTATCCAAGCTTCTTAAACTCATACACCTTTGCCTTAGAAAGCTCATATGTGTGTCTAGACAAATTCAGAACTAAGTCCCAATTGTTCAGACTAATTGTCAAATCTCACAATTCGAACTATGAAGAGGGATGTCGTAATCATAATCGAATTTGAGAATACAATTTTCACAATTGCTATCTTATTATTATCTCTCTTAGTGAAAGCATTTTCTCACAATCATTTTCATGAAGGAGGGAAACCTTATGTCACTTAGATTTTATGGTGTATGTGTTCCTATCCATGTGGATTTGCCAAAACGAAGGTTTGTGACAAATTCAAAAACATATGGACTGAACTTTTTCAATCTTGATTTATTGCCTCATGGTAACACGAATGCCCACCATGTCTTCCAAGTAGTTTAGCAACTCACCCTTACATATCAATGTACCTTCTTGCCTTTATGCATATAAATGAAAACTCATAGAACTCAGAAGCATAACTAACTCAACTGGAATGGCGCAGAAAACAAAATTGTCATCCACGATAGGTTACAAACCTCAAGTCGTGCGCTAGTTATGATCAATTAGGTTTATTCTTGATTTATTCTTGAACCTTTTCAAGACCATTAAGACTCTCACTGACTCCTTGACATATAAGGTTCTCTTGTCAAGAAACATTTCTTGACAAACAAATATTCAAGAGTTAGTGTAGCTTCTTATCAAGCTTAACACTTCACACAATTGGTCTCAGTTGGTCTTTGACTTATCCAAGACATCACAACTTACCAATTTCAAATGTGCAAGAATATGAAAACTTTTCCAAACTCCACATTTGATGAGTGTCATAAACCTTCTTAAGACTTGTCACTCAAGTCACAATCTTAGACTCTAAGACTTGATATTGGAACGAAGTATGATTGACTTCTTGATTTAACCATTTCTACAATTCTCGATTCCTCTTCTTAGACATGCAATTGCACTAAGACTCACTTAGAGGATCAATCGAGACATGGTTCTTAATCATTAAGACCTATCATAAAACACAATAAAAGTTACTCTCCCTTCTTCTTAGAATAGAGAAACTTTTATCTTTCTGCCTACTAGATTCTTCTTATTCGTTCTGCTATTGATTGAAACTCTTTCAATCAACTCAAAATTATACTCAATCTTATAAGTATAACCATATTTACTAAACTTTAGTAAATCATGACGAATATCTTTATTACTCTTGTGATGGACTTGATCGACGCACAACCTCGTGTACTCGATCTCTTAGTCCTTCACTTGACACTTTGTCAAGGAATTAGTCTAATTTTTTTCAAATATGAAGTTTCTCATTCATCACACAATGCAGGTTGCATGATTCCAAGTTTCTGTCCAATTGAAACTTGGGTGATGAGAAACTCTCCCTATTTGGTAAATTCTCGATATTTCCACAAATAACACAATTAAGAATCAAATCCATTATTTCTAATAGAAGAAACATTCAAACATCAATTTTTCATACATGTCATTGCAAGGATAAATAAATAAGACAAAAACAAATTTTATTTTATTGCGGAAAAATTTGTCCTTACAGTGTAATTCAACTGAAAAACTATGCTATTACATATTTCTTATCAATCTATCCTAACTCTAGAGTAGCAGCTCAAAAAATCTGATCTTCAAATCCATGCGATCGAAATCCACTTCTTTATGATCAGATTCAACACGCTTCTTCCTTAAGCTTCCTCTATTTTCTTTGATCCTGCAAAACATCAAAATGTAATCTTATCACATCATGTATTAAGAATCAAAAATAGGAACTTACAGAGTTAGATAATGGATTTTACCTGAAGTAGAGCCATACGTCTTGACTCTCCCATCTCTTAGATCTCTCAGGTAAATAGGGCAGCTTCGTCTCCAATGCCCCTTCTCTTGGCAGTAAAAGCAAATGGACTCCTTTGGTACATAACAAGGGACAATCTCAGCCTTTTCTGGACTTCCAATGTAGCTAGTGTCCAATGAAGCATGGGAGTTTGATTGACCAATCAAGTTTGCTTGACCAGTTCGCCAAATCATCACTGATTCAGCAACAATAAGCAAATAGGTCAAATCAATGAGGGTCACGTCGTGAACCATCGCATAGTACTCTCTTATGAACTCACTATACGAATCAGGAAGTGACTGAAGAACCCAATCAACAGCCAACATCTCTGAGATATCGACACCCAACATCCTTAACCTATCAACGCGTTACTTCATCTCTAAGACGTGTGCACACACAGGTTTCCCATCTTCGTGCTTACTTGCCAATAGGGATTGAGTGAGCTTGAACTTTTCAAGCCTTTGAACTTGTGGGTCAGGGAGAACAATTGGAGGAGGTGGAGGAAGTGAAGCATGACTCTCATTTCCTTGATCGTATCTTGGAACATCATCTTCATTTGGAAAACTTGTTCCAATGGATTTGGGAAGACCATTGTAAGATTTAGACATCTACAAAACGGGAGAAAATTCAAGTTAGTTGATAAGGATCCTTGATGCAACACCCAAATGAAACATCAAGGCTAGGATCCAACACCTTATTTCTTTCTCAGTGCTTTCTTTAGGCTCCTGGCTGCTCATGACTGGTATATGGATCTCTCTATGTAGTGGTCGGCCTTCTAGAAGCTTCGCCAGAAGCGACTAGTCGCTTCCCGAATCTACAACCTAGAAGAGGGATGTCGTAATCTAGTTGCAGAATATTTGAAGGTAGGTAAATGACGATTTACCAATTTCCACCATGAAAAACGAAAAAGAAGTTTAAGTTTTAAATGAATTGAAACTCCTAGATCTTTTGAGATTCATTGAACTTTTCAATGGCGTGTTTAATCTCGAGTATGCCCTTCAAATTTGCGACTGGGATGCCGAGGATCACAAACAAGGTGTGAATAACCATACGAATCTACGTGGTGCACTCAATGATACTATCACCTAATCAATGTACTGGTTAGCCACACACGCTCCATTGACCTATGATAAACATCGAGCCACCCTTCGCCACCAATGTCAATCCCAAATTAGTGTGCCGGTTAAGCACACATGCTCCACTAACGTTTGACAAGGGTACGAAGTGTAATTCCATGGATTAGCATACAATTTCACATTTTGCCTAAAGTAACTAGAGTTTGGGAATTTGTAAAAGCAAGTAGTTACTTTGTACTTCATTATACTTATAATGGAAGGTTTCGTCCTATCCTACCCGTTCGGCTAACGACCCTCCATTAGTCAAGAGTGCGGTGGGTAAGAGTGGATACCCATTCAATCGCCATTTTATAGGCAACTTCCTTAAACACCCCTTATAGACCAGCTTCGTGAATGAGACCTACTAACGGTAAGACTGACTGTTTACTTATACATATATAATATTAGACTTTTAATGTCATATATACATAGTGTAGGGTGTATTTTAAACTTTTTTTTTTAAAATACTAGGTGGTCTAATTTAATTAATTATACTTTTAATTTAATTAAATGTAAACCAAAACTTTATGGATTTATTAACTCTCTTTTAATTATACACTTTAATTAATTAACAAACCATAAGGGTGTAATTTGAACTTTTCAAAATGCGAGGGTTTTAGAATTTAACATTTCAAAATCAAACTTTTAATCAACTTTTAAATTCCAAAACTTGAGGGCAAGTTTTGAAACTTTTCAAAACATTTGGGATTAGAATTTAAATATTTCAAAATTAACTTTTAATCAAAAAATTTAAATTCCAAAACTTGAGGGTAAGTTTTGAAACTTTTCAAAACATTAGGGTTTAACTATTTAAATTTCAAAAACAAAACATTTAAGTTTAAATTTAAACTATAAAACCTAAAGGGGAAAATTGAAACTTTTTCACAAGATAATTCAAATCTAAATTACAAATAATCAATCTTTATCTAATAAAACAATAGATTATCTAAATTTTGACAATTATCTTCTATTTTGGCAAGGATAATCACCCAATATCAATAAAAATCAGATCTTATGAATTAAAAACGTTTATGGTAAGTATCCCAAGCCAAAACAGCAAGAAAATCGCCAAAAAAACGCTGCCAGATCCATGGACTCGCCGAGTCAGGGACTGGACTCGCCGAGTCGGCCTGACTCGCCGAGTCGAGCAATACATCATTCCTATGGTGTACATGCAAACCCTAATAGCTATTGGATCTAGTTTGCCTAATGAACATGCAATTGAATATCCAAAGCTATAAACCCTAGATCTAATAAACTATAACTGGAATTAGGGTTTAGTAATTACCTTTGATTGGCTTCAGAAAGCTTAGTGCCTCAAGTGTTGCACCTCTAATGGAGTCACAAACACCACTAAGCAATTGGATGAAGGAGAGAAGAGAGGGGAGGCACCAAAAACGGCTGGAAACCCTAATCCAAGTGTTAGCCACGTTTTTGGTGCCCAAGGGTTCCTTATATACTTAGGCTGTTAGGGTTATCCAACAAGGAAACCCTAATTTGACTGCTTAAGCCCTAAGCAGCCCATGGGCCCCTTCTGAAACATGCCTTGGACGATTTCTAATGGGCTTCCCCATAGAATTCGTCCAACCTATTATTCCAAGGTGGTCCATAGCCCAATTGCAATTATCCTATAATTACAATTCCAGTCCCCTAAGTATAATTAATCTCTTTTAGCCACAAAATTAATTCTTTATTAATTCTTGACTAATATTAATTAAACAATATGATTTCCCCTTTAATATATTATTCTTATAATATATTAATAAATCATAATTAAACCTTTCTCTCTTTAATTCATCCTACATATTGTTATGGTGAAGGCAACCCAAAAGGACCATGCTCATAATCGGGTCAAGTACATACCAAAATAGTTATGGACTTAGACACTAATCCAACACTTTATGCCATGAAAGCTCCTTGAGACCCTGGATCTAAAAGGGTTTGTCTATATGGGACGTCAAACTCCCAAAGACCACTTCACTTGGGCAAAACATGCCAAAAAACACTAAGATGAAGATCTAAGCAACCACAAAGCAAGGTTGAGACTTCTTACCAGAAAGATGTCGAAAATGAAGCAAGGATTCTGGATCTAGCAGCTCCTTCTTGTATCTCGAAGCTCTCCTTTCTTCCAATGGCTTCAAACACACACAACACACTCAACAATGGCTCACAATCACTCAAAGATGCTTTAGGGTTTAGGAAAATGGAGGCTGGGAATGGGGCCAACTTATAGAGCTTAAGTTGTTTAAATAAGGTGCAAAACCCCGAAATTAGGGTTTCATTTCTTCCAGACAACTCGTCGAGTTGAGGCCTCCCAACTCGCCGAGTTGGCCACTGAAAACACACGGTCCAGACATTTCTACACGACGAGTTGGGGCTACCAAATCGTCAAGTAGCTCTATAAAATTGAACAATTAAGGAGTTAAAATACATACCAGGAACCAAGCGTTACAATTCTCCTCCACTTGCCTCAGACTTCGTCCTCGAAGTCCACCTCCTCAAACAATCCTGGATAATGCTCCCTTATTTCCTCCTCAGGCTCCCAAGTCCACTCCGACCCCTTGCGGTGCTGCCACTGCACCTTCACAAGCTCCACCACCTTGTTCCTCAAGGTTTTCATCTTCCGATCTAATATTGTCACCGACCTCTCGACATAGTTCAGGCGGTCATTAAGGAGTTAAAATACATACCAGGAACCAGGCGTTACAATTCTCCCCCACTTGTCTCAGACTTCGTCCTCGAAGTCCACCTCCTCAAACAATCCTGGATAATGCTCCCTCATTTCCTCCTCGGGCTCCCAAGTCCACTCCGACCCATTGCGGTGCGACCACTGCACCTTCACAAGCTCCACCACCTTGGTCCTCAAGGTTTTCATCTTCCAATCTAATATTGTCACCGACCTCTCGACATAGTTCAGGCGGTCATCCACCTAAATATCCTCCAAGGGTACAACTGCATAATTACCCACCAAACACTTCTGCAACTGAGAGACATGGAAAGTGCTATGAATCTGGCTGAGCTCGGCTGGAAGATCCAAACGATACGCGACTCAGCCCACACGACCCAAAACCTTGAACGGACCGATGTACCTGGGGTCCAGCTTGCCCCGCTTCCTAAACCGGATGACACCTTTCTAAGGCGACACCTTCAGGAGAACCATATCTCCCACCCGGAACTCCAAATCTGCCCGGCGCTTGTCGGCATAGCTCTTCTGCCAACTCTGAGTTGTCTGGAGTCTGCTCCGGACTTGCTGAATCATCTCAGTAGTCTTTAGTACCACCCCGGTACTCCCCATGACTCGCTGACCGACCTCGCCCCAACAAATTGGGGTCCTACACTTCCTCCCGTAGATCATCTCAAAAGGAGGTCGATCAATGTTGGCGTGGTAGCTGTTGTTATACAAAAATTCCGCTAACAGAAGATACGTATCCCAACTCCCACCAAAATCTAATACGCACGCACGCAACATATCCTCAAGAGTCTGAATCGTCCGTTCACTCTACCCATCGGTCTGCAGATGAAAATTTGTACTGAAGTGGAGACGAGTACCCATCTCGTCATGAAACCGTTTCCAAAATTTGGAAGTAAATCGAACATCTCGGTCCGAAACCACTGATATCGGCACCCCATGACGTGCCACCACCTCCGGACATAAATCTCGACTAACTTCTTTGCAGAAATACTCTCCTGGATCGGAATAAAATGTGCGCTCTTGGTTAATCGATCCACGATGACCCAAATAGAATTCACTCCGCGCGCTGTCCTAGGGAGCTTCGTGATAAAATCTATCGTGATGTCTTCCCATTTCCATACGGGAATCTCCAACGGCTGCATCTTGTCGTGAGGTCGCTGATGCTCGGCCTTGACTTTCCTACAAGTCAAGCACCGCTCCACAAACCCGCTATATCCCGCTTCATGCAGGGCCACCAATATTCAGGGCGAAGATCCCTATACATCTCCGTCGCCCTGGAGGAAATGAGGAGGCGAAGATCCCTATAGCTCTGATACCAACTTGTAACATCCAAAAATATGGTCCCAAAATTTTTTGATTTAATATTTGTAACATCCCAAATTCAAGGCCAAAAATTTCATTTTTAAATAAGTTATTATAAAACCATAAGTATAAAAACATTTGTAATAACATCTCATGTCAAAACCAAAGTATCAGTAATCGAAACATGTTATCATGAAATAATATCAGAGTGTAATCCCAAAGATCTCATGTGCGGAAAACATGGTGTGATGTGCTGCGATCGAGCCGGCTCCTTTCCTTTGAAAACGAAGTACCTGAAATCAAAACTAAAACCGTAAGCACGAAGCTTAGTGAGTTCCCCCATCATACCACATACCATACAATCACATATTATCAGGCATATCTGGGTGCCCGACCTACCCCTTCGGTATCTTTCAACCGGTAACCGGGAGCTTGCCTCCCCTTCGGTATCCTTCAACCGGTAACCGGGGACTATTTCACCCCTAGCACTACCACATAAAAGCATAGCATAAACACATAAATCACATACTGCCTAGCATATCTGGGTGCTGGCCTACCCCTTCGGTCCTGTCGACCGGTAACTGGGACTATTTCACCCCTACTGCTACCACATAATATCATATCGCATATATCATAATCTGTCTAGCATAGTTGGGTACTAATCTACCCCTTCGGTCCTATCGACCGGTAACCGGGGACTATTTCACCCCCTACTATCACTATCACATAACATCATATCATACTAGCACATAAACATAACATGTAGTAGCAAACATAGACAATTATCACAAAGACAATCATCTAACAACTCCTACTGGTGGGTCGGCATTGTGGCCGTAGACCCACCCCTACTGGAAGGTAACTCACCTCACACTGTTGAAGCCCAGTAGACACAATCCCAGCTGCTGGTTGACAGATTATCGAACTGTCAATATCAAACATCACCCAATTAATAATTGGGTCCCAACACAAAAATCATAAGTCCATGCTTGGGGTAAAAGACTACTTTACCCCCATATTAGCTTGATTCAAGCTCAAGGCCCAATCCAAAGGCCCAAAGGTCAATCTGTGAATCAAGGCCCAATATATGGCCTAATTTTCCAAATTGGGCACAAACATTTACATGGTCTCACTCTAAGGCCCAACCATTTATTACAGTCCAACCTTTGACATTCTACTAGCCCAATATCATATAATCATTAAGGCCCAAACTATGGCCCATCTATGGCCCAATTTTCCAAATTGGGCCTAACTCCTCATATGGGCCTTACCTCCAAGCCCATTAATTACTCTAGTCTATTTGCTTGATCTTGGATGGCCCCTTAATAACTCAATCATCAAGGCCCAATAGAAAGGCCCAATACTAAACCCAAGTGAAATTAGGGTTTCACATAAAATGACGATTAGGGTTAAGTGTTTCTCACTTAACCCATTAAGGACTTAATCCATTAAGTCCATCACTCTTCTAAATAACTCATATGATGTGAATGGGCTTAATACACACTTCCATTCCAATGGCCCAAATGTGGGTCCCAATAAGTCCAAGCCCATAAATCCAATATTAGGGTTTTATAAACCCTAATTAGGGTTTCCAACCCCATCTTAGCCCAATAGGCCCAATAGCTAGGTCTTTTGATCAATTAAGGTTCATTAGGCCCATTAGTGACATGTTTGGGCTTTTAGGTCCATTAGGGTTTCATTGGGCCCACTAGGGTTTATTAGGCCTATTAGGCTTCATTGGGCCCATTAGGGTTTTAGCCCTTTTGTCCAAACATCCAAACGAGTCACAATCCAAACAAGGCACACCACCACCCGACACGGCGGCCGGTGGCGGCAGCCACCACCTCACGGTGGTGGTTTTGACTTTCTTTCCATTATTCCATTTTTGTTACAATTTACAATGTCAAATTCCAAAATAAACACACACACACATAACCACCTTGTGATGGCCGGCGGTGGTAGATGGTGGCAGTGACTTTCTTGGCAAAAAAAAAAAAAAAACGCCGCATTCATGAACTAACACTCACACCACAAGAACTAGAAGCTGCAACACCCTTGAACCCACGTGAAACACGAACTCGAGTTGAACACAAAACGCACCCACCAACAGTACACCCACAGCCACCCACACACGGTGGCAGTGGCCTGAGACGCAGCAAACGAAGACGGAAGAAGGGGCAGCGACACGAGCTGTAGCGGCAACAGTGGACAGAAGCGGCGGTTAACGATGGTTGAGGCCGACGGCGGATGACGCGACAAATGGATAGGGTGGCAGTCGATCGGAAAGAAGCAGTTGGAGTTGACGTCGGAACCGCAGCAGCAAGCATCGGAACGAACAACCACCGTTCACCGACGATGGCGATAGGACAGTAGCAGCGGCGGCGAGACATTCGCGATCCTCGCCGGCGATTGGAGCGGCGACGGTGTTGGACGGTTGACAGGTCTCATCGGTGGCAATGCCTTCGACCACGGACGACATCCACTTTCGCAACCACGGCTGACCGGCAGAACGGACAGGGTGGCGACCGGTGACGAAGAAGGAGGGTAGCGGCCGGTTGGGGGAAAGGATGGCGGTTGTGATGTTTTGTTAGGGTTAGGGTATGATAACTGGTGGGGTTAGGGTTATATACACCGATCCTTAAGATTTATCCCATAATCACATAATTGGTCCCTCCTTCTAATACTCTTTCCAATTAAAGTCCAACATTTACCATTTGTACCCTGCCTCCTGAAACCTTTACAAATTAAGTCCAAATTTAACAAAACAACCCCTCCCTCAACAAATCCTTTTTATATTTGGTCCAGAATTTACTCTTTAGCCCTCAACATTCCAAATTCTTTTCAATTTAAGTTCAATGATCAAACTTCAGCCATGTTAACTACCCCATAATCCCTGCCTTCATAAATATTCACGAAACCAATCCGAAACTTACACTTTTAACCCCCGACTTCTAAAATTGTGACAATTAGCTCTTCGAGACCATCCTTTGATATATAATTATTTATTTTAGGGCTACTATTCGTTCATTAATTTATTTATTTATCTAATAAATAAACGGAGTGTTACAATATTAGATAAAATAGTAATTCTCCATATCATCTAAACATTGAAATAAACCAATGTATTAGTTGTCATAAATCAGAGTAAAACATAATAACAAAATCCCAATAGTGTGTGCGATGTAGTCACCCCGAGCCCTTCCCTCTGGAACCAGAAGTACCTGAAACATAAACTGAAAACTATAAGCACAAAGCTTAGTGAGTTCCCCCAAAATACCACATACCAATCATACAATAAACAAATAGTGGGCCCCGCCCGGCATCGGGCTGGGCTCGGTAAAACGGGTCCCACCCAACATACAATAAAATATATCAAATAAACACATACACATGCAATAATCACAAAGATACATAGCATACAAATATCCATCCCCCTCGGCATCGGGCTATGACCCGGAAAAACATATAAACACAACACATGCAAGAGTCACAGAGACAACTAGCATACTAACAACATAATGTAAACATGGGTTGGCCTTGGTGCCTTCGACCCACTAAACCCAGTAAGGAAACTCACCTCGAATGCTGAAAGATAACTCGATAAATCCCCAGCCCCGGAAACAGCTCTACTCAACCCCTAAAAAGAAGCAATCCCTTAGATATCGATAAATATTTCAAAACTCCTAAAAGGTCAAACTTGGTCAAAGTTAACGCTCCGAGTTGACTCAACTCGTCGAGTTATCCTTCAACTCGCCGAGTTTCCATGAATCACAAAATCGCGATATTTTGAATTAACTCGTCGAGTTTACCTATAACTTGTCGAGTTCCTCCTTTTTCAATAGAATCGGGACAATCCCAAACCAACTCTCCGAGTTCCCTTATGAACTTGTCGAGTTCATCAATCTGCCAACCCACTTAATGCATTAAGTCACTATTCTTCAAACCGAATCCCTATATTCCAAATCTAGACTGATATTACGTCTAGAAGGGTAAAGTTTCCAAATTTACCCATGAAGAACCACTCCAAAGGCATTAAGCTTAAACCCTGATCCAAAAAGGCTTAAGACTTAATCCAAAGACCATCATATCTTCAAGATAGAGCTCATGAACATAGATTTGGACCTTAAAGGCTAAAAGGTCACGTAAAGTCTTCAACTTTACTCACATGCATGGCCAAATGAAGTTTAAAAGGCCAAAACAAGGGCTTGGAAGATGCATGGAGTTCTTAGGGCCATAAAGTTGGCACCTTTATGCCATGAAAGCTCCTTGAGACCCTGGATCTGAAAGGGTTTGTCTATATGGGACGTCCAACTCCCAAAGACCACTTCACTTGGGCAAAAACAAGCCAAAAACACTAAGATGAAGATCTAAGCAACCACAAAGCAAGGTTGAGACTTCTTACAAGAAAGATGTCGAAAATAAAGCAAGGATTCTGGATCTAGCAGCTCCTTCGTGTATCTCCAAGCTCCCCTTTCTTCCAATGGCTTCAAACACACACAACACACTCAAGAATGGCTCATAATCACTCAAAGATGCTTTAGGGTTTAGGACAATTGAGGCTGGGAATGAGGCCAACTTATGGAGCTTAAGTTGTTTAAATAGGGTGCAAAACCCCAAAATTAGGGTTTCATTTCTTCCAGGCAACTCTTCGAGTTGATGCCTCCCAACTCGCCGAGTTGGCCACTTAAAACACGTGGTCCAGACATTTCTACACGACGGGTTGGGGCTACCAACTCGTCGAGTAGCTCTATAAAATTGAACAATTAAGGAGTTAAAATACATACTAGGAACCATGCGTTACAATAATGGGACCAACCATGGGGTGTGTTTCAACCCAAACATACATACAAGTGTCACAAAGACAGCTAGCATTCTACATAACACAATCTAGTGGTGTAACATCCACATTTCTCGCTAAACATTAATAAGATGATGTAATAGTTAGGGTCAACAATTGTAAGCTATTTGATGTAGTTAAGGAATAAATATTTGACTATTATTTGGTGTAGTTAGGGTCAACAATTGTAACCCAGTTAAAACACGCTATCATAAATCAAATTACCACATCGTGGTGGTGCTAAAACCATGTTGTAGCCAACCAAATTTTCATACATAATTTAAAATTTCATACCTTGGGATCCGAATGTTACATCTTGAACACTAACATAAAAACATACACTTTTAGACAATGATATGGTTCAATAAAGGATAGTTAAACATAAGATATTTCCGCGAATACATATGGCATTTTCTTACTATTTTCTTGCATTATATTTCCGCATGTAGCAAACCAACTAATTTATTCTCTGTCTTGGATGATTTAGAGCCGAAATGAGAACTCCTTGAATGTGATCGCACCCAAAAACAATGATCTTGCACCAAAACAACAATATCTTGTTTTGTAACTTTGCCAAAATCGAACTCTAACAAGAGGGTATGTGAGGCTGGTAGTATAAGAGTCGAGTGGGAGGGGAGAAGAAGGTCAATTTGTCATATCAAAAGCCAAAAAATTATCCTTATTAATTGGTACACAAATCTCTTAAATAAAGGGATAAATATAATCGATTTGAATTAAGAGTAATTACACTTAATACTCTCAATTCTTCTATAGTTTCTAATTAACCCATCATAAGGTGACATGTTAATAAGCTAGTCCCTCTACAATTTCTTTTGTCATGTTATGCTCAAATCATGTCTTGTGTGTAACCTCAAAGGACACTGCTAAATATGGAAAATGACAAATTGTTATGAAAATAGGCGTATTTCCAACAGTCTACCACTTGCACATGTTATAACAACGATATAATCCAACATTCCTTAACCTAGTAAGGTGTACATCATCAAAGCTTACAATTATACTCATATCATAGAGGTATGAGCAATCCTTAGTAAGTGATTAAATATTCCTTTGTTTAGTGATTAGTGATATCCATATGAACATGAGATGGAGGTATGAAGATGACAGTGGTTTGGTGAGAGTTTTTTTAGTAAGAGGAAGTGTATTACATAGGGTCTAACAAAGGAGGTTGAAACACTCCATTCTTCTCTTCCTCTTTGGTCGACCACCCATCTCTCTCTCTTTCTCTCTCTCTCTCTCTCTCTCTCTCTCTCTCTCTCTCTCTCTCTCTCCCCCCCCCCCCCTTTTGTGTTGCATACACCCAAGCACCAAGGGGGGTATTAGGGTTTTTCTTTTATAGGGGAGCAAGTGCATAGGGGCCGATCCTAGGTTCCCATTAGACCCTAAAAATGCAGCCTATTAAGACCCAGAAGACTTATATACAACTTTTCTCATATACACAATACACTCCCATACGTTCTCTATAGTGACTCAAATCTCATAATTGATAAATCACTGTCATTTTTGGTAAAAGAATCTTGGATTTAATTACTTGTATCCCCTTTGGTCGTCCTATGACATTTTTGCCAACTAAATAACATTCCTTCTTTTTATTTATTTATTATATATATATTTTTTAAATATTAAAACCAGAAACGCGGCGTTATAGTATTTCTAATAATGTTATTGTGTTTATCAATACATACAAAAAAAATTAAAACTGATATATAGAATTTAACAATTTCCTGTTCAAATGACAATTCATAATAAATATATCGATTTAGTAGTCAAAATGTTTGAATTAATAATCAAAGCGTCTAAATTCGCAGTCAAATGAAGTTATAACACTTCTTTGTTGAAATGACAGTATATGATAATACGTCAAAAATGACATTTCCTTGAAGCTCATATGAAGTTATTGATTATTAAAAAATCACAGCTTCACCAAAACCACTATTTTGTAAGCTTCTCCTCCAAATCAAACAATTGTACATGGTTAATCTGAACTTAAATATTAAAACTTACTGCAGATAGACCAAAAACAACTATAAAGATAGTTTTTTTGTTAATGAGAATGAAAGCAATGTAGTAAGTATATAATGGACTAACTATCCACTTTTGCCCCAAAACATTTAGGGGTTGTTTGTTTTGCACTTACTCAGTCCGGTCAGAGCTGACTGCTGATCGAGTCAGCAGTCAAAGTGTTTGATGGGGTTTAAAGTTGGCTGACTCAGTTAGCTATTGCTGACCAACATCTTGAATCGGTCCTCAAAAAATTAGCTGCCGACCAAGAAAGTGAACTTCCTTTCCCCGGTTACCCTTGTTCTTCTCCTTGAATGAACTTCACACTGTCCTCTCCATCGAGTCTTTAATGCTCTTCAGCCTTGTCGAGCACCTTCTCCACCACCGTCCTCTCTAGCACCGACCACCTCCTTTACCACCGAACTCCCAATCCCTTCTCTCATGATCGATTGTAGCTGTCGTATCTCTCTATTGCTCTCCCTCCCATGACACCAAGAAGAAAACGAGATTTCACCTCTTTTTCTGTTAATCAAGTTGCATGTATTACCCTTTTTCTAAAATATATACATGTTTTTAGGTTTCTGTACTCTCACCCTAACCCCGTTCTGAATGATCGCAATCTTCACACACGTCTTGAATCTGATTGCAGGTCAAAATCGAATAACAGGGGATGGAGATGTCGGTTAATTTTATGTGAATTACATGTTGTAGTCGATCAATTACCTGTTTCCCGTTGATACCCACTTGCTAAAACGATTTAAATCACTCGTAATTAACCCTTTTTTGTTCTTAATCTCAAAGTTGGCTCGTTTTATTTTTCTTGAAGTTGCAGATTCTAACCAAATACATGGGCTTTGTTTGCGTTTATTTTTTTAAGCTTTTGAGAGTGGGTATCTACTAAGAATTTGAGGTATCATATTGGAAAATGAAATTGTCTACTTCCTGTTGGTTAATCTTACCAATTGACTGTCCTTTCTTATAGACATACAGTGGGTGTTATCGAGCAATGTTGATATGAAGAAAATTATGTGACTTTGTAATCCATTTTTTTTTTTGCTTCACAGGTCCAACTTTATTAGTGATGAAACGATGATGAGATCAAAGAATCGATCATTGACAAATTTGCCAAAAGGATGTATCATAGACACTTAAAAAGGTTTATATTGGTGGTGGTGTTGTATATTCTCCATTTGGTGTTAGATCAATGTCTTCCGTTGGATCAAGAGAACATGTAGGCGTGTTTTCTGGTTTTGCTTTTTCTTTTCTTTTTGTTAGTTCTATTCATAATTCCCTTGTAGTGAAACCAAGTGTTGTAGATTCATCATTATTGATACCAAAAGAAAAAAAAATACAAACATACAATTCTTGTCAATGGTGTTTTTAATATCATCTTCTATGTAAGTTCTTGAATACAGTGAAACAAAATCATTTTGTAATTTCATCTTTTGTTTTGTTTTGTGGAATGATTTTGAAACGATTTTGCCAAGAGATCTATTAGAATTTTATAATTATTTTGTAATCTCTGTGGTTGGAGCTAATAAGCCTTTGCAGTTGGTTGACTTATGAGTTTCTATTAAGAACAATGAAGCAATTGTAATTTTATAAATATTTTATTGAGAACAAGAGACAACATAAGGGTAATATGATCATTTTTCATTATTCAGTATAGTCAGTCAGAGAAATAATCAATCAGCATAAACTCAGTCAGATGTAGACTCAGTCAGAATTTCTAACCCAGTCAGCTTCTAACTCAGTCAGCTCTAACCCAGTCAACAACTATCAAACAGCCCCTTAGTGTTATATAAGCTACTCTCTCATTTGTAAATATGTAATGAATTATCCATTATGTACAACAATACAAGAAGCTTTGATATTGCCTTAATCAATTCCACGTAACAACCCGCTACAAATTGCGGACTACGATACTAGTTATTAATCCTTAAATATTTAACAAAGGTACGTTTGTATTACTATCAGTGTGTATATCCTTTCGCTCTAACTCATGATCATGAAAAATTATAATTTTTTCCAACTCAAATAAACCAATAAAATAATAACGCGTTCTCCTTAATTTCCTTCCAAAACAAACTCACATAACATGATTTAAAGGGTTAGCGGACTTTTTTGAGTCTCAATTATCAATTATGGATGGTATCATATATGCAAATGCATCAAGATCCCACAAAAGTAGAAAAAGAGGCACAATATTTCCAATTTTATAATAAAAATGAGAAAAAAAAGGACAAAAAGAAAGAGAGAAAGAAAGAGTTGATCTATTAAGGGCCCTTTAATCTTTTATTACAGAATCCAAAGGCAAAAATGTTTACTATAAAGTAACATTAAAGAAAGGCATCCATCCACAGCAAATCTACACTTGGTTAAATTTTCATGCTGTTGAAGTGCCTTGGACCCCTGTATAAGAACCACTATACATCATCTGCAATGAAGGGTTTACTTGTTAAATTGGGGAAAAAAAATAATTATGAAGGCCAACAAAGGTGAGAATAGGAAGGGCAAATATGTAAAAGTGTCTATTTCTTTCACTTAACATATTAAGACATGGTGTATGTAGCCATAAATAGCCCTCAAACACTCCCCAAAACAACACCATAAAAGGGTAAAAGATACGAAGCATTTACAAGAAAGCAACAAGACATATAACCTTGAATACATGAACTAATAATCTTTTTAGGATTCAATTGAAATGTAGGCAATCTTGTAATAGATATGCAGAAACAAAAGGCCAAAGAAGCAAAGAAATCAATGAATCTTGCAAGTGGAATTAAGCAAAACATACCTTCAAATTTACTCACACGAAGCTTCTATATGCAATGTTCAAGACATCATCACATCAGCATCATCATCGAGTCTGGCAGTATTCACTGTAATTTCATCCCCATCAACAGCTCCGCCATCAACAGCCCAGTTTGGCCAACTGGACACAGTCTCTAAGCTATTGGTCCGCCCTGAATCAGCCGGCGCATCCACCTCCACCTCCTCCGCAATTTGAGTCGAAGAAAAGAAATCCTCGGGCTGCACCTCCTCCATCTGCGGTTGCCGGAAATGATGGTGTCTCACTGGAAATACCAGCCGGTGCCTACGAGCAAGGTGCCTCAATCCAAACCCTAACAGTTCTTCGTCGTCGTCATCGTCGATTAAATCCCCCAACCTCAAAACCCTAGACCTCGACCTCCTCCTCACTTTCGAATCTCCATCAACCGCATCCGTAGGCAGCTGGAACCGACAAACAGGACATGAATTATGCTGTGAAAGCCATGGAAGTATGCAGTGCGGATGGTACATATGCTTACAAGGCAGCTCTTTCGTCTCGTCATAAACTACGAACTGATCCTTACAAACGGCACAGATAACAACCGGATCGATTTCAAGGAATGCAGCTGTGATCTTAACCGAAGGAATAGCTTCAACGGCGGATTTCGACGCAGGGGAGTGATGGCGGGAGGTGGTAGCGGTGGTGGAAGGATTGGAGTCCTCGGAGTTAAACAGGTGATTAATGACACGGTGAAAGTAAGGGCTGTCGAGGAGAAAATTATCGTCGGAAGGGGCAACAGACGAGAACTGGAAAGAATTAGCGTACTCCGCCGCCGGAGAGGACGGATCAAGAAACGAAGGGAATAACAATTGATTGGAATCGTCATGGTTATCGGAGTTGGGATTAGTGGCGTTATTGAAAGTAATAGGGGAGTCCAGCTCTTCAAGAAAGTCGGAGTTGCAGTGAGGGCAGAGGAGGTTGGCGGTGGTGCTGGTGGAGGAGGGGATGAGAGAGATGCTCATGTCACATTCATGACACCAGTAGGTACGGCGGTCCATGGTGGCGGCGACGGTGGTGGTGGTGGTGGTTGAAGACATTCTTTATAGGAGGCGTCGCTTTGCGAGGTATCGATAGAGAGGGGTCGGATATTTTTGTATGGAGGAGAGTGAAAGGTGGGGTCAGCGTTAGTTGGTTAGGTCAGTGTCTTTAGGTTTTATAATTTAATTATATAATAATATTTAACTTAAATATACAAAAGTCGCTTTGGCCGAGTGGTTAAGGCGTGTGCCTGCTAAGTACATGGGGTTTCCCCGCGAGAGTTCGAATCTCTCAGGCGACGTTTATTTTTATATTTTTAAAATGTGTTTTTCACGATTTAATCTGTGAAATTTTGTTAAGTGTCATTTTTCAAAATATTTAATAAACAATTAAATAGTTTTATCAGGTCACTTATTATAGTTAATAGACTAATATCCACGATCTATATATCTTAAATTCATTTGACAACCACCTAAATGGACCAACCCATTACGTGTTAGTTTTGACTTCAAGATTTGCATCCACATTATCACATAAATATACCTAATTCATTCCGTTATAAGTTTGTGTGTCAATCCCTATCTAAAATGAATTTCATTTCCACACGTCTTCGATATATTTTGCTACGACCTGTGAGACTCAATGTTCCTTCGATGTGGTTACATTGTCCTTAACCGGTTTATAGACACATAATGATGGGCTTTCCTATACTCTCCCAACGTAGCCATGATGCCCTAAAACTAGGATACTGGATGCTCAATGTTGCTTTCAGGATGCCACTGGCTAGGAGTGGTTACTAACATCGGGTTATGTGGCACCTCAAAATTTTACCCCTTCCAAGAAGGTATTTTTTTATAAAAAATTTTAATGTTATATTCTATACATCACAGTAGCTAATCCCAATTCAACAATAATACAAATTTTTACCAACCGATTGTTATTAAATGCATGCATTGTTAGAATGTATGTATATTTGCTAGCTCATTTATGGAGCCCATAGCTTAGACTTGTATAGTCGGCCCTATGGCCTTGTATTGGTGTATATATTGCCTTCTTGTATTGTATTTTGGGTAATGAGAATACATTGATTCTAATCAATATCATGGTATCGCTGTCTTCTTAAAATCACTCCACTTTTTCTTTCTTTCCCTGTCACAATCGACCACTGTCTTTCATCTCCATTCAAACCTTAATTTTTGTTTCTTCTTTTCTCTCTCATATTCACCATGCCAGAAGTTATCCCACCCCCACACAAATTTTTTGTGTTGCCAACATTAAGAGTCACGTTCCCCTTCTCTTTCCCCTTCTCCCTGACATCGAAAGGCTGAACTATGATTCTTAGCGGGAGCTATTTACCACTCATTGTGAGACATACAATGCTATCAACCATATTGATGCAACGTACGATGATCCAACCACTCAACCGAGATGTAGTGGTGAAAAGATGGATTTATTCCACTTTTTCTCAAAACGTGTTGAACATGACCCTAAAGAGAGATACAAACGCTCGTCAAGTATAACTCAACATCGAGAGGCTTTTTCGTGACAACGAGGATACAATAGTAACTTTGTAACGTCCCAAAAATACCAAGTAAAAATTTCATTTTTAATCAATCAAACCATTCATTCATTTGTTCCAAAAGAAAATCAAAGTAATAATATTCTCAAAAAATCAACGTAAAAATCACAAATAGCCAATGCAAAATAAACTCTAGGTTATGCAGTGCGATCATGCGGGGTCCTTCCCTTTGGAACTGAAAGTACCTGAAAAATGCTAAACCACAAACCGTAAGCACAAAGTTTAGCGAGTTCCCCAAATACCAAATACCATACATATCAATGGGCCCAACTCGCACATTGGGCCCAACCCATCATAACAAGACCAGCTCCACATATCAATGGGCCCAACCCAGAATACAAATGGGCCCAACCCAACATACAAATGGGTCTCGCCCAACATGCATACTAATGGGACCAACCCAATAAGCATGCCAATTGGCCCAACCCAACACAAAATGCAAGCATTATAAAGAGAGCTAGCATCCTACACAGTATAGTGAGAAGACTCAACTCAACTGTGGACAAACGAATCTTGCTCTCGAGCTGCCTAAACTGGAACTCCCCAAACTGAACACTACACCACAAGACCATAATTATAAATCAAAGAAATTAATTCACACGCAAGGGTCTTAGCTCATATTCCCTCTCTTATTCGGGGTAAAAGGCCATTTTTGATGGGTTTTGAGCATAACAAACAATCTTATGTGGGCATGCAACCCCTAATAAGATCTATGTATTCTTTAATTGAACATACAATATGAACAACATCATGTAAACCCTAGATCTATGATAAATAATCGAAATTCACATAATAAAGAGTTATGATACATACCTTTGATTATTATGTAGTAATAACAATCCAATAATCTTGAAGATCATGAAGCTTGAGAGCAAGTGTCACCAGTGTAACACCTCTAATGAATCACAAACACACTTAGCAAGAGGATGAGATATGAGAGGGTGAATGAAGCTTCAAATTTCGGCTATAACTCTCTAGACTTTCTAGTGGCCGAAAATTAACAAGGGTATGGGTCTTTATATAGTGAGGTGACTTAGAGCCAAAGCTAGGGTTACAAGTAGGAAACCCTAATTGCTTTGCTTAAGGACCAAGCAAACTCTAAACCTTCCATCCATAAGCCCTTGGACGAAAATTCTGGGGCTTTACTAGACGATTTCGTCCAAGCATCTTTAGGTGGGTTCTAGAGCTTCTTTCCTCAAGTATCAATAAATTGCCAAACAACCCCTACATTTTTAATTAATTCAATTAATCCCAAAATTAATTCTAGTTAATTTCTGATTAACTATTAATTAAATAATATGATTTCTAATTAATATATTATTTCTATAATGCATTTAATAAATCATTCATTTCAATTTATTAATCAAATAATAAATTCTTCCTCTTCCTCAATAGGTCACTCTGTCTAGTTACTAGTATGAAGGCAACCCAAAAGGATTGTGCTACTATCAATTCAAATATATATCAATTATATTTATGCGCTTAGACACCTAATCCAACAGTCTCCCACTTGGATAAGTCTAATAACTATAGTTGCTAGTATAACTTCAAAAATTGATTAGCAAATTGTAGCTCTCAAAGCCGCTGTCGAACTCTGACCTAGTCAGATATGAGTCCTAAGATAAGTGATCAAATATTCCTCTGTTCTACAAGATATCGTATGGACATGAGGCATGGATCATAATCAATCTCTTTGTCCAAGATTTGTTTCCCTATTTCTGATTCATGACGACTGAAATCAGACTACTAAGTGAACACATCAATTCAGTCCAGGCTTGGATAAGCGCTTTAGATGTCGACATCAAATCATCGAGGGGCCCACAAATATCGCTTTTCCCGTTAGGGCAAAAGGAACGGATAAACTTCGACTTATATGCTTGTACTATTTACTCATCAAATCACACACAACAATACGTTTTATAACATCAAGTTACTGATGTGTTTACATATTATCAATGCACAACCAACTCGTAAACAACAACTCATATATCTCCGTTTCAAGAATATAAGATATTATCGTCTCAAAATTACCCGTGATAAAATGCATGAAGTAATTCTCTGAGCGTGGGTTTATCCAATACTCATAATTCCCATTTCCAAGTACTCATGAACATTGCAGCAAAAACATTGTTATGTCTAATCTCCATAGACAATCTACAATTCAATTCATGACAGTCTTAATTCGCTACTTACTTCCAAAAGTACGAGCGACTGTGGATGTTTGAATAATCCAATTATTCGAGAAGCAAAACATGCAAAGTGAAACACACTAATAACCTAATTAACCATGGTCTCAAAACTATTGAATATAAATAAAACTCTTATTATTTAATCACCATATTAATTAGACTTTATTCATTGTATAATGTTTTGAGTAATCAACTAAACACTTGAATTAAACATTAGTAATGCCATGTATAAACATGCATACTATGTCTCTCTATGGTCCTTCCTTTGTGAATAAATCGATTGGACACTATTCCAATGATACTCATTTCACAATTTCAAATACTTGTTACTAATAGAATGTGTTAGAGTTCAACCTTACATGCAATATACTTTTTGTTATGTCAAGGCTTCAAAGTCATAGAGACTTTGCCAACGATATTACAAAATGTTCCATTGAAACTTCGTTACTTAAAACAATTATATGGAAATGAAGTCTCAAATTCAAGATACACTCCTTGAACATCTTCCTTGTATTAAGTTTCTAACTCACATGTAGATTATAATAATCAACTCCTACTTATGGAAACATTTCCATATTCCCATATGGCCATATATTCTGGATAAGAAACACCTCCACCCAGAATTATGTCAATATGGCCCGTCTAATATAATATTGTACTTCCAACTATCCACAATAAACCAATCCCTTGGTATAACCTCAGAATATTCTTGACAGTTGTTCAACAAGGTTCTAGTCCCCTTTCCCTCTCAATGCCCAAAGCATTTGGAAAATCAGAACAAGTGAATATTATAGCATATGTAATCAGTATTATATCCGAAACATATGGGACTTGATTCATAATGTATTACACAAAGCCCTAATATCTGTTCAGTCTCTTGCTACAAAATTTCCATATATCGAATTTCCTCTGTTGAATCATTTCAACATGATATTCATATATGTCCAAGACTAAGTTCTATTAAAAAAAACCTTCAATCTAAACTTTTAGATATGAAACGAAGTATGAATGCCCTTTCCCTTGAGCCTTTACTATAGTGAAACAGTTTCCAAACTTTGCAACTTGCAAATTTGTAGACTTTGTTTCCTACAAATAGTATTGCCAACTTGCAACACTTAACATAACAATTATGCTCCCACTAGTTTTGACATGTACCCATAAATCAACTGGACCTCTAGAAATCAATACTTTTTAACTTCCTTACTAAAGTGCAGATTTCTAATACGTGATACTTCGATAAGTCGTCATCTAGACTTCTCAAGCTTATACACCTTCATTAGATAGTATATGTGTGTGTGTTTAAACCCTTTCAGAACTTATAGCTATAAATCCTGAACGTTCGAACAATTCCTTGCCATTTCTCACAATTTGAACTATGAAAAGGGATGTCGTAATCATATTGCGAATTTTGAGAACGCAATTAACACAACCATTAACCAAAATGATATTTATCAATCTTTAAAATCCCTATAAGCTGGAATCTCGGGCAACACAAGACCTGAACCATTTTCATTCTACAATTTCTTCTTGTATTCCCCCATCGTCATGGTCATGATATCCGCCATCTCTTCAAATTCAATCTTTAT
Organism: Lactuca virosa; assembly: GCF_052849685.1. Taxonomy (NCBI): domain Eukaryota; kingdom Viridiplantae; phylum Streptophyta; class Magnoliopsida; order Asterales; family Asteraceae; genus Lactuca; species Lactuca virosa. The sequence continues at coordinate 176,618,833 of NC_136426.1, forward strand.
ATCTTCCTATGATTCACTTTCAGTTCCTGGATCGTATCCCACTTCTTTCTTATTTGGAGTCCTTTCAAAGCTTCTAAAATTTTCGAATTCAAATGTGCTAGTTGATTCATCGATTTTTTTCTCCTTCTTCTTATGGAAAGTTGATTTAGGATCTTCAAGTGGAGGAACTATTGGAGTTCTGGATCCTCGGGTCATAAATTACTGAAACAAAAACAAAAGAAAAACAAAACGTGTAAAATGAATAAAAAAAACTAAGAATTTACTGTTCGTGACCACTACGTGATCAAGATGTCCACAACGTGGTGGATGCTCAAATGGAAAAATAAATGTAGAAAAATAACTTTTTTGCAGTTTTTACCCCTAAAAAAGGATCGAATAACTAAAAGCAATTCAATAAAAAATCAACTAAACCGTTCCCCGGCAACGACACCAAAAACTTGATGTGCACAAAAGTACCTACTTGTTTTAAATTTATAACCTAACTAACTTGACTACTTACCAAAGGGCTTCTATCCCAGCGGTATCCGATGTTGCCCTCCCTCCTTGAGGTTGAGGGTTCAAGTAACGTCGTGGACATAGGTGGATTTAAGGTGTAGTTTAGGAGTAGGTTAGATTTTCCGTTTCAAAAAAAAAAAAAAAAAACTAACTTGACTACTTAATGCACCTATAGGCAGTTTACCTAGTCGGATTATAGAATAGCTTGGGTAAGTCAAGTATCGAACACAGGTAATGGAGTTTAATTAATTAATATAACTACTCCTAATTAAACTAAGATACCAAACTTTAAATGGGATTTTTACTGATTTTGCAAGATCAGAATAACTTAAATCAAACTATTACCAAATTAACAACTAAACAAGCAAATAAAATGAATTTACTTCAAGATTTAAAGAGTACTTTTGTTCAGTTCCGATTTTCCCTTCTCCTATTATTGATTTCTAGTGAATAGAATATATTGATTACCAAATTGTTAACTAGCTATTTTGATAAAATATTTAGACATACCAATTTATAAATTACCATGGTATGATCAAGCACAAGTTAAACACCAAATCGATAATGGGCACAAATTGGACTATGAATGATAGTAGTTACTTTCCTATGATCAAGTTAAGCAACTAATCACAAATTAAGATTAATTATGGTCTCTAACACAGTTAAAGTTACTAGCTTTAGTTACGTTTTCTAAGATGGGATTGATTCTAGCTCTAATTATTTAATGATCATAAACAATTAGGTGACAAATTCATGCAATTAGAATGATCAACTATCACACAGAACTTGATTAATAAGCAATAAACACTAGAACTAAAACACGCTAGGATTTTAATTATCAAGCACAAGTAAAATCAACATATATCATCCATCAATCAAAATCAACACATAAGGATCAGGTTCATCTTCACCAAACATAAGTAAAAGGTTTTTAGACTCTCATGATAGCAGAAAAACACACAAAATCCATGCAAATAAGACTAGACATAAGTAATTTTTAGCAAACCGAATAGATCTATGCAGAATTCTTGTATATCTCTTCAATTCTTGCTCTTCAATAAGATTCATGATCTTCTCTAAGGTTTATAAAGGGTTTTAGTCGCAATTTCTCTCAGAAAATCGGCCAGAAGTCTCTCCCATTCTACTTGATGATCGGATATATATATATATATATATATATATATATATATATATATATATATATATATATATATATATATATTGTCACCACGACGTGGTTAAGAGCCACCACGTCGTGGTCTTCATAGATATCCTGTATTCTCCAAGTGTAACATCCCAAAAATCAGGTCCAAAAATTTCATTTTAAAACAATAATAAAAACCATAGTTGTCAAACCATTCATAAAAAAACATATTTAATCAGAGTATCATGTCTAAAAATATCATATCAGAGTAAAACATCCCAGGCTAAAACATCATGGTGTGTGCGATGTAGTCATCCCGAGCTCTTCCCTCCGCTACTGGAAGTACCTGAAACCAAAACTGAAAACCGTAAGCACGAAGCTTAGTGAGTTCCCCATACTACCACATACCATACATATAACCACATACTGGTCCCCCGCCCGCTGCATCGGGACTTGCCCGACATCAGACTCGCTCCGGCATCGGGCCCCGCCCGGCTTCAGGCCTCGCCTGGCATCGAGCCCCGCTCGGTATATAGATCTGTCTCTCTTAGGCCCCGCCTGTCTGTGGGCCTCGCTCGCCATACTCGTACAATCATATAAACATGCTAACACATAAGCATACATACTCTACTGTATTCTTGTCCTAAAGCCTCGCCTAACTTGGGCCTCGCCCCTGTCCTTCTATTGATGAGTCATGGAACCCCGTCCACACTCCGACTGATGGTGAGATACGGGCCCCCGCCACACTCACTTCTATCCTATATCGGGCCCCGCCCCTGCTCTGCTAATAATGAGATACGAAACCCCGTCCATACTCGGCTTGTGATGAGATATGGGACCTCGCCCACACTCACCTCCCTACCAGGCACATACAAGTATCACCAAGACAACAAGTATAATCTAACAAGCAACATGTAAACCTTCCTCGGGCTTGCCCTGTCACACCCCGATCCTTGTCGGAATCGATCGAGGCGTGATATATTGTTCAAAGTCTCATGACAACTATGTTATAATATGATTAGATTCAATTAAGTGCTAAGTATGCAAACAAGAGCCGCAACATACAAATACAAATCCAAATATGAACAACATTTATTACATCAAATTTAAATAGTCTTGTGGATTTCTAAGGCACAACCTATTTTTCATCAACTTCATTCTTCAAATCTGCATCATGGGTAAAAACAGGTCAACTACGAGAGTTGGTGAGTAATCTAATTTTAGTAGAGAAAATTGTGAAGTTGAAACCTTTATAATTGGAAATTTGTTTTCTTTTGAAGTCGGCAAACAATTGTATTTGAGATAACGGTTTATAAATCAAAAATTGATTAACAAATGATAACAACAACAATAAGTCCTCACCCTATATATACATATGTATATATATATATATAAATATATATATAGGATGGAGCATCTAATCATCATACACACTCAACCACGTGCGATCAATCACCTTAGCGTCCCAAGGCGGGGTGGTCAACCCAATAGCGCTATTATTGTCCATAACGTACCTCAAGAATACGGGCATAGTTATGGAGATTAGACTAAAAATGATAATGCACTACAAGTACATGTAGCGTAAACAAACAATAGTTATACAATTAATGACTCACGTATAAATGTCCCAACAATGTCTCAATTGTGATAAAAAAAATAAAATGAAGTTGGAACATATTAGAACCACATGATACACCCCAAAAGTATTGAAAATTATAAAATATGGGGTAGATTACTCACTTTAGTCCCAAAACGAAATGCGTGTGTCGTACGATAGACGATTCGGGTCAAAATGGCGTAGAACCTAATATAATTAATAGTTTTGGTTTAGGAACTGCTAAACAAGAATGAAGTATTAATACAAATAATTAGACACGTATTCTTATATTAGATGAATTAACAATAATTCATTTTGATTATAATATTAAGGTATTTATTTGTTAAATGAATTTTAAATTGAATTACTTACTTTGCATAATTAATTTATATTTTCAATTTAGGTCATATTTTAATAATTTCTTATTAAAATAACAACTTGCCCAATTATAATTATTTACAGATTTTAACAATTATTTATATGAAATAATCATTAAAATGCATTTTTACATGCTTAAATACTTAGGAAAATAGTTTTAAATAGTAAACAGTATTGAAAAATTATGAAATTTTTAGGAAATCATTATTTCATACAATATGAATTACTGTAAAATTTGTATATTTTTCTGAACTGTTTTAGTATTTATTTAATATTTTAATGATTAAACAACACAAAATTCGGGAAAAATAGTAAATGATTCTCAAAAAATCTGTAAAATTAACCATAGTTTTATAACATGATATAGAGCTCAGTGTATAAGTTTAAGATATTTGTGACTATGGGAAGTATTTTTTATATATTTCATTATTAATTAATCAATAAAATCATAAATAATAGTAAACAGTAATATAAATGCATGAAACTTCATATATCATGTTTAATCAGTATACATGTCATCCCAGAATTTTCTCAGAATTTATTGAATGCAACAAGTATTTTATGTGAATTATTGCCCTACTTTATTGAAATAATTATGATAATTCAATAAAAATAAGTTATTTTCTGAAAATTTCCAGAACTTCTTATTTTATTGATGGTATTCTGAGAAAAATCAGGTTTATGAAAAAAATGAGTTTTAGATATTTTGGTGGATTTAATTTGTTTCTTGTATGAATTTGAAACTTTTAACAACATACCTTGATGAATGCTTCAAGAGGGATGAAGATTTGAGTATAATAGATTGTTCTTGGATGGAATATGAGTATTCTTGGAGGAAATTTCGAGATTGAGAGTGAGAGAAAGAATAGAGAAGGTTTAAGTGGTGAAGAGAATAATGTGTTGGGAGAAAAATGAAAGGAAAGTGGATGGGAGGTGTGAGTGGGAGACCATGGGAATAATCTTTTTGCTTTTGGTGGTCTTCATAATTTCCCACTAACACAAGCATCTTTTACATAATTAATATAAGAGTTTTATAAAATTTAAAGTAAAGTTTATAAAAATAGAGTTTTATAAAATTTAATGTAAAGTTTATAAAAATGAAGTTTTATAAAAGATAGGTTATGATTTGATTATAACAATCTACTTTGATTTGAAGTTTAATTATAGCATTCAAGTTTGATTCTTTTAATTTAATTAGAGCATTATACTTTGATTTGATTTTAATATGGTATCATAATTTAATTTGATTATAGTTATAACGTTGTACTATACTATGTTGCTATTAACGTCAATTTATATCGTAGTGTATGGGTTTTGATCCTATTAGCATCAAGTAATCTTGAGTGGGGTTTGAATGAGATTGAGAGAGGTTTCGTTTGTGATCTTTTTGAGTGTTCGGCTTCGCAACGCAAGGTCCATAGACCCCGTTAAGCCATGATTTAGTGTCCTACACAATCCCGATGATTGTGCAATAGTGTTTTATCGCTTTGGTTCATTGTTTAGCACTGTTAAGGCAAAGGAAAATCAAACACATGAACTTTCCAAATGATGTTTTCTCATTAAAATAGCGAATTGTACAGTGATTACATAACGTAAACCCTATCATACAAGGGTTAATGGAGTTGACCGGTTTGACTAGTTGACTTTGTTTGACTTTGACTTGACCGAAATTTGATGGTTGTCACATCATCCCCCCGTTAGAGGGAATTTCGTCCCGAAATTTGCATTTTGATTGGGACTTCAAGAGTTTGGAAAAAGATGTGGAAAACTTTTCGTAGTACAAGAAATTGATTATGGTGAGGAACAACCCTCCTGATGTCACATGATGACCTTGGAAATTTCTTATTGTAACTTGAACTGAGTCAATTTAAAAGGAGTTTATTGTTTTGGGATGATAGAGTATTCTATGTGTGCTTTTATACTCCCTGTTTTATCCTTGGTATTACCACTATGAATATTTTATAACGTAGTTAGCGAGTTCCATCATTACGAATGTTTCAACAAATTTTGACGAAATTTGCATTATAAGTCCTACAAGTTCTTTTATAGTCGATTGACGTAAACTAGTCGTATATCATTAAGATTGCAAGGGCATTTTGGATGGGTGACCCTGCCTTAAGCCCACAACTAAACAAGGAACAGGGAATGAGGCGGAATCACACATTCTAAGTCCATAGAATCTTAATGATATATGACCATAATGTTTACACTAGCCCTCATAGATTCTAGGGGAGTAGTTTTATTGGGCTAGAAGTAGGAATTGTAGTTTAAAATAAAATAGTTATAAGCCTGCTATCTTCAAACTTGGGCTTTGGCCCCTCCCGATTCCTAATCAGAATGGTCCAATACTCCCAATTCTCCAAGCGACCAAGCGGTATCAAGAAATCAAAATCGATTCATCCCCATTTTCCCAATTCGCTGCCTATCTCGCCTGCTTTTTGTTTATCTCTGTCTCGCCAAGTCAGTCGCTTGGTCTCACTCTCGCCAATCACCATCGCCAAGTGCCTAAGTCCCCATTCACACTTCACAGAAATCAGGTATGTAATCCCGAGACCCAAATCCTGTTCAGATGTTCTTTCTTTTCTGATTGTAAGATTGTTGATTGTTGGTGTTGGCGTATTGCACTGCTGCTGCTGTTTTCTGTCAATTTGTTGCCTATTTATGCGTTACTACTGTCTTACTGAGTTTCCTTTTAATTTGGCTGTCATTTGCGATTTGGCGATTTGCCAATTTGATTTATAAGTTATGAACTTATAGATTTGGTTATGCTTAACAGCTTGTCAGCTTCAAACAAAACTGAAAAGTGACAACAAAGATTGATTTGGTTATTGTTAAATGAGTTATTGGTTATTGTTCTAATTTTGATTTTGATTTTTTTTTGTTAATTTCAGTTTATAATATTTTCGGCCCCCCTCCCCCAAGTTAATTGTTCAAGCTCCGCTACTGATAGATTCACTGGTAAAAAACCCTGAGTTTTTACATAGATGATAAGACTTATTTGGGTTTTGCCGTGTTCCCAAGATTCATGGTTTATAGACTTGAATAGATGCTAGTTTTAGTAATAAAAAGAAATTTAGAATTTAAATGTCGATGTTAGATGCTTGTACTGATATTTAAGGGGTTAAAAAAAATAAAGTTTTATTAGTCAAGAATATGTAGCTTCAAAGTCAAGAATATGCAGTAGGCATGTGATGCATTAAATGCATGAGGCACAAAAGTCCTAATTTGCAGCAATATATACGTATATGTGTGTGAATTGAAGAAGAAGGTTACGGCTCAAAGACCATTCATTTCCTCTTTATTTTTTTATTTATTACTCCTCCCACTTACCTTATATAAATCATCACAGAAGAAGGTAACGGCTCAAAGACCATTCATTTCCTCTTTATTTGTTATTTATTACTTCTCCCACTTCCCTTATATAATTCAGCACATTCTTACCGCGACTCTTTAACTTCTCCCTCACAAATGGATCCGCCTGCAGATCATCAAAACCCCATAGATGACCTCGATCGGTTTCAGTACTTTGATCATCAGGATCTGTTCAGGTATATATAAATGTCACTCATTACACCATCTTTCGCACATAAAAGTGATTTTGTTTATATTGATCAAAACATGGTTTGATTTTTTTTTTTTTTGCAGTGGTGACCTGCTCAACCATCAGGATTTCGAGTTGTCGGAAAAATCGCAAGAAGTGCTCGATCAGAATGTTTCCACGGTACTTAACAAAGATCAAAACATCATTTCTAGAAATGAGTTTCATGATCTTGATCCCCTTGAAGACCCCCTTGAAGATATCAGCTTATGGGATTGTTGGGAGGATGGTAATTTACCATTGGTTAGTTTCAGTGAAGATTGTAAATCCGGTGGTGAGGCTATAGGTAGTTCTAGTGCTGCCACCACTGATCACGGTGACCGGAAGGTGGCAAATAGATTGAGACCATTGGAGTTTGAAGAGATAGCGAAGTACTTTGAGATGCCGATAATCATGGCAGCAAAGGAACTAGGGATAGGGTCAATATTGTTGAAGAAAAGATGCAGAGAGCTAAACATAAACAGATGGCCTCATAGAAAACTTAAGAGCCTTCAATCCCTCATTCAAAATGCCAAGGTAAACTACGATAATAACCTTATATACATTACTCATGCATGTATGCATGCACTTGGTAACCAAAGTAGTTTTGGTATTTTCTAAAATTTTAATTATTAGTTTCTTTATAACATAAACATAGGCCCTAGGCATATGCCACATCGAATCAATTGTTTTACTATGATTTCTGATTTATATTTACATAAACTTAACTCATTGTAAATTTTATGAACTCACACGAAAAATATATTGCATCTACCTAAAAAAAATAGGAGTTGGGATTAAAGGAGGAGGTAGAGACGTTAGCAGGGCACAAGAAGATGATGGAGAAATTGCCAGGTATGGAATTGACAGAAAGAACAAAGAAGCTTAGGCAAGCTTGCTTCAAAGCTATTTATAAGAAGAGAGGACTTAACAATCCTTAGTCCTTACCTTTTCTTTTAGCCATTTTGTTATAATTAGTGGATTTTAATCTACATTGTATGTGTTTTTCTCTTGATAGATTGATACCTTTTTTAGTTTCATTGTGTTTGTCTATTGATTTTTTTTATGCAGAAAATTTTGTATAATTTGGGTATTATAGTTTGTATTATGTATTTAGCTATATTCTAGATTGCCGACACGACTACGCTGACGACTCTATACCAGAGGTCTATATAAATAGACTTATGAATTTAGTAGGAATAACTTGATTATAATCTTGTGATTTGTTCCATGTCTGATCCACTCCTAAGATTCACTCGACATGCCCCCAGTTATGTGTAATTAAAATTTTATTAGACTGTTGATCCTAATGAGTCTACCCTAAGTCCACAACCAAACAAGGAACATGTCAACTATGAGAAACACACATATGGACTTGTGAGTTATTTGTAAATTGATTAGGGAAATAAAGTTTTTTTTTTTTTTAGACATTGTTGGGTAAAATAATTGTAAAACACTTGTTGGGCCATGGTTAGGAGTGTTGGGCACCTTTTGGGCTTTCCATGGTTACTAAATGTGAAACATGTAGCACTTGTGTGGGCCCCCACAAAACTAAGTTTTCACATTTCTTTCCCACTTCTAGGCCCATTAGGGAACTTAATAGTCCAATGAGTTGGCCATTTTGGAGTGTATCCTTTCGGATACGTTTGATAAGGTCGGGTATTTTGATGGCTCAAAAGTAATGTGAATGACGCGTTTTGGCCTATAGGTTTGGGAACTCTCGCCTTTGGTCCCCAGATAAGCAAACTGGTCCCTCGGTTGATTGGGATGTATACGAATGCTTACCTAGTCAGGACTTTCGGGCTACCGGCACCTCCCCCTTCCAGTTACTACGCGTCCATTACTATGATCCTACCCAACTAGAGTGGATGACTTTGAATTTCTATGAGCTATAAGGAATACATATATGTATATACATTTTGTTAAACAACTTGAGTATGTGTGTGATTTTCAGAGAAAGTGGAGAATATTCACAAGTGTATGCACACATATAAGTGTCAGGAGTAATACGTATGCACATAAGGGAGCAATTAACACACAAAGGTATTCCTAGGATTTTCTAAGTGCGAATTGCATGCAGTTGTGTGTGCATTTTATAAACTAGCATACGAGAGGACCCTAGAGGCTATAGACTAGGTCAAGGCAATTAACCTAATTCCCTATAGTCAAGGGCTCTGATACCAATCTGTCACACCCCGATCCTTGTCGGAATCGATCGAGGCGTGATATATTGTTCAAAGTCTCATGACAACTATGTTATAATATGATTAGATTCAATTAAGTGCTAAGTATGCAAACAAGAGCCGCAACATACAAATACAAATCCAAATATGAACAACATTTATTACATCAAATTTAAATAGTCTTGTGGATTTCTAAGGCACAACCTATTTTTCATCAACTTCATTCTTCAAATCTGCATCATGGGTAAAAACAGGTCAACTACGAGAGTTGGTGAGTAATCTAATTTTAGTAGAGAAAATTGTGAAGTTGAAACCTTTATAATTGGAAATTTGTTTTCTTTTGAAGTCGGCAAACAATTGTATTTGAGATAACGGTTTATAAATCAAAAATTGATTAACAAATGATAACAACAACAATAAGTCCTCACCCTATATATACATATGTATATATATATATATATAAATATATATATAGGATGGAGCATCTAATCATCATACACACTCAACCACGTGCGATCAATCACCTTAGCGTCCCAAGGCGGGGTGGTCAACCCAATAGCGCTATTATTGTCCATAACGTACCTCAAGAATACGGGCATAGTTATGGAGATTAGACTAAAAATGATAATGCACTACAAGTACATGTAGCGTAAACAAACAATAGTTATACAATTAATGACTCACGTATAAATGTCCCAACAATGTCTCAATTGTGATAAAAAAAATAAAATGAAGTTGGAACATATTAGAACCACATGATACACCCCAAAAGTATTGAAAATTATAAAATATGGGGTAGATTACTCACTTTAGTCCCAAAACGAAATGCGTGTGTCGTACGATAGACGATTCGGGTCAAAATGGCGTAGAACCTAATATAATTAATAGTTTTGGTTTAGGAACTGCTAAACAAGAATGAAGTATTAATACAAATAATTAGACACGTATTCTTATATTAGATGAATTAACAATAATTCATTTTGATTATAATATTAAGGTATTTATTTGTTAAATGAATTTTAAATTGAATTACTTACTTTGCATAATTAATTTATATTTTCAATTTAGGTCATATTTTAATAATTTCTTATTAAAATAACAACTTGCCCAATTATAATTATTTACAGATTTTAACAATTATTTATATGAAATAATCATTAAAATGCATTTTTACATGCTTAAATACTTAGGAAAATAGTTTTAAATAGTAAACAGTATTGAAAAATTATGAAATTTTTAGGAAATCATTATTTCATACAATATGAATTACTGTAAAATTTGTATATTTTTCTGAACTGTTTTAGTATTTATTTAATATTTTAATGATTAAACAACACAAAATTCGGGAAAAATAGTAAATGATTCTCAAAAAATCTGTAAAATTAACCATAGTTTTATAACATGATATAGAGCTCAGTGTATAAGTTTAAGATATTTGTGACTATGGGAAGTATTTTTTATATATTTCATTATTAATTAATCAATAAAATCATAAATAATAGTAAACAGTAATATAAATGCATGAAACTTCATATATCATGTTTAATCAGTATACATGTCATCCCAGAATTTTCTCAGAATTTATTGAATGCAACAAGTATTTTATGTGAATTATTGCCCTACTTTATTGAAATAATTATGATAATTCAATAAAAATAAGTTATTTTCTGAAAATTTCCAGAACTTCTTATTTTATTGATGGTATTCTGAGAAAAATCAGGTTTATGAAAAAAATGAGTTTTAGATATTTTGATGGATTTAATTTGTTTCTTGTATGAATTTGAAACTTTTAACAACATACCTTGATGAATGCTTCAAGAGGGATGAAGATTTGAGTATAATAGATTGTTCTTGGATGGAATATGAGTATTCTTGGAGGAAATTTCGAGATTGAGAGTGAGAGAAAGAATAGAGAAGGTTTAAGTGGTGAAGAGAATAATGTGTTGGGAGAAAAATGAAAGGAAAGTGGATGGGAGGTGTGAGTGGGAGACCATGGGAATAATCTTTTTGCTTTTGGTGGTCTTCATAATTTCCCACTAACACAAACATCTTTTACATAATTAATATAAGAGTTTTATAAAATTTAAAGTAAAGTTTATAAAAATAGAGTTTTATAAAATTTAATGTAAAGTTTATAAAAATGGAGTTTTATAAAAGATAGGTTATGATTTGATTATAACAATCTACTTTGATTTGAAGTTTAATTATAGCATTCAAGTTTGATTCTTTTAATTTAATTAGAGCATTATACTTTGATTTGATTTTAATATGGTATCATAATTTAATTTGATTATAGTTATAACGTTGTACTATACTATGTTGCTATTAACGTCAATTTATATCGTAGTGTATGGGTTTTGATCCTATTAGCATCAAGTAATCTTGAGTGGGGTTTGAATGAGATTGAGAGAGGTTTCGTTTGTGATCTTTTTGAGTGTTCGGCTTCGCAACGCAAGGTCCATAGACCCCGTTAAGCCATGATTTAGTGTCCTACACAATCCCGATGATTGTGCAATAGTGTTTTATCGCTTTGGTTCATTGTTTAGCACTGTTAAGGCTAAGGAAAATCAAACACATGAACTTTCCAAATGATGTTTTCTCATTAAAATAGCGAATTGTACAGTGATTACATAACGTAAACCCTATCATACAAGGGTTAATGGAGTTGACCGGTTTGACTAGTTGACTTTGTTTGACTTTGACTTGACCGAAATTTGATGGTTGTCACATGCCCCGACATCGGACCTTGGTCTGGAACCATACTATTGTAAACATTCCTCGGGCTTGTTCCGACATCGGACCTTGGTCCGGAACCTATAAACACTGACACATGCAAGAATCACAACGACCTCTAGCATACTAACATTCCTCGGGCCTCGCCCGACATCGGATCATAATCCGGAACACATATCATAAAATGCCTATGGCTAACCCCTAGGTCTTCCTACTATACACAAACATAATGGGCCGGCATTGTGGCCGTAGACCCATGCACACAGTGAGGAGACTCACCTCGCACTGCTGAAACCCTGCTGATACTCCTCCGGCTGCTATTTGGCAATTCCCCGAACTGCTACCCCTTCGGATCTCCGAGCTATCAATACCAAAATATCACTTAGTCCAAAACAATAATCCTTTTTAGGGTAAAATGACCATTTTACCCCTAGTACAACTTGGTCCATATCTAAGGCCCAAACCATGTTCTAAAAATGGCCCAACACTAGGTAGGCTTCCCAAGCCCACTAGTGGCCCACTAATGGCCCAATTTGCCAAATTGGGCCCAAACCCTCTAATGGGCCTTACCCTAAGCCCAAACATCTTCTTAGCCCACATTATCTGACTTCTGATGGCCCACTAAGGCCCAAAGAACCAAAATCCCTTGCATGGACCAAAACAAGCCAAAAAGCCAAATCTGATGAGTACGCTGGGCGTACTCCTATGTACGCTAAGTGTACTAGCCAAATGGTGTGTACGTTGGGCGTACCTGCATGTACGCTCAACGTACTCCCCCTGTTAAGTCACTTTCCCATTAAGTGCTTAATACTCTACTCCAAAAGCTACAAACACAGATCCAAGTCCTTATCAACGTATTAATCCATAAATTCACTGACTTGGTGACTTTGCATGCCCCAATCAAGTCCAAACTCCAAAAATTATATTTCATTCACATAGAAATTCTCTTAACTCATGCATGAACCCAATAAGACATTCAAGATGCCAACTTTCTGCCTTAGGGACTCATATACAACAGAGAGTAGCAACTCCAAGTCCTAGAAATCGGATTGAACCACAAAGCTTCAACCTTTGGACCAAAATGGTCCAAAAACTCAATCTAAGATATCTAAGAAGATAATCACCAAGTTTAGATATTTATACCTTGAAATGGCTAGAAATGAAGCAACAATCCCAGATCTGCAACCTCTCCTTTGAACCACCACCTTTCCTTGTTCCTTTCTTGTTTGGAAAATGGATCCACAACACCAAGATGCTTCTCTAGTGACGTTTAAGCTATAAGAACACTCAAATATGGATTAGGGTTTTGTAGTAGCTCCTTTAGTGTGGAAATGGAGGTTGGCCTTCGAGACATAAGGTTCTTTATATAGGTCTCAACCCTAAAATTAGGGTTTGGGAACTCTGAGTGTACGCCCCTCCACACTCGCGATCATTTTTCCTTTATACGATGGGCGTACCCCAGCCTATGTTGGGCGTACTCTTACGCTGGCCACCTCGCATGCATGGTCCTTTCTTGCCATCTTTCTCCATTAAGGACCAATATTTTCAATAACTTCAAAGTGCTATAACTCCTTCGTTCTAAGTCCGTTTCCGACGAACTTTATACCCATGAAAAGGTGGAGAGAAGCCCTAAGCTCCTGACTACATACCCAAGCCTTAAAACCTTTCGAATAAAACCCGAAAACCATAAAAGACCGAATCGCTTATACCCTGGGCCTCCGAACCCGCAATCGAAGTACTTTTCAAAACGGGGTGTTACACCAAGTCGGCATATCGGTCGTGAATCTTCCATTCGCCACGTCATGGTGGATGATCACCACTTTTAGTCTTCTGTCTTCAAGCGCTTTCGTTTTCTTCTTTTTAACTTAGCTCGTCCATTCCTGCTTCCAGCCCTCGTTTGCTTCCTTTTTATCCCAAGCATGTTTTTGCTACTATAAAACAACTTTTAACCATAATAAGTACCTTATGTCCTAAAATAATCATAATTGTAGCTAAAAATATTAAGATAATGTATATAATATATAGTTAATTATGCACATATCACCTGCTTTGTATGAGGTGTACGCGAGTTTGATCTTGTGATGCATGTGCAGTAATAATGAATGTAGGACTCTTGGTATGCTAGTAATTCTTATATGAATTAAATGGAATTAATTTGTGAGTTTAGGTTCATTCTAGTGGGGTGTGTGTATATATTGGTATGAAAATGATATTGGTATGCTACTTGCTCTTTTGTCACATTTGAATGAAACTAAGTATTGCATGATAGAAATTTGATTGCTAAAAGGTGTAATTCTCTATTTTGATGATATATGCTGAATGTGGGAAAATGCCTTGATTGTTGTGATGAGTTGTAGTTGTAATATGCCTTATATAATACACTTTAATCTACATGCATAATTACAAGATAATGGCGAGGTGTATGTTACCCATGTGAGTGAAATAATTAATTATTAATTAATTAATAATAATGGAAACATAAGTGCGCATGATAAAAGGGTAGAAACCTAAGTTTAGGTAAGTGCCTTTTTGGGATATCGCGACGAAAGGATATCGAGGAGAAAAAGGTTAAGCCCAAATGACGTTGAGTGGTTTTCTAGACAACCATTTTGTGGTTTGGTTCGAGTAGACTAAGGTGCACGGGATTGGAGTGGTGTCGGTGATCTCGAATGACATGTACAAACATCACGTTTGGGTGTAGACATGCTCGTAGAGGTGTTGATACCACCCTCGAACAACAACACATTGGTTACGTCCGTGCAAAGTCGGAGAAGTGAAGACGGAGAATTAGAGACATTGTTACGGGTGGGAGTCGCGCCCCATTTGGTGCACTAGGTCGCCAAGTCACGTTAGTAGCGAACGGGGTCTTACATTGGGGGGAAGTTAGCGATGATTAGACCCATTTAGCGAGGGACATTAATAGTAATTATATCGATAAAAATAAATAAATAATTACGGCAATGAAAGAATGTCCAGGTTAATATATACATTATATATTAATATTTATAAGCGATCGAAGTTGAGGGACATTAAAAAGTAATTACACTGATGAACACAAACAAATAGTTAATGCGATGAAAGAATGTCCAGATTAATATATAATTAATATATTAATAATTCTATCAATATTTGATGTTTGTATGGCATGGATTGTTTATGTGATTGAACATGTTGTATGATGTATGTTGCTTTCTTATCCATGTGCTTCAGGCGACTCCTTGTGTTGATGCTAACACATGTTCTTGGTTGCTTTTATGACTGCATTGATATAGTTTGCGTGGTATTCGATGGCTTGGTGAGGATGAGAACTTTTGGTGTAGTTATTATTAGATGTTTTTAGATGATACCATTTTGAGACTCATGTGATGTTTTCATTTTACACTTGGTTTGGAGTGTTATGGTTTGAAACTACAATACTTGCCTTTGAATGACATGTTTTGAAAATAAATGTAACATCGGTGATGTTTTCTTTAAACTTTAAATAAGACTTTTGCTAATGTTTTCTGATATAAAAATGGTTAAATAAAAAGAAAATTTTGGGTGAAAAATCACGATGTTAGACTTAAATTTCTAATAGATGCAATATTTTACAACACTCCTTTGAAGAAAATTTGAAGAAACTGGAATAATTTAAAATAAGATTATTCGAGATATGTAAAGGTGGCTTTAAATGAAATTGATAGTAAACTAAATGGTATATTTGTATTTGTACACAATGTAAAGACTAAACATGCTTAATGATGCATTTATTGTATGAAATAAATTGTTTTATTATATATATGTATTTTATTTTGTACTACGAGACATTAATTTTCATTTAATTTTATAATTTGAGAATCTATAAATTAATAAAAAAACATTTAAAATTATGATACGGAAAAATGTATCATCTTATTTTATGACAGGGGATTTAATGACACACAATGCATGTCGTAAGTGCGTGTCGTAAGCTTATGACACACAAATTTGTGTCGTCTTCCTTTATGATAGCGGTTTTAATGACACACATTTGCGTGTCATTAAAGGGCTATTTTGTAGTAGTGTTTTAAACCAAGACCACTATTAGTCTCTAGATGTTGCGTCTAAGCCATATCTAGGATTTAAAAAGTTTTGACGAACTTTTTTTTTTGAATTGTGCATGTATGCATATCTAAATGTTCATATATATATATATATATATATATATATATATATATATATATATATATGATGAGTTTTGAGCACTACATCAATCATATGGTGCACATGCAACCATAATGCTTTGGATCTAGGTTTTTCTCAAGTTATACATGCAAATAATTTATCCAAAGCAAAACCCTAATCTAACATGCTATAATCAAAAATCATAACACAATAAATACTTAAAAGAATACCTTTTCCTTGTAGCTTGTTGTTCTTGACTTTCAAGAGCTTAGTGCCTCAACTGTTGCACCTCTAATGAGTCACAAACACCAAATAGCAATGGAGAATATGAGAGAGAGGTTAGAGGCTCCTAAATTCGGCTAGGGTTTTTTCTTAGAATGTATAGGCCGAAATTAGGAGTCCAGGGGGTTCCTTTTATAGTTGAGGCTCCTAGGGTTTTCAACATGGAAACCCTAATTCCCTTGCTTAGGCCCTAAGCAATATATGGATTACCATAAGGCAAGCCTTGGACGAAATCTCTATTGACTTCCATAGAGTTTTTCGTCCACCCCTTTACCAATAGAGTCCATGAGCCCAAACTACAACTATTACTAATTTACACAATCGGTCCCTGTTAATTTAATCCAGGAGTTTGAGTAAAGCCCTTCGCAACCAATCGTGCCTTATAAGTGTGTACTTTACCATCCATGTCGGTCTTCTTCTTGAAGATCCATTTGCACCCGACCTTCTTACGACATGGTACATTGCCAACCAAGTTCCAAACTTAGTTGTCATACATGGACTGAATCTCGCTGTCTATTGCCTCTTTCCACTTTGCAGACTTCGGGCCCGCCATGACTTCCTTGTAGTTGTTAGGTTCATCGAAATTTATTAGTGTACTATCACTGATAAACGTATCACCTTCAAATGTTATATGGAAACCATACAACACGGGTGGAATAGTAACTCTACTAGAACGTCTTAGAGGTAAGGACTTGTCAATTGGTTCAACAGGAGTCTCATCCTGAGGTTGAGCGCTAGTGTTAGAGGTTCCTTCATTGTTTGACTCTTGAAGCTCTTCAAGGTCAATTTGCCTCCCACTATCCTCTTGGCATATAAGTTCTCTTTCACGAAAGACACCCCTTCGTGCTACGAAGACCACGTTCTCACTAGGTCTATAGAACAAATATCCAAAGGATTTCTGTGGGTAGCCGATGAAAAATACAACGCTCACTACGAGGTTCAAGCTTGTCGTGAGTCTCCCGTCTTACGAAATCCTCGCAAACCCAAACCTTTATATGTGCCAACGAGGGAACCTTCCCTGTCCACATCTCGTGAGGTGTTTTGGCAACCTTCTTAGTTGGGACTAGATTAAGGATATGAGCGGCAGTCTCTAAGGCATACCCCCAGAATGAGATAGGTAACGAAGCTCGACTCATCATGGAACGAACCATGACCAACAAGGTTCGATTGCGCCTCTCAGCCACACCATTAAGTTGTGGTGTCCTAGGTGGCGTCAATTGTGAAACAATTACACGTTCCTTAAGATACTCGTGGAACTCGATACTAAGATACTCACCACCTCTATCAGATATGAGCATCTTTAAATTCCTGCCCAATTGATTCTCTACTTCTTGCTTAAACTATTTGAACTTTTCACAAGTTTCCGACTTATGCTTGATTAGGTAGATATACCCATATCTGCTATAATCATCAGTAAAAGTCACGTAGAAGTGATTCACATCCCTCGTGGTAGATCTGAAGGGCCCACATACATCTGTATGTATGAGATCCAACAATCCTTCACCTCTTTCACAAGAACCAGTGAAAGGTGATTAATCATCTTTCCAAGCAAACAAGACTCGCACGTGTCATCTAACCTAAGGTCAAATGACTCTAACACTCCATCCTTTTGGAGTTAGGCTATGCGCTTCTTGTTGACATGTCTAAGACGATAATGCCACACGTATGCTTTGTCTAAACTATTAGACGAATTAACATGCAATACATTATTTCCTAAGTTATCTACAACCATCACAGTTTCATATACTCCATTACAAGGCAACCCTTCAAAATAAATAGTACCATTATAGAAAGCATTAATAGAACCAATTTCATTATTAAACGAAAATCTAAAACCTTGTCTGTACAAACCATGAAAGGAAATAATATTCCTCGTTATCTCTGACGAGTAGCAACAATTATTCAAATCTAACCCTAACCTATTACTAAGCACCAAAGAGTAAACCTCGATCTTGGTCACAAGTGACGATCTCCTATTTCCCATTATCAGGCTCATCTTCCCATGCTCCACATCCCTACTTCTTCTTAGACCCTTCAAATCAGAACAAATGTGAAAACCACATCCTGTATCAAGGACCCAAGAACTAGCATGTGATGAGTTATTAGATAGAATTGTGTAAATACCTGGGAAGGTGGGCTTTATCTTCCCATCCTTGATATCCTGCAAGTATTTAGGGCAGCTTCGTTTCCAATGTCGTTTGTCATGACAGTAAAAGCACTCTGCTTCCTTTGGATTGGATGAAGGAGCAGCTGAACCACCTTTGGACCCACTAGAAGAGGATCCATCATGAGACTTTCCTTTGTGATTCTTAGAGGGAGCTTTCCTCTTTTTCCCCTTCCCATGTCTAATTGCCAGGACTAGGGCAGCAGCAGTAGGAGTGGGTACAACAACCTTGTCTTTTAAACCACTTTCAGCAGTTCTCAGTAGACCTTCATGTTTGTTTAGAGTGACTTCCTCCTTGTTCATATGATAAGTCATCTTGAACTGATCATAACATGGATGCAAAGAGTGTAAGATAATATCAATAGCTAACTCTCCGTCGAAGTTGACATTCAACTTAAGCAATCGGTCCACATACCTATGCATCCTTTGCAAGTGGGCCGTGATGGACTCTCCATCCTTCATCTTGGTTGTTATCATGGAAGCAACAATCTCGTACCTTTCTTGACGAGCACTTTGATGGTACCTTTCCATCAAATCTTGGTGTATCTCGAAAGGCCAGAAGTCCTCGTAGGACCTCTGAAGCTCAGGAGTCATAGTGGCAATCATGATGCACGACACCTTTGTCGCGTCCTTCTCATGAGCTTTGTACTCAGCCAGTTGCTCAGGAGTAGCAGTTTCTTCATTTATTTCCTTTATCTCTTTGTCGACGACACATTCTTTGTCCTCATATCGAAGGGCCATGCGAATGTTACGAATCCAATCGTTGAAGTTTGACCCATCGAAGATAACCCTCCCACATAAGTTCATGAGGGGAAACGAGCCAGAGGAGTTTGAGTTAGACATCTGAAAAAGAAGAACAAGTTTTATAAGATAGAAATTCCTTAATATAACACCCCAAATGAAATATTAAGGCTAGGACCCAACACAATAATTCACAATTCAGAAAAGGGATGTCGTAATCTAATTGTAAACTATTTGAAGGGAGGTAGATGACGATTTACCAATTTCACCACCCAATTTTTTTTTTGAAAGAATTAAGTTTTATGAAATTCCTAGTTCTTCGAGATTCATTGAACTTTTCAATGACATGTTTAATCTCGATTATGCCCTTTAAGTTTGTGACTGGGATACCGAGGATCACAAACAAGGTGTGAATAACCATGCAAATGTGTGTGGTACTCTCGATGTCATTTACCACCTAATCAACATGCCGCTTAGCCATACACGCTCCATTGGTCTATGTAATTCTCGAGCTACCCTTTGCCACCCTTGTTAGTCCAAATTAGTGTGCCAGTTAGCCACACACGCTCCACTAACGGCTTGGCAAGGTGCAAAGTGCAATTTCATGGAATAACACCATTTTCACATTTTTCCTAAAGTAACTAAGGTTGAGAATTTATGAAAAACATTTAGTTACTTTTATAATTATCATTATACTTATTAATGAGAATTAATATCCTATCCTACCCATTCGGCTAACGGCCCTCCACTAGTCAAGAGTGCGGTGGGTAAGAGAGGATACCCAATGGCGGTCATATTATAAGTCGCTTACTTAAACACCCCTTATAGACTAACTTCGTGAATGAGGCCTACTAACGGTAAGACTGACTTATCTTATACATATATATAAATTAAGCTTTTAATATTATAATAGTACAAGGGTTAAATTTTAAAGTTTTAAAACTCTAGGGTTTAGAATCTAAATATTTCAAAATTAAAAACTTTTTAATCAGAATTTAAATTCCAAAGCTTGAGGACAAATTTTGAAACTTTTCAAAAACCTTTTAGATCAAATTTGAAAAACAATTAAATTAATCATATAATTTATCTTTATCACATAATTTGAGCTAATCCATTTATTTGGTAAGATAATTCAAATCAAATAATCCAAATAATTAATTTATCATATAATGTAGTAATTATCTTAAAATTTGACAATTATCTTTTAATTAGATGAGGATAATCATTACCATAACAGAAAATTCGAATGTTAACAGTTAAAAAAACTTATGGTCACTATCCTTATCTAATTTAGGCATGAAATCCGAAAAATCTGCCTACAGACGCGTAAACTCGTCAATTCAGGCTTGGACTCGTCGAGTTCACTGTGAACTCGTCGAGTTCACTATGGAATCGTCGAGTTCATCTGGCAGAGTCCAGATTTCGACTTCTTTCAGCTTTGAACAATTAACCATGGCATCAAATATAACAGAAAACACCCTAAGCTCTGATACCACTGATGGCTTTTGAGCACTGCATCAATCCTATGGTGCAGATGCAACCCTAATGCTTTGGATCTAGGTTTTTCTCAAGTTATACATGCAAATAATTTATCCAAAGCAAAACCCTAATCTAACATGCTATAATCGAAAATCATAACATAATAAAGACTTAGAAGAATACCTTTTTCCTTGTAGCTTGTTGTTCTTGACCTTCAATAGCTTAGTGCCTCAATTGTTGTACCTCTAATGAGTCACAAACACCATGTAATGACCCAAAAATCAGGGGTAAAAATTTCATTTTTGTGATAGCTAAAACATTGATACCATTTATTTCAAACATGTCAAATCCTCATTAAGTAAAACATTTATCAGGGTTCATCCCAAAATCATTCATTGCGGAAATCATATGTGTGTGCACTACGATCAATCCGAGCCCTTCTTTTCCAAATCGTTGATACCTGAAACCAAAACTGTAAACCGTAAGCACAAATCTTAGTGAGTTCCCCAGAGCATACCCCACACGCAATCCACATAACACATATCATATTAGCTATAAAAGCTATCTCTACCACATACCTCATATCATATTAGCTATGCAAACTATCTCTACCACATGCCACATATCATATTAACTGTAAAAGCTATCTCTACCACTTAACACATATCACATTAGCTGTACAAGCTATCTCTACTGCATACCACATATCATATTAACTATAAAGCTATCTGTATCATATAACATGAGTTATAAAAGCTATCTCTACCACATATCCCTGCATAAGGATGCCATGGGCTCCCCCACATGGTCTTACACCTAAGTGTCATGGGCTCCCCCATGGTCTTTCCCTGCTGGACAGCCATGGGCTCCCCCACATGGTCTTACATCCATGTGCCATTGTAACGCCCGTGTTTCTGGGCTAGGCATTAATGTTGATGTAATAGTCTAGGTTAACCTTTGTAACCCGTTTTGAAATAATAGAAATGTATTATTTGAGTATTATGTGTTTTATGCTTAATTGTTGTGATTTAAATGAATTAAGGATAAAAATAAGCGTAAAAATAAAATGTTAGATAAACCCGATATCAATACATGAAGACGAAGTGGTCGTGACAAGGTTTCCGAATATATAAAGAATGCCGAAATCCGAGTTATAACGAAGAAGTTATGACATGTCGAAGTTTCGTGACAGAACCGGCACGACGCTGTATGACGTAAAATATGAGTTTAAGATAGAGCGATATCTAGCCTTGGTGATCTAAACGAAAGTCGTAGAATAAGTTAAACCGAGAGCGTGCATAAGAAGAACGTCTAAATCTGACTTCGTATGAGGAAGTTATGATTTTTCTAAGTTTCAGCTTAGCAGTATGCAGCCTGAAACTCGAATATGAGATCGAGTGACTTTTAGCCGAAATAATCTAAACGAGAATCGAAGATCTCGTCGTTAGTAGTCCATCGGTAAAAAGACAGACGAAAACGGACGTCGGATGAAAAAGTTATGATTTTATAACGAAGTTTTCCTGTCCCGGCCTACTAAAAATAATATAATAAAAATAAAATCAAAATTAGCCGACGGAGTCTAAATGAAAGTTGTAGAGCATAGTCTCACCTACGTGTGGATATAAAGAACGTCGAAAACGGAGCTCGTATGCGAAAGTTATGAATTTTTGAAGTTCGAGGCACGCATACCAAAGCTTATCCGAAGAGTACGCCCAACGTACTCTGAAGTTACGCCCAGCGTAATCGCAGGGATCAGCCCCTATAAATAGAACTCAAGGGCTGCCGAGTTTTGTTGTTCATTTCTCCTCTCTCACTTCTTATTGCCTCATTTTGCGTGCAACTTATACCCCGAAGCCCCGGTATTATTCCTGAGACCCGAAGCAAGTCCCGAAGCCCTGAGGATCCCGAGAAGTAAAGTTTCCAAGCCGAAACTCTGCCCGCGAGAGGCCCGGTTTTCAAGAAAAGCATCCCGGTTTTATCGGAAACGATTTTTTTAAGAGACGAGGTGCTGTCCGATCATCGTGTTATCAAGTGAGTGTATATTCGTTTTCTTCTAACACATAGATATGAAGTATTCTTTATAAAATACGTGTTATGTGTTTATATATTATTTGTTTATTTGAACTAGTTGTTGAATGGATGTTTTGTACAGGTTTTAAGCTGTATATAAATGTATATATTTTATCTACTAATGTGTTGGGTAGAACATGGGTAGATAGTTGGTGTATGATGAAATAAAATGATGAGAGGCCTCGATGTTGTTGTTGATATAGTCATCTAGCGGAGTATGGATGATGACCACGGACTCTTTCTAGACAGTCCAGTGGAACGCTAGCAGGCTCGTAACCTGTAGGTGTTGTAAACGATGTGTTCACCGGTGTACTCTATCCCCCTCATGGTTGCCTTTAGGACATTTATTGTGGAGGAAGCCCCTTCGCAGTAATGTCCATCCTGATGAAAAATCCTAGATCAGGTCCCTGGTAATAGAAGTTGTTGTAGGGACGTAAAGTGAGGATAACGGGAATGGGTAATCGGGTTATTGTTGGTTGATGAACTAAATATAATTATTTATTGTGGGTTGAAAACCCTATATGCTCATCAGGCTCCCAAGCCTGACCCACTCAGTTTTTCTTTGTATTACAGGTAGTGGCACGAGAGCATAAGTTGGATGACATTGTCAATATATTTTTGGAATGCTTTGATAAATTCTTATCATGTTTTGTTTTGGGAACAAATTCCGCAACTCTTTTAATCAAATGATTACTCTGATTTTATTTAAAAGCATAAATGAAACCGGTCTTTTCTGGCCGTGATTTTGGGGATGTCACAGTTGGTATCAGAGCATTAGTTTGAGCGAACTAGGAATTTTTAGGATTTCTAGACTTAAACTTAGAATGCTAAGTGAAGATTGTGAGATGAGTGTCTGTTATATTTAAGACACGAGCACTAGTTTATTTTAGGAAAGTTGCCTAAAATGCTTTTATGTGCTAAATGTTATATGTTTGCCATATATGATATTATTTGTTCGGATCTATGGTTTGTTGCCAACCGGATCTGGAAGCCTTATGTGTTTAGGATTCTAAGCGTATGCCGACGGTATTAGAACTAGCATGTAAACGTTTCGGAGTGATAAGGATGATTTGATTATCTATCGTGATTGAGGATCTAAATTCACCTTGTTCGGTGTATAGCTCAACGATGGCAAGAACAAGAAGTGGCGTTGGAAACGCGAACGAAAACAGGAATCAACCACCGGTAATCGAGCAAGCACCTGTTGTAGTAGCAGCACCTGAGCTGATGACAATGGCTGGTGTACAATTGATGATTCAAACGATGTTGGATCGTCAGATGGAAGAAACTAGACGCCTGCTTCAACAAAATCGTGAAGAACTTTCAATTCAAGTTGAAGAGCCCAAAGTGAATGGAGGGCCGTCGGAAGGAGGTAACTTCAGTGGGATTGTTGGTCAAGCCAACCCACCGATTGTCAGACAAAACAATCGTGATGGAGGACATGATGGAAGAGGATGTAAATACAAGGATTTTATGGCATCTAAGCCACCGTCTCTATCCGGAAGCCCGACGCCGGTGCAAGTTATGGATTGGATCTCTGAAATGGAGACAATGTTTGAAAGTTGTGAATGCAGCAACAGGCAGAAGACCGCTTTTGCGATCCCTTTGTTAAAATCTGGCGTGTTGAGTTGGTGGAAGCTGTTTCAGAATTTTGGGGATGTCACAGCCATGGGCTCCCCCATGGTCTTTCATGCAAATATCACATAAACAAATAGCATAACACATAACATATAACCAACTAGCATACCACATATCACTACATTAACTAGTGTACCACATATCATAAAATGGGTCGGCCTTGGTGCCTTAGACCCATTGGTATGGTGAGGAGACTCACCTGGCACTGTTGAAGTCCCGCAGATACAACTCCAGCTGCTGGTTGACAGATTCCCAAATTTTCAACATCAAACAACACCCAATTAATATTTGGGTTCCAAGCCCAAGGTCCAACTCACACTACACATGCCCAATAGTCAAGTAATGGTCCAAAGTCCAACATATGACCCAAATTTCCAAATTGGGCCCAACCCTTCACATGGGCCTTACCTGTAGGCCCAACCACCTATCCTGGTCCAAACACTTGGCATTCTAATGGCCCAATCTCTTATATTCATAAAGGCCCAATTATGGCCCATTTATGGCCCAATTTTCCAATTTGGGCCCAAGTTCCTCATATGGCCTTACCCTAAAGCCCATCTAATTATTTTAGACCATTTACTTGCTCTTGGATAGTCCATCAGTAGCCCAATCACCAAATCCCAGTAATAAGGCCCAATTCAAGGCCCAAGTGAAATTAGGGTTTTCCACATGAAATGACGATTAGGGTTAAGTTTTCCTACTTAACCCATTAAAGACTTAATCCATTAAGTCCAATATTATCTTAGGTTAATTTGTAATGATTATTAATTATTATTTTTAGTTTAATACATAATTCTCGTGCGGTCCCAATAAATCCCAAAATTAGGGTTTCATGGCATTAGGGTTTTCCAAACCCTAATACAAGCCCATTAGGGTTTCGCTAGTTGGGCACCACCCACTACCACCTCGGGTAGTGGTGGACAACGACGGCTCACGGCGGCGGCCACCACCTAACGGTGGCGGTGACAGATTTTCTTTACTATTCCGATTGATTACAATATTACAACACGATATTCAAATAAGCACACACTCACGAGAACACATACACACACCCGACCAACCTTGTGGTGGCAGGCGGTGGTTGGATGGTGGCAGCCACCATGGCTGGCGGCCATTGTGGTCCCTTTACATTTCCGGCCAACAACCACCCACACACTACACTCTTCTACCCGTAATGAGTCAAGCCACCCACCTAGTGGCGTGTGGCAGCGGTGTAGAGGGTGATAGCAGCAGCGGCGGCTAACGGCAACGTCGTCGACGACAGCCACCATAGACGGCTGCCATGGTGATTTGTCTTCGAGTTTTTCTATCCCTCGAGCATCCCTATCGCAATCTGTAACCCAAGTCACCCACGAGCTTGCGAGGCACGACAGAAACACACACATCCATGCTTAGCAGTGGTGGAAATCCATCGCCGGAACATCGACTACATCAGCAGCAGAAGAAGAAGAACGAGGATACGACGGTTCACCGCTTGATGGCAACGGAGCAGCAACGACACAAGGCAGTGGCAGCAGCGGCGCTATCGGCCGGCTATAGAAGAGCTGGACTCGGATGGTGGTTCCCGAGTGGTTGTTACGTTCCTGGCGGCGGATGAGGTCTTCCATGGCGGCGACGAAGACTGAAAGGCAACCTAATCGAGTGGCGGCGTCGATCACACACACAACTTCGTCATTCCGGCGTCAGGGGGAGCACGAGGGGGTTACTCTGATGGTTTGGGGTCCCAACCAGGGTGGTGGCCGCCGGAAGTTGGGAGGGTGGCGGCTGCACAACTAAATTTAGGGTTAGGGTTTGGATGTGGGTTAGGATGAATATATATGGAGTTACAAGAGGGCGACGGGTTTAACCCGTCTTCAACTTTCAAATCTATGCACATTTTACACTTCCAGTCCCTCCCTTCTTATTCTTCTCAAATTAAATCCAAATATTACCATTCAGCCCTCAACATTCAATATCATTTCCATTTAAGTCCCAATCTTACCAAACAACCCCCAACTCCTGAAAATCTTCACAAAATAAATCCCAGAAATACAAAATAAAAATAAAATTACCTATCGGGGTCCGGGTTTATTATTTAATCGTTCTAGTTTAAACGGGATGTTACACACCAAATAGCAATGGAGAATATGAGAGAGAGGTTAGAGCCTCCTAAATTCGGCTAGGGTTTTTTCTTAGAATGCATAGGCCAAAATTAGGAGTCCAGGGAGTTCCTTTTATAGTTGAGGCTCCTAGGGTTTTCAACATGGAAACCCTAATTCCCTTGTTTAGGCCCTAAGCAACATATGGATTACCATAAGGCAAGCCTTGGACGAAATCTCTATGGACTTCCATAGAGTTTTTTGTCCACCCCTTTACCAATAGGGTCCATGAGCCCAAACTACAACTATTACTAATTTACACAATCAATCCCCGTTAATTTAATCAGTCGCTTTTGATCACTAAATTAATTCCAAATTAATTCTTAATCAATACTAATTAAATAATATGATTTCTCAATTAATATATTATTGTTATAATATATTAATAAATCAAAATTAACATTTTCTTCATAATTCATCCTATCAAATTACTATGATGAAGACAACCCAAAAACGACCATGCTACTATCGGGTCAAGTACATCCCAATTATAGTTATGGGCTTAGACACCTAATCCAACAATATATATATATATATATATATATATATATATATATATATATATATATATATAGACACACACACATTTGGTATTTTCTTTTTCAAAATATTTCTAATTCAACACAACCATGGGTACTATGCCATGGAAAGCATTGTTGTTGTGATTGTCCTCATGACTCATTTACTTCGCGAGTTTCATGTCTTGCCATCGAATCAACCAACCCATTTATTTTCTAATCGAAGTGCTATCTTTGTTGGTCAAAACCTTGTTTTACATAAGCAAGGTAAACACATCGACCTTGATTATCATTTTGTTTGGGAACTTGTTTCCTCTGGAAAGCTACACACTAATTTTGTTCCTACCAAGCTGAAATTAGCAAATTTATTTACTAAGAATCTCCCCAAACCTTTATTTCGAACACTTCCACTCAAAGTGTAACATTCATAAAATTCTTGAAAATTTTAAACTTTTTCAAGCATCCAAAAACCACCATTTATTACAAATTGTTTTCAAAATAGTTTATCATCAGAGAATGCCATAAATCATAACATAAAATGCGAGGAGGTGCACGATCAAGCCTTCACCTTCCCACGATCATCCAAAGTACCTGAAACAAAATCCACAAATGTAAGCTTGAAGCTTAGTGAGTTCCCCCAAAGTACAACACTCACAAATAACACATATCACAAACAGCATACTATGGGCCCAATCAACCATCGGGTTGGAATACCCCAGGCCCCTCAACCATTGGGTTGGAATGCCAACATACTATGGGTCCGATCAACCATCGGGTTGGAATACCCCAGACCCCTCAACCATCGGGTTGGAAAGCCAACATACTATGGGTCCAATCAACCATCGAGTTGGAATACCCCAGGCCCCTCAACCATCGGGTTGGAATGCCAACATATTATGAGTCCAATCAACCTCGGGATGGAATACTCTGGGCCCTCAACCATCGGGTTGGAATACCCCAGCCTGTTGGCTTACGCATAAAGCAGTGAAGCCTCAGCCACCAATCAGACATGTGCACATATAACATATAATCATATAACGGTCTACAGCCAGTCAAACAGATCTAACAGATCACTAAGCATAGCAACATCCTATCTACCAGGATACCGATCTAACAGATCATGACATCATAACAACATCCTATCTACCAGGATACCGATCTAACAAATCATAACAATACTCAATCATACGATGAATCAAGATAACAATCCAAAGGGTCGGCCTTGGTGCCTTAGACCCTTAAGTACAGTGAGGAAAACTCACCTCACAAGCCGAACAGAACTGATAAGGCCCGACTCTGAATCTCAGCTCTCAACTCAATGCCTACATTCACCAAGTGATCAATCCATTAAAATCCCGAAATACCCAAAACACCTTCAAGGTCAAACTTGGTCAACCATGGTCAAAGTCAAAGTCAATATTCAATGTCAACAGTCCATGTTGACCCAACTCGTCGAGTGCATCTATCGACTTGTCGAGTTCCTTCAGTACTTAGAAAAACGAGAAAAACCCAAACCAACTCGCCGAGTTGTTAGAACAACTCGTCGAGTTCCTACATTATCCAGAAAACGGGAAAACCCGACTCAACTCGCCGAGTTGGCTAGGCAACTTGTCGAGTTCTCCTAGTCTCAAAGCATTCAACTATTTCCCAAGCGAATCTAATGCCTCAAACCATAGATCTAGTCCCCTAGAGTTAAGAGACCACATAAAGTTGCTAACTTTACATCCATGCATGGCATCAAGGGGCTAAGACACTCAAACAAAGCTTACTAAGGGACTTAGAGCATGAAGGAGGGTCAAGACTTGATAAAGTTGGAAACTTTAAGTCCATGGAGGCCATGAGGTGTCCAAATCTGAAGTCATAGCTTCATAACATGATCAAATCCAATAATGGTCCCAAAATAAGCTAATAATAGCAATAAACTCTCAAATGGAGAGATCTAGCAAATGAATGATCAAGGTATTGACTTTAAACCTCAATGTGGTTGCAACAACAATGAAAATCGTGGATCTAAAGCCTTCCTCTCAATCAATCCTCTTCAAGCTTCAAGTTCCTTCCAAAAGAGCACCAAAAATCACACTTCAAGCTCACACACACTCAAAATGAGAGATGAGGCACAAATTAGGGTTTCACTGGATAGGGGAGTTGATAAGGGTGGCCAACAATGAGACTTAAGGTCTTTAAATAGGGTGCAAAACCCTAAAAATTAGGGTTTCATATTCAACCACCAACTCGTTGAGTTGGTGCCTTCCAACTCGTCGAGTAGGTCCAAAAAGATATGCGGCCCATAGACTTTCAACATGTCGCGTTGAGGCCATCAACTCGACAAGTTCCAATGAAAAACTGCCCTTTTTAGATAAAATTCTCATGCCTGAAGTTTGGGATGTTACACAAAGATTCATGTTAAACCTCCACCAAATCACTTGATGGGATATTAGGTAGCGTTTGGTGTGTTGGACTTAACAGAACAAAACAAAACAAAGTTTTTTGGAGTGACGTTTAGTGTACATGGGACTGGGACAAAGTGGGATATTGGCTTAGTCAAATGAGACCGATTTACTTAATTTCAGTCCCAACCAAAAGGGTGGAATTTTGGGTGGAACACACTGGAACAGAAAATAACATGACTAAAATACCATTTCACGTCTTATCTAACATTCTCCTCACCTCATTTCAGTTTCTTTTCATGTGAACTCCGATTACCCCCGCCCTTCACACCACACTGAAACGAGTTTTCTCACAACGATGAAATTGTCGCCAACATCTTGATGTATAATCAATTACAAACATAGGAAAAAGCAAAAAAAAAGGCCAGACGAAAATGATGCAGATAACTTTTTTTTCTTTTTCTTTAATCTTTGTCCAACATGAGTTGTCATCGACTTCACTGTCGGGGATCTCACTGGAAAAACTGAGACTGTCAGACGAGTTGCTATTCGTCGAAGATGTAGATCTACCCAAAAAGAGTTGTAAGTTGTTGTAAACTGTTGATGACCTCTGAGAAAACACCTTTACGACTTTACATCTGGAGATCTCGATGGCGATGAAGTGAGACTGATATGTGGGTTGCTTTCCCCGGAGATGGAAGTGTGGTCGGAGAAGCTTGTACAACTTGTTGGTCACAAGTAGGGATAATGACTTAAAAATGTAATATATTTTTCGATTTGTACACAATTGGCCACTGAGTTTTTTTTCGTCTACATTTACCCCTTCAACTTGTTAAACTGTACACATTCAGTCCTTATGACCGGTTAGTCCAGGTTAGCCGGGAAAAATGACTTAATAGGGTAATATATTTCTCATTTTGTACACATTTAGTCCTTAATATTTTTGTACACATTTAGTCCTTAATATTTTTTTACACATTTACTCCTTAGTATTTTTTTGTTTCAAAATAAGTCATTTTTGTTTTTGTACTCATTCAGTACTTATGAATGATTTCTTCAGTATTTTCTCACGACATCTTATACGGGGCAATCATTGATGAGGTATTTGGAGCTGTTGATGCTTATGTCTATCGTGATCTCGACTACTTGGTTGCGTAGGTCTTGTGGTTTGGCTTAGGTCTTGTGTTTTGAACGTCGTAACTTCTTCATATGATATCAGATTTTAACGATCTTCATATCCACGTGTTCGTTCTTTGAGTCTACTATAATTTTCGCTAAGATTACTCCCGTTAAAATGTAATTTATTTTTACTTACGTTTTTATAAAAAAACATCCATACATGCATTCATAAAAAACGTATAGATATAAAGATCGTAAGTAAAAATATATATTACTTTTTAACAGGAGTAATCTAAACAAAAGTTATAGTAGACTAAAATCTGAGATCATATGAAGAAGTTATGACGTTCAGAACACATGACCTAAGCAACCAAGTAGTCGATGTCGCGATGAACATAAGCATCGAAATACCCAAAATACCTCATTAATGATTGTCTCACGTAAGATGTCGTGAGGAAACCTAAAGAAATCATTCATAAGTACTGAATGAGTACAAAAACAAAAATCATTTATTTTGCAACAAAAAAATATTAAGGACAAAAAGTGTACAAAATATTAAGGACTAAATGTGTACAAAGTGAGAAATATATTACCATATTAAGTCATTTTTACCGGCTATCCTGAAGTAGCCGGCCGGTTATAAGGACTGAATGTGGACAATTTAACAAGTTGAATGGATAAATGTGGATGAAAAAAACTGAATGACCAAATGTTTACAAATTAAAAAATATATTACCCTTTTAAATCATTATCCCTCGCAGATAGTAGATAGTGAGTATCGATAAAAAAAATAAAAAATAAAAAAATTAAACCCACTATCTCATGGAGACTACAATAAATTATGGCTTTTAGAGATAGGGCCTACACTTGAAAACAAAAATTTTTGTGACTAAGTTTTAAAAGGACAATTTGGTAATTTTCATGTATTAATTGTTATGTTCCATGTGAAATTATCAAACGCCTTAAGGATTATATGATTCATGGTATGATTTAAATTAGGAATATATTATGGTGTGATTATAGTTTCCTTTATTTTATGTATTCTTTGTATTATATATATACTCAATGAAATCCTCCACATGAATTTCTCCACCTTACTTCATGATTACATTTTTACATGTATAAATAGTTTAGAAATTTCGGTCCTAGAACCTCTCGAGTTATTAAAACAACAACAAATTCACAACACACAACAAGCATATACATGCCCACATTACACGAATAATTGCGACTACTTCCCTCTGCCAATGAGCCCAATGGCGTACGACACATGGACACCGAGTGCCACAATCACCAGAACACCCACACCCACATTCACCAGTAACTTCCTGTCTTCGCTCACCTCTCTCCTAGCCACAACCCTCTTTATCTCCTCCACTTTATCACCCAGAAAACCGCCATGACTAACCCCTGTGTCCTTCGATTTTCCCATTCTTCCGTCGGAAACCCTCTTCATCTCCTCCTCTAGTGGTTTTTCTTTTTCTTTTCCTTCGTCAAAATCCATCCTTCCATAAACACCTTTCTGATGGATTTCCCTTTCTTCATCGGGCTTCTCAACAACATTATGCTTTTCTTTCTTAGGAATGCTCGTTGGTAATGATCCAAATATAAGTTCCTCATTCTTTTCCCTTACTTCTGGTGCGGTTTTAAATGGTTCTTTTTTTGATGGTCTAGATGAAGAAGGTGGTATTGGTTGTGGTGGCAAAGTGCTGCCTTTTAAAGGACTTTGAGGCCTGTCTGGTTTCTTCTCAGATTGAAGAGAGGATTCTTTTTGCTTGGATTCTTCTTTAGGTTTTTGTAAAGCTTCTTCTTGCTTTGTTTTTCTAAAGGGTTGTTCTTCAGCTTTAGGGGCAACTCGAGGCCTGTCTGGTTTCTTTGCAGATTCAAAAGCAGTTTCTTTTTGCTTAGATTCTTCTTTAGGTTTTGGTAACGCTTCATCTTGCTGTGTTCTTCTGAAGGGTTGTTCTTCGGCTTTAGGGGCAACTCGAGGTGCGGTGGCAGTGGCGGTGGGGTTGGCGGTGGCGGTGATCTTCCTAGGCATTGTAATTGTCAGAATTCCACCATCAAATCTTGCTCGAATACCTGTCATATCACAATTCTCAGGAACTGGAAAATCTTCCAGAAAGCGAATCCATTTGTTATCTGCAACCAGACGTTCCCCACGAACTCTAACGGTATTAACATCTTCGGTTGTAACCTTGATGTACTCTTTCTGGAAACCTTTAAAAATAACGCATTCAAATAAACTTTGATCAAACTATAAAAATTCATCTCCGAAAAATACATAGAGTTGAAGAATTAGTTATTTACCAGGGAGATAAAGAACAAGAGTGTCATGATCATCTTCTTGTCTCCATTCAGACATGGGCTTGAACTGTTCATGCACACGGCCAACTATCAAGTACCGTTGTGGACGGCTGGGATTAGGTCTACCGCTCCTTGGTCTCATTGCCATTTTCAGAACTGAAATTTACGTTATTAAATTCCAACGTGCTTTTTAATGAGATAGATGTTTTGTATATTGACACAAGGGAAATGGTTGTATATATACATGTTTATGGTGTTGATGGAAGGTTGATTGAAAGCGAGGATTATCTTTGGTTGTGGATGAAGGTATTCCAATGAGTTTGCTTTGTATAGGGGGTAACTCTTCTTGTTCGGCCGGGTGTTCAAATTCTGCATGGAATGCTTGTGGTTTGACCTTTCGTAGAGTTTACTTGACCTAAATCATATAACCCAATACATAATCAAATTCGTTACTTCCATATGATGTCAAGATTATTTATCCAATCCTAATAAAAATTCGAATCCACTCTTAAACCGTAGTTAATTAAATAATGCCCTTCTGCACGGTAGGATTACGACAATAATCCATTCCTAATTGTTATGGAAAATAAAATATTTCATTTGTGAGTATTTAGCAACGTGCATGCCACCTCGCTAATCCGTCATTTGCTAATTAATTTTATAGCAGTGTTAGAAACAAAATAAAAAGTTAGATGATTAATTTTATTCAAATGGTTAAAGGTAAAAACAATTAGATGATGATAATATATTTGAAGTAATCATTATAGCAAAAAATTGGTAATGATTTCAAAAATCTAATTATTTATAACTAAAAATTTGAGATACAAATTAGATGTATTTTTATTATATGTTTCGTGAACTAACTGAAAAACTAGCTGATAATTGAAATGTTAGTTTTTAACTGATAGTTGAAAAATGAGTTGCTAGACGATAAAATATGATATTTGATAAAACTACTGAAAGTTAGATGAAATATGTAAAATAACATAAAAATACATATAGAAGATTGAGTTTATTTTTTAATTAAAAGATATTTGAGAGATTTTTTTAAAGAACTTAATAAACTCGTGAGTGGGTTTTTAAAAAGTTAGTTTATAAACTATTTTTTTGTTTCTCAAACATAACAAAAAAAAATAACATAATAGCTATTTTTCAAAACTTTTTACCACCAAGTAGCCATAAAAATGAAAAATGACCAAAATAGTAACAATTTTCATAAATGACCATTTGCATTTTTTTTTGTGACAAAATGACGTTGTTTTGGACTTCATCGGCTATGAAACTATCCCCGTTGACTGTGAAAAATGAGGTCATTTGTTATTTTTTTTTTAAATAAATGCATGTATTGTCTTGTCATGTTTACTGCTAAAATTAGAGACTATACTACGAAAATCAGAACCTATACTACGAAAATCCGTATATTTTAGAGGTTGTTATCTTATAAGAGGTTCTGTAAAACAAATTATCAAACTATTTATTTGTTTTTTGGAGCAAAAATTTTACTAGGTTTTTCTTTTGATTTCTCTATCAAATTTTCAACCTACCATTTTAGCTCTTGTTTAGATATCATGAGTTTAAACTATTTAGATGAGTATTTTATTATTGTTTGTGTTAATGGTTCATGACAATTAAAACATGGGGAATTGATATATGTTGTCAATTTGTTAGAAACTTTGTTGGTGAAATTCATGTAGATATAAATTCCAAGATTTATATAAATTGATCAAAGAGGGGGCAGGTTTGGATGACATACCTAATAACAATGTGTCTTTTGCAACATCCTAGATTGAAGTATTTTTAAACATATAGCTAATAAGGGTGATGTAAAGCATGTAAAGAATATTATTCAGCAAGTTTCAACTAATGTATACATCTATATTTAGTGGATAATGATCCAGTGGAGGAAACACAACATGTTCAATACAATGTCGCAAATCTATTTGTTATTGGTGGAACCGATCTATCGAAGGAAGAGGGTCTGATAGCAAAAGAGGGAAAAGCTATGCTGAGAACATATCTAACATAAGAGGAAGCAAAAATCAAGCATGTATGCATCTCTCTCCAAATGATCCTTAAAATGTTGGTGGATATGTTTCATATGGAACACCGGTACAACAAAAATTCAATCCACAAGTAGTTTATAAAAAAACAATATATGTACCGACTAATTCAGTATGTCGATCCCGGATATTATGCACCATATCAAATTT
This sequence comes from Lactuca virosa, assembly GCF_052849685.1. Taxonomy (NCBI): domain Eukaryota; kingdom Viridiplantae; phylum Streptophyta; class Magnoliopsida; order Asterales; family Asteraceae; genus Lactuca; species Lactuca virosa. The sequence continues at coordinate 176,654,136 of NC_136426.1, forward strand.
CGGTACGACCATATAAACACTGGTACCACCATATCAAATATCTTTAGCACCATTTCAAAAATCGTGTGTACAACATCAAATATAGGTTGTTCCACGTCAAATGTATGTAGAATGACAAATTCATTATGTAGACTTGGTAAATTATCAAAACTTTGGTGATGTTGATAATGATGCAGGTAACGACGATAATAACAATGGTATCTATCATAATGAAGGTGGCAATGATGATTTTATTGAAACCCGTGAGCTAGAGGAAGAAGTTGCTATAAGCAAATCTAACACAGAAGAAGATGATTTTGCACTTGAATGGTCGATCGTAGTTAACAAGCACACACAAAGGCCATTTTTTGGTATGCAAGATTTACCGGAATGTCCTGAACAAAAATATACAATTGGTCCATCGTATAGCCAAAACCTAATTGATCCCATAAAGGTGTTATAAATTTATAGCGACAAAGAAGTTCTTTATGTGGCACTAGGAGTAAATGTTGGGATATGAGGGTTATTCAAAGGCCACGAAGGCATAACGGAAGCAACAAAACATAAAAATAATAAACTTATAAACCAACCAACGGATATATATGAAACCAATCTAAAGCAACTAAACTAAAGAGAAGGAAAATAATACATACCTTTGTAGACAATTAGAACCTTCTTTGTATTGATTAAATGATGAGTTCTAAGAGCCCAACGAACAGATCCTCTTTCGTAGTCGTACCCAAGGAGCAGATAAGCAACTTCCAACAACACCCTGATCAACGAACACCTTGAACGCGAAGCAGAAAACCGAAAAGCAGCGACGTCGTGTCGTGCCATTCTGATGATCGCGCTGCGACCTACGACATTTCTTAGGATTTCAAGAACGATAGGAGGCTACCGATTTTTAGGCTAGGGTTTGTAAAAAAAACATTGTTAATTTCGGCCTAGGACCCCTCTATTTATAGGGAAAGATTTAAACCCTTAAAGGATAAATATATATAGTCACAAGATAATTATCCATGTCTTTGGTAATTATCTGACTATTAATTTCCTTAATCTAGAACCTTCTAGATCACCAAATTTTATTTAATTAATTAAACTATTAATTAATTAACAAATCATGTCCCTATTATTTTCTCGTGTCATTAGTTGCTTATTTATATCCTTACGTGTATTATTACCAACTGTTGTGATTGTGGGCACCATATCCCAACAGTTCCCACTTACACCGGTCACCAACACTATGTAGTCTAATATTCACTAGTAATAAGTTGAGTATACAATCTAATTAGGGGTGGCAAAAGTAGTCACCAACACTATGTAGTCTAATATTCACTAGTAATAAGTTGAGTATACAATCTAATTAGGGGTGGCAAAAGTCGACACGACACGACACGGAACGAAATTAAGACGAAATCGAAATTCGAATTCGTGTTCGTGTCGTGTTCGTGTTGTGTATAAAAAACCTGACCTCGTGTCGTGTCGTGTTCGTGTTTAAAATTCAACACGATAATAAAACGAAAATAACACAAAATTGATCCGATGACGACACGATATCAACATGGAATTAAACCGACAATAAATCGATAGTAACACAGTATTAAAACGAAAATAACACGGTAATACATAATAATTAATTAATATTATACATAAACTATTAATTATTAATTAAGTAAATATGTATTTAAAACTAAAACATGTGCATTTTTTTGATAAATGAATCCACACCTAAATAATATAAACAATAGATTCCCAAAGACTCCATTAATCCATTCTCTGCTAGAGTCCGACATTCTTAATTTCTTATGCGACTTTTAATACTCTCTACTGCCGTAGGTTTTTGCCTATGTTCAATCGCAAATCTCTGTTCTGCTCAACCTTTATACCAATCAACCCTAATTTTCCAATCTTTTTCAATTGATTGCACTTGTATTTAACCAATCATAAATCACCATTATTGAACCTCCAATCCTCCATGGTTGATCGAAACATGTTAAGTCATGAAGACTTGAAATTGATTCTCAATATTTTTTTGTATCAGTTTATATGTAGAAATCGATTCTTTGTATCTGTTGTAGAAGTTCTTATATGTAGAAATCGATTATTTTTTGTACCAGTTTATCAGTTTATTGGTTCTTATTAGTAATTTTGATTTATCAGTTTATATGTAGAATCGATCTTTGTCATATGTTGTAGAAATCTATATGTAGAAATCGATCTTTATTAGTTTAAGAAGCAATCTTTTGTATCGTTTTATCAGTGTATTGCTTCTTATATGTTGAAATTGTTTTTTATCAGTTTATCAGTTTTATGCTTCTTTTTATATACTTTATATTCCAAATTAATTGTTCTTAAAATGACTCAATTTTATCCTTTTAATCTCAGTATATGGTGATTCCAGTTTTCTAATATTACTGATTGATTCATGTATCTAACTGTATGGTGTATTTTTTATGTTTTAATCATTCTTTGCTTCTAATTTTTATTATTTATTCTTAGCTTCTTGTTAGAATTATTTAATCAGTAGAAGTGTAGAACTGATTTGTATTATCTATTCCCATGTAGGTAATGGTAGCCATGTTCTTGATCAGTATTGAAGTTTGTTGACACATACAATGTTCGAAGCTCGAATTTGTACCAAAGATTGGTTGTTTGGGATTAAAGATAATTGTGTTTTCTTGTTTATTTCTTTTATTTAATGATTAATTTTATTGTGTTGTTTTATGTAATTTTGATTGTTTTATTCGTGTTTAACGTGTTTGAATTAATTTTCGGAAGAACTTATGGATGACATTATGCAATTGGTTGTTTTTTTGTTAATTTTGTCGTGTTATCGTGTTTTCTCATGTTTTTATTGTGTCGTGTTCGTGTTAATGAAAAAAACACGATATCGTGTCGTGTCGTGTTCGGGTTGAGAGAAAATATTGTGTGTCGTGTCGTGTCGTGTTAGGCACAAACACGGAACGACTGCCCGATTTGCCACCCCTAAATCTAATGTACATACCAAACTCATAACTTAAAGTTGTGATATAGCCATAGATAAGTGATCAAATATTCCTTTTTTCTTTGAAATATCTGTATGAATATGATACATAGAAAGATGTCACTCTTAAACGTTCATGATTATGTTTCCCGATAGCGACTTATGTTTACTAAAGACAAACTGCATAATTGATCCATTATCAATTCAGTTTGAGCACGGCCATGCATTTTGATGTCAACACTAAATCATCGAGGGGCACAAAGATATCAACTTCTATTATTTAAGGAAGAATGATCAAATAAACTTTGACTACATAGATCCTACTTATTCCTCATGTCATATCTGCTCAATCTCTTTATAACTGACTTTTACGAACAACAATGGAGAAAAACCAAGACACAATACATTGTAGGATAAAACGTCATACATCTCCATATGAAGAATATATGATATTACCATCAGAAAATTACTTATGATAGAATCCATGAAGTAATATCTAAGTGTAGGTTATTCTAATATCTTAAAATCTCTATTTAAAGTACTCATGAGTATTGGTCGCAATCTTTGCTATGTCCATCTCAATGGTCAATTTACCAATGCTTTATGAGAATCTTGAATCACTAATTAGTCCTAAAAAGTAGGACCGAATGTGAATTTTGAATAAATTAATATTGTGGAAGTTGTTCTAAATATGCAAAAGAGGAACATAGTGATAAACTAATGAAATGACTTATCACCATCAAATATTGAGTTCTCTACTTAATAATCGCCAAATCAGATAAAGACTTTATATTGCTTCAATTCCCACAATAAAAACAAACTAAACTAAGTGTGCTCAAGCCAATCCATTTGCAAATCTAATACCTTTTAACCTTGTATGACTATTATACTTGGTCAATATATTTGGATTCGAAAACGGAATGGCAAGATTCTCTTTAGATATTGCTCAATCGACTATGATGTCTTCACATTCAAGTAACTTATCAAAAGTGATGCTACTTACTGAGTATGTACCATGTGATCTTGTGTGACTTGGGATCCTTACTCAATGTAAACTTACCCTTTAGTCAGAAGAAACCTCAAGAGAACCATCAATGATTGAATCCAAACTAAGGTTACAATGAATTTCTTTTAGTCACATAATTTGTCTTTGCAATCTAGCTAACCAAAATATACTCTAAATTTACTCTTAAATCCACTTAGATGTATTACTTGGTACTCTTTCAAGTTTCTACTTCATCACTTATTAGGAGCACGAACTCTGACTGCTAACATAAACCTCTTTATCAGTATGGAACTTAGCATCAATGTGACTTTTACATTGATCTCTTCCATACTAACAAGATCATTTCTTCTATCCTCTTAGGACACCAATGAATGTTCTTGATCTTAATTCATCGATTCTCGCTAAATGGATCTAACACAACTTTTAATGCTCAAGGCATATGGGTCATTAGATCTGGTACATGTTATGGAATATAATATTGATCCCTTAGCAAAAAGCATGTGGGATTCAACTCGGTTCCTCTAGCTCATAATAGAACTAGGACATTTGTATTTTCCTAATGCCATGTCATGCTTTATAAGCACAAATTCTTTTGCAGTTCTGCATCTCGAGTTTCCTCAAGACTACATGTAATTTGGCCTAGTTTAATGAATCACTCAAATTTATCCCCATAGAATCTAAGCATACACTTATCATTTCTCCCAAGTGCTTTATAGCGAAACAACTCCCAAGCCAAGTTAATATTTTACACTTTGCAAAGTTAGGTCATCGTTTCCTACGAATTGCATATTATTCATATACAGTACAGGGTGACAACAACTCTTCCACTAGTTTCGCCATACTTATAGCTTATGTTTTATTTCTCTAAATTCAAACTTTTAACTTTTACATTAAAACAAATAATCCAAATATGAGATGCTAGTTATAGTCCATAAATGGACTTCTTAATCCTACGCATCTTTTCACAACCAATCTTGGTTTGAATATATGTGTGTTCCTATCCATGCTTGTAATTCGTTGAAGATCGACCAACACTATGATTTTAAGTCCAATTTTTTGGTCAATCCAAGTTTCAAACGTACATGGACCGAATCTCATTTTCCGCATCATTTCTTTCATTTGCGGCTTATAGACCCTTCCACATATTTTGATAGAAGATAGACTTTTATCACAATCTATTAGTGACTTATTTCCCACTAATATAGTTTTTATATATCATGTGCATGACATATTCTATCAGATGTTATGAGGAAAAAGTAGGGGTACGTCAGTTTCCTCAATAGGTATTTCAGTCTCCAATTGGGTGCTAGTGTCAACTTTTGGCTCTTTGTTGGTTAACCCTTGAGTCTTTATCAAGGTCAGTATGGCTCCTATTAGCTTTTTTTGGATATCAACTCTCTCATTCGAAAGACTTCTCTTTAAGCAACAAACTCTTTGTTCTTGGAGGGTTTGTAAAACAAGTACCCAAAAAGTTTAGTTGGGATGTCCAACGAAATAACACAACTTATAGAGTGTCTTATAAACCTTCTCATTAGGTACAAGACCAATGACTCTTGTAACACTTATCCATGGTACAATCCATGAACTATCAGTAAGCGCATTATGACTCGTCATTCACCAAATCAGATAATGATTTGTTTCTCTATCCAATTACATTGCTTGTGGCAGTGTTTTGAGTGGAGATAGTATATCAAATTGTTTCATAATTCCTTAGATGATCATTAAACGTTTTAACTAAGATTCTTACTATCCTTATTGGATATGAGTTTCTTATCTTATTGCCTAGTTGTCTCTTAACTTCATTTTATTACAACTCTAAAAACCTTGAATGCTCCGTACTTATGTTTATTCAGATAAACATGTTCATACATTTGAAGGTAACGAAGTTGCTTTTACCGTGTTATACGGTTAATTTTAATGTGTTCACTTATCTTGTTAAACGAGATTTTCATTTGTAACAAATGGTAAAAATAGGTCAATATTCGTCAGTCAAACCACCGCGAACCCTCTTGTATAGGACCAATTGTATATTATTCTCCACCTTTAAATGCAATTAAAGTCATTATACTCAAATTTGCATTTGAAGAACTCTTTTTTTTCTCCAATAGTTATAAAAAACTAAAGAACAAAACACAATCCACAAAAATAAGTACTATTAATGCGACAAAAATAAAATTGATGCATTGATTATACTTGGGAGAAATTGATGATCAAATTAGATAGAGTATATTCTCACGACTGCGTGGATATAAAGAACATCGAAAACAGAGATCGTACGAAGAAGTTATGTCATTTTTACGGTTGTAAAATCAGTATTTAACTAATTTCCCTGAAAACGAACACCATATCACTTCATTAGGATAGCTATACATTTCGTAAATTTTTTTTCAGCACATTTTTGAACTCGGGCTATAAGATATTATTTGAATATGTATTCAGAATATTTTTAGCTTTAAATTCTAAAACTTTGTAAAAACAGCTGTAGCAGAAAACTATAAAAAAATTATCATAAATGATTGCCAAATCTGCCTAGGATCAGCCCCATTTCCCCTTTCTCTACTCCCTCACTCTACCCTCCATCTCTCTTTGCTTTCCTTGGTATCAGCACATCATCGGTGTGAGCTTTGGCCGCCAGAAAACCGAGGCATCCATCTCCCTCCGTCGATTTCAGCTCCACAAACACCCCATCGTCTCCAGCTGTTCAACCACTACCTCCCCGATACTAGCACCTCCCTTTTTCGTCTCAAAACAGCCGCAAAAAGCATCAATGGTAGGCCACAGGTCGTCGTGTGTTTGATGTGTCAAACCAACAAATAAAAGGGATAAAATGATAACAAATAAACTCAAGTCACTGCTATTATATATATTAAGATAGTATAGAGTAAGCAGGGTCGGTCCACAGAGATACGAGACTTAATTTGTATCCACGTTTTCACACATCACGATAATAGTTGTTAAAACAAGGGGGTTTGTTGACTTAAAATTAAACTTTATTAGTAAACAAATTAAAACTAAAATTCAAGAATTAAAGATATATTTCCGGTTTCAAACCATGTTCAAGCACTATGTTGTAAGATGTAATGTGACTTCAATTTATGTTTCAATCTAGGTTGGTAATTAAGATATTAATAAGCTCTAATATCCAAACTTGACAAAAGTATTCTACTCAAAACATGATCTTTAAGTAGACTTCATTTAGTTGATAAAATCCAAACAAGCTCTTAGATTAGATCACTAAAAGACTTTAAGTTCAAAAAATTATTACCAACAATGTCCAATATTCTTCATAGGCTCGGAAATATGAACATCTAATCTTTGATTACACTAATTTTGGTTCCAATGAAACCAATTCAGTGTTTGTTACCATCTACAAATCATAAAACATATACAAATTTCACAATTTGACTAACAACCATGATATGAACCCTAAGTCATTGATCAAGTGAAAAGAGTACAAATCAAGTATATAATGAAGACCAAATCAAAGATTAATAGATAGAAAACATGAGATTAAGCTCACGTCATAGTCTAACAACAAGTGTTTAAAGATTTAGAACCGGAAATAGAAGGAAAAGTTAGCTACACATGGCTAAATCAAAGCACAAATTCAACAAGTTTAATCTTCAAATAAACTTACAAATTTGAAATCTAAATGTTTCCAAATTTCTAAATGGTGATCTTATGTATGAAAATCACCACTTGGGAAGTCTTGGCGGAAGTTCCCTAAAAAATGGCCAAGAAACCTTTTTAAATCGGAAGTTGAAAAATCACAGAAAATTGTCGGCAACGATTCCACGCCCTCGGAATGAGAAAGTGACTAAAATGTTAAAAGTTCCATTCCATGGGCGTGGAATCGTAAAGGCATAGCATTCCACGACCGTGGAATGCTCTGAATAAATGTCCACTTCCAATTTTTCGTTTTCTTCAATCTTGCTTCGATACTTCTGAAATTCCACATAGAGCCTCCCTCAAACATCGTAAGCATGCCTAAATCCGCAAATGCCCCTGAAACATCCACAAAAATGGTGAAAAGTAGATTGATCGTTGAAAATGTTCCGAAAATGCAAAATGAATGTAAAATTATACTAATGCAATGCAATGATATGAATGAACATGAGATAGATATATGAAAATGTGCAATTTATGCACCTAACACCGTGATCGGAGGAGTTTCGGTGACTGGAAATTGTTTTAGTGGTCCTTTGGGCTTAAAAAGTTGATTTTCAGGTTCTTGACGAGAAGATCTACAAGTATGTGAATTAGGTGTGTCCAAAAAGTCTCCCGCACAAAAGTATAGAAATCGCGAAACGACTCCTGATTTATGAAACAAACACTTTTCATGCTACAAGGGTGAGTTCTACGACCCCTTTTATACTTGTTAAGCTTTCGGGGGAGGATACATGCATTATTCATTTTACGTTAACATTTACATTTTATATTTATGTTGATTTACATTCTCGATAACCTTTACGTTTATTTACGTTCTCGTTAACATTTATGTTTATGTTCACGTTTATTTATGTTCTCGTTAACCTTTACGTTTATATTTATGTTTATGTTATGTTATTTACATTTTCGTAATATTTACGTTTACGTTTAAGTTATATATATACTTGTCACTAAATAGATATCATTTTACGTTATATAGTTTATATATCTTATATAAACTAGTTGTAGCTATATCACTGAAATATAAGTTATATAAACTCATTATAGTTTATATGTTTTATTAAATTTATTAAAAACTAGACATATTTGATATTTCATATAAATTGTAATGCCTAGTTCCCGGTATGAATTTATCTTGCAAATGTTATATTTTTATTGAAGAACTCGGCGAGTTGGAAGCCTCAACTCGTCGAGTAGAAGTTGTCTTAACCGCGGGGTTTTATGAGGCAACTCGACGAGTTGAGGAGCCTCAACTCGGTGAGTTGACCGCTTTGGAGGAAACCCTAATTTTAGGGGTTTTCACCCTATTTAAACACCTTAAGTCCCAAGTGTTGGCCTCATTTCCAGCCTCCGTAGTCCCTAACCCTAATCTCGAAACCCTATAGCCATTTTTGAGTGTGGTGAGCTCTTTGTGAGTGTGTTTTGGTGTGTTGAAACCCTTGGAAGAAAGAGAAGCTTGGTGCAAGGTGGTGATTCAAGTAGGAGCCTTCAAGATCTTGATTCATTACCCCATTTCCATCATATTTCGGGTATAAAGTTCTAATCTTGCTTAATATTTGATTAGATCTCTTTTTGGATTAGTTTTGAGGATTTTAGCCATGTTTTGGTGATTGGTGGGGTTGAAGGACGTCCCAAGTGCTATTCTTCCAGATCCATGGTCCTCTTGAGCTCTTTTGGCATAAAGGTGCCAGCTTTATGGTCTTAAGGGCTATATGCATGCATTAAGTCCATCTTATGGCTTCTTTTGAACATTTGAGCCTCTTCTAATCATATTGAAGGTAAAGTTGGAAACTTTACGTGACTTTGCAGCCTTTAAGGACCAGATTCGGATTATGGAGCTTTGTCTTGATGAAGAAATGCTCATTGTTTAAGCCTTAACCTTTTAAGCTCAGGGTTTGGGTTCTATACCCATTAGGATGGTTCTTAAGGGTAAAGTTGGAAACTTTACCCTTCTAAGACGATATTTTAGTCAAGATCTGAGTGATGGACCTTTTAGTTTCGAGAATGGTGACTTAATTGATTAAGAGGTGTGTTTCTTGAATAACTCGGCGAGTTCGTAGGTGAACTCAGCGAGTTGGGTCGACTTTTCCCGATTCTGGTGGCTAAAGGGGAAACTCGGCGAGTTCATGGGTGAACTCGGTGAGTTGGACCGACTTTTCACGATTCTGTTGATTAATGGGGAAACTCGGCGAGTTGAAGGACAACTCAGTGAGTTGGGTCAACTTGGAGCATTGACTTTGACTTTGACTTTCACCAAGTTTGACCTTTAAGGGGTTTTGAGATATTGATTGGTATCTAAGGGATTGTTTCTGTTTAGGGGTTGAGTAGAGCTAATTTCCGGGGTCGGGATTTATCCGGTTATCATTCAGCATTCGAGGTGAGTTTCCTTACCGGGTTTAGCGGGTCGAAGGCTCCAAGGCCAGCCCATGTTTATATTATGTTTTTAGTATGCTAGTTGTCTCTGTGACTCTTGCATGTGTTGTGTTTTTATGTTTTCCGGGTTAAGGCCCGATGTCGGGCGGGGACTGATGGATATCTGTATGCTATGTATCTTTGTGATTATTGCACGTGTATGTGTTTATTTTGATATATGTTATTGTATGTTGGGCGGGGACCATTTTACCGAGCTCAGCTCGATGCCGGGCGGGGCCCGATGTCGGGCAGGGCCAATGCCGGACGGGGCCCGATGACGGGCGGGGCCCACTATATGTTTATTGTATGATTGGTATGTGGTATTTTGGGGAACTCACTAAGCTTTGTGCTTACGGTTTTCAGTTTATGTTTCAGGTACTTCTGGTTCCAAGGGGCAGAGCTCGGGATGACTGCATCGCACACACCATTGGGATTCTGCACATGATGTTTTACTCAGATTTTATAACAATTGATATATTGGTTTTTATTTGAGATTATTGGATGATATTGGAATTACTATTTTATCTATTATTAAAAACAAAATTTTTGGGACCATATTTTTGGATGTTACATAAATACATGTTATGTAAATTTATTAACATATTTAAGTCATAAGTTTAAAATGAATAAATATGACTACATGTATATATATGGTGAACAAAAGTATAAAATCTATATTTTTGGGTTATAAAATATAATGTTTGGGTTACTTTATAAACAAAATGGTTTATTTAGTATTTATAAAAGAAGGACCATAAAAGTTGTTTTATATATATGTAACATGTATATTTGCTTTATAAATTGTAAGTATGTTTTGTTTTTGTTGATTTCACATTGGTGGAAATATGGTTTGAACATATTTGCTATGTAGAAATTAAATGGGCACTTTGAGTAACCATTTAGTTAGACATGTAATTAATAAGTTAGAATCTTGAGTGAAAGACACTTTTAACCCATGTCTTGCTTGTCAAAACTGTAGACCTCTTGGAGAGGTTAAGGATGGCTTGTGTTCTTGGTTCTTACATCACATTTATGTCATAAAAGGGCCATGCTTTAATCTGTTGAAAGTATGGTGTTTTAGTACATGTAAGGTGGTATATAAAGGAGTGTTAAGATGAAAAACTAGCTAGTTTTTCATCACATATTTCCTTTCTAAAGAACTGCCAAAATTCAAGATTTTCTATGCTATCTCCCCTCTCACGATCTTGCATTTTGTTGCTTGATTTATGTTCTTATAAGTTGCTTCTCCTTAAGACTTATTTGGTATATGCCTTAAGTCTTAAGAAAAACTTATATACAAATGAAGACTAGTATATTTGGTGGTTTATCCTAGCTTGGTGGGCACTTCTAGGGAAGCTCTACTTTGAGTTGTTTTCCATCTTCATCAACTTCCAACCTCCTGAAAGGAATCAAAGTCTTCAAAGGTTGTTGTTTCTTTAACTTCTATGGTTGTTTTAATCTTTCAATGCTTTACAAAATGATCCTTGGTGGATTAAAATGGTTTGAAGTTTATTCTAATTATAGAGTTTCCATTCCCATTTTTAGTGTTTTTTTGGAAAACGTTTTTAAATAAAACCCAATAGTCAATTTGAATATGAAATTCATACATTTAACAAGAATTGTCATTCCACTACATATAGTGTATTCCATCTTCTTAGCTTTCAGTAATAACCAAGTATTTAAATTTGTGTTTTAGCAATGTTTCAAAATGAGTTTCTTACATAATGGTCACCAAGAAAGTTTTGCTAACTAGTTCAGTTACTTACATAACCTTCGAAGAACAAACCAACATAGTTACACCAACATCAAAATTCTGAATATATGTTATGGATCGTTTCAACTATGTTTTTTGGCTATTGGATGTATGGTAAGAAAACTTTGTTCCACATTTTAATTGTTTATTTAAATTTATTAAGTTTGTGATAATTAACTGTTTTCTTTTGCCAAAAAAATGTAGCTTCATACATTCCTCACGTGCATTCTACTTATCATCTTTATAACTAGTGTCCCTTTGAGAGGGTACTACCTACACTCAATGTTCATAGTGGTTGCTATAGAAGGAGACAACCAAACCTTACATATAGAATTTTGTCTAGACGTAACAAATAATGTTGACTATTGTTCCTAGTTCCTGATGAAGCTGAAGGAAACTCTCATGGGCATTAGGGAAGCAGCGCTCATAACCAATATGGATGATGTGATAACTTTTTTCCTGAGTCAGGTATTCCTTGTATTCCCTTGTATTCCCTGGTTCATATCATGGATATTGTTGTAACAGTGTGACTAACGTTATGCACTCTACAGTTGGTCGGAATAGGTCGTTAGATCTTTTGTTTTGGCGGATGTTGACAAAAACGCGTACTCGCAAGTATACGATGTCGTGCAAGTAATATAGTCGTAAGACCGAATATCGAACCGACAATGATCCTATCCTAAGGTAGAGTGAACTAGATAATTGCTTGCAAAAGTGATTGATTTGATGAAACTAAAAAAAAGACTATTAAAATAAAACTAAATTCAACAACATAATAATGAAAACTAAAATAACCGAAAACAAGGAAACAAAAATTCAACGATTTAACAATTATGAGAAAAACAGGATTTAGTTGATTTATACGAGTTCAATGGTTCTTCTAATGCAAATAAACTATCAAACCAATTATATAGAAACAAATAACTTAACACCAACAAAAGTTATCAATTACCTCTCGGTCTCATGATTCGATTTAAAAGCATTCACTCATATCTCTATGTAGTTCGTGATTTTAAAAAGCATTAAGTCCAATGGTTTTGTTAAAAATGCTCTTACACATGTCTATTTTAAGTTTAAGCAAAATAACGAAATCACACATTTAAATTCAAATGATGTCACAAACAAAGTTTCTCTCGAAGTCAATATTGTATGTAAATATTAAATTTAAACCAAACAAATTAACCCTAACTGATATTGATCAAGTGATAGCCAAAAATCAAATTTACTCGTCGAACTTCATATTTTAAAAATAAACACACATTTAAACATGTCATTTGATTTCAACAAAATTGGTTTAAACAAAATCAACTACATTAAAAATTTAAAATTATCATCTCACCCAAGTCAACTAAACCCTAATAAAACTTACTCCATAAAATTAAAACGAAAGACCGTGTAGAAAAACATCATTTTTATTGTCCAACTAGGTGTGAGACTCATGTATTACATGAGTTTATTTAAAAAAAAAATATGAAATTTTAACAATTTAAAAAGTTTGAATTTATAAGAAAAATGAGAAAAATGTTGAATTATTAAAATTAATGAACGTATTGAATACATTACATATATAAACATTTTCTAATAAATACCTTACATATATATTATCATACATATTAAATGTGAAATTTTAATTTAATAAAATGAAAATTACAATAAAATGACAAGTGGAAAATAGAAAATTCAAAAATTCTAGAAAATGTCATGTGTCCAAATGAAAGAGAAGAGAACATGTGACAAAAGGTTTTTCATTTATTAGAGAGGATTCCAAATATCAAAATTAACTAAAGACAGTAAATAGCAAAACTAGTTACGTGGCAAAGAAATTAAGATACGCAGTAAATCATAAACTAATGAAATAAACTAATGAAATAAGATAAAAGAGGAGTCTCCCCTTGTCAATGTAGTCTCTATTTATTTCTTCTCTAAATCGTAAGAGAACTCCTTCTGCCATAGGGTTTTTTTTTTTCGTAGGCTTTTCTTCAATTATTCCTTTATACGTCGTTTTTTCTTTTTGCCGTCATATCCCCCATGAGAGCCCTCATGCTCCTTTAAATAACAACTTATAAAGAACACATAACATAATTGAACCTCTAACTTTAAAAAATTGTGCAGCTTTAACCCCTAGCTTTCAACTTTCAGCATTTACTTTTTTTTTAATCAGCAATCCAACCTCGATTTACACATCGATTATGAGCAGGAAAACGACAGAATCTGCGAAAACTCAAAACCTCAAACTTGTAGATAATTGTGTCTAGTTTCTGGAACATCTTGAATCTCCTAAATCGAAGTCTCGAGGAGTCGGATATGATGAAAACACTGAGACATGGTCAATCTGTCAAACATCTTTTATTCGCCTTTATTTGCTCGTGATGAATTTATCTTCTTTCGAATCCGTCAATTCCATGTCGAAACCATTTGGACATTATAATATGAGTCTAACTCCCTCCGAGACTCGCAGAATAAGTGGTGGGGGCCTAAGAAGCTTAGACAATCTTGTATCCACAAGATAAAATCCATTAATTCCTTACTGATTTTTGAACTTCATAAAAGGAAGTTCAACTCCCACCAAAACCAGTAGACTAGGCGGTGGGGAACCCATGAGACACAGGTTTCACTTGTAATAACAAGCAAAATGATTACCGTTAATTCCGATGCAAAGCACGAGATGCTATATTTTGGATTCCATGTAAAGCAAACCAACTCCCCCCAACCTGTAGAATAGGTGGATGGGAACTCAAGAAACTCGAGTTGCACTTATGATGACAAGTGGTGATGAAAGCGCTCAATTCAAATGGGAAGTACGTGGTGCTATATTTTGGATTCCGTTCAAATAAAACCAACTCCCTCCAACCTGTAGAATAGGTGGAGGGGAACTCAAGAAACTCGAGTTGCACTTGTGATGATAAGTGGTGATGAAAGCCGTCAATTCCTTTAAGAACTTTGGACTTCATAAAAGGAAGCCCAACTCTCATCATCCTATAGAATAAGTGATGAGGAACCCATGCAAGACAGGTCAAAAACCCAACCGAATGGGAACAAAAATACCATCCAGGAAATATTAGATCTATTACACTCATTAACGTAAATTTATCTTTTTAACTCAAGAAATGACGTAAATTGTAAAATCTAGGGACAAAAAAAGCATTTTTAATTCATTTAGCGATCGAAAAACGAGCACTAAACACATCCCCAAACTTTAAGCATTGCTCATCTCGAGCAATAAAAATAGAATAAAAAAATACTCACTGATGGCATGTCATCTCACATGATATGATAATCCAAGAACACATCGTTGACAACTGATCTCTAAGCATAGCTCAAACTTTTTCCTTTCCACGACTCTCACTTCATCACCAACTACCTGGATAGCAAACAAGGGTTGCACACTCGATATATTTATTACAGCAAAACAAAACAAATAAAATGAAATAAGAAACCATGCATAAACAAAACTAAATGAAATTTACAAAAACAGAAATAAAATAAAACCAAAACCAGAACAAAAAAAATAAAAATAAAATAAAAATAAAAATAAACACAAAAACAAAAACAAAAACAAGAAAAAAATGACTAGATCATTCTCCAACTAGCTTAAGGTGAAGCACAGTCACATCCTCTTTTTCTTCTCCAAAATGATGTTTAACTCGTTGCCCATTCACAAGGAATCTTTCTACATCCTTCTCATTTGTTAGCTCCGATGCACCTCCTAGACAAACCTTAGCAATCTTAAAAGGGTCGGACCATCTTAACTTCAGCTTTCTTGAGAATAACTTTAATTTTGAATTGAAAAGTAAAACCAATTGTCCTTCAGAAAATTCCCTTTTCAAGATCTTCTTGTCATGCCATTTCTTAACTTTTTCCTTTTGAATTTTGGCATTCCCATACGCTTGCATCCTAAACTCTTCAAGTTCCACCAACTACTCCATTCTTTTCTTTCCAGCTGCCTTCATTTCTAAATTCAACTCTTTCGAAGCCCAATAAGCTTTGTGCTCCAACTCTAGTGGCAAGTGGCATGCTTTTCCAAACACTAGTTGATATGGGGACGTCCCCAAACTTAATCTATAGGCAGCCCTATAAGCCCATAAAGTGTCATCTAACATTGTTACCCAATATTTTCTTGACCCATTTAAAACTTTGTCAAGAACGGTCTTCAGTTATTTGTTATTGGCTTCAACAAGACCATTCGTATGAGAATGGTAAGTAGTGCCAACTTGATGCTTTATCTTGTACTTAGCTAAGACATCCCCCAACATTCTATTGCAGAAATGAGTACCTTTATCACTAATGATTTCCCTAGGAGCGTTTCTCGCGTCATTTCTCACACATGCTACAGCTTCAACCCGTTTAGAAACGTAATCTACTGTAATATATACTTATTTCCATAAACGTCAAACAAATCCACTTCCACTATATTACTTAGTGGCATATCTTGTCTTCTTCCAATGTTTCCAGCCCTCTGGCATCTGCCACATCTTTTCACAAACTCACATGCATTTTTAAATAGACTTGGCCGATAAAATCCTGAATTAAGGACACGTATTGCAATCTTTTCACCTTGAAAGTGAACTCCATATTCTGAGTTGTGACATTTTTCTAGAATTTGCTTTTGTTCCATTTATGGGATACACCTCCTCCACATATTGTCTAAAAATATGGCATATCCCAAAATAGAACGTAGCATCATACATTAGCTTATTCTTTTGATTCCAACTAAACCCATCAGGAAATACACCACCTACCAAATAATTCACAATGTTATCATACCATGGGTGTTCTCCACTCCCTCTCAAGATCCTCTCATATTTAAAGCTATCTTGAATCACTGGTTGATCATATTTTGTACTTTCACTTTCTAACCTTGAGAGGTGTTCAACAACCACATTCTCAACTCCTTTCGTATCTCGTACCTCTAGATCAAACTCTTGCAACAACAAAATCCACCTGATCAATCTTGCCTTAGCATCTTTTTTTGCCATCAAGTATCTGATTGTTGCATGATCTGTGTATACAATCACTTTTGTACTAATAATATATGATTTGAACTTTTCAAATGAGAATACCACAACTAAGAACTATTTTTCAGTGGTTGTGTAGTTCAATTTAGTGCCATTCATGGTGGTGCTAACATAGTAAATCATGTGGGGTAAATTGGAAAAGATTTTTAGATTCTTGGAAGTATTTTATGAAGTTGCATGCATTTTTTCTGGAAATAAATATTGCACATCAGACTTATACTTTCCTTTGGTTTCCATGGTTGAAAGAACTTTGAGAGAAGAAATAGAAAGTTCGGATAAGTTTATAAAGAATATGGCTTGCAAAATATATTCAAAGTTCTCAAAATATTGGTCTGGGTATAGTCCTAATTTGGTGATGGTTGTGGCATTGGATTCCCTATATAAGATGCAATACGTTGAGTTTACTTACAAAAAACTCTATGGAATCATTTTTTGTGATCCAAGTAATCGTGTTTGGGAGAAGTTACATGATCTCTTTCGTAAATATGTTACTGGACTGCCTTATAGAACATCAACCGTATGAACAAGTGATTCAAGTAAGAGTGTTAACAAAAAGAAGAATGACACGATGCTTAGTAAAAACACGAGAGAAATGTTACAAGTAAGAAAGTATTTTTAGTAATTGTTTATTATTTTTTACTTTAATTCATAAGTTTTTTTGTACTTGTATTAATTAAATTTCTATTTTATATAAGTTCACAGTCTATGAAACTAAGTAGTTTGCTTTGTCTCAAAAATCACAATTGGAGATGTACCTAGATGAGCCAAGAAGTGATATTATTGAAGATGTAAATGTTCTTTCTTTTTGGAAGGCTCACCAAGATCGTTATCCAGAACTTGCTTCCATGGCTCGTGATATTTTAAGCATCCTCGTTTCCACTTTAGCCTCCGAATCACCCTTTAGTGATGGTAGTCGTGTTCTTGATGAATATCGAAGTTCGTTGACACATAAAAATGTTAAAGCTATAATTTGTGCAAAAGATTGAGTGTTTGGGATTTGAGGGAATTTGTTTTCTTGTTTAAACATTTGTATAAAGTGATTAACTAATTTAATATATTTATTATTGTTTGTAGGTGATTAGGAGTTGTGTTTACAAGATCTTACAAAAGATATTATGGAATCGGATAACAAGGGAAATGGTACAAATGAAGCAATATAGTCATAAGTTTCAAGACATTTAGCATTATTTTATGTCATTTTATGTTATTTTTGTCATTTAATTTTTGTTTTTCGTGTTTAAACTTGTTTTTGCGATAACTTATAGATGACATCATGGAAATGTTTTTTTGTTGATTTTTGTCGTGTTGTCGTGTTTTTTGTGTTTTTATTTTTTCGTGTTCGTGTTAACGGAAACTAACACGACATAATGTGAGGTCCGAGTTGAGCAAAATTAATTAATGTTGGGTCGTGTTAGCTTAAAACACAAAGTGATGGCACAATTTGCCACCCTAGCATGCGGTCATGCTCTAGCGACAACACCGTTTAACCTACACAAACTTTTGCCATATGGTTCGAGTGGAGGTCTGATGTATATCAAGTTGCATGCCAAATGTCACATGGGCATCCTCTGTCGCCTCCTTCTAAATGAGAAATATCAAACCTAATGATGGTCGGTTTAACCCATATGTAATGGAATAATTTATGTTTGAACGAAATTAACTATGTTTGGATTTGGAAAGATGAAAAACAATTATTATCATTACTTCTTATTACATACCGTAGATAAAAAAAAATTAGAAATATATAACAACTTTTAAGATATTCCAAGCATCTTCTTGTGCAAAGTCGGCTCCATCACGTTGGATTCTGTACGGCTCCTTAGTCGCCTCCAAAGTTACATCTTCATCTTCACTCGACAATTCGTTGTTGATATTGTGATAAATTTTGTTGAAGATCTTCACCTCCTTTGATAAATCCTTAAACTTCTCCTTCACTTCTTCTTTTGTTCGACATGCTCTACAACTTAATTCGTAGTGAACATATTTGCCAAATGGACCCAAAGTGATCCATACATAAAATATAAGAGACCGATGACAATAATATTATCCTTAATGATAACCAAAACAAAACAATTATGAACTCCTATTATGAAGTACATTAAATGGGTTCATTTTGTAACACCCCGAATTTAGAAGGTCAAGAAAGGGAGGGAAAAACCCCAAGTCAAGAGGTCTACTCGTCGAGTCCAGGGAGGAACTCGACGAGTAGGAGCGAGTTCCGTGTCGCGGATTAAGTGGCCGACTCGACGAGTCGGGGGACTGACTCGGCGAGTATGGCCTGGGTTGGGAAACCCTAATTTCGGGACTTGGTGCCCTATTTAAGCATCATATTCTCATTCCCTCAGCCTCATCTTCAGCCTCCAGACCCCAAACCCTCACCCACGAAACCCTAGTGCATCTAGTGCATCTTGGTAATTAAGTCTTCATCTTGGCTTTTGATTTATTAGATCTCTTTATAGTCCCTTTTATGAAGATTTTGGTCCATGAATGGGTGTTTGTGGGATTTGGACGTCCCCAAGCAAGATCCTTTCAGATCTGAGAGTATTGTGGGCAGTTAAGGCATAAAGGTGGAAGCTTTATGGCATTAGAACTCCCCATGCAAAGTTTAAGAGGTTGTTATGGCCTTTTGAGCAAAAAGGGCCATGTATGGATGTAAAGGAAGTAGCTTTGCGTGTTATTCCGACCCTAGAAGGTTAGATCTGGGTCCTGGATGCTTTGTGCTCGACTAAATCATCTGAATAAATGTGGACATAGAGTGACTCGGCGAGTCAGGCCGTTTCCTTGCCCAAAACCCTTCTGCTAGCAGGTATGAGTTGAGTTAGTAAGGGACTCAGTCAGTCTGGGTTCATAGTGGACCTGAAGATCATCGTACTCGACGAGTTCAAGGAGGAACTCGGCGAGTCCAACGCAATCTCCCTAATTTATGAAGGTGGACTCAACGAGTTCAAAGGAGAGCTAGGTGAGTCAGATGAAGAAGGATCCCAGCGTGTTGAAGGCGTACTCAACGAGTTCAAGGAGGACTCAACGAGTAGGATCGAAGTCCAGAAGTAACCTCTGAATTGTGGGACTCGACGAGTTGATGAGTCAACTCGGCGAGTTGAAGTCAACTCGGAGCGTTGACTTTGACCAAGCCTGACATGGTTTGACTTTTGAGGGTATTGTGGTTTAAGTGTTATTTTGGGTATTAATAGTTCGGGGAGCCGAAGGATCAGCAGTTCAGGAGTCGCCTGATAGCAGTCAGAAGTGTTCAGCTAGTCTTCAGCAGTGCAAGGTGAGTCTCCTCACTGTTTGTATGGGTCTAAGGCACCAATGACAGCCCATTATGTTTATGTTTATGTATAGTAGGAAGACCCAGGGGGTTAGCCCTAGGCACTTATTGTATATGTTTCGGGTTTCGACCTGATGTCGGGCGAGGCCCGAGGAAGGTTAGAATGCTAAAGGTCTTTGTGATTCTTGCATGAGTAGGTATGATAGATTTAGGACCGGGGGTCCGATGTCGGGGTAAGCCCGTATTATGTTAGATTATAGTATGTCTCCGGGTCGGGGGTCCGATGTCGGGGCAATCCTGAGGAAGATTCTTATGTTGTATGTTAGATTATACTCGTTGTCTCTGTGATATTTGTATGTGCCTGGTAGGGAGGTGAGTATGGACGAGGTCCCGTATCTCATCACCAGCTGAGTATGGATGGGGTTCCATATCTCAACATTAGCAGAGTAGGGGCGAGGCCCTTGATAGGAAGGGAGTGACTGTGGGCGGGGGCCCGTATCTCACTATTATCAGGAGTATGGACGGGGTTCCACAATTTCAGTAGCAGGATAGGGGCGAGGCCCTAGTTAGGCGAGGCCTTAGATCAGGGAACAGTTAGAGAGTGTTTATTTATTAGTATGCTATTTGGTTGTATGTATGTGTGTAGCGGGCGAGGCCTGGAGGCAGGCGGGGCCTAAGAGAGACAGATCTGTATACCGCGCTGCGCTCGATGCCAGGCGGGGCCTGATGCCGGGCGGGGCCCGATGTCGGGCAAGGCCCAATGCAGCGGGCGGGGGCCAGTACGTGGTTATGTGTTTATGGTTATGCGTATATGGTATGTGGTAGGTTGGGGAACTCACTAAGTTTCGTGCTTACGGTTTTCAGTTTTGGTTTCAGGTACTTCCGGTAGCGGAGGGAAGAGCTCGAGGTGATCGCATGGCACACACACCAAAGGAGTTTTAGCCTGGGATGTTTACTCTGATAAAACGAACAAGTGTTTTGAAATGATACTCTGTTGTGTTATATAATCCATTACTTATGGTTTTATTAATGTTTTAAAAAGAAATTTTTGGTCATGATTTTTGGGATGTTACACATTTGCTGACATTTTCGAGTTGTATAATTGAATAACCACTAAGGGGTTGCTTGTTTTGTTTCTTACTTGGTCTAGTAAGAGGTAACCTCTTACTCGGTCAACAGCCAAACCGTTTATTTCATCAAAATTTCATCTCTTACTTAGTAGGTTTTTATCCAATCAGCTAAAAAGTATTATTGACCGAGTAAGTTGGAGTGTTATAGCCATTTCACTTATTTTCTATTATATAATTATCTCTTCTTACCGTTTTTTTTACTTTAAATTGTTATTATTAGAAAAATTAAATATGATTTTTAATGTATTATTTAGTTACATGTACGCTTATACAAAATATAAATATTAAATATATTTTAGCGGTTTTATTATGTGTTTAGGTGTTTAATTTTTTAGATTATAACCAAGGTAAATGCATACTATTTTGTAATAAGAAGATAAATCATTTTTTATCTTATGATTTCATATAAAAAATATGTTAAATAAATAAACAAGTATATTGACCAATTTATAAAGTTATAAGAAGTTTATGGATAATGAGAAAATATTATGTTCGTTATATGACATTACGTTTTATATGTTAGTTATATGACATTACGTAATACTATTACGAGGCTTATGGATACTTTCTAGGATGATTCTACTACCGATTTTGGAATACTGACTTAGTTAAAACCTTATAAGAAGATTATGGATAATGAAAAAAATATTATGAAACATAACAATTTATATGTTAATTATGTGACATTACGTAATAGTTTTGATGGTCATAGTTTGCAACTATACTTATACAACATTCATTGTTTTTTTTATCAGTGCACTAGTTGGTACATTTTATTATTTAAAACATAAGGATAAAATGGTCATTTTCATCATTCGTTACCGCCAGTCAAACGCATAATTAAGCAACATGGTTTCAGTCATATGTAGATTTAGGTGTGTTTGTTTTTTCTAAAAAACCACTTCTGACCACTTATTGTTGCGTCGCGCAGCACACTCGTAGCACTTGACCCTTCACAGCTGTTTGTTTTCAGAAGACTTCTGACTTAAAAACTGTTGCGCGTGTGCTGCGTGGCGCAACACTTGACCCTCTGCTTCAAACCTCTTCACACTTTACTTTAACTTATTGCAGCAGTCTGCAAAGGTTAAAAAACAAATAGACTTTTTATTACATGCTGCAACCGTTTGGTCTCTCTCTCTGCTACAGAGGGTTACAGAGGTGGTCCGCAGAGTTCAGACATTTTCGCTTCGAAAAAACAAACGACACCTTAGTCTTTAGACACAGACAGTCTGATCTGACTTAATCAACAACTATCAAATAACTCTTATATCTTATTTATAAGTAAAATCATTCACAAAATTTTCAATAGTGACCTGTCACTTCACAAAGGAGTTGTTATGTCAATTTGACGATAAATATGTACACTTTAACTACCAAATTCAAAGATTTAATAAGAATTATCGTTTCACCAGTGATTTGTCATTTTAGTAAAGATTTGTCAAATCAATTTGACTGCGAAAATATACACTTTGACTACAAAATTCAGACATGTAATAAGAATTGTCACGTCACTGGTAACTTATCATTTCAACCAGGAGTTTTTATGTTAATATGGCTACTTTGGACCTAAAAAAATATGCTCTCACGACAATGTTTTGAAAACTGGACCGTACATTGGACCGGTCGTCTTAGCGGTTGGATGGTTCAACTGGTTTGACTGATTGGACCGGTCCCAAAAAATGATATATATATATATATATATATATATATATATATATATATATATATATATATATATATATATATATATATATATATATTGTCGAACGTATCTCAAAAGAAAAGTCTTACGTGTCGTTTGGTTCGCTGGAATCCATTGGAATTAGAAGCAATTGGAATTTAATTTCATCACTTTCCTTTATTTGGTTCAAGCTTTCAAAAGGAATTGGATTCCTAATTGAGTCAAATTTTTCTTCCAACGAGAGAAAATAAATTCCATCCAAAAACTTAAGGAATTAAAATTCTTTTCAAGTGAGAATGTTGAATGTTACCATAGTACCCATTTTACTTTTAACACTACATATGTAACCCCTCTGTCGCCACCATTACCACTACCCACCACCCACCACCACCACCTGCACCGCCACCCACCATCACCACCACCGGTACCTCTGCTACCACCACCCTCCACCTATTAGCACCGTCACCTCCACCACCATCGACCACTTCCACTGCTACCCACTTTCGCTACAACCACCACCACCGCACATCACCGTCATCATCAACCTCTACACACAACCATTACCACCACTGTGTCACAACTAGCATTCTAGCTAGGAAATTCTGTACTCTTGTAAACATTATCTACTGTAAACTCGTAACCCTAATTCATATTATGCTTGAATTTCAAACTATGGAAACAAATTCAAACCTAGATTCATCAAGTAAAGTTGAAAACCCTAAAAATCCTGGTTTAAGCTCATTATGGACTAGAAATTTCTTATTGGGCCTAATGGGCCAATAAGCCTCCAACTTGACGTTGTTGGGCTTAGAACCTTCAAATGGGCCATAATTGGACCCACATTCATGAAACCTAACCTGTTGGGCCATCATGGGCCTAAAATGGAATGGTGTACCTCTTTTGGGCCTTATTGGACCATAACTAATCAAATTAGCCCTAATGAGCCATAAATCCATCCCCTTAATATCACATTGGGCCATGAACATTCACAAGGACCCAATGGGCCGATAAATACTCTTTGGGCCTTAGAATTTCGAAATGAGGCAAATAATGGCCCAAACTAAGCAACTCTTTTCTTCTAGCCCATGTTTTTGTTGGATTAGTGTCTAAGTCCATAACTATTTTGGTATGTACTTGACCCGATTGTGAGCATGGTCCTTTTGGGTTGCCTTCACACGGGTGACTAGACAGGATGACAGTTGAGGAGAGAGGTTGATTAGGGCATAAATATGATTTATTTATTATATTATATTATTATTATAATAATTTGGAATCATATTATTAATTAGTATTTAATCAGAAATTAATTAGGAATTAATTTCGGGATTAAAGGAATTAATTAAAAGTACAGGGGCTGTTTTGTAATTATTTGATAGTTGAGACTTTGGGCTATTGGATCACCTTTATTAAGGCTTGAACGAAAATCCTAGAAGGATCTAGGAGTTTTCGTCCAAGGGCTTAAGAAAAGGAGTCCATGGACTTGCTTAGGCCCTAAGCTAAGGGATTAGGGTTTCCACCTTGAAACCCTAGCTAGCCTCAAGTATAAATAGCACCCTAAGGCACTAGAATTCGACCACTCCTTGGGAAAACCCTACTATGGACGAATTTTGGAGCTTAGTACTTTTCCTCCTCTCTCTCATATTCATCCTCTCACCCAAAGTGTGTTTGTGAGCCATTAGAGGTACTACACTTGTGGTACTTGCTTTCAAGAGCTAAGGAAATTCAAGGAACTAGTTGTTATTTCTATATAACAACAAAAGGTATGTATTCTATTCTCCTATGTAGATTTCAAAAATTATAGGAGCATTCCAGGTTTCTTTTTGTGTTCATAAAGTTGTATAACTAATAGTGATAACATAGATCCAACTCTAGGGTTGCATGCACACATAAGATTGTTTGTATAAAAACCATCAGTGGTATCAGAGCCATTGGTTTTTGTTTTCAATTAGATTCTATACAAAAGTATGAATTTGACATATTAGGGTTTATAGCCAATAAACCCTAAAGGCATGATTTTCGAAATTAGGGTTCATAAACCCTAAATTTCGAAATTTGGTTAGGGTTTCTCAAATCCTTTCCTTAGCCTCCAAGATTTCGAATTCTAGGGTTATCCAACCCTAGGATTTCGAAATTGGCCTCCTCCCCAAGACTAGATCCTAATTTTTAGGGATCTGGATAATGTCATATCTTGTAATTATCTTTTAAGTGTTTAAATTTGGTAATTAAAGATTTTGAATTATCCCATCCCATAATTTCGAATTTTAGGGGATTTAAGGGATTAGGTTAAATTAAGTGTTTAATTTAATAGATATCCTCCAAGATTTAATAATTCAAATTAATTGTTTAATTATGGATAATTATTAAATCAAATTTTAATATTTAAGATTAAAAGGTTTTAATTTTTCGAAAATGTTTTAAACCTAATTGTTTTGAAAAGTTCAAAACTTGCCCTCAAGTTTTGGAATTTAAAAGTTGATTAAAAGTTTAATTTTGAAATGTTAAATTCTAAAACCCTCGTATTTTGAAAAGTTCAAATTACACCCTTATGGTTTTGTTAAGTTAATTAAAAGTTTAATTAAAAGAGAAAGTTAATAAAACCACCTAGTATTTTAAAAGTGTAAAAAATACACCCTATACTATATATATGTAACATTAAAAGTCTAATATTATATATATGAGTAAAGAGTCAGTCTTACCGTTAGTAGGCCTCATTCACGAAGCTGGTCTATAAGGGGTGTTTAAGGAAATTGCCTATAAAATGGCGATTGAATGGGTATCCACTCTTACCCACCGCACTCTTGACTAGTGGAGGGTCGTTAGCCGAACGGGTAGGATAGGACGAAACATTCCATTATAAGTATAATGAAGTACAAAGTAACTACATGCTCTTACAAATTCCCAAAATTCTAGTTACTTTAGGTAAAATGTGAAATTGTATGCTAATCCATGGAATTACACTTTGTACCCTTGTCGAAACGTTAGTGGAGCGTGTGTGGTTAACCGGCACACTAATTTGGGTTTGGCATTGGTGGCGAAGGGTGGCTCGATGTTTATCATATATCAATGGAGCGTGTGTGGTTAACCGGCACATTGATTAGGTGATAGTATCATTGAGTGCATCACGTAGATTCGTATGGTTATTCACACCTTATTTGTGATCCTCGGCATCCCAGTCACAAATAGAAGGGCATAATCGAGATTAAACATGCCATTGAAAAGTTCAATGAATCTCAAAGGATCTAGGAGTTTCAATTCATTTAAAACTTAAATTTCTTTTTCGTTTTTCATGGTGGAAATTGGTAAATCGTCATTTACCTACCTTCAAATATTCTGCAACTAGATTACGGCATCCCTCTTCTAGGTTGTAGAGTGTTGTGTTGGATCCTAGCCTTAATAACTCATTTGGGTGTTTTATTAAGGACTAAATCAACCTAACTTGAATTTTCTCCCGTTTTGTAGATGTCTAAATCTTACAATGGTCTTCCCAAGTCCCTTGGAACAAGCTTTCCAAATGAAGATGACGTTCCACGATACGATCAAGGAAATGAGAGTCATGCTTCACTTCCTCCACCTCCTCCAATTATTCTCCCTAACCCACAAGTTCAAAGGCTTGAAAAGTTCAAGCTCACTCAAGCCCTATTGGCAAGTAAACACGAAGATGGGAAACCTGTGTGTGCACACGTCTTGGAGATAAAGTCACACATTGACAGGTTAAGGATGTTGGGTGTCGAGATTTCAGGTGAGTTGGCTGTTGACTGGGTTCTTCAGTCACTTCCTGAATCATATATTGAGTTCGTTAGAGAGTACTATATGATGAACCATGACGTGACCCTCATTGATTTGACCTATTTGCTTATAGCTGCTGAATCATCAATGATTTGGCGTGCTGATCAAGCAAATTTGTCTGGTGAATCAAACTCCCAAACTTCAATGGACATTGAAAATGGTGACATTGGAAATCCAGAAAAGGTAAATTCTGAGATTGTTCCTTATGCCATTCCAAAAGAGTCCATTTGCTTCTATTGCCAAGAGAAGGGGCATTGGAGACGAAGCTGCCCTGTTTACCTGAGAGACCTGAGAGATGGGAGAGTCAAGACGTATGGCTCTACTTCAGGTAAAATCTATTAACTAACTCTATAAGTTCCTATTCTTTGATTCTTAATACATGATGTGACAAGATTACATTTTGATGTTTTTGCAGGATCGAAGAAAAGAGAGGAAGCTTAAGGAAGAAGCGTGCTGAATCTGATCATGAAGAAATGGATTTCGATCGCATGGACTCGAGGATCAGATTTTTGAGCTGCTACTCTAGAGTTAGGATAGATTGATAAGAAATATGTAATAACATAGTTTTTCTGTTGAATTGCATTGTAAGGACAAATTTTTCCGCAATAAAATAAGTTTTGATTTTGTCTTATTTATTTATCCTTGCAATGGCGTGTATGAAAAATTGATGTTTGATTGTTTCTATTGTTAGCAATAATGGATTTGATTCTTAATTATGGTATTTGTGGAAATGTCGAGAATTTGCCAAATAAGGGAAGATTCTCATCGTCCAAGTTTCAGTTGGACAGAAACTTGGAGTCATGCAACCTTGTTGCGTGATGAATGAGAAACTTCATATTTGGAAATTAGACTAATTCTTTTACAAAGTGTCAAGAGAAGGACTAGGAGATCGAGTACACTAGGTTGTGCATTGATCAAGTCCACCACGAGAGTGATAAATATATTCGTCATGATTTACTAAAGTTTAGTAAATATGGTTATACTTATAAGATTAAGTATAATTCTGAGTTGTTTGAAAGAGTTTCAATCAATAGCAGAACGAATAAGAAGAATCAAGTAGGCAGAAAGATAAAAGTTTCTCTATTATAAGAAGAAGGGAGAGTACCTTTTATTGTGTTTTATGATAGGTCTTAATGATTAAGAACTATTTCTCAATTGGTCCTCTAAGTGAGTCTTAGTGCATTTGCATGTCTAAGAAGAGGAATCGAGAATTATGGAAATAGTTAAATCAATAAGTCAATCATACTTCGTTCCAATATCAAGTCTTAAGAGTCATACTCCAAGATTGTGACTTGAGTGACACGTCTTTAGTAGGTTTATAACACTCAACAAATGTGGAATTGGAAAAAGTCTTCTTATTCCTGCACATTTGAGATTGGTAAGTTGTGATGTCTTGGATAAGACAAAGACCAACTAGAACCAATTATGTGAAGTGATAGTCTTGATAAAAACTACACTAACTATTGAATATTTGTTTTGTCAAGGAATGTTTCTTGACAAGAGAATCTTATATGTCAAGGAGTCAGTGGGAGTCTTAATGGTCTTGAAAGGTTTCAAGAACAAATCAAGAGTTAAACCTAGTTGATCATCACTAGCACACGACTTGAGGTTTAAAGCCTATCGTGGATGACATACTCTTTTTCTGTGCCATTCCAATTGAGTTAATTATGCATGTGAGTTCTATGAGTTCTCATTTGAATGCATAAAGACAAAGCACCTTGATCAATGGAAAGTACATTGATATGAAAGGGTGAGTTGCTTGGAAGACATGGTGGGCACTCGTGTTACCATGAGGCAAGAAATCAAGATTGAACAAGTTCAGTCCATATGGTTTTGGATTTGTCGCAAACCTTCGTTTTGACAAATTCACATGGATAGGAACACATACATCATAAAATCTAAGTGTCATAAGGTTTTCCTCCTTCATGAAAATGATTGTAAGGAAATGCTTTCACTAAGAGAGATTTTAAGTAGATAGCAATTGTGAAAATTGTATTCTCAAATTCGATTATGATTACGGCATCCCTTTTCATAGTTCGAATTGTGAGATTTGGCAATTGGTCTGAACATTTGGGACTTAGTAACATAAATTCTGAATTGTTTAGACATACATGTGAGCTATCTAAGGCAAAGGTGTATGAGCTTAAAAAGCTTAGATAAAGGCTTATCAAAGCATTAGATATTAGAAATATGAACTTAAGGAATTCAATAAGCATTGTTTTCTGGAAGTTCAATTGTTTTCTGAATAAATGCAAAGCTAGTGGGAGCATAAGTGTTATGCTGGTAAGAAAATAATCATCATGTTAGTGGGAGCATGATTATTATGGTAAGTATTGCAAGTTAGCAATATTGATTATAGAAAACAAAGATTCACTTTGCAAAGTTGCAACGGTTGAAAAGTTGTTTTGCTATAATTAAGGGAGAGAATATTATACTTCGTTTCAAAATTCTAAAGCTTAGATCGAGAAATGTTAAT
Source organism: Lactuca virosa (assembly GCF_052849685.1). Lineage (NCBI taxonomy): Eukaryota > Viridiplantae > Streptophyta > Magnoliopsida > Asterales > Asteraceae > Lactuca > Lactuca virosa. Next base: position 176,683,294 of record NC_136426.1, read on the forward strand.
AAATTTAGTCAAGGATACATAGTGCATTCTCAAAATTCGATTATGATTACGGCATCCCTCTTCATAGGTCGAATTGTGGGAACATGGCACATAAAATATTATGGCAAAAGGATGATAAAGTATCACGTCTTTATGTGAGACATTATGCATCGTGTCTAATACGCTTCGAGTATAGGATCGATTGCATATGCTATAATATTTGACCGTTCTAAAATTTTCCAAATGCCTAGGGCATTAAGAGGAAAAAAGGGACTAGAATCGGTTTTGACTAAAATAATTAAACAACTATCAAAGGACGATCTGAGGTTCACTGAGGATTTGTCGCTTGTGAGTAGTTGGAAGTATAGTACTGGATGGACTATATTGACATTATTATGAATATATAAGATTCTATTAAGAATGAGTTGTCATATGGCAAATATGGAAATATTTCCATTAATGGGAGTTGGATATTAAGAAATATGTTTAGATTAGAAACTTTTATGCGAGAAGGATGTTCAAAGGAATGTACTTTGAATGAGAGACTTCACGTCTATGGAATTGTCTTGTAACAATTTCCGATAGAATACCTTGTAATTTCATTAGCCAGGTCTTGGTGACTTTTGTGTTATGACATTACGAAAGAATCATTGCATAAAATGTTAGAATCTGACATATTCTAAAAGTGGCAAGAATTTGGTATTCTTATACTAAAAGGAAGGATTGGGGATTGTGAAATGAGTTTCATTGGAAAAGGTTTTCAATTGATCTATTTCACAAAGTATTGACCATAGGAAACCAAAGTGTGCATGCTTGGAGAATGGGACAATTGTGGTTATAATTCGAGTAATAAGTTGATTTTCAGAAACAGTAAGCAATGAATAATGAGTAATCAATATGGTGTTTAAATAAAAGTGTTTTTATTTACGCTCAAAAGTTTTTGGGGCCATATAGGATTAATATTATTATTGCGTTTCACTTTGCATGTTTTGACTTCCAGAATAACTGGGTTATTCGAACCTCTACAGTCGGTCATACGTTGGAAGTAGGTATGAAGGAAGACTGTCATGAATATGTCTGCAGATTGTCTAAAGTGTTTAGACATAGCACAAGTTTGCTGCAGAGTTCATGAGTGCTTTGATAAGATTAAAGTATTGGATTAAACCCACGCTCACTTGAATCACTTCATGGATTTATCACGGGTGATTAGTGAGACGATAACATTGTATGTTCTTGAAACCGAGACGTGTGAGTTGTTATTTGTTGGTCGGTTGCACATTGATGATAAGTAAACGCACCAGTAACTTGGTGTTATAAAACTTATTGTTGTGTGTGATTCGATTAGTAGGTGCAAGCAAGCATTTGAGTCGAAGTTTATCCATTCCTTTTACCCAAAGTGGAATAAAAGCGATATCTGTGGGCCCCTCGATGATTTAGTGATGACACCCTAAGCGCTTGGCCAAGCCGGGACTAAGTTGATGTGTTCAGTTGTAGTCTGTTGTCAGTCGTCATGAATCAGAAGTCGGGAAACAATACATAGACAGAGAGAATGATTTAAATCCATGTCTCGTTTCTATACGATATCTTGAGAATGGAGGAATATATAATCCCTTATCTAAAGGACAAGTTACTGATCAGAGTTGACAGCGGCTTTTGAAAGCTACGAATGCTGATCAGGTTCTGAAGTCATACGCAGAATAGTTATTAGACTTATCCAAGTGGGAGACTGTTGGATTAGTGTCTAAGTCCATAACTATTTTGGTATGTACTTGACCCGATTGTGAGCATGGTCCTTTTGGGTTGCCTTCACACGGGTGACTAGACATGATGACAGTTGAGGAGAGAGGTTGATTAGGGCATAAATATGATTTATTTATTATATTATATGATTATTATAATAATTTGGAATCATATTATTAATTAGTATTTAATCAGAAATTAATTAGGAATTAATTTCAGGATTAAAGGAATTAATTAAAAGTACAGGGGCTGTTTTGTAATTATTTGATAGTTGAGACTTTGGGCTATTGGATCAACTTTATTAAGGCTTGAACGAAAATCCTAGAAGGATCTAGGAGTTTTCGTCCAAGGGCTTAAGAAAAGGAGTCCATGGACTTGCTTAGGCCCTAAGCTAAGGGATTAGGGTTTCCACCTTGAAACCCTAGCTAGCCTCAAGTATAAATAGCACCCTAAGGCACTAGAATTCGACCACTCCTTGGGAAAACCCTACTAGGGACGAATTTTGGAGCTTAGTACTTTTCCTCCTCTCTCTCATATTCATCCTCTCACCCAAAGTGTATTTGTGAGCCATTAGAGGTACTACACTTGTGGTACTTGCTTTCAAGAGCTAAGGAAATTCAAGGAACTAGTTGTTATTGCTATATAACAACAAAAGGTATGTATTCTATTATCCTATGTAGATTTCGAAAATTATAGGAGCATTCCAGGTTTCTTTTTGTGTTCATAAAGTTGTATAACTAATAGTGATAACATAGATCCAACTCTAGGGTTGCATGCACACATAGGATTGTTTGTATAAAACCCATCAGTTTTCGGCCCAAACATAAAACAAAAAAAAGAAAAAGAAAAGAAAGGATGAAATGTGGGTTGACATTAGTGGTGCCACCTCATAAATGTACATGGGATATCAATGCACCATTCTCATATCTCCATGCAAGTCAACTCACCTCTCTCTCCCCTTTCCTTTCTATCCTCGGCCGAGACCACAAACCCCCACCACCCTCTTCAATCTTCTCCCCAAACTCTCTCAAATCTTACAAGAACATTTCCTCACTTTCATCACATTTTCGAGATTTACTTAGGTTTCAAGAGGATCTTCACAAGATAATCATCATTCTTGGTAAGCCTTTACACATTCAAGTTTCATAACTCCATCTTCATGATAGATCACAAGATAATCATCATTCTTGGACTATTTTTGATAAATAAACAAAAGATGGGGAAAAAGATGTCATTCACGGTTTCTACAAGGATCAAAAGGTCAAAACAGCTAAAATAAGAGTTTTTATAAATATTAGGCTTTTTAAAGGGCTAAAAATGTAAATTTTAGCCTAATGGGCTAAAATTTGGGCTTTTCGGCTATTTAGGCCCAAAAATGCGAAAAATCAAATTTAAGGGGGCTGAATTGGAAAATTTTCTCAAAACAGGGGCTATAAACGTAAATAACCCTATTTCAGGGGTTAAAATGGCCTTATTTATCAAAAGGGACTAAAAATGCAAAGATTTTGGATTTTGGGTAAAAATTGTAAAAATTGTAAAAATTGCGAAAAGTGTGGATTTAAATGCAAATCTTTTAACTAAGGGGCTGAAACTGTCCAAAATAAAAATTTGGGCTTAAAACATTATTTAATTAAGTGTTTAGGCCAAAAATGTCAAGAAAAATAGTTCAAGGACCTAATATGTCATTTTTCATAAAAAGGGCTAAAAATTGCCAACTTTACCAAAATAAGGGGCTGAATAGGTCAAACTAATATTTTTGGTCAATTATGTTAATAATAAAATACTTGTGTCAAAATATACAAAACTTTATAACTTATGAGTTTAAATAGAAAAATATCTATTTTTATAAATCTATGAATCGTTATAAAACAATTTGGTGATTATTACGACATATCGATTAAACAAGTTCGCAACACTAATACTATACAAAACAAGTAAACATTCTAACTGTTGGGCTTGAAAGATTCTAATCATGCTTATTGGGCCTTCGTGACCCATTAACATGACTTTTGGGCCTAACATAAATAATACATGTTATTGGGCCTCCTATGACCCGATTACATGCTTAAGGGACCCTCAATGGCTTTTACATGCTATTGGGCCTCGGTGGCCCATTAGCATTGCTAGTAAGGTCCAAATAAATCATATGCGAAATAGGCCAACGCGTCTTTCGTATACTCGACAACCTTAAATAACATACGTAATTAGTAGGGCCTAGTAGTCCTCTTCTCCTCGTCTGTTAGGCTTACCTTCTATTCAAGTAAACAAAATCAGGTCGTTAATCAAGGTTAATCAAATTCATTTGGATTAAGTGAGTAAGTGTCGGTCGTAGTCTGTAGTTATAATCAAAGTCTCCTGGAGGGAGAGCGAGAGTTTGTGTATAGATCTATACGGGGGTGACTCCCCCACACCTAAGCTGTTCGCTACAGTTAGACTCGGCCAGTCTAGGGTGACAAAATCTTAAGATCAATTCCGACGTTCACTAGAATGCCAAGACAGACGAACTAGTCATTATCATGCATGGTTATAACGACTCACATAGAGATCCAATACCATCTAAGTAATCATGGGAAATCATATTCATTCGCTGTGACGATATAATAATACAAAACAATCATACTATTTTATCGGAGAACATCGGGTTTTCCGGGGAAACCAATCTTATTCACTTGTACTTTCAATAACTATAATGCAAAACTTCTCATTTATACACGTTTTGAAATCATTCACGCATATACAGGATCATCACAACATTTTCGTGAAAAGTCTTATTACAGAAAATATCAGATTTTCTGGGTTTTACAAACGACATAAACTATTTTACATCAAACATACTTATAAACTCACCAACATTATATATGTTGACCGTTTTCAAAATAACTTGTATTCTCAGGTAACCGTTAGAACGAGGAAGCATCCAGTGTGTTGAAAGTTTCTTTTGTAGTTTCTAATCATCAAACACTTTATATTTTGGGATCATGTAATGTAAACCATGTACTTGATGTAAACAATGCCAATTGTACTATGTAATGTTTGGTGATGAATGTGTTATGTTTCATGTATATTCATTGTGATGATATTTCAATTTAAGTCACGCGAGCCCTCGGACGTTTCCGCCGTCTGGTTCAGGGGTGTGACACACCGCCACAGCCACCCACCACCACCACCAACTTCACCACCACACTACCTTTCACCTCCACCACCACTCATCACCACGGCCATACCATCACTGCCACCATCACCGCCATCACCTCCTCCACCACCACCAACACCTTCACCACCACCGTTACTACCACCATTACCATCTCCACCACTACACCACCCACCACCTCCGCCACTACTCATGACCGCCACCACCACAATTACTACCGCCACCACCGCCATCACCTCCGCCACTACTCACCATCACTTTTGTCGCCATCATCACCACTATTGCCACCGTCAACATCACAACCACCATTACCATCATTTACTAATTTTATAATTTATATAATATAGTTTTACATATAAGTTATAACACAAAGTAAAAATAAGCAAAAAAAAAGGCAATTTTGTCATTTTATATTTTTCCAGTTTCATTTTCTGCCAACCAAACATAATATGGAATTGGATTCAAATTTCATTCCTACTAACCAAACAGAATATGGAATTGGATTGCAATTCCTAATAGATTCCAATTCATTAACATATTCCAATTCCTTCAAAAAACATTATGTGAACCAAACGCACCCTTAGGATTTAAGTTTAACGGAAATACGGATGGTTTAATTTCATATTAAAATGAATTTACATAAAAATTAAAAAGTGATAAAAAAAGTTATATAAGTAAAATAAGATAGAAGTGAGGATGGAAATTTATCCCACGTCGACCAAGGGAAAGAAGAATGGAGGTCTCCCTTCATTATGTAAACTCCTCCCACCATTATGTAATTACATGGGCGTTGTACTCAAACAAAAGGGCCAACAAGGACTAAACTAGTCGTTTCTTTTCAATAGGCATCCAAAGTTTGTAGGTTTTTTAAAGTTTAAAAATTATGAAATCCGGTTTTGACTGGTTAAACTATACTGGTTTTGACCGGTTTTTAATGGTTTGGAAATAGATGTTTTTTTTGGTGGAGCTCCCCTCTATGGGCTCTGCGGAATTGGAGTATTTTCGTAAATTATTCCATCCTCTCATTGTAGAAACGAGTCTTATCTTTCGTCCCCCCATTAGTCCCTTACTCCCTCAACTTCAATTCGATTCTCCACGTCTCAGCATCGACAACAACCCTCGTCAGCATCCCTTTCTTCCGACAGCAACCCTCGTCAGCATCCCTTTCTTCCGACATCGACTTCAACCCCACTGCGGACGACATTTTTTTGGCAACAACAGATGGATCGACATTTCCCCAACATTTTCACCGATGGATACGTCTCCCGGGTAATCCGTTTTCATGTTCTTTAGATTAATGTTTCTCTTTTTCGTGCTGTTTAGTTTAAGATTAAAATGGTATGAATATGCAATTCATAACCTGCAAATAGGCGCAAATGGAACTAAAATGGATTTGAAATGGCGAAGATCCATTCCGCAGAGGGGATAGGTTAATCCGCACATGGGTCTCCGCGGAATGACCTATACCCTCCGCAGAATGACCTAAAATTCCATTTTCCCCTTTTTTTTTTACCCTTTTATATCAATTAATTTCAAAATGAACCCTTTATAGCAATTAATTTGAAAGTACGTTGCTATTTAATTTATAATGTAAATTGATGTGAATGGTATAATTGGGTATTTTTTTAATTTTATAATATAAATGAAAGTACGTTGCTATTTATTGCCTTAACCGAGTTTACTATGTAATTTTAAAACCTTGTTTTTATTTTCAATTACTAACGTTTTATATTAAATTAAATGTATATGTTTTGTAGCACGATGATCTCCATAAAAAGTTGATTTAACTTTATAAGGCGTGATCGGTACGATCATTAAAGACTATTTTCCGCTGCTAAGTCAACCACAACGAGCATTATTTGCAGTTTCACCGTTTGGAAGATTCTTAGGAATGCATGTCCCCAATGGTGACCCCTTACTAGTGCATTTGATGATGTTGCATGAAGTATGGTCTTAAGACGTGTTTGAATCGGGGAGGTTTATGTTTGAGATACTGGGTGTGCAGTTGGATTTTGGTGAAACTGGGTATATTTTGATTAGTGGGTTAAGAGTTGGTCCTTATGTGGATTTACTCCATGACGAAACAGACCGGTCAAATTCAAATCTTCGGGCTCGGTTTTTCCCAAACATTACAGATGCATGTTTGCGGCTTAGAGATTTAGAAGAGTACATTATGTCTCTGAATTATCTGCAACTTCAGGATGAAGATGCGGTAATGCTTATCCAACTTGTTTTTATGTTGAAAGGTCTCCACGGACGGGATGTTAAAACGTGCACTTCCGCAACAGTATACAAGCTTGCTGATAATATATATGATTGGAACATGTATTACATTTAAAAATTGTGTATAAATACAAAAATAATTATTATAAATAAATTGAAAATTGTAAGTTTGCATGGGGTACACATTTCTGGACCTATACTTCGGGGTTGATGTGTGAAATTTTTGAGAAAATAGAAAATTTTAAAATATTTAAGCAGGCCAATCCCAAATTGACGAAAGTACACAAGTATACCGTTCCCGGTTTTATACTTTCGTTTAATGTTAGTTTCTAATGTATTCAAATAGTTATCATACTTTCGTTTTTATACCATAATAACATTATACTTCCGTTTGTACTATATAATACCGTTGTACTTTCATTCATTTTTATACTATAATAGCATCACACTTCCCTTTTTTTCCATAGATATGGATTTTGGAGACGTTCCCAGAGGCAAAACAATATTATGCTCACATGCCGACAAAATTGCCACGAATGAGGTCGTGGAGAAGAAAAACACAATTATCTTGGGTTCAATGTTGTTGAATAATCAACGTATCTGTGGTATGGTTTTTTATATTATAATAATATATAGTTACAAATTCCTTCTTATGTTAAACTAACAATCTGATTTTTGAAGCCTAACAACATCTTGTTGTTGTCGTGGCAAAACGAGATGGAGATCATGGAGCCGTTTTATATTCGCTATGTGAATTGGACTCTTAACCATGAAGAATCTCCCCCACGATAGCAAATTCCACCACCTATTGTTACCTCGCTTCCTCGAAGAAAGAAGTACAATTCGGAAACATCTTCGACTGAAACGACCAAAAATGCTTCTATCTCGCAATAACCTCAAGTAGAAAGAAGTTATATGTCAAGCGACACATCAACAAGGTCGGTAAAGAAGAAGAAGACGAGCACAAAGACATTGATGAAGCGTCTAATAGGCGTTGTGGCTGACTTAACTTCTAAGTAGACCGTGTATTACAAAAAAAGATAAACCACATACAGGGTTTAGTGAGGAGGACATGGTAAATGAAGAGGAAGAAGAAACATTTTACCATGGTACGGACTTGAATTATGATGATACATTTATGCATGGTTTGGAGGGGGAAGTTGGGCCTACAACTACAGGGCAATATGTTGAGCGTCACCAGACATGGTTCAACATCACAAAAAAAAACAGTCACTCTTATTGTTAGGCCGTAGCGAACAGGGGGTCTTTCACGATATCATCGGATGCCGTTCACAGTGGTATTAATCTAATCTAAATTTGGTGTATTTATAAAATATTACGTTGTTGATAATTAATTAACATTTTAATTTTTTAGTTGGACTCCACACCAAAATTGAAGAAAATCACCAAACCAAGGAATAAAAAAAATAGTGGAGTGTCCCAAAAAGCAAATGAAGACATTGGAATGAATGCATTAATGATGTTTCAAATCATCGATTGTTAGACAGTCTTTATGCTGATAGTACGTTGGGTTTTTGGAAAGAATGGAATATGATCTCTTCCAACCTCAACACTACATACAGGCTGCATATACTCCTAGTGGATGTGGAGTTTTGGTCAAGGTTACTTGCAGTTACTGACTCTGGGTGGTTAATTTCTTCGGTAACATTCGTTAAATTTTAACTACTTTTTTAGACGATAGTTTATATAAACAATTGTATCATTTTTATCATAAAATGTACAACATATTGCAATATGGAGTTGCTTGCTCATGGAAAGACGGTCGGCGGACGCAAGGTGGACGATATACCCTTAAGAAATCAATTTGCAACCCAGAAAATCACATTTTTTAGGAATGTAGCAAATGGTGTTGGAGGCTATCCTAAATGGAAGGACGTGGATATGGTTAATTTAGTTATATATATATATATATATATATATATATATATATATATATATATATATATATAATATTACTGAATTTACTATTATTTAATTAATAATTTTTTTTCAGGTTCTATTCCCCATAAATATTGTTGGTGTCGATTGGTTTTTGGCAGTGCTAGATTTAATAACGTGGAACGTAAACATTTATGATTCAGCACAATCTATGAATTTCTTCACAAGGTACAAGATTGGTGGAGAATTCAAAAGTTTTGGGGATAATATTATCTCAAAGCTAGATGTGATTGAGTACTGGAACGATTTCACCAATGGACACATAGACATTGCAATTGTGGACTTTATTGAAGCTATAGACGTGCCACAACAGGAATACATCGAAGATAGAGGGGATTGTGGAGTTTTCATATGCATGTTCATGGAAATGATTGTTTCGGGGGTACCGGTGAAGATTGATAGGCCACGTAGAGATGCGGGATTTATATACAGAAATAAGATGACAAATATTATTTGGGGCACTATATAACTTGATACAAGGAACTTTGTATATATTAATATGAAATACATGTTTTTAGCAATTTTGTTTAATATAAATATGTGTTTTTATTTGTTATTATATTTGTTTCGCGGACTACCAAGTCCCTTCCGCGGACTGCCAAGTCAGTTATGCCGACTGAGAAGTCGTAAATTACATTTCACTATAAAATGACTCGAAAATCTGTATCATTTCATCTAATCTATATCAATGCATCTACTATGTATCTCTTACAATAGGTTCAAAACCATGGACCGCTGAGGAGTGTTTGCTTAAAACTCATGCATATATTAATGTCTACGAGAACAACTTGAATGATACAATGTTTTGGCCCCCTTTAACCAATACATTCAACACTGACGCTCAAACCACCTTAGAAAACCATCGTAACACCCTTGATATAACATCAAAATGGTATGAATTAAAAATGGAAGTTGTGTTATTCAACGATCTTATAAGAACATTGAAGACGAACGTGTGAATGATACTGAGGAAGACATCTTGGAGGCGGATAAAGAGGAATACAAATCCATTAGCAATAGAGAGATTTTCGACTATGAAGCCCCTTGGAATATTTTGAAATATCTCCTGTATTTTTAACTTGTATTGCATTTGTATTGCGTTATTTATATGTACTATGGTTGATTATTTACTGCGTTTGTATTATGTTATTTATCCTTTATTTTTTAAACAGAATGCACAAATAAATATTACGATACATTCAAATAAAAAACATTACAAATAAGGTAAAAACTTTTAAAAAAAACAGTAACATAAACATTACGAATAAAGATATAGAACTGACAAACATTACATAAACCATAACAAATAAAAGAGTCGTCTACATGAAAAAATGTTTATTTTTAATGATATTCCAAATATCGTTATACTCGAACTTATTTCCATCAAACTCGAAAATGTAATATTCGTTCACTTCTTCAAAAAGTTCTTCATCGTCTGCACGAGAGGGTCGCATTTTAGCATAATTGTAGCATCGATTGAACCATGTGACTTTTTTCTTTAAATCCACCCATTTACTAACAATATCGGGTTTTAGCCGTTCTTGTCATTCTCCAACCTCATGGATGAACAAAACTATTAGGCGTGACCATTCATCACCTACAAGGCAATGAGGGGGAGCCATTGCTACTAGACCCTCGTATATGATAATCCAACATCATGTTAGGACCAACACATATGTTGTCTTCCATGGACGTGTACCATTTAACGGATCTGCTGTATTTGACGGATTTGTTGCACTCGAAGATGTTGGTACATTGGATGCCATTTTGTGAAATGATCCCTTTTGTGAATAAAAGATGTGAATTTCATATAGATACAAGCTTTATTGTACAAAAAGATAGGTTATGCGGACTACCAAGTTACTTCCGCAGACTGCCAAGTCAGTTATGCGGACTGACAAGTCAGTTACGCGGACTGACAAGTCAGTTACGTGGACTACCAAGTGAGTTATGCGGACAGACAAGTCAGTTATGCGGACTGCCAAGTTACTTCCGCGGAGTTTAACGGTGTATAAATTGACATTATGAGTTCATATAAAAATATATCCTTTTTCAACTTCATTATGAGTTCATCTTCAAATTTTCAAATTTGCTCCTGCAACGAAGTTGATTGTTACTACTGTGATCCAATCGACCCTTTTGTTACAGCCTCTTCGGAAGGGCCATATATGTCCGATGAAACTATGAAAGAATTGCAATGAGCTAAAAAACAACAAAAACAGGATAAACAATCATCTCGGGATCTCACTGAACGTATTGAATTCATTGCATCATAATGCAAAAAGGCCCAACAATGGATAGATATCAAGAAAAACAAAATCAAAGAGCATGAAAAATGGATCAAAAATACTAAGGGGTCGTTTGATAGTTGCTAACTCAGTTAAAGCTAACTGAGTTAGAAGTTGACTGGGTTAGATGTTCTGACTGAGTTAAATTCTGACTGAAATTTGCTGTTTGATTTTGCATGTGATTGACTATGCAAAATGACTACATTACCCTCAAACAACATTTTTTATAATAATTTTGTTATGATTACCATTTAATTTACAACATTACATGCACATAAATATATAAAAAAAACAATTTAGATAATTAATTGATCTAAAACAGTATTAAATCATTACTATATATATGAAAACCAAAAATTTACATTATAACATTTTATAATCATGTTTTCAATTCCTTTATATTGATCCTTCGTGTCATTGTTTTTTAGTGATATTTATGATCACTGTTACAAAATTCAAGTAATAATAACACCAACTATACACAAGAAACACAATTTATAACATCAGGTTCTCAAGATTTATATGATTACAACCCACTGAATTGTAAAAGAGAATGCTATAAAGATTCTCATTTGTTTGTTTGTATGTGTGCAGTTTCAATTGATAAGCAATAACACATGCTAACAACGATTACTTCCTCCGTTAAGAACATTTTAACTTCAATTTCAAATACAAGCCATGGCACCGACTATCTAATGCTACTTCTTGTATATCCGTCAAAACAAAATATGAATTACAAGATTAAAGATCCTACTGATTCTAACGGGTATGATTCTTTCACAGTTAGAAAAGATGAAGGAAAGCAAATCTGAAGTAAAAAAAAATTTATTTCAATACCTGTGACTATTTTGATGATGCTCGGGTAGGAAATTGCCATTGAAAAATAATGAATGAAAGCAAATCAGAAGTAAAAAATGATTGAAAGTTGTGGAGAAAGAAAAGAACGATTTCAAAATAGTATGGAAAAAGAAAAAACATCACACCTGAAAGAAGGAAGAAGAAGATGGAGTTGTGCCGTGTGCGTCTTCTATTCATTGGTCTTGCGTTGAGATGGGTAGGGCAAAACGGGAATCTTGGAATTTGTTCCCAGTCCTTGGCATTTTAGTTGTGGACCGAGTTAGGAAAAATCAATGGACCGAGTCCTCACTTATTGACCGAGTCCAAGATTTTTAATGTATAACAAACATGCTAAATGACATTTTTGGACTGAGTCAATATTTTGATTCAATCAGAAGCTACATCAAACAGGCCCCAAGAAGATTATCAAAATGACTGAAAAATGGACTGCTGAGAAGGATGCAAAGATGTTAGATCTTAGTCTGCAAAAGGATCGTTTTGAAGATAAAATGAGAATTAGGGATGACTATATAAAATTAGAGAAAGAAAAATATCCAAAGCAGTTCCCAGAAAGTTAATAACTAGTAAAAAAAATGTTGTACGCTTCTTATGTTTTTAGGTTATCTATATGTATTTTTATTGTGTTTTCTATGTAAGTCGTAGTTGTGTTATGTTCATAACAAAAGCTAATTTCCTTGATAGAGTAATCAAAGTACAAAATCAACGTCTTCTGAAACATAACATAATTATAAATACAACATCAATCATTCAAATCAAATGTTGAACAATAGTCTTCTCTTTGTGTCCCTTGCGTACCATGCGTCTCTTGCGTCTCGTGAGTCCTTTGCGTCCAGTGCGTCCCTTGCGTTCCTTTTCCTTTTCTCTTACTACCTGACATGCTAATTTTTTTAGGCTTCTTTTGCTTCATTGGGACCAATGCCAGACAAGTCGATGCATTATGTGTTGTATTATCACATCTACTACACCTTCTTACTATAAGTTCCTCACCTTGTGATGGGATATGATTTTTGTTTTTCGGTCTACCAGCTTGACGTGTATCCATTATCCGGGGTTTAACAACCATCATCTTATTAGGAAGCTCCCAATCATACGGTTCTGGAAGGGGATAAACCGTTTCCTTATACGTACTTCGGTAGTTTCCATTTTATAAGCGTCTATAGCCAGATGTCCAAAGTTAGTTTTTTTTTCAAGTGCTTTAAGACCATTATGACATGACCACAAGGCAAACCGGTTGCTTCCCAATATTTTCATGTATAAGTCTCTTGCCTCAGATCAACTATGCCACAATGTTTGAAATCATGCACTTGATATATTGCATCTGAAACACCTGAAATGGACCATCTTGTCGTATGCTCTTCATTTTTGCTAACTACTTTTTCAGCCCACACTGTTAACACTGTTGAACGTCTCCCTGTAAAGAACATACATATTATTAAATTATTATTCGATCTAATTAAAGTCCAAATTAAATTCATACCTCCATCGATGTGATGCTTGTTACACCATTCCTGTGAAAGACGGCGGAAGAACTCAAGAAGGGGTATTACAGGTATCTTCCTTGCATCTACAGATAAAGCATTCATGGACTCTGCACTGTTGGAGGTCATGTAATCGTACCGTTTAGATGGGAAATACGCTATAGTCCATTTAGCATGTGGAATTTCATTTAGATATGCCGCTACTTGCGGCGTAGTAGAACTAAATCTATACCACAAATTTTCAAATAAAATTTTTTGGAAACTCTCACAAGTCTCCAAAACAAGACTTTTGTTTTATCATTTTCCCAAACCGGTGTACTATGTTTACTAGTAGATAAAAAGCACACAAGTCATGATGAGCATTTGGGAAAACATTTTCAATACTAACCCGAATTGCATCGGCCCTATCAGTTACAAAAGTAAAATCTTGACAATCACCAATGCATTCATACAACTTTTCAAGAAACCATGTCCAAGTAATTCCACTCTCTTTTTTGTATATTTCGTGCGCAACATGCTCTATCTGGTTGTTCCTATCCATAACTACTGCATGCAATATGGTTTCCTTAAAACCCCCCCTTCAAATGGGCACCATCCATAATTATGACTTTACGACAAAAATGTTTAAACGCTCATATCTGCAATATATTTGTATGGAACACATAAAAACTCTACATTTTTTTTACAAATTAGTATATATTAAATAAGAACAAATTTATTGAATTTACCATGCTCCTAATGTCATAAAAAGAACAGTCGAAATGATCTTTAGAATCTGTTTGTATATAGGCCACTGTACCAGGATTATGATTCTTCAAGTTGTGAAAATAAATTGGAAGTTTGGAAAAACATTCTTCAAAGGATCCCAACATCAGTTCTATAGCATATTGTTTTGCATGCCAAACTTGTTTGTAACTTACATTGATTTCTAGCAAAGCATTCAAATCCCTTGATATTTCATTAGGCCTCCAAACCTTCAAACAGTTTTTCCCGTAATCTCATGCAATATAGCACCCATGACATTTTTATTTGTATGCCTGTGATTTGGATGTATTTGTAATGATGAAAATGTGTGCACTTTGTTGAAAGTCCTGATTTCAAATTCATTAGTTGGATCAAGACGTTTTGTATATAAACACCAACTATAGTTCTCAATTTCACAATATAACTCGTCACGGTTTTTGTTAGAATGTTTGGTCTTAAACTGAAACCTTTCTCTCGTTGCTTTAAGACTCAAAGCAAATATTAGTTGTTGTTTGTTATCATATGTTTGACGAACAAGCATATCATCATTTGGACCTAAATTGTGACATGATTCAAGTTCAAGAATCAGATCAGGATATATCATCATTTAAAGTGTGATGTTCATGGATGCCTTTTTTTCCTTCACCGTGGTTCATACCTTGGATCTAAAAAATTATGTCTTCCCGTTATCCACATTTGGAATGTGATATGTCCATGGATAATTTTAGGGAAAAAACATTCACTCAAATGAAGTTTGTATAAAAGAGTTATCAATGTTTAAAGTCAGGGAAAAAAACTAGATTTTCGTAATATGCGAAAATGCGAAATCTACATACATTTTCTTGGTTAATAGATATATTTTCACAATCAACAATGTCAAATCATTGTTTTGGCAAAAAAAAATCACATATGATCAAGATTTTCACAGATGGTCATCTGCAAAAATCATGGCTATTGGATGAATTTTCATTTTTGTGGCTATGTGGTTATAAACATGTTAAAAAATGAATTATAATGATTTCCTCACATAATAATCTTAAAAAACATGAAAAATAATATAATTTATAAATTAGTTATAACGTGCCTAATATAACTTTAATCTTATCTTCCTTAATAAATGAAAATAATTTTGTAACATGTAATTCTTTCCTTCAATTTGCCAAATGTCAATTTGTGGTAATTTACAAATATATAATTTCCACTTGTCATTTACTTCACTTTTTATTTTTCATTTTTGATTTTCCAATATATCATTTTCCATAAATTAAATATATCGTGACAAATTTTAAATTTTAAATTCTAATAAATTACAGTTTAAACCTTCGTATTTAACATTTTGTTATAATTAACCTGATTAGTACACGGACCTAACAACTAAACATGTAATTTTAATTTATTTATTTTTCACATGTTTATTTATTTTTAATTTTTTCTCATAATTTCACTTATTTCAAATTTTAAATACAAATAAACTTCCCTTTTACTTATTTATATTTAACATTTTGTTTTAATCATACGGGTCTCACACCTAGTTTGTTAACAAACCATCTCAAAAGTGAAGCGTAAACTCCAAATTAAAATGCTATAATTTTAAATTTGATTATTAAAAGGTAAGAAAAATAGTTACGTGCTGTTTGTTTTTTGGAAAAAAACCTCTTCAGACCTCTTATTGCTGCGCGGCGCAGCACACGCGCATCACTTGTCATCTCGCAACTGTTTTTTTTCAGAAGTCTTCGGATTAAAAAACCTCTGTGCGTGCTCTTCTTGGCGCAGCACTTGTTTTGCCTCTTCCTACCTCTTCCAACCTCTTCTTTTTTTTTTCTTGATAAAATATTGATTATATATTATTGAAATCTTATTTCACATTTTTTTTCGTTTTTTTTGTTTATTCTTGTTGATTTTTTTTATATTGAATAATAATAATTTGTTGTGAAATATCATTATTTTATGCTAAAATATCTTTATTTTTTGTTAAAATATCATTATTTTTTGCTGAAATATCATAAATTATTGCCGAAATGTCATACATTATTAAATTTTCGGTATTAAAAAACTATATTCGGATTATAAAATCAGTTTATTTTAATTTTTTAATATTTGCAGCAGTATGCAGATGTTAAAAAAACAAACACGCTTGTTATTACAGTCTGCAGCCGTTTGGTCCACCTCTTCTACAGAAAAGGGCTGCAGAGGTGGTTCAGAGACTTTAAGAATTTTTGCTTCAAAAAAACAAAGAACAACTTATTTGTATTATAAAAACACAAAACCAAAACCGAAAAAGAAAATAATTATGTGTCGGCCCAATAAATTGTATAGTGAACGGACTAAACGGCAGAGGCTTAGCGCCAATTCTATAGATGGGCTTGTGGGCATTTGGAACTAGGGTTTCATTAGTTCCTATATAACTACGTTCTTCAAGCAGCATCTAAAAAATCGTTCCTCCTTCCGTTAACGCTTGCAAGTAATTACTGAATTAGTTTCGTGGTTAGATTCTGGTTCGATATTCTTCTATTTGTACCAGTTCACGAATCTATTTTGTGTTTTTGTTTATCTAATCTCCGATCAAGGCAATGATGACCAAAGCAAACATACCATCAAACTCTGAAAGCATTACGCTTTTCTTTGATGATTATATAACGTTCAACTGAGCCATCATTCCGTTTTCAAAATCTCGTAATAATTTCATTGATTAGTACTTTTTTCTTCGTTTAGTTGAATTTCTGGTGTAATGATATGAGAGAGGCAACAAATTAGAGTCTCTGATGTGCTTTTTGGTAGTGTATTCAGTGCTGTACGTTGCCGATAACGATATATAACTGAGATTCTGGCATTTGTCTGTTTTACAAGGCTTATGCATTCAGATGTTCTTACATCTTTATCTATGTATATATTTTATCTTATAAAGTTCTTTCGTTGATTAAAATGCGATTTATGGCAACATTTTAGAGTCGCTGATGCGCTGATTCTATAGCGTTTTTAGTGCTGAACGTTTGCCTAAATGAATCGGAGCAGACTGGTTTGTGTCTCAAGTGTTACTGTTTGCTTGTGCAACCAGATGTTTCTACAATTCTATTAGATAATTTAATTTATACGGTATATAATTAAATAAACGATGTCATCGTATGAAATTCGAAAAAAACCCATTCATTGAAGGTAAAAAAGTTGCATTTGGTAAAGATTTGCATAAACAAAAAAAATATACATTGTTTAAGCTTTTTCAGTGTTCATTGTTGATGATTGTTTTAACAAAATCCATTTTGGGTTTGTAAGATCCTACAAAATAAAAAAAATATTTTAAATATTTAATTTTTTATTAAAAATTTTTAAAACTAAAATGTAAGGATAAAAGACATAAAAAGGTAAAAAAAATTCATTTAAAAAAAAATTAAGTGAAGTTATACGACGATCCTACCTATGATTAGGGGTGTTTCCGGTCTAGTTTTTTCTGTTTATAGGTCATAACGAAGCCAAACTGTTAGTAACGTTTTTTGTCAAGCAAAAAACCGGAAGCTGAACTGTTGAAAATTTTGAACAGAATCAAACCAAACAATTACTAATGGTTTGACTCCGGTTTGGTTTTATGGTTTGGGTTTTTTAGACCTATTTAGTCGAGTCTATTGCACAAGTATAGTAAAAAAACTACATACTAAAGCTATTAGAACAGTTACAATTTTGTCAAATATTATCAAAAAAACTGTAATGTTAAAGTCGTTAAAATCACATTAAAACAGCTAAAATTCTGTCAAATATTATTAAAAAAACTGTAATATTAAATTGTCAAAATCACATTTGATTAGAAGTTAGAGCTCAAATTAAAAATAATAAAACTAAAGGATTTGTTTAGAAAGAAAGAACGAGAATTGGACTGGTTCCGGAGGCGGAACTGCCGCAGGCAAGGTGTTGTGGTGAAGTTGGTGCTGTTGCAGCGCAGGAGTAGGTGTAGTTGTAGTTTTGTAGTTATGCACAATTATTTTGTCTCAGATAGGTGAAAAAGAAGTGATTAGGCAATAGAAACTTCTTATTTTTCTGTGTGGACTGGACTCCTTGATTAGGCAATAGAAACTTCTTATTTTTCAATTGGAGTTAAACTATTATTAGGTTGTGGTAATTAAATGTTGTGGGTTTAAATTTTATTATTTATAAATAAGAATTAATATATAATACAATAAAATATAATTACATATAAAAAATTAAATTATATATATATATCTTACGGTCAGATTTGGTTTTTAGACAGTTTGAAATTTTAAAAACCGTAATCCAAATTGTTCACCATGTTTTGAAAAGTACGAAACCGTAAGCCAAACCATAAAGAAAAATACAAATCGATGACCGGTTTGGCCGGTTTCATAGTTTCAAATCGAGCCACAACCACCCTTACCAACGATCTTACGATTCTATTTGCGATCCTACCTCTAACACAAATTGGATCATGATTTTGACAACAATAAATTTAAAATGACTCGAACTATCGATTTACTTTCATGAAATAAATGAACACTTTTATAAGCAGCTTCATGGTATGAAATTCCAACAAAACTCATTCATTGGAAGTAAAAAAAAAATGCAAAATCATTAAATCATAGGGATCAATCGAAGAATTATGTTTTTACTTATGGAAAAACTGAATCAGAACAAAAAATTCAATAAAATGAAAATACAAACGAGAATTGTAAATGAAAATCAGAGTACAAATTGAACATAAGATATAAATAAGATCTTGTTTTAGTTATTTATCCGGATCGGTACAATTACAGATGTAGAGACAAAGTATTGTGCACGCAATGGCAAAAGCTATAACTAACATATGTACATATTATATTTATAGAGTACTCAGCGGATGCAAAATGTATACTACGATTTCAGCAAACCTACAAAAGTGTCTAGTAAAATACATACACTATTGAAGTATATTGACCTTTGACATTGACATAACATTCACTACTAAGACAACTACCTAAGCTTTGATACATCATAACAAATATAACTCTACAATCCATTAGGACCTCACCTCAAAGCAAGATCTACAATCCTAAGTCCATTAAGTCCTTAATATACCCAAAACTTATGCATGGGATCAAGAACACTCAAACTAATAGCTTTTTCTCATTTAATTAAAAGTCCATGACCACAAGAGTGTCATAATAAGCTCTGAAGTTACCCAAACATCAAGAGAATCCATTAAGGGGCCAAAATCAACCAATAATGACCATAAACATGAATCTCAAAAGAACAAGGTGAAGGTGCAAACTTGTCACACCCCCGGCCACCGACGGAAACGCCGAGGTGCACAGCTTAAATCAGTATTCACAGTTATTGAACATACATTGAACAATACAAATATAATCTTACTCCCTCCGTCCTAAAATTATTTTGTTCAAATTTGACCTTAAATAATTTACTTTTTGTTATATAATTTTTTATGCAAGATATATGAATAGATTGCTTTTTAAATGTATTTTCATTGTTCTAAGTTTCATCAAAAATTATATAGCACAAATAAAATTATTTAGGGTCAAAGTTGACATGGAAAGACTTCAAAAATCAAACGTGGACATTAATTTTGGGACGGAGGGAGTATATTATTACCGAAATATAAATTACATTGACAATGACTATTGTGACATCCCCAAATTCACGGTCATTTTAAAAATTTTATTCATGCTTATTTGAAAATAAGAGTATTCATTTTAAAGAATAATATTGCGGAATTTGTTTAAAGAAAACATGATAAATATATTATCAAAGCCTTTCCGAAGATATGTATTTTGTTTATATTAAAACTTTGGGATGTCATCGTCAATACAAAAACATAAGCATAAACAGACCTTATATTCATTTATACTAGTGATTTACATCTCCTCTTAATCTCTCAGTGTAATTTACCTTCGTATCGACGCCTGTGATACAAATAAACTGAGTGGGTCAGGTTGGGAAACCAGGTGAGTACATAGGTTTTTCAACCCACAATAATAAAGTTATTATGTTTCATCATCACACAATTATCCTAATCACCCATCCTCATTATGTTCGTTATTTCTTAAGGATCTGGCATAAGAATCATCTATCATTCACTCATTCATTCCTAAGGATTGTCCTAAGGGATATGCATGAAGTCCATCGTTGCCAATGTTTGTATAATAGACACTAAGTCCATAACTGCCGATGCTATTTGTTAGACACTAAGTCCATAGCTGCCATGATTTATCTCTTTTTATTGGCAGTATTATTTTAGGGAGTCCACCCACAATACATGTCAATGAGTTTTTAGAGTATATTTGTTGAACATATCGTTCACAACACCTACATGTTGCGAGCCTACTAGTGTTCCACTGGACTGTCTAGAATAGTCTGTGGTTGTCATCTATACTCTGCTAGATGACTAGGCCATTGCTTGGGTCGTCGCTTATCATCATTTTTCACCTCTCATCATTCATCTCATATTTAATCTACCCATCTTTACCCATCATAATTATAGGTATAAAATACGTATACAATTTAAATGGAATAAAATATGTATATTTTGTTCATCCAGCATAAATATCAAGAACACAGACAATATGCACACATAGCACGTAATTTATATTAAATACTTCATATTTATGTGTAAGATGAAAGTAACTATGCAATCATTTGTTAAAGTGATGACTCGAAACTCGGACAGCGCTTCGCTACTAAATATCATCTTTTCCTTCGACGAAACCTAGTATTATTACCACTAGATTTTAGTCTAATATTTATTGTGACTATTTACGAGCGAGATTGTTTTATAAGTGTTAAACAATACTTTTCAACTATTATGTACAGACAGGGGACAGACAGGAAACACCAGAGGGTAGGACCATTTTCGCATTATAGGACTTCTAAAATCAAACAACCCAGGCGGCCCTTCAAACCGGATTCCCCGTACCTTGAGCAGTTAAAAAGATATTATAACAACACTATAATTTATAATGTTTAGCTCATATATTGTTTATAAGTTCCTAATAACGATAATAAATTTGAATATAAATTATACTTAGAGTAGGGTAAGCATAACTCACTTACAGAGGGGTTTGGCCAGGAACCGGGCTTTGCGGGGGCAGAACTTCCGAGCCGAAAAGCTCTTCTTCCCGGAGCCTTCTGGCGCTACGGGACTCGCCTCTTAGAACTTAGGAAGTACTAGGGGATGGGAGGGGTTTAGAGAGAAGTTAGAGAGAGAGAGAGAGAGAGAGAGAGAGAGAGAAAGAAAGTCTAAGGTGTGAAGATTTGAGGGTGCCCTCGCATCCTATTTATAGGGCTGACCTGCGCAGTACGCTGCGCGTACCCGGTACGCTCCGCGTATGAGGGGGCAAGTAGCGAGCTTCGGATGGGGCAAAGTAGAGGCCTCTGGACCGGGCATGCAAGACCGCAGGGCGTAGGGTCATCTACACAGGGTGTACACTTGTACCCTCACATTCAACCTATTCTGACTTCTAAATTCCGTAACATTCGCATATGAGCTCCGTTTTTTACGTTCTTTATATCTACGCGTAGTTAGAGACGTAATCTACAACTTTTGTTTAGACTCTGTCGGCTAATATTGACTTTATTTTTAAAGTTATATTTTATCAGACCTACACAAGTTAAGTCCGTTAAAAATTCATAACTTTGTCATCCGACGTCCATTTTTGTCTGTCTTTATATTGTTGAGCTCCTAATAACGAGATCATCGATTCTCGTTTAGATTGTGTTGGCTAAAAATCGGTCGATCTAAAATTCGAATTCCGGGTTGTACACTGCTGTGCTAAATCTTAGAAAAATCATAACTTCGTCATACGATGTCAGATATGGACGTTCTTTTTGTGAACACTCTCAGTTTAACGTATACTACGACCTTCATTTAGATCGCTAAGGCTAAGAAGTATTTTATCGCAAACTCACTTTTTACGTCACACAGCGTCGTGCCGGTTTTGTCGCGAAACTTCGAACCTAGTGGTCATGCAAATCGCAACTCTCATATCCTTTCAAATGAGTATCTAACTTCATGAACTTCTTGACTATTGGCGGTGCTCAATCTTGCAGCCACTCTTTACAAACTTGATCCTTATTGGAGACTCCTACTTAACTTAAGATAGGTTCGTTACTTCGATTATCGTAATAGACCGATGGGTCATGTTCTAATGACCTCTCGTCATATGATGCAATGCTTAGACTTAGGTCTTTTAGAGTCGAATTCTAGATTGGAATATACCTTCCTTCATATTCTAATGTGATATAATCACATTCTAGCATGTAGCACTTCTATCTACAAGCTTCTTACTTTAACAATGATCGTGATACATCTACTGATCGCTTCGATTATCTTTCCCTTCAATCTTCTGGTTTAAGTTAGATACTACATTGAACTTGGTTCTCTGAACCACATAACACACCCATCTTAGTCGGACTCGATTTGATATGACTATTAGGGTCGGAATAATCATCTCCTTAGTCATTATCGAAACAATGGTAACAACATACATGAACAAAACGGAATCAATTACTAGTGCCTCGGTAACCTTGTGACTTTCCCTGATCCAGGTGAGAGTTCTGTGCTTCCGGTAGTATAGGCCTCTACTACCATGGACACCTACTCATACTCGTCCTAAGTATTGTCTCGCAGTTTTTCCAGGTCACCATAAAAGAATTCACATAGTCATTTAACACATCAGATAACATAACCAAGCTTTATATTATTTCTTGAAACGATTACATAGACGTTCAAGTTCAACCTATACTATGCCTCTAATAGGCTACAACACATGATACTATCCGCATGGCTACTTCATATCTTGATCTTCAAATATAAAGTCCTCACTCCTGATTCCTTGCATTGTCACCTGCTTCATCGAGGATCATCTGGAATGCTCTTGCCTTTGGCTTTGGCGGTGCATTTGGCCTTGCTGCTTCATTTTTCTTCGGGCAGTCCCTAGACTTTCCATACTTGAAACATATCACCTTATCGCCACATTTTACAAAGTGTTTCTTCTTGCACTTATTGCACCATCTTGCTTCTCCTCCTCCTCCTCTAGATTTCGAGAATTTTCTCTTCTTGCTGGACCTTGAAGATCCTTCAAACTCTCTCTTCTTGCCAGCTTCAACCTTGTTGGCGGCTCTACTCTTGAACATCTCCTCGACAGACTTAGCAGCCCAGATAGCCGCCTCAAGAGTAGGTGTCTGGCGTACTGGCACATCATACTCCCATGGTAGTCCCTTCGTATACTTATCGACTTTTGTTAGTTCGTCAGGGACGATGCGCAAAGAAAACTCCATCTTGTCTATGAAAGCATTGGTATACTCGTCAACGGACATGTTGTCCTTCTTCAATGTTAGAAACTAGTTTGCTAGTTCCAACATGTTTTGGGCCGAGTAGAACTTGCATTTAAAGTGGACCAAGAACTCTGACCATGTCAGTTGTAGTTGCTCATTGGGGCTTATGGTCTTCCCCAGAGTGTTCCACCAGCGAAAAACACCACCTCTGAACTGACGTACTGCATATGTGGTTTGTAGCTTGCCCTTGCTACCACATGTAATGAAGGCTAGCTTCATTTCAAAGATCCAGTCCATAACTCCGATGGGATCTTCTTTCCTAGTGAAAGTTGATGGTTTGCAAGTCGTAAAGCCTTATATTTGCATCTATTCCTCTCGATTCCTTCATCTTGGTTATTCCTTCTAACCATTGGAGCTTGACTCACAGTACGACTGTAATTTCCCTTTTCTGACAGCTCTTCATTCAGTTCGGGCTGCACAACAGGCACAATAGGTTCATCCTTATTAAGAAACATTTACCTCATCTCCTCCCTTTGTTCGGCCATCATAGCTCGAATCATTGTCTGGACTCCTGCCATTGTAATTGGCTCGGGTGCAGCTGTTGGTTCACGCTCAATCACTTGTGGCTCAGGCTGACGATTTCCATTAGCATTTCATAATCCGCTGCGAGTTCTCACCATGTAGATCTATACACCAAGTCAGACGTTTGATGTGCAGTGATGAGAATTAAGATAGGGAAAACTTTATTTACGATAGACGTGTAAATCTCCTTATCACTCTGAAAAGTTACATGCCAGTTCTAATACCGTAATTAAACGTTTATAAATCTGAGCACATAAAATTTCTAGATTCGGTCGACAATAGACCATAGATCCAATCAAACGATAACATCATGAGGCATATAAGGCATCTTATAGCATAAATCATTTAGTATATAAAAGCAATTGAGGCATGCATCAAATATTCAAATTTTCAGCTTTGAACAATTAGCCATGCATCAAATATAACAGAAACCAATCCTAGGCTCTGATACCACTGTTGGGTTTTGTATACTACAACATCCTATGGTGCACATACAACCCTAAATGCTTTGGATCTATGTTGTCTCTAATTATACATGCAATATTGTTTCCAAAGCATGAAGCCTACAACTAGCATACAATTGACATAAACAACATATAATTGAGTTATAGAATTACCTCTATGTTGTAGCTTGTAGTTTTGGCCTTTAAGAACTTAGCACCTCAAATGTGACGCCTCAAATGGGTCACAAACACCATGAACAAATGGAGAACTTTTGAGAGAGAGAACATAGAGCACTAAAATTCGGCTATGCTTCTCCAAGAACACATGTACAACCAATTTTAGGCCAAAAGGGTGTCATATATATAGTGTAGGAATCCAAGAGTGATGGGTAAACCCTAATCCATATACTTAGGTTATGATCCATATTTCATATGGGCTAACTCTTCATGGATACTTAGATAAACTTAGCCCATCATGGATCAATAGCCCAAACAGTATATATATATATATATATATATATATATATATATATATATATATATATATATATATATATATATATCACTGATTTACATAATCAGTCTCCGTTAATTTAATTAGTCTCTTTTGATCACTAAATTAATTCCAAATTAATTCTTGATCAATACTAATTAAAATAACATGATTTCATATTAATATATTAGAACTTATAATATATTAATAAATCATAAATAACCTCTTCTCAAAAGTCCATCCACCAAATTGCTCTGGTGAAGGCAACTTGTAACGTCCCGACTCTCAGGTATAATATTTATATATTTATTTTGGGATTGAGTGAGTGACACGACGAGTTGTGTGTCGGACTCGTCGAGTAGGGTTGGTTTGGTCGCGTGGGTTTAATGACCAACTCGACGAGTCAGAGAGCCGACTCGCCGAGTTGGCGCTGGGTGAGGAAACCCTAAATCCCTGGGTTTGTGTCCTATTTATAGGGCCTTAAGCCCTCATTTCCACCTCATTAGCCACCTTACATCCTTGAGAGAAACCCTAATTGTCTACTTGAGCTCGAGAGTGAGAGAGAAGCTAATCTTGTGATTATTAGTGCACCTTTGAAGGAGAAGTGGAGATCATTAAACCTTGGATCAAGAGAAGGCTTTGGATCTAGAGGTTCATCAGGGTTTTGCTTCAGTTGGAGGTTAAAAGATGCTAACCTGATCATTTCCTTATGAGATCTTGGTTTAGGGAGTTTTCTAGGGTTTCTTCCCCATCATTTTTGTGTCATTGAGTCCCTTGAGCATGATTGAAGGTTGAAACCTCAGATCTGGATTGTGGGAGGTCTTGTGAGTCCAAAGACCTGAACTTTATTGAGCTAGAGACAAGATCTTGTGCATCTAACCCTTGTTGGAGCTTGTATTGGCACTATGGAGCAAATATGCCATGCATTGACGTAAAGATCGAATCTTTACATGACATTCGAGCCTTAGGAGACTAGATCTAGAGTTTGGAGTGGTGGATCTGCCTTAGAACGTCTGAATGAGAATACAAACTGAATGGACTCGCCGAGTCAAGGAGCTGACTCGACGAGTCGGCTAGGGTTTTCCCCGATGAGTCAGGACAAGGGAAACCTGGCGAATGGATGAGACAACTCGACAATTTAAGTTGGTTTTTGCGATGTTCTGAGGAACAATGGGGACTCGGCGAGTCAGGTCAACATGGAAGTTGACTCGAGTGTTGACTTTTGTTGTGTGACATCCCCATTTTCACGGCCAGAAAAGACCGATTTTGTTTATGCTTTATAAAAATCAGAGTACTTATTTTGATAAAAAATGTTGCGGAATTTGTTCCCAGTAAAACATGATAAATACGTTATCAAAGCATTTCCGAAGAAATGTGTTTTTTATTCATTTTAAAACATTTGGGATGTTATTGTCAATACATAAACATAAGC
This sequence comes from Lactuca virosa, assembly GCF_052849685.1. Lineage (NCBI taxonomy): Eukaryota > Viridiplantae > Streptophyta > Magnoliopsida > Asterales > Asteraceae > Lactuca > Lactuca virosa. The sequence continues at coordinate 176,709,934 of NC_136426.1, forward strand.
ATAAACATAACTTACATTCATTTACACTAGTGATCTACATCTCTTTAATCTCTCAGTGTAATGTAACTTCATATCGACAACTGTGATACAAATAAGTTTGAGTGGGTCAGGTTGGGAAACCTTGTGAGTACATAGGTTTTTCAACCAAAAATAATATAATTATTATGTTTAATCGTCAAACAATTAACCCAATTACCCATCACCATTATCTTCGTTATTCTTAAGGGTCTACCCTAAGAATTATCTATCCTGCATTCGTTCATTCCGAAGTCCATCACTTCCAGGGTTCATATGACAGACACTAAGTCCATAGCTGCCAATGCTCGTTCGTAAAGCACTAATTCCATAGCTGCTAAAGTTCATTCACCGGGTACTAAATCCATAGCTACCAGTGTTTATCTAATAGGTAATAAATCCATAGCTACCAACGTTTATCTAACAGGTACTAAGTCCATAGCTACCAGCGTTTATCCAATAGCACTAAGTCAATAGCTGCCAATGTTATTTATTAGGCACTAAGTCTATAGCTGCCAATGTTCACTCATATCATCTTTCATCTCTCATCATTCATCTACCCATGTTTTACGCAACATAGTCGTAGATATAAAATACATATACAGTTTAAATTATTTAAAACATGTATAAAATCGTTCATGCAGCATATATAGCAAGTATATAGGTTATATGCACACATAACACGTAATTTATATAAAATACTTCATATCTATGTGTAAGATGAAAGTAACTATGCACTCACTTGATAAGGTGGTGACTCGGTACTCGGACATCGGTTCGTTTACTTTAAAATAATTTCCTTCGACGAAACCTAGTATTATTACCACTAGATTTTAGTCTAATATTTACCGTAACTTATTATTATTATTATTATTATTATTATTATTATTATTATTATTATTATTATTATTATTATATAAGCGTTTAAACAATATTTTCCAACCACTATGTACAGACAGGGGCCAGACATAAAACACCGGAGGGTAGGACCATTTTGGCACATAGCACTTCTGAAATCCAACAACCCTATGCAGCCCTTTAAACCAGATTCCCCGTACCGCGAGTAGTTAAAAAGATATTATAACGACACTTATATAAGTCATAATAATAGCCCAAATATTTATTATAAGTTCCTAATAACAATACTATATTTAAATAAAAGCTATATTTAAAATAGGGTAGGCGTATCTTACCTACGAGGGGGTTTGGCTAGAAGCCGGGCTCTGCAGGGGCAAAACTTCCGAGCCGAAAGCTCTTCGTCTCGGAGCCGTCGAGCGCTCCGGGGCTTTCTTATAGCGCTAGGGGAGTTTTAGGAGGTTTAGAGAGAGAGTAGAGAGAGAAGGGTGGAAGTGTGAAGAAATGAGGGTGGAAGGGGTTGTATATATAGGGTGAAATATGGCTGAAATTGGTGCCACATGTCACCATCTAGTGGCAAACCTTGGGGAGAAAGCAATGACCAAGATTGGGCCACGTCACCCTTTTTGCAGCAGCACCCTGCCGACTTCTAAACCCCGTAACTTTCGCATACGAGCTCCGTTTTCGATGTTCTTTATATCCACACGTAGGTAAAAACAAGATCTACAACTTTCCTTTTTACTCTGTTGGCTAATTCTCGACCGATTTTAAATTTAACAATTGGAGGAGATTATACTGTTAAATGATTGCGTAAAATTCATAACTTCTACATACGGGCTCCGTTTTCGTCTGTCTTTTTATCGTTGCGCTACTAATAATGATATCTTCAACTCTTATTTAGGTTGCGTTGGCCAAAAACTGCTCGATCTAAAATTCGAATTCTGGGCTGTGCACTGCTAGGCCAAATCTTAGAAAAATCATAACTTTCTCATACGAAATCAGATTTGGGCATTCTTTTTATGCACGCTCTCGGTTTAACGTATACTACAACTTTTGTTTAGATAACTAAGGATAAAAAGCACTCTATCTTAAATTCACTATTTACGTCGCGCAGTGTCGTGCATTGCTTGTTCCGTCGCAAAACTTCGACAGGGCATAACTTCTTCGTTATAACTCGGATTTCGGCGTTCTTTATATGTACGGAATCCTTGTAACATATGCTACAACTTTTATTAAGACTATTCCTTCTAAATAATCTTCTATCAAAAAGTCATTTTTGACACTTATTGTCTCTAAATTTACTAGCCCGAATCTGCGGGCGTTACATGTTGACTTTAGGGTTTGGTCAAGGCAGGGATTATGGGGACCATGGAGGGGTAAAATGGTCTTTTACCCATCCCATGAGTTAAAGAGGGACTATCATGAATTTATTTAGAGTTGTGAGCTTTAAATGTTAATTAGAGATGTTTATTACATGTAGGCGGGGGTTAGACTGTTCGAGGGGTATTCAGTTTCCTTGCTTGCTTACGAGGTAAGTCTTCTCACTATACTTACCTAGAGTGGTAACCTTTGTGTGACTGGAGGGTCTTACGTGCTTATATTGAGTCTTGTGATATCTTGCATTATGTCATTGTGATTTATGTTGTGTATTATTCTGAGCTTACTGAGTTAGGACCGGAGGGTCCATCCGAGTTATGGGACCGGAGGATCTTATCTGAGTATAGCCATGAGAGACTAATGAGCTATGTGTGGTATTTTGGGGAACTCACTAAGCTTTGTGCTTACCATGTTATGTGTTATGTGTTTCAGGTACTTCTCAGGATCACGGGAAGGCTCCGGCTTGATTGTACACATCGATTCGAGACTATGTGAATGATTCTGGGATAGTGACATTTTATATGGATTTGTGTTGATACTTGAGACAATTATGTTTTTGAGAAATATATTATGAGTTTTCATTCAAGTACATATTAATTATAGTTTTGGGCTTAGACACCTAATCCAACAGTATCCAACTTGGATAAGTCTAATAACTATTATTGCAAGTACGACTCCACAACCCGACTAGCAATCATAGCTCTTAAAAGCCACTGTCGAACTCTGACCTAGTCAATGACGCATCCATTTGATAAGGGATCATATATTCGTCCATTCTACAATATATCATATAGACTGAGACATGGATTATAATCATTCTCTCTGTCTATATGTTGTTTCCCGATTTTCGGTTTATGATGACTCACTAATTGAAAAAATCAAATCAGTCCAGGTTTGGCCAAGCGCTTGGGGTATCATCACTAAATCATCGAGGGGCCCACAGATATCGCTTTTATCCTTCTAAGGGAAAAAGGATTGGATAAACTTCGACTCAAATTCTTGCTTGTACTTACTCATCAAATCACACACAACAATATGTTTTATAACACCAAGTTACTGGTGCGTTTACATATGTCAATGTGCAACCGAATTGTAAATTACAACTCAGATGCCTTGATTTCAATAATATAAAATATTATCGTCTCACAATCACTCGTGATAAAATCCATGAAGTGATTCAGATGAGAGTGAGTTTAATCCAGTACTCAAATCTTATTATATGAGTACTCATGAACACTGCAGCAAACTTGTGCTATGTCTAAACGCCTCTAGACAATCTACAGACCCATTCATGACAGTCTAGCTTCAATACCTACTTCCAAAGTATGATTGACTGTGGATGGTTTGAATAACCTAGTTATTCGGGAAGTCAAAACATGCAAAGTGAAACATAAGAATAATTGAATCCAATATGGTCTCAGAACTTATGAATATAAATAAAACACCTTTTATTTAATCACCATATTGATTACACATTATTTATTGTATAATGTTTCGATTAATCAACTTAATACTTGAATTAAAACAATAGTTGTCCCATGCTCCAAGCATGCACACTATGTTTACCTATGGTCCTTTCTTTATGAAATAGATCAATTGACAACATTTCAATGATGCTCATTTCACAATTCCAAATCCTTATGATAAATGTAAGAATACAAAATTCTTTCCATTTACTGAAATCTGTTAGATTCTAAACTTATATGCATTGATCCTCTTGTAATGACTATGCACAAAAGTCACAAAGACTTGGCAACAGACATTACAAAGTATTCCAGTGGAGATCAATTTCATGGAAATGAAGTCTCACATTCAAAGTACATTCCTTTGAACATCCTTCTTGCCTTAAGTTTTCTAATCTTACACAGATTTAAAGAATAACTTCCTCTTATGGAAACATTTCCATATACCATTTTTGACTATCACTTCTGAACAAGAGTTAACTCTTCTTAGAATATGTCAATATGGTCCTTCCAAAATTTACACTATACGTCCAACTGTCCATAAGCAACCAATCTTTAGTAAACCTCAGATTGTCCTCGACAATTGCTTAACCATTTTAGTCATATCTCGTTCTAGTCCCTTTTCCCTCTTAATGACCTAGGCATTTGGAAAATTAGAACACATAAATATTATAACATATGTAATCGATCCTATATCCAAAGCATATGGAATACGATTCATAATGTCTCACATAAAGACATGATACTTTACCAGTCTCTTGCTATAATATTTCCACATATAGAATTTCCTTATGTTGAATCATCTCAACATAACATTCATATATGTTCTTGACTAAATTTGATTAAAATCTCAATCTAAACTTTTAGATTTGAAATGAAGTAAATGAAGTATGAATTTCTCTCCCTTAATTATAGCAAAACAACTTTTCAAATCCTGCAACTTTGCGAATTGAAACTTTTGTTTTCTATAATTAACATTGCTAACTCGCAATACTTAACGTAATAATTGTGCTCCCACTAGCATAATAATTACATTCTTATTAGCATAAAACTTATGCTCCCACTAGCTTTGACATGTACTCAGAAATCAACTGGACTTCTAGAAATCAATACTTATTGAATTTCTTACAAAAGTTCAGATTTATGATATAAGATGCTTCGATAAGACTTTATCTTGGCTTCTCAAACTCATACACCTTTCCTTAGATAGCTCACATGTGTGTCTAAACAATTTTAGAGCTTATAAAAATAAGTCTCAAATGTTTAGACCTTTTGCCATTTCTCACAATTCGAACTATAAAGAGGGATGTCGTAATCATAATCGAATTTGAGAATGCAATATCACAATTGCTATCTCTTTAAAATCTAGTTAGTGAAAGCGTTTCCTCACAATCATTTTCATGAATTGGAGAGAAACCTTATGACACTTAGATTTTTATGGTGTATGTGTTCCTATCCATGTGAATTTGTTAAAACCATAATCACAAGACAAGGTTAGTGACAAATCCAAACTCATATGGTCTGAACTTGTTCAATCTTAATTTCTTGCCACTTGGTAGCACAAGGTCCTACCATTACTTCCATGTTGTTATGCAAACAATTGAGAACTCATAGAATTCACATGCATAGTCAATTTCAACTGGAATGGGCATAGAAACAAGAATATGTCAACACGATAGGTTATAAACCTCAAGTCGTGTGCTAGTGATTAACAATAGGTTTACTCTTGATTAGTTCTTGAAACTTTTCAAGATCTTTAAGACTCGCACTGACCTCTTGACATATAAGATTCTCTTTGTCAAGAAACATTACTTGACAAACAAATACTCAAGAGTTAGTGCGGATTCTTATCAAGGCAAACACTTCACACAATTGGTCTTAGTTGGTCTTTGTCTTATCCAAGACACCACAACTTACCAATTTCAAATGTACAAGAGTAAGAAACATTTTACTCTACATTTGATAAGTGTTATAAACCTTTCTTAAGATGATGTCACTTAAGGCTCGATCTTGTAGTGTGACTCTAAGACTCGATTTTGGAACGAAGTATGATTTATCTTCTTGATTTAACCATTTCAACAATTTATGATTCCTCTTCTTGGTCACACAAATGCACCAAGGTGTCCTTAGAGGATAAATTGTGATATGGTTTCATAATTACTAAGATAATCATAAAACACGATACTCAAGTACTCTCCCTTCTTTTCAGATTGGAGAAACTTTTATCTTTTTGCCTAATTTGATTCTTCTTATTCGTTCAGCTATACATTGAAACTTTTCCAATGGTTCAGAATTACACTTAATCTTGTAAGTATAACCATATTTACTAAACTTTAGTAAATCATAACGAATAGTCTTGTCGTTCTTTATGGTGGTCCTGACCAGCACACAACCAAGTGTACCCGATCCCCTAGTTCTTCACTTGACTCACATATACATGTGAACAAGGAATTAGTCTTAATTTCCCAAAGATGAAGTTCTCATTAATCACACAATACAAGTTGCATGATTCCAAGTTTCTATCCAACTGAAACTTGGGTGATGAGAATCTTTCCTTATTTGGTAAATTATGACACTACCACAAACGAAAGAATCAAATCCATTTTCCAATATTGCTATCAATGGAAACATATAAGCAACAATTTTCACAAATGTCATTGTAAGGAAACTTAAAATAAGATAAATTTCAAAAAATTTCTTTATATATAAAAATTAAGGAAAATTTATCCTTACAATGCAATTACATATGAAAACTATGTTGTTATCTATTCCTAAGCAATCTATCATAACTCTTAAACAACAGCTCAAAATTTTGATCATCGAACCATGCGATCGAAATCCATCTTTTCACGATCAGAATCAGCTTACTCTTCCTTTAATCTTCCTTTCATTCCTTTGATCCTACAAAACATCAAAATGGAATTACATTACATCATGTATTAAGAATCTCCAAATAGGAACTTAATAGAGTTAGATAGTGGACTTATCTGAAGCAGAGTCAAGCTTTTTGACTTTACCATCCTTGCGATCTTTCAGGTAAATATGGCAGCTTCGCAACCAATGCCCCATCTCTTGGCAATAGAAACATATGGACTCTTTGGGAATGGTACACATGACTATCTCATACTTAGCCTTTCTCTTTACCATTTGGTCAAATGACTTGACCATGGCCGATCCCTTTTCCATTGGGAAGAGAAAGCTTTTCTTGACTTCCAATGTTGCCTTTGTCAATGTCCATGGAAGTTTGGGGAGTAGATCTTCCAATCAAATTTGCTTTACCAGTGCGTCAAATCATTGCTGATTCAACAAGCAAATAGGTAAGATCGATAAGGGTCATGTCATGGTCTGTCATATAGTAGTCCTTAATGAACCCACTATATGACTTAGGGAGTGACTGAAGAACCAAGTCAACAACTAGCTTCCTTGAGACATCGACTCCTAACATTCCCAACCTGTCAATGTGTGACTTCATCTCCAAGACATGTGCACACACAAAACTTCCATCTTGGTGTTTGCTAGCCAATAGGGCTTGAGTGACCTTGAACTTTTCAAAGTCTTTGAACTTGTAGGCCAGGGAGAATTATTGGAGGAGGTGGAGGAAGTGAAGTTCCACTACAGCACGAAGAAGGGATTAATCTTTCACCTTGATCGTCTTGTGGAATATCATCTTTATGAATAATTTTTTTTCAAAAGGATAAGGTAGACCATAGTTGTCTGAACTAGTCATCTACAAGGGAGAAATTCAAGTTATTTGATTTAAGTCCTTAATATAACACCCAAAATGAAATATTAAGGCTAGGACCCAACACAATATTTTACAATTCGGAAGAGGGATGCCGTAATCCAATTGCAAAATATTTGAAGGTAGGTAAATGACGATTTACCAATTTCCACAATGAAAAACGAAAATGAACATTAAGTTTTAAATGGATTGAAATTCCTAGATCTTTTGAGATTCATTGAACTTTTCAATGACATGTTTAATCTTGATTATGCCCTTCAAGTTTGTGATTGAGATACTGAGGATCACAAACAAGGTGTGAATAACCGTGCAAATTAGTTTGGTACTCTCGATGTCATTTATCACCTAATAAATGTGTTGGTGAACCACATACGCTCCATTGATCTATAACAAACATCGAGCTACCCTTTGCCACCCTTATTAGTCCAAGTTAGTGTGTCGGTTAACCACACACGCTCCACTAACGACTTGGCAAGGTGCAAATGCAATTTCATGGATTAGCATCAAATTCACATTTTCCTAAGTAACTAAGATCGGGAATTTGTAAGACATTTAGTTACTTAAAATATTCATTATACTTTTAATGAGAATGCCCTATCCTACCCGTTCGGCTAACGACCCTCCACCAGTCAAGGAAGCGGTGGGTGAGAGTGAACACCCATTAAACCACCATTTTATAGGCAATAACCTTATACCCCCCTTATAGACCGGCTTCGTGAATGAGACCTACTAACGGTAAGACTGACTTGTCTTATACATATATACAATAATTAAACTTTTACTATTATAATAGTATAAGGGTGTATTTTAAACTTTTAAAATACTTGATGGTTTAATTCTTATTAATAAATTACACTCTTAATTTAATTAAACTTAAACCATGTCATTATGGATTTATTAATCTCTTTTAATTAAACATTTTAATTAATTTAATAAAGTCCATAAGGTGTAATTTGAACTATTCAAAACATCAATGTTCTAAATAAAAAATTCAAAATTAAAACTATTTAATTTATTTTTTTTAATTTATGAACCCAAGAGTTATACCTTTTTAATTACAAGAGTTTCTTAATTTGAGACTTTTCAAATACCAAAACTTGAGGGCAAGTTTTGTAACTCTTGAAAACTTTTGGTTTTCCATAACTTATGAGTTAATATGGTTTTTATGAAAAACTTTTCATGTTCCATTACTTGAGGACAAGTTATGGAGGACTTTAAAAAACATTTAAGATCAAATTTACCAAGCAAAATTATCATATAATTTTCATGATCTAAATTAACTTATAAGGCAAGACAATTCATATCAACAATTTACAAGAAATTAGAGTATCATATAAACTAATACAAATCTTGAAATTTTGACAATTATCTTTTAATTGGACAAGGATAATCACTACCATATTCGAAAAAAGAGATCTTATGATACAAAACAGTTTGTGGTAGTGATCCCAATCCAATCCAGGCCAAAAATCCCGAAAATCTGCCAACATACTGTCCGACTCGTCGAGTCGGTTCATGGACTCGGCGAGTCCAGTCTGTCAGAATGCAGAAATTCAATTTTTTAGCTTTGAACAATTATCCATGCATCAAATATAGCAGAAACCAATCCTAGGCTCTGATACCACTGTTGGGTTTTGTATACTACAACATCCTATGGTGCATATACAACCCTAAATGCTTTGGATCTATGTTTTCTCTAATTATACATGCAATATTGTTTCCAAAGCATGAAGCCTACAACTAGCATACAATTGATATAAACAACATAGAATTGAGTTATAGAATTACCTCTATGTTGTAGCTTGTAGTTTTGGCCTTTAAGAACTTAGCACCTCAAATGTGATGCCTCAAATGGTTCACAAACACCATGAACAAATGGATGACTTTTAGGAGAGAGAATATGGAGCACTAAAATTCGGCTATGCTTCTCCAAGAACATATGCACAACCAATTTTAGGCCAAAGGGGTGTCATATATATAGTGTAGGAATCCAAGAGTGATGGGTAAACCCTAATCCATACACTTGGGTTATGATCCATATTTCATGTGGGCTAACTCTTCATAGATACTTACATAAACTTAGGCCATCATGGATCAATAGCCCAAACAATATATATATATATATATATATATATATATATATATATATATATATATATATATATATATATATCACTGATTTACATAATCATTCCCCGTTAATTTAATTAGTCTCTTTTGATCACTAAATTTATTATTGATCAATACTAATTAAATAACATGATTTCATATTAATATATTAGAACTTATAATATATTAATAAGTCATAAATAACCTCTTCTCAAAAGTTCATCCTATTAAATTGCTCTGGTGAAGGCAACCCAAATGGAACATGCTACTCTCGGGTCAAGTACATACCAATTATAATTATGGGCTTAGACACCTAATCCTACATGGACTTCATCACGAAGTTACCTCGGACGACGCGTGAGGTTGACGTGATATGGGTCATTGTGGATCGATTGACCAAGAGTGCCCATTTCATTCCGATCCAGGAGAGTATTTCGGCCGAGAAGCTGGCCGACATCTACATCAGGGAGGTAGTAGATTGGCAGGGGGTGCCGGTTTCTGTGATTTCTGACAGAGATGTGAGGTTAATTTCCAGATTCTGGAAGAAATTTCATGATGAGTTGGGTACTCGTCTGCACTTCAGCACGACTTTCCATCCGCAGACGGATGGTCAGAGCGAGCGAACCATTCAGACCTTGGAGGATATGCTGCGGGCGTGTGTTCTAGAATTCGGCGGTAGCTAGGATACCTACCTTCCCTTGGTAGAGTTTTCCTACAATAATAGCTACCACGCCAACATCGATCGACCTCCCTTCGAGCTACTTTATGGGAGGAAGTGCATTACCCCAATATGTTGGGTTGAGGTCAGTCAGAGGGTCATGGGGAGTACCGAGGTGGTACTCAAGACTACGGAGTTGATCCAGCAGGGCAGGAGCAGGCTATAGACAGCGCAGAGTCGGCAGAAAAGCTATGCCGACAAGCGCCGATCGGACCTAGAGTTCCAGGTGGGAGATATGGTTCTCTTGAAGGTGTCACCGTGGAAGGGTGTCATCCGGTTCAGGAAGCGGGGCAAGCTGGACCCACGTACATCAGTCCGTTTAGGGTTTAGGCCCGGGTGGGCCGGGTTGCGTATCGGCTGGATATGCCATCCGAGCTGAGTCAGATCCATATCACATTCCATGTATCTCAGTTGCGGAAGTGCTTAGTAGATGATTCCGCAATCGTGCCTTTGGAGGATATTCAGGTGGACGATCGCCTGAACTACATTGAGAGACCGGTGGTGATCTTAGACCAGAAGGTGAAAACCTTGAGGAACAAGGTTGTACAGATGAGAGAGCACTATCCGGAGTTATTCGGGACAACAGACTTCAAGGATGAAGTCTGAGACAAGCGGGGGAGAGTTGTAACGCCTGGTTTCCGGTATGTAATTAAACTTATAAATCATTCATTTTTACAGAGCTACTCGATGAGTTGGAAGCCCAAACTCGTCGAGTAGAAAGGACTTGGACCACGGGTTTTGGAAAAACCTACTCGACGAGTTGAGAGGCCTCAACTCGATGAGTATGTTGGGTTAAATGAAAACCTAATTTCGGGGTTTTGCACCCTATTTAAACATCTTAATCCCATTATCTGGTCTCATATCCAGCCTCCATTGTCCTAAACCCTAGCCTTGAAACCCTAATGCATTTGTGAGAAGTTTGGAGCTAACTTTGTGTATTCTTGGTGGTTTGGAGAAGAAGAAGCTTGAAGAAGGAGCAAGAGCTTGCAAGAGAGTGGTAGATCCAGGAATGGAGCTTCATTTTCGGTCCATTTGAGGTACAAAGCTCCAACCTTGACCATGATATGCATAGATCTAGTCTTAGGGATCTTCACTTCTTGTTTTGGTCAAAGCTAATGGGTTTTTGAGATTTGGACGTTCCATTGAGCAAACCCTTCAGATCTAGGGTCTTGAGGGGACTTCATGGCATAAAGGTGCCAACTTTATGGCTATGGAAGTCCCATGCAACATTTAGACCTTCGTTTGGGCTTTTTGAGCCACATTAGGTCATGCATGAGGATAAAAATGGGACCTTTACGTGACCAAGGAACCTTTAGAGTCCAAATCTATGTTCTAGAGGATGGGTTTGGAAAGAGTAATGACTTTGAAATGAAATCTAAGCCATTTTGGATTAGGGTTTGGGCTCTAGGCCTTAGGAGAGGTCCTTAATGGGTAAAGTCGGAAACTTTACCCTTCTAGAGATGTTTCCAGCTTAGATCCAGATGATGGAGCCTTAATTTGAAGAATAGTGACTTAATGCATTAAGAAGGGCCGAATAGACTAAGGAACTTGACGAGTTCGTTAAGGAACTCGACGATTTGACTTGAATTGGCTCGATTTTGTGATAGGGAAGACTCGACAAGTTCAAGGAAGGACTCGACGAGTTGGTTCGAAAAGTCTCGATTCTGTTGGAAAGGAAGAACTCGACGAGTTCAAGGAAGGACTCGATGAGTTGGTTCGAAAAGTCTCGATTCTGTTGGAAAGGAAGAACTCGACGAGTTGGGGGAAAACTCGACGAGTTGGTTCGTGAAATCACGATTCTATGATGCATAGAAACTCACCGAGTTGGAGAGTAACTCGACGAGTTGAGTCAACTCGGGTGTTGGCTTTGACTTTGACTTGAACGTTGACTTTGACTTTGACCAAGGTTTATCAAGTTTGACTTCTGGGGGTATTTTGGTAATTTTGGGATTTTGATAGATTGATCACTTGGTAAATGTAGGCATTGAGTTTGGTTGATATTCGGAGCTACGGACTGTTCAGCTACTTGACAACACTTAAGGTGAGTTACCTTCCCGGTAGCAGTGGGTCGAAGGCACCAAGGCCTGACCACTAGTAGGAGTTTGTAGTTAGATGATTGTCTGTGTGATAATTGTTTGGTATGCCATTATCTATTATGTTTTATGTGTTAGTATGCTATGATATTGTGTGGTAGTGGTAGAGGGTGAAATAGACTCCGTATCCGGTCGGATTGACCGAAGAGGAGGCCAACACCCAGATATGCTCGGCAGTATCCGATCAGTAGGGCCGAAGGGGTAGGTCGGGCACCCAGTATCCGATCGGTAGGACAGAAGGGGAGGCCAACACCCAGATATGCTCAGCAATATCCGGTCGGACAGATCGAAGGGGTAGTTCGGGCACCCAGATATGCCTGACAGTATGTGATTATGTGGTATGATGGGGGAACTCACTAAGCTTTGTGCTTACGGTTTTCAGTTTTGGTTTCAGGTACTTCTTCTTCCAGAGGAAAGGATCCGGCATGATCGCAGCGCATCACACTATATTTTCCGTACATGAGATCTTTGGGATTATACTCTGATGATGATTCACTATGACATGTTTTGATTATTGAAATTTTGGTTTTGATATTAGATGACACTATGGATGTTTTCATACTATCCGTTTTTATATTAACTTAATTAAAATGAATTTTTTTGGCATTAAATTTTGGGATGTTACATCCACCCACAATACATGTCAATGGGTTTTTAGAGTACATCTGATGAACATATCGTTCACAACACTTACAGGTTACGAGCCTGCTAGTGTTCCACTGGACTGTCTAAAATAGTCCGTGGTTGTCATCTATACTCTGCTAGATGACTGGGCCATCGCTTGGGTCATCGATTCTCATCATTTTTCACCTCTCATCATCTATATCATCTTTCATCTCTCATCATTCATCTAATCATTAATCTACCCATCTTTACCTATCATAATTATAGGTATAAAATACGTATACAGTTTAAATCGAATAAAACATGTATATTTTGTTCATCCAACCTAGATATCAAGAACACAGGTAATATGCACATGTAGCATGTAATTTATATTAAATACTTCATATCTATGTGTAAGATGAAAGTAACTATGCACTCATTTGTTAAAGTGATGTCTCGAAACTCGAACATCGATTCGCTTCTAACAATCGTCTTTTCCTTCGTTGAAACCTAGTATTCCTACAACTAGATTTTAGTATAATATTTATTGTGACTATTTACGAGCGATATTGTTTTATAAGTGTTAAAAAATACTTTTCAACTATTTTGTACATACAGGGGCCAGACATGAAACACCGGAGGGCAGGACCATTTTGGCATTATAACAGTTTTGAAATCCAACAACCCAGTCGGCCTTTCAAACCGGATTCCCCGTACTGTGAGCAGTTAAAAAGGTATTATAACAACACTATAATTTATAATATTTAGCTCATATATTTTTTATAGGTTCCTAATAACGATAATAAATTTAAATATAAATTATACTTAGAGTAAGGTAAGCATAACTCACTTACAAAAGGGGTTTGGCTAGGAACCGGGCTCTGCGTGGTTCCGAGCCAAAAAGCTCTTCTTATCGGAGCCTTCTGGCGCTCCGGGGTTCGTCTCTTAGCACTTGGGAAGTACTAGGGGTTGGGAGGGGTTTAGAGAGAAGTTAGAGAGAGATAGAAAGAGACAGAGAGAGAGAGAGAGAGAGAGAGAGAGAGAAAGGCTAAGGTGTGAAGATTTGAGGGTGACCTCGCATCCTATATATGGGGCTGGCATGCGCAGTACGTTAGGCGTACTCCTCGGTGTACGCTGTGCGTACGAGGGGCAGGTGGTGATCTTTGGATGGGGGGACGTGGAGGCTTCTAGACCGCGCATGCGAGACCGCGGGGCGCAGGGTCATCTACGCGCGACATACACCTATTCCCTCGCATTCAGCCTATTCCGACTTCTAAATTACGTAACTTTCGCATACGAGCTCTATTTTTTACGTTCTTTATATCCATGTGTAGGTGAAGATGTAATCTACAACTTTCGTTTAAACTCCATCGGCTAATTTTGATTTTATTTTTAAAGTTATATTTTAACAGAACTGGACAAGTAAAGTCTATTAAAAAGTCAAAACTTTGTCATCCGACGTCCATTTTCGTCTGTCTTTATATCGTTGAGCTCCTATTAACGAGATCTTCGATTCTCGTTTAGATTGTGTCGGCTAAAAATCAGTCGATCTAAAATTCAAATTTCGAGCTGTGCACTGTTATGTTAAATCTTTGAAAACTCATAACTTCGTCATACGAAATCAAATTTGGACGTTCTTTTTATGGACACTCTCGGTTTAACGTATACTACGACATTCGTTTAGATCACTAAGGCTAAAAAGTAATTTATCGCAATCTCAATTTTTACGTCATACAGCGTCGTGCCGGTTTTGTCGCGAAACTTCGACATGTCATAACTTCTTCGTTATGACTCGGATTTTAGCGTTCTTTATATGTATGAAATCCTTGTGACATATACTAAATCTTGGTTAAGATTATTTATTCTAAATAATCTTCTATCAAAAACTCATTTTTGACGCTTATTGTCTCTAAATTGATTAGCCCGAATCTGTGGGCGTTACAATTATTGGTAACTCGTGACACACGTCTAACAATCCGATGTTTACAAAGGTATAATATAAATAATGGAGAATCTTCTGAGCGAACACTTCCGACCTGCTAAATAACCTGAGAATACATGCATTAAGATACGTCAACAAAATTGTTGGTGAGTTCTACAGGTTCTTACACAAAGTATTTTTTATAACCAAAAGTGTTTTATAAAATTTAGTTGGTTGACCAGCTTTTATAAATATTTACTTTTCTACCAAAAGTATAAAAAAGTGATTTATAAAAGTGTATTTGGTCTCATTTAAAATTGTACTTGGAAAAGTTCCAACCAAGAGAGTGTAGCTGATTCAACGTGCGAATCAGAGTACATAGCGGCGAGCGAAGCGTCAAAGGAGGCAATATGGTTGAAGAACTTCATCGGAGACCTTGGAGTTGTGCCATCCATAAAGGAGCCTATGGATATTTTCTGCGATAATGAAGGTGCGGTTGCCTTAACCAAGGAACTGAGGGATCATGGTAGATCCAGGCATATCGACAGGAAATATCACTTTATTAGACATCGGGTAGAAGAGCGACTCCTCGTAGTAAAGAGGGTATCGTCAGAGGATAACCCAGCAGATCCCCTTACGAAGGGACTGAGTAGGGTGAAGCACTTGCAGCACGCTAGTAACATTTGGTTGAAGGACGATATAAGTTTTAGTGATTAGATAGTTTTGAAACGTGTAATAGATAATTGTAATTAACATTTGATGATTAAATAAAGGAGTATTATTTATAAGTAAAGTTACTGTCTTGTGTTAATTATTTACCTATTGTTTTCACTTTGCATGTTTTAACTTCCTGAATAATAAGATTATTCTAACTGTCCACAGCCGCTCATACTTTGGAAGTAGGTATGAAAGAAGACTGTCATGAATTGGCTTGTAGATTGTGTAAAGTGTATTAGACGTAGCAAAAGTTTGCTGCAACGTTCATGAGTACTTAAGAAATAAGATTTGAGTATTGGATTAAACCCACGCTTACTGGTATCACTTCATGGAATTTATCACGAGTGATCGTAAGACGATAATATCATATAATCTTTAAACCTAGATATATGGTTTATTGTTTGCGAGTTGGTTATGCATTGATAATGCGTAAACGTATTAGTAACTTGATGTTATAAAATGCATTATTGTGTATGATTTGATGAGTGAATAGTAAATGCATATAAGTCGAAGTTTATATGTTCCTTTTATCCTAAGAGGGTAAAAGCGATATCTGGGCCCCTCAATGATTTGGTTTGACTTATGTGCCGGGGCCGGTCAGGACTGAGTTGATGTGTTCAATTAAGTTCTATGTCAGACAGATTAGAGATCGAGAAACAAACTGGTGGACAATAAGTATGACTATGTTCCATGTAATTGTCCGCACGATATCTTGAGAACGGAGGGCTATACGATCCCTTATCTAAAGGACGAGTCAGAGTTCGACAACGACTTTTGAGAGCTACGATTGCTAATCGGATTTTAAAGTCGTACTTGCACCTATAGTTATTAGAATTATCCAAGTGGGAGACTGTTGGATTAGTGTCTAAGTCCATAACTATATTTGGTATGTACTTGACTCGATTATAGCATGGTCCTTTTGGGTTGCCTTCACCGGAGAAACTTGACTGGATGATTAGTGGAGAAAGAGGATATTATGGTTTATTAATATATTATATGAATAATATATTAAAAGAGAAATCATATTGATTAATTAATATTGGTCAAGAATTAATTAAGAAATTAAATTTGTGATCAAAAGATATTAATTAAACTTAGGGGACTGGAATTGCAATTATAAGATAATTAGATTTTGGGTTGTGGATCATATGGATAAAGGGGTGGACGAAATTAGGGTGGAAGCCCACCTTGAAATCGCCCAAGGCCTTATTCCAGAAGGTTCCATTGGACTGCTTAAGGCCTAAGCTATCCAATTAGGGTTTTGACTGAAACCTTGCAGCTCCACTATATAAGGACCCCTACGACTTCAGAAATCGGCACCCATAAACCCTAAGAAGTCTTAGAGCTGATTTTGAGCCTCTCATCCTCTCTCTCCAAGATCACCCAACTTGCTTTGGTGTTTGTGATCCATTAGAGGCATCACATTTGAGGTGTTAGGTTCTGATAAGCTAAAGATCTTCAATCAACAATCAAGGTAATCATCTAAACTTGTTGTTGGGTTTAAAAGTGTTGCGCCATTGGGCTATTTTGTATGGTCTAGTTTTGTCAAGGGTTTGGGCCTGTCCAACCATGTCTATCTTTCTAGGGTTTAGTATATAAGGTGCATGCATGCATACTTTGTCATTAACGCTTTCAATTATTATCTCATTGTTTGTACTGTAAACCCTAGCACACCTCTACAGAGGAAATTCTTAATCGAGCTCTTCTGAGGTGTGACTATATTTTAATCATTCGACATACAGATTGATTCATTGAGTGTTCCAGTATTTATTATTCTTATCGTTTTACCTGTTAAAGATCTAATCGATCTAAAGGGTTCTCAACTCATCAATTGGTATCAGAGCAGGAGACTGTGTAATCTGTACGCGTCTCTTCTGTTGAAGAAGGTCTTAGGGTTTTCCGCTATTATCGTTTTCTACAAGAACTGTCATTCTTCATTGACATAGTTCTTAGACTTCGATCATACCCTAACTTTGTTTACTAGTCTGATCTTGAACAGGTTTCAAAACAAATATCATCATGTCTCTTGACGATTCACAAACGAACCCAATCAACATCTAAAACAGTATTGGATCAGCCACCAGGATTCCTATCCTGTATACTCAAGATTATGAAGTTTGGACGCATCACTTTGAAGACTATGTGATCGGTTCAGAAGATAATGGATACTTAATCTGGGAAGCGATTACTATAGGTCCGTTTGTTCACTCTGGCACAAACAGAAAAATCAAGATGCAACGGGATTACAACCAACTCGTGATTGATGTAAAGGACGTTCCTCAAGATGAAAAGGATAAGCTTGTGAGCAACATTAAAGCACTAAGAATGATCAGATTCGCCCTACAATCTGGCACATTCCGGTTGGTCAGTTCATGCACGACGGCAAAAGAGATATAGGATAGGTTGAAGGAGCTGTATTCCACTGATGAGGATCTTGAGCATTCTATCCAAACTTTGTTGTTTTCGGAGTTTGGAGACTTCAAGCAAAAACCTGATGAGAAGCTCAATCAAGCCTTCGATCGCTTCAATCATCTTCTTAGCAAAATGATAAAACACAGCATAGAAAGGAAGGTAATTGAGCAAAAGGTCACTTTCATGAATGGCCTGAGAACCGAATGGATGGCGGTGGTGTCTACAGTAAAAGCTCATGAACAATTCAAAACTTACTCCTTGCCGAAGCTAGTGGGAATTCTAAAATCACACGAAAGTGCATTGACGAAAGAAACGAATGTGGTTTCAAGCATGTGATCTTTAGCTCTCATATCAAAAGGAAAGAACGTGGCTGAAGAAGAAGAAGATTTAGATCTGTCAGAATTTGATATAACCAATGAAGAATATGCTTTGATGGTCTCAAATCCAAAGAAGTTCGTGCGTAGAAAGTTTCCTATCTCCAAGAACCGAAACTGGCAAGGAAGCTATAGTTCGGATAAAGCAAAGGAGGAACCGAAGAGCTCTCCTCAGCATGAAGAACCGAAGAAGGACATTAAGCTTGTTGGTGACTCTGGATTTGATTGTCACTTCTGCAAAGGCAAAAATCACTTTTCCAAAGATTGTGTCTTGAGAAAGATGTCAGAAAAGAACGAGAGTGAAGATGATGAAGCCTACTACCTGCGAAAGCAAGAAGAAATAAAGAAGAAGAAAGTTGTTGCTAACAACACTATGAATGCTTTAATTGTGCAGGAAAATTTCTTTGACGATGAGTTTGGTGGTGTGGAAGTATGGTCTACAGACTCAGAGGACGAAGAAGTTCGTAAGCCCACACATGGCAGAGCTTTCGTAGCAAAAGAAGCTGGAACTGAAGGTGCAGGGAAATGCTTGATGGTGACTGCTTGAGTGTCACAGATGAGAGGCTATACTACCGATGGAAGTTGTGATGAAGCAAGGGAGCGAGAAGACAAATGCTTCGCTACCAAACCTGTTGGTGAGCAAATCAACGAATGTGACCAGTTGATCAAGAAGGTACAATCGATTCTCGAATCATTAAAAATCCCTGTCACAAACTATGAAAAAGAACTGAACGAATTAAAAACTAAATTTTCAAGTTTAAGTGATAGTTTAATACAGAATCGCTTAACAAACGCTAATCTAACTGATCAACTCAGCAGGGTGTCTTCGAAGAGTGAGGAGAGACGGATATGGACAGAGCAAAAGGAGATCGAGTTAGTTAGGATTAAGGATGAGACAATTTATTTGCAAAGGGATAATTTAAAGATTTTAAAACAGAGAAGTGTTTTTTGTTTAATTGCAAAACGTTTATATTCAAATATTACTCAATTGCATCTGAATTGTGAAATAGGCAAGAAAATTCATCGCATGATTCTACCCTTCCTTGAATTTAAGGAGGATGAAATCGATGCTGATACATATAACTGTGAAGCTGTTGTATCTTCCAATGAAATTTCACCGGCATATAGAATACGTCTTAACAAAGTTGAGTCCTTCATCAAGTCCAAAGACCATAAGGACATGCTTAAGAACCTTTTGGACGAAAATGACAAATTAAAAATTAAAACCGAAACCATGCAGAAGTTTAAGTCGTTGAATGCCAAGTTAAGTTCGGAAAACAAAATTGATGTTGAAAACACTTCTGAATTTAATGAGGATGATGATATGAGTGAAATATCCGTAGAGGATGTGGTGGACTGTTCTGAATTTGTCAAAAGCGAGCCCGAACCTACCAAAAATTTCATTTCTGAAAACTCCGTTGAGTTCACTCGTTTATCCCAAAATAAGTCCAAAAATCTGAAAGAAAAGGCTGTGGTATATCAAAAAGTACAAACCACACCTAATCAGGTTTATGCAGTTACAGGTGTCACAGAGCAGCATACAGCCGAACTGACAGCTATAGTAAACGAAGATAATGCTGATGGCTGTGAGGAGTATTTCTGCTAAGCTCCAATTGACAATGCTGATGAAACGGTTGGTATGTCTGAGAAAACATCATGGAAGGTCAACGGTAGATATGTGGCAGAACCACTCAACAAGCCTACACATTTTGATGTACCAAGCACAAGTGGAACCAAAAAGATTCCAAGAGATCCAGTCAAGGCGACAAGCGAAACCTCTTCGCTAGAGAGCGAAACTCATGGTGAAAGACCGAAACCCAAGGTTAATATCCACAAAACTCCTGAGCAATGGTCAAAGAAGAAACATCAACGTAATAGGAGATATAAGAAGAATCTCTCAGAAAGGAAGCAATTTTGGAGGTCCCAAAACCCTACTTATGTTAATTCAGACAAATCTTCAGAAGAAGCAAGATCAAAGCGAAACGAAAAAGTAGTTTCGTGTCAAGCCATTCCTATTTCTTGTACTTAATGCCATTCCTGCAGTCAAGCGAACCGAAAGAGTAGTTTCGGCTCCCAAAATGGAAGCAAACGAGACCAAAAGAGTGGTTTCGGTTCTACATCTTCAGACGGAAAGAACTCAAAGCTTGGTTTCGCTCCTAAAACTCTTCCCTCTCGCTCAAAGCAAAATCCAAAAGTGGATATAAAGGGAAAAGGGAAGCTTGTCGTGGAAGACAAAATGAAGACTAAGAAAACGTCAGCTAACCCTAGGGATCATAAGACTAACACACCAACTAAAAACAAACCATGTGAATCACCCCAACCAAAACAAGCGAACAACAAAATTAAAGTTTTTACCATCAAAAGAAAAGATGAAACCACCTTAATAAAAAGAACTTATATGGTCGATCTTTCTGTTGCAATTCCCTATTCTGTAAAAGACTCACGAGGGCCCAAGAAACTTTGGGTTCCTAAATCTGCTTAATTTTGCAGGTTATTCGTGACGAGCAGTTCGATGATGAATGGTATATTGACAGTGGCTGCTCACGTCACATGACAGGGAGAAGGGAAGAACTAAGGGAGTTTCGGTCCATTAAGGATGGTGGATGTGTCAAATACGGGAACAATTCATATGGCACGATCAAAGGGTATAGTATGATCACAAATGGTGAATTCTCAATACGGAAGGTAGCATACGTGGATGGATTGCAGCACAACCTCATCAGTGTCTCTAAACTAGTTGTGGGAACTGGTTTGAAAGTTTTGTTTGATGATGAAGGCTCTGAGATAGTTAAAAAGCAAACGAAGAAAGTTCTATTGAAATCTGAGCGCAAAGGGGAAATGTATCCTCTAAATCTCAATCCAATTCGAGGAAAGCCAACAATATGCCTGCTGTCGAAGGCTAACTCAGATGACAGCTGGTTGTGGCACCGAAGGCTCTCGCACCTTATCTTCAAATATATTAACAAACTGATGCTTGGTGATCACGTGCGAGGACTTCCAGTTCTCAAGTTTGATAAGGAGCATTTATGTGCTGCATGCAAAATGGGAAAGCAAAGCCGAAAGAGTCACCCTACTTGCATTAATACAAAGATCATCGAACCCCTTGAGCTTCTGCACATCGACTTATGTGGCCCTTCGGCAATCGAAAGCTTCGGTGGTAGTAAGTTCATACTTGTCATTGTAGATGATTTTGCACGTTTCACCTGGGTTTTCTTTCTTAAACAGAAATCCGAGGCGACTCCTAAGCTAAAGATCTTCATCAAGCAAGTGAAACTGCAACTGCGAAAGGTGGTAAGGAACATAAGAAGTGATAACGGGCTAGAGTTCAAAAACAAAGACCTTGAAGAATTTCTAACTGACAAGGGGGTATCTCACAACTTTTCTGCTCCCTATACTCCACAACATAATGGAATTGTCGAAAGGCTAAATCGTTCATTGTGTGAAGCCGCCCGAACCATGTTGAGTTTCACTTCTCTACCACTATATTTCTGGGCTGATGCTATAGCCGCTGCATGCTACACCCAGAACCGAACCTTCCTCAACAAGCGATTTTCCATCACTCCATACGAAATTCTAAATAATCGCAAACCCAATGTAAAGTTTTTTCATGTGTTCGGTTCAAGATGCTTCATTTTCAACTCCAAAGAGCATCGAAACAAGTTTGATGTCGAGGCAGATGAAGGGATTTTTCTTGGTTATTCGCTTACTTCAAAGGCATATAGGGTTCTGAACAAACGCTCAAAGAAAATTGAGGAAACCTACTATGTGACTTTTGATGATAACTACATGAAGAAAATTCGAACAAGCGAAGGTCCAACAGAGGAAATCTTTCCTGAATCAGGTCAAGTCTCAGTTCCCATATCCAATCTGTTTGAAGAATACATTAAGCTTTTTGATGAACCAGAGAAAGCAATTCACTCAGAAACAAAAGCAGCAGATAATAAAATCGACAACTTGAAGAAGATTATTGACGAAGCTGCTAAAGATATGGAAAACGAACCTCAACAACCAACCGAGAGGCTGACACAAAGCGAACCACTCGAATCAAGCAATCCTCCTACTTCAACTCAAACTCCAAAAGAAAACTCTAAATTCCAGGGGGAGAGTTCTTCAACACCAAAATTAACTGATTTGCCTTTCCAGGGGGAGAATCCAACCGAAGGGGAGAATTCTGAACCAAACATGGGATTCGCTTCGCCATTTGAGGGGGAGAATAAAAATACAAATGACAAAGGCGATCTATCAGAACTGGAAGAAGAAATAAATGTTGAGTTGGATCCTGCTTATGATCCAAATTACCCTCCTCTCACGAAATGGACAAAAGATCATCCTAAAACTCAAATCATTGGTGAATCATCTGAGGGAGTTCTCACACGCTCTCAATTTAAGGCGAAGCAAACTGCTTTATTCTCTCAAGTAGAATTCTGCATGTTTAATTCGTTTGTCTCCAAAATAGAACCGAAGACGGTAAATGCTACCCTTGATCACTCTGATTGGGTGCAAGCTATGCAAGATGAACTCCATGAATTTGAACGAAATCGAGTTTGGAGACTGATTCCCACTCCAAAGGATGCATCCGTTGTTGGATTAAAATGGGTCTTCAGGAATAAGATGGATAAAGAGGGTAACGTTATTCGCAACAAAGCGAGGCTGGTAGTGAAAGGGTACTGTCAGGAAGAAGGGATAGACTATGAAGAGACCTTCGCTCCAGTAGCAAGGTTGGAATCAGTAAGAATCTTTCTGGCGTATGATGCACACAAAAACTTCGAAGTTTTCCAAATGGATGTCAAGTGTGCTTTCTTGAATGGAGAACTTGAAGAAACGGTGTTCGTTGAGCAAGCCACCTGGATTTGTGAACGAGAAGTATCCGGATCATTGCTACGTTCTGGATAAAGCAGTCTACGGTTTGAAACAAGCCACGAGAGCATGGTATGAAACTCTAACACGCTTTCTTAAGATGTCCAAATTTAAACAAGGTTCGGTTGACCCAACCTTCTTTCGCAAGAAAGAAGGCGAACACTTAATGATTGTTCAAATTTACGTCGATGACATCATCTTTAGCTCCACGAATCCTAGCTTAACAGCTGAATTCAGGAAGTTGATGGAGACTAAATTTGAGATGAGATCAATGGGTCCGATTAACTTTTTCCTTGGACTAAATATTAGACAGGGACCAGAAGGCATCTTTATTAATCAGGAGGCTTACACGAAGACTCTGCTAGCGAAGTTCAGTATGATGGGAGACTCTAAAGTAAAGATTCCAATGGCATTCGGCACAAAGTTACCACCATCTCTGGAGAAACCGGCTGTTGATGTGACACTCTATCGTCAAATGATAGGGTCCCTTATGTATCTAACAGCTAGTAGACCAGAAATTATGTTCTTTGTCTGTTATTGTGCCAGGTTTCAAGCAAACCCAAGAGAACCTCATATGGTTGCAGTGAAAAACATCTTTCGGTATTTGAAGTAAACTTCATCTCTCGGTCTCTGGTATCCTGCTAAATCCGACTTCTTTGTTCAAGCCTTTTCTGACGCTGATCTTGGTGGGTGTCGACTGGACCGAAAGAGCACAACTGGCGGGTGTCAATTCCTTGATGGTAAACTCGTCAGTTGGCAATCAAAGAAACAAACTTGCGTGTGTCTTTCTACAGTCGAAGCTGAGTACATCGCCGCAGCATCATGCACTTCACAAATCATATGGATACAAAGCCAACTTAGGGATTATGGCCTTAGCATGAAAAAGATTCCCCTCTACTGTGACTCAGAAAGCGCAATTAGAATATGTCACAATCCAGTGCAACACTCCAAGACGAAACACATTGCTTTAAGATATCATTTCATCAAGGACCATGTTGAAGATGGTAATGTGGAAGTCCATTTCGTTAAATCTGCTGATCAACTGGCTGACATATTCACCAAGGCCTTACCTGAAGCAAGCTTTAATAAGATACTCCAAGGCTTGGGAATGATGGAAGCTGAGTCAGTACTGAACCCTCATTCTTCTCATTAAAACGGTACAAGCGAAATAGAGCGAACGCTCGGTCTATTTCGGTTCCGGAATTTTTGGGAACCGAAATGAACCGACCGCTCGTCCTATTTCGCTTCATCTTATCTAAGGATTGATTTTGGTTGTATATCTTGTTTATCTTTCGCCTGATTTATTTTGGTATTTACTTTATCTTCTGTTTTTATTATTTTTCAGAAATTACAAAAATCCAAAAATATTTTATCTTCTGTTTTTATTATTTTTCAGAAATTACAAAAATCCAAAAATATTTTATTTTCTGTTTTTATAATTTTTCAAAAAAAAATAATCCAAAACTACAAAAATATTTCTATTAGTTTTTAGTTTTTCTCTCAATTCTTACCTTGTTCTAAGTTCACAGATAAGACACAAAATGATGTTGGGGCAGGTATAACTTTCTTATCTTTGTACTAGCTAGGTGTCCCTAGAAGCATGCTGGTGCATGTTAACCGAAGCCTCCAAGACTCTGAGTGAAGCCTTAATGATTCGATAAACACCAATCGTTTCTTCCCAATCAGGCTGCTAAAATCACTCAAGTCATGAACTACCTTACTCTTTTCATATTGAGTCAAGAGTTGTCTGCTTTGTCATTTTTGTATAGCAGAGGTACTTTCGGTTCTTTAACCACCTCTTCTCATTTCTCCATCATGTTTCGTTCCATAATAGTAACCCTCAAGCCTCTCAGAAATTACCACTGAGGTTTATGGTTACACAACATCTGTGTTAATGATCTTAGTTTCGTTCACCACGTGCTAAGTGAAACCCAATATACAATACCTTAAATGAATTAACGGTGAACGATCCAATGTTCAAGCTATTACTTGTTACCTCAAGAAATCTCTTTTTATTTTTGCGTGGTCTTTATGAAATTGTCTAACACCAAGATGTTTCTTCCCAAAAGATCCTGTTTTGTTTTTTTTGTTTTTTGAGATTTCTATTATTCATCAAGTCACTGAATATTTTATCAAACCTACATGTTTAATAGGCCACATTGGTCTCACAAGTACTTCATCCACTTTCGGTCTTATATCAAGAATCGAAGTACGGATTGAAGCTTAACCACCATCAATAGCCTTATAATTAAAAGATGCCTTTCAATACTTCTTAACAAGTAATTGATCGTATTTTAACGGGGAACCACACAAGCACTTTGAAGTCTTTCTTGACTTTGAAGGAAGAGACTCGTGCCCGGGATCCACTGCTTCGTGTCTTATTTGACATCACTTATATCCCACATATAACTTGTTTTATTTCTTTATCTTTCACACTATCTTGCACGAAAATCTTCACGATTTTTCCAAATTCTTGTTCGGTTACTAATAAGCTATTTTCAGACATATAGCTTCGGTCCTTTATGGTGGAGTCGTTTCATTTAAAAGGGAAAGGATGAGTCAGCATGAATTTGAATCGTTTCACAATTGGAAAAGGAGATAAGGATGGAAAGGTGCGTGATTTTGTAACGGTTCCTAAACCCACGCTTGATGACGTATATATGGGGAAACCAAGCTGTCAAATCGTGCTTTTTCAGGCGTCGTTTCAGGAGATAGTGTAATCATCACAACATATTCTTTCTCTCTCATGGAAACGGTATAAAAGGGTTTCTCACACCTCCTGTACCTCCTTACCGCATCTAAAACCTCACGAATACAACAGGCGATTTTCAACTGTTCATCTTCTTCCTTACTACAACCATGGCAGAATCCTCATCCGTTCAAGAACAAACTGCTTCTTCATCTCTTCTGGTCATCAAACCAAATCAGAATCTTATCATCGAATTGAATCCGTTCGTCTATGATTCGTACATGCTTCATGTGGTTGAGTGTCTCAAGTACTCCCCGCTGGTGATTGCTCTAACTCAGGTTGAATATGTTCCCATGTCACTGCTCTCACAGGTCTATTCATCTGCTATATACGACAAACGCAAGGAAAGGATCTTCTTTGACATCTTCAATCACAAGACTTCTGTCTCAAAGGCTCACTTTTTTTCTCTGCTACATCTTCCTTCAGACGCCTCTGTCATCTCTCCTGAGTTCATCACCACTACACAATTGTTCACTGTGTTCTATGACATGGGGTACACTGAGGTTCTAACCACGGTAACAAAGTTCAAGAAGTCATGCTTACCACCTCAATGGAATGGTCTTTTCACCCTCATCTTCAAGGGATTAGCAGAACGGGTTGCTGGGTTTGATGGTGCCAGCAAAGGCTTCATGACCATTCTTTATGGTCTCTATCATGGCATTAATCTAGATTATGGCTCTCTCATTTGGTCTCAACCGATGCAGAGTCTCAATTCCTCGACCAGATACTCTGAAATTTCGTGTGCACGCTTCTGGACGTTGATTACTCGAAGGGCTATTGAGCATTTTCAGGTTCCAATCATGGCCGATGCTATGATGTCTTCCATTCCCACTTTCCATACAACCAAAATCATTGTCACCGATCCAACCAAGTACATGTTTATTGGGTCCATTCCTGAATCAATGTACCGAAGTGTGGCTACTATAAGCAAGGTCATGACTGAATACATAAAACTTTCTCCTATGGGACCAAGGTGTAACATCCAGATTTCCAGGTATCATAATTTAAGTATTTATTTTGAGTTAAGAGGAGGGATTCGATGAGTTGACGCCTAAACTCGTCGAGTAGGATCGCGACTGATGACTTGGATTAATGAATGGACTCGACGAGTCCGCGCTGTGGACAGAAAGCCTAAATCTTTGGGCCTGTGCCCTATTTAAAGGTCCTTATGGCCTTCATTGGCGGCCACGCACACCCTTGAGAGACCCTAACGAACCAGAGAGCATAGAGAGTGAGGGAAGGAGCTAATTACATCACCATTAGTGCATTCTTGCAAGAAGGAAGGAAGGGATTCAAGCTAGGCTGATTGAGGAGCTCAGATCTGCTCTCACTTCTTCAAAGGTTGATTTTTAAGGTATGAACCCATGCCTATTTTCGTGTATCTCATAGATCTCATGAATCTAGGGTTTCTTTACCCTTCTTTAGTTGGAATAGGGAGCATATGGAGTCCCATTGAGGAATAGACATTAGATCAGGACCTTGAGAGGTCCAGAGAGTCCCAATCATCCAGCTTTATGCAGTCCCATGAGAGTTTTGAGCCTAGGTTATCATTTTAAGAGTTATTTCATCAAATAGAGCCATATGTGTGATGCATGAACGTAAAGGTTGGACCTTTACGTGACTTTTGGGTGTTAGAAGGTCAGATCTACAAGTTAGAGAAACAGATCTGACCTCGGAAAGTCAAATGAGTGTTGTCATGGAGGAAACTCGTCGAGTCTATAAGACGACTCGACGAGTCAGATCGGGTTGCCCCGTGATTCGTGATCAAGGGTAGCCCGTCGAGTGAAAGGTTAACTCGACGAGTCGAGTGAAAGGTTAACTCAACGAGTCGAGTGAGGCCTTAATAGGATTCAGAGGACACGCATGGACTCGCCGAGTCACTCGAGTGCACTCGACTAGTCTGGTCAAAGTTGGACCGTTGACTGGAGTTGACTTCTGTTGACCTTAGGGTTTTGGTTAACTGATTCAAGAGAGGCCATGAAAGGGGTAGAATGGCCTTCTACCCATTCTTTAGAGATGAGAACATAAAGAGAGTATTGATTAGAGATATTATCATTCTGATAGGCGGAGGCTAGATCAGGGATATCGAGCACGAGAGTTACTAGACATCATACGAGGTGAGTCTTCTCACTATACATTACCTATAGTGGTATCTATGTGCAGACCGGAAGGTCTTATGTGTTATGTGCTTGCTTGAGATTATGTGCATTGTGATTTATGTATGCTATGTGATGTTAGACCAGACCGGAGGGTCCAACGACTTACGAGGCCAGAGGGTCCTCAACCAGACCGGACCTGAGGGTCCAACGATTTAGACCGGACCAGAGGGTCCAACGAGCTAGACCGGACCGGAGGGTCCAACGAGCTACGGGACTGGAGGGTCCCGCTGAGACAAACTGACCAGAGGGTCTTACCGAGTTATAGCCTCGAGTGGCTTATGTGTTGTATGTGTCATATTGGGGAACTCACTAAGCATTTATGCTTACCGTGTTATGTGATATGTGTTTCAGGTACCAGCGAGGATCGTGGGAAGGCGCCAGAATGATCTGTACACACTGATAGAGTATTATGTACTATGTATTGAGATTCTGGGATATGTTTTACTGAGATAACATTTGATACATTTGAGTTTTGAGATTACTTTATGAGATATGTTATGTTTTGAAAATGAAAAATCGTTTTGAAAATTTACGTCGTTACAAGTTGGTATCAGAGCCTTGGTTTGAGGGATTCAGATGCACCTTCGGGCGTATCTGAACTCAAACTGAGGATTTGAGAAAATTTTCATAAAAGAAACAATTTTTCTAAAAGAGTAAAAGGTCTTTGGAGAAAAGCAGAACGAAACAGTGTGTACGATCAACCAGCGCCCGAACGGTGATTTCCCAAAATACCCTTACATTATGTGTTATGAGATATTATGTGATGTGCTATGCATGCTAGAGTAGGCTAGGTATTCATATTTAGGACTAGAGTGGACTGATTTGTGATGCCTTAGCCTAGGAGATTACTGTTGCTATGAGTTACTTCGAGAGTAAGTAGGTAGTAGCGAGGAGCTTATGAGAGGTCTACTTGAGGGTAGCCTGTGATTAGCGAGATATAGACTACTTGTGATCTGGAATCCTAGGAGGAAGACTTGGGATGAATACCGATGCGGTGTGGAAGGTAGTATAGGGCCCGTACTACTGGAAACACCGGATCAATGGGCAGTCCAAGTAAGAATCCTTAGGGTACTAAGGAACAAGTAGGGTTGAGTTATCGAGTGCGAGTATACTCGAGCGAGTCTCTGATTTCTTTGTGTTGTGTTTCAGAGACATCATGGTTGGGACAGGCCACACTCCGGAGAGCAGCGGTGTTAGCGATGAGGAGATTCGTCGGATGATTCATGATGAGGTGGCCGCTGCTATTAGAGAGGCTATTCCGGAGATGTTTGGGTCTATCAAGACCACACTGATTGAGAAGTTTGACGAGCGATATGCTGTTGTTACCGAGGCGGCTGCTGCTGCAGCCACCGCAGCTGTCGCTGCCGCTGCCGCGAGGCCACAGGGGTGTGACTCGTTGCTGTACCGACAGTTCAGCAACACGAAGCCACCAGACTTTGATGGAACTCAGGATCCGATAGCCGCGATGAGGTGGATCTCTGACATTGAGGGATGCTTCTACACATGTTCATGTCTGGAGCATGTGAGAGTACGGTTCGCGCTGAACCAGCTTCGCTTGGGAGCGAAGGACTGGTGGAAGTTTGTGACGGCTGAATTCACCCCTGCAGAGATTACAGCGGTGACCTGGGAGAGGTTCACCACCATGTTCCGAGATGAGTATATTCCCCCGGTGGAGATGGAACGGTTGGCGCAGGAGTTCTTGTCCCTCAAGCAGGGGATGGAGTCCGTAACTGTGATTACACGGATGTTTCATGAGAGGGCGTTGTTTTGCCCTGAGCACGTGTCGACTGAGCAGGCACGTATGAGCCGATATCTGAGCATACTGAGGAGAGACATTCGTGAGTTCGTGGCGAACTCGACATACCGGACATTTGCCGAGCACCAGGCAAATGCTCGGAAGAGGGAGATCGAGCTAGAGACTCATGCCAGGGAGGAGGTCGAGTCTCAGAGGAGGGATAGGCGGCCGGTCCAGTCTCAGCCGGCAGCCAAGCGAGCGAAGCGCGCCGATTCGATATCTGGAGGACAGAAGGGCCGCACTTGTGGAAAGTGCGGAAAGATCCATGAGGGTGTGTGCAGAGCGGGGGTGTGCTACAAGTGTGGCAAGGAGGGGCATATCGCGAGGGATTGCCCTAAGGGGTTTGCAGTTTGCTTTCACTGCAACCAGACTGGCCACCAGAAGGCCGAGTGCCCACAGCTACTTTAGGGATCAGCACAGGGATCTGCACCTGCTGCTAGAGCTATCAAGGTCCGGCCAGCGAAGGAGGAGGCACCGAAGGCTCGCGGGAGAGCCTTTCAGTTGACAGCGGAGGAGGTCCGCGCAGCGCCCGATGTCGTGGCTGGTATGTATTCTTTTATATACTTATACTGAGTTCGAGATATTATGCTTATATTATGGTATGCATATGTACTTTCCTTGTGAATTTTGTACCTGCTTTGGTGTTATTTGACTCGGGTGCGAGTCGATCTTTCATGTTATTAGTGTTTAGTCAGCACATCAGTATCCGACGAGAGGCGTTGAGTCGACCTCTGCGAGTTTCTATAGCTGATGAGCGAGCGGTTTTTGCTACCGATGTGATTCGAGGATGTGTACTCGAGATTTTCGGTGTTGAGTTCCTGATAGATTTGGTACTGATTGTGATGGGGGATGTCTGTGTCATCGTGGGCATGGACTGGTTGAGCCGATTTGGAGCTGTTATCGACTGCGAGCGTCAGTTGGTGACCATACGAGACCCTAGTAGGGGAGTACTTACAGTGTATGGCGAGGGTACCCGATCTGGGGTAGCATTTTGCTCGGCTGCCAGGGCGAGACAGAGTCTACAGCAGGGCTGTAGAGGGTTTGTAGCCTATGTGATGGATACACGAGTTGCTGTAGAGAGGCCGAGTTCTGTCGATGAGGTTCCGATAGTGCGTGAATTTCCGGATGTTTTCCTCGAGGAATTGTCGGGTGTGCCTCCGGAGAGGCAGGTGGAGTTCCATATTGATTTGGTTCTGGGAGCGGCGCCTATTGCCATGACACCCTATCGCCTTACGCCACCAGAGATGCAGGAGTTATCCTCGCAGCTTCAGGAGCTGCTGAGGAAGGGATTCATCCGACCGAGTAGCTCGCCGTGGGGAGCGCCGATCCTTTTTGTCAAGAAAAAGGATGGTTCACACCAGATGTGCATTGATTACCGGGAGTTGAACAAATTGACGGTCAAGAACCGTTATCCACTACCGAGGATCGACGATCTGTTTGATCAGTTGCAGGGCGCATCTTGGTTCTCCAAGATAGACTTGAGGTCTGGATATCATCAGATGAGGGTACGTGATGAGGATATCCCGAAGATGGCGTTTAGGACTCGTTATGGGCATTACGAGTTCGTGGTGATGCCTTTTGGGCTCATCAATGCACCAACAGCATTCATGGATCTCATGAACCGAGTGTGCAGGCCGATGTTGGACCGATCGGTGATTGTGTTGATCGACAATATTCTAGTGTATTCGTGATCCAGAGAGCAGCATGAGGAGCACCTGAGAGAGATCCTTGGAGTATTGAGATCGGAGAGGCTTTATGCCAAATTCTCCAAGTGTAATTTCTGGTTACGATAGGTCCAGTTCTTGGGGCACCTCGTTAATCAGAATGGGATATTGGTCGATCCGGCCAAGATTGAGGATGTTATGAGCTGGGTGGTACCGAGATCCCCCACCGAGATCAGGAGTTTTCTGGGGTTGGCCGGCTATTATCGGAGATTTATCAGGGATTTCTCCAAGATTGCCGTTCCCCTTACCAGATTGACCCGGAAGGGCGTTTCTTTTACTTGGGGTCCCGAGCAGCAGACCTTATTTGAGACTCTTCGCCAGAAATTATGCGAAGCCCCGGTGTTAGCCCTTCCGGAGGGAATGGAGGATTTCGTGGTGTATTGTGATGCGTCTATATCGGGGTTGGGTGCGGTGCTTATGCAGAGAGGGCACGTGATAGCATACGCATCGAGGCAGCTGAAGCCTCATGAGACGAGGTATCCCACCCACGATTTGGAGTTGGGGGCAGTGGTGTTCGCCCTCAAGATATGACGCCATTATTTGTATGGGGTCCGGTGTACTATATGTTGGATTAATGTCTAATTCCATAACTATAATTGGTAAGACTTGACCCGACCCGGCATGGTCCATTTGGGTTGCATGGCATCATGCATTTGGATAGACTATAATGAGAAAAATAACAGTTAAGGTTGGTTAATATATTATAAGTTCTAATATATTAATAAGGTTATTTAATTAGTATTGATCAAGAATTAATTTGGAATTAATTAAGTGATCAAAAGGAGACTAATTAAATATATGGGTTGATTGTGTAAATCATTCATTCTTATATATGTGGGCTTGTGATCCAAGATTCCTTATGTTGGACTAAGTCCATGGGGTGACCCATGGATACTCCATGGAGGTTAAAATCCATGGAGTATAAGGAATGGGTAAAGTTATGAGTTACATGGTGTAACCCTAATAGCCACCATATAAAAGAATCCCATGGCTCAAGAAATCGTGCACTAATGTGTGAATATGAGGGCTAGACGATTTCAAGGAGTGTTCCATTTCTCTCAAGTCATTCCATGTGCATTTGGTGTTGTGTGAACCATTTGAGGTGTCACACTTGGGGCACTAGGCACTCAAGCTTCATGGAGACAAGCTACATCAAACAAAGGTATGTATTCTATCCATTTGATTACCTAAGTATCAAGTATTGTATGCTAGATAGGGTAATACCTTGGAAAGTTCATAATTGCATGTATAATAGAGAAAACATAGATCCAAGGTATTTAGGGTTGCATGTACACTTAGGAGTGTTAGAATGCTCAAAACCCATCAGTGGTATCAGAGCCAAGGCTTGTTTTCTTGTTATACTTGCAAAATTAGCTGAAAAATCGAATTTTGGAACCCCTGACAGCATATATTCGACTGTTTTGGCTAGAAATGGACTAGGAACATTACCCTTAGATGTTTTTGGACTTATAAACTTGTTTTTGATGTCGTAATGTTCATGCTAATCCAATTTCAAAGATAATTGTCAATAGATTCATGTTTTGTATTAGTTTAAAAGTTATGCTAATTACTTGAAAAAAAAATTTGATGTGAATTATCTTTGTTCATATGAGTTTATTAGATTAATAGAAAAGTTAATTGATTATGTGTTTTCAATCCATTTTAATCTAAGAGTTGATTCTAAAGTGTGTTTTTGTAAGTTGTCCTCAAGTTATATGAAAAGTCACATTTAAGTTTCATAAAACTCATAAAAAGTTGGCAATGGTTACAAAAATGAAGAGTCTTGTCCTCATTAAATGGTTTTATGACTCCATAACTTGTCCTCAAGTTATGGAGGTTCAAGAGTCACTTCATTAAATGATAAAATGTGTAACCTTAATTAGTTCCATAAGTTACAAAAATAAAGAAAAGTTACATTCTTTTATTAGTTTAAAGTCTTCCATAACTTGTCCTCAAGTTATGGAACTTGAAGAGTTTTTTTTTTAATTAAAACTACTTTAAACACATAAGTTATGGAATTAATTAGTTTTGAATATTTTCAAAACTTGCCCTCAAGTTTTGGAATTTGTAAAGTTTTCCCTATGAATACTTCAATTCCAAGTTAGCCCTTAGAATTTTAAAAGTTAAAATTCAACCCTTATACTTTATAGTATTATAAGTTAATAATAAATATATGTATAAGAGCAAGTCAGTCTTACCGTTAGTAGGCCTCATTCACGAAGCCGGTCTATAAGGGGGGGGGGGTATAAGGTTACTGCCTATAAAATGGCAGTTTAATGGGTGTCCACTCTCATCCACCGCTTCCTTGACTGGTGGAGGGTCGTTAGCCGAACGGGTAGGACAAGGACTATAATTCTCCCTTCATTAAAAGTATTAATGATAAATACTAAGTAACTAAACACTTATAAATTCCCAATCTTAGTTACTTAGGAAAATGTGAATAAGGTGCTAATCCATGAAATTACACTTTGCACTTTGTTTAAACCGTTAGTGGAGCGTGTGTGGTTAACCGGCACACTAACCTGGATTTAACAAAGTAGGCAAAGGGTAACTTAATATTTATCATAGTATCGGTGGAGCTCGTGTGGTTAACTGGCACATCGATTGAGGGGTAAATATTAAGGGTACCAAGTATATTTGCATGGTTACTTCACACCTTGTTTTGTGATCCTCGGCATCCCAGTCACAAAACCTGAAGGGCACACTCGAGATTGAAACATGCCATTGAAAAGTTCAATGAATCTCAAAAGATCTAGGAGTTTCAAATCTAATTAAAAACCTAATTACATTATTTCGTTTTTCATGGTGGAAATTGGTAAATCGTCATTTACCTACCTTCAACTATTTTATAACTCGGATTACGACATCCCTCTTCCAGTTATAAATAGGTTGTTGGATCCTAGCCTTAATATTTCATATTGGGTGTTATATTAAGGACTTTAGATCAACTATCTTGAATATCTCCCAAAAGATGTCTAGTTCAGACATCTATGATCTTCCCAAATCTCTTGGAACTTTACTTCCTCCACCTCCTCCAAATATTCTCCCTAACCCACAAGTTCAAGGTCACTCAAACCCTAATGGCAAGCAAGGTCTATGTGTGATCACATCTTAGAGATGAAGTCACATATTGACAAGCTGGGAGAGTTGGGTGTCAAAGTCTTGAGAAAGTTGGATGTTCAATCACTTTCTAAGTCACATAGTGAGTTCCTTTGGGACTACTATGAAACAGACTATGACATGAACCTTAATGATCATATCTATTTGCTTGGTGCTGCTGAATCAGCAATGATTTGGAACGATAGTAAAGCAAATTTGATTAGAAGATCAACTTCCCAAAAACTTTATGGACAGTGACAATGGTGACACTGGAAATCCAGAAAAAGCATTCTCTTCCCAATGGAAAGGGATTGGCCATAGTCAACCCGGTTGACCAAATGGTAAAGAGAAAGGCTAAGTCTGAGATAGTCCCATTACCAAAGGGTCCATATGTTTATTTTGCCAAAGGAAGGGGCGTTGATTGCAAAGCTGCCAAATTTACCTAAGGATGTTAAAGTCAATAAGTTTGACTCTACATCAGGTAGAGCCCATTATCTAACTCTGTTAAGTTCTATTCTGAGATCCTCATTACATGATGTGACTGGATCACATGTTGATGTTTTAAGAATCAAAGAATAGAGAGAAATCTTAAAGGAAGTATATGTTGATTCTGATCGCGAAGGTGGATTTCGATCGCATCAGAATTTTGAGCAAGGAATAGATAACAACAATTTTCCATGTGGATTGTAAGGATAAGTTTTTCCGCAAAGTTTTAAAATAAAAAAAAATTGTTTAATTTTATTTATTTGAAGTATCCTTACAATGGCATTTGTGGAAAATTGTTGCTTATATGATTCCACTGACAGCAATATTGGAAAATGGATTTGATTCTTTCACTTGTGGTAGTGTCTAAATTTACCAAATCAGGAAAGTTCCTCATCGCCCAAGTTTCAATTGGACCGAAACTTGGAATCATGCAAGTTGAATAGTATGATGAATGAGAACTTTCAAGCATTGGAAAATCAAGACTAATTACTTGTTCACATGGATGTGTGAGTCAAGTGAAGGACTAAAGGATCGAGTACACATTCTTGTGCACTGGTCAAGTCCACCACAAAAGATCGATAAGACTATTCGTCATGATTTACTAAAGCTTAGTAAATATGGTTATACTTACAAGTTTAAGTATAATTCTGAAACATTGGAAAAGATTCAATGTATGGCTGAACGAATGGGAAGAATCAAATTAGGAAGAAAGATAAAAGTTTCTCAAATCTGAAAAGATGGGAGAGTACTTTAGTATCATGTTTGTGATCATCTTAATGATTTAGAAATCATATCACAATTAGTCCTCTAAAGGTCATCTTAGTTCATTCTTATGACTAAGAAGAGGAGTCATGAATTGTTGAAATGGTTAGATCAGGAAGATGAGTCATACTTCGTTCCAAAACAATTCTTAGAGTCATACTCCAAGATTGTAACTTGAGTGACATATCTTAAAGAAAGGTTTAAAACACTTGTCAAATGTAAGAGTAAAAGTGTCCTACTCTTGTACATTTGAAATTGGTAAGTTGTGATGTTTTGGATAAAACAAAGACCAACTAAGGCCAATTGTGTGAAGTGTTTGTCTTGATAAAGAATCCGCACTATCTCTTGAATATTTGGCAAGATATTCTTATATGTCAAGAGGATAGTGGGAGTCTTAAAGATCCTAAAAAGAATTTCAAGAACTAATCAAGAATAAAACCTGAGGTTCTTCACTAGCACATGACTTGAGGTTTATAACCTATCGTGTTGACATATTCTGTGCCCATTCCAGTTAAAGTTGGCTTTGCATAGGAGTTCTGAAAGTTCTCAATTGGTTGCATAACAACTTGGAAGCAATGGCAGGCCCTGTACTGCCAGGTGGCAAGAAGTTAAGATTGCATAAGTTCAGTCCATATGAGTTTGGATTTGTCATTATCCTTGTCTTGTGACTATGGTTTTGACGATTCACATGGATAAGAACACATACACCATAAAATCTAAGGGTCATAAGGTTTCTCTCCGATTCATGAAAATGATGGTGAGGAAACACTTCCACCAAGTAGATTTGAAGCAGATGGCAAAAGGTCTAAACAATTGAGACTGTGATTACGGCATCCCTTTTCATAGTTCTGAAATTGTTTAGACACACATGCATGCTATCTAAGGAAAGGTGTATGATTTTGATAAAGTTTTATCAAAGCATCTCGTATCATAAATCTGAACTTTGGTAAGGAAGTCAATAAAGTATTGATTTCTAGAAGTCCAGCTGATTTCTGAGTACATGTCAAAGCTAGTGGGAGCATAAGTGTTATGCTAATAATCATCATGTTAGTGGGAGCATGATAATTATTGTTAGTGTTGCAAGTTAGCAATGTTAATTATAGAAAACAAAAGTTTCAATTCGTGAGGCTGCAGGGATTGAAAAAGTTGTTTTGCTATAATTAAGGGAGAGGATATACTTCATTTCAGTTCTAAAGGCTTAGATTGAGACCTTAATCATCTTTAGTCAAGAATATATATATGAATTTCATGTTGGATTGGTTCAACTTAAGGAAATTCTATATATTGCGTTCTCAAAATTCGATTATGATTACGACATCCCTCTTCATAGTCAAATTTTGAAAACATGGCAAATAAAAATATTGTAGCAAAAGACTGGTCTAGAATCATGTCTTTATGTGAGACATCATGAATCGTGTACCATTTGCTTTGGGTACAGGATCGATTGCATTTGCTATAATATTTGCCATTTCTAAATTTTTCCAAATGCCCAGAGGCATTAAGAAGGGAAAAGGTCTAGAATTGGATATGACTAAAATGATTAAGCAATTGTCGAGGACAATCTGAGGTTTACCAAAGATTGGTTGCTCAGGGACAGTTGGAAGTATAGTGCTAATTTTGGAAGGACCATATTGACATATTCTGAAAAGAGGCATCTCTTATTCAGAAGTGATAGTCAAAATGAGAATATGGAGTTGTCTCCATAGGTGGAAGTTATCTGTGTAAGATTAGAAAACTTAATGCAAGAAGCATGTCCAAAGCAATGTACTTTGAATATGAGACTTAGTTTCCATGGAGTTGATCTCC
This sequence comes from Lactuca virosa, assembly GCF_052849685.1. NCBI lineage: Eukaryota > Viridiplantae > Streptophyta > Magnoliopsida > Asterales > Asteraceae > Lactuca > Lactuca virosa. The sequence continues at coordinate 176,747,773 of NC_136426.1, forward strand.
ATTGGAATACCTTATAATGACTGTTGACAAGTCTTTGTGACTTTGTGCATATTCATTACAGGAGGGTCAGTGCATATAAGTTTAAAATCTAAACAGATTTCGATAAATGATAGAAATTTGAAATTCTCACATTTTTCGATAAGGATTTGGGAGTGTGAAATTAGAATCATTGAAATTATGTTCAATTGGTTTATTTCACAAAGTAAGGATCATAGACAAACATAGAGTGCATACTTGGTGTATGGCAAAGCTATTGTTTAATAAAAACATAGTGTACATGCTTGGAGCATGGGACAACTAGTGTTTTTAATTCAAGTATAAAGTTGATAAAACCGAAACAATGAATAATGAGTAATCAGTATGGTGATAAATAACAGTGTTTATTTATATTCATAGGGTTTGATACCATATTTGATTCATTTATTCTTGTGTTTCACTTTGCATGTTTTGACTTCCAGAATAACTAAGTCGCTCTTCCTGAATGATTAAGTTATTCAAACCATCCACAGTCGGTCATATGTTGGAAGTAGATATGAATCAAGACTGTCATGGGTTGGTTTGTAGAGGTCCAAGTTGGTGGACAAAGTGGTGCTACAACACTCATGAGTGCTCATAAGTTCTGAGTATTGGATTCAACCCGCGCTCATTTGAATCACTTCATGGATTTTATCACGAGTGATCATGAGACGATAATATCTTATATTCTTCAAACCTAGAGATATGAGTTGTTACTATGAGTTGGTTGTACATTGATTGCACGAAAACGCATTCGGTAACTCGATGTTATAAAACGTGCCTTTGTGTATGATTCAACAAGTAGTAGAACAAGCCATATGAGTCGAAGTTTATCCATTCCTTTTACCTTCGGGATAAAAGCGATATCTGTGGGCCCCTCGATGATTTTAAGATGATACATGTGAGTGCTTGGCCAAGCCAGGACTGATTTGATTTGTTCAATCAGTCAGTCATCATGAATCGGAAATCGGGAAACAACAAATGGACAGAGAGAATGATTGATAATCCATGTCTCAGTCCATATGATATCTAGAATGGAGGAATATATGATCCCTTATCTAATGGACAAGTCATTGACAAAGGTTAGAGTTCATCGACAAGGTCAGAGTTCGACAGAAGCTTTTGAGAGCTACGATTGCTGATCGGTTCCTGAAGTCATATGCAATAATAGTTTTAGACTTATCCAAGTGGGAGACTGTTGGATTAATGTCTAATTCCATAACTATAATTGGTAAGACTTGACCCGACCCGGCATGGTCCATTTGGCTTGCATGGCATCATGCATTTGGATAGACTATAATGAGAGAAATAACACTTAAGGTTGGTTAATATATTATAAGTTCTAATATATTAATAAGGTTATTTAATTAGTATTGATCAAGAATTAATTTGGAATTAATTAAGTGATCAAAAGGAGACTAATTAAATATATGGGTTGATTGTGTAAATCATTCATTCTTATATATGTGGGCTTGTGATCCAAGATTCCTTATGTTGGACTAAGTCCATGGGGTGACCCATGGATACTCCATGGAGGTTAAAATCCATGGAGCATAAGGAATGGGTAAAGTTATGAGTTACATGGTGTAACACTAATAGCCACCATATAAAAGAATCCCATGGCTCAAGAAATCGTGCACTAATGTGTGAATATGAGGGCTAGACGATTTCAAGGAGTGTTCCATTTCTCTCAAGTCATTCCATGTGCATTTGGTGTTGTGTGAACCATTTGAGGTGCCACACTTGGGGCACTAGGCACTCAAGCTTCATGGAGACAAGCTACATCAAACAAAGGTATGTATTCTATCCATTTGATTACCCAAGTATCAAGTATTGTATGCTAGATAGGGTAATACCTTGGAAAGTTCATAATTGCATGTATAATAGAGAAAACATAGATCCAAGGTATTTAGGGTTGCATGTACACTTAGGAGTGTTAGAATGCTCAAAACCCATCACTATATACACAGACCACAAGAGTTTGAAGTATCTAATGGATCAGCCCAACCTAAACATGCGCCAGAGGAGATGGTTGGATGTGGTAAAGGATTATGAATGTGAGATCATGTACCACCTGGGCAAGGCTAACTTGGTAGCCGATGCTCTGAGCCGCAGGGCGGTGAGCGCCCCGATTCGAGTTATATGTATGAGGATGAGGATGATGGTGATGACTCCGGTGTTGGACACCATTCGAGAGGCCCATGCAGAGGCTGTAAGACCGAAGAACCGCAAGAGAGAGCGGGTGATTGGGCAGGTATCCGAGTTTGTTACCGATAGCTGAGGGCTTATGACCTTTCATGGTCGGATTTGGGTGTCGTTTGCGAGCGGGGCACGTAGCATGTTGATGGAGGAGGCGCACAGATCGAGATTCTCGATCCATCCCGGGGCCACTAAGATGTATTTGGACTTGAAGAGAGATTATTGGTGGCCCTGTATGAAGAGGGATGTTGCGTGGGTAGTAGAGAGGTGCTTGACCTGTCGTCGGGTTAAGGCCGAGCACCAGCGTACGCATGGCAAGTTGCAGCCACTAGAGGTTCCCCAGTGGAAGTTGGAATAGATTTCTATGGACTTTATCATCAAGTTGCCGAGGACCGTGAGGGGTGTTGACGCAATTTGGGTGATTGTGGATCGGCTGGCGAAGAGCGTACACTTCCTTGCTATCAGTGAGAGCTCTTCTGCAGAGAGACTAGTAGAGTTGTACGTGAGAGAGGTGGTGTCTCAGCATGGAGTGCCGATCTCGATTGTGTCAGACCAAGATGTATGAGATTGCACTTCAGTACCGCTTATCACCCACAGACGGATGGGCAGAGTGAGCGGACGATACAGACGCTTGAGGACATGCTTCGAGCATGTGTCATGGACTTCGGTGGAAGTTGGGACACGTACCTACCTTTGGCTGAGTTTTCTTACAACAACAGCCACCATTCGAGTATTGGTATGCCTCCCTTTGAGCTGTTATATGGGAGGAGGTGTAGGACCCCCATCTGTTGGGGAGAGGTAGGACAGCAAGTGATGGGTAGCACTGAGATAGTGCTTAAGACGACTGAGCAAATACAGCAGGTCAGGCAGAGGTTACTGACGGCCCAGAGCCGCCAGAAGAGTTATGCGGATAGGCGGCGATTCGAGCTCGAGTTCCAGGTTGGAGACTTTGTACTTCTGAAGGTATCTCCTTGGAAAGGAGTGATCCGATTCAGGAAGAGGGGCAAACTGGGGCCCTGATACATTGGTCCTTTCAGGGTGATCGCCAGAGTGGGCAAGGTAGCATACCGTTTAGAGCTACCCGAGGAGTTGGGACAGATCCATGATACCTTCCACGTATCCCAATTGAGGAAGTGTATAGCCGATGAGACGGCAGTAGTGCCGCTAGAGGATATTCAGGTGGATCCGAGCCTGAATTACATTGAGAGGCCGATCGCGATCTTAGATCGGAAGATCAAGGTTCTGAGGAACAAAGAGGTGCCCCTGGTTCAGTTCCAGTGGCAACATCGGAGAGGGTCCGAGCTGACTTGGGAGCCGGAGACGGAGATGCGGGAGCAGCATCCAAAGTTTTTTGCAGAGTGAGACTTCGAGGGCGAAGTCTGATTCTAGTGGGGGAGAATTGTAACATCTGGATTTCCAGGTATCATAATTTAAGTATTTATTTTGAGTTAAGAGGAGGGACTCGACGAGTTGACGCCTAAATTCGTCGAGTAGGATCGCGACTGATGACTCGGATTAATGAATGGACTCGACGAGTCGGTGAGTCGACTCGACAAGTCCGCGCTGTGGACAGAAACCCTAAATCTTTGGGCATGTGCCCTATTTAAAGGTCCTTATGGCCTTCATTGGCGGCCACGCACACCGTTGAGAGACCCTAACGAACCAGAGAGCATAGAGAGTGAGGGAAGGAGCTAATTACATCACCATTAGTGCATTCTTGCAAGAAGGAAGGAAGGGATTCAAGCTAGGCTGATTGAGGAGCTCAGATCTGCTATCACTTCTTCAAAGGTTGCTTTTTAAGGTATGAACCCATGCCTATTTTCGTGTATATCATAGATCTCATGAATCTAGGGTTTCTTTACCCTTCTTTAGTTGGAATAGGGAGCATATGGAGTCCCATTGAGGAATAGACATTAGATCTGGACCTTGAGAGGTCCAGAGAGTCCCAATCATCCAGCTTTATGCAGTCCCATGAGAGTTTTGAGCCTAGGTTATCATTTTAAGAGTTATTTCATCAAATAGAGCCATATGTGTGATGCATGAACGTAAAGGTTGGACCTTTACGTGACTTTTGGGTGTTAGAAGGTCAGATCTACAAGTTAGAGAAACAGATCTGACCTCAGAAGTTCAAATGAGTGTTGCCATGGAGGAAACTCGCCGAGTCTATAAGAGGACTCGACGAGTCAGATCGGGTTGCCCCGTGATTTGTGATCAGTGGTAGCCCGTCGAGTGAAAGGTTAACTCGACGAGTCAAGTGAGGCCTTAAAAGGATTCAGAGGACACGCATGGACTCGCCGAGTCACCCGAGTGCACTCGACGAGTCTGGTCAAAGTTGGACCATTGACTGGAGTTGACTTCTGTTAACCTTAGGGTTTTGGTTAACTGATTCAAGAGAGGCCATGAAAGGGGTAGAATGGCCTTCTACCCATTCTTTAGAGATGAGAACATAAAGAGAGTATTGATTAGAGTTATTATCATTCTGATAGGTGGAGGCTAGATCAGGGATATCGAGCACGAGAGTTACTAGACATCATACGAGGTGAGTCTTCTCACTATACATTACCTAGAGTGGTATCTATGTGCAGACTGGAAGGTCTTATGTGTTATGTGCTTGCTTGAGATTATGTGCATTGTGATTTAGTATGCTTTGTGATGTTAGACCGGATCGGAGGGTCCAACGACTTACGAGGCCAGAGGGTCCTCAACCAGACCGGACCGGAGGGTCCAACGATTTAGACCGGACCAGAGGGTCCAACGAGCTAGACCGGACCGAAGGGTCCAACGAGCTACAGGACTGTAGGGTCCCGCTGAGACACACTGACCAGAGGGTCTTACCGAGTTATAGCCTCGAGTGGCTTATGTGTTGTATGTGGCATAATGGGGAACTCACTAAGCATTTATGCTACCCGTGTTATGTGATATGTGTTTCAGGTACCAGCGAGGATCGCGGGAAGGCGCCAGAATGATCTGTACACACTGATAAAGTATTATGTACTATGTATTGAGATTCTGGGATATGTTTTACTGAGATAAAATTTGATACATTTGAGTTTTGAGATTACTTTATGAGATATGTTATGTTTTGAAAATGAAAAATTGTTTTGAAAATTTACGTCGTTACACAAGGCAGTTGACTCCGGAGATGCAGAGTGCTCTGGATGCAGTTGAGAAACCAACAAAACGGGGGAAGAAACCGAATTCCAAAAAGAAAGAAGGTGCTTCATCTCAAGCTGCAACGCCCAAAAAGCGTAAAGTTGAAAAGGAAGCTCCCTCTGCTCCAAAGAAGAAAAAATTAAGAAGACGGCGAAGAAACCGAAGGAATCCTCGCCTAGTGACTCCGATTATGTTCCTTCTGATCAAGAGAAATCAGCCGAAGGTGAATATGTTCATCAAGAAGGTTCACCGAGAGGAAACACGCCTCCTCGGTCCCCTTCACCTCAGGTACTTGTCGCTGAATCTATTCCCACTCCTGCTCTTTCTCCATCTCATACTACCGTACTTATTTCAATCGAACCACTTCCACCACCTCTTTCTTTTGTACCCACTTCAACTATACTTCTACCACCACCAATAATTTCTCAAGCAACTTCAACAAAAACAACCACAACCGAACCTCTGGTTCGTGTCAACGTATCTGATACGGGGGCACTAACCTCAGGAACCGAAACCACTCTTACAAACCCACCTCCATCTCCATCACCTTCAACCGAATCTGGTCATACTCTTGGTGGAGCTGACATGGAATTTGACACATGCTACTATAGTCCTTATTGTGTTCAAAGCGAAGAAGATAATGATGCTCCAATCACTCAGCGTCACTTAAAGGATCTCAATGCCAAGCTTGATCAATTGCTTGATTCTTCTGCTACTCCATCCACTTCAGCATATTCTGATGCTGCTACGAAGGCTTTAATTGAAACTTTGATCAAACAACATGATCAATCCATACTCAAAGCTACTCAAGCTGTGGATGCCTCCACTCTCTCTTGCACCAATGCTATCGATGATGTAAAGTCTCTTATTTCAGAATCAAAGCTTTTCATGGAATCGTTTCAAACCACTGCAGACAACAATACCAGCAAAGCGAATGAAGCGATTGCCTCTATTTTTAAATCTCTTAAGGCTGAGAGGGAAAAATTTGAAGTGATTCACCAAAGTCTTCAAGCTGACAGAACTCTTCTTCTTTCTACTGTTAAAACAAGTCTCACCAACTTAAAAACCGATCTTGCCTTGGATAATAAGGTCATGGAAGATTTTGCTTTATCCCAAACCCAAGTTGCAACAGTTTCCTTGGAGCTTTCCAACGCGAATAAAGAAATTGAATCCCTCTGGACCGAACGCACAATCATCAAAAGCTGTGTGAACGATGTGCACTCTCTTCTTTCGAATCTTTTAGAGGCACATGATTCGGTTCTCACCATTTCTGTTAGACGTCATCTAACGGATAAACTTCGTCCGGCTATGGAGATGTTAAGTCGGATTGGGGGTGTTACAGAGCCCATTGCTACTCTGCAACAAGGGGGAGAAGTTACTCAAGATCCTCCTATTCAATCTTCTGAAAAAGAGTCTACTGCAAATCAACCGAAGGTCACCACTAAACCGAAGGGTAATGAAGCTTTGGGTTCTAGTGTGTTGGACAAAGAAAAAGGTCTAATGGGTCAAGGTGATGAGGAAGAAGAGACTGAGGAAGAATCATTGAAAAGAAAGAAGAAAGATAAAGAGCTTGATGAAACGCTCAAAGTGGCACGAGAAGAAGAAGAGAGAGAGAGAGAGAGAAAAGGGAAAAAGAGGCTCATGATACGTTGGAGAACAGGAAAGATTTGTTTCCTTTATGGACTCTGGAGAAGATGATCAAAGAAGCGATTGAGTTTCCTAGCACTCATTGGCTGGAACCAGTTGCCTCTTTTGATTGTGATAATACCAAGGACTCACAGTTTGATATGCCTATCACCCGAAAGGCGTTTCTGTTTCACTGTTTTGATGCGGTAGTGAATATCCCTTCTCCAGACCCGAAGGTTGATCGGGATCTTATTGAATTCTATCTTAAATATTCTCAACCACAGTACTTGACGTGGAGTGCACAGAAGATTACATCCGTCAAAGTATTGAAGCCAACTTCTGCATGGCCATTTGTCAACGTTAGTTTCAGAGTGACCCGAGGGTCAGATGATTCGGTTAATGTGTTTTCATTGGTTGATCTACCGAACCTGAATCCTCATGATTGGATTCTTCTGAACAACATTCTGCTTTCCGATCCACAGCAGTAAGAGCCCATCATTGATCATATCAAGAGAATGCTAGCTTCCTACATTCATGAGGTCGCAAAGATGGATCAGGAAATTGCTCTTGTTTTAAGGAAAAGGCCAACTGTCAAACCCATTGGGACATCATGCGATGCTTCCAAAATGCAGATGGGAAAGATTGATTCTAAGTATCGTGCTGTTATGTTTACACGAGCAGAAGGTCAGAAGTTTGTGTTCTATCTTGATGATAAACACTTGCCTGGAGCATATTTTAGACATAATCCACAGGTGTAAGCAAAACAAAGAGGCAGATAAGAAGAATTTCACAGATATGCTTCGGTGGTACATTGCTTTCCGATATACTCTTCTGGCTATCGTACCGAAGTTTTTCAAGACTATGAAGAAGACCATTGTTGCTCAACCGAAGTAGTCTCTCGCCACAATTGGCGTAAAGGGGGAGATTGTTGGGTTTAAAAGTGTTGCGCCATTGGGCTATTTTGTATGGTCTAGTTTTGTCACGGGTTTGGTCCTGTCCAACCGTGTCTATCTTTATAGGGGTTAGTATATAAGGTGCATGTATGCATCCTTTGTCATTAACACTTTCAATTATTATCTCATTGATTGTACTGTAAACCCTAGCACACCTCTACAGAGGAAGTTCTTAATCGATCTCTTCTGAGGTGTGACTATATTTTAATCATTCGACATACGGATTGATTCATTGAGTGTTCCAGTATTTATTATTCTTATCGTTTTACCTGTTAAAGATCTAATCGATATAAAGAGTTCTCAACTCATCACTTGTTTTATTTGTTATTTTTGGATTTTGTATGCTAGATCTAGATTTTGTAAGCTTTGGATGATTTGCATGCACAATAGAGAAACCTAGATCCAAAGCTTTAGAGTGCGTTTGGTTGGCAGGAAAGGATTGGAATTCGAGGGAAAAGGATTATAATTCCCTCGAATTCTTGCGTTTGGTTCAACTTAAGCAAGGAAAGGGAATAGTAAATGAGGAAAACATTCCTTCATACGTTGGAAACTACATTCCTTCAACAAATTGATGGAAATAATTCCATACCATTTAGGAAAGTGAAATATTACCATTATACCCCTTTTATTTTAACAAAACCCTTCTAAAAACAAAAACCCTATTCGAACGTATTCCTCAAATCGGACTCAGCCAACATCACAACCGACATCACAGTGCTCATCTTCTCTATTTTTTCAGCAAAATCGAATTGCAGGCTTCATCAAACTCAACTCGTTCTCTATCTCTTCATCAAGTGTGTGTATCGTTACAACTCGTATTCTTGATTTCTCTTGTTGTCTCTCTCTAGCGCGCTCTCTCTATCTCCCTCGTAATCTTGATTTCTATTGATTCTACCCACTATTTCTTGTTGTGAAAAGTCGATTTTAGGAAAATCGATTATCTAGATTTATGCAGTGAAAATCGATTTCCTGAAACATGTATGTAATTGTTTCCTGTTTTCTGTTGATTCACACTTGTCTTCTTGATTTCCTGAAAATCGATTTCAGTGATAATCAAACTTGTTCCTTTTTATTTTTATCAATAATATTGATTATCAAGTTGTTTCTGTGAAGATCTATGCTTATTCAAAAGTGTTGTTTCTATGAAAACCATGTTGTTTATCTTCCTGAAAATCAAAGTGTTATTAATTAATCAATTAGAACATCTTGTAACAACAGCAAACGTGAAAATAAAATTGTTCATCTGTTTTTCTTTTAACATCAGCATCTGTTAAAATTAAATGGTGTTGTTTACACTCTGAACATGATCTGAATTTGTATGCACATGAAAATGTCCCGACCTAGTTTAACAACATATAATCGTAGACAAAGACAAAATTCATTGATTTTGAAATGGCGGAATGTGGTTTTGCACATTGTTGTACTCCTCCTGTTAATGATGTTCAAAAACCATATAGATAAACGACATATTAAGCGGATTTCTTCAAATATAGATCGATACCAAATACTACATGAAATAGTTTATGAGAGTGACACCATGTCTATATCACAAATTAGGATGTCTCGAATGTGCTTTAAAAAGTTATGTCATATGCTTGAAACATTCGGAGGACTAAAACGAAGTAGGAATATGAATATTGATGAACAAGTTGCCATGTTTCTACATATTCTTGCTGATAATGTTAAGAATCGGGTCATCATAAGTCGCTTTCATCGTTCGGGAGAAACGATTAGTAGGCACTTTAGTCGAGTTTGTAATGTTGTCATACGATTGCATACTTGTTTGGTTAAGAGACCCGAACCTGCTCCCAATAACTCCACTGATCAAAGATGGAAATGGTTTAAGAATTGTTTAGGAGCTTTACATGGAAAATATATAAAGTGCCTAGTTCCAGCCGAAGAAAAGCCTAGATATAGAACAAGAGAGAATGACATTGCAACAAATGTTCTAGGGGTTTGTTCTTAAGATATGCAGTTTATCTACGTGTTACCGGGATGGGAGGGGTCGGCTGCGGATGGTAGAGTTCTTCGGGATGCTCTTCTTAGACCACATCGATTGAAAGTTCCAAGACCGGGTATGTAAATCTTATATATATATATATATATATATATATATATATATATATATATAAACCATAAATCTTATTTATATATATATTTTTAAACTATAAATCTTATTTATAAAACGTTATTAACTATAAATCTTATTTGCAGGTTATTATTTAGTTGATGTTGGATATACAAATGGAGAGGGTTTTCTAGCCCCGTATAGAGGGAAAAGGTATCACTTAAATGAATGGTGTCATGGGCACCAACCAACTACAGCAAATGAATTCTTTAACATGAAACATTCATCAACAAGAAATGTCATTGAACGATGTTTTGGCATTTTGAAGGGAAGATGGGGAATATTAAAGGACAATTCGTATTATCCAATTGAAATGAAAAATAAGATCATAATGGCATGTTGTCTACTACATAACTTCATACGACAAGAAATGGAAGTAGATCCTTTTGACAATGAATGTGATCGGGACGAGGGAACCGGAGATCTTGGACCTGAAGATGTTGATAATATTACTTCTGTAGGGACTTCGAATGAATGGACCATATTTAGAGATAATTTAGCGGAGTCCATGTTTGCATCTAGGGGCGCGGCAAATTAAATTGACATTTTGCTTATCTATTTATAATCTATCTCTATGTTGGACAAATTTTTGTATTGTTTGCTTATCGTTACGTTGAACAATTGTTGCTTGCTTAACGTTATGTTGGATAAATTGTTCCTTGTTTAATGTTATGTTGGACAATTGGCATTTTGCTTATCTATTTATAATGTATCTAAAATTAGTTGTGATACTTATCTATTGGTTTTTGTTATGTTTATATAGGTATGACAAGTCAAATTAGAAATTATAAGACATGGACAAACAATGAAGAAGCATAGCTAGTTGGGGCATTAGTGAATATGACAAATGCTGGAGGATTTAAATCCGATAATGGTTTTAAGTCGGGTTATTTGCAACATCTTGAGCAAGCATTAAAACAATCACTTCCGGACTCGGGTATTTTAGGTAAGCCACATATTGAGTCAAAGATAAAAACCATGAAGAGAGATTGGCAATGTGTCTACGATATGGTAAACAGTTCAAACACAAGTGGGTTTGGTTATGATTATGAAAAACATTGTGTTACTGTTGAGGATCCGGTTTGGGAGGCGTACCTACAGGTACATGATGTTATAATATTTGTATTTTTATAGTTTATAATGAAGCGACTATATGGAAATATTTTGTTTTTTTATATAAATTATCATGTTGGTAAATAGGTTCATAAAGAAGTGACTAGATGGAAACACAAATCATTTCCTTACTATGAAGATCTTTGCATTGTTTTTGGAAAAGACCGAACTCAAGGAAATAGAGCTAGATATTTCATTGAGAGGGAGCAAGATGTGAACTTAGAAGAATAAATGCAAGAGTCGGATGATGACTTCCTTGAATCCGAGGAAATTTGCCATAATACAACAGTGCAAAATGAGGAAACTTCACCAAGTGTTCGCTCTAATAAGAGGAAACGGCGTGCCGATGATGTGTTCCATAATGCGGTTGGTTTGAGTTACTGAAAGTCTTAAAGAAATATCAAAAGATTTGAGTCAAGGTATTAAATTTGACATGAAGATTAATGAATTGAGTGAGAAGATCCATCCGGAGATTTTAAAGATGAATTCATTAAGTCAAGTCGGGAAGTTCAAAGCTTTGACAAAGATAAGAAATGATCCTATAAACGTACAAAATTTTTGGCAAATTGAAGAAGGCGATAGAGAAGTTTGAGTCAAATACATTTTGGAAGGGTAGTATTATTAATTAGGATGTTAATTCGTATTTTGGATTTTTAAGCTCTTTTGGGATGTTTATTAGGATGTTACTTGGTATTTTGGATTTGTGTTTTTGGTATCTTCGATAAGGATTTATCGAAATATTGATATGCTTTTTGGTAACGTCATTATGATGCAAAGTGGAATGACTTTAACTTATGATGTTTATTAACATGATTTTCGTAATATGTTTGCATGAATGTTCAATCAATAAATTAAAATTTTACTATTTCAATAATTTATATAATATATGTTTACATATAACTTAAAAAACAAAGTAAAATTAAGCAAAACAGACAAAAGGGCAATTTTATCATTTTATATGAATTCCAATTCCATTTCCTACGAACCAAACAGAATCTGGAATTAATTCCAATTCCATTTCCTGCCAACCAAACAACATATGGAATTGGATTCAAATTCCTGACAGATTCCTTTTCCAATTCCAATTCAAATTCCTTCAGAAACATTCTACGAACCAAACATCACCTTAGGGTTTGCATGTGCACCACATGATTGATGTATTGCACAAAACCCAACAACAACATGGCCCAAATGGCTTAGGAAACAAACCTAACTCATATTGCTTTAGAAACAACGTGACACCTATAGGGAGACCGTAGAGTGTTGGATCCTAACAATGTGTCTAGGCATCCTAGTCCTAAGCTTCCCGTTATAAGATTGTTGAATATTTATGATTTTATTGTTCAGGAATAATATTAAATTGAAGACTTAGTATTTGAGATACATAAAATTTAATGGATTTCCAAATTTCTATTGTTTGTTATGACAAAATTTGGGCAACATAACGACTACTTTTATAATATGTTCCAGGTTTCAACCAACGTGAAACCAACAATTCCCATGATATTTAAAATTCACGTGATCAATACAATACAATATTTCGCAAATAACGACTCTTAAGACTTTAAGTCGATCATGTTATTTATTGCAGTAGAAACCCATATCTTAGTAAAAATGAGTTATATTTTTATAATTAATATAAAATATATTAATAAATTTTACATTCACATTTATATAACTTTTATATATATATATATATATATATATATATATATATATATATATATATATATATATATATATATATATATATATTAAAAGTTAATTTTCGGTAACATTAACTATCAATTATACGATTTCATAAAGACAAAATTACAAGAATGGTCCCTGTGTATGTCAAAACTAGCAACTTTGGTCCAAAATGGGTTTGGCTCGCAAGTATGGTCCAATAGTTTCGTTTTGTTGCGAGTTTAGTCCAATTTCCTATGAACTTTTTTATAATGACGGATTTGCCCCTTATTATTTTATTTTCCATTTTTCTTTTATTACAATAATTAAAAATAAAACAAAAATAAATTAAAAATAAAACAAAAATAATACTCTCTCTCTCTCTCTCTCTCCACCGTATTCCCCCCATATTTTTTTTCTTTTTACCCAAGAACAGTTCATCTTCTTCATCTCTTCCTTCTTAATCAATATGAGTTTGTGCATACCAGATTCCAGTGTTCCTGGATATAATCTCCATGATTCCATCATCGCCTCTCAAAAACCCATAAAGCAATGATGAAAACCCAGGAAATCGACTTCATGGAAGTTTCAGAAAATTTCTGAAAAATAACGAGGGGTGAGTTTCTGAAAATCGACTCCATGGATGTTTCCAAGGTGGGGTTTTTTTGGATATCTAATCCATGTCACCGCCGCTCATGGACATCGTCAATATATCTCCGTCCGATGGGCTTCATCAACTGCCTAGCAGCCCCGTGAAGATCTGAAAGAGCACCGCCACAGTTGTCCTTTTCCGATTATCTCTCTCACCGTCGATCTGAAACCCTTATCGGTGTTTCAAGGCCCTTCACCACCACCTGAATCGATTTCTACAATGAAACCTAAACCTAAACTTGAATCATTTCATCGCCCCTAAAAATCATTGTCAAATCCGAAGATGAAATGATGGAGGACGAAACATATCGGAGATGATGCGTCGCTAGGGTTTCGTGTGTGCTTGTATTTAGGGTTTCAGCCGTCGTTTAGGGTTTCGGATGAAAATCCTCATCCCGAAGAAGAAGATTTATCATCCTTAACCATCATTGAGATCTGAACATTTAGAGTTTTCTTGTCGTCATCCCTTGATGCTCATTAGATCTTGAAGACGGTGTCGCCAGAGGAGAGACACGATGGACGACTCAACAGATCTTGAAGACGGAGAAGGAGAGAATTCACGTGTTCAGATGACGATTTATACTCCGCCTCACATCCTAAATATGCAGATCTTTGTATATTTGTGTGTGTATTTGGATTTGTGTATATTTGGGGTTCCATTCTAAACCACTGAACTCGATCTCTTTCATGGTTACAAGTTTAGGATTTAGGAAATTCATATTTTTTTATGTGTTCTTGTATTTTAGATTTTTGATTATTTTTTGTGTGTTCATCTGGAGAGAGAGAGAGAGAGAGAGAGAGAGAGAGAGAGAGAGAGAGAGAGAGAGAGAGAGAGAGAGAGAATTTTATTTTTGTTTATTTTTAATTTATTTTTGTTTTATTTTTAATTGTTTTTAATTATTGTAATAAATGAAAATGGAAAATAAAATAATTAGGGGCAAATCCGTCATTATAAAAAAGTTCATAGGAAATTGGACTAAACTCGCAACAAAACGAAACTATTGGACCATCCTTGCGAGCCAAACCCATTTTGGACCAAAGTTGTTAGTTTTGACATACCACAGGGACCATTCTTGCAGTTTTGTCTTTCATAAATTTGATTTTTCCACCAAATATGACAATGTACTTTCATTTTATACGCGAATAATATTTTTGGTCATTTTTGTATCTTTTCATGCTTTCATGATATGCTTTAACTTATACATATAAAATCATCGTTTTTGTGAGTTATAATATCAACTTGTGTTATTGTAGCAATTTACATATAATCTTGTGGTTTTCTCAATAATTATATTAATATTCACGACAAAGTATAATTATATTATCTTTTAGCAATCTACTTTAACTTAATGAATTTATTAGTGATTTATCACATTTTTAGATTGCTATTTCATATACTTTTGACCAATAATAAAGTATGATGCTATTTTGTATATAAAACATGAAAGTCATCAAAACTTTAATAGACATGCATGTATTCTCCCCCAAAATATGAAAATCGTAAAAGAGAGGCCGTAGAAACTCACCCTTGAAGTGTAAGTTCGATTTGTTCGGAGTCGTTTTATTTTTGTAAAGCTTCATGTGAGAAATCGCATCTTGACACCTTTTTGTGCTAAAACAAACCCGAAACTTTTTTGTAATATTTTAAACCAAAGGGACATGTTTTGAAATACTTTATATTTAAAAGGGTTGTTTATGATTAATTAGCACAATTAGGGGCTGTTTTTTGATAAATTTTATCAAGAGGGTTGTTTTGGTCTTATAAAATAAATGGAGGGACTGTTTTTGGTAATGACTTAATCAATGGGACATGTTTTGAAAGGATTTATGTCAAGGGGGCTAAGTTTAATTTAAACCATATTTGCAGGGATTGATTTTGACATAATCACAAAATGTACAAATGGGACGGTGCGTCACCTTCACAGATTGGGAGAGGAATGGACAAATCGCTCGAATGGAGGCAGGAAGCTGCCGTCGACCACCTTGGCGTCAAGACCACCATGGCGTCAAGACTTCACCAAGGAGTTGTCATGTCGATTTGACTACGAATATGTACACTTAACTACCAAATTCAGACATCTAATAAGAATTGTCGTTTCACTAGTGACTTGTCATTTTACAAGAGTTTTGTCAAGTCAATTTGATTGCGAAAATCTACACTTTAACTATGATATTCATACAATTAATAAGAATTGACATGTCACCGACAACTTTTCATTTCAAAAGAGAGTTGTTATGTCAATTTGACTACTTTGGATATAAAAAGTATATATTCCCGATATTTAGATTTAGAATGTGATATGTCAATGGATAACCTTTGTTATATAGAACACAATGAAAAAAAATCACTTAAAACGTACTTCGTATTAAAGAGTTATGAAGGTTTAAAATCAAGTCTTCTTTCATATTTTTCACCGATGATCCTACTTTGGACCTAAAAAATCATGTATTCCTATCATCCAAATTTGGAGTGTGATATTTCCATGGATAATGAAAAAAACTTACCTAAACGAAGTTTGTATGAAAAAGTTATTAACGTTTAAAGTTAGCGAAAAAACTAGATTTTTGTAAGCATAATCTGAAAATATCTACCTATATTTTCTTGGTCAACATGGATATATTTCTGCCGTCAACGACGTCCCAAACATTGTTTAGGCCAGGGACGGCCTTATTGGAGTTCAACCGGTGCTTAAGAACAGGGCCCACCAAAACATAAGGGCCTAATTTTTTTCCTTGTTAGTATTAGGTTAACTTTACTACTTACATATTCCTGGAAATAGAAGAGGCCGATGCACACAAGCGGCAAATCAAAAAATCGAGGGGGGAAAACGCTTCGATTCTTGAACGCATGCCTACTATTGAAGGGTCTACAATCATCGACAAAAGTACGTAAAAATTCTATTTTTTTGTTTAAAATCAGATTTGGGTTTTGATGTTTTTGTTCTTACTTCTTTCTTTTCCAAAATCAGGATCTATTGAACTGTAAATTTACTCTTGACTTTCTTGTGGGTTTGATTCCTAAAATCAGAAGCTTTGAGTTTCTTTTGTCTTACTTCTTTCTTCACTAGAATCAGATCCATTTAGACCCATTTCACTGAATCAGAAGCCGCAATGTCCTACTAGATCTCACACTCTAAGTTTTCGAAAATCAAAAGAAAACCATATCCCCAAAGCTCCAATTCGGCTTGAGTTTTCGAAAAACCATAAGGTACAAAGAATTTTATTTTTTCTATCTTTTTTATTCGTATATGATAATATAAGTCATTATCTTTTTGATGTAGTATTTAATCTGGATTTTTACAGGATTTTTGAAGGACTTAGAATAAAAAGATTTGTAGTATCAGAAGGTCTTAGAAACATGTTTTTAATTTTATTATTACAATTGTAATTTTCATGTTTTTACATGTTTTAAGTACAACCAAGTTTTTATGTGTATTATTTTGAATGGTACTTGAACTTATGAATATTGCAATTAAAATGAAAAAGTATAACTTCTAGAGGCCAACCTGTATACGAAATTAATGAGTAATTTCATATACTTAAGACTTTTCATGAGAAACTAAATGGTCAAAGCATTGGTGGTGTCAAAAACTCCTTTATTGAAACATCAAATGAACTGTTGGATCCTTACATCAAATAAGAATAAACATGTGTTAAGCAAGTTAAATGAAATTAGCATACAACTCTTTGATCTTCAAAATTTTGGGGCCTATTTCTTACTAAATTGTACAGAGCCTTCAAAATCTCCGGACCGGCTCTGGTTTAGGCCCAAAAAAATCACATATGACCAAAATTTTCGCAGATGACCATCTGTAAAAATTATGACTATTTGATCAATTTTCATTTTTGGCGGTATACATGCTAAAAATCTGACTATTATAGTCATTTTCTCACGTAACAATCTAAAAATCACCAAAAATAATATAGTTTATAAATTATAAATTAGTTATAACGGGAAAAATATAACTTTAATCTCAATTTGTTGTTAAATGTGATTAACAAACCACTCAAAAGAAGCTAAAATGCTATAATTTTAAATTTGATTATTAAAAGTTAAGAAAAATAGTTAGTTTGTATTATAAAAAGTTGCGAAAAAGAAAATAATTGTGGACCGGCCCAATAAATTGTATAGTGGACGGACTAAACGGCGCTCAGCGCCATTTCTATGTGCATTTGGAAGTTGGAACTAGGGTTTCATTAGTTCGTATATAACTACGTCTTCAAGCAGCATCTAAATCAAAATCGTTCTTTCTTCCGTTATCACTTTCAAGGAATTGGCTTCTGAGGTTAGATTCATGGCTCTATATTCTTCTCGTTTTACTAATTAACGAATCTATTTTGTATGTTTGAGCATGTGTTTTTTCCTTTTCTAATTGCTGATCAAGGCAATGATGACGAAAACAAACATACCATCAAACTCTGAAAGCTTTACGCTTTTCTTTGATGATTATACAACATTCAACTGAGCCTAAGATTCCGTTTTCAAAATCTCGTATTAATTTCATTGATTGATATTTTTTTGAAGTTCAATTGGATTTATTTGGTAATAATGGCATGAAAGGCAACAAATTAGAGTCTCTGATGTGCTTTTTGGTAGTGTATTCAGTGCTGTACGTTGCCGATAACGATATATAACTGAGATTCTGGCATTTGTCTGTTTTACAAGGCTTATGCATTCAGATGTTCTTACATCTTTATCTATGTATATATTTTATCTTATAAAGTTCTTTCGTTGATTAAAATGCGATTTATGGCAACATTTTAGAGTCGCTGATGCGCTGATTCTATAGCGTTTTTAGTGCTGAACGT
The DNA here is from genome assembly GCF_052849685.1 of Lactuca virosa. Taxonomy (NCBI): domain Eukaryota; kingdom Viridiplantae; phylum Streptophyta; class Magnoliopsida; order Asterales; family Asteraceae; genus Lactuca; species Lactuca virosa. The sequence goes on from NC_136426.1 coordinate 176,766,088, forward strand.
TTGCCTAAATGAATCGGAGCAGACTGGTTTGTGTCTCAAGTGTTACTGTTTGCTTGTGCAACCAGATGTTTCTACAATTTATAGTCAAAACTAACTGATTAAAAAAGTCTTACCTACAAATTGCAGATGGAATGAAAGTATTTTATAGATGTATTGTAATTCATCTATGAAATGGGATTATTTATATTTTAAACAATGATTTCATAGATTGAATGTGAACATTTCATAGATAGATGTAATTTTATAGATAGATATATGAAATGGAGTTAACTTGTTGGTATTGGACATGTCTCCGAAGTAGAAATGTGCATAAAATGCTTGTATGTTTGCTATTGTGTGTATTTTTGACTTTTTGGCTAATTTTTACAAAGTAATTAGCAAATTTGGCTATATTAGTAATTTTCTCTAAATAATTTACAACATTAATAGGTTAATACCTCAGGGTTATGAAAAAAATATTAATGATAATTTAAAATAGTATTAATAAAAAGAAGACTATTCATATATTTTAAATTGATTAATAAAAAGTAAACTATTGAATTTTTGTGAATAATAAAGATTTCATACTTGATATGTTCGATTTCACGCTAGTGGTGGAGATATGACTATCCTTAGGTCCAGCTACAAGAACCAAAACCATTGAATTGAAGGAGAAAAGCTGCCGTGTGTGGGGAAGAAGGAAGATTGTATAAGAATGCGAATGAAGGAAGGTGTTGTAAGAGTGTTAAAAAGGAGCAATCATACCTAAATTTGAGACCATAAGAGAGAATAGACTGAGATTTTGGGGATGCTGTGTCATTTGGTGACAAACAATCGTGTATATGTTGATTTTCTGAGTTCTGATTTTTAGGATTGAATGAATCGACTTAAAGGACCATGATAATAATTTTTGAAATTAACATAGAATTAGAAGAGCTCAGAAAATTTCGAATACAATTGATTCTTTTATTAGATATGATTTTGAAATTAACATGGAACCTTTAAAATTTAAAAAACTTAAATAAGAGAGAATGGACTGAGATTTTGGGGATGCTGTGTCATTTGGTGACAAACAATCGTTTTCTTTGTTCTGATTTTTAGGATTGAAAGAACGATTAAAGGACAATGATGATAATTTTTGAAATTAACATAGAATTAGAGGAGCTCAAAAATGTCGAATTCAATTGATTCTTTTAGTAGATATGATTTTGAAATTAACATGAAACCTTTAAAATTTAAAAAACTTAAATAAGAAATTGCAAATCACATGTGCTGTAAAGCCACATCTGATTGACATGTCATACGATCTTCCATACATTGTTACAAGTTATTAAAGTATTTTTATTAGAATTAAGATAAATTATGTTTCTAGCATCCAAACAAAGAAGTTTGTGTATTTGTAAATATTGATTGTTCTAGTGTTTCTTAGAGTAGTAGGTGTTCGCTGTGAATTATTTAAAGCGATTATATTTGGACACGCTTTGGATGAATATGTAATAGCAAGGACATCTACTTTTTCAGGAGATGTCGCGTTTTCCTTGAACAAGGCATTTTTTTTAAACCTACAAGATTTGAAGAGTGGATTGCAAACCTTTGATTTTCTCTGAAATGGTACAAGACATTTTTGTAAGCATGCCACCTTTAATTGTACAAGCATAAGGTGATTAGCCTCATACCATTTCAAAGAAAATCGCTGGTGATGCTTTAAGGAAGACAAAATCACATATGATGGAGAGAAAATCACAGAATTCATGAGTCATATGCGATAGTATAGGTATTTGATGCACAAGATGTGCATACGTGACTTGTACCATCGATGATCACTCCTTCCATATGTAATATTATGTTTAAATTTGTCTAAACGTTTAATTTTGTAAGCATATAGATACAAAGTTATCCTAAATGTATATAAGATGAAAAAAAAATTAAACAACTTATAAAATTATTGGAGGAAAAATCATTTTTAATAAAAAAAATTATTCAACATGAGAAAAGATGGAATATTTTTGGGGAAAAAGACGCGTATAGATAGGGGTGCAAACGAGCCAAGCCGAGCCTGAGCCTGGCCAGGCTCGGCTCGGGCTCGTTTAAGTTATATGAGGCTCGAGCTCGAGCTTTCTTTTACTGAGCTTGGCTCGAGCTCGTAAAGAGTATACAAGCTCGGCTCGGGCTCGGGTTCGACTCATTTTTATCTGACGTGCCTAAATAAGCTTAACCTTGGCTCGAGCTCGTTAAAAGGCTCGTTTACTAATACCCTAAATTCATAATTCCCCTAATATGTTTTTATTTTAATATATATAAATAATAATAATTTATATTATATAAAGGCTCGTTTAGGCTCGCGAGCCTAATCGAGCTTAGTGACATAGGCTTGGCTCGTGCTCGTTTAAAATCGGTTTCGAGTTGAGCTTTTAACGATCCGATCTCAGAGTAGCTCGCGAGTAGCTTGGCTCGTTTGCACCCCTACGTATAGACATTTTATGGGGGGTAATTTCAAAATTTAGTCACAAAACATGAAATTCCGGCTATAGACATGCATTCCGCGGATCACCCCTCTATGGGCTCCGTGGAATAACGAAATCTCCGCGGATCAAAAAAATGTGTACGATATAGACTTATAGACTGACCAAAGATTCTTCACAGAGATCCCTCTGCGGAGACATTAAACCCTCCACGGAGTGATTGTTTTTGACCTTCATTAAATCCTCCGCAGAGGTTGTGACGAGGGCTCCGTGGAGGCGTTAACCTCTCCGCGGAATGGGTTGTTATAAGGGTATTAGCGACGGTTTTTTGTGATATAAAGAATTTTTTTTCCCGATCTATATCCAAAAATCCATAAGGCGTAGGGGTGAATTTTTTTTCAAAGAAAATATAAGTTTTGTTATTTTATGTACGGAGGGTTTTTGGCAGTTGAGTAATAGGAGTAACACCTACGTTAGACCAAAGTTTAACAACTTAGGTTTACTGCTTCCCCCTACTTTTGACTGTCGGATATTGTTTGATTTGGTTAAAAGTAAGGCTAATACGTTCAATACTAATATATCATTGTCATTTCAACACCCGGTTCATGGGTATGTTATGAATATTGTAGACGAAGCAAATGTTCGTCAACTAAAAAACGTAATGTCTGAAACGAAGGAGATTGTGCATTTATATTTGGCGACGTTTGAGGGACGGGTCGAACAGAGAGAAGTGGTTGACAAGACTGTAACATTGTATCTGATAATGTTGAAGAGTGTCCACAAGAAGAAACTGTGGCAGTGAATATAGTGGAAGAAGAAAATTTAGACATGTTTTACGGTATGCCTCCCATACCTGATTGTCCTAATCCGATTGTTGAACCTAGACCATTTCATAGTTTAGGTCAAAATGATGATATGTTTGTTCGTCAAACGTATGATAACAAACAACAAATAATATTTGCTTTGAGTCTTAAAGAAACCAGAGAAAGGTTTCAGTTTAAGACCAAACATTCTAACAAAAACCGTTACGAGGTATATTGTGAAATTGAGAACTGTAGTTGGCGTTTATATGTAAAACGCCTTGATCCGACTGACGAATTTGAAATCAGGACTTTCAACAACGTGCACACATGTTCGTCATTACATATACACCCGAATCATAAGCACACAAATAAAAAAAATCATGGGTACTATATTGCATGAGATTATGGGAAAAAACTGTTCGAAGGTTTGGAGTCCTAATGAAATATCAAGGGATTTGATTGCTTTGCTAGAATTTAATGTAAGTTACAAACAAGCTTGGAGTTCAAAACAACATGCTATGGAACTGTTGTTGGGATCCTCTGAAGAATGTTTTTCCAAACTTCCTATTTATTTTCACAATTTGAAGAATCATAATCCCGGTATAGTGGCCTATATACAAATAGATTCTGAAGATTGTTTCAAGTGTTGTTTTATGCCATTGGGAGCACGGTAAATACAAAAAACATGTTATTTAATATATACTAATTTGTAAAAAAATGTAGAGTGTTTATGTGTTCAATACAAATATATTGCAGATACGAGCATTCAAACGTTATTGTCGTAAAGTCATAATTATGGATGGTGCCCATTTGAAGGGGGATTTTAAGGGAACCATATTGAATGCAGTAGCTATGGATGGGAACAACCAGATAGTGTCCGTTGCGCACGAAATATGCAAAAAAGAGAGCGGTCTTACTTGGAAATGGTTTTTTGAAAAGTCGTATGAATGCATTGGTGATTGTCAAGATTTGACCTTTGTAACTGATAGGGCCGATGCAATTCGGGTTAGTATTGAAAATGTTTTCCCAAACGCTCATCATGGCGTGTGTGCTTTTCATCTACTAGGAAACATAGTACACCGGTTTGGGAAAAATGATAAAACAAAATTCTTGTTTTGGAGGCTTGTGAGAGTTTACACAAGAAATGTATTTGAAGATTTGTGGTATCGATTTAGTTATACTAGGCCGCAAGTAGCGGCGTACCTAAGTGAAATTCCACGTGATAAATGGACTAGAGCATATTCCCTGTTGAAACGGTACGATTACATGACCTCCAACAGTGCAGAGTCCATGAATGCTTTATCTATAGATGCAAGGAAGATGCCTATAATACCCCTTCTTGAGTTCTTCAGTCATCTTTCACAAGAATGGTGTAACAAGCGTCACATCGATGGAGGTATTACTTTAATTATGTCGAATAATTAGTTAACTATATATTTGTTCTTTACATGGAAACGTTCAACAGTTCTAACAGAGTGGGCTGAAAAAGTAGTTAGCAAAACCGAAGAGCATATGACAGGATGGTCTGTTTCAGGTGTTTCAGATACAATATATCAAGTGCATGATTTCAAACATGGTGGCATAGTTGATCTGAGGCAAGAGACTTGTACATGCAAATATTGGGAAGGAACTGGTTTGCCTTGTGGTCTTGCATAATGGTTTTAAAGCACTTGAAAAAAAACTAACTTTGGACATCTGGCTATAGACGCTTACAAAATGGAAACGTATTGAAGTACGTATGAGGAGGCAGTTTACCCCCTTCCAGAACCCTATGATTGGGAGATTCCTAATGAGATGATGGTTTTTAAACCCCAATAATGGATACACGTCAAGCTGGTAGACCGAAAAACAAAAATCGTATCCCGTCACAAGGTGAGGAACCTATAGTAAAAAGGTGTAGTAGATGTGATAGTACAATACATAATGCAGCGACTTGTCCGACATTGGTCCAATGAAGTAAAAGAAGCCTATAAAATGTAGCGCGACGTAGGTAGTAAGACAAAAGGGAAAGGGACGCAAGGGACTCACGAGACGCTGGAGACGCACGTGACGCAAGAGACACTCTCATGCAGACGATGAAGAACTTTTTTAAGATGTGAACGGATATTACCTTTGTGAGTTTGATGGAAATGAGTGCAAGTATACGGACGTTTGGAATATCGTTAAAAATAAACAGTTTTTCATGTAAACGACTCTTTTATTTGTAATGTTTGTCAGTCATACATCATATTTGAATGTATCGTAATATTTTTTGGTGCATAATGTTTCAAAAAATAAAGGATAAATAACATAATACAAACGCAAAAAAAAAAAAAAAAATCCAACCATAGTACATATAAATAAAGCAATACAAACACAACACAAGTTAAAAATACAAGAGATATTTCAAAAGATTCCAAGGGGCTTCATAGTCGAAAATCTCTCTGTTGGTAATGGATTTGTATTCTTCTTTAGTCGCCTTCAAGATGACTTCCACAGTATCATTCACACGTGCGTCTTCAATCTTATGATATAAATCGTTGAATAACACAACTTCTGTTTTCAATTCATACCATTTTGCTGCTATATCAAGCGTGTTGTGATGGTTTTCTAAGGTGGTTTCAACGTCAGTGTTGAAGGTATTGGTTAAAAGGAGCCAAAATATTGTATCATCCAAACTGTTGTTCTCTTAGACATTAATATAAGCACGAGTTAGAAGCAAATACTCCTCAGCGGTCCATGGTTTTGAACCCATTGTAAAAGATACAAAGTAGATGCGATGATATAGATTAGATGAAATGATACTGATTTTTGAGTCATTGTATAGTGAAATGGCAGTCCGCGGAAGTGACTTGGCAGTCTACGAGACAAATATAATAACAAAAATAAAACACATATTTATATTAAACAAAATTACTAAAAACAGGTATTTCATATTAATATATACAAAGTTACTAAAATCAAGTTATATAGTGTCCCAAATAATATTTGTCATCCTATTTCTATAGAGAAATCTCGCATCTCTAAGTGGCTTATCAATCTTCATCGGTACCCCCGAAACAATCATTTCCATAAACATGAATACGAATACTCCACAACCCCCTCTATCTTCGATGTATTCCTGCTGTGGCGCGTCTATAGTTTCAACAAACTCCACAGTTGCATTGGCTCTGTGTCCATCAGGGAAATCGTTCTAGTACTCAATCACATCTAGCTCTGAGATAATACTATCCCCAAAACTTTCGAATTCTCCACCAATCTTGTACTTTGAGAATAAATTCATAGATCGTGCTGAATCATAAATGTGTACTTTCCAGGTATTCAAATGTAGCACTGCCAAAAACCAATGGACACCCACTTTTATGGGGAACAGAACCTGCAAACAAAAAACAATTGAATAGTCGTAAATTCGGTAATATTATATATATAGATAAATAATTATTAAACTAAACTAACCATATCCACATCCTTCCATTTAGGATAACCTCTAACACCATTTGCTACATTCCTAAAAAACGATTTTCCGAGTTGCAATTTGAGTTCTTGAGGGTATATCGTCTACCCTGCGTTCGTCGGCCGTCTTTCCATGAGCAAGTCACTCCATATTGCAATATGCTGTACATTTTAAAATAAAAATGTTACAATTATTTAGATAAATTATCGTCTAAAAAAGTAGTTAAAATTTAACGAATGTTACCGAAGAAATTAACCACCTAGAGTCAGTAACTGCAAGTAACCTTGACCAAAACTCCACATCCAGTAGGAGTATATGCAGCCTGTGTGTAGTGTTGAGGTTGAAAGAGATCACATTCCATTCTTTCCAAAAACCCAACGTACTAGCAACATAAAGACTGTCTAACAGTAGATGATTTGAAACATCATTAGTCTCTTCATTCACAATGTTTTCATTTGCTTTTTCAAGACACTCCACTGCTTTTTGTCCTTGCTTTGGTGATTTTCTTCAATTTTGGTGTGGATTGGATCTAAAAAATTAAAATGTTAAATAATTATCAATAACGTAATATTTTATAAATACACCAAATTTAAAATATAAGTTTTGTACCACTGTGAACGGTATCCGCTGATACCATGCAACACCCCTCTTTCATTGCGGCCTAACAATATGAGTCACTGTTTTTTTGTGATGTTGACCCACGTCCGGTGACGGCTCAATATGCATAGGTGTACGCCCAACTTCCCCCCTCCAAACCAGGCATAAATGTATCATCATAATGCAACTGTGTACCATGGTAATATGTTTCTTCCTCATTTTCATTTACCATGTCCTCCTTCTCTACAAATCCTGTATCTGGTTTATCTTTTTTCTGTAATACACGGTCTACTTTAGAAGTTAATTTAGCCACAATGCCTAATAGAAGCTTCATCAATGCCTTTGTGCTCGTTTTCTTCTTCTTTACTGACCATGTTGATGTGTCGCTTGACATATAAGTTCTTTCTACTTCAGGTTGTTGCGAGGTAGAAGCATTTGTGGCTGTTTCAGTCAAAGATGTTTCTGACTTGTACTAATTTCTTCGAGGAGGTGAGGCAACAATAGGTGGACTTTGTTTCCATGGGGGAGATTCTTCATGGTTAAGAGTCCAATTCACATAGCGAATATAAAACGACTCCATGAGCTCCATCTCGTTTTCCATGACAACAATAGGATGGTTGTTAGGCTGCAAAAATCAGATTGTTAGTTTAGCATGAAAAAAAATGGGAATTTGTAATTATATATAATTATAATATAAAAATCATACCACATACACGTTGATTATTCGATGGCATTGAACCCAAGATAACGGTGTTTTTCTTCTCTACGACCTCATTCGTGGCAATTCTGCCGGCATGCGTATATAGTACTATGTTGCCTCTTGGAAAGTCTCCAAAATCCATATCTATGGAAAAAAGGGAAGTACAATGCTATTATGGTATAAAAAACGAAAGTATGATAACTATTTAAATGCATTAAAAACTAACCTTAAACGGAAGCATAAAACCGACAACGGTATACTCGTGTACTTTCTTCAATTCGGGATTGACCTGCTTGAATATTCCAAATGTTTCTATTTTCTCAAACATTTCACGCATCAACCCAAAAGTATAGGTCCATAACTATGTACCCCACGCAAACCTGCAATTTTCAATTTATTTATTATAATTATTATTGTATTTATACACAATTTTTAAATGTAATACCTGTTCCAATCATCTATATTATCAGCAAGCTTGTATACTGCCGCGGGAATGACCGTTTTAACATCCCATCTGTGCAGACCTTTCAACATAAAAACAAACTGGATAAGCATTACAACATCTTCATCCCGAAGTGCCAAATAATTCAGAGACATAATGTAGTCTTCTAAATCTTTGAGCCGCAAACGTTCATCTGTAATGTGTGGGAACAACCGAGCACGAAGATTTGAATCTGACCGGCCTCTTTCGTCATGGAGTAAGTCCACATAAGGACCAAATCTTAACCCACTAATCAAAATATATCCAGTTTTACCGAAATCCAACTGCATCCCCTGTATCTCAAATATAAACCTTCCCATTTCAAACACTTCTTGAGACCTTACTTCATGCAACATCATCAAATGCACAAGTAAGAGGTCGCCATTAGAGACATGCATTCCTAAGAATCTTTCAAACAATGAAGCTTCAAATAATGCTCGTTGCGATTGTGTTAGGCACAAAAAATAGTCTTTAATGATCGTACCGACCACGCCTTTTAAAGTTAAATCTGCTTTTTAATCGAGATCATCGTGCTACAAAACATATACATTTAATTTAATATAAAACGTTAGTATTTGAAAATACAAAACAAGGTTTTAAAATTACATAGTTAATTTGGTCTAGGATATAAATAGCAACCTACTTTTTAGTTAATTAATAATTGATATAAAAGGGTAGAAAAAGGGGGAAATGGTATTTTAGGCCATTCCGCGGAGTGACCTATACTTCCGCGGAGACACATTTAACCCTTTTTAATTCATTCCGCCGAGAGTATACGTCAATCTGCGGAGGTCGGTCTGCGGAGTGATCTATTCCTCCGCGGAATGGATCTCACGTTTGAATCCTAAATCTAAATTTGAACATATATTGCAAGTTATCAATTGCATTTTTGTAACATTTTAATCTTAAATCTAAACAATACGACATTACTCGGGAGCCGTGCCCATCGGCGAAAATATTGGGGAAATTCCGCTCCATCGGCGCCGGAAATTCGTGGTTGAAGTCGTTGTCGTCGGAAAATGACGTGGTTGAACTCATTGTCGCCGAAAATGACAAGGTTGAAGACGATATCGCCGGAAAATCGAACCTTTCAGCCGATGCGGAGACACGAACAAGGAATGGAAGTCGTAGAGGAAATAGGGACTAGTGGGGGGACCAAAGAGGAGACCTGTTTTTTACAAAGAAGGAAGGGGGGAAATTACTAAAATACCCCCATTCCGTGGAGGTTTTGTATGTCTGCGGAGCCTATAGAGGGTGCTCCGCGGAATGCATGTCTATTGCCGGAATTTCGTGTTTTTGTGACTAAATTTCGAAAAACCCCTCCAAAAAATGTCTATAAGCGTTTTTTCCCATATTTTTGAGTTTAGGGTCCAAATTATGGGCGTGTTGTATGAAGATGACCCTAAATTGCAATCTTTTATTTTTTTTATTTTTTATTTTATTTTTTATGTTTGATAACTTTTTGCTACAATTAGTCATTACAAAATTGGTTATATTTGTAATTTTTTTTTATCTAGTGGATTATTAGCGAAATCAATTTGTATTATCAACTTGTCTTTTTAATTAATCCATTATTAGATCTACAATCGCCTGCAAATTTTATAATAAAATTTTGAGTAAATTATAAGAATGGTCCCTATGGTTTAGTGTAATTTGTGTGTTTGGTCCTTAACTTATTTTTTTAACTCGAAAGGTCCCTACTGTTTGTTTTTGTTACGTGTTTGGTCTTTGTCTTACCTAAAAAGACTATTTTTCCTTTGATTTTTTTAATTTATTTAAATAAACACATCCCCAACCCACCCTCCTTGCTTTACCTTACCTGCCCCGCTATTTTCCCTATTTAAATAGTAGTCTTTTTAGGTAAGAAATGGACAAAGCGTGTAACAAAAGCAAACAGTAGGGATCAAGCGTGTAATAAAAACAAATAGTAAGGACCTTCTGAGTTAAAAAAACAAGTTAGGGACCAAGTATGCAAATTACCCCAAACCATAGGGACCATTCATGTAATTTACTCTAAATTTTTGTTTAACAAAAGATATCATTTTACAAAGTGAGCTTCATTGTAGCTTATGATAAAATCTTAATGTGAATATAAATTAACAAATTATATTATAGACAAAACTTCATAAATGGTCTCTCTGGTATCTTAAAATCTAAAGTTTAGTCCCTAAGTTTAAAAAACCTCACAAATGGTTCTTGTGGTTTCAAAACTTTTGATGTTTGGTCCTTATGCCTCACTCCGTCAACTTCCTACCATTAAGTGAGGGACATTTTCGTCATTTCACTACCCTATAGACCATTTATGAGGTTTTTTTTCTTAATTAAAAAAATGAAATTTAATATTTAAGGTCTCTCTCACACACACACATACACACACAAAGTCAACTTATTTTTCCTTGAACTGCAAATTCATTACCATATTTCAAAACATCACCGATTCAACATAGTGAAATTTGTTCCAATAACATGTCCTCTTCGATTCAACCCATTAAACACAAACTAGCATTTCAGATCAAACACAGGGTATCAAAGTATCATATCGTTCCAAATTTTTTTTCTCAAAATGAACTACAATCAAGTCCAACATCCAAATTGATACTACAATAGGGACTGACAACAAACTGAAAGCCATTAATCAAGATCAAAATGATCTAAACAAACTTGAATATGACAGATTCTGGAAAATGAAGGATACGAGGGGAGGAAAAAAAATCCTAAAATCACCGATAATGAACAAGTTCAACCAATATCTGAAATTGATTGATGATAACGAGATAGTAATTCCGATCGATAACATTAGAAAGATTCATTTCAGATTCACAATTTACGAATAAAAACTGATGATGAGATGCGTGAATTTTGAAGAGTACTTCCTAGAAACTCACTAATGTAGGTGTTGGTTCTTGGAGTCTAGAGAACTGAAGACATCGATCAGCCACCCATGACAGTAGTCGACATTGCTGTGTATTGCTCAACTGTTGGCAGCTCCTCCTAGGGCCACCATATCGTCTCCGACTGACCACCCACATCTAGATCTGTGATACAAAATCGACAAACCACACACCTCTATGAATGAAACGATGATCATCCCGAAGCCAATCAAGTGGGTTTATGCCCCTAATGTCTGAAACCTATAGCAATTATCGGCTTCTCTAATTGGGTTTGATTCTTGTAGAGACTTGCTTCGATTTATGTTGTTCTTGACTCAATGATTTCATAACAATAATCTACGAATTTGGAAACTCCGGCAAGATACGAGCCTTGTTCTCCTCGGCGACCTTTAAATTCCAAAAAAGCATCACGAGACGAGCACCGCGCTTAGCCAGGACTAGAGCCGTCTCAGCTCCCGATCCGTGACGTCACACCAGATGAAATTGAAAAAGTGAAATAAACAAAAGCAAAAAACTAGATCAGATTAAAAAAACGAAAAGGATTTTGCATCTCTCCACTAATAATACGAGAGAGAGAGAGAGAGAGAGAGAGAGAGAGAGAGAGAGAGAGAGAGAGAGAGAGAGAGAGAGAGAGAGAGAGAGAGAGAGAGAGAGAGATCTTACATATTAAATTTCTTTTTTTTTAAATGAGAAAAAAACCTCATAAATGGTCCTTGGTGCAGTGAAATGACGAAAATGTCATTCACTTAATGGTAGGAAGTTGACGGAGTGAGGCATAAGGACCAAACATCAAAAGTTTTGAAACCACAGAACCATTTGTGAGGTTTTTTAAGCTTAAGGACTAAACTTCAGATTTTGAGATATCACAGGGACCATTTATGAACTTTTGTCTATATTATATTAGATTTTTTTTATTGGGCTTGGGTTCGGAGCTCGTTAGCTTGTTTTTCCTTTTTTTCGCCTGGCCTCTTTCTTTTACACCTCCTTCCTTGGTATCTTGTATAGGGACTGTTTAGCTAAGGCCATGTTGATCCTATCGGTTTTAAGAATGTCATGTCGTTTCATTGTGAACCTTTTGAGATTATTCATATTAAAATTCATAATGAACTGGTTAGATTATATGAACTGAACAACAAGTTGGTAAGTATCTATGTAACTGGCGTTTTGTATAATCGGGAAGCCCAATTACTTCGGCTAATCAATGTGCCTTCATCTTAACGATATGTACATTGTACTTTCACCTTCTTGTATCTTGCAATCCATGAGAGATCTCACTAGGTCAAACCGCTTTTGTTTAGATTGTACTTGGAACATTTTCTTAAATTGCATAGCGATAAGATACGCCTTAAGATTCTTGAAACTCTATTGGAGTTTGGAAGCATGGTTGCTAGCATGCAACGTGAACCTCTGTTGTATTGACTTAGGGACATGACTATTGTATTCTTTTAGTTGAGCTATGGTTGCATTTTCCACATGAGGTTTAAGGAATAGTTCCTAGAGAAAGGTTCCTCAATATCCCAACCTTTCTAATCGTACTTCAGCACAATTATCAAAATCTGATACCAGTAAAGATAACTCAAACCATTTGGTTTATCCTTCGAGAGGATACCAAGCAGTAAAATGTTTGAACATGAAGTATTCATGTTTGAAGATAGGTAAAACCTTTACACTTCTAATCTCTATTGAACTCTTATATATTTATGGGATTCTTAGGCAGGTTTAATCCATCTATGATTATCTCTTCTTGTGACGTGTATGCCACATATCCCAAGCTGAGATAGTAAATCGAACATTTAAACCATACATGGCATCCAACTCAAGACTCTTAGGTATAGCGAACAACACTTCACTTTTTGAAAGTCCAATCGACATGTTTGGCTAAAGCAGTTTCCCATGTAGGAAGGCCATTAGAATAAGTATGTATTTCAAATGAATAACATATGATTTACTTTAAGAAAAAGTGGAATTTGATTTTTAGTTAATAATTTTAACTTATTTTTGACAAAGCAATTTTAAAATATTTATAAACTTTTTATAAATTTTATTATTGTCAATAGTTATTACATTAACAAAATGTTGTGTTTTAATATAAATGGAAGTATAAAAATATGAATGCAATTTTTATAAAAGTATATGCCAAGTGGTAGATGAAGATTACGATGTTGATATAAACAATGACCTTAGTTTGATTGTTTCATGTGTTAATTCTATCCGAAGATTGCTAGATGAAGAGTACGTTCCAGATTTAACGTACACTGCTCCTTCCAAAGAATCATATTGGGATATTCCTTTGTCCCTAAATGGAGCATTCTACAAAGTCTTTAATGAATTTGATATTCGACTATTCGAAAGCAGTAAATTGCCCTTGGAGTTTGAGAGACTTTGTTAGTTCCACAAGAAACATGAAAAGAAACCAAAAAGTCGTGGACACCGAAGAAAACAAAATACACAAGGTTTTTCAAGAAGACAAGCTTTAAAAAGGTTGACTTTTACTGTATACAATAAAGCCTAATGTAAAAGATTTTGGAGATGACTCAAGCATATTTCATTGAAATGAACCCCCAAAGAATTGTTTTTTATAGCCAGGAAGTTTCATGAAGAGACCAAGCGTCACCACAACTACAAACCACCCTACTTTATAGTACTATATTTTCTATTGGCCTTAGTACTTGACTTTGTTGCAATCGATGGCGATTTGAGCTACATAATCACTGATGAACTGGTAGACCCGATTGATTCCTCTCTAGAAGGAATTCAAGATCGCAAATGCAAAATGACTAACGAACCAAAACTTGGTTTGATTTTTCATGAAGGGAAGTCAGGGGAGAAGAAGTTCTTACATTTAAGGCAAATACACATATACACCAATCTCGTATCGAAGGAGTTGTTGATGCAATCATGTGTTCAAAATACATAGGCCCGACGACGGTGGACGATCCGGGCGAGCGCCTAGGGTAATATCCACAATTATAACATTTTATATAGTTATTTCCTCGTTTATATATCCAATTATGTTGACATTCTTCTTGTTCTGTGTTTACGTATGTATATGTTATTTTGGTTATATTATTATCACTATCACTATATATACTGTATATTGATTCATTATCAGAATTATCAGAATTTAGAGGTTCTATATTATATTCTCCTATTTGTTCTATTAAATTGCTTTTTTCTATATTCTTATTTTTATTTGGGCATTTGTTAGCTAAATGTTTAACATCACCACAGATAAAACATTTACAATTTCTTGTTTGTGGCCTTTTTACATATTTATTGTAAACTTCTTTATTTGTTTTTCAGGGGTCAATGGTGACTGTTTATGAAAGTAAAAACTTAGAGCATTGAGGATTTGAACTTTGAATGATGAAGCCTCTGGAACTGTCTAAATATGCCATAAGTTGTCTAACAAACATTGTTGGTCTTCTGTCAAGTTTACTCCAATCATGGGCCTAAACTTGGGATTTTTAATAATTGGGCAACAGTCATAAAATATATACAGTGTCAAAATCCCCTTTACAAGGGATGTTGTAGTTTCCAGGAAGCCATGAATATTGCTCGAGAACATTTTGGGTTAAACAGTTTTTTCATAGAACCCGAACAGGTGAAAACATTTTCAGAAATAGCAAAAACTAGTCCAGAGCAAATGATTAAAGCTCGGGAAGAAATTATTGTTAAGTTACAACAACAACTTATGCAATCTGGAAAAGATACACAACATATACAAAGCCAGATTGAAAATAATATTTTGAAACAAAAAATAAAAATTCTTGAAGCAAAAAATGTACAGCTTATACAAAGGAATGAGAAGAAAGATGAGAAATTAAAAACAGCAATATACAGAAACTATGAATGTTTTAAAGCTCGCATTTTAGATCTCCCTTGGAGACAAACGTTGAGACCAGTACTTGATCAATTTAAAGAATTTGAGCAAATGGTGTCCCAAAAAATTTGTATAGAATTTCCATCAATTCTATATACATTACAGCAGAAGATTGTACAGATTGCTTTTCAAGAAATCAATTATAAAGGAGTTACAGTAATCCAGAGATTGAATGATGAAGGTGAAGATACTCCCATACTCCTGTTACAGATAAACCTAAAGACTACAGACATGCCAGAGGAACAGATAATTAATTTTTATCATAATGGAATGATAGATTACTTAGAATTCTGCCTCAATAGTAGCACAGAAAGTCTTCTTAATAAGTTAGGAGAAAATTTTATTTTAACAGCCGGAAACATCGCCTCTCACAGCATCAGTCCAATTATTGGGTGCAAAATTTTTTCTTCTTTTCCAGCAGCGGATGAACATACATACAGACCTGCTAGAAAAAGGATCTTCATCACTCAAAGAACGGTACAACATGGCTATCTTAAAAAGTTATCATGCAAACAAGAAATAGATTTTGGAACTCTACAGAATCTTTCAAATGAAGATATATGCACAGCTCAAAAAACACCTTTACTACCTGAAAGTTTTCGTTGGGAAAATTATAAACTCCTAGCAGAAGGACATTACTTACAAATTTGGTCTCATCAAAACTGGCATATGCTCTTGCCATTCAGCGGTGAAGGAGATACACTTTTGAGACTAGAGGATATCATGAACAGTGAATAACAGATTGACACAAACCCAGGATCACCGGTTTCTATCGACAGTACTCATCGGGACTTTTAGCAAGTAATGATTAGGATGCAAAGAGACAGAATAAAATAAATTCAAGGCCCATTTATGTAAAATTCTTTTAAATTATTGATTCATATGGTGGTGCTGTCATTTCATACTTTATGTAAAGATCAATTTATCTTGATCGAATATTATGTCTTGTAAATAGGTAACGTGTCAATATAGAAGTGTGCTAGTAGGTATCATGTCTTTATTGAAAGATTATTCCTATGTTATCCCTTGTATATATAAATAGATGCAACTCGTTGTAAATCAAGCAAGAGAGTGTTCATAATAAAAAAAATCTTGTTTATCAAATTTCCTCATGTCTTTCTAAACGATCTATTTCCTATTCTCTTAGCCTATCTCTTACATTCCTAGTTCTTTCAAGCACTTCATATTATATCCCTTATACATAAAAAAAAAGAGCTGCTGTTGCACATACAACTCTGGTTGCTCCTCCCCTCATAGCCTTCTTTGTAAGTTTACTCTTCTTGATTTTATTTCTTGTTCATATTATGTTTATGGTTTAACGGTAAACCCGGAAAAAACCGCCATACCCCCTTATTTGGTATCAGAGCAAATAAGGGGGTATGGCGGTTTTTTCCGGGTTTACCGTTAAACCATAAACATAATATAAACAAGAAATAAAATCAAGAAGAGTAAACTTACAAAGAAGGCTATGAGGGGAGGAGCAACCAGAGTTGTATGTGCAACAGCAGCTCTTTTTTTATGTATAAGGGATATAATATGAAGTGCTTGAAAGAACTAGGAATGTAAGAGATAGGCTAAGAGAATAGGAAATAGATCGTTTAGAAAGACATGAGGAAATTTGATAAACAAGATTTTTTTTATTATGAACACTCTCTTGCTTGATTTACAACGAGTTGCATCTATTTATATATACAAGGGATAACATAGGAATAACCTTTCAATAAAGACATGATACCTACTAGCACACTTCTATATTGACACGTTACCTATTTACAAGACATAATATTCGATCAAGATAAATTGATCTTTACATAAAGTATGAAATGACAGCACCACCATATGAATCAATAATTCAAAAGAATTTTACATAAATGGCCCTTGAATTTATTTTATTCTGTCTCTTTGCATCCTAATTATTACTTGCTAAAAGTCCCGATGAGTACTGTCGATAGAAACCGGTGATCCTGGGTTTGTGTCAATCTGTTCTTCACTGTTCATGATATCCTCTAGTCTCAAAAGTGTATCTCCTTCACCGCTGAATGGCAAGAGCATATGCCAGTTTTGATGAGACCAAATTTGTAAGTAATGTCCTTCTGCTAGGAGTTTATAATTTTCCCAACGAAAACTTTCAGGTAGTAAAGGTGTTTTTTGAGCTGTGCATATATCTTCATTTGAAAGATTCTGTAGAGATCCAAAATCTATTTCTTGTTTGCATGATAACTTTTTAAGATAGCCATGTTGTACCGTTCTTTGAGTGATGAAGATCCTTTTTCTAGCAGGTCTGTATGTATGTTCATCCGCTGCTGGAAAAGAAGAAAAAATTTTGCACCCAATAATTGGACTGATGCTGTGAGAGGCGATGTTTCCGGCTGTTAAAATAAATTTTTCTCCTAACTTATTAAGAAGACTTTCTGTGCTACTATTGAGGCAGAATTCTAAGTAATCTATCATTCCATTATGATAAAAATTAATTATCTGTTCCTCTGGCATGTCTGTAGTCTTTAGGTTTATCTGTAACAGGAGTATGGGAGTATCTTCACCTTCATCATTCAATCTCTGGATTACTGTAACTCCTTTATAATTGATTTCTTGAAAAGCAATCTGTACAATCTTCTGCTGTAATTTATATAGAATTGATGGAAATTCTATACAAATTTTTTGGGACACCATTTGCTCAAATTCTTTAAATTGATCAAGTACTGGTCTCAACGTTTGTCTCCAAGGGAGATCTAAAATGCGAGCTTTAAAACATTCATAGTTTCTGTATATTGCTGTTTTTAATTTCTCATCTTTCTTCTCATTCCTTTGTATAAGCTGTACATTTTTTGCTTCAAGAATTTTTATTTTTTGTTTCAAAATATTATTTTCAATCTGGCTTTGTATATGTTGTGTATCTTTTCCAGATTGCATAAGTTGTTGTTGTAACTTAGCAATAATTTTTCCTGAGCTTTAATCATTTGCTCTGGACTAGTTTTTGCTATTTCTGAAAATGTTTTCACCTGTTCGGGTTCTATGAAAAAACTGTTTAACCCAAAATGTTCTCGAGCAATATTCATGGCTTCCTGGAAACTACAACATCCCTTGTAAAGGGGATTTTGACACTGTATATATTTTATGACTGTTGCCCAATTATTAAAAATCCCAACTTTAGTGCCCCTGATGATAACATAATGTGTAAACTTCTTTATTTGTTTTTCAGGGGTCAATGGTGACTGTTTATGAAAGTAAAAACTTAGAGCATTGAGGATTTGAACTTTGAATGATGAAGCCTGTGGAACTGTCTGAATATGCCATAAGTTGTCTAACAACCATTGTTGGTCTTCTGTCAAGTTTACTCCAATCATGGGCCTAAACTTTGTACGTTCATCGAAGCAAATTGGTAAAGTGCAGTTACCAAATGTCATAACGGCTTCTCTGTTCTGTGTATATTGTGTATTTTTTGAAGGTCCTGTCCTATAATATGCATGTTGAATATTTTGAGATTGTGGTCTTCCCTGCAAGAGGTTATTATTATGTGTAATACTCGCTATTTCCATATACGGAATCGAGTTTTGTTGTGTGGGTTTATGTAGATATTCTCTCTTTATTGCTGAATCCAATAATTTCTCTGTTGATGTTGTGTTTCTATCTTCCTCTGAAGAAATGCTCATGGAAGAGGAACTCCTTTTTTGCTGTGTAGGCTGTATTAATTTGTTCTTTCCTTTGTTTTGACTATCCATCTGCAGAAAACAATCTGTTAATGTTTCTGGATAGCATATCAGCTATTCCATTATTTTCTCCCTTTATATGTTCAAAATTTATTTTATATCCACTTCCTTGTATTGTATTTTGTAAATTAATCCATCGTGTCCTATTTATTTTCTTACTTTGATCATTTTTAATAAAACGAATTATAGCCTCACAATCTGTTCTAACTGTAAATTCTTTATGTAAAAATATCTTAAATTTTTCTAAAGCATTTATTAAAGCTTGTATTTCGTAGTCTATAGAAGTCCAATTCATTCCTGTCTTATTAAAGCTTCCACTAGCATATGAGCATATTTTTTCTGTATCTTTTGGGCTATATTTATCGGGTTTACAAAGGAGAACGGCTCCCCATCCTTCTTTGCATCCATCAACTTCTATTATTATATAATCAGTAACTAATGGTAATTCTAATGATTTGAAATTTTTAACTGCTTCTTTAATTACTTTAACTAATTTAATGTCTTCTTGGTTGAAATGTCTTTGTCCATTTTTTGTTGTTTTACTATATAATGGTCCTACTAACTTTGAAAGATTAGGAATAAACTTTCGTGCATAATTAACCAGTCCTAAAAAAGCTTGTATCTGTTTTAGATTTTCAAACTTTTCTGGGAATTCTAAAATTTTTGTCGATATATGACTTTGTAATTCAATTTTTCCATTTCCTATTTCTAAACCAAGAAATGATATTTTTCTTTTAAACAATTCCATTTTTCTTTTAGAAATAACAATACCATTCTTTTTTATTTCTTCAAATATTTTCTGTAAATGCTTCTCATGTTCCTGTACTGTTTCACTGGCAACCAAAATATCATCAATATATACTAAACAAAAATCATATTTCATAAAAATACTGTCCATAAACCTTTGAAATATAGATGGAGCATTTTTAAGCCCAAAACTTAAAACATTCCATTCATATTGTCCTTCAGAACATGTAAATGCTGTCCATGATTTAAAGTTTTCTTCAAGCTGTAACTGATTGTATCCAGATTTTAGATCAAATTTGCTAAAAACTTTTTTCTTTTGTATCAAGTTTATTAAAGAGTCTTTATTAGGGATATTGTAACCATCATCTTCTGTATTATCATTTAGTCTTTTATAATCATAAACTATTCTAGCTTTTCCTCTTTTTATTTCAGAATGATTTCTTACTATAAAAGCTGCTGATCTATGTGGACTTTCTGATTTTATAATTAATCCTTGTTCTATCATTTCTGGTATTTGTCTTTTAAATTCTTCTTTATCTAAAGGATTATATTCTATATTTGCTGTTCTTATTGTAATATCAGGATTTTTTAATTTAAATTTACAAATATAGTTAACTTTTGATTTTGTAATATCTTCTCCTATAAGTCCAATTTTCTCTAAGTGTAAAATTATAGGATGATTCATGCTCTTGGTTATATCTTTTCCTTTTTCTAACTCATGTGTTAAAAATTCTGTTAATAGCTTGATTGTTTCATTTTCAACATTTGTTTTAATTTGATTATGTTTTAAAAAGTCTAGTTTACCTTGTCCACCACGCTTTTGCGCAAACTCTGAGGTATTGGTATATTTATGTGTTGGAAAACTATAGATATGTTTACTAAGTGTGATAAAATTACGTGTTAATGTGATAGCGCCATTTAAGGCAAAAATAAAATTTAATCCGAGAATAAAATCATTAGATTTTACATATTCTGGATTGATATTAACCTGTGGGATATCATATTTCATACTATAGTTACCAGCAAAGTCTAGAAATTGAATACCTGTTGGTTCTAAATAATGTGTGATAGTTATTAATCTGTGTTCGATTGTTCTTGTCATTAATTTATATGAAAACTCTTTATGATATGGTTTTGGTGCTAGATAATAAGATATAACACTTTTAGTTGCTCCTGTATCTACTAATGCTGTAAAATCTAGAAATTTATTATTATCTAACCATAATCTACATTGTTGGTTTATCATGTTGGGTGATCCATCTGTTTGTATTAATGTATGTTCATTTGTTATTTGAGACATTTGGTTTATTTCATTTACTTCGTTTTCCTCAATATTGATCTTTTTCTTTTTATCTAACACATCCTCTAAAATACTTACTTTATTTTCTAAAGTTTGTATTTTTAATTTATGTAATTCGGCTATTATTTCTAATTTTTCTATCTTTTCCGATTGTAACCCGAATTTTACTTCTTTATTTTCTTTTTCAGTTTTTTCTTTATTTATTTCTAAATTATATAGCTTTTTAAGGCATATGTAACAAATTTCTGTAAAACATATATTACATTGTGATCTTTTTTCTATACTAGGGTAATATCCACAATTAGAACATTTTATATAGTTATTTCCTCGTTTATTTATCCAATTATGTTGACATTCTTCTTGTTCTGTGTTTACGTATGTATATGTTATTTTGGTTATATTATTATCACTATCACTATATATACTGTATATTGATTCATTATCAGAATTATCAGAATTTAGAGGTTCTATATTATACTCTCCTATTTGTTCTATTAAATTGCTTTTTTCTATATTCTTATTTTTATTTGGGCATTTGTTAGCTAAATGTTTAACATCACCACAGATAAAACATTTACAATTTCTTGTTTGTGGCCTTTTTACATATTTATTTTTATAGTATGGTTTATTCCCTTTTTTATATGATGTGCTTTTTCGTAATTTCTTTTTTCTTTCATAATGTCCATATGCTTGAGGTGTATAAATTGCTGATTTACAAAAGGCATAAGCATTTTTCTTTAATTGTTCTTGTAAAGCTACTTCTTTACAGTTATCTTCTAATATAGCGAATGTATATGTGATCCTAGGTCCTATTCCTAGGTTTTTCTGTTCTCCATATTGTTGTTTCCATGTTTCATGTATATATCTTCCTAAATCTCCTGGAAGTTTTATAAAATATTTATCACATAAATTATCATCCATTGCTTGCCCAGTTTGTGATAATAATCTAGTAAAATCTAATGTGAATTCATTAATATATTTCATATCTGCTATACTTAATTGTTCAAGATTCCTAATAGCTGTATCTTGTATTAATGTATTATTTTTTGCAGGATCTACCCCTAAAATTAATGTTCTTATTTGACTAGTAAAATTATATGGGTTATCACCTAAGGCTTTTAATTTATTAATTTCATCTGGATCTTGTGCTTTTTTACTTTGCCAAATACCCAAAGCTATTGGGCCTAAGGTTGTTTCTAAATAAGCAAACATGTCCATACTATCTTTTTTATTAGTTTCCCACATTCTAACGAGTACTTGTTCCCATGACAAAATTTCATCTATCCAAAGTTGTGGTTTTTGTTTTTCTAATAATAACATGCTTCCACTATATATATTTCCAATTGGTAATCGGCTACCTTTTCCTTTATAATTAGATTCTCCGTTATATGTAACTGTTGGTTGTGACCATATTTCTCGTCCTATACTGTCTTCTGTATTAGTGCCTGGTTCACTCCATTCCATTTTAGGTCTTTTTCTGATATTTGTCATATATGTATCATTATTCATAAAGACTTGTTCTTTTTTATAAAAATCTGATAACATAGTTTTTCCTTGTGATATATTTTCTACTAATGGTAAATTATAATATTCCTGTAATTTATTATAACTTTCTTCGTATGTTAATCCTAAATCTGTTATGCATTCTATAATCATATCATCTACCTCGTCTTGTATATTTAATTCTGTAAATTTTCTATTGATAATATGTCCAATTGTTTTATTAATTTCTTCTGTTTTAAAACTTGTATATGTTTCTTCTTCTATATAATCTATAATACTTAAATCATAATCTATATGTTCTTCTTTTTCAAATTTGCTAAATCCTAATTCCATTGGTTCACTTTCTTTTTCATTATCTGTATCATATATTGGTTCAGTATCGTATTCTATATTCATAAAGCTATACTCTGTATTTTCCTCCTCGTCACTTTGTTTTACTATTTCTTTTTTAAAATTTATAAATCTAAGACTTTGTATACCATCACTTCCTTCATATATATAGCTTTTCTTTGGAATTAAAACTTCATCTTCTTGTTCTTTCAAATCGTTTAACGACCATTCTAATCCTGCTAAATCTTCTGGATCTATTTTTATAGGATCTATCATTTTTATGGATTTTGATGCTATTGTATTTACTATACCTTCTATATTAACTTTATATTTCATTCCTGATCTATTACTTGCTTTTCCTAAAACTCCTATACTTATTACTATATTGTTACCTTCATAATTTTCATATCCTTTAGTTTGTAACGCTATTTTAATATTATGTAAATCTTTTATATATTTTAATATTCCAGGTGTACAATAAAATAGTGCAGTATTTTGACTCAAGTCTACCTCCATTCTTGAGATTATTGCCTTTTTTAAATCTGTTTTCCATGCTTTATCTAATAATAATGCTAATATTTTTGTTCCTAAATTTTTTCTTCCTAAAGCTTTTATTCCTATAATAACTAATCATAGATGTACGAAATGTTTCTTTGACTGTTTTATATTTTGTATTGTTTCTGGAGAAAATAAATCTATTGTTACTGTATTATCTACTACCCTTAAACTTTCTTCTCTACTACTTCGTATTAATACTGTATTAACGTTTAACATTCCAGTTTGATATAATATTCTGGGGTTTAATATATCCAGCTGATGTTGGTTATATAAATTTATATTTCTATCTAAATCAATTTCTTCTTCTAATTGTACAATTTGTTGGTTACTATTAGTTCCTGATCCTCTTCTAATTATTCTGTTTATAAATGTGTCCGATGTAATTATATCTTGTATATTACTAGTTGAATTTCTAGCTTCTTGTAATGTTCTGCTACGTCCTAAGAAACTTCTACTATTATTCATTTTCTTGGTAACCAATGTTTATAAGGTTTAGGTTTTCTTATTATTTTACTGTCTTCAATATTTAATTGGTTAATTCCGTTTATAATTTTGTCTAAATCACTTTCTATACTGGGTATGATGGGAGGATTTTTAACTTCTATTAATGTATTTATTTTTTCAATAATTTGTAATAATAAACTGATTATAAAATTAAATAATATAGGATATGTTTTATCACTTTTTCCTGTGCCCGAATATCTAGTAAATCCTGTAACTTCTTCTTTATTATCTTCTGGTTTATATTTTTTAACGTCTTCTAAAGCTCTAATGTATTCTTTAGAGTTTTTCAGTTTTAACTTTCAACGATAGTTTTAACGACCTGTAATATTTCTTCTAACGTATTTATTTTAGGCTCAAATTGTAATAATTGATTTTCTATTTTATTTATAAGTTGTTTTGTCTCTATTTCTATTCTTTTAGGTTTATTATTTTCTAATTGATAACTTAATTGCTGAATTTCTTCTTTACTTGGAATTAATCGTTTTATATCTTTTAGTTCTTTAATAATTTGATTATTTTGTTCTTTAATATATCCTAGGTTGTCTATTAATTTAGTTAAAAACTCGGTTTTTATAGTTGTATTTTTAACTATTTTTTCTATTATATTTTTATTATTTTTAAATTCTTTTTCTAAACTTTCTCCTAGATTAATAATTAAATCTGTTATACCGTTTAAGTGTATAGTTTCTGTATGTAGACTATGTTTATATTTGTTTTTAAATCTGCAAACAAAATTATAATTTTCAAAGAGACTTTTAGTAGGATCAACGCTTTTATTATATTCAAGATTTAAGAAGTCTAGTTTTTTGAAGTTGGTTGAATTGTATTTGTTAAAAATATACGATCTGATTACCACGAATAAAAGGCTCAGTTACCAGTTACTTACTGGGTGACAGATATATATATTTAATGAGATTAGATGCGGAAAGATAAAAAGTGCGGAATAAATAAATACTGGAAAGCTATAAATGAAATAAATGACAGTATTTAAATGACATAAAGCTGTAATAAAATATATAAATATAGATATAGTAGGTGGGTTTTGAACTGGACTTGTGGAACGACTGGTCTATAAAGTACGTTTGTCAAATAAATGACTGAACGGCTTAGGGTTGGACTGGATCTTAATAGACTGTGTCTCTATTTGTTCAATGTTCAATCAGGTATAAGTAACATAAAATTTATTCAAAATTCTGTTACTCAATTGTTTATACAGTAAGACAAATACACTGGTTTTTATGTAATTGTATTTAAGGTATTTCTGGTTGCTTTGAAAGGTTGTTGTTGGTAAGGTAGGTATGTTGTCTTGGTTGATTTGGGTATGGGTATTGGTTGATTTGGGTGTTGGTATGGGTTGTTTTGGGTGTTGGTATTGGTTGTTTTGGGTGTTGGTATCGGTTGTTTTGAAAGTTGGTATTGGTTGTTTTGGAAGTTGGTATTGGTTGTTTTGATGTGAGAGAGGTGTTTGGTGGTGATTGGTGTAGTACACAAAGGTGGTATAGGCTTTGTTTGATGGGTTGAATGTGAGGAAGACGATGAATAGTGTTTGTGTTCTTGAGTTGTCTTTGAAGAAGAGGTTGTTCTTGAAGCTTGTTGGTCTTGGCTTTGGCTTTCTTCTTTTGGAGTGAAAGAGTTACAGAATATTACAATGAAAACTCTTTAAACACTCTCTAACACACACAATACACTCACATACATCCACACACACACACACATACTCACGTATGCTTTCTCTCTCTCTCTCTCTCTCTCTCTCTTTTTGGTGTATTTACCCACAACACTCCCACACTTTGGTGATTTTATTCACACTTTGGTGTTTTTCACTACTCCTCTCTTCTTGCATGCATCTATATATATATGCACAAATACTCCAGGCAACTCTCATTTGTTTAAGGGAAAGTAAACATTGTTGAGGAGTGAAAGCTGGAAAGAAGTTGGAAGCATGCAAGTGGGTTTTCTTCTTTTGTGCTGTCTTTGCTTTCTTTCCTCACAGCACATACACATATACACTATGCATGTGCATGTATATATATTCAAAAGTAATTTCTAGGTGGTATGTATGCTGGAAGTGATGATGAAGCTGTGAGTTTAGAAAGAAAGAAGAAACACATGTGATGGAGATTTTTGCTTTTGTGTTTTCTTGTTTCTT
The DNA here is from genome assembly GCF_052849685.1 of Lactuca virosa. NCBI lineage: Eukaryota > Viridiplantae > Streptophyta > Magnoliopsida > Asterales > Asteraceae > Lactuca > Lactuca virosa. The sequence continues at coordinate 176,792,115 of NC_136426.1, forward strand.
CCTTCATATGTAAATGCTGGAAGTGATGATGAAGCTGTGAGTTTAGAAAGAAAGAAGAAACACATGTGATGGAGATACAACCTGAAATAACTGATAATATTTGTTAGATAACATCAAAACAGTTCGTCTTATTTCAGTGATGGTCACATACAAAAACATTTTCCAACAATTTCCCCCTATGTGATCATTGATGAAATAAGGACAAATATTATCACATTAACAGTTTTAATCTTGAAGATTTGGGATAATTGTTTTTGTCAAAGATAAGATATATATAAAACATAGTGATCGTTTTGAAAGCTTGTGACTTTGTTTAACATATCTTATGTAAAAGATTTTCAGAAATTTGTTTCCGAATCAAAGTCTCGGGTTCGGTTATCAAAGGGTAGCCATATATGTATCTAAAGAGATTTCTTAAGATTTTATAGCATTATTTCTGACGACAAGTGGTTTAACAGGTCGATTCAGATGAACGCTTATTGGTATAGCTCACACTTCACTTGGGTGTTTGGTTGTTCTGGCAGCAGAACAGGTTAATGATCACTAAAAATGAGTGATATCTCTCTCTGACGACTCACACTCATATTGGAGGTGTTCAGCTATGCTTTTCCTGTAAGTCACTTAGTCTCATTATTAGATAATCAATCACATAAGACTGGTTTCGGCATTACTCAGCGGGTTTCTTCATTCATGCCATTAAAGTTCACTCTCTCTCCGTCGGGAAATACATGTAGAGGGGTTTAGTAATTTTCATAGTGTAGTTTGCAACTAAGATTCTTCAGTGATGAAGGCTACAGTATCCCGGGAAATCCATTGTTGTTGCAGCTTCTTCTTTGATAGTATCCTGTTTGTTGATCAATATCGATTTATTGTAAAAAGATATTTTGTTTTAGCATTGAGAATTTGCTACATTTGAGACCTTTTTAAGAGTATTTGACTTGAGTGATTGAGATATCTTCTTTTGTGAAAAATGGTTAAAACAAATCGCGGGATTTTATGATTTTTGTTTTGAAATAACCATTTGGTTGAAAGTTTGTTTGAAAATACCAAATATAGAATATATTTTTTTTGTTTTGTTTGGTATATCTTTATTGAATCCATTTGTTTTCTTGTTGATTTGTCTTTGAGGATTAGATGTTGATAGATATTTGTTTCTCCTTTGGTTTTCTTGTAAGGATATGTCGTTGTTTGCTTGATGGATCATGGGATCGCAAGTCTTCATTTTTGGTTGGCTTTTATCTAGGTAGGGATAGGTGGCATAAAAGACAGTTTGTCTAGTATGTAAGAAATGAATGTATCGTCCCTGGTCATTTTGATATCTAAGCAAAAATGAGACCGTGACAAGGTATAATTGGGTATACCTTATAAGCAATAGTGACACACCTAAGCTCACAAGAAATGAATTCCACAATGATTTAGATCGACGAGGCACAAATTCTCACATGGGTTTTTGTTTTCATCTGAACCTCCTAACCTTATGTCCCTTGATTGTTTAAAATCGTCAATAATGAAATAAAATCGAAGGAAATAAAGTTATATACATTATGAAAAGTAGGATATTTGAACCTTCACTCCAATTGAGAATCAATATGACTTAAAATCTTCATCGAGCATAAGCATCTGAAAATTAAGTCAAGAGAAGATTAATCACAAGGTTCTATAAAAGCTTATTATGGCAAGTCTTTTATTAAATTTTTTTTTGAAGATTTGTTTTTCTGAATGTTTTTGGAAATATTGGTTATTTGAATGTTTTTGGTATTTTTTAAAAGGAAAGCAATTTTCAATTGTTTTTGAATTTTCCTTTTGAATGAAAGTAAACACACTTTTGTACAAACAAAAAGTAAAAGTTTAAGGATAGATGTTATCTGGATTTAACATTCCTAGACGGCCTAGGAAGTATTGAAACTTTGTTTCATCGAGAGCCTTAGTGAAGACATCAGCAATTTGATCTTCGATGTTGATGAAGTGCAATTCGATATGACCCTTTTGAATGTTGTCTTTGATGAAATGATATCGAATATCGATGTGCTTTGTCAATGGTGAACGGGATTGTGAGAAATGGCAATTGCACTGGTTGAGTCACAAAATATGGGAATTTGTGAAATTTTGAAGCCATAGTCTCGCAGTTGAGTTTGCATCCATATGACTTGCGAACAACAGCTGGCGGCAGCGACGTATTCAGCTTCTGCTGTTGATGTGGATACACAAGTCTGTTTCTTTGAAGTCCAACTCACTAGTCTACCTCCTAGGAATTGACAGCTACCAGATGTACTCTTTCTATCTAACTTGCATCCTCCATAGTCTGAGTCGGTGAAAGCGTTCAGCTGAAAATCGGATTTAGCTGGATACCAAAGGCCAAGTTTGGGAGTGCCTTTTAGGTATTTGAAGATGCGTTTCACAGCAACTACATGGGATTCCATAGGATTTGCTTGGTATCTGGCACAGACACATGTAGAAAACATGATGTCAGGTCTGCTGGCAGTGAGGTATAAGAGTGATCTGATCATTCCACGATATCTTTTCTGATCAACAGGTTTGCCATTTAAGTCTGCATCGATTTTGTATCCAAATGCCATTGGGGTTTTTGCGGTATTGGATTTGTCCATTGAAAAGCGAGTGAGTAGGTTTTTGACATAATTCTCTTGGTTGATGAAAATGCCATCAGTTGACTGTTTGATTTGAAGTCCGAGAAAAGTAGTCATCTCCCCAATCATGCTTATTTCAAATTTGCTCTTCATTAGATCTGCAAACTTAATACTCAAAGATTCATCAGTAGAACCGAAAATAATGTCATCAACATATATTTGTACGATTAAAAGATGTTTATAATAGATTTTACGAAAGAGGGTTTGATCGATTGAACCTCTTTTAAAACCTGATTCTCCGAGAAAGGTTGTCAATGTGGCATACCAGGCTCGGGGTGCTTGTTTCAAGCCATAGACCGCTTTCTGCAATTTGAAGCTGTGATCAGGAAATTTGGGATCTTCGAAACCTGGTGGTTGTTGGATGTATACATCGCGATCTAACTCTCCATGTAGGAATGCACATTTAACATCCATTTGGAATACTTTGAAGTTCTTATGTGCAGCATATGCAAGAAAGATGCGAATTGCTTCAATTCTGGCAACTGGAGCATATGTTTCATCGTAGTCGATTCCTTCTTGTTGTGAATATCCTTTGACTATGAGAGGTGCCTTGTTTCGACAAACGATTCCTTGATCGTCAATTTTGTTTCTGAATACCCATCTTGAACCTATAACAGAAACATCGGGTGGGGTAGGGACAAGATTCCATACGTCATTTCTTTCAAATTCTTCTAGCTCTTCTTGCATAGCTTTTACCCAGTCTGGATCTTTGAGAGCAGAATGTATGGTTTTGGGTTCAGTCATGGATAAGAAGGCTCCAAATAAACAATCATTAGAAGTTGCGGCTCTAGTTTGGATGCCTGAGTTTGGATCTCCGATGATTTGGTCAGTTGGGTGGTTTCTGGTCCATTTTATTAAGCGATTCTCTTCCACTATAATAATTGGAATTTCAGTATCCCATTGTTCTTTTCCGGGAGTTTCATCTTGGAATAGGTTTGAAGGTTCCCCCATAAATGATGCATCGGGATTGTTTTGGATATTTGGGGATGGGGTATTTAAAGGAGGATTTGGTGTTTGTTCCAATGAAGAAGTATGCGTAGGTGGTTCCCCCTCGAATTGATCTGCATCATTTCGGTTTGTCTGTGGAGTTCCTTCAGTGGTTGTTCTTGTAGAATCAATAGAAGTAGTTAGAAGTTCAGAATTGTAAGCGGTTTTGGGTTGTTCAAAAAGTAAATCAAGATCGATTTCAATATCTCTGTCAGGAGAAGGTGTTTGTTGAATTGGATTTTGAAAAATATTATCGATCATTTTTGAACCAAAATGTTCACGATCCAATTTCCTGACATAAAATTCATCGAAATGAACATCGGTACTTTCTTCAATTACTCTGGTACGTTTGTTCAGTACTCGATAAGCAGCTGAGGAAAACGAGTAACCAAGGAAAATTCCTTCGTCCGACCTTGATTCAAATTTTGAAAGGTGATCTTTATTGTTCTTTATGAAGCATCGACAACCAAAAATATGGAAAAATTTGATGTTTGGTTTTCGGTTGTTAATGACTTTATATGGTGTTTTATGAAGATGTTTATGGATTAAGGAACGATTTTGAGTGTAGCAAGCTGTGGCTATTGCTTCTGCCCAGAAGTATTGTGGCAGATCAGCGAAGATAAGCATTGATCTTGCAGCTTCACATAGAGTTCTGTTCCTTCTTTCGACAATGCCGTTCTGTTGTGGAGTGTATGGGGCTGAGAAGTTATGTTCAATTCCTTTGTCTTTGAGAAATGAATCTAGAGTCTTGTTTTTGAACTCTAAACCATTATCACTTCGGATTCTTCGAACAGGTCGTTTGAGCTTCAGTTCGATTTGTTTGATGAAGTTGATCATTTCTTCAGGTGCTTCTGATTTTAGTCTTAAGAAAAAGACCCAAGTAAAGCGCGAGAAGCCATCAACGACAACAAGAATGTACTTCTTCCCTTGTATGGTTTGGGTTTTGGCAGGGCCACAAAGGTCTATGTGCAGTAATTCTAGTGGTTCGGATACACTAGATTCTGAGATGCTTTTGTGAGTCGATTTGGAAAGTTTTCCTTTTTCACATGCGGCACAAAGAGTTTCATTATCAAGCTTCAGAAGTGGCAGTCCTCTAACAAGATCATCGCCGATCAGTTTGTTGATGTACCCAAAGTTTAGATGGGAAAGGCGGCGGTGCCATAACCAACTGATATCTGCTGGGGCTTTTGATAGCAGACATATATCGGGTTTACCATAGATAAGATCCATGTCAAGTGGATACATATTTCCGGCACGGTAAGAATCAACAATGATTTCTTTGGTTTTGGCGTCCATGATCAAGCTTCTTTGTTTGGTGAATAGGACTTCAAGATTGTTATCACACAGTTGAGAAACACTGATGAGGTTGTGTTTCAGGTCATCGACATAGGCAACTTTCTTTATGGTGAAGTTACCATTTGTTATGTTTCCATAACCTTTGATTTTTGCCGTCATGTTGTTGCCGAAGGTAACATCTTGATTTGTTTGGGTGGGTTTGAAGTCACGCAGGTAGTTTCGGTTTCCTGTCATATGCTTGGAGCAGCCACTATCAATATACCATGTATCATCATTGGGTTCTCCAACATTAAATACCTACAATTAGACAGAAGGTTTAGGTACCCAAATCTGAATGGGTCCTGGTTTGTTAGTTGTTGTTATTTTGGGTGTTTTGCTTAATGAATTTCTTATAGCATTTGACTTCACGTTTCTATAAGAGTTTGGTTTATTAGGATGGAATGGTTGAGGTTTGATTTTATTTATCAAGTTTTCCCAAATGTGATTTGTTTTTGAAAACCTGTGGGTTTATAAAATCTGTGATTTGGTGAACGATATCCTAGATGTGAAGATTTGTTTGAAAAGTTCTCTTCATATCTGGGATGTGATTGGCGGTTATGAAAAGCTTTTTGAAGATGATGGTTTGGAACTTTCTGATTTGGTCGTTTTTTAAAGTTCCTTGAATGGTTAAAGGTGATCTCTTGAAAGCGGTTTTCAAAAGGTTTTTGAAAAGGTTTTGGTTTTGTTTGGAAACCTGTTTTTGAGGTATGAGGTAAGGTTGAACTGGTTTCTTTGGTTTGTTTTCAAAAACTTTTGGTTTGTTAAGTGGGGTTATGGTTGCTTCATTGGTATGTTTGATTTGGTTTGTTGAAGAACTAGCAGAGTTTGTTTCAGATTTTACAACTCTTTTGATAGACTTTTTGGAAATAGTGAAAGCAGTGTCATCTGGGCTACAGTCGATAACTGTTTCGTCATCTGAATCTTCCTCATTAGCAGATGTGAAAAGATCTGGAAGAGTGGATTCAGAGTTTTCACAAATTGTCATGTTTTCTTGTTTAGCTAGTTCATTTTCAAAGGATTCTCTTCCAATTCCTGGTCTGTAATTCGTATCAATTTTGCCAGTTCCTAAGGTGTTTGCCTTGGTGAAAATATCATCACTTAGCTTTCTGGCAATTTTGATAGAATCCATGTTCCATACCAATCTTTTGTTTTATGTTTCAAGAAAATTGATTTGTTTAAAGGAATCAGTCAGTTTTTCATTTAAAGCATTGTATTTTTCGGTTGATTCTTGAAGGTTTTGTTTCAACTGAAGGATTTCCATTTCTAAAACATCTTTTGTTTCAGAAGAAATGGCCGACTGAATTTTTTGTTCCAAATCCCTTTTCTGAATTAGGGTTTGATTTAATTGTTCCAAGACGTGATTATAATCTTCTGATTTTCTTTCAACGTCTCTTTCCAATTTGTTCTTTATCCTTGTCGATTCTCCAAATTTGAGTTGCAAGGTTTGTAACTCAGATTTGCAGATATCGGAATTGATCATTGTGTCATGATATTTTTTGAGATCAGCTTCTAGACTTTTCTCAATCTTGGTTATATGGGACTCAAAAATTGATTTCGAAAGACCAAGTTCAGAGATCATAGACCATACCTGTTCTATGACGTTTGGAGCTCTTGAAGGTCTATCAACACCAACTACGAAACAGAAGTTTGATTGTGTTGGTTCATTGTCAGCTTCGTCTTCAGAAGTTGGCCAGTATTCCACGTTTGGTTCATGGATTGCCATCAATGCTCTTTGCTTATCTTGATTTTCCTGTTTCTTTAATTCATCGGCTTTTTGAGCGTAGTATGCTGAGTCTTTGACTTTGGTTTTGTTTTTGGCTCGGCATTCTCTGGCATAGTGATTAGTTCCTTTGCAGTTGTGACAAATGATCACTTCTTCATCACTGTCATCCTTTTTACTTTTAATCGGAAGTCTTTCAGGAGCTTGAGTTTGGATTTGTTGGGAAGATTGGGAAGGGTTCTGTTGGAATCCAAAATTTTGGTTGTTTTGAAAGCCATTGTTTTGATTAGTGTAAATTTGATTTTGGAATCCTCTGTTTTGGTTTTGAAAACTGTTGTTTTGGTTATTGTTATGATGACTTGAGTTGGGATTGTTTTGAAATCCCTGGTTTTGAAAACCTTGGTTTGAATTGTTTTGGAAGGAAGGTCTTTGAAAATTTTGTCCAAAATAAGGTCTTGGTTGAAAACCTGAGTTGTTTTGAACAGGTTGAGGTCTTGGTTGAAATCCAGAATTATTTTGTCCAAATGATGGTCGGTTTTGAAAATTTGGTTTAAAATTCGATTGACCGTGATTTGGAATAAATCTCTGGAGGTTTGTGTTTGCTACCAAAGCACATAGTTGTTGGTAGTCTGCTTCATCATTTAAATCAGATTGATCAAAAGAATTGTTCAAAAAGGGTTGGTTTTGAAAAGATGTCTGATTAAAATGATTGAAGTTTTGTTCATTAAAAGGTGTTTGGTTTTGAGAAGATGTGGAAACGAGAGCAAGTGGTCCTACAAAAGCTGTAGTGGTTGGTGGGTCAATCGAGGATTCATACGATTGAAGTTCTCCATACAAATTGTATAGAGTTTCAGTATGAATGGCTGGATTTCCCTGAATGATGAGTTTAACCATCTTCCAGCTTTCGTAAAGATTGTTTAGAAACTTGAGATTTATCTCGTGTTGTGTCTTTTTGATGCCCAAATTGTTCATTTTTACCATGATAAAATTGAACCTATCATGAGCATCATGAATGGTTTCTGATGAAAGCATCTTGAAATTATCGAATTCATTTAAAACATATGTTCTTTTGTTTCCAATAATTCTTTGATTTCCACAAAAACGATTTTTTAAATTCTCCCAGATTTGATTTGCAGTCAACAGCATTATGTCATCCATTTGACTTAGAATACTGTGGGGAATTCCAGACACAAGTTCCTTTTTGGCTTGGAGTTGCAGCTTTTTTTCGGTTTCAGCAAGAGTGGCTTGATTTGTAGCAAGAGTAGCCGTATTTTCTGGAGTAACATATGTTCCTTCTACACAATTCCAGACATTTTCATTTATGGAGTTGAGATGAAGATTCATTCGGCCAACCCACGAATTATACTCTTCAGGAATAAGTATGGGTGCCCGTGAACCAGATCCCAAGCTGTTAGCAATAGAAACAAAGTTCATGTTGGAGTAATTAGCAGAAGACATAATAAATTTTTTTTTTTGAAAGGATTTTGAACAAGTGATATTAAAATGAAAATTTCAAAGAAACGCTAATGGAAGGTTTTAAAAAAAAACGCTAACCAAAGGTTTTCGACAAAAATTTCAAAGTAAATCACGCAAGCTCTGATACCAATTGTTAAAAATATACGATCTGATTACCACGAATAAAAGGCTCAGTTACCAGTTACTGGGTGACAGATATATATATTTAATGAGATTAGATGCGGAAAGATAAAAAGTGCGGAATAAATAAATACTGGAAAGCTATAAATGACTGAAAGCTATAAATGAAATAAATGACAGTATTTAAATGACATAAAGCTGTAATAAAATATATAAATATAGATATAGTAGGTGGGTTTTGAACTGGACTTTTGGAACGACTGGTCTATAAAGTACGTTTGTCAAATAAATGACTGAACGGCTTAGGGTTGGACTGGATCTTAATAGACTGTGTCTCTATTTGTTCAATGTTCAATCAGGTATAAGTAACATAAAATTTATTCAAAATTCTGTTACTCAATTGTTTATACAGTAAGACAAATACACTGGTTTTTATGTAATTGTATTTAAGGTATTTCTGGTTGTTTTGAAAGGTTGTTGTTGGTAAGGTAGGTATGTTGTCTTGGTTGATTTGGGTATGGGTATTGGTTTATTTGGGTGTTGGTATGGGTTGTTTTGGGTGTTGGTATTGGTTGTTTTGGGTGTTGGTATCAGTTGTTTTGAAAGTTGGTATTGGTTGTTTTGGAAGTTGGTATTGGTTGTTTTGATGTGAGAGAGGTGTTTGGTGGTGATTGGTGTAGTAAACAAAGGTGGTATAGGCTTTGTTTGATGGGTTGAATGTGAGGAAGATGATGAATAGTGTTTGTGTTCTTGAGTTGTTTTTGAAGAAGAGGTTGTTCTTGAAGCTTGTTGGTCTTGGCTTTGGCTTTCTTCTTTTGGAGTGAAAGAGTTACAGAATATTACAATGAAAACTCTTTAAACACTCTCTAACACACACAATACACTCACATACATCCACACACACACATACTCACGTATGCTCTCTCTCTCTCTCTCTCTCACTCTCTCTCTTTTTGGTGTATTTACCCACAACACTCCCACACTTTGGTGATTTTATTCACACTTTGGTGTTTTTCACTACTCCTCTCTTCTTGCATGCATCTATATATATATGCACAAATACTCCAGGCAACTCTCATTTGTTTAAGGGAAAGTAAACATTGTTGAGGAGTGAAAGCTGGAAAGAAGTTGGAAGCATGCAAGTGGGTTTTCTTCTTTTGTGCTGTCTTTGCTTTCTTTCCTCACAGCACATACACATATACACTATGCATGTGCATGTATATATATTCAAAAGTAATTTCTAGGTGGTATGTATGCTGGAAGTGATGATGAAGCTGTGAGTTTAGAAAGAAAGAAGAAACACATGTGATGGAGATTTTTGCTTTTGTGTTTTCTTGTTTCTTCCTTCATATGTATATATATACGATACATGTATATATATATATATATATGTATATATATACATATACACACAATATACATATATATAATATATATTCGTGGGTATTTCTTGCATGGATGAGTTTTACGCGGGTGTGCGCGCGGGCCGCGGGTCGGTCGCGTGCATGGCTGCTTCTTGCGATCTGAATAGCTGAAGTAAAAATTCGATGTACGCGGGTATGGGCGCGGGTCGCGGGTATGGGTGCGGGCCGTGGGTAGGTCGCGTCTTGCGTTCTGAATAGCTGAAGTGAAAATCTCGATCTAAGCGGGTATGGGCGCGGGCCGCGGGTCGGTCGCTGGACCTGATCAGTTTTGTGCGGTTTGTCATGCGGGCCGCGGGCTGTTCGTTTTGGTTCTGAATTTTGGATTTGATCCATGATATCCGCGGGTATGTGAGTCGAGTCGGGTTCGTGAATCATCTTGCTTTGGTTTGATTCGTTTTTGATCTTTGTATTCGGTTTTGCAAGTGGTTTGAGTTGCATGACTTGAGTCTTGAGATTCTTATCTTCATGGGGTTTGAGACTTGTCGAGTTGTGAATTTACATCTTTGCGTTTTTGTCATTCACGTGTTTTCGTATATACCGTTTTGATTATGTATTGATACAACCTGAAATAACTGATAATATTTGTTAAATAACATCAAAACAGTTCGTCTTATTTCAGTGATGGTCACATACAAAAACATTTTCCAACAGTATTGTTTAAGGTCGAGATAATTTTTTGATGGATCAATGATTATAAAGATTCCTATCTCTTAGCTAAATCTTATATTCCTTTAGTTCTTTATTAAGATTTTCTTATATCCCTTGACATAACATATTCTTTACAAAATTTTAATGTTACAAAAACTTTAAAATAAAATTATACAACCCAAACAAAACTATCATATCTCCTTAAATTATATTAAAACATAAAACAATCCCATAATCTTCACCTGAGAGAGTTCTCGACATAAAAATATGGACTTAAGCAAAACATGCTGCCAGAAAAATCGAGCTTGTCTCAGTCTTTTAGATCATAGAACGTCCTATGCTCTGATACCAAATAAGGGGGTATGGCGGTTTTTTCCGGGTTTACCGTTAAACCATAAACATAATATGAACAAGAAATAAAATCAAGAAGAGTAAACTTACAAAGAAGCCTATGAGGGGAGGAGCAACCAGAGTTGTATGTGCAACAGCAGCTCTTTTTTTTTTATGTATAAGGGATATAATATGAAGTGCTTGAAAGAACTAGGAATGTAAGAGATAGGCTAAGAGAATAGGAAATAGATCGTTTAGAAAGACATGAGGAAATTTGATAAACAAGATTTTTTTTATTATGAACACTCTCTTGCTTGCTAAAAGTCCTATAAATCCAGAATACGAACAAGAAATAAAATCAAGAAGAGTAAACTTACAAAGAAGGCTATGAGGGGAGGAGCAACCAGAGTTGTATGTGAAACAACAGCTCTTTTTATTTTTATTTTTTTTATGTATAAGGGATATAATATGAAGTGCTTGAAAGAACTAGGAATGTAAGAGATAGGCTAAGAGAATAGGAAATAGATCGTTTAGAAAGACATGAGGAAATTTGATAAACAAGATTTTTTTTATTATGAACACTCTCTTGCTTGATTTACAACGAGTTGCATCTATTTATATATACAAGGGATAACATAGGAATAACCTTTCAATAAAGACATGATACCTACTAGCACACTTCTATATTGACACGTTACCTATTTACAAGACATAATATTCGATCAAGATAAATTGATCTTTACATAAAGTATGAAATGACAGCACCACCATATGAATCAATAATTCAAAAGAATTTTACATAAATGGCCCTTGAATTTATTTTATTATGTCTCTTTTCATCCTAATCATTACATGCTAAAAGTCTCGATGAGTACTGTCGATAGAAACCGGTGATCCTGGGTCTGTGTCAATCTGTTCTTCACTGTTCATGATATCCTCTAGTCTCAAAAGTGTATCTCCTTCACCGCTGAATGGCAAGAGCATATGCCAGTTTTGATGAGACCAAATTTGTAAGTAATGTCCTTCTGCTAGGAGTTTATAATTTTCCCAACGAAAACTTTCAGGTAGTAAAGGTGTTTTTTGAGCTGTGCATATATCTTCATTTGAAAGATTCTGTAGAGTTCCAAAATCTATTTCTTGTTTGCATGATAACTTTTTAAGATACCCATGTTGTACCGTTCTTTGAGTAATGAAGATCCTTTTTCTAGCAGGTCTGTATGTATGTTCATCTGCTGCTGGAAAAGAAGAAAAAATTTTGCACCCAATAATTGGACTGATGCTGTGAGAGGCGATGTTTCCGGCTGTTAAAATAAAATTTTCTCCTAACTTATTAAGAAGACTTTCTGTGCTACTATTGAGGCAGAATTCTAAGTAATCTATCATTCCATTATGATAAAAATTAATTATCTGTTCCTCTGGCATGTCTGTAGTCTTTAGGTTTATCTATAACAGGAGTATGGGAGTATCTTCACCTTCATCATTCAATCTCTGGATTACTGTAACTCCTTTATAATTGATTTCTTGAAAAGCAATCTGTACAATCTTCTGCTGTAATTTATACAGAATTGATGGAAATTATATACAAATTTTTTGGGACACCATTTGCTCAAATTCTTTAAATTGATCAAGTACTGGTCTCAACGTTTGTCTCCAAGGGAGATCTAAAATGCGAGATTTAAAACATTCATAGTTTCTGTATATTGTTGTTTTTAATTTCTCATCTTTCTTCTCATTCCTTTGTATAAGCTGTACATTTTTTGCTTCAAGAATTTTTATTCTTTGTTTCAAAATATTATTTTCAATCTGGCTTTGTATATGTTGTGTATCTTTTCCAGATTGCATAAGTTGTTGTTGTAACTTAGCAATAATTTCTTCCTGAGCTTTAATCATTTGCTCTGGACTAGTTTTTGCTATTTCTGAAAATGTTTTCACCTGTTCGGGTTATATGAAAAAACTGTTTAACCCAAAATGTTCTCGAGCAATATTCATGGCTTCCTGGAAACTACAACATCCCAAATAAGGGGGTATGGCGGTTTTTTCCGGGTTTACCGTTAAACCATAAACATCATATGAACAAGAAATAAAATCAAGAAGAGTAAACTTACAAAGAAGGCTATGAGGGGAGGAGCAACCAGAGTTGTATGTGCAACAGCAGCTCTTTTTTTTATTTTTTTTATGTATAAGGGATATAATATGAAGTGCTTGAAAGAACTAGGAATGTAAGAGATAGGCTAAGAGAATAGGAAATAGATCGTTTAGAAAGACATGAGGAAATTTGATAAACAAGATTTTTTTTTATTATGAACACTCTCTTGCTTGATTTACAACGAGTTGCATCTATTTATATATACAAGGGATAACATAGGAATAACCTTTCAATAAAGACATGATACCTACTAGCACACTTCTATATTGACACGTTACCTATTTACAAGACATAATATTCGATCAAGATAAAATGATCTTTACATAAAGTATGAAATGACAGCACCACCATATGAATCAATAATTCAAAAGAATTTTACATAAATGGCCCTTGAATTTATTTTATTCTGTCTCTTTGCATCCTAATCATTACATGCTAAAAGTCCCGATGAGTACTGTCGATAGAAACCGGTGATCCTGGGTCTGTGTCAATCTGTTCTTCACTGTTCATGATATCCTCTAGTCTCAAAAGTGTATCTCCTTCACCGCTGAATGGCAAGAGCATATGCCAGTTTTGATGAGACCAAATTTGTAAGTAATGTCCTTCTGCTAGGAGTTTATAATTTTCCCAACGAAAACTTTCAGGTAGTAAAGGTGTTTTTTGAGCTGTGCATATATTTTCATTTGAAAGATTCTGTAGAGTTCGAAAATCTATTTCTTGTTTGCATGATAACTTTTTAAGATAGCCATGTTGTACCGTTCTTTGAGTGATGAAGATCCTTTTTCTAGCAGGTCTGTATGTATGTTCATCCGCTGCTGGAAAAGAAGAAAAAATTTTGCACCTAATAATTGGACTGATGCTGTGAGAGGCGATGTTTCCGGCTGTTAAAATAAATTTTCTCCTAACTTATTAAGAAGACTTTATGTGCTACTATTGAGGCAGAATTCTAAGTAATCTATCATTCCATTATGATAAAAATTAATTATCTGTTCCTCTGACATGTCAGTAGTCTTTAGGTTTATCTGTAACAGGAGTATGGGAGTATCTTCACCTTCATCATTCAATCTCTGGATTACTGTAACTCCTTTATAATTGATTTCTTGAAAAGCAATCTGTACAATCTTCTGCTGTAATTTATATAGAATTGATGGAAATTCTATACAAATTTTTTGGGACACCATTTGCTCAAACTCTTTAAATTGATCAAGTACTGGTCTCAACGTTTGTCTCCAAGGGAGATCTAAAATGCGAGCTTTAAAACATTCATAGTTTCTGTATATTGCTGTTTTTAATTTCTCATCTTTCTTCTCATTCCTTTGTATAAGCTGTACATTTTTTGCTTCAAGAATTTTTATTTTTTGTTTCAAAATATTATTTTCAATCTGGCTTTGTATATGTTGTGTATCTTTTCCAGATTGCATAAGTTGTTGTTGTAACTTAGCAATAATTTCTTCCTGAGCTTTAATCATTTGCTCTGGACTAGTTTTTTGCTATTTCTGAAAATGTTTTCACCTGTTCGGGTTCTATGAAAAAACTGTTTAACCTAAAATGTTCTCGAGCAATATTCATGGCTTCCTGGAAACTACAACATCCCTTGTAAAGGGGATTTTGACACTGTATATATTTTATGACTGTTGCCCAATTATTAAAAATCCCAACTTTAGTGCCCCTGATGATAACATAATGTGTAAACTTCTTTATTTGTTTTTCAGGGGTCAATGGTGACTGTTTATGAAAGTAAAAACTTAGAGCATTGAGGATTTGAACTTTGAATGATGAAGCCTGTGGAACTGTCTGAATATGCCATAAGTTGTCTAACAAACATTGTTGGTCTTCTGTCAAGTTTACTCCAATCATGGGCCTAAACTTTTTACGTTCATCGAAGCAAATTGGTAAAGTGCAGTTACCAAATGTCATAACGGCTTCTCTGTTCTATGTATATTGTGTATTTTTTGAAGGTCCTGTCCTATAATATGCATGTTGAATATTTTGAGATTGTGGTCTTCCCTGCAAGAGGTTATTATTATGTGTAATACTCGCTATTTCCATATACGGAATCGAGTTTTGTTGTGTGGGTTTATGTAGATATTCTGTCTTTATTGCTGAATCCAATAATTTATCTGTTGATGTTGTGTTTCTATCTTCCTCTGAAGAAATGCTCATGGAAGAGGAACTCCTTTTTTGCTGTGTAGGCTGTATTAATTTGTTCTTTCCTTTGTTTTGACTATCCATCTGCAGAAAACAATCTGTTAATGTTTCTGGATAGCATATCAGCTATTCCATTATTTTCTCCCTTTATATGTTCAAAATTTATTTTATATCCACTTCCTTGTATTGTATTTTGTAAATTAATCCATCGTGTCCTATTTATTTTCTTACTTTGATCATTTTTAATAAAACGAACTATAGCCTCACAATCTGTTCTAACTGTAAATTCTTTATGTAAAAATATCTTAAATTTTTCTAAAGCATTTATTAAAGCTTGTATTTCGTAGTCTATAGAAGTCCAATTCATTCCTGTCTTATTAAAGCTTCCACTAGCATATGAGCATATTTTTTCTGTATCTTTTGGGCTATATTTATCGGGTTTACAAAGGAGAACGGCTCCCCATCCTTCTTTGCATCCATCAACTTCTATTATTATATAATCAGTAACTAATGGTAATTCTAATGATTTGATATTTTTAACTGCTTCTTTAATTACTTTAACTAATTTAATGTCTTCTTGGTTGAAATGTCTTTGTCCATTTTTTGTTGTTTTAGTATATAATGGTCCTACTAACTTTGAAAGATTAGGAATAAACTTTCATGCATAATTAACCAGTCCTAAAAAAGCTTGTATCTGTTTTAGATTTTCAAACTTTTCTGGGAATTCTAAAATTTTTGTTGATATATGACTTTGTAATTCAATTTTTCCATTTCCTATTTCTAAACCAAGAAATGATATTTTTCTTTTAAACAATTCCATTTTTCTTTTAGAAATAACAATACCATTCTTTTTTATTTCTTCAAATATTTTCTGTAAATGCTTCTCATGTTCCTGTACTGTTTCACTGGCAACCAAAATATCATCAATATATACTAAACAAAAATCATATTTCAGAAAAATATTGTCCATAAACCTTTGAAATATAGATGGAGCATTTTTAAGCCCAAAACTTAAAACATTCCATTCATATTGTCCTTCAGAACATGTAAATGATGTCCATGATTTAAAGTTTTCTTCAAGCTGTAACTGATTGTATCCAGATTTTAGATCAAATTTGCTAAAAACTTTTTTCTTTTGTATCAAGTTTATTAAAGAGTCTTTATTAGGGATATTGTAACCATCATCTTCTGTATTATCATTTAGTCTTTTATAATTATAAACTATTGTAGCTTTTCCTCTTTTTATTTCAGAATGATTTCTTACTATAAAAGCTGCTGATCTATGTGGACTTTCTGATTTTCTAATTAATCCTTGTTCTATCATTTCTGGTATTTGTCTTTTAAATTCTTCTTTATCTAAAGGATTATATTCTATATTTGCTGTTCTTATTGTAATATCAGGATTTTTTAATTTAAATTTACAAATATAGTTAACTTTTGATTTTGTAATATCTTCTCTTATAAGTCCAATTTTCTCTAAGTGTAAAATTATAGGATGATTCATGCTCTTGGTTATATCTTTTCCTTTTTCTAACTCATGTGTTAAAAATTCTGTTAATAGCTTGATTGTTTCATTTTCAACATTTGTTTTAATTTGATTATGTTTTAAAAAGTCTAGTTTACCTTGTCCACCACGCTTTTGCGCAAACTCTGAGGTATTGGGATATTTAAGTGTTGGAAAACTATAGATATGTTTACTAAGTGTGATAAAATTACGTGTTAATGTGATAGCGCCATTTAAGGCAAAAATAAAATTTAATCCGAGAATAAAATCATTAGATTTTACATATTCTGGATTGATGTTAACCTGTGGGATATCATATTTCATACTATAGTTACCAGCAAAGTCTAGAAATTGAATACCTGTTGGTTCTAAATAATGTGTGATAGTTATTAATCTGTGTTCGATTGTTCTTGTCATTAATTTATATGATAACTCTTTATGATATGGTTTTGGTGCTAGATAATAAGATATAACACTTTTAGTTGCTCCTGTATCTACTAATGCTGTTAAATCTAGAAATTTATTATTATCTAACCATAATCTACATTGTAGGTTTATCATGTTGGGTGATCCATCTGTTTGTATTAATGTATGTTCATTTGTTATTTGAGACATTTGGTTTATTTCATTTACTTCGTTTTCCTCAATATTGATCTTTTTCTTTTTATCTAACACATCCTCTAAAATACTTACTTTATTTTCTAAAGTTTGTATTTTTAATTTATGTAATTCGACTATTATTTCTAATTTTTCTATCTTTTCCGATTGTAACCCGAATTTTACTTCTTTATTTTCTTTTTCTGTTTTTTCTTTATTTATTTCTAAATTATATAGCTTTTTAAGGCATATGTAACAAATTTCTATAAAACATATATTACATTGTGATCTTTTTTCTATACTAGGGTAATATCCACAATTATAACATTTTATATAGTTATTTCCTCGTTTATTTATCCAATTATGTTGACATTCTTCTTGTTCTGTGTTTACGTATGTATATGTTATTTTGGTTATATTATTATCACTATCACTATATATACTGTATATTGATTCATTATCAGAATTATCAGAATTTAGAGGTTCTATATTATACTCTCCTATTTGTTCTATTAAATTGCTTTTTTCTATATTCTTATTTTTATTTGGGCATTTGTTAGCTAAATGTTTAACATCACCACAGGTAAAACATTTACAATTTCTTGTTTGTGGCCTTTTTACATATTTATTTTTATAGTATGGTTTATTCCCTTTTTTATATGATGTGCTTTTTCGTAATTTCTTTTTTCTTTCATAATGTCCATATGCTTGAGGTGTATAAATTGCTGATTTACAAAAGGCATAAGCATTTTTCTTTAATTGTTCTTGTAAAGCTACTTCTTTACAGTTATCTTCTAATATAGCGAATGTATATGTGATCCTAGGTCCTATTCCTAGGTTTTTCTGTTCTCCATATTGTTGTTTCCATGTTTCATGTATATATCTTCCTAAATCTCCTGGAAGTTTTATAAAATATTTATCACATAAATTATCATCCATTGCTTGCCCAGTTTGTGATAATAATCTAGTAAAATCTAATGTGAATTCATTAATATATTTCATATCTGCTATACTTAATTGTTCAAGATTCCTAATAGCTGTATCTTGTATTAATGTATTATTTTTTGCAGGATCTACCCCTAAAATTAATGTTCTTATTTGACTAGTAAAATTATATGGGTTATCACCTAAGGCTTTTAATTTATTAATTTCATCTGGATCTTGTGCTTTTTTACTTTGCCAAATACCCAAAGCTATTGGGCCTAAGGTTGTTTCTAAATAAGCAAACATGTCCATACTATCTTTTTTATTAGTTTCCCACATTCTAACGAGTACTTGTTCCCATGACAAAATTTCATCTATCCAAAGTTGTGGTTTTTGTTTTTCTAATAATAACATGCTTCCACTATATATATTTCCAATTGGTAATCGGCTACCTTTTCCTTTATAATTAGATTCTCCGTTATATGTAACTGTTGGTTGTGACCATATTTCTCGTCCTATACTGTCTTCTGTACTAGTGCCTGGTTCACTCCATTCCATTTTAGGTCTTTTTCTGATATTTGTCATATATGTATCATTATTCATAAAGACTTGTTCTTTTTTATAAAAATCTGATAACATAGTTTTTCCTTGTGATATATTTTCTACTAATGGTAAATTATAATATTCCTGTAATTTATTATAACTTTCTTCGTATGTTAATCCTAAATCTGTTATGCATTCTATAATCATATCATCTACCTCGTCTTGTATATTTAATTCTGTAAATTTTCTATTGATAATATGTTCAATTGTTTTATTAATTTCTTCTGTTTTAAAACTTGTATATGTTTCTTCTTCTATATAATCTATAATAATTAAATCATAATCTATATGTTCTTCTTTTTCAAATTTGCTAAATCCTAATTCCATTGGTTCACTTTCTTTTTCATTATCTGTATCATATATTGGTTCAGTATCGTATTTTATATTCATAAAGCTATACTCTGTATTTTCCTCCTCGTCACTTTGTTTTACTGTTTCTTTTTTAAAATTTATAAATCTAAGACTTTGTATACCATCACTTCCTTCATATATATAGCTTTTCTTTGGAATTAAAACTTCATCTTCTTGTTCTTTCAAATCGTTTAACGACCATTCTAATCCTGCTAAATCTTCTGGATCTATTTTTATAGGATCTATCATTTTATGGATTTTGATGCTATTGTATTTACTATACCTTCTATATAAACTTTATATTTCATTCCTGATCTATTACTTGCTTTTCCTAAAACTCCTATACTTATTACTATATTGTTACCTTCATAATTTTCATATCCTTTAGTTTGTAACGCTATTTTAATATTATGTAAATCTTTTACATCTTTTAATATTCCAGGTGTACAATAAAATAGTGCAGTATTTTGACTCAAGTCTACCTCCATTCCTGAGATTATTGCCTTTTTTAAATCTGTTTTCCATGCTTTATCTAATAATAATGCTAATATTTTTGTTCCTAAATTTGTTACCTTCATAATTTTCATATCCTTTAGTTTGTAACGCTATTTTAATATTATGTAAATCTTTTACATCTTTTAATATTCCAGGATATGTTTTATCACTTTTTCCTGTGCCCGAATATCTAGTAAATCCTGTAACTTCTTCTTTATTATCTTCTGGTTTATATTTTTTAACGTCTTCTAAAGCTCTAATGTATTCTTTAGAGTTTTCCAGTTTTAACTTTCAACGATAGTTTTAACGACATGTAATATTTCTTCTAACGTATTTATTTTAGGCTCAAATTGTAATAATTGATTTTCTATTTTATTTATAAGTTGTTTTGTCTCTATTTCTATTCTTTTAGGTTTATTATTTTCTAATTGATAACTTAATTGCTGAATTTCTTCTTTACTTGGAATTAATCGTTTTATATCTTTTAGTTCTTTAATAATTTGATTATTTTGTTCTTTATTATATCCTAGGTTGTCTATTAATTTAGTTAAAAACTCGGTTTTTATAGTTGTATTTTTAACTATTTTTTCTATTATATTTTTATTATTTTTAAATTCTTTTTCTAAACTTTCTCCTAGATTAATAATTAAATCAGTTATACCGTTTAAGTGTATATTTTCTGTATGTAGACTATGTTTATATTTGTTTTTAAATCTACAAACAAAATTATAATTTTCAAAGAGACTTTTAGTAGGATCAACGCTTTTATTATATTCAAGATTTAAGAAGTCTAGTTTTTTAAAGTTGGTTGAATTGTATTGTTTAAGGTCGAGATAATTTTTTGATGGATCAATGATTATAAAGATTCCTATCTCTTAGCTAAATCTTATATTCCTTTAGTTCTTTATTAAGATTTTCTTATATCCCTTGACATAACATATTCTTTACAAAATTTTAATGTTACAAAAACTTTAAAATAAAATTAAACAACCCAAACAAAACTATCATATCTCCTTAAATTATATTAAAACATAAAACAATCCCATAATCTTCACCTGAGAGAGTTCTCGACATAAAAATATGGACTTAAGCAAAACATGCTGCCAGAAAAATCGAGCTTGTCTCAGTCTTTTAGATCATAGAACGTCCTATGCTCTGAAACCAAATAAGGGGGTATGGCGGTTTTTTCCGGGTTTACCGTTAAACCATAAACATAATATGAACAAGAAATAAAATCAAGAAGAGTAAACTTACAAAGAAGGCTATGAGGGGAGGAGCAACCAGAGTTGTATGTGCAACAGCAGCTCTTTTTTTTATGTATAAGGGATATAATATGAAGTGCTTGAAAGAACTAGGAATGTAAGAGATAGGCTAAGAGAATAGGAAATAGATCGTTTAGAAAGACATGAGGAAATTTGATAAACAAGATTTTTTTTATTACGAACACTCTCTTGCTTGATTTACAACGAGTTGCATCTATTTATATATACAAGGGATAACATAGGAATAACCTTTCAATAAAGACATGATACCTACTAGAACACTTCTATATTGACACGTTACCTATTTACAAGACATAATATTCGATCAAGATAAATTGATCTTTACATAAAGTATGAAATGACAGCACCACCATATGAATCAATAATTCAAAAGAATTTTACATAAATGGCCCTTGAATTTATTTTATTCTGTCTCTTTGCATCCTAATCATTACTTGCTAAAAGTCCCGATGAGTACTGTCGATAGAAACCGGTGATCCTGGTTCTGTGTCAATCTGTTCTTCACTGTTCATGATATCCTCTAGTCTCAAAAGTGTATCTCCTTCACCGCTGAATGGCAAGAGCATATGCCAGTTTTGATGAGACCAAATTTGTAAGTAATGTCCTTCTGCTAGGAGTTTATAATTTTCCCAACGAAAACTTTCAGGTAGTAAAGGTGTTTTTTGAGCTGTGCATATATCTTCATTTGAAAGATTCTGTAGAGTTCCAAAATCTATTTCTTGTTTGCATGATAACTTTTTAAGATAGCCATGTTGTACCGTTGTTTGAGTGATGAAGATCCTTTTTCTAGCAGGTCTGTATGTATGTTCATCCGCTGCTGGAAAAGAAGAAAAAATTTTGCACCCAATAATTGGACTGATGCTGTGAGAGGCGATGTTTCCGGCTGTTAAAATAAATTTTTCTCCTAACTTATTAAGAAGACTCTCTGTGCTACTATTGAGGCAGAATTCTAAGTAATCTATCATTCCATTATGATAAAAATTAATTATCTGTTCCTCTGGCATGTCTGTAGTCTTTAGGTTTATCTGTAACAGGAGTATGGGAGTATCTTCACCTTCATCATTCAATCTCTGGATTACTGTAACTCCTTTATAATTGATTTCTTGAAAAGCAATCTGTACAATCTTCTGCTGTAATTTATATAGAATTGATGGAAATTCTATACAAATTTTTTGGGACACCATTTGCTCAAATTCTTTAAATTGATCAAGTACTGGTCTCAACGTTTGTCTCCAAGGGAGATCTAAAATGCGAGCTTTAAAACATTCATAGTTTCTGTATATTGCTATTTTTAATTTCTCATCTTTCTTCTCATTCCTTTGTATAAGCTGTACATTTTTTGCTTCAAGAATTTTTATTTTTTGTTTCAAAATATTATTTTCAATCTGGCTTTGTATATGTTGTGTATCTTTTCCAGATTGCATAAGTTGTAAATCTAAGACTTTGTATACCAGCCATTCATCTGAATCTTGTGCTTTTTTACTTTGCCAAATACCCAAAGCTATTGGGCCTAAGGTTGTTTCTAAATAAGCAAACATGTCCATACTATCTTTTTTATTAGTTTCCCACATTCTAACGACTACTTGTTCCCATGACAAAATTTCATCTATCCAAAGTTGTGGTTTTTGTTTTTCTAATAATAACATGCTTCCACTATATATATTTCCAATTGGTAATCGGCTACCTTTTCCTTTATAATTAGATTCTCCGTTATATGTAACTGTTGGTTGTGACCATATTTCTCGTCCTATACTCTCTGCTGTACTAGTGCCTGGTTCACTCCATTCCATTTTAGGTCTTTTTCTGATATTTGTCATATATGTATCATTTTTCATAAAGACTTGTTCTTTTTTATAAAAATCTGATAACATAGTTTTTCCTTGTGATATATTTTCTACTAATGGTAAATTATAATATTCCTGTAATTTATTATAACTTTCTTCGTATGTTAATCCTAAATCTGTTATGCATTCTATAATCATATCATCTACCTCGTCTTGTATATTTAATTCTGTAAATTTTCTATTGATAATATGTTCAATTGTTTTATTAATTTCTTCTGTTTTAAAACTTGTATATGTTTCTTCTTCTATATAATCTATAATAATTAAATCATAATCTATATGTTCTTCTTTTTCAAATTTGCTAAATCCTAATTCCATTGGTTCACTTTCTTTTTCATTATCTGTATCATATATTGGTTCAGTATCGTATTTTATATTCATAAAGCTATACTCTGTATTTTCCTCCTCGTCACTTTGTTTTACTGTTTCTTTTTTAAAATTTATAAATCTAAGACTTTGTATACCATCACTTCCTTCATATATATAGCTTTTCTTTGGAATTAAAACTTCATCTTCTTGTTCTTTCAAATCGTTTAACGACCATTCTAATCCTGCTAAATCTTCTGGATCTATTTTTATAGGATCTATCATTTTATGGATTTTGATGCTATTGTATTTACTATACCTTCTATATTAACTTTATATTTCATTCCTGATCTATTACTTGCTTTTCCTAAAACTCCTATACTTATTACTATATTGTTACCTTCATAATTTTCATATCCTTTAGTTTGTAACGCTATTTTAATATTATGTAAATCTTTTATATCTTTTAATATTCCAGGTGTACAATAAAATAGTGCAGTATTTTGACTCAAGTCTACCTCCATTCCTGAGATTATTGCCTTTTTTAAATCTGTTTTCCATGCTTTATCTAATAATAATGCTAATATTTTTGTTCCTAAATTTTTTCTTCCTAAAGCTTTTATTCCTATAATAACTAATCGTAGATGTACGAAATGTTTCTTTGACTGTTTTATCTTTTGTATTGTTTCTGGAGAAAATAAATCTATTGTTACTGTATTATCTACTACCCTTAAACTTTCTTCTCTACTACTTCGTATTAATACTGTATTAACGTTTAACATTCCAGTTTGATATAATATTCTGGGGTTTAATATATCCAGCTGATGTTGGTTATATAAATTTATATTTCTATCTAAATCAATTTCTTCTTCTAATTGTACAATTTGTTGGTTACTATTAGTTCCTGATCCTCTTCTAATTATTCTGTTTATAAATGTGTCCGATGTAATTATATCTTGTATATTACTAGTTGAATTTCTAGCTTTTTGTAATGTTCTGCTACGTCCTAAGAAACTTCTATTATTATTCATTTTCTTGGTAACCAATGTTTATAAGGTTTAGGTTTTCTTATTATTTTACTGTCTTCAATATTTAATTGGTTAATTCCGTTTATAATTTTGTCTAAATCACTTTCTATACTGGGTATGATGTGAGGATTTTTAACTTCTATTAATGTATTTATTTTTTCAATAATTTGTAATAATAAACTGATTATAAAATTAAATAATATAGGATATGTTTTATCACTTTTTCCTGTGCCCGAATATCTAGTAAATCCTGTAACTTCTTCTTTATTATCTTCTGGTTTATATTTTTTAACGTCTTCTAAAGCTCTAATGTATTCTTTAGAGTTTTCTAGTTTTAACTTTCAACGATAGTTTTAACGACCTGTAATATTTCTTCTAACGTATTTATTTTAGGCTCAATTTGTAATAATTGTTTTTCTATTTTATTTATAAGTTGTTTTGTCTCTATTTCTATTCTTTTAGGTTTATTATTTTCTAATTGATAACTTAATTGCTGAATTTCTTCTTTACTTGGAATTAATCGTTTTATATCTTTTAGTTCTTTAATAATTTGATTATTTTGTTCTTTAATATATCCTAGGTTGTCTATTAATTTAGTTAAAAACTCGGTTTTTATAGTTGTATTTTTAACTATTTTTTCTATTATATTTTTATTATTTTTAAATTCTTTTTCTAAACTTTCTCGTAGATTAATAATTAAATCTGTTATACCGTTTAAGTGTATATTTTCTGTATGTAGACTATGTTTATATTTGTTTTTAAATCTGCAAACAAAATTATAATTTTCAAAGAGACTTTTAGTAGGATCAACGCTTTTATTATATTCAAGATTTAAGAAGTCTAGTTTTTTAAAGTTGGTTGAATTGTATTGTTTAAGGTCGAGATAATTTTTTGATGGATCAATGATTATAAAGATTCCTATCTCTTAGCTAAATCTTATATTCCTTTAGTTCTTTATTAAGATTTTCTTATATCCCTTGACATAACATATTCTTTACAAAATTTTAATGTTACAAAAACTTTAAAATAAAATTATACAACCCAAACAAAACTATCATATCTCCTTAAATTATATTAAAACATAAAACAATCCCATAATCTTCACCTGAGAGAGTTCTCGACATAAAAATATGGACTTAAGCAAAACATGCTGCCAGAAAAATCGAGCTTGTCTCAGTCTTTTAGATCATAGAACGTCCTATGCTCTGATACCAAATAAGGGGGTATGGCGGTTTTTTCCGGGTTTACCGTTAAACCATAAACATAATATGAACAAGAAATAAAATCAAGAAGAGCAAACTTACAAAGAAGCCTATGAGGGGAGGAGCAACCAGAGTTGTATGTGCAACAGCAGCTCTTTTTTTTTTTTTATGTATAAGGGATATAATATGAAGTGCTTGAAAGAACTAGGAATGTAAGAGATAGGCTAAGAGAATAGGAAATAGATCGTTTAGAAAGACATGAGGAAATTTGATAAACAAGATTTTTTTTATTATGAACACTCTCTTGCTTGATTTACAACGAGTTGCATCTATTTATATATACACGGGATAACATAGGAATAACCTTTCAATAAAGACATGATACCTACTAGCACACTTCTATATTGACACGTTACCTATTTACAAGACATAATATTCGATCAAGATAAATTGATCTTTAGATAAAGTATGAAATGACAGCACCACCATATGAATCAATAATTCAAAAGAATTTTACATAAATGGCCCTTGAATTTATTTTATTCTGTCTCTTTGCATCCTAATCATTACTTGCTAAAAGTCCCGATGAGTACTGTCGATAGAAACCGGTGATCCTGGGTCTGTGTCAATCTGTTCTTCACTGTTCATGATATCCTCTAGTCTCAAAAGTGTATCTCCTTCACCGCTGAATGGCAAGAGCATATGCCAGTTTTGATGAGACCAAATTTGTAAGTAATGTCCTTCTGCTAGGAGTTTATAATTTTCCCAACGAAAACTTTCAGGTAGTAAAGGTGTTTTTTGAGCTGTGCATATATCTTCATTTGAAAGATTCTGTAGAGTTCCAAAATCTATTTCTTGTTTGCATGATAACTTTTTAAGATAGCCATGTTGTACCGTTCTTTGAGTGATGAAGATCCTTTTTCTAGCAGGTCTGTATGTATGTTCATCCGCTGCTGGAAAAGAAGAAAAATTTTTGCACCCAATAATTGGACTGATGCTGTGAGAGGCGATGTTTCCGGCTGTTAAAATAAAATTTTCTCCTAACTTATTAAGAAGACTTTCTGTGCTACTATTGAGGCAGAATTCTAAGTAATCTATCATTCCATTATGATAAAAATTAATTATCTGTTCCTCTGGCATGTCTGTAGTCTTTAGGTTTATCTGTAACAGGAGTATGGGAGTATCTTCACCTTCATCATTGAATCTCTGGATTACTGTAACTCCTTTATAATTGATTTCTTGAAAAGCAATCTATACAATCTTCTGCTGTAATTTATATAGAATTGATGGAAATTCTATACAAATTTTTTGGGACACCATTTGCTCAAATTCTTTAAATTGATCAAGTACTGGTCTCAACGTTTGTCTCCAAGGGAGATCTAAAATGCGAGCTTTAAAACATTCATAGTTTCTGTATATTGCTGTTTTTAATTTCTCATCTTTCTTCTCATTCCTTTGTATAAGCTGTACATTTTTTGCTTCAAGAATTTTTATTTTTTGTTTCAAAATATTATTTTCAATCTGGCTTTGTATATGTTGTGTATCTTTTCCAGATTGCATAAGTTGTTGTTGTAACTTAGCAATAATTTCTTCCTGAGCTTTAATCATTTGCTCTGGACTAGTTTTTTGCTATTTCTGAAAATGTTTTCACCTGTTCGGGTTCTATGAAAAAACTGTTTAACCCAAAATGTTCTCGAGCAATATTCATGGCTTCCTGGAAACTACAACATCCCTTGTAAAGGGGATTTTGACACTGTATATATTTTATGACTGTTGCCCAATTATTAAAAATCCCAACTTTAGTGCCCCTGATGATAACATAATGTGTAAACTTCTTTATTTGTTTTTCAGGGGTCAATGGTGACTCTTTATGAAAGTAAAAACTTAGAGCATTGAGGATTTGAACTTTGAATGATGAAGCCTGTGGAACTGTGTGAATATGCCATAAGTTGTCTAACAAACATTGTTGGTCTTCTGTCAAGTTTACTCCAATCATGGGCCTAAACTTTTTACGTTCATCGAAGCAAATTGGTAAACTGCAGTTACCAAATGTCATAACGGCTTCTCTGTTCTGTGTATATTGTGTATTTTTTGAAGGTCCTGTCCTATAATATGCATGTTGAATATTTTGAGATTGTGGTCTTCCCTGCAAGAGGTTATTATTATGTGTAATACTCGCTATTTCCATATACGGAATCGAGTTTTGTTGTGTGGGTTTATGTAGATATTCTGTCTTTATTGCTGAATCTAATAATTTCTCTGTTGATGTTGTGTTTCTATCTTCCTCTGAAGAAATACTCATGGAAGAGGAACTCCTTTTTTGCTGTGTAGGCTGTATTAATTTGTTCTTTCCTTTGTTTTGACTATCCATCTGCAGAAAACAATCTGTTAATGTTTCTGGATAGCATATCAGCTATTCCATTATTTTCTCCCTTTATATGTTCAAAATTTATTTTATATCCACTTTCTTGTATTGTATTTTGTAAATTAATCCATCGTGTCCTATTTATTTTCTTACTTTGATCATTTTTAATAAAACGAACTATAGCCTCGCAATCTGTTCTAACTGTAAATTCTTTATGTAAAAATATCTTAAATTTTTCTAAAGCATTTATTAAAGCTTGTATTTCGTAGTCTATAGAAGTCCAATTCATTCCTGTCTTATTAAAGCTTCCACTAGCATATGAGCATATTTTTTCTGTATCTTTTGGGCTATATTTATCGGGTTTACAAAGGAGAACGGCTCCCCATCCTTCTTTGCATCCATCAACTTCTATTATTATATAATCAGTAACTAATGGTAATTCTAATGATTTGATATTTTTAACTGCTTCTTTAATTACTTTAACTAATTTAATGTCTTCTTGGTTGAAATGTCTTTGTCCATTTTTTGTTGTTTTACTATATAATGATCCTACTAACTTTGAAAGATTAGGAATAAAGTTTCGTGCATAATTAACCAGTCCTAAAAAAGCTTGTATCTGTTTTAGATTTTCAAACTTTTCTGGGAATTCTAAAATTTTTGTCGATATATGACTTTGTAATTCAATTTTTCAATTTCCTATTTCTAAACCAAGAAATGATATTTTTCTTTTAAACAATTCCATTTTTCTTTTAGAAATAACAATACCATTCTTTTTTATTTCTTCAAATATTTTCTGTAAAGGCTTCTCATGTTCCTGTACTGTTTCACTGGCAACCAAAATATCATCAATATATACTAAACAAAAATCATATTTCAGAAAAATATTGTCCATAAACCTTTGAAATATAGATGGAGCATTTTTAAGCCCAAAACTTAAAACATTCCATTCATATTGTCCTTCAGAACATGTAAATGATGTCCATGATTTAAAGTTTTCTTCAAGCTGTAACTGATTGTATCCAGATTTTAGATCAAATTTGCTAAAAACTTTTTTCTTTTGTATCAAGTTTATTAAAGAGTCTTTATTAGGGATATTGTAACCATCATCTTCTGTATTATCATTTAGTCTTTTATAATTATAAACTATTGTAGCTTTTCCTCTTTTTATTTCAGAATGATTTCTTACTATAAAAGCTGCTGATCTATGTGGACTTTCTGATTTTCTAATTAATCCTTGTTCTATCATTTCTGGTATTTGTCTTTTAAATTCTTCTTTATCTAAAGGATTATATTCTATATTTGCTGTTCTTATTGTAATATCAGGATTTTTTAATTTAAATTTACAAATATAGTTAACTTTTGATTTTGTAATATCTTCTCTTATAAGTCCAATTTTCTCTAAGTGTAAAATTATAGGATGATTCATGCTCTTGGTTATATCTTTTCCTTTTTCTAACTCATGTGTTAAAAATTCTGTTAATAGCTTGATTGTTTCATTTTCAACATTTGTTTTAATTTGATAATGTTTTAAAAAGTCTAGTTTACCTTGTCCACCACGCTTTTGCGCAAACTCTGAGGTATTGGGATATTTAAGTGTTGGAAAACTAAAGATATGTTTACTAAGTGTGATAAAATTACGTGTTAATGTGATAGCGCCATTTAAGGCAAAAATAAAATTTAATCCGAGAATAAAATCATTAGATTTTACATATTATGGATTGATATTAACCTGTGGGATATCATATTTCATACTATAGTTACCAGCAAAGTCTAGAAATTGAATACCTGTTGGTTCTAAATAATGTGTGATAGTTATTAATCTGTGTTCGATTGTTCTTGTCATTAATTTATATGATAACTCTTTATGATGGTTACAATATCCCTAATAAAGACTCTTTAATAAACTTGATACAAAAGAAAAAAGTTTTTAGCAAATTTGATCTAAAATCTGGATACAATCAGTTACAGCTTGAAGAAAACTTTAAATCATGGACAACATTTACATGTTCTGAAGGACAATATGAATGGAATGTTTTAAGTTTTGGGCTTAAAAATGCTCCATCTATATTTCAAAGGTTTATGGACAGTATTTTTATGAAATATGATTTTTGTTTAGTATATATTGATGATATTTTGGTTGCCAGTGAAACAGTACAGGAACATGAGAAGCATTTACAGAAAATATTTGAAGAAATAAAAAAGAATGGTATTGTTATTTCTAAAAGAAAAATGGAATTGTTTAAAAGAAAAATATCATTTCTTGGTTTAGAAATAGGAAATGGAAAAATTGAATTACAAAGTCATATATCGACAAAAGTTTTAGAATTCCCAGAAAAGTTTGAAAATCTAAAACAGATACAAGCTTTTTTAGGACTGGTTAATTATGCACGAAAGTTTATTCCTAATCTTTCAAAGTTAGTAGGACCATTATATAGTAAAACAACAAAAAATGGACAAAGACATTTCAACCAAGAAGACATTAAATTAGTTAAAGTAATTAAAGAAGCAGTTAAAAATATCAAATCATTAGAATTACCATTAGTTATTGATTATATAATAATAGAAGTTGATGGATGCAAAGAAGGATGGGGAGCCGTTCTCCTTTGTAAACCCGATAAATATAGCCCAAAAGATACAGAAAAAATATGCTCATATGCTAGTGGAAGCTTTAATAAGACAGGAATGAATTGGACTTCTATAGACTACGAAATACAAGCTTTAATA
This sequence comes from Lactuca virosa, assembly GCF_052849685.1. Lineage (NCBI taxonomy): Eukaryota > Viridiplantae > Streptophyta > Magnoliopsida > Asterales > Asteraceae > Lactuca > Lactuca virosa. The sequence continues at coordinate 176,822,320 of NC_136426.1, forward strand.
AATGATTTAGAAAAATTTAAGATATTTTTACATAAATAATTTACAGTTAGAACAGATTGTGAGGCTATAGTTCGTTTTATTAAAAATGATCAAAGTAAGAAAATAAATAGGACACGATGGATTAATTTACAAAATACAATACAAGGAAGTGGATATAAAATAAATTTTGAACATATAAAGGGAGAAAATAATGGAATAGCTGATATGCTATCCAGAAACATTAACAGATTGTTTTCTGCAGATGGATAGTCAAAACAAAGGAAAGAACAAATTAATACAGCCTACACAGCAAAAAGGAGTTCCTCTTCCATGAGCATTTCTTCAGAGGAAGATAGAAACACAACATCAACAGAGAAATTATTGGATTCAACAATAAAGACAGAATATCTACATAAACCCACACAACAAAACTCGATTCCGTATATGGAAATAGCGAGTATTACACATAATAATAACCTCTTGCAGGGAAGACCACAATCTCAAAATATTCAACATGCATATTATAGGACAGGACCTTCAAAAAATACACAATATACATAGAACAGAGAAGCCGTTATGACATTTGGTAACTGCACTTTACCAATTTGCTTCGATGAATGTAAAAAGTTTATATATATATATATATATATATATATATATATATATATATATATATATATATATATATATATATATATATATATATATATATATATATATATATATATATATATATATATATATATATGTTTTTTAGAGGCCCAAGTTAGCCCAACCTGAAATTAACCGAAGTAAGTAAGCAAGGAAGCACCGAACCTCTCTCGTCTGATGTCACACCCCCGAAACCAGATGGCGGAAACGTCCGGGGGCTCGCATGACTTAAATTGAATACCATCACAATGAATATACATGAATCATAACATAAACATCACCATGCATCAATACATTACAACTGATATTGTTTACATCTCGTACATTGTTTCAAATATTACACATTCATAACACAAATTGTTTCAGAGTTTTCAAAACAAAACATTCTAACATACTTGGTATTACCCTTCCGCTTATCTGTTACCTGAGAATAAAAGATATTTTGGAAAAACGTCAACATATGAAATGTTGGTGAGTTCATAAGCAAGGTTGTGAATAAAATGATTTGTATAGTTTGTAAAACCTAGAAAATCCGATATTTTCTTAAAAGACAATAGTTTATCAAAGTGTGAAGATCCATAAGTTGATGCATGAATGATTTCAAGACATATATATATAAGGGTGTTTTGTATTATAGTATAGAAATTCCGAGCGAGTAGTATTGATTTCCCCGGAAAACCCGATGTTCTCCGATGTCGAAAGATATACGTGATTACAAATTGTTATACTGCCACAACGAATGGCTTTTGATTACTCATCCTTGAATACTCGGATGGTGTCGGATAAACCAAGTGAGTCGTCGTAACGATGTCCGGTGAAGACATGTTATAACAGCCAACTACAAACGTCCCATAGAGGTGTCGTCCGTTGTTACTCACTTAATCCACACCACCTTGATTACTGTTGAATAACGTCCTAATTCCGTCTACTTTGATTACTCATGAGCCTTAGCGAACGAAGAGAAGAGGAGTACTAAGTCCTGCTACTTATCGTAAGTACCTTAGGCTGTCGTGGATGCGAAGGACACGTTGGCCCAACTCGCATTTGATTACTCTGACCTTACTAGCCATACTAATGGACCACTAGGGCCCAATAGCACATAAAAGCCATTGAAAGTCCTTTTATATGGAATTGAGCCATAGGAGGCCCAATAACATATAAGCGTTATCCCTTTGGGCCCAAAGATCATGTTGGTGGACTTGCAAGATCCAACAAGCATGATTTGAAACTCTCAAGCCCAAAGTTTGTGTTGAAAAATGTTTTTGTATGTGACCATCACTGAAATAAGATGAACTGTATTTATTTAATCTGACAAATATTTTCAGTTATTTCAGGTTTCATGGATTCGTAATTAAACAAAAATACGCAAAGGAGAAATACGCAAAGACGGAAAGTCAACCACGTTTGAAGACAAAAACCAATCAAGGGCTAAAAGTGTCAAACTTCAAAACAATTTGGATTAATTATGTAAATTCAATTAATCTTAATTGAATTTATGTATATTAATTTATTTGTATTTCATTTGCAAATACCTAGTGAAGAAAAGATACATCTCCAAAATACAAGTATTTATACCAAATACCTAGTATTTTTACCAAATACTTCTCTTGCAAATCAAAGAAGCAAAAGCCAAATTGACTTCTACTACTCCACCTCTTTATTTGACAGCCAATAATCCATACATCTTAGATATTTATGTGTGTGTATGTATACTTGTATGTATGTATGGAAAGTGTATGTATATGTAAGTTAGTATATAAGAGAGTTGTGTGCTCTTTCATTCATAACCTCTTATAAACTTTGAAAAACCTCTCCATACACCAAAACCTCTCAACCAAGAACATCTCCTGCATCTTCAAGAAGTTCTTCAACATCATCTTCATCTTCATCCTTGAAGCAAGAACACCAAGAACACCAAGAAGACCAAGAACATCAAGAACACCAAGAACATCAAGAACACCAAGAACACCAAGAACACCAAGAACACCAAGAACAACTCCAAACAACCTACAAATACCCTCCAAACATCCTCCAAATACCCTCCTTAAACCTCCTCCAAACATCCTTTAAACCACCACAAAATCTCCACCTTGCTGTGTTTTCGACATCAGAATTTCGAAGTTAAGAAAAAAATCACCGAGCACAACTCAACAAGATAATACGGGAGAGATTTTTACCACAAATTATTCAGAACCTTACCTACATCTAGGAAGTTTTCTGGACGATTTTGACCAAGGGAAACCCCAGAGAGACGATATACAAAATCGGGTATCCAGATAGATTTCGGTTCACCAGATCAGAATCTTCAAGTCAGAAACAAAGCTAACTGGGTACAATACATCCAACAAACCCTGGCGAGATTTTTACCACAAATTATTCAGAACCTTACCTACATCTAGGAAGTTTTCTGGACGATTTTGACCAAGGGAAAACCCAGAGAGACGATATACAAAATCGGGTATCCAGATAGATTTCGGTTCACCAGATCAGAATCTTCAAGTCAGAAACAAAGCTAACTGGGTACAATACATCCAACAAACCCTGAAGAGATTTTTACCACAAATTATTCAGAACCTTACCTACATCTAGGAAGTTTTCTGGACGATTTTGACCAAGGGAAACCCCAGAGAGACGATATACAAAATCGGGTATCCAGATAGATTTCGGTTCACCAGATCAGAATCTTCAAGTCAGAAACAAAGCTAACTGGGTACAATACATCCAACAAACCCTGGAGAGATTTTTACCACAAATTATTCAGAACCTTACCTACATCTAGGAAGTTTCGTGGTCGATTTTGACCAAGGGAAACTCCAAAGAGACGCCAGAGAAAATCGGGTATCCAGAGAAATATATCCAAAAATTAAGAAAACCTTCAAACCCTTATGTAAACAAATTGTTTTACATAAAATTTGAAACAAAAAGAATTTTGTGTTACTTATCATATTCCGGATTGAACTATTGAACAAATAGTGACAAAGTCTTTTAGGTTACCAGTCCAACCCTAAGCCTGTTCAGTCAATTTATTGGCGAACTTACTTGAAAGACCAGTCGCTTCATCCGTCCAGTTCTAAACCTGTTATATATATTTATACATATTATTTAACTTCTAACATTTACATACAGTCATTTATATTATTTACAGCTTAATGTTATTTAAATACAGTTATTTACTTTATTTATAGCTTTCAGTCATTTACTGCTTTCTAGTGGTGACTAATAATCCCATATTTATTTCCGCAACTATTATTGTTTATATTTCGCATTTTATATCTAATTAATATAAATATCTGTCACACAGTAACTGTATCCGAGCCGTTATTGATGGTGATTAGATCTTATATTATAATTTCTAACAATTGGTATCAGAGCTCGTGTGATTCATTCTGAAATTTTTGTCGAAAACTTTTGGTTAGCGTTTATATAAACCTTCCATAAGATTTTCTTTAAAAGTTTCATTTTAATATCACTTGTTCAAATCCTTAATCAAAAAAATTTTAAAAAAATTATTTTATGTCTTCAACAAATTACTCAAACATGAATTCTGTTTCTATTGCTAACAGTTTGGGTTCAGGTTCACGGGCACCCATACTTATACCTGAAGAGTATAATTCGTGGGTTGGCCGTATGAACCTTCATCTAAATACTTTAGGTGAAAATGTCTGGAAATGTGTGGAAGGAACGTATACTGGAATCTCTACAGAAGATATGGCCACTCTTGCTACAAATCAAATCACAATAGCCGAAAACAACAGAAAGCTTGAACTCCAAGCTAAAAAGGAACTAGTTTCTGGAATCCCACACAGTATTCTAAGTCAAATGGATGACATTATACTGTTAACCGCAAATCAAATTTGGGAAGTTTAAAAAATCGTTTTTTTGGAAACGAAAGAATAATCGGAAACAAGAAAACATCCATTTTGAATGAATTTGACAATTTCAAAATGTTTTCATCAGAAACCATTCATGATGCTCACGACAGGTTCAATTTTATTGTTATTAAAATGAACAATTTGGGTATCAAAAAGTCACAACATGAGATAAATCTCAAAATTTTGAATAATCTTTTTGAAAGCTGGAAAATGGTAAAACTCATTATTCAGGGAAATCCAGCAATTCATACTGAATCTTTATACAATTTGTATGGAGAACTTCAATCGTATGAATCCTCTATTGAATCACCAACCACTACAACTTTTGGTGGACCATTAGCTCTTTTGTCCACATCTTCTCAACACCAAACACCCTTTTTCGATCAAAATCAAAACCAAGCATTTTTGGGAAATTGTTATAATTCTTTTGATTCAAATGATGAAGCGGATTATCAACAACTATGCGCCTTGGTAGCAAACACAAACCTACAAAGATTTTTGCCAAATTCTGGTCAATCAAATTTTAGACCAAATTATCAAAACATGCCATCTTTTGGACCAAACAATTCAGGTTTTCAACCAAGACCATACTTTGGACAAAACAATCCAGGTTTTCAACAAAGACCATCTTTTGGACAAAGTTCTCAAAGACCATCTTTCCAAAACTACCCAAACCAAGGTTTCCAAAACCGGGGATTTCAAAACAATCCCAATCCAATTTTTAATAACAACTCAAATCAAGGTTCTAACAACAATCAAAATTTTGGATTTCAGCAATCTCAACAAAAGAACCAAGCCCAGGCACCTGAAAGACCACCAATTCAAAGTCAAAAGGCTGACAGTGATAATGATGATGTGATCATTTGTCACAATTGTAAAGGAACAAATCACTATGCTCGAGAATGTCGTGCTAAAAGCAAATCCAAAGTCAAGGACTCAGCATACTACGTTCAAAAAGCTGAAGAATTGAAGAAACAAGAAAAGAAAGATAAAGCTTTAATGGCAATCCACGAACCCAACGTCGAATACTGGCCAACTTCAGAAGATGAAGCAGACTCTGAACCAGCACAGTCAAATTTCTGCTTCATGGCTGGTGAAGAAATACCTTCAAGGGCTCCAAACGTCATTAAACAGGTATGGAACATGGTTGTAGAACTTGGTTATTCTAAAACAATTTTTGAATCCCATATAACCAAGATTGAGAATAGCCTGCAAGTTGATCTCAATACATATCATAACAACATGGTTAAAATGGACATTGTCAAGTCTGAATCACAAACGATGCAATTCAAACTCGGAGAAAATACAAGAACGATTTTGAAATTGGAAAGAGACGTTGAACGAAAATCTGAAGATAATGCTCACGTCTTGGAACAATTAAATCAAGCCCTAATTCAAAAGAGGGATTTGGAATTGAAAAACCAGTCAGTTATTTCTTCTGAAATTAAAGATATTTTAGAAATGGAAATCATTAAGTTGAAACAAAAATTTCAATCTTCAACTGATGAAAATTATGTTTTAACTCAAAAACTGACTGATTTTTCAAACAAAATCATATTTCTTGAATCCGAAAACAAAAGACTGCAAGGAAAATTGGATTCTATTAATATTGCTAGAAAATTAAGTGATGATATTTTCACTAAGGCAAAAACCTTAGGATCTGGCACAGTTAATACAAGTTATAAACCAGGAATTGGTAGAGAAGCATTTGAAAAGGAACAAATTGAAAACATGACAATTTGTGAAAACTCTGAATCCACTCTACCAGATCTTTTCACATCTGCCAACGAGGAAGATTCAGATGACGAAACAGTTATCAACTGTAGCCCAGATGATACTGATTTCTTTATTTCCAAAAAGTCATACAAAAGAGTTGTGAATTCTGAATCAGACTCTGTTAGTTCAATAACTCATCAATTGAGATCTAATGAACTAACAAAGAATGATGGCACAATCAAACCTGAGATTTTCCTAAATGGAAAAAAATCTACTCATGAGCATGGAAATACTTCTGCTCCAAATGTCTTCCCTTCTTTGAATTCTACCATAGTTGGAAAGAACAGTTTGGGACAAAAGTATTCAAAGAAACAACAAAAAAATAAGCAACCCATTCAGGCTGTCCACGCTCAGTCCACAAAACCAAGGAAACTTTTGAAACCTGACTTTGTGCCACAAAAACAAGTTTTCAACTCTAAATCAAAACCTTTGCGAAAGACTGTTGAAAATTACTTTCAGGATATCAATTTCAAATAGTCAGGGAACTTTCAAAAACCATCATATCAGAAAGTTCAAAACCATCATTATAATGCTTTTCAAAACCATACTTCACATCCTAGATATGAGAAAACAATTTCTAACAAAACATCACATCTAGGATATCCTACACCAAAACACAGATCTTATCAACCCACGGGTTTTCAAAAACAAATCACTTTTTGGGAAAACTTGATAAGTCAGATCAAACCACAACAATTCCGTCATAATAAACCAAGACCCTACAACAAAAGAAATTCATCAAACAAAGTACCTAAGTTAACAACTGACAAACCAGGACCCATTCAGATTTGGGTACCTAAACCTTCTGTCTAATTGCAGGTACTTAATGCTGGAGAGCCCAAGGATGATACATGGTATATCGATAGCGGCTGCTCTAAGCATATGACAGGAAAGAGGAATTTCTTACGTGACTTCAAACCAACCGACACCAATCAAGATGTTACCTTTGGCAACAACATGACAGCAAAAATCATGGGTTATGGAAACATAACAAATGGTAACTTTACCATCAAGAAAGTTGCTTATGTTGATGACCTGAAACACAACCTCATCAGTGTTTCTCAGTTGTGTGACAACAATCTTGAAGTTATGTTCACAAAACAACGAAGCTTGATCATGGACGCCAAAACCAAAGATGTTATTGTTGACTCTGACCGTGCCGGAAATATGTATCCACTTGACATGGATCTTATTTATGGTAAACCCGATATTTGTCTGCTATCCAAAGCCCCAACAGATATTAGTTGGTTATGGCACCGCCGCCTTTCCCATCTAAACTTTGGGTACATCAACAAACTCATAGGCGATGATCTTGTTCGAGGGCTACCACTTCTAAAACTTGACAACGAAACTCTTTGTGCTGCTTGTGAAGGAGGAAAACTTTCCAAATCAACTCACAAAAGCATCCCAAATTCTAGTGTATCTGAACCACTAGAATTGTTGCACATAGACCTTTGTGGCCCTGCCAAAACCCAAACCATACAAGGGAAGAAGTACATTCTCGTTGTCGTTGATGGATTCTCACGCTTTACATGGGTCTTTTTCTTAAGACTAAAATCTGAAGCACCTGAAGAGATGATCAACTTCATCAAACAGATCGAACTGAAACTCAAACGACTTGTTCGAAGAATCAGAAGTGACAATGGTTTAGAGTTCAAAAATAAGACTCTAGATTCATTTCTCAAAAACAAGGGAATTGAACACAACTTCTCAGCCCCATACACTCCACAACAAAACGGAGTTGTCGAAAGAAGGAACCGAACACTGTGTGAAGCTACAAGATCAATGCTTATCTTCGCTGATCTGCCACAATACTTCTGGGCAGAAGCAATAGCCACAGCTTGCTACACTCAAAATCGTTCCTTAATCCATAAAAATCTTCATAAAACACCATATGAAGTCATTAACAACTGAAAACCAAACATCAAATTTTTCCATATTTTTGGTTGTCGATGCTTCATAAAGAACAATAAAGACCACCTCTCAAAATTTGAATCAAGGTCGGACGAAGGAATTTTCCTTGGTTACTCATTTTCTTCAGCTGCTTATCGAGTACTGAACAAACGTACCAGAGTAATTGAAGAAAGTACCAATGTTCATTTCGATGAATTTTATGTCAGGAAATTGGATCGTGAACATTTTGGTTCAAAAATGATCGATAATATTTTTCAAAATCCAATTCAACAAACACCTTCTCCTGACAGAGATATTGAAATCGATCTTGATTTACTTTTTGAACAACCCAAAACCGCTTACAATTCTGAACTTCTAACTACTTCTATTGATTCTACAGGAACAACCACTGAAGGAACTCCACAAACAAACCGAAATGATGCAGATCAATTCGAGGGGGAACCACCTACACATACTTCTTCATTGAAACAAACACCAAATCCTCCTTTAAATACCCCATCCCCAAATATCCAAAACAATCCCGATGCATCATTTATGGGGGAACCTTCAAACCTATTCCAAGATGAAACTCCCGGAGAAGAACAATGGGATACTGAAATTCCAATTATTATAGCGGAAGAGAATCGCTTAATAAAATGGACCAGAAACCACCCAACTGACCAAATCATAGGAGATCCAAACTCAGGCATCCAAACTAGAGCCGCAACTTCTAATGATTGTCTATTTGGAGCCTTCTTATCCATGACTGAACCCAAAACCATACATTCTGCTCTCAAAGATCCAGACTGGGTAAAAGCTATGCAAGAAGAGCTAGAAGAATTTGAAAGAAATGACGTATGGAATCTTGTCCCTACCCCACCCGATGTTTCTGTTATAGGTTCAAGATGGGTATTCAAAAACAAAACTGACGATCAAGGAATCGTTTGTCGAAACAAGGCACGTCTCGTAGTCAAAGGATATTCACAACAAGAAGGAATCGACTACGATGAAACATATGCTCCAGTTGCCAGAATTGAAGCAATTCGCATCTTTCTTGCATATGCTGCACATAAGAACTTCAAAGTATTCCAAATGGATGTTAAATATGCATTCCTACATGGAGAGTTAGATCGCGATGTATACATCCAACAACCACCAGGTTTCGAAGATCCCAAATTTCCTGATCACAGCTTCAAATTGCAGAAAGCTGTCTATGGCTTAAAACTAGCACCCCGAGCCTGGTATGCCACATTGACAACCTTTCTCGAAGAATCAGGTTTTAAAAGAGGTTCAATCGATCAAACCCTCTTTCGTAAAATCTATAATAAACATCTTTTAATCGTACAAATATATGTTGATGACATTATTTTCGGTTCTACTGATGAATCTTTGAGTATTAAGTTTGCAGATCTAATGAAGAGCAAATTTGAAATGAGCATGATTGGGGAGATGACTACTTTTCTCGGACTTCAAATCAAACAGTCAACTGATGGCATTTTCATCAACCAAGAGAATTATGTCAAAAACCTACTCACTCGCTTTTCAATGGACAAATCCAATACCGCAAAAACCCCAATGGCTTTTGGATACAAAATCGATGCAGACTTAAATGGCAAACCTGTTGATCAGAAAAGATATCGTGGAATGATCGGATCACTCTTATACCTCACTGCCAACAGACCTGACATCATGTTTTCTACATGTGTCTGTGCCAGATACCAAGCAAATCCTATGGAATCCCATGTAGTTGCTGTGAAACGCATCTTCAAATACCTAAAAGGCACTCCCAAACTTGGCCTTTGGTATCCAGCTAAATCCGATTTTCAGCTAAACGCTTTCACCGACTCAGACTATGGAGGATGCAAGTTAGATAGAAAGAGTACATCTGGTAGCTGTCAATTCCTAGGAGGTAGACTAGTGAGTTGGACTTCAAAGAAACAGACTTGTGTATCCACATCAACAGCAGAAGTTGAATACGTCGCTGCCGCCAGCTGTTGTTCGCAAGTCATATGGATGCAAACTCAACTGCGAGACTATGGCTTCAAAATTTCACAAATTCCCATATTTTGTGACTCAACCAGTGCAATTGCCATTTCTCACAATCCCGTTCACCATTCCATGACAAAGCACATCGATATTCGATATCATTTCATCAAAGACAACATTCAAAAGGGTCATATCGAATTGCACTTCATCAACACCGAAGATCAAATTGCCGATGTCTTCACTAAGGCTCTCGATGAAACAAAGTTTCAATACTTCCTAGGCCGTCTAGGAATGTTAAATCCAGATAACATCTATCCTTAAACTTTTACTTTTTGTTTGTACAAAAGTGTGTTTACTTTCATTCAAAAGGAAAATTCAAAAACAATTGAAAATTGCTTTCCTTTTAAAAATTACCAAAAACATTCAAATAACCAATATTTCCAAAAAATTCAGAAAAACAAATCTTCAAAAAAAAATTAATAAAAGACTTGCCATAATAAGCTTTTATAGAACCTTGTGATTAATCTTCTCTTGACTTAATTTTCAGATGCTTATGCTCGATGAAGATTTTAAGTCATATTGATTCTCAATTGGAGTGAAGGTTCAAATATCCTACTTTTCATAATGTATATAACTTTATTTCCTTCGATTTTATTTCATTATTGACGATTTTAAACAATCAAGGGACATAAGGTTAGGAGGTTCAGATGAAAACAAAAACCCATGTGAGAATTTGTGCCTTGTCGATCTAAATCATTGTGGAAATCATTTCTTGTGAGCTTAGGTGTGTCACAATTGCTTATAAGGTATACCCAATTATACCTTGTCACGGTCTCATTTTTGCTTAGATATCAAAATGACCAGGGACGATACATTCATTTCTTACATACTAGACAAACTGTCTTTTTATGCCACCTATCCCTACCTAGATAAAAGCCAACCAAAAATGAAGACTTGCGATCCCATGATCCATCAAGCAAACAACGACATATCCTTACAAGAAAACCAAAGGAGAAACAAATATCTATCAACATCTAATCCTCAAAGACAAATCAACAAGAAAACAAATGGATTCAATAAAGATATACCAAACAAAAAGAAAATTATTCTATATTTGGTATTTTCAAACAAACTTTCAACCAAATGGTTATTTCAAAACAAAAATCATAAAATCCCGCGATTTGTTTTAACCATTTTTCACAAAAGAAGATATCTCAATCACTCAAGTCAAATACTCTTAAAAAGGTCTCAAATGTAGCAAATTCTCAATGCTAAAACAAAATATCTTTTTACAATAAATCGATATTGATCAACAAACAGGATACTATCAAAGAAGAAGCTGCAACAACAATGGATTTCCCGGGATACTGTAGCCTTCATCACTGAAGAATCTTAGTTGCAAACTGCTCTATGAAAATTGCTAAACCCCTCTACATGTATTTCCCGACGGAGAGAGAGTGAACTTTAATGGCATGAATGAAGAAACCCGCTGAGTAATGCCGAAACCAGTCTTACGTGATTGATTATCTAATAATGAGACTAAGTGACCTTTCAGGAAAAGCATAGCTGAACACCTCCAATATGAGTGTGAGTCGTCAGAGAGAGATATCACTCATTTTTAGTGATCATTAACTTGTTCTGCTGCCAGAACAACCAAACACCCAAGTGAAGTGTGAGCTATACCTATGAGCGTTCATCTGAATCGACCTGTTAGACCACTTGTCGTCGTTAATAATGCTATAAAATCTAAGGAAATTTCTTTAGATACATATATGGCTACTCTTTGATAACCGAACCCGAGACTTTGATTCGGAATCAAATTTCTAAAAATCTTTTACATAAGATATGTCAAACCAAGTCATAAACTTTCAAATCGATCACTATGGTTTTATATATATATCTTATCGATTGACAAAACTTTTATCCAAAATCTTAAAGATAAATTGTTAATTGATAATCGGTCTTTTAAAAACATACATGTCCTTATTCCAGCAATGATCACATAGGGGGAAATTGTTGAAAAATGTTTTTGTATGTGACCATCACTGAAATAAGATGAACTGTATTTATTTAATCTGACAAATATTATCAGTTATTTCAGGTTTCATGGATTCGTAATTAAACAAAAATACGCAAAGGCGAAATACGCAAAGACGGAAAGTCAACCACGTTTGAAGACAAAAACCAATCAAGGGCTAAAAGTGTCAAACTTCAAAACAATTTGGATTAATTATGTAAATTCAATTAATCTTAATTGAATTTATGTATATTAATTTATTTGTATTTCATTTGCAAATACCTAGTGAAGAAAAGATACATCTCCAAAATACAAGTATTTATACCACATACCTAGTATTTATACCAAATACTTCTCTTGCAAATCAAAGAAGCAAAAGCCAAATTGACTTCTACTACTCCACCTCTTTATTTGACAGCCAATAATCCATACATCTTAGATATTTATGTGTGTGTATGTATACTTGTATGTATGTATGGAAAGTGTATGTATACGTAAGTTAGTATATAAGAGAGTTGTGTGCTCTTTCATTCATAACCTCTTATAAACTTTGAAAAACCTCTCCATACACCAAAACCTCTCAACCAAGAACATCTCCTGCATCTTCAAGAAGTTCTTCAACATCATCTTCATCTTCATCCTTGAAGCAAGAACACCAAGAACACCAAGAACACCAAGAACATCAAGAACACCAAGAACACCAAGAACATCAAGAACACCAAGAACACCAAGAACAACTCCAAACAACCTACAAATACCCTCCAAACATCCTACAAATACCCTCCAAACATCCTCCAAATACCCTCCTTAAACCTCCTCCAAACATCCTTTAAACCACCACAAAATCTCCACCTTGCTGTGTTTTCGACATCAGAATTTCGAAGTTAAGAAAAAAATCACCGAGCACAACTCAACAAGATAATACGGGAGAGATTTTTACCACAAATTATTCAGAACCTTACCTACATCTAGGAAGTTTTCTGGACGATTTTGACCAAGGGAAACCCCAGAGAGACGATATACAAAATCGGGTATCCAGATAGATTTCGGTTCACCAGATCAGAATCTTCAAGTCAGAAACAAAGCTAACTGGGTACAATACATCCAACAAACCCTGGAGAGATTTTTTCCACAAATTATTCAGAACCTTACCTACATCTAGGAAGTTTTCTGGACGATTTTGACCAAGGGAAACCCCAGAGAGACGATATACAAAATCGGGTATCCAGATAGATTTCGGTTCACCAGATCAGAATCTTCAAGTCAGAAACAAAGCTAACTGGGTACAATACATCCAACAAACCCTGGAGAGATTTTTACCACAAATTACTCAGAACCTTACCTACATCTAGGAAGTTTTCTGGACGATTTTGACCAAGGGAAACCCCAGAGAGACGATATACAAAATTGGGTATCCAGATAGATTTCGGTTCACCAGATCAGAATCTTCAAGTCAGAAACAAAGCTAACTGGGTACAATACATCCAACAAACCCTGGAGAGATTTTTACCACAAATTATTCAGAACCTTACCTACATCTAGGAAGTTTCGTGGTCGATTTTGACCAAGGGAAACTCCAAAGAGACGCCAGAGAAAATCGGGTATCCAGAGAAATATATCCAAAAATTAAGAAAACCTTCAAACCCTTATGTAAACAAATTGTTTTACATAAAATTTGAAACAAAAAGAATTTTGTGTTACTTATTATATTCCGGATTGAACTATTGAACAAATAGTGACAAAGTCTTTTAGGTTACCAGTCCAACCCTAAGCCTGTTCAGTCAATTTATTGGCGAACTTACTTGAAAGACCAGTCGCTTCATCCGTCCAGTTCTAAACCCGTTATATATATTTATACATATTATTTAACTTCTAACATTTATATACAGTCATTTATATTATTTACAGCTTAATGTTATTTAAATACAGTTATTTACTTTATTTATAGCTTTCAGTCATTTACTGCTTTCTAGTGGTGACTAATAATCCCATATTTATTTCCGCAACTATTATTGTTTATATTCCGCATTTTATATCTAATTAATATAAATATCTGTCACACAGTAACTGTATCCGAGCCGTTATTCGTGGTGATTAGATCTTATATTATAATTTCTAACAGTTTGTATATCTACTCATCTTAGATATCACGTATCTATTGAAGGGTTTGATTTAACGTTTGTTGGTTTGGTATCGATTCGAGACCGATCGATTCGTTTATCGCGATATTCGGAGTTAAACGTGTATTCGTCTTTCGACTTGTCGGTAGTTGTGATTTTGTATTTTGACTTAATGAAATAGTTTGTTTAAAAGTGGGGATTTGACCTTTTCACTACCTTTCTTTTTATAAAAATAACAATTTTAGTCTTTTAAATAAAAGAATTGCATTTTTAGTCCTTAAAACATTTTCTTGACACTTTTGCATCACAAATTTATTGAAATGATAGTTTTAACCCAAAAGTTATTTTGTTAACAGATTCAGCGCTTCCAGAATGGTATTTCTCGGTTAAAACCCTATTTTTCGCAATTTTTACAGTTTTGGCCCAAAATCCAAAAACTTTACATTTTTTATCCTTTTTGGATATGTAAAGCATTTTTGACTCTTGAAATAGTTTTGTTACCCTTTTTATCCCCTGTTTTGAATAAAGTTTCATTTCGGCCCCTTTGGTTGTCATTTTTCGCAATTTTGGGCTTATTGGGCCAAAAAGCCCAAAATTAGCCCATTAAGCTAAAAATTTACATTTCAAGTCCTTTGAAAGTGTTAATATTTAGAAAAACAATTATGGAAACTGTTTTGACTCTTTTGGCCCTTAAGAAACCGTGACTTGACCATTTTTAACCCAAGTTTTGTATTTTTGACAATTTAAGCCCAAAAATGGGTTTTATGTTGGAAATATGTTCATCATAATCTTATAAGTTATTATTCTTGACTTGTTTAGTGTAAAATAACTTAGATCATGTTTGTTTCCTTTCTCATGTCATAGATCTCGAATATCACCCCTTTTTAGTTACATGTTCATCATAAAAACACATAAAATCACACATACATGCATAAAATCACACATAGCATACACATACACATAGATCTACACATTTTTCTTGTATTCTCCCCCATAAAACATATAAAACCGAAAAGAGAGGGGTATGAAGCTCACCTTGAGTTGTAGTTTCGGTTTTTGAAGAGAGAAATGAAGAAGATTTGATCCTAGCAAGTCTTTCTTGAAAGATTTTGACTTAGATGTGTTCTAAGATGCAAGATCACGAGTTGATTAGATTTAGAAGAGATTTTTGATGAAATGAAGTAGCTAAATCATGGATTAAACATCAACTTACCTTAGATGATGAGTTTTGTGGAAGAAACTCCTTATCAAGCTCTAAATCTCGAAATTTTGATGAAGAATGGAGAGAGTTTCTTTGGGAGAGAGTTTGAGTGAAATGTGTGTGTGTGTTTGTGTTGTTTCGGCCGAGGATAGAAAGAGAGAGGAGAAGAGAGACTTTGATGAGATGGTTGCATGGAAATATGAGTTATAAGCATGGAAGTCCTATGGGTAAAAGTGAGGTGGCAATACTAAAGTCAACCCTTTCTCTATTGGGTTGTTGGGCCGAGAAAGGAGAGGGGAAAAGGAAAGATAATTGGGCCTTGCATGCTTAAGTCCATATTATGGTTCATTTAGATGATCTTTGGCCCAAATAAATCAAAGAATGATTTTTATGATCCATTAGGGCTAATTAGATTTGTTGTGAACCAATAAGGCTCATTAAAGTTAACTTAGTTTATTTTAGGCTTATAAGGCCCAAAATATTAAGTTTCATGTATATGGGTCCAATTATGGCCCATTTAAGAGTTCTATGTTCAAAATAGTTAAATTGGAAGCTTATTGGTCCATTAGGCCCAATAAGGAAATCCTAGTCCAAAATGGACTTAAACCGGGATTTCAAGGGTTTCCAATTCTTTGTTGACTATTTGTAGTGTTTGAATGGAGTATTTGATGAAGTTTTGTTGTTATTGAATAAGTATCATACATGCTTTCATATTGTTGCTTCACAATTGATATAAGTGTTGTAGTTACAAGGCATCAAAATTACTAGTTGTGACATCATCCCCCCGTTAGAGGGAATTTCGTCCTGAAATTCTTTTGAAAGCTAGATTTGAGAATGTGAGAATAGATGAGGGTACTTCTGCTTCATTTGATCTTCGCGTTCCCATGTGAATTCTGGTCCGCGTCTTGCGTTCCATCGAACTTTCACAATCGGAATGCGGCTCTGCTTAGTACGCTTCACCTCTCTGTCCATGATTTCGACTGGTTCCTCGATGAACAGAAGATTATCATTGATTTCAATTTCTTCTAATGGGATGACGAGAGTCTCGTCGGATAAGCACTTTTTCAAATTGGAAACGTGGAACACAGGGTGTACACTACTGAGCTCAGCGGGTAGCTGCAGTCTATAAGCCACTGGACCGATTCGGGCAAGGATCTCGAAGGGTCCAATGTATCGAGGGTTTAGTTTGCCCCGCTTTCCAAAACGAATCACTCATTTCCAAGGAGAGACTTTTAGTAACACCCTATCTCCGACTTGGAATTCCAAGGGCTTTCGTCGTTTATCGGCATAGCTTTTTTGTCTGTCTCGTGATGATTGCAGTCGGGCCCTGATCTGAACTATCTTCTCGGTCGTCTCACGTATGATTTCCGGTCCCGTTAAGGAATTGTTTGGCGTTTGCCCTCTTGCTAGCTGGATGTCTCCTACCTCTGCCCAACACAGTGGTGATCTACATTTACGCCCGTATAATGCTTCGAAAGGAGAGACTTTGATACTCGAGTGATAACTGTTGTTATATGAGAACTTGATCAAAGGCAAGTGGGTATCCCACGATTTTCCAAAGTCTATCACACACACGCGAAGCATATCTTCTAGCGTTTGAATGGTTCGCTCGCTTTGACCATCTGTCTGTGGGTGGTAAGCAGTGCTCATGTCAAGTTGCGTTCCCATAGCTTTCTGAAGCGATTGCCAAAAGCGTGAAGTAAATCTACTATCTCTATCTGAGATGATAGATACGGGTACTCCGTGGAGTCTCACGATTTCTTTGATGTAGATTCTTGTCAGGCGCTCCATCTTGTATGATTCTTTTATTGGTAGGAAATGGGCGGATTTCGTTAATCTATCAGCTATCACCCAGATGGTATCCAAACCATCCGTCGACTTGGGTAGTTTGGTCACAAAATCCATGGTAATCCTTTCCCATTTCCACTCAGGAATTACTGGTTGCTGTAGTAATCCGTAGGGCTTCTGATATTCCACCTTTACTTTAGCACATGTGAGGCACTTGCCAACGTAAGTGGCAATCTCTGCCTTCATGTTAGGCCACCAATAATGTTGCTTAACATCCAAGTACATTTTGTCCGAACCTGGATGGATGGAGTATCGCGTCTTGTGGGCTTCGTTCATGACAACTTCTCTGAATCCTCCAAGTTTAGGGATCCAAATGCGGTTCATGAAGTAATTTGTTCCGTCTTCCTTCACTTCAAAGTTCTTCTCCATTCCACGCAACTCTTCGCTTGTTTTGTTTTCTGTCTTCATGGCATCAAACTGGGCTGCCCTGATTTGAGAGGTTAGGTGAGATCGAATGGTTATGGAGAGAGTCTTCAAACGGCGATTCAAGTATTCTTTCCGACTCAAGGCATCAGCTACCACGTTAGCCTTGCCTGGGTGGTACTTGATTTTGCACTCGAAATCATTCAGCAGTTCGACCCATCTTTATTGCCTCATGTTCAACTCTTTTTGATTCAAAATGTGTTGGAGACTCTTATGGTCGGTGAAGATGGTGCACTTGGTACCGTAAAGGTAGTGCCTCCAAATCTTCAGGGCGAAGACCACTGCTCCCAGTTCCAGATCATGAGTGGTGTAATTTACCTCGTGCGTCTTTAGTTGCCGGGACGCGTAAGCTATCACCTTTCCACGCTGCATGAGTACACAGCCTAAACCCTGATTTGACGCATCGCAGTAAACTATAAAGTCGTCCGTTCCTTCGGGTAGCGATAGCACCGGCTCACTGCAGAGTGCTTGCTTCAGAGTTCGAAATGCAGCTTCTTGCTTGTCCGTCCATACGAAGGGTACGACCTTTTGTGTAAGTGAGGTGAGTGGCTTTGCCGTTTTGGAGAAGTTTTGAATGAATCTCCTGTAGTAGCCTGCGAGGCCTAGAAATTGACGAATTTCCGTGGGTGTTGTTGGAATTGCCCATCCTTCGATGGCTTGGATTTTAGAAGGATCCACATGAATTCCTTCCTGACTAACAACATGTCCCAAAAAGTTCACACTTCGGAGCCAAAACTCGCACTTAGAGAGTTTTGCATACAACGTTTCGGTCCGCAGGGTTTCCAGGATTTGTCGGAGGTGTTGGCCGTGTTCTTCCTCGCTTCGAGAATAGACGAGGATGTCGTCGATGAAAACGATGACAAAGTTATCGAGGAATAGTCGGCAGATTCGATTCATTAGGTCCATGAATGCGGCAGGAGCATTCGTTAGACCGAAGGGCATTACGACAAATTCATAATGTCCGTAACGAGTTCGGAAGGCGGTTTTAGGAATATCCTCCTCCCGAACTTTGAGTTGGCGGTAACCAGATCGCAGATCTATCTTTGAGAAGTAGCTGGCTCCTTGGAGCTGGTCAAATAGATCGTCAATTCGTGGAAGTGGATAGCGGTTTTTGATGGTAAGCTTATTAAGTTCTCTGTAGTCGATACACATCCTGAAGGTACCGTCTTTCTTTTTGACAAAGAGAACCGGAGCTCCCCAAGGTGAGAAACTGGGTCGGATGAATCCTTTGTCCAAAAGCTCGCTGAGTTGACTGGACAACTCTTGCATCTCCGCAGGAGCCAATCTGTAGGGCGATTTGGCGATGGGAGTAGCGACTGGCACTAGATCTATTCGAAACTCGACTTGTCTTTCTGGGGGTGTCCCCGGAAGATCTTCTGGAAAGACATCCGGGAAATCACAAGCCACAGGGATGTTACGAATATTGATCTCCTCTTTGGACTTGTCCACTATGTGAGCTAGGAACGTCAAGTCCTTCTTTCGTAGGTACTTTTGTGCCTTAATGCACGAGATAAGACGGAGATTCGTGTTGGGTTTGTCTTCGTAAATAACTAGGGTTTCGTGATTTAGGAGATGAAGGCGAACGGCCTTCTCGTGACACATAATTTCAGCATGGTGGGGGCTTAACCAATCCATGCCGATAATCACATCAAAACTCCTAATAGAAACAGGCATTAAGTTTATTTGAAAGACTTGATGATTTAAAGTTAGGGTACATCCGATGTAGATTTCCCCAGTGGATTCTGTTTTCCCATTAGCCATTTCCACCGTGAAGGTTTCATTAAGCTTCTGGGGTTGTTGTTTTAATAAGTGTTTGAATTTATTGCTCACAAAACTTCGTTCTGCCCCAGTATCAAATAGGATGCATGCATAAGTGTGGTTTAGGAGAAACGTACCGGTAACCACAGCGGGATCCTGAACCGCTTCTCCCTGACCCATAGCTAGCACCCTTCCTGTTCCTCCATTCCCAGGGTTGTTGGTGTTGGGGCAGTTTCGACGGATATGTCCAGTCCTTCCACATCCATAGCAGGTGGGGCTTGATCCTGTGTTATTGCCGCTATTGTTGGTGTTGTTGTTGTTGTTGTTGATGCGGTTATTGTTGTTGTTGTTTCCTTGTGGTTGGTTCTGGGGTGGTTAGGTCCTGCAATACCTTGCCGTGTGACCCTTCCGATTGCAACTGGTGCATTGCATTTCCTTGCATTCGCCATTATGATGGAAATTGCACTTGTTGCACTTTGGGAGATTCCTAGAATACTGCCTGGGAGTGCTTAGATTAGCTGAGGCTGGAGCATGTGGTGCGAAGGGTACTTGGGTGGTTGCAGCATTGACTGTCACTGTTTGTTGTTTCTTTGTCGATTCCGAGCCTTGTCTCCCTTTTCTCTTGTTGTTCTTTCCTTTCTTGTTGTCACTCTCTTTCTTTCCTTCAATTTCCGTTGGCTTCTCGCCCTTCTTGTTGTTGTGGTCGTACAGCCTCTTGGCCAATCTCTTGGCACTGTGGAAGGTTTCAGGATTTGCAGCGATTACATTTCCTTGAATTGGGGAGGTCAATCCCCAGATGAATCGTTCGATTTTCTTTCCTTCTGACGTAATCATGCCAGGGCACAACAATGACAGCTCGCTAAACCTTGATATGTATGCATCTATATCAGAGTTCCGGACGGTGAGATTCCACAGCTCTTGCTCCATCTTCTGAATTTCGTCACGTGGGCAGTACTCATCCATCAACATTTCCTTCAGCTCCGTCCATGGCATAGCGTTGGCTACGGGGAGAGTCATGGCCTCTACATGTCCATTCCACCAGGTGAGAGAGCCTGGTCGACAAATGTGCATGCGGCAAACTTCACTTTCACCTCCTCGGGGCATTCACATATTTCGAACACCGATTCCACCTTTTCCACCCATCTCTTTAGGGTTATCACTCCACCCGTGCCATTAAAGGTTCAGAGTTTGGCGTTGGTGAAGTCCTTGTAGGAACATGTCCTGGTAGGTCCGTGATTTGTTCCCTTGTTCGAACTCCCAACCCCTTGTCCATTGACTCCACCGTTATTTCCTTGCTGGATTTGTGCCATGGTTGCAGTAACTGCAGCAGATACAGCTGCCTGGAATGAAACTGAGTTGACTTCGGGTGAGGTTGGTCCAGGGTTTCCACGAGTTGGTCGTCGATGTCACACCCCGATCCTTGTCGGAATCGATCGAGGCGTGATATATTGTTCAAAGTCTCATGACAACTATGTTATAATATGATTAGATTCAATTAAGTACTAAGTATGCAAACAAGATCCACAACATACAAATACAAATCCAAATACGAACAACATTTATTACATCAAATTTAAATAGTCTTGTGGATTTCTAAGGCACAACCTATTTTTCATCAACTTCATTCTTCAAATCTGCATCATGGGTAAAAACAGGTCAACTACGAGAGTTGGTGAGTAATCTAATTTTAGTAGAGAAAATTGTGAAGTTGAAACCTTTATAATTGGAAATTTGTTTTCTTTTGAAGTCGGCAAACAATTGTATTTGAGATAACGGTTTATAAATCAAAAATTGATTAACAAATGATAACAACAACAATAAGTCCTCACCCTATATATACATATGTATATATATATATATATATATATATATATATATATATATATATATATATATAAATATATATATAGGATGGAGCATCTAATCATCATACACACTCAACCACGTGCGATCAATCACCTTAGCGTCCCAAGGCGGGGTGGTCAACCCAATAGCGCTATTATTGTCCATAACGTACCTCAAGAATACGGGCATAGTCATGGAGATTAGACT
This sequence comes from Lactuca virosa, assembly GCF_052849685.1. Classification (NCBI taxonomy): domain Eukaryota; kingdom Viridiplantae; phylum Streptophyta; class Magnoliopsida; order Asterales; family Asteraceae; genus Lactuca; species Lactuca virosa. The sequence goes on from NC_136426.1 coordinate 176,843,896, forward strand.
AAAAATGGTAATGCACTACAAGTACATGTAGCGTAAACAAACAATAGTTATACAATTAATGACGTATAAATGTCCCAACAATGTCTCAATTGTGATTAAAACAATAAAATGAAGTTGGAACATGTTAGAACCACATGATACACCCCAAAAGTATTGAAAATTATAAAATATGGGGTAGATTACTCACTTTAGTCCCAAAACGAAATGCGTGTGTCGTACGATAGACGGTTCGGGTCAAAATGACGTAGAACCTAATATAATTAATAGTTTTGGTTTAGGAACTGCTAAACGAGAATGGAGTATTAATACAAATAATTAGACACATATTATTATATTAGACGAATTAACAATAATTCATTTCGATTATAATATTAAGGTATTTATTTGTTAAATAAATTTTAAATTGAATTACTTACTTTGCATAATTAATTTATATTTTTAATGTAGGCCAAATTTTAATAATTTCTTATTAAAATAATAATTTGCCCAATTATAATTATTTACAGATTTTAACAATTATTTATATGAAATAATCATTAAAATGCATTTTTACATGCTTAAATACTTAGAAAAATAGTTTTAAATAGTAAACAGTATTGAAAAATTATGAAATTATTAGGAAATCATTATTTCATACAATATGAATTACTGTAAAATTTGTATATTTTTCTGAACTGTTTTAGTATTTATTTAATATTTTAATGATTAAACAACACAAAATTCGGGAAAAATAGTAAATGATTCTCAAAAAATCTGTAAAATTAACCATAGTTTTATAACATGATTTAGAGCTCAGTGTATAAGTTTCAGATATTTGTGACTATGGGAAGTATTTTTTATATATTTCATTATTAATTAATCAATAAAATCATAAATAATAGTAAACAGTAATATAAATGCATGAAACTTCATATATCATGTTTAATCAGTATACATGTCATCCCAGAATTTTCTCAGAATTTATTGAATGCAACAAGTATTTTATGTGAATTATTGCCCTACTTTATTGAAATAATTATGATAATTCAATAAAAATAAGTTATTTTCTGAAAATTTCCAGAACTTCTTATTTTATTGATGGTATTCTGAGAAAAATCAGGTTTATGAAAAAAATGAGTTTTAGATATTTTGGTGGATTTAATTTGTTTCTTGTATGAATTTGAAACTTTTAACAACATACCTTGATGAATGCTTCAAGAGGGATGAAGATTTGAGTATAATAGATTGTTCTTGGATGGAATATGAGTATTCTTGGAGGAAATTTCGAGATTGAGAGTGAGAGAAAGAATAGACAATGTTTAAGTGGTGAAGAGAATAATGTGTTGGGAGAAAAATGAAAGGAAAGTGGATGGGAGGTGTGAGTGGGAGACCATGGGAATAATCTTTTTGCTTTTGGTGGTCTTCATAATTTCCCACTAACACAAGCATCATTTACATAATTAATATAAGAGTTTTATAAAATTTAATGTAAAGTTTATAAAAATAGAGTTTTATAAAATTTAATGTAAAGTTTATAAAAATGAAGTTTTATAAAAGATGAGTTATTATTTGATTATAACAATCTACTTTGATTTGAAGTTTAATTATAGCATTCAAGTTTGATTCTTTTAAATTTAATTAGAGCATTATACTTTGATTTGATTTTAATATGGTATCATAATTTAATTTGATTATAGTTATAACGTTGTACTATACTATGTTGCTATTAACGTCAATTTATATCGTAGTGTATGAGTTTTGATCCTATTAGCGTCAAGTAATCTTGAGTAGGGTCTGAATGAGATTGCGAGAGGTTTCGTTTGTGATCTTTTTGAGTGTCCGGCTTCGCAACTCAAGGTCCATAGACCCCGTTAAGCCATGATTTAGTGTCCTACACAATCCCGATGATTGTGCAATAGTGTTTTATCGCTTTGGTTCATTGTTTAGCACTGTTAAGGCTAAGGAAAATCAAACACATGAACTTTCCAAATGATGTTTTCTCATTAAAATAGCGAATTGTACAGTGATTACATAACGTAAACCCTATCATACAAGGGTTAATGGAGTTGACCGGTTTGACTAGTTGACTTTGTTTGACTTTGACTTGACCGAAATTTGATGGTCGTCACATCATCCCCCCGTTAGAGGGAATTTCGTCCCGAAATTTGCATTTTGATTGGGACTTCAAGAGTTTGGAAAAAGATGTGGAAAACTTTTCGTAGTACAAGAAATTGATTATGGTGAGGAACAACCCTCCTGATGTCACATGATGACCTTGGAAATTTCTTATTGTAACTTGAACTGAGTCAATTTAAAAGGAGTTTATTGTTTTGGGATGATAGAGTATTCTATGTGTGCTTTTATACTCCCTGTTTTATCCTTGGTATTACCACTATGAATATTTTATAACGTAGTTAGCGAGTTCCATCATTACGAATGTTTCAACAAATTTTGACGAAATTTGCATTATAAGTCCTACTAGTTCTTTTATAGTCGATTGGCGTAAACTAGTCGTATATCATTAAGATTGCAAGGGTATTTTGGATGGGTGACCCCGCCTTAAGCCCACAACCAAACAAGGAACAGGGAATGAGGCGGAATCACACATTCTAAGTCCATAGAATCTTAATGATATATGACCATAACGTTTACAATAGCCATCATAGATTCCAGGGGCGTAGTATTATTGGGGCCAGGAGTAGGAATTGTAGTTCAAAATAAAATTGTTATAAGCCTGCTATCTTCAAACTTGGGCTTTGGCCCCTCCCGATTCCTAATCAGAATGGTCCAATACTCTTGCCCGATCCAAGTCGAGAGTTGATTCATGTGGCTTGAGCTTAGGCTTGGGTCTTAGAGAAAGAGGCAATGCGTCAGGCTGGCTTCACAGAGCTGCAAAAACTCTTCTCTCTCGACAGTGGATAGATAGCATGCCTCGGCTCTTCAGGCCCACATTGCCTACTGGGCCAACTCAAATGAACATCCACTTTGTTACCCCACTTGGGTTATAGGCAAGTGTTACCAAGCCCGGTATCAAGAAATCAAAATCGATTCATCCCTATTTGCCCAATTCGCTGCCTATCTCGCCTGCTGTTCGTTTCTCGCTGTCTCGCCAAGTCAGTCGCCTGGTCTCACTCTCGCCAATCGCCATCGCCTAATGCCCAAATCCCTATTCACACTTCACAGAAATTAGGTATGTAATCCCGAGACCCATATCCTGTTCAGCTGTTCTTTCTTTTCTGATTGTAAGATTGTTGATTGTTGGTGTTGGCGTATTGCACTGCTGCTGCTGTTTTCAGTCAATCCGTTGCCTATTTATGCGTTACTACTGTCTTACTGAGTTTCTTTTTAATTTGGCTGTCATTTGTGATTTGGCGATTTTCCAATTTGATTTATAAGTTATGAACTTATAGATTTGGTTATTGTTAAATGAGTTATTGGTTATTGTTCAAATTTTGATTTTGATTTTGATTTTTTTTTTGTTAATTTCAGTTTATAATATTTTCGGCCCCCCTCCCCCAAGTTAATTGTTCAAGCTCCGCTACTGATAGATTCACTGGTAAAAACCCTGAGTTTTTACATAGATGATAAGACTTATTTGGGTTTTGCCGTGTTCCCAAGATTCATGGTTTATAGACTTGAGTAGATGCTAGTTTTAGTAATAAAAAGAAATTTAGAATTTAAATGTCGATGTTAGATGCTTGTACTGATATTTAAGGGGTTAAAAAAATAAAGTTTTATTAGTTACCTATAGCGACACTCAAGTCATAATTTGCATGTGTGAAGACTTGGAGTACTTTCTAATGAAAAGTGTGTTACTGGGTAAATTCGAAACTGGTACGTAGCTTCAAAGTCAAGAATATGCAGTAGGCATGTGATGCATTAAATGCATGAGGCACAAAAGTCCTAATTTGCAGCAACATATACGTATATGTGTGTGAATTGAAGAAGAAGGTTACGGCTCAAAGACCATTCATTTCCTCTTTATTTTTTATTTATTACTCCTCCCACTTACCTTATATAAATCATCACAGAAGAAGGTTACGGCTCAAAGACCATTCATTTCCTCTTTATTTGTTATTCGTTACTTCTCCCACTTCCCTTATATAAATCATCACATAATAAGGTTACGGCTCAAAGACCATTCATTTCCTCTTTATTTGTTATTCGTTACTTCTCCCACTTCCCTTATATAAATCAGCACATTCTTACAGCGACTCTTTAACTTCTCCCTCACAAATGGATCCGCCTGCAGATCATCAAAACCCCATAGATGACCTCGATCGGTTTCAGTACTTTGATCATCAGGATCTGTTCAGGTATATATAAATGTCACTCATTACACCATCTTTCGCACAGAAAAGTGATTTTGTTTATATTGATCAAAACATGGTTTGATTTTTGCAGTGGTGACCTGCTCAACCATCAGGATTTCGAGTTGTCGGAAAAATCGCATGAAGTGCTCGATCAGAATGTTTCCATAGTATTTAACAAAGATCAAAACATCATTTCTAGAAATGAGTTTCATGATCTTGATCCCCTTGAAGACCCCCTTGAAGATATCAGCTTATGGGATTGTTGGGAGGATGGTAATTTACCATTGGTTAGTTTCAGTGAAGATTGTAAATCCGGTGGTGAGGCTACAGGTAGTTCTAGTGCTGCCACCACTGATCACGGTGGCCGGAAGGTGGCAAATAGATTGAGACCATTGGAGTTTGAAGAGATAGCGAAGTACTTTGAGATGCCGATAATCATGGCAGCAAAGGAACTAGGGATAGGGTCAACATTGTTGAAGAAAAGATGCAGAGAGCTAAACATAAACAGATGGCCTCATAGAAAACTTAAGAGCCTTCAATCCCTCATTCAAAATGCCAAGGTAAACTACGATAATAACCTTCTATACATTACTCATGCATGTATGCATGCACTTGGTAACCAAAGTAGTTTTGGTATTTTCTAAAATTTTAATTATTAGTTTCTTTATAACATAAACATAGGCCCTAGGCATATGCCACATCAAATCAATTGTTTTACTACGATTTCTGATTTATATTTACATAAACTTAACTCATTGTAAATTTTATGAACTCACACGAAAAATATATTGCATCTACCTAAAAAAAACTAGGAGTTGGGATTAAAGGAGGAGGTAGAGACGTTAGCAGGGCACAAGAAGATGATGGAGAAATTGCCAGGTATGGAATTGACAGAAAGAACAAAGAAGCTTAGGCAAGCTTGCTTCAAAGCTATTTATAAGAAGAGAGGACTTAACAATCCTTAGTCCTTACCTTTTCTTTTAGCCATTTTGTTATAATTAGTGGATTTTAATCTACATTGTATGTGTTTTTCTCTTGATAGATTGATACCCTTTTTAGTTTCATTGTGTTTGTCTATTGATTTTTTTTATGCAGAAAATTTTGTATAATTTGGGTATTATAGTTTGTATTATGTATTTAGCTATATTCTAGATTGCCGACACGACTACGCTGACGACTCTATACCGGAGGTATATATAAATAGACTTATGAATTTAGTAGGAATAACTTGATTATAATATTGTGATTTGTTCCATGTCTGATCCACTCCTAAGATTCACTCGACATGCCCCCAGTTATGTGTAATTAAAATTTTATTAGACTGTTGATCCTAATGAGTCAACCCTAAGTCCACAACCAAACAAGGAACATGTCAACTATGAGAAACACGCATATGGACTTGTGAGTTATTTGTAAATTGATTAGGGAAATAAAGTTTTTTTTTAGACATTGTTGGGTAAAATAATTGTAAAACACTTGTTGGGCCATGGTTAGGAGTGTTGGGCACCTTTTGGGCTTTCCATGGTTACTAAATGTGAAATATGTAGCACTTGCGTGGGCCCCCACAAAACTAAGTTTTCACATTTCTTTCCCACTTCTAGGCCCATTAGGGAACTTAATAGTCCAATGAGTTGGCCATTTTGGAGTGTATCCTTTCGGATACGTTTGATAAGGTCGGGTATTTTGATGGCTCAAAAGTAATGTGAATGACGCGCTTTGGCCTATAGGTTTGGGAACTCTCGCCTTTGGTCCCCAGATAAGCAAACTGGTCCCTCGGTTGATTGGGATGTATACGAATGCTTACCTAGTCAGGACTTTCGGGCTACCGACACCTCCCCCTTCCAGTTACTACGCGTCCATTACTATGATCCTACCCAACTAGAGTGGATGACATTGAATTTCTATGAGCTATAAGGAATACATATATGTATATACATTTTGTTAAACAACTTGAGTATGTGTGTGATTTTCAGAGAAAGTGGAGAATATTCACAAGTGTATGCACACATATAAGTGTCAGGAGTAATACGTATGCACATAAGGGAGCAATTAACACACAAAGGTATTCCTAGGATTTTCTAAGTGCGAATTGCATGCAGTTGTGTGTGCATTTTATAAACTAGCATACGAGAGGACCCTAGAGGCTATAGACTAGGTCAAGGCAATTAACCTAATTCCCTATAGTCAAGGGCTCTGATACCAATCTGTCACACCCCGATCCTTGTCGGAATCGATCGAGGCGTGATATATTGTTCAAAGTCTCATGACAATTATGTTATAATATGATTAGATTCAATTAAGTACTAAGTATGCAAACAAGATCCACAACATACAAATACAAATCCAAATACGAACAACATTTATTACATCAAATTTAAATAGTCTTGTGGATTTCTAAGGCACAACCTATTTTTCATCAACTTCATTCTTCAAATCTGCATCATGGGTAAAAACAGGTCAACTACGAGAGTTGGTGAGTAATCTAATTTTAGTAGAGAAAATTGTGAAGTTGAAACCTTTATAATTGGAAATTTGTTTTCTTTTGAAGTCGGCAAACAATTGTATTTGAGATAATGGTTTATAAATCAAAAATTGATTAACAAATGATAACAACAACAATAAGTCCTCACCCTATATATACATATGTATATATATATATATATATATATATATATATATATATATATATATATATATATATATATAGGATGGAGCATCTAATCATCATACACACTCAACCACGTGCGATCAATCACCTTAGCGTCCCAAGGCGGGGTGGTCAACCCAATAGCGCTATTATTGTCCATAACGTACCTCAAGAATACGGGCATAGTCATGGAGATTAGACTAAAAATGGTAATGCACTACAAGTACATGTAGCGTAAACAAACAATAGTTATACAATTAATGACGTATAAATGTCCCAACAATGTCTCAATTGTGATTAAAACAATAAAATGAAGTTGGAACATATTAGAACCACATGATACACCCCAAAAGTATTGAAAATTATAAAATATGGGGTAGATTACTCACTTTAGTCCCAAAACGAAATGCGTGTGTCGTACGATAGACGGTTCGGGTCAAAATGACGTAGAACCTAATATAATTAATAGTTTTGGTTTAGGAACTGCTAAACGAGAATGGAGTATTAATACAAATAATTAGACACATATTATTATATTAGACGAATTAACAATAATTCATTTCGATTATAATATTAAGGTATTTATTTGTTAAATAAATTTTAAATTGAATTACTTACTTTGCATAATTAATTTATATTTTTAATGTAGGCCAAATTTTAATAATTTCTTATTAAAATAATAATTTGCCCAATTATAATTATTTACAGATTTTAACAATTATTTATATGAAATAATCATTAAAATGCATTTTTACATGCTTAAATACTTAGAAAAATAGTTTTAAATAGTAAACAGTATTGAAAAATTATGAAATTATTAGAAAATCATTATTTCATACAATATGAATTACTGTAAAATTTGTATATTTTTCTGAACTGTTTTAGTATTTATTTAATATTTTAATGATTAAACAACACAAAATTTGGGAAAAATAGTAAATGATTCTCAAAAAATCTGTAAAATTAACCATAGTTTTATAACATGATTTAGAGCTCAGTGTATAAGTTTCAGATATTTGTGACTATGGGAAGTATTTTTTATATATTTCATTATTAATTAATCAATAAAATCATAAATAATAGTAAACAGTAATATAAATGCATGAAACTTCATATATCATGTTTAATCAGTATACATGTCATCCCAGAATTTTCTCAGAATTTATTGAATGCAACAAGTATTTTATGTGAATTATTGCCCTACTTTATTGAAATAATTATGATAATTCAATAAAAATAAGTTATTTTCTGAAAATTTCCAGAACTTCTTATTTTATTGATGGTATTCTGAGAAAAATCAGGTTTATGAAAAAAATGAGTTTTAGATATTTTGGTGGATTTAATTTGTTTCTTGTATGAATTTGAAACTTTTAACAACATACCTTGATGAATGCTTCAAGAGGGATGAAGATTTGAGTATAATAGATTGTTCTTGGATGGAATATGAGTATTCTTGGAGGAAATTTCGAGATTGAGAGTGAGAGAAAGAATAGACAATGTTTAAGTGGTGAAGAGAATAATGTGTTGGGAGAAAAATGAAAGGAAAGTGGATGGGAGGTGTGAGTGGGAGACCATGGGAATAATCTTTTTGCTTTTGGTGGTCTTCATAATTTCCCACTAACACAAGCATCATTTACATAATTAATATAAGAGTTTTATAAAATTTAATGTAAAGTTTATAAAAATAGAGTTTTATAAAATTTAATGTAAAGTTTATAAAAATGAAGTTTTATAAAAGATGAGTTATTATTTGATTATAACAATCTACTTTGATTTGAAGTTTAATTATAGCATTCAAGTTTGATTCTTTTAAATTTAATTAGAGCATTATACTTTGATTTGATTTTAATATGGTATCATAATTTAATTTGATTATAGTTATAACGTTGTACTATACTATGTTGCTATTAACGTCAATTTATATCGTAGTGTATGAGTTTTGATCCTATTAGCGTCAAGTAATCTTGAGTAGGGTCTGAATGAGATTGCGAGAGGTTTCGTTTGTGATCTTTTTGAGTGTCCGGCTTCGCAACTCAAGGTCCATAGACCCCGTTAAGCCATGATTTAGTGTCCTACACAATCCCGATGATTGTGCAATAGTGTTTTATCGCTTTGGTTCATTGTTTAGCACTGTTAAGGCTAAGGAAAATCAAACACATGAACTTTCCAAATGATGTTTTCTCATTAAAATAGCGAATTGTACAGTGATTACATAACGTAAACCCTATCATACAAGGGTTAATGGAGTTGACCGGTTTGACTAGTTGACTTTGTTTGACTTTGACTTGACCGAAATTTGATGGTCGTCACAGTCGAGGCATCTTTCTGTCATGGAACGGAAAGATGTTGAGTGCCTATAGTTTTTGTGAGATTGTGGTCCTATAGACTAGGTGTTTCGCATGAACTTAAGTGGTTTCGCAATTTAGCATGTATATATAACACATAGCAGATCACAACATCACAATAGAACACATAAAGTTTTTCATTAATATTATCCGCATTTTTGATACATGAAAATTTTGCTCAGAAGAGCATACATAAGTGGTGCAAGTTCGGCAGCGTAACGGCTCTATGAGTAGTGTAATCACTTAAACATAGAGTCGATGGTACATAGTATAGATCACATAAGCCTAATACTAAAGATAGATATGGCTAGTCCTAGTCATGGTGGGATGCACCAGGGGGTGGTGCTGAAGAAGTGGACGCTCCCTGAAGGTGAGCCACATATCGTTCCGCATCTCGGAGGCGAGTCTCCCATCTCACCTGCCTCATGTGGAACTCTCGAATAACCTCTCGCGTCTCCTGCTCTGCACGCTCAACCCTAGTCCGCATCTGGTGTATGTGATCAGCGGTGCTCTGCGCCAGGTCGCCAGTGTTCCGCAGTCGTCTCACCATGACCGGAAGTGCGCGATCAACTGGTCCTCCCTCCCTCAAATCGTAGAACTCGCGGGACATGCTGAATGAAGGTCACTGTCCCTGCTGTCTGCTCCATCTCCAAAGGTTGATACCCTAGGGGGGTGTAGGGCCGGTCGGGCCCATCCGGTGAGCGGGCACCCTAGTCGGGTAAGGGGGGTTGATGACTTCAGACTCTGTGTCCGAATCATCATCGCTAGGTTCTTCCTCGAAGTCCTCTCCGGCATCTTCTTCTTCCTGGACCTCTACTGGCTCGGCAGGTCCGCCCTCGACTTCCTCCTCAGGTTCCTCTTCAGACCCTTCCTCGGGGTCTTCCTCGGGTTCCTCCTCCTCCAACCATCCGTTATTTCCCTGATTGGGGAAATACGGATCTCCGGGGTGATGGAAGCCGGCCATACTGTCTGCGAGAGTATATAAATGTACTATTCATTATTTCTAAGACGTTTTAGTTACTATGTATTTTGAGTTAATGTTCTTTTCTTGGAAATCAAGGGTATGTTTTTAGGTTTACTGACCATCGAGGTTTTCCCGGAGCATGTGATAGTTGCACTTCGGAGTGAATGTAGTTGATCAGGCTACACTCACTCCTTACTACAACCATGCACAGTCCCGACTTAATCGAGATGTCAGTGTTATCTTGTTTGATTTGGTATTATGTTCTTTTTCCTATATCACACAAGTAAGGATGTTTTATCGTTGTATTTTATTTGTTTTGTTCAGAGTTATTTTAGTCCCTCTTTGGTTTATAGTTGCATATCAATGTGTGGTTAGATATGCCAGTTCACTATAAACAGAGCTCTGATACCAACCTGTCACACCCCTGAAACCAGACGGCGGAAATGTCCGGGGGCTCGTGTGACTTAAATTGAATACCATCACAATGAATATACATGAATCATAACATAAACATCACCATGCATCAATACATTACAACTGATATTGTTTACATCCCGTACATTGTTTCAAATATTACACATTCATAACACAAATTGTTTCAGAGTTTTCAAAACAAAACATTCTAACATACTTGGTATTACCCTTCCGCTTATCTGTTACCTGAGAATACAAGATATTTTGGAAAAACGTCAACATATGAAATGTTGGTGAGTTCATAAGCAAGGTTGTGAATAAAATGATTTGTATAGTTTGTAAAACCCAGAAAATCCGATATTTTCTGAAAAGACAATAGCTTATCAAAGTGTGAAGATCCATAAGTTGATGCATGAATGATTTCAAGACATATATATATAAGGGTGTTTTGTATTATAGTATAGAAATTCCGAGCGAGTAGTATTGATTTCCCCAGAAAACCCGATGTTCTCCGATGTCGAAAGATATACGTGATTACAAATTGTTATACCGCCACAACGAATGGCTTTTGATTACTCATCCTTGAATACTCGGATGGTGTCGGATAAACCAAGTGAGTCGTCGTAACGATGTCCGGTGAAGACATGTTATAACAGCCAACTACAAACGTCCCATAGAGGTGTCGTCCGTTGTTACTCACTTAATCCACACCACCTTGATTACTGTTGAATAACGTCCTAATTCCGTCTACTTTGATTACTCATGAGCCTTAGCGAACGAAGAGAAGAGGAGTACTAAGTCCTACTACTTATCGTAAGTACCTTAGGCTGTCATGGATGCGAAGGACACGTTGGCCCAACTCGCATTTGATTACTCTGACCTTACTAGCCATACTAATGGACCACTACGGCCCAATAGCACATAAAAGCCATTGAAAGTCCTTTTATATGGAATTGAGCCATAGGAGGCCCAATAACATATAAGCGTTATCCCTTTGGGCCCAAAGATCATGTTGGTGGACTTGCAAGATCCAACAAGCATGATTTGAAACTCTCAAGCCCAAAGTTTGTATATCTACTCATCTTAGGTATCGCGTATCTATTGAAGGGTTTGATTTAACGTTTGTTGGTTTGGTATCGATTCGAGACCAATCGATTCGTTTATCACGATATTCGGAGTTAAACGTGTATTCGTCTTTCGACTTGTCGGTAGTCGTGATTTTGTATTTTGACTTAATGAAATAGTTTGTTTAAAAGTGGGGATTTGACCTTTTCACTACCTTTCTTTTTATAAAAATAACAATTTTAGTCTTTTAAATAAAAGAATTGCATTTTTAGTCCCTAAAACATTTTCTTTGACACTTTTGCATCACAAATTTATTGAAATGATAGTTTTAACCCAAAAGTTATTTTGTTAATAGATTCAGCCCTTCCAGAATGGTATTTCTCGGTTAAAACCCTATTTTTCGCAATTTTTACAGTTTTGGCCCAAAATCCAAAAACTTTACATTTTTGATCCTTTTTGGATATGTAAAGCATTTTTGACTCTTGAAATAGTTTTGTTACCCTTTTTATCCCTTGTTTTGAATAAAGTTTCATTTCATCCCCTTTGGTTGTCATTTTTCGCAATTAATGAAGTAGCTAAATCATGGATTAAAGATCAACTTACCTTAGATGATGAGTTTTGTGGAAGAAACTCCTTATCAAGCTCTAAATCTCGAAATTTTGATGAAGAATGGAGAGAGTTTCTTTGAGAGAGAGTTTGAGTGAAATGTATGTGTGTGTTTGTGTTGTTTCGGCCGAGGATAGAAAGAGAGAGGAGAAGAGAGACTTTGATGAGATGGTTGCATGGAAATATGAGTTATAAGCATGGAAGTCATATGGGTAAAAGTGAGGTGGCAATACTAAAGTCAACCCTTTCTCTCTTGGGTTGTTGGGTCGAGAAAGGAGAGGGGAAAAGGAAAGATAATTGGGCCTTGCATGCTTAAGTCCATATTATGGTTTATTTAGATGATGTTTGGCCCAAATAAATCAAAGAATGATTTTTATGATCCATTAGGGCTAATTAGATTTGTTGTGAACCAATAAGGCTCATTAAAGTTAACTTAGTTTATTTTAGGCTTATAAGGCCCAAAATATTAAGTTTCATGTATATGGGTCCAATTAGGGCCCATTTGAGAGTTCTATGTTCAAAATAGTTAAATTGGAAGCTTATTGGTCCATTAGGCCCAATAAGGAAATCCTAGTCCAAAATGGACTTAAACCGGGATTTCAAGGGATTCCAATTCTTTGTTGACTATTTGTAGTGTTTGAATGGAGTATTTGATGAAGTTTTGTTGTTATTGAATAAGCATCATACATGCTTTCATATTGTTGCTTCATAATTGATATAAGTGTTGTAGTTACAAGGCATCAAAATTCCTAGTTGTGACATCTGAGGTGGGAACGAAGAAAATGCGAATTAGGCACTAAGGTGCTGTTTGTTTTTTCGAAGCGAAAATGCCTGAAGTCTGCAGACCACCTCTGCTGCAATCCTCTGTAGCAGAAGAGGTGGACCAAACGGCTGCAACATTTAATAAAAAGTCTGTTTGTTTTTTAACGTCTGCAGACTGCTACAGTAAGTTAAAGTAAGGTGTGAAGAGGTTTGAAGCAGTTGGTCTAGTGCTGCGCCACGCATCACACACGCAACAGTTTTTAAGTCAGAAGTCTTCTGAAAAACAAACAGCTGCGAAGGGCCAAGTGCTACGCGTGTGCTGCGCGATGCAGCGATAAGTGGTTTTTTACAAAAAAACAAACAACACCTAAATCTTGTTCGTTTTTCTAAAAAAAAGAAGAAAAAAGAGCGTTGAATCGATAATCAAATCGCCATCCTCGATAATTGAATCGTCACCTACATCACGCGAGAATGCCTTGTGAATCACTGAATATAATTCAAGAATAATAATGTTCACGGTTCATCTTATACTATTCCATTATGGATTCAAGACTTGTCATCATCACTCTCGTCTAGCCGTTTCTCTCTTGTTCATCAGAAGGCTAATACTGTTCCTAAGATAACCAGAAGACTACTCTCGCCTTCCGTTGTGATGATTTATGAACTTAATCACATTTGTACATTCCTATTAGGCCTCTCTGCTTCTCACATCGGCATTCAATTCTCCTCACTTCTTGAATCTTGCAATCTCGCCTTCCCCTATGCTGATTATGCTGATTACTAAACTAGATCAGTTATAAGATATCAAAATTCTGAAAAAGTATGAGATTATGAGTTTTGTTTCTAATTTTTGAACTGATTGCTGATTTCTGAACTGAATCGAATCTTAACGTACACCTACTTTTTATTTATGGTTTTTGTGTATCAGTTTTTTGTTTATGACTTTTGTTTCTCAAAGCTTTCAATTTGTTGTTCTATTTTTGTTGGTATATCAAATTACTGAAGTCATTTTTCAGCCTGAAACAGTGAAACCCATTGCTCTAAATTTTAGATTTTTCAGTAAATAAGGTAAGGTGTTCCTAGATTTTTGTATGTAATTGTATAAACCTAAGTTTTATGTTCCAAATTTTCTCATGTTTGTTGCTGGCTTGTTCTTTTAGTTTCAGCTTCAAAGTATCATTTTGACTTGATAAGGTAATGTGTTATTCAGAATTGCTGGTTATCCGATTTTTTTTGTTTTATTTTATTTATTAGATTTATGACTTTTGTTACTGATTTTATTTTGCATCTTACTTTGACATTAGGTTTCTACGAATTTGAGATAGAAATAAGGTGTATTCATACAATATTTTGCAATCGCATTGCTTATTTGTTAATGGCTTTGCAAATATTATATATAGAAGAATGTATGTTAGATAAATTTGATCTTTATGAATTTTGTAATGATATGTCTTCTTTTGAATATTCATTATATTTATGATGTTAGGGGATTTTTTTTTCTTCTCGCCCTGGGTCCAAAATATGTTTGGACCGGCTCTGAAAATGCACATCTCCATATATCAAGACATGCATGATAGAGGGAATTCATTGGCTGCTTGGAGTTTAGAAATGCTGGAAGCAAGCCCTAAAGTTTTTCAAGGTTTTAAAGTGATCTAGTGGGTGTTTGGCAAAGCTTTTAAAAATAACTTATTAGCTTTTTAGCTTTTCAAAAAACTAATAAGCTAAAAAAGTGTTTGTGTAATTAAAAAGCGTTTTTTAAAACAATTTTTTGGATAGGAAAAAATAAAGCTTTCAAAAAGTTGAAAAATCCTAGCTTTTTAGCTTTTTAACCATTTTACTCCTAAAAAGCAGCTTTTCTTATCCAAACACTTTTTAAAAACAGTTTTTTCTAAAAGCCATAAGCTAATAAACACTTTTTCTTAAAAATCACTTTTACCATAAAAAGCTAACCCAAACACACCCCTACTAGCTGCAAAGATCACTTAAGGAGAGAATGTTGGTACAAAGAAGTGACCCCCTCAACTCTATGGTTTTTAGAGAATGGTTTAAGTTTTCTTATGATGTGTCCGAGTAAACGGCTGGTGCAGTGGATGAAAGACCCGCAACTATGAGAAAGGACCCCCGCATGATGATATCTAGTCATAGTGTACTTTGCAACCTAACTGTACTTTAAATATGTATTGTATTACAGTATTAGATAATATATTTTCTAGATTTGATGTCAGAGGCGTGGAACTATGGTATGTTTATTCGCCATGCTTAAGGCATGGTTTTATCGTGTGGAACACTTATAGGTTATCCTATAAATAGCAGTCATTATATTAGTTGAAAAAGGTATCGAGTTATATGGACATCAAAGTTTCAAGCTTAGTTAAGATTCAACAAAGTTGTATATCTGTTTTGTATTTATCTGATAATTGTTATTCTACTATATTTTGTTTAACTTGTCATTCCGCATTATTATTATTATTGTTGAACTAAAAAAAGATCCTTAAAAACTTAAACATTTCCGCAAATTGTCATCACGGCGTCTTAAGTTCTCAACAATAATCGTGTTGTCTTGCTCAACCCATTTAATTATATGGTTTCAATGGTTTGTGAGTCAGATTCAGGTTCATAGGTCACATGAAAAAAAATCTAAATATCACATATTTACTTATTAGTACTTCCTCTTTTCTTTATTTAATAAATATTTTTATTTCATTTTTTAATCTAATAAAATAAACAGGTTCACGTGTCAACCCGTGAAATTATTTGCAAACTTGAACACGACTCGTATAATAAATAGGTTGGTCGGTTAGAAAAACTTAAACCGAACCTGTTTATCTTTGTGTCGAATTTGTTTCGTGTAGCGGGTCGTGTTGAGAATTGGCACCCTATCTTAAATCGCTGGGATATGAGCACATCGCTGAACGACGCTGAACAATGAGACACTTTGCCCTTCCTCCATTCTTCTAGCTACAAAACATCATCCTCCATCACCACCCTCTTCCTTCCTTCCCCACTATCGATACTGCCCTCCTTCTTCACAATCACATCCATCGAAGCCACTGTCATCCGACCATCGACATCTACCATCGATTTCTCCATCGTTCTTTAATTGGCGCTCCACCATTGAAGCCCCCCAATCGATGCCTCCAAAATCGAAATTGATGACTCCAGCATTAATTATGTTTGTGTCTTCATTTGCATTTGTGTCTTCATCTGCATTACGATTCATGTCTTCATCAACAATAAGACGTGTTTATAATTTTCTGTGTCTACAGATGTGACAGTGTGTGTTTGTGTGTTCATGTTTAGCAATTCAATCTGCGCTTGCTTGACAATTTTTTTTTTCATCTTTTACATATGGGTGCCCTAGAGTGCTTCTCTTGACCTAGAAGTTAATGTTAATAGAGAACACACCTTCTTGAATCGAGCCAAATGCAATGTTTTAAAAACCGGTTCAAACTAGCCAGTTGAACCGTTCAGATAGGGAACTGGGTACGAGAGCGGTTCAACAACAACCAGTTTTCTGCCAATTTCTAGTTCAGATCGAATCGGGTGTTTTTTTTTTCAAAAACCGGGTTGAAATGGTGTGATAAAACTGGTAAAAAACCATTTAAATCAATTTATTGGACTTGAATAATTGGATTTCACTTAAATCAATCTATGTCGACATATGCAACATAAAAAACATATAACAACAAACAAACAATCATGCATATCTAACATATCACTACAACATAGCAACATCCTATATACTAGGATACATAACCTAGTGGGCCGGAATTTGTGCCTTCGACCCACAAGTACAGTGAGGAAAACTCACATCAGTCTGAAAAATGGTTGAAGAGATCATTTCTCCAAATACCGCCTCTATAGATCACCTATACAAATAACAGGGACCCAATCTCAAAATACTACTTAAATTTCCCAAAATAACCCCAATTCAAACTTGGTTAAAGTCAATGGTCAAAGGTCAAGAGTCAAAAGTCAAAATCTCAAAGTAGGATGAGTACGCACTGTGTACTCCATCTCTACGCATGACATAGAGAATTCCTCCCCAGATTACGGGGCTCCATCCCAGTACGCGCTACATATCACTAGGTACACCCTGCATACTCTATCACATCCTACTTTCTGTCACACCCCCGAACCAGACGGAGAAAACGTCCGGGGGCTTGGGTGACTTCATTCTTGTAGTATCATCACAAAGTATATAATTGAAACATAACATCATCATCATCACACATGTAATATCATTGGTTTACATCAAATATTGTATTTCAATATTACATGCCAAAATATTCAAAGTATGATGAAATCAAAACATAACAATATATCCATGTAATCTTGATGACCAACCCGCTCAACGATTTCCTGAGAATACAAGTTAATTTAAAAAGATCAACATAAAAATGTTGGTGAGTTCATAAGCATGTTTGAGTAAAATGTTTTGTATTGCTTTGTAAACACCGGAAAATCCGATATTTTCTGGAAAACAGTTTGAAATGTTTGTGTCCGATCTTGTATTAATGCATGTGTGTTAATGTTTGTGAGAGTATAAAGAGAATGACCCCAGACAACCTGATGTTGTCTGCTTATGAGAATGCTGGAATCTCAACACCCGAGGTTGAGTACCAGTGCATGTAGGTTACCATGTTTTCCACAAAAGATTGTTTCCCGTAAATTTTATAATGGTGTTAATTCCTCTAAGTGAGCCGTTATAACCATACTTGATAATGACAATTTCTCCTGTCATGACGTCTGATAGACGCCGACTTGTTTAAGGTACAGTTTGTCACCCTAGACTAGCCTAGTCTAACTATAGCGAACAACTCAGGTGTAGGGCATCACCTCCGTATAGATATATACACGAACTCACGCTCTCTCTCCGGGAGACTCTGGTTATAACTACAGGCTATGTTTGTACACTCATTTGGTGCCAAACGAAACGTCTCACTAGATCCTTAATCGAATTTACGCGAATAAACATATAAGATATATTCCAGGCCCAGAAAAACATGTAAGTGGACAACTAAGGCCCACTAAGCATGTAAATTATATACCAGACCCGATAAGTATATAAGGTACATTCCAGGCCCAATAAACATGTGTGTGGACAACTAAGGCCCACGAAGCATGTGTATTATATTCTAGGCCCAATAAGGAATGTGAATGACGTAATTGATTCGTTGTTTGTTGCTATGTTGATTGTTAAGCTTAGTTGTGTATCAAAATGACATAAAAGGCCCACTTTTTGTAAAAAGACATTCTTGGTCCTTAAAACCAAAAATTTACAATCAAGGCGCATTCTTTTGTAAGAATGACACTTTAGGTCCTTTAAAACCAAAAGTTTGTATTTAAGGCCAATTTTAAGTAAAAATAACATTTTTAACCCTCTCTTGTCAAAAATATCATTTTTGGCTTAAGTTTATGAAAATGTGCATTCTCGGCCCCCTTTATAAATAAAGTTATCTTTTTGGCCCAAGTTTTAAATAAATTTACATTTCCAGCCCTTTTTATCGAAAACTTACATTTTTGGCACAACTTTGTTTAAAAGGACACTTAAGCCCACAAAAGTCCGAAAATTTACAATTTTGGCCCAAAAGTCGTGGAAGCCCAAAATGAGGCGTATTTGTGAAAATTTACACTTTTAGCCTTTTAAAATCACAAATACCATAAAGATTTATATTTATCAAAATAAATCCTTTTTGGTCCCTTAAAACCGTGAGTAACATATAAGTACCTTATTTTTGGTTATTTTGTCATTTTGGCCCTCTTATGCAATTTTTCGTAGTTTTTAACACTTTGAAATGTTTTAAACCATTTCTTT
This sequence comes from Lactuca virosa, assembly GCF_052849685.1. NCBI lineage: Eukaryota > Viridiplantae > Streptophyta > Magnoliopsida > Asterales > Asteraceae > Lactuca > Lactuca virosa. Next base: position 176,862,809 of record NC_136426.1, read on the forward strand.
GCATAATAAGTTGTAATAAGTGTTATGTTCTACTAATATCATCATATTTTAGCATATCTTCAAGTTTATGGAGTTTATAGCACATAATCAAACTTATATCATGAAAAACACACAAAATCATGCATATACACATAGATCTACACAAAACAACTTGTATTCTCCCCCAAAACATAGTAAAAACCGAAAATAGGGGGTATGAACTCACTTTGCTTTGGAGATTTCGGTTTTTGATGAAGAATGATGAGGATCTCGGCCCTAGAAGCTTATTGAGTGGAGTTTTTCGAACTTAAGATGGATCTAAGGGCATGGATTATGAAATGGTGTGTTAAGGAGTGAAGATTATCATAAAATGAAGCTAATCACTTTGATGAGAGAATAACTTACCAAAAATGATGATCTTTGATGAAAAGTTTGGTGAACACACCCTAGTCCACACATTTCTTTGAGAGATGAAGATGAGAGATCTTTAGATGGCTTTGAGAGGAGTTGTATGGTGATAGAAGTTTAAAATGGAGAGTGGTGAGTGAAGGGAGGTTTGGCCTTGAATAAGAAGAAGAAGGAGAGAAGAGAGAAGTGAGATGTGATGGTTGCATGGGTACATGATACATTTATAGATATATGTTGTGTTCTTGCATGGAGATCCACCTTGTAATGTTGAGGTGTCAAACCATTTGTCCACCCTTTGTTTATTTTCCTTTTTTTTGTGTGTGAGCCGTAAATAAGGAGGAAGGAAAAGAGAAAGAAGTCTTTGGGCCTATATTGAACATATTAAAATTTTTAGGCCAAATATAAAGGTTCTCGGCCCATTGGGTCATTCTTATGGGTTTACGGCCCCCAAGGTGGTGAAGGAATGGGGTTTACGGCCCAACATTGCTCAAGTGAGTTGTTCACGGCCCATAAAGGCCCATGAGAATGAAGTGGGACATTTTAGGCCCAATAAGACCCATGAGAAGTCTTATGGCCCAAAATGATATTATTTAATGAATATGGGTCTATTTAAGGTCCAAATAGGGTTCCTTCACCCAAAATAGCCAAATTGAGAGTTTACTGGCCCAACAAGAGGACCCTGGTCCATTCTGAGTTTGAACCGGGTTATTAGGGTTTCAAACCCATAGTTGAGTATATGAGATGTATTGAATTAGGTTTTGAACTTCACTCAGGAAATTTTTGGTTCAAATGGTTGATTTTGAATGAGCATAGTGCATGATATCAACTTAGATTACATGTTATACAAGAGTTGATTACATGAATACAGAATTTCCTAGCCAAAAAAATGGTAGTTGTGACATCATCCCCCCGTTAGAGGGAATTTCGTCCCGAAATTCTTTTGAAAGATAGAACTAAGAACGAGAGAATAGGTGGGGGTACTTCTGCTTCATCTGGTCTTCGCGTTCCCATGTGAATTCCGGTCCATGCTTAGCATTCCATCAAACCTTCACAATCGGAATGCGACTATGTTTCGTACGCTTCACGTCCCTGTCCATTACCTTAATTGGTTCTTCGATAAACATGAGATTCTCGTTTATTTCGATCTCTTCCAGAGGAATGATAAGGGTTTCATCTGATAATCACTTTTTCAAATTTGAGACGTGGAGTACAGGGTGTACGTTGCTGAGCTCCGCAGGTAGCTGCAGCTTATAAGCCACCAGACCAATTCGGGCAAGAATCTAGAATGACCCGATGTATCGTGGATTTAGTTTTCCCCGCTTCCCAAAAAGGATCATCCCTTTCCAGGGAGAGACCTTCAATAGCACCCGATCTCTGACTTAGAATTCCAGAGGTTTCCGTCGTTTATCAGCATAGCTCCTTTGTCGGTCATGCGATGTTTGAAGTCGGGCTTTGATTTGGATTATCTTCTCTGTTGTTTCTTGAATGATCTCTGGTCCTGTAAGAGTGCTGCTCGGTGATTGCCCTTTTTCCAGCTGGGTGTCACCCACCTCAACCCCGCAGAGAGACGATCTGCATTTGCGACCATACAAGGCCTCAAAAGGAGAAACCCTTATACTCGTGTGATAGTTGTTATTGTACGAGAATTAAAATAAGGGAAAATAGATATCCCAAGATTTGATGAAATCGATCACACAGGTTCGGAGCATGTCTTCAAGGGTCTGGATGGTTCGTTCGCTCTAGCCATCGGTTTGCGGGTGGTAAGCAGTGCTCATGTCTACTTGTGTTCCCATCGCCTTCTGGAGCGATTGCCAAAATTGTGAAGTAAATCTACTATCCCGGTCCGAGATAATAGATACTGGTACTCCATGAAGTCTCACGATCTCTTTTATATAGATCCGTGTTAATCTTTCCATCTTGTACGATTCCTTGATTGGCAGGAAATGGGAGGATTTGATTAACCTATCGACAATTACCCAGATAGCATCCAATCCGTAGGATGTCTTAGGTAATTTGGTTATGAAGTCCATGACAATCCTTTCCCATTTCCACTCGGGTATTACTGGCTGTTGTAATAACCTCGAGGGCTTCTGATACTTCACTTTCACTTTGGCACAAGTGAGACACTTGCCCACGTAAGTGGCAATCTCTGACTTCATATTTGGCCACCAATAGTGTTGTTTAATGTCCAAGTACATCTTATCCGAACCTAGATGGACGGAATATCGCGTTTTATGAGCCTCGTTCATGACTATCTCTCTGAATCCTCCAAATTTTGGGACCCAGATTCTATTCATGAAGTAATAAGCTCCGTCACCTTTGGCTTCAAGGTTTTTATCCATCCTACGCAGTGTTTCATTTGAGGCATTCTATGGCTTCATTGCCTTTGATTGGGCTCCCTTGATCTGTGAGGTTAGGTGGGAGTGGATGGTTATTGATAATGTCTTCACCCGACGACCGAAGTTGTAACATCCCCAAAAATACAGTCTGAAAATTTCGTTTTAAATCAGTAATAAAACCATAGTCATCATACGTCCTAGAAAAATCACAACAATGTATCTCAGAATAATATAACAACTGTCATGTATATCAGAGTATAAACATCCCAGGCTGAACAAATGGTGTGTGCACTGCAATCTTCCCGAGCTCCTCTTTTGAAAACTGAGTACCTGAAACCAAAACTGAAAACTGTAAGCACGAAGCTTAGTGAGTCTCCCCAAACTACCACATACCATACAATAAAATATAAAGCACATACTGGGCCTTGCCCACTGCATCGGACCGAAGTCCGAAACTGACTAGGGCCTCGCCCTCTGCATCGGACCGAAGTCCGGAACTAACTAGGGCCTCGCCCACTGCATCGGACCGAAGTCCGGAACTAACTAGGGCCTTGCCCACTGCATCGGACCGAAGTCCGGAACTAACTAGGGCCTTGCCCACTGCATCGGACCGAAGTCTGGAACTGCATCGGACCGAAGTCCGGAACGGACTGAACATAGCATACCATAGCATATAATATGAACACATATACTGCATACTGCATCAGACCATAGTCCGGAACACATAACACATACCATGCCTGTATCACAAAGACACCAAGCATACTGAACTACTGCATCGGACCGTAGTCCGGAACTACTACTAACTAAACGGGCCGACATTGTGGCCGTAGACCCGTTCCTACTGGAAGGAAACTCACCTCACACTGCTGAAGTCCCGTAGACACAATCCCACACTGCTGAAGTCCCGCAGACTCAACCCCAGCTGCTGGATGACAGATTCCCAAACTGTCAACACCAAAATAACACCCAATTAATAATTGGGTTCTAACACATAACTATAAATGCATACTTTGGATAATTACTACATTACCCCTAGCTTAGCTTACCCAAGCCCAAGGCCCAATCCATAGGCCCAAAGTCAACTAGGGATCAAAGCCCAACATATGGCCCACTTTTCCAAATTGGGCCCAAACCTGTACATGGACTTCCCTTAAGTCCCAATTGTTCAGTCCAGTCCAACATGTCTCATTCTAGGGGCCCAATATCATACAACCATCTAGGCCCCAACTATAGCCCAATTTACTAAATTGGACCCAATCCTTCATATGTGCCTTACCCTAAAGCCCAACTAATTACTCTAGTCCATTTAATTATTCTTGGATGGCCCATTAATAAACCAATTACCCAAGCCCAATGGAAAAGCCCAACTCAAGGCCCAAGTGAAATTAGGGTTTCACATAAAATGATGATTAGGGTTAAGTGTTTCTTACTTAACCCATTAAGGACTTAATCCATTAAGTCCTTTGCTCTACTACATACATGAGATGGAGTGATTGGGCTTAATGCATAATCCAATCTCAATGGCCCAAAAGTGGGTCCAATAAGTCTAAGGCCCAAATACTCACAATTAGGGTTTTCTAAACCCTAATTAGGGTTTTTCACTCAACCATGGCCCAATAGGCCTAAAAATGAATTTTTAAGCCCATTAGGGTTTTTGCTAGTAAGGCACCACCCACTACCACCTCGGGTAGTGGTGATCAACGGCGGCACACGGCGGCGGCCACCACCTTACGCTGGTGGTTACTGTTATTTTTATTATTATTGCTAATTATAATTATAGTTACAAAGCTTTAATCCAAAATTACACACACACTAACTAACACACACACACACAACCACACCATGGTGGCTGGCGGTAGCGCTTGGCGGCAGTCACCACCTCATGGTGGTGGTGGTGGTGGCTGTTCTCATTTTCCGGCTAAACAAACCACCACAACCTTATGAAAATCAAATACAACTGGTCTACTAGGATACACACCCATACATAAACTCGTAGAGGTGGCTGGTGGTGTTAAGATCCGGCAGAAGGCGGCAGGAGGAAAGTTACACGGCGGCGGCAAGGTAATGGCCACCATGGTGGGTTGTCATGGTGGTTCCCATGCTTTTCCGGTCAACAGAGGGCATGAACGCACCCACGAACACGAGCTGAACAAGGGAAACACTCCCAATCACAACCACTTCACGGTGGCTCATGGCAGTCGGAGGGAAAGGCAATGGAACGACCTCCTTTGTTGGTTGAACAAGCGGTGACGGCGGCTAGCGGCTAAATGACGAGCTCAGAAGCGAGGGACGATCGGAACAGCACCGACAGCGGACAGGTGCGGTTGAGAACGGCGACCAGCGGTAAGAAGAAGAAGAGAATGGCGACGGAGGGGTAGCAATGACGCTCACAGCTTTACCGATGGTTCTTGTTGTCGCCGACAACAAAGCACGATGGTGGCTCATTAGCAAGCAGCGGCGGACGACGACTACTCCAACCGATCGGAACATTGGGCGAAGGGGGAAGGGGTGGCGGCTGACTTCACACATGGCGACTGAACCCTTGAGTTAGGGTTAGGGTTCTCATAAGGATTATATACCCGCTTCTATTTAAACGCATTTCCATAATGACCATTATGGTCCCTCCTTCGCATTCTTCTTTCAAACTAAGTCCTTGATTTACCCTTTCTACCCTCACTCCTGAAATCCTTTACAATTTAAGTACGAATTTTACCAAACAACCCTCGGTTTTCAAAATCCTTTCATAACAAGTCCAAGACTTACCAAACGCCCCCTACCTTCTAAAAACCTTTACAAAATAGATCCCGAAACTTACACGTTTAACCCCCACTTCTAAATTTATAACTTTGAATCCCCAGAACTAACGCCTTGCTATATTATTATTGATTTTAGGGCTTCTATACATTTATTTAAATATTTTATAAACGGGGTGTTACAACTCTCCCCCACTTAAATTAGATTTCGTCCTCGAAATCATTCCTTACCATACTTTACAATGCCCAACCATTCTAGTAACATGGTCACTATCCTGGGCACACCATAGCCTTCCCAGGGTGGCTGTGATCAATGTTCGCAAAGCCCTAAAATCTGTAGGCGAACTAATTTCTCCGCAACAAGATCACCTCTACTCATCTGAATTCTACTGTCTCGAGATGGTCTGAATCCCTGACCGACCACTCTTACTGAATCATTATTGTCGAAACCATTCTACTTATCTCTCAGTTGCCTACTCATCTCCTGATAGCTCAAAGCTCCCACTAGAAAAACAAAATCACAGATCCACTTATCCTCGCGATTCACTTATACTTGGCCAAAACTCAGATAATCCCACTGTAAGTGACTTGTCACTTCCCAGTCAACCAGCTATTCTGTCCGTACTTGCAACCTAAACACAATTACTAACACTGCCCAAACACTAAAACTGTCTGAACACTGAACTGCCTGAAGCAGTATGTTGCCACATGGCTGCTTCCTGAAATCTATCTAGGCCTCCCTGGTCTCAACTTATTCTCCAATCATCTTAAGTACCGGGTTCCAGCCCGACTGCGGAGCCAAAGGACTCCCTACTTAGTCGCCTCACACGACTTCTAAACAAAATCCTTCTCTGGAACTAGTTGTTACTAGCTATCTTGTAACTGTGGCCCTAACGGCCTTCTGATCTAACTGATTGGTTCCATGCGTCGAATCCTGACATCACCAAACCCAAGGCTAAAAGTAATTGCTACATGACCATTGGTAGCCTTATGTCATAAATGACCTTAAGCAGTCCTCTGCTTCCTTGCTCTCATAGCTGTAGTGGCGCTTTTACCATCTTATCAATGGCTTAACCAGGTCTAATCCGTATAGGTAATTCCGAAATCCAATCCGTGGATTTCCATATCCTCACTGCTACACCCGAACTGGTGGGTACTACCGTTCCTTCCGCATCCTCACAACGCGCTCATACTATCTACCAACCTAGTGAATGCTGCGACTACACCCACAAACTTACATCACTCTAGAACTATCCAATAATCTTGTGAATGCTACGGCTACACCCGCAGACTTACAACACTCTGATACTATCTGACTGCTAGTGAATGCTACGACTACACCCGCACACTTACAACACCCTATCACTATCTGGCCGCTAGTGAATGCTACGGCTACACCCGCAGACTTACAACACTCTGATACTATCTGACTGCTAGTGAATGCTATGGCTACACCCGCAGACTTACAACACTCTATCACTATCTGGCTGCTAGTGAATGCTACGGCTACACCCGCGGACTTACAACACTCTAATACTATCTGGCTGCTAGTGAATGCTACGACTACCACCGCAGTCTTACAACACTCTAACACTATCTGGCTGCTAGTGAATGCTACGGCTACACTCGTAGACTTACTACACTTTCCATACTGGATCGAACACGCGCTTGACCCGCAGTCATCTGAACTCATGTCCTGACTGGGATCCCCAGCCTGATTCCCTAAGGTTTGCTAGCAAACATTACGGGAACACGATCTCCTTATTGGCAAGTTTTCCGAACTTCCATCTCACGCTATCCTCAAATACATACAGCCGCTTGGGCTGTCTTCCTTCCAGACCATGATGCAAAACTTATCCCAGTTTCAAAACTGCTCCTACTTCTGAATCCTTGGATGATTCTCCCCCACTTTGATTCGACTAACGCCTTACGGCACACAATACTGGAAGGATTCTCAACCCTTCTTACCATTCTATGCCCAATCTGCTGAAAACCACCTTTACTATTGCTAGTGTTTCAATACTAGTCAGTCCCAAAGATCACACCACTTTCAAGAACCCAAACAAATCTCCGGTAATATCCCACTAGACCCAGGAAGCTCCGAATCTCAATTGGAGACCTCAAAATCTCCCACTGCATCACGGCCTCTATCTTGGCCGGATCAATTAGAATACCCTTCTGATTGACAAGGTGCCCAAGAAATTGCACCTCGGGCAACCAGAACTCACATTTGGAGTCCCTTGCAAAAAGTCTCTCCCTCCTTAAAGTCTTTAGCACCTCCCTCAGGTGCTTCTCGTGCTGCTCCTCAGTCATGGAATAAACCAAGATGACGTTGTACTTTCCCAATCCCGTAATCTGGGGAATTGCTCTATCACTATTCGCTAATGCTTCTCGGCACGCAATTGGCATATGACATCTCTTGAAAATATAATTCAGACACAAACCAAGGATAACTCAGGGTTACACTTACTCAACCCTTGCAATAAAAGGCTCCCTTGTGCAGTTTCCCGCAAGTGCTGCACCGAATCTGACCCCGTTGGCCTCTTAGAAGCTGATTTGAAATCTACAGTCCCCTCCCGAGACCCCTCATTATAAGCAACTGATCTGGTTCCCTCTTACCAATGTGCTCCAAGTCCATATCTCGTTCTCAGGCTCAAGAAGTCATATCATTCAGGGTCTTGCACCCCGAGATACTCATGATCTCCCTGCTATCATTCTACAGTATGTTCTGATAACTTACCTTCTTCATTTCCTCATCTGCTGCATACTGTGGTACCATATAAGTTCTTTCCCGAGACTTGGCAGTGATCTCTGCCACAGTCTCAGTCGCCTGGTGGAGATCTAATAACTCTTGCGCCAACTGCTGCGCCTCAATCGCCTGGGCACACTCTGCTCAGAATCTGGTCTAAAAGTCATCCCATGACATAGCATCAACCGCATCTTCACTCAACTTACTACCAACTTCTTCCTATCAATCTCGTGCTCTATCCCTCAGGAGACAGGAAGTAAGCCAGATCTTGTCTCCTTTCGAGACAATGTCTGGTACAAAAGTGTTGGCGACATCTGCCAACCATCTGCTGCTAACAATGGGGTCCCTAACCCCCATGACAATCTGAAGCCTCACAAACTCTGAATTCCCGAAACATCATCGTACAGGTCTCTATCATGACTGTTATTTCAGTGCAGAATGCACTCGGCCTCTCATCACAATCTTTATAATGCCCTCCTTGATCACACTGAGGATCACGGGAGTCTGGTCAATGATACTGCGCGTAATTATCAGATGGAATGAACTCCCTCATTTGATCATCAATCTGCCCGGCTCCAGAGTCCGAGCCTGATCCCTCGTCGACACCAGAACTACCATCTGGCCTACCATGTAGCGTCACTATACTAGGCAACATACCATCACTAACACCACAATACTCATCCAAACTCGAGGGATCTCACACACTACAAGTTCCCTGGGTTCATGTCAGCCTTCCTTGATTCAAGTACGGATCCTCTGCTTTCAGTAGTACGGGCCCATACTACCTTCCACATCTATCCGTACTTTCCTCAAGTACTGCCTTGACTCCACCAAGTCCCTTCTACTACTACTGCTGATCTAATACTAAACTCATCCTACGCTTGCCCCAGGGTAATCACCAACCCACTCTCCGCCATCAGCTGCATAAGAAGTCCCTGCTTTCTTCCCCTAACTAGCTCGCGAATACTATTACATATTACTCAGACTAGATAATTCTTCGAATGAGAGATCCTACTCTACAACGGTTGGACTCAGATAAGAGCTGCGAAATAGAGCTAGACTTAACCTTCTGAAATTATTTAGTCCTTGTAATATGCAACGTAACATATTCGTTTACTACTTAGTGAAAGATAACTAAGACTCCTAAAAGCACAAAGCAAGCAGCATTCGAGCATCGAGTACACATAATCAAGCATCTACTACTCTGGCTATCATACTGACTAATCTATACTAGCATGTCGTTCTCATAAAGCTGAACACATATAACAGGCACATAAGGCATCCTTCCTAGATCCTTAGTCCTAATCTAGCATGCTGTTCTGATAAAGCTAATAATTATAACATAGCATAAACTTGTATGGGTAATTTGGGAGTACTTACTTGAGATCGGCTGATTGCATGCACCACACCCTTTCCTCTTTTTCAAAATTCTTTTCTCTTTTCAAAACTCTTTTCTTTTTCTAGAAATTCTTTTCTTTTCTCAAAGGTCTCTTTCTAAAAAATGATTTTTCCTTTTAAAAATTTCCATACTAATTCCTCAGTTTGAGTCTAGACACACATGAGAGTGTGCCCGAATCCCTCAAACCAAGGCTCTGATACCAACTTGTAACATCCCCAAAAATACAGTATGAAAATTTCGTTTTAAATCAGTAATAAAACCATAGTCATCATACGTCCTAGAAAAATCACAACAATGTATCTCAGAATAATATAACAACTGTCATGTATATCAGAGTATAAACATCCCAGGCTGAACAAATGGTGTGTGCACTGCAATCTTCCCGAGCTCCTCTTTTGAAAACTGAGTACCTGAAACCAAAACTGAAAACTGTAAGCACGAAGCTTAGTGAGTCTCCCCAAACTACCACATACCATACAATAACATATAAACCACATACTGGGCCTTGCCCACTGCATCAGACCGAAGTCCGGAACTAACTAGGGCCTCGCCCTCTGCATAGGACCGAAGTCCGGAACTAACTAGGGCCTCGCCCACTGCATCAGACCGAAGTCCGGAACTAACTAGGGCCTTGCCCACTGCATCAGACCGAAGTCCGGAACTGACTGAACATAGCATAACATAGCATATAATATGAACACATATACTGCATACTGCATCGGACCATAGTCCGGAACACATAACACATACCATGCTTGTATCACAAAGACACCAAGCATACTGAACTACTGCATTGGACCGTAGTCCGGAACTACTACTAACTAAACGGGCCGGTATTGTGGCCGTAGACCCGTTCCTACTGGAAGGAAACTCACCTCACACTGCTGAAGTCCCGTAGACACAATCCCACACTGCTGAAGTCCCACAGACTCAACCCCAGCTGCTGGATGACAGATTCCCAAACTGTCAACACCAAAATAACACCCAATTAATAATTGGGTTCTAACACATAACTATAAATGCATACTTTGGATAATTACTACATTACCCCTAGCTTAGCTTACCCAAGCCCAAGCCCTAATCCATAGGCCCAAAGTCAACTAGGGATCAAAGCCCAACATATGGCCCAATTTTCCAAATTGGGCCCAAACCTCTACATGGACTTCCCTTAAGGCCCAATTGTTCAGTCCAGTCCAACATGTCTCATTCTAGGGGCCCAATATCATACAACCATCTAGGCCCCAACTATGGCCCAATTTTCCAAATTGGGCCTAATCCTTCATATGGGCCTTACCCTAAAGCCCAACTAGTTACTCTAGTCCATTTAATTATTCTTGGATGGCCCATTAATAAACCAATTACCCAAGCCCAATGGAAAAGCCCAACTCAAGGCCCAAGTGAAATTAGGGTTTCACATAAAATGATGATTAGGGTTAAGTGTTTCTTACTTAACCCATTAAGGACTTAATCCATTAAGTCCTTTACTCTACTATATACATGAGATGGAGTGATTGGGCTTAATGCATAATCCAATCTCAATGGCCCAAAAGTGGGTCCAATAAGTCTAAGGCCCAAATACTCACAATTAGGGTTTTCTAAACCCTAATTAGGGTTTTTCACTCAACCATGGCCCAATTGGCCTAAAAATGAATCTTTAAGCCCATTAGGGTTTTTGCTAGTAGGGCACCACCCACTACCACCTCGGGCAGTGGTGATCAACGGCGGCGGCCACCACCTTACGGTGGTGGTTACTATTATTTTTATTATTATTGCTAATTATAATTATAGTTACAAGGCTTTAATCCAAAATTACACACACACTAACTAACACACACACACACAACCACACCATGGTGGCCGACAGCGGCGCTTGGCGGCAGTCACCACCTCACGGTGGTGGTGGTGGTGGCTGTTCTCATTTTCCGGCTAAACAAACCACCACAACCTTATGAAAATCAAATACAACTGGTCTACTAGGATACACACCCATACATAAACTCGTAAAGGTGGCTGGTGGTGTTAAGATCCGGCAGAAGGTGGCAGGAGGAAAGTTACACGGCGGCGGCAAGGTAATGGCTACCATGGTGGGCTGCCATGGTGGTTCCCACGTTTTTCCGGTCAACAGAGGGCATGAACGCACCCACGAACACGAGCTGAACAAGGGAAACATTCCCAATCACAACCACTTCACGGTGGCTCATGGCAGTCGGAGGGAAAGGCAATGGAACGACCTCCTTTGTTGCTTGAACAAGCGGTGACGGCGGCTAGCGGCTAAATGACGAGCTCAGAAGCGAGGGACGATCGGAACAGCACCGACATCGGACAGGTGCGGTTGAGAACGGCGACCAGCGGTAAGAAGAAGAAGAGAATGGCGACAGAGGGGTAGCAGTGACGCTCACAGCTTTACCGATGGTTCTTGTTGTCGCCGACAGCAAAGAACGATGGTGGCTCATTAGCAAGCAGCGGCGGACGACGACTACTCCAACCGATCGGAACATTGGGCGAAGGGGGAAGGGGTGGCGGCTGACTTCACACATGGCGGCACCCGAACTGGTGGGTACTACCGTTCCTTCCGCATCCTCACAACGCGCTCATACTATCTACCAACCTAGTGAATGCTGCGGCTGCACCCATAGACTTACATCACTCTAGCACTATCCACTAATCTTGTGAATGCTACGGCTACACCCGCAGACTTACGACACTCTGATACTATCTGACTGCTAGTGAATGCTACGACTACACCCGCAGACTTACAACACCCTATCACTATCTGGCCACTAGTGAATGCTACGGCTACACCCGCAGACTTACAACACTCTGATACTATCTGACTGCTAGTGAATGCTACGACTACACCCGCAGACTTATAGCACCTATCACTATCTGGACGCTAGTGAATGCTACGGCTACACCCGCAGACTTACAACACTCAGATACTATCTGACTGCTAGTGAATGCTACGGCTATACCCGCAGACTTACAGCACTCTATCACTATCTGGCTGCTAGTGAATGCTACGGCTACACCCGCAGACTTACAACACTCTAATACTATCTGGCTACTAGTGAATGCTACGACTACCCCCGCAGACTTACAACACTCTAACACTATCTGGCTGCTAGTGAATGCTACGACTACACTCGTAGACTTACAACACTTTCCATACTGGATCGAACACGCGCTTGACCTGCACTCAACTGAACTCATGTCCTGACTGGGATCCCCAACCTGATTCCCTAAGGCTTGCTAGCAAACATTACGGGAACACGATCTCCTTATTGGCAAGTTTTCCGAACTTCTATATCACGCTATCCTCAAACAATACAGCCGCTTGGGCTGTCTTCCTTCCATACCAGGATGCAAAACTTATCCCAGTTTCAAAACTGCTCCTACGATCGGAATAGCACCGGCAGCGGCCATGTGCGGCTGAGAACGGCGACCAGCGGTAAGAAGAAGAAGAGAATGGCGACGGAGGGGTAGTAGTGTCGCTCACAGCTTTACCGATGGTTCTTGTTGTCGCCGATAGCAAAGCACGATGGTGGCTCATTAGCAAGCAGCGGCGGACGACGGCTACTCCAACCGATCGAAACAGTGGGCGAAGGGGGAAGGGGTGGCGGCTGACTTCACACATGGCGGCTGAACCCTTGAGTTAGGGTTAGGGTTCTCATAAGGATTATATACTCGCTTCTATTCAAACGCATTTCCATAATGACCATTATGGTCCCTCCTTCCCGTTCTCTTCTTTCAAACTAAGTCCTTGATTTACCCTTTCTACCCTCACTCTTGAAATCCTTTACAATTTAAGTACGAATTTTACCAAGCAACCCTCGGTTTTCAAAATCCTTTCATAACAAGTCCAAGACTTACCAAACGCCCCCTACCTTCTAAAAACCTTTACAAAATAGATCCCGAAACTTACACTTTTAACCCCCACTTCTAAATTTATAACTTTGAATCCCCAGAACTAACGCCTTGCTACATTATTATTGATTTTAGGGCTTCTATACATTTATTTAAATATTTTATAAACGGGGTGTTACAGAAGTAGTCTTTCCTGCTCAGGGCATCGGCTACCACTTTAGCCTTGCCTGGGTGGTACTTCATCTCACATTCATAATCGTTTAGCAGCTCAACCGACCTTCGCTGCCTCATGTTCAGCTCCTTTTGGTTCAGAATGTGCTGGAGGCTTTTGTGAACTGTGAAGATGGTGCACTTTGTATCGTAGAGGTAGTGCCTCCAAATCTTTAGGGCGAGGACCAGCTCCCAGCTCGAGATCATGGGTGGTGTAATTTACTTCATGCGTCTTCAATTGTCTGGACGTGTAAGCTATCACCTTTCCATGCTGCATGAGGACACAGCCTAACCCTTGGTTCGAAGCGTCGCACTATACTATGAAGTCTTCGTTTCCCTCTGGTAAGGATAGCAATGGTGCACTACAGAGGGCTCACTTCAAGGTTTGGAAGGAAGCTTCTTGCTTTTCTGTCCAGTTGAAAAATACACCTTTTTGTGTTAAGGTGGTGAGGGGATTGGCTATCTTGGAAAAGTTCTGGATAAATCTTCGGTAGTAGCCTACGAGACCCAAGAATTCTCGAATTTCTGTTGGTGTCTTCGGAATTGCCCAACCTTCAATGGCCTTGATCTTGGAAGGATCTACGTGAATCCCTTCCTCACTGACTACATGACCCAAGAAGTTTACACTGCGAATCCAAAACTCGCATTTGGAGAGTTTTGCATATAATCTTTCAGCTCTTAGAGTTTCCAAGATTTGACAGAGATGTTGACCATGCTCTTCCTTGCTTCTGGAGTATATGAGAATGTCATCGATGAAGACGATTATGAAATTATCGAGGAATGGGCGGCAGACTCGATTCATGAGGTCCATAAATGATGCGGGGGTATTTGTTAGACCGAAGGGCATCACAACAAATTCGTAATGACCATATCGAGTTCAGAAGGCAGTTTTTGGAATGTCCTCTTCTCGGACTCGAAGCTGATGATAACCGGATCTTAGATCTATTTTGGAGAAGTAATTAGCTCCTTGAAGCTGGTCAAATAGATCGTCAATACGAGGGAGTGGGTATCGGTTTTTGACATTGAGCTTATTCAATTCCCTGTAATCGATGCACATCACGAAGGATCCGTCCTTCTTCTTGACAAACAAGACCAGAGCTCCCCAGGGTGAGAAGCTTGGTCTGATGAATCCCTTGTTTAGCAGTTCGCTTAATTGACTGGATAACTCCTGCATTTCGGCGGGAGCTAACCTGTAGGGTGATTTGGCAATTGATGTGGCTCCTGGTATTAGGTCGATTCGGAATTCAACCTGCCTTTCTGGGGGTATTCCCGCAACGTCTTCAGGAAATACATTCGGGAAGTCGCATGCCATTGGAATGTATTTAATGTTTACTTCTTCTTTGGCCTTATCCACAACATGAGCAAGGAAATCATAGTTTTTCTTGTGCAGGCACTTCTGTGCCTTGATGCACGAGATAAGATGAAGATTGGCGCCAGGTTTATCCCCATAGATTACCAGGGTTTCGTGATTGGGGAGGTGAAGGCGAATAACCTTCTCGTGACACATAATATCAGCACAGTGGGGGCTTAACCAATCCATGCCGATTATCACATCAAAACTCCTAATATTTACTGGCATCAAATCTATTTGAAATGAATGGTTGTTTAGTGTTAATTTGCACCCTACGTAAACATCTTTGGTTGTTTCTGTTTTCCCATTAGCCATTTCTACCGCGAAGGCTTCGTTTAGCTTCTGGGGTTGTTGGTTTAGTAAGTGTTTGAATTTGTTACTAACAAAGCTCCGCTCAGCTCCGCTATCGAATAAAATGCATGCGTAAGTGTTGTTAAGTGAGAACGTACCAGTAACAACTGTTGGGTCTTGAACTGCTTCACCTTGACCCAACGTCAGGACCCTTCCTGATCCTCCTGCCCCTCAGTTGTTGGATTTAGGGAAATCACGTCTGAAATGACCGGTACCTCCACATCCATAACAAGTGTGACTAGCCCCGACGTTATTGTTGTTGCGGTTGTTGTTGTTGTTGTTGTTGTTGTTGTTGTTGTGGTTTGGCTGTTGGTTCGGTTGGGGTGGAGATCTGCAGTATCGAGCGGTATGGCCCTCACGGTTGCAACTTGTACACTGCATATCTCTACATTCACCATAGTGGTGGTAGCTGCATTTGTTACACTTGGGTAGGGTTCCTGAGTATTGCCTGGTAGTAGTTTGCGTAGTTGAGGCTGGAGCATGTGGTGCTGAAGCAACCTGAGCGGTAGCAGTATGGACTGCTACATTTTGCTGCCTTTTTGATGACTCTTGGTTTTGTTGCCCCTTTCGCTTGTTGTCTTTTTTTTCTTGTTATCTTTTCCCTCTTTCTTGTCTTCAGTTTCTCCTGCTTTGGAACCTTTCTTGTTTCCATGGTCGTAGAGGTTCTTGGCTAATCTTTTGGCACTGTCATATGTCTCCGGGTTAGCTGCTTTGGCACCTTTCTTGTTTCCATGGTCGTAGAGCTTCTTGGCTAATCTGGATCTCCCCTCTGGGACAATATTCTGCCATTAAGATTTCTTTCGGCTCCTCCCATGGCATATCGTTCGTCACTGGGAGTGTCATGGCCTCCACGTGACCATTCCACCAAGAAAGCGCTTGATCGACGAATGTGCAAGCTGCAAACTTCACCTTGCACTCTTCAGGGCATCCGCAGATCTCGAATACCGATTCAACTTTTTCTATCCACCTCTTTAGAGTTATCACGCCTCCTGTCCCGTTGAAGGTTCGAGGCTTGGCATTCGTGAAATCCTTGTAGGTACAGGTCCTTGTGGGTCCTTGGTTCATCCCTTGGTTTGAACTTTCGGCTCCTTGCCCGTTACCTCTACCGTTATTTCCGTTGTGAATATGTGCCAGTGCTGCAGTGACCGCAGCTGACACTGCCGCTTGGAACGCAGCTGAGTTTATCTCCGGTGGTGTTGGTGCTGTGTTGTTTCCGCGATTCGGTCTCTGAGGCATCTTCTGTCATGGAACGGAAAAATGTTGAATATTTAGTGCATTCTAGTTTCGCGATTCCTTAATTATAGAACAGTTTCGGTGATTCGGTTGTGTGTGAGTAAGTGAGTGCATACAATCAATATGTAATAAAAGTAATAGAACACATAACAGATAACAACATCATGAGAAAATATATAGCTGTTTTCATTAATGATAATCTTTTGATACATGAAAATTTGCCTTTATAAGGCATACAATACATGAAAGGAAATATAATCCGACAGCGTAACGACGCCATGAGTAGTGTAATCACTTAATCATGTAGTCGGTAGTACATAGAGTAGTACATAAAAGAAAATCATAACGGTAGTGCTAGTAGATGAACGGGTACTAGTCGCGGCGAGAAGGGTCTGGGGGTGAAGTCACATGCCAAAATATTGTATTTCAATATTACATGCCAAAATATTCAAAGTATGATGAAATCAAAACATAACAAAATATCCATGTAATCTTGATGACCAACCCGCTCAACGATTTCCTGAGAATACAAGTTAATTTAAAAAGGTCAACATAAAAATGTTGGTGAGTTCATAAGCATGTTTGAGTAAAATGTTTTGTATTGCTTTGTAAACACCGGAAAATCCGATATTTTCTGGAAAACAGTTTGAAATTTTGTGTCCGATCTTGTATTAATGCATGTGTGTTAATGTTTGTGAGAGTATAAAGAGAATGACCCCAGATAACCTGATGTTGTCTGCTTATGAGAATGCTGGAATCTCAACACCCGAGGTTGAGTACCAGCGGGTGTAGGTTACCGTGTTTTCCACAAAAGATTGTTTCCCGTAAATTTTATAGTGGTGTTAATTCCTCTAAGTGAGCCGTTATAACCATACTTGATAATGACAATTTCTCCTGTCATGACGTCTGATAGACGCCGACTTGTTTAAGGTACAGTTTGTCACCCTAGACTAGCCTAGTCTAACTATAGCGAACAACTCAGGTGTAGGGCGTCACCCCCGTATAAATATATACACGAACTTACGTTCTCTCTCCGGGAGACTTTGGTTATAACTACAGGCTATGTTTGTACACTCATTTGGTGCCAAACGAAACGTCTCACTAGATCCTTAATCGAATTTACACGAATAAACATATAAGATGTATTCCAGGCCCAATAAACATGTAAGTGGACAACTAAGGCCCACTAAGCATGTAAATTATATACCAGGCCCGATAAGCATATAAGGTACATTCCAGGCCCAATAAACATGTGAGTGGACAACTAAGGCCCACTAAGCATGTATATTATATTCCAGGCCCAATAAGGAATGTGAATGACGTAATTGATTCGTTGTTTGTTGCTATGTTGATTGTTAAGCTTAGTTGTGTATCAAAATGACATAAAATGCCCACTTTTTGTAAAAAGACATTCTTGGTCCTTAAAACTGAAAATTTACAATCAAGGCACATTCTTTTGTAAGAATGACACTTTAGGTCCTTTAATACCAAAAGTTTGTCTTTAAGGCTAATTTTAAGTAAAAATAACATTTTTAACCCTCTTTTGTCAAAAATATCATTTTTGGCTTAAGTTTATGAAAATGTGCATTCTCGGCCCCCTTTATAAATAAAGTTATCTTTTTGGCCCAAGTTTTAAATAAATTTACATTTCCAGCCCTTTTTATCGAAAACTTACATTTTTGGCACAACTTTTTTTAAAAGGACACTTAAGCCCACAAAAGTCCAAAATTTTACAATTTTGGCCGAAAAGCCGTGAAAGCCCAAAATGAGGCCTATTTGTGAAAATTTACACTTTTAGCCTTTTAAAATCACAAATACCATAAAGATTCATATTTATCAAAATAAATCCTTTTTGGTCCCTTAAAACCGTGAGTAACATATAAGTACCTTATTTTTGGTTATTTTGTCATTTTGGCCCTCTTATGCAATTTTTTGTAGTTTTTAACACTTTGAAATGTTTAAAAACCTTTCTTTGCATAATAAGTTGTAATAAGTGTTATGTTCTACTAATATCATCATATTTTAGCATATCTTCAAGTTTATGGAGTTTATAGCACATAATCAAACTTATATCATGAAAAATACACAAAATCATGCATATATACGTAGATCTACACAACACAACTTGTATTCTCCCCCAAAACATAGTAAAAACCGAAAATAGGGGGTATGAACTCACTTTGCTTTGGAGATTTCAGTTTTTGATAAAGAATGATGAGGATCTCGGACCTAGAAGCTTCTTGAGTGGAGTTTTTCGAACTTAAGATGGATCTAAGGGCATGGATTATGAAATAGTGTGTTAAGGAGTGATAATTATCATAAAATGAAGCTAATCACTCTGATGAGAGAATAACTTACCAAAAATGATGATCTTCGATGAAAAGTTTGGTGAACACACCCTAGTTCACGAATTTATTTGAGAGATGAAGATGAGAGATCTTTAGATGGCTTTGAGAGGAGTTATATGGTGATAGAAGTTTAAAATGGAGAGTGGTGAGTGAAGGGAGGTTTGGCCGTGAATAAGAAGAAGAAGGAGAGAAGAGAGAAGTGAGATGTGATGGTTGCATGGGTACATGAGACATTCATAGATATATGTTGTGTTCTTGCATAGAGATCCACCTTGTAATGTTGAGGTGTCAAAACATTTATCCACCCTTTGTTTATTTTCCTTTTTTGTGTGTGGGCCGTGAATGAGGAGGAAGGAAAAGAGAAAGAAGTGTTTGGGCCTATATTGAACATATTCGAAATTTTAGCCCCAATATAAAGGTTCTCGGCCCATTGGGCTCTTCTTATGGGTTGACGGCCCCAAAGGTGGTGAAGGAATGGGGTTTACGACCCAACATTGCTCAAGTGAGTTGTTCACGGCCCATAAAGGCCCATGAGAATGAAGTGTGACATTTTAGGCCCAATAAGGCCCATGAGAAGTCTTATGGCCAAAATGCTATTATTTAATGAATATGGGTCTATTTAAGGTCCAAATAGGGTTCCTTCACCCAAAATAGCCAAATTGAGAATTTACTGGCCCAACAAGAGGATCCTGGTCCATTCTGAGTTTGAACCGGGTTATTAGGGTTTCAAACCCATAGTTGAGTATATGAGATGTATTGAATTAGGTTTTGAACTTCACTCAAGAATTTTTATTTTTGGTTCAAATGGTTGATTTTGAATGAGCATAGTGCATGATATCATCTTAGATTACAAGTTATACAAGAGTTGATTACATGAATACATAATTTCCTAGCCAAAAAATGCTAGTTGTGACACTTTCCTCATTTAGTGCTTATTCTTTTAAGTCCTTACATCCAAGTCTCAGATCTAACCCCAAATAACCTCCTAAATCATAAAGTTTCCAACTTTATGACTTTACATGGCTAGAAAGTGTCCAAATCTAAAAACCTTAACATGTCACAAGATTCTAATCCCCAATACTCATGCATGGATGAAAAGAAAGGATCAAGATCACATTTTTATGACTCGATGCACTTCAAAACATCTGAAAGGCTACTCATAAGGTCTGGATTAGCTCATACTCAACTAGTCCAAGATTATGGGACCAAAATGCACAAAACTTAAGAACTAACAATATCTAGTGAAGCATTCATCATGTTCATAACTTTATACCTTTTTGAGGTTGCTTAGGAGGTGCAAGATCTACAATGCTTGAAGCTTTCTAAGTGCACTCCAATGATCTTTTCCTTCAAATGTGAACACAAAACACTCTAATGGCTCAAAAACTATCAAATGAATATTAGGGTTTGCAAGGGGTCGTTTGGGAGGATGGAGGCTGAAGGTGGAAGAGATTTATGAGGATTAAGGTGTTTAAATAAGGCCCCAAACCCAAGATTTAGGGTGTGCATACCAGCCGAGTACGCCCTGCGTACCCGTTGAGTACACCCTGCGTACTCAAAAGCATCCGCACCACCTTTTAATGCCTTACGCCCAAAGTAAGGACCATTTTTGCAACAAATTAATATTTTAGTCAAGAATGGAAATACCTGATTTGGCTGGGTGTTATAATACTTCCAGCTTTGTTTCCTGCTTTTTAGCTTAGTAGATAGATAACTAGAAGTACTATTTAAGAGTTGTTTACTTCTTTGTTTCGATGTATAAAAAAGAGTTTTTTTCTTCCATTAAGAGTTGTATCGTATGTATTTTTTTTTCTATGAAAGAGATAATCCAGAAAATTAGCGTGTGCATGAGTGTTTTTTTGGGCTTGGACCTATACTTGGTATCAGAGCACCCATGTTCAAACCTGCTTCATAGCAAGAAAGAGAAGGCCAAATGCAACCCTATGTAATCACATCAGGAGGAAGATAAGCTGTAAGACAGATCACGTTTGTTGATCAGAAGAAAGATGCAGCAACAAAAGTTTGTTGTTTGTTAGTAGGTAAGAAAGAAGAAGCAAGTAACAATCGATTAAGAAGCAAGAGATGGCCGGTTGAAAGCAAGAAAAGCAAGTAGCAAGGTTGATCATGTTTTGGTGGTCACAAGAAAAGCAAGGTAACAAGCAAGAGGTTTGTAGCAAGTAGCAAATCAGAAGTTTGTAGCAAGTAGAAGGCACTGACAAGTAGAAACTTTTCGGTCTTGTTTTTGGAACTCAAAATTTTAGCAAGAAGAGCATAAATAGCACAAAGAGTGAGGAATGACATAGAAGAAGACAATCTTAACCGACATGTTATCAAGACCGACACTTCAATAGAAGAAGACCGACATGTTGAATCAGATGACCAAAGATTTATATTAAGACCAAGACCGTGTTCATGATTATGATCAAAAGAAAGCAGGTATCAAGAGGCAAGAAGAAAAGAAGGAAGAAAAAGATCAAGACTGGCAGAGGTGCAAGAAGAGGGTAATGCAAATGACTGGAAGAAGGTACAACCAGATTGATGGTAATAGTAGGTGGCACTCGGTATTCTGATGATGAAGAAGGAGGCTTGTTCTGTCAAGAACAGTGGTGGCAGGCGATTCAAAAAAGGTGGTTAATAGAAGAGAAATGATGATTTGAACCGGTGGTATGGACAAGTCATTATTAAGGGGGTGATTGTTGGTTTTAATTTTAACTTTAGTGAAACGTGGTGACCTGTTCTTTGGGAAATAAATGGGTCAACAAGTTTTATCTTTTGATTAATATGACTAGGTAAAAGAATAAGGCCAAAATGGATGCCAATTTTCCAGAGCACGTGGAGTGATACTTCCAGATTTGCTTCTTGCTTTTTGCTTTTTAGCTTAGTAGATAGATAGCTAGAAGTACTATTTAAGAGTTGTTTATTTATTTGTTATGATGTATCAGAAACTAGCTTTTCTCTTCCATTAAGAGTTGTATCGTGTGTATTTTTGTTTTCTATGAAAGAGATAATCCATAAAATTGGTGTATGTATGAGTGTTTTCTTGTGCCTGGACCTACATGTATGTATAGAGTTAATTGAGCAAAATTTTGAAGATGTTTAGATGTAATGGGAAAATTCATATTTAATGTTTGGTTTACAGGGATGAGATTTAGACTGGTTGTGGTGTTGAACTAATGAAGAATGGAAATACATTGTATAATGTATTTAAAGTTGTTGAGTGAATGAAGATGGGCAGAGGCTACATAACTGGTTTTGTAATGTAAAAGTTAGTTTTGTTTTATCAAACTTCTCAATCTTTGAAACTACAAATCTTTGAAAATGTGATTGGCTGTTTGCTTTGGGTTATAACCAACTAGAACACGACATGATCTGTTGGCAATGTTGTGTGAAGGGAATATATATATATATATATATATATATATATATATATATATATATATATATATATATATATATATATATATATATAGATCCGGTAAGAAATTTTTTTTGGTAGGAAGGTAAGAAGTTTTTTTTCTACATATTTTTTTGACAAACAAAATAAATGAATCACTAGATGATTCATTTGTAAGATGATTCACAAGAAAAAATTCCCAAAAAAACATCTTTATGATTCATTTTTAAGTAAATTAAGAAAAAAAATCATTTTTATGACAATTTTAGTGAATAACAACAAAATCATTGTATAAATGAATCATCAAGATGTTTTTTTGAGAATTTTTTCTTGTGAATCATCTAATGATTCATTTTGTTTGTTCGCGAAAAAAATATGTAGAAAAAAAACTTCTTACCTTCCTACCAAAAATTTCCTTCTTATTTGATCTTGACTCTCTCTCTCTCTCTCTCTCTCTCTCTCTCTATATATATATATATATATATATATATATATATATATATATATATATATATATATATATATATATATATATATATATATATATATATATATATGGAGAGGATCAAATGAGAACACCTAAAAGGTTGAGAACGCGAGAACAGTTCTGGACCAATCATTTTATAAGGGTATATTAGTAACTTTATGTAAATATTAATTAATGATTTCCTAAAATCTAGGGATAATGATTTTAATTACCTAACAAAATTAATATTTCCTTTTAGTTAATGAAATATATATAAATATTTTTTTTATGATTTTTCCCAAAAATTATTTATGACCGTTTCAAAAAAATTACCTAAAAAAATTAATATTTCATTTTATTTTAAATCTGAAAAGAAAATCTTAAAAAATATATTATTTTCTATTATTTCACGTTTTTGTTTTTCAAAAAAAAAAAATAAATAGAAAACCAATCCCAAATGAATACACTTCCAATGATAAATGAAAACACATCAAATTACAAATAATTCAATGCATTTTCATAAATTGAAAATAAAAAATAGTGTAAAAATTATCATTTTTTCATAAAATGAATACCTCTAATCATAAATAAATACATCCATTCACATGAATACACTACTATTCATAAATAAATACAATCATTCACACACGAATACATTGCAATTCACAAATGAATACACTGTTATTTATAAATTAATACACATTCTATCATAAATGAATACACGTGCTATTCATAAATGAATACAACCATTCACACATAACTACAATGTTATTCATAAATGAATACACATGCTATTCATAAATAAATACAACCATTCACGCACCCCATTCAAGAAGTTATTACCAAAAAATTCGAAAATTAGGATTGTGTTTCTTTCTTTGCCTCTGTTCTTCAGAAATTTTTCCAGTTGGTCCTCCCATTGCAACCATTCTACCTCCTGAACACTCAAGCAAAGATTAATACAAAGAAATCCAATTATATATCATCCAGTAAACCAAATCACTAAATATACACACCAATTGGCTAACACAACCTTGCATTCTTTCTTATGCTTGGACTATTTCTTCACCCAATTTTACACACAAGCACCATTTCAATTCACAATCAATTTGGTACAATCAAAATCACGTCCTTCACATCTAAAAATTGATATGGCCAGATTTTCTTTGATCTTCAAGAACAAATAAAAGTACATCGAAATATAAACTGAATTCGTTTAACTCTTCCTTTGGCTTCTTCCTTCCTTGTCCAAACAAATCAACCAAACACCGCATTGAATGTTGTAACAGTAGCCGGCAACCCAGTTGCCTTCCTCTTTCTTCTCCCCTCGACAGCAAGAGCACAAATGGTGCTTCTTTCCACCCATTAATCAACCAAGAATCGGATCCAACCACTTGTTTGGACCATTTAAACAAATCATCCTCAACCCAAATATTCATCAATTTTCAATCAAAACAATCAAAAGAAAACATCCCAGTTCATCATCGATACAAGTCGACACAAACAAAAAAAATGAAACAAGAAGGTTACCTGTTAGCCGGCTGCTTCCGTTCATCTTCGTCCCTTCGATCAGGCAAGAAACCAAAGACCCATCCGCTCATCTTCTATCGACGGGAGCAAAGCACCCACCAAGACCGACGACTCACACCTCACAGCTGGAAGAGATGAGCATAACTTCGCTACTTCTTCACGCCCAGCGGCGGCTGGAATGAGAGGAGGCCCTAGGGTTGTGAAAAATGCAGAAGCAGGGATATAGAGGGAGAGATACGAGAGAGAGAGAGAGAGAGGGAGAGAGAGAAAGAGATTGTAGGAGTTGCTAAACATAGGTAAACAATCAATTACCATTTTACCCTTATGACAGTTTTAAAGTTACACTTTAATTCTTGTAATTTTAAGAATTTACATAAATGGCCCATTCGATAATAGCCTTAGATTTAGTTTTTTAAATGGTTCAGATGTGTTCTCGCGTTCTCAACCTTGTAGGTGTTCTCATTTGATCCTACTCCTATATATATATATATATATATATATATATATATATATATATATATATATATATATATATATATATATATATATATATATATATATATATATATATATATATATATGGAAAAGTGTCATTGCTTGGCTGAAGATGTCACAATATCATGAATAATGTATGAAATTTGATTTTTGTATAGCTGATGATGTTTGATCACCATGTATTTGTTAACTTGTTCTACTAAATATATATTTTGCCTTTACGAAACTGTTGAGAATCGAATTCTTTTAGAAGTATTCTCTTATCGTTATCTTGCTTATCAAGTTTAGCTTTCTCCTAAAGTTTTGGTTTTATCTCTTTTTTTTGTTTATCTAAAACTCTCTGTATTATATAATACCTCCTGATGTAATTCTGAATTCTAATGAGAAAATAGAGAAGCATTTTATTATTCTAGATTTATTATGATATCAGAGCGAAACATGGGTTATTCAACCTAATTTCATTTGTTCTAAAACATGGTGGCCGAAGTAGGAAATCCCTTCACCCCTGGAGACAAATATATTCTTGATATCTCATCCCCTTATTTCTTTACACCTGTAAATCATCCTGGACAAAACTTTGTGGGTGAAAATCTGTTGAGCGATGGAAACTATGGAGACTGGGAGAGTGAGATGGCAAACGTTCTCTTTGCCAAAAACAATATCGGGTTCGTTGATGGAACCTTACCCATGCCAAAATAAGATTCGAATGATCTCACAAATTGGAAAGATGCAATGCTATGGTTTGAGGATGGCTTGTAAGCTACGTGGTGAAAGAAATAAAAAACAGTGTGAAATATGAAGAAATCAAAAACAGTGTGAAATATGCTGCTACTAATTGAGATATATGGCTTGATCTAAAGGAAAGATTTGGAAAAGAGAACACCCCTCGAGCATATGAATCTAGAAGGATGATGACTACCGTGCGTTAGGAAGGTATGAATGTTTCAACATAGTATACTAAACTTAAAGGCATTTGGGATGATATCTAATCCATAAGTCAAATTTCTACCTGCACTTGCAAAGGATGTAAGTGTAATATTAATAAAGAAATCAGTAGTCTAAGAGATAAAGAATGATTATATGATTTTCTTATGGGCCTCAATGAGGAATTCAATGCAGTCAAAACTCAAATTCTTAGCAACAGCCCGTTACCAGCTTTAGGGACTACTTATCATCTCGTTAGTTAGGATGAACAATAAAGACTTGTAGGTATTGGGTCTTCACGTGGAACCAACGATGAATCCTCAGCCTTTCAGGGAACTGGAAAGGGAGTTTCACGCCGATTTGGAAAAAAAGGCATGTAAATCAATAAATGTGATGACCGCAACAAAAATCCACGATCAGATAATCATTGGTGCTCCCATTGTCAAAAATCTGGACACGTTATAAATGAATGTTTTGAATTTGTTGGCTACCCGGAATGGTGGAATACAAAGACCGTAAACTCGAAGAACCAGTTAGAGAAACAAAATACACAAGTTTGAGCATCGACAGTTGTCACAAAAGGAATAAATGCAACTGCAATCACCAAAGAAGAATATGACAACTTATTAAAGTTGATACGGTCAGCCAAGCCATCTAAAAGTACATCAAAAGCGAATATGACTGGCAAGAACATTCCAAAAGCTTACATGACTGGAAAGAACAAAACTCAAAACACTTGGATCATTGATTCAGGAGCAAGTGAACATATCACACCCCGTAAATATTGGTTGGAAACACTCAAAACCGACAAAGAAAATAATTATGTCACCAATCCAAATGGTGAATCCATATCAGTTGAGGGTATAAGGAATATTCATCTTCCGGGTGGATTCGACTTGAAAGATGTGTTAAACATTCCCGATTTTAAATGCAATCTATTATCTATAAGCCATCTATCACGTGATCCTAAATGCTCATTAACTTTATTTTCCGGATACATGTCTTATACAGGACTTACATTCGAGGAACCTGATTGGGACAAGTAAAGAGCGAGATGGGTTGTACTACTTAGACCCGTTCAAGAAAGATAGGGTGGCAATGGTAGTTTTGAGTAAGCAGATGATTTGTCATAGAAGATTAGGATATGCATCAGAAGCAGTTCTAAAGAAAATACAACAATTAGATGTAGGTAATTGTAACCAGTTTTGTGACTCTTTTATTCGAGCAAAACATTTCTACGAGTCAAAGCTAAACCTAAACATTTATACGAGTTTGTCATTGAATTGCCACCCTCTCTTGAACACTAGGCTACCGTTCCCAACTCAGGTTCCTCCACGGTACACCTTATCTCCCAATATGTTTCTTATAATAAATTTTCAAAGTCTCATCGTGCCTTTTTAGCTGCTATCACTTCTCATGATGAGCCGAATAGTTACTCTCAGGCTGTTAAGGCTGTTACTGTTACTGATCCGAATTGGCGAGAAGCAATGATTAAGGAAATCCAAGCTCTTGAAGATAATGGGACTTGGGTCTTGACCAAACTTCCACCAGGAAATAGGGCCATAGATTCAAAGTGGGTTTACAAACTCAAGTACAAACTTGATGGGCAGATAGAGCGATACAAAGCACGTTTAGTGGCAAAAGGTAACACCCAAATTGAAATAATTGACTTTCATGAGACATTTGTACCTGTAGCTATGTAGCTAAGCTGGTTACCGTTCGATATGCTCTAGCTGTCGCTTCCAAAAGACAATGGGAAGTTCATCAATTAGATGTAAACAATACGTTCTTTCATGGTGACTTAGAAGAGGAAGTGTACATGAAAGTTCCTCAAGGTTTTGCCAAAACTAGTGAAGATCAGGTATGCAAGCTACAAAAATCAATTTATGGCCTAAAACAAGCTTCCAGAAACTAGTATCAAAAGTTCACTAAAACACTAATTGAGAATGGTTTTAGGCAATCCAAGGCTGACCATTCCATGTTCACGTTTAGAGAAGGTCATGTATATATAGTTGCTCTTATATACGTAGATGACATGTTGATGGGAAATGACAAAGAAAATCTCAAAGATGTAAAAGATCACTTACATATGTGTTTTAGCATTAAAGACTGGGGCCACTACAATACTTTCTGGGCATAAAGGTTGCACGTTCAGTAGAAGGGTTCGTTATTAGTCAACGGAAGTACACACTGGACATATTGGAAGACTGTGGGATTCAGAGAGGACATCCTAGCATGTTTCCTATGGTACAAAACCTTTACTTAAACAAAGATGATGGCAGTCCTGAGGTTGATGCTTCATAATACATAAGTTTAGTAGGAAGATTGTTGTACCTCACTGTCACTTGCCCATATATTTGTTTTTTAGTAAACCAACTCAACCAATTCTAAAGCAAACCCCAAAAGACACATTTGGAGGCTGCAATTTGAGTTCTTCGATACCTTAAAGCTACACTAGGTCAAGGACTATTTTTACCTTTCCACTGGGGATCTCAACCTTATGGCTTATTGTGATGCTAGTTGGTTGAGTTGCCCTTCCACAAGAAGGTCGTACACAGGCTATTTCATCAGTTTGGGTGGTGTTCCTGTTTCTTGGTGAACTAAGAAACAAAGTGTCGTTGCTAGATCATCGGTTGAAGCAGAGTATAGGTTAATGGCCAACAATGTGTGTGAAGTTTTATGGCTAAGATGGCTCTTTCAAGATTTGGGAACTCCTCTACAGGAAGCTACTTGCATGACGTGTAATAATGAAGCAGCTCGTCACATTGCTTTCAATCCAACCTACCATGAAAGAACAAAACACGTGGAGATGGATTGTTATTTTATTTGAGAAAGAGTTACTAGTGGAGAAGTAAAGGCATGTCCTATATGTACAAAATTCCAACTGGCTGACATTTTTACTAAAGCTTTGGGAGCTGATCGTTTCATGAAGCTTCACAACAAGTTGGGTGTTCGTGATCTACAGAGTCCAACCTGAGAGGGAGTATTGAGAATCGAATTCCTCTAGAAGTCTTCTCTTATTGTTTTCTTACTTATCAAGTTTAGCTTTCTCCTAAAGTTTTGGTTTTATCTCTTTTTATGTTTATCTACAACTCTCGGTATTATATATTACCTCCTGATGTAATTATGAATTCTAATGAGAAAGTAGAGAAGCATTTTATTATTCTAGATTTATTACTCATGTTGTTCTTGAACCTTTTCAATATGATTTCGTTCACCAAGGATGAAATGGATGCATGAGGCAGTCAAAATTATGTGAGGGGTTTAGGGTTTGATGTGGTTAAATTGTAAATTGGAGTTAATATAAATTGTTGCTAGGAATCAAATAAGGTGATGAACTTGTTATAGATAGAGAAATGTCAACTTTTACATGTAGCATGGTGAAATTGTTCTCGAATTGATTTGTTATTTGTTTGAGGTTAAGCAGTAAATTGGTGAAATTGTTTTTTCACTTGTTATTTGTCTTGAGTTTAAGCAATAAATTGGTGAAATTGTTTTTGATTTGCTATTTGTTATTTGTTTGAGTTTAAGCAATAAAGACCTAGAATTAATTCAAAAGGTTAAAATGTCATTTTATAATTTAACAAATCCATTCAACAAAATTAACAAACAATATATTTATTCAGATGTAGATTCATTTAGAGCTTTCGGATCATAACAAATTCATTTAGCGCTTCCGAACCATTACAAATTCATTTAGCGCTTCCGAGTCATTCAGGTTTGAATAAGAGGCTGCTAAACAATCCCTACGTCAATCCAATCCATGGTCTGGAATTGGTTTAATTCACTAAGTAGGGTGTGCATCCCCCTTTGACCACCACCTTTGACCACGTCTAGGATAAAACTCTGCTTATATACTTCGCACCATTTAACTTGTATTAGATCATGATTTAAATCTTCATTGACATTTTTGTTAATTTCAATAACAATAAATGACCACCTGACATTAAAATCACCAACAAAATCGAAGTATAATCGAAACTTAAAGGGAAATATAAAATAAAAAATGAAAGTTAATTTATTCTATATTCATGGACATAGAAAAAGTTGTAAAAGGATTTAATCATCAATTTGTACAAGCCTAAATCCAACGTCATCTTATTAGTTATTACATATTAAACTATTATAAAAATATATAATTTATGTTATACGGTACAAATAATTCTCTTAAGAAAGTTTTAAATATATGGTAGTTGCACAATTTGTGCAATTCAACCAAATCTCATAAATATTAATAATGTCAAACGTATGATGTAATCCTCAATGTCAAGTACCTCAACATTTCTTAATATTTTAAATTTCAATGTTATAACTACTGAGTTTCCAAGAAAGTTCGAAAACAAAATTATATCATTTATCAACTTAGGTGCTGACTCGGAATTCCTTTAAAAAACCCACCACTTGGTGTATCAACTGCTGTTATTATGATTATATATAGATATAGATCTAGTCTCAAATCACTGATACTGTGGAAAAGTTGTCTCCAAAATTAGCAAGTGGCAAATAGTTCAGGGGTTATTTCCGTAACTTATCATTTACTATTCATGACTATGAATAGTAATCTAATATGAAATTGAAAATGGAATTGGACGGAATGGAGGCGCAGCAATTTTTTGGACGACATTTTTGTTTTCACATTAGAATTATATTCTCCTCTTTGGCTATAAATAGCCAGAGAGACTTAACCCACAAAAATAACCCAACAATAAAAAATATATATATATAGTAAAACATTATATATATATATATATATATATATATATATATATATATATACTGATACACCACCATATATTTTAGCCCTCTCACTCTATTTGTAATCTCTTTCATAATCCATGTAAACACTGCAAATTATAGTGAATTGTTTCTCGGCTTCCTCCGCCCGTGGTTTTTTCCCGATTTGGGTTTCCACGTAAATTCCTGTGTCTCTATTCTATTTATTTTATTCGTATTTCGTTGTGATTATTACGCTTTGATAATTTTTTATCCCATTCCGCATTGAGCTAATATTATTTAAGTCTATTCGGATCCTTCGTATTTCACAACAATTGGTATCAGAGCATCCGGGTTGTAATATTAGCTCATTGGGATCATTTTATCAAGTAATTAATCATGTCTTCGGTAAAATACGATATTCCACTACTGGATCGTAACACACGATTTCCGTTGTGGCAAGTAAAGATGAGAGACATTCTCATTCAGATGGATTTACACAAGGCGCTTTTGGGTTTCAATAAGATGCCCGATACATGGACCGAAGAAGAAAAGGAGATGAAAGATCTAAAGGCTTTATCCCAGATTCGTTTGCACTTGTCAAACGATGTTTTGCAAGATGTTCTAAAAGAAACGTCAGCGGCTTCTTTATGGCTAAAGTTGGAGCAACTGTTGATGACCAAGAGCTTACCAAACAAGTTGCATTTGAAGCAACGGTTGTTCAATCTCAAGATGATTGAAGGAGGCTCTTTAACTGAACATATATCCACATTTAAAGAGTTAGTAAATAACTTAGAGAATATGGATGTTCAGTATGAAGATGAAGACTTGGCTTTATTCTTACTGTCGTCGTTGCCAGAATCCTATAGCCATTTTCGTGATACTATTATCTATAGCCGTGACACTTTAGTTTTAGATGAAGTCTATACAGCTTTGGATTCCAAAGAGAAGATGAAGCATATTACTGGTGGTGGTTCAAGTGATGCTAAAGCCGAAGGTTTGAATGCCAGAGGAAGAACAACAGAGAGAAGTAGAACTTCTCAATCTTCCAACAGAACCAGATCCAAATCAAAAGGCAAACGAAAGTTTTGCAACTATTGTCACAAGAAGGGACATGTGCTTGAAGAATGCTTCAAGTTGAAGAACAAAGAAAAAGAGAAGACGGCAGCAAATGGTAAACAAGCTAGCACTTCGGGTGAAGCCGATGTAGCTGAGGTGGAAGGTATTGGAGAACTTTTGACAGTTTATTCAGATAAACTGGATTCCACTGGTGATTGGATACTCGACTCTGGTTGTACTTTTCATATGTGTCACAACAAAAGTTGGTTTTACACATTTGAAAAGGTTAACCAGGGCTATGTGTTGATGGGTAACAATACTACATGTCCAGTTCTTGGACATGGTTCAGTCAGGATCCGTATGTTTGACGGAGTTATTCGAACCATGGGGGATGTTAGATATGTTCCTGACCTCAGAAGAAACTTGTTATCTCTCAGTTCCTTTGACAAAAGGGGATACGAGTTTGCTGGTAAAGGTGGAGTTCTCAGGGTATTCAAAGACGGCTCCGACAAACTGAGAGCCAAACGAAAAACCTCAGATCTTTACTTTCTTGACGGGCAAACAATTTCGAGTGATGCTGCTGTTGTTTCAAAGTCTCTTTCTGATCCAGATCAGTCCCGTCTTTGGCACCTTCGACTCGGCCATATGAGTTTTCAAGGCATGTCAGAATTGAGTCAAAGAGGTTTACTTGGTCAACAAAAGATTGTTGATTTGGATTTCTGTGAAGACTGTGTATATGGCAAGGCAAAACGAGTGAGGTTTGCAAGTGGCATCCATACAACGAAAGGACCACTTGATTATGTTCACTCGGATTTGTGGGGACCGGCTCGAGTTGCTTCAAAAGGTGGAGCTATTTATATGCTCACTATTATTGATGATTTCTCCAGGAAGGTGTGGTCTTTCTTCTTAAAACATAAAGGAGACGTTTTCTATACCTTCAGAAATTGGAAAGTTCAGGTTGAAAAGCAATCAGGTCTGGTGGTAAAGTATCTTCGTACGGATAATGGACTTGAGTTTTTCTCAGAAGAGTTTAATGTCTATTGTCAAAAGGAAGGCATTACTCGACATCGCACAGTAGTCCATTCACCTCAACAAAATGGTGTAGCTGAAAGGATGAATCGCACCATTATGGAGAAGGTCCGGTGTATGCTTTCTAATTCCAAATTGCCAAAGTCTTTTTGGGTGGAGGCTGCTTCGACTACTTGCTATGTTATCAACCGATCACCGTCACGAGCAATCGAGAAGAAAACTCCGTTTGAATTATGGTCCGGTAAACCTGCAAATTATTCAGATTTAAAACCATTCGGATGTCCAGCATATGCACGGGTTGACAATGGGAAGCTAGAACCAAAAGCAATCAAA
Organism: Lactuca virosa; assembly: GCF_052849685.1. NCBI lineage: Eukaryota > Viridiplantae > Streptophyta > Magnoliopsida > Asterales > Asteraceae > Lactuca > Lactuca virosa. The sequence goes on from NC_136426.1 coordinate 176,895,739, forward strand.
TGCGTTTTTCTTGGGTACAATCAAGGTGTAAAGGGTTACAAGTTATGGAGCTTTGATTTGAAGAAAATTATCATCTCAAGAGATGTTACTTTTGATGAGTCTGCTATGATTCAACCAGTTGCTGACTCTTCTAAAAGAACAGAGGCATCAGATGTATCATCCGAAGCAAATAAAGAGTATGCTTAAATGGAGGTGGAGCTTCCTACTTCACCTACCACTAATCAGAGTACAAATCAGCATCAAGATTCTTCTTCGTCGGATGAGCATGTTGTTGGTGAAGATTCAACACCTTCACAACCACAAGCTACTACTCCAAGCATTGCAAGAGATAGACCGAGAAGACAGATTATTCCTCCGAAGAGGTATGCTGAATCTGATTTGGTTGCCTATGCTTTTATTGTTGCTGATAATATTGAGTACGCAACGGAGCCTGCGAATTATGACGAGGCTATCAAATCTGAAGACTCAAATGATTGGATGCTCGCTATGCAAAATGAGATGGAATCCTTGCAGCGAAACAGTACTTGGAATTTAGTTCCTATTCCGAAAAGGAAGAGACCAGTTAAATGCAAGTGGGTCTATAAGCTCAAGGAACCTGTTAACCCAAATGATAAACCAAGATACAAAGCTCGGTTAGTAGCTAAAGGCTACAGTCAGATTCCTGGTATTGATTACACTGACATTTATTCCCCAGTTGTCAAACATACTTCCATTCGTGTATTGTTGGGGTTGGTTGCTTCTAACGATTTTGAGTTAGAACAACTTGATGTCACTACAGCTTTCCTAAATGGTGAGCTTGAGGAAGAGATTTTTATGCAACAACCTGAAGGTTTTGTAGTTCCTGGAAAGGAGAACTACGTATGCAAGTTGAACAAATCTCTTTATGGCCTCAAGCAGTCTCCTAGACAATGGTACAAGAGGTTCGATTCTTTCATGACCAGTCACAAATTCAGCAGGTGCACCTATGATAGCTGCGTTTATTTCAAGAAAGGTGACAATGGTTCAAATATCTACTTACTTTTGTACGTGGATGACATGTTGGTTGCAGCAAAAGATATGAAGGAGATTCAGAAGTTAAAAGACCAGTTGAAAGCTGAATTTGAAATGAAGGACTTAGGAGCTGCCAAAAAGATTTTAGGTATGGAAATTATTCGTGACAGGAAGTCTAGGATCTTGCATCTTTCTCAGAAAAGTTATATTGAGAAAGTCCTAAGACGCTTCAATATGCATGAAGCAAAGTCTGTCAACACACCTTTTGCAGCTCATTTCAAGCTATCATCCGCTTTGAGTCCTACTAATGAGACTGATATGGCTTACATGGCACGTGTTCCATACTCTAGTGCTGTTGGATCTTTAATGTATGCTATGATCTGCACACGCCCTGATTTGGCTTATGCTGTTAGCATGGTTAGTAGATACATGGCGAACCCGGGGAAAGAACACTGGAAAGCAGTACAGTGGATTTTTCGTTATTTACGAGGTACGTCTTCCATGTGTTTACGTTTTGGCAAATCTAACACTGGGGTGTTCGGATATGTTGATTCAGATTATGGAAAAGATTTAGATAAACGAAGATCAATTACAGGGTATGTGTTTACACTAAATGGTTGTGCTGTTAGTTGGAAAGCCCAGTTACAGTCTATAGTTGCCCTGTCTTCTACCGAGGCAGAGTACATGGCGATTACAGAAGCAGTTAAGGAAGATATCTGGTTGAAGGGGTTATTCGGAGAACTCGATGATAGAATAAAGGTGACCACAGTTTTCTGTGACAACCAGAGTGCTATCTTCTTGAGTAAAGATCAAATGTTTCATGACCGAACAAAGCATATTGATATTCGTTATCATTTTGTGCGGGATATCATTGAAAAAGGTGATTGTGTTGTGGACAAGATTCATACAGATTATAATCCCGCTGATATGTTCACTAAAAGTCTTCCTATAGCCAAGTTCAAATTATGTTTGGACATGGTGGGTGTTTCTGATCGCAGTTGAGCTTGAAGGCTCGTGGTGGAGGAACTATTATTTATTTTTCCGGAAACAATTTTTCTCTATACAAAATTGCAGTTTTTTATGGAAGTTTTAGAGTTTGATGAGCTAAAGGTTTTGACTAATCGTAAAGCATGACTTGCTTAATTTTGATGTCAAGGTGGAGATTGTGGAAAAGTTGCCTCCAAAATTAGCAAGTGGCAAATAGTTCAGGGGTTATTTCCGTAACTTATCATTTACTATTCATAGTTTGACTATGAATAGTAATCTAATATGAAATTGAAAATGGAATTGGACGGAATGGAGGCGCAGCAATTTTTTGGACGACATTTTTGTTTTCACATTAGAATTATATTCTCCTCTTTGGCTATAAATAGCTAGAGAGACTTAACCCACAAAAATAACCCAACAATCAAATATATATATATATATATATATATATATATATATAGTAAAACATTACATATATATATATATATATATATATATACATACTGATACACCACCATATATTTTAGCCCTCTCACTCTATTTGTAATCTCTTTCCTAATCCCTGTAAACACTGCAAATTATAGTGAATTGTTTCTCGGCTTCCTCCGCCCGTGGTTTTTTTCCCGATTTGGGTTTCCATGTAAATTCCTGTGTCTCTATTCTATTTATTTTATTCGTATTTCGTTGTGATTATTACGCTTTGATAATTTTTTATCCCATTCCGCATTGAGCTAATATTATTTAAGTCTATTCGGATCCTTCGTATTTCACAACAGATACCTTCAGTGATTCATAATGGCTATTTTCTCTGTTATTGAAGAAGGATCTTCATATTCTTCATCAATTGAGGATAATAAGTATGAGTATGATGTATTTTTAAGTTTTAGAGGTCATGATACTCGTAGTAGTTTCACCAATCACCTGAATCATGCCCTTACCTGTGCCAATATCTCTACCTGCATGGATGATGAAGAGTATCATAAAAGGGGAGATCTGAAACTGGAATGGCTGAGAGTGATTAAAGCATCTAGGGCTTCTGTGATTGTGTTATCGCAGAATTATGCTAGCTCGACTTGGTGCCTTAATGAATTGGTGCTTATCCTCGAGCAACGTATGACATCAAACCATATTGTTATCCCCATCTTTTATCATGTTCAGCCTATCCATGTCAGTAAGCTACAAAGTAGCTTCGGAGATGCGATGGCTATGCATAAACAAGAAATGGAGGCAGAGACAAGTGAAGAAAAAAAAAGTCAATGGGCTCAAAAGATTGACGTGTGGATTAAAGCCTTTCAAGTAACTATTTAAAAGGGATGAACGTAAATGGCCGGTAACAACTTGCTTACCCATATATGACCTTACAAGTTAAATATGTTATATTGTTTGAAGCGAAAATATGATAATAGCTTAATATATACTTTTGATTTCATGATTTGGATCTTTGGAAAATTTAGTCTCCAAATCGGAGATGTTATTTTTTGGAATGTGTTTTGCGGTTCTTACTAAAATCAAATTTCAGGCAAGAGACAGAGTTTATTGATGGAATTGTTAAGGACATCTACCGTAGATTAGGTTTATCATCAAGGACTTCTCTGCCACAACTTATCGGGATGGATCGACTATTCCGTGAATTTGGTCACTTCATGGTTGAAAGATGCATCATCTCACACGGCAGATATACTCACTATTTTGGGTATAGGTGGGATAGGGAAGACAACTTTAGCGAAATATGTCTATGAATTACATTATTCTGAATTCGATACATGCAGCTTTATTGAAGATATCAGTAGAAGATGTGATGAACATTTCAATGGGTTGGCTGATTTACAAAAACGACTATATGATGACATTTCAAAACCAAGTTCAGTTCAAGTACTCCATGATGTTTCTATATACACCTCAAAGATAGAGACTCTATTAGATAGTAAAAAGGTGTTTCTGGTCCTTGATGATATTGATCGTCTAATGCAGCTGAATGCATTACTTGGAAGCAAAGGTTTTCATCCGGGAAGCAAAGTCATTATAACAACAAAGGATGCATGGTTAACAGAAAGGTGTGCACTATTCAAATCAAATATTAAACCCAGGCATATAAAGCACAAGATTGAAGGCTTAAGTGACAATAAGGTTTCTGAGAAGACAGAAATGCATAATCAAAATTTACATCCACTTGACCCTCAAGGTTTACTAAGATATCCAGAGGTTAGTACAAGAAATCATGTATATATATGTATGTTTGGTAGTTGTTACATAGTTGTTCGATATTAATTACTCCGCATCATTTCATAGATGATGCCCCGTTCCAAAATCCCCCTCGATGCCGTAAAAAGTTGTACCCAAAACTTCAATGAAAGAAATTTCATAGGGAAGGGTGGGTATGGAAGAGTTTACAAGGGATTCCTCTCTTGGGGGAATCATGTAGACCAGCTAGTTGCAGTAAAACGGGTAGATGTCACTGGGTTTCAAGGTAACAAGGAGTTCCACATGGAGCTCACAATGCTTTCACAATATCAGCACGACAACATTATAAGACTTATAGGCTTTTGCGACGATAACAAGGAAATGATCCTTGTTTATGAATACGCAATCCATGGAAGCCTCGACATATATTTACGTAACCCTGCTTTGTCTGATGGATTGTCATGGACACAACTCCTCAAAATATGTATTGGCATTGCTTCTGCATTGGACTATCTTCATAATCACGTGGCAGAAAAACACAGAATAATCCACTGTGATATAAAATGTGCTAATATTTTGTTGGATGAGAATTGGAATGCAAAACTTGCAGATTTTCGGTTGGCTAGGATAGGACTAGCAAATCAAAAAAACAGCACAGTGATCACTAACCCTGCTGGCACGCCTGGTTATTGTGACCCGCAATACGAAAGAACAGGTTTCCTAACAAAAGAATCTGATGTATATTCCTTCGGTGTGGTTTTGTTTGAAGTTTTGTGTGGAAGGTTGGCGTGTGTTTTAGATTATCATGATGAACGGCGATTTCTCCATCATTTGGCCAGAACCCGCTACAAAGATGGAGAGCTAGACAAGATTATTGATCACAGAATAAGGAATGATATCAGACCAAAAACATTACTCAAGTTTTCAGGTATTGCATATCAATGCTTGCAAGAAAGTCGGGAAGAGCGGCCTACAATTGCTGAGGTTGCGTTCCAACTTAAGGAGGCCATGAAAATGCAAGTAAGTTTGAATATCTTTCTGTTAGTTAGATCAATAAGACACTTGGACTTATTTTTTTTTTAATTCATTGTCAGTTTGAAGTTGAGACGCTCCAAGATGTGTTACCTCCAACACTACCTCATTCATGGCTTTAATTATCAATTCCCATGCTCGGGACTCACAATTTTTTTTGTTCATGCAACTGTACATGTATTTATACCAAACAAATGTACCTCTCTGATACGGACATGCACCATAACAAACTAACTATAAATCTAACTAACCCTGACTCTCTTAACTAACACTAATAAAAAATATGGATAATGTCATAAAAAGCCTTAAGTTTGGCAGAAAATGTCGGTTTTACCCTTCGGCAGATTTTTTGTTCGTTTATACCGCAAACTTGTCATTTTTTTGTCGGTTTTGCCCTTTTTACCTGCAATAGCAGGTTTCCAGGTTACCATGAATTATTTTTTTACGAAAAAACCCTTAAGTTTACAAATATTTTGCAAAAAAACCCTTAAGATTATAAACATATAAATTATAAATATATATTCAAAATTTGATAAAAAACTAAATAGTTTTCTACTGAAACATTAGCTTTACGTACGGTAAATTTTATATTGGTTCGATATAAAGTTTTTATATTTAAATTTTAAAAAAGTTACCTAGTTTTATCAAAATTTGAATATATTTATTAAAAAATACTTAAATTTTTCAAAGAAACATTAAAAAAACGTCTGTTAGCTAATAATTAACTATGTTAAAACAGTTAAACATATGAATAATATGACATTAGTTACATTCAATTAATTTTTTAAAAAGGAAAATAAAAATATTTTATATGTTTAAAATGTTTGTATTTTAGAAATAATAAACTATCATATTTTTTTATAAAAGTAAATATATTTATATAATAAATTAGACAAATATATTTATATTTTATATGTTTAAAATGTTTATGTTTATTTTTGATGTTTAAAATGTTTATAATATTTTTATAAAAAATATATGATAATATTATTATGTATTTTAACATATAAAAAATATGATACATTATTATTTCTGAAATACAAACCTTTTAAACATATAAAATATTTTTTTTCCTTTTAAAAAAATTAATTGAATGTAATTGATGTCATATTATTCATATGTTTAACTATTTTAGCATACTTAATTATTAACTATCAGACGTTTTTTAGTTTTGCTTTGAAAAGTTGAAGTATTAATTAAGAAATATATTCAAATTTTAATAAAACTATGTAACTTTTTTAAAATTTAAATATAAAAGGTTTATATCAAACCAATATAGAATTTACCGTATGTAAAGCTAAAAATATATTTCAATTTTGGTTTCATAATATAAGTTCAATAAAACTTATATTAGTTTTGATATAAACTTTTGACATTTAATTTTTAAAAAAATTATTTAGTTTTATCAAAATTTGAATATATATATTTATATTTTATATGTTTATAATCTTAAGGGTTTTTTTGCAAAATATTTGTACACTTAAGGGTTTTTTCGCAAAAAATAATTCATGGTAACCTGGAAACCTGCTATTGCAGGTAAAAAGGGCAAAACCGGCAAAAAAAATGACAAGTTTGCGGTATAAACGAACAAAAAATCTGCCGAAGGGTAAAACCGACAATTTCTGCCAAACTTAAGGCTTTTTATGACATTATCCATAAAAAATACAACAATAATACTTTTTTCCTTCATCGGTTTTATGCTTTTTTGTTTAATTCTTTTTCTTTCCGTACAACTTTTATGTAATTGCTCTTCATTATTCATAACTCAGTTAACAGATCATCCAAGATGATATCACTTTTAAGGAAGACACCACAATAAGAACTGAAGAATTGATATTGCCTTAATTAATCATATATTTTGTGTAATTATCTTAACAATTTATTCTAGAATGATGTACATTAAAGATACATGATACTTAATATGCTTTATATTGGATAAATATAGTTAAATTCGGAGTTAGAGAAGAAAAAGAAAAAGATTGGGATTATAATGGATCTGATAAGGATCAAAATCAAATTTTCCATAAAATAACGGTTTAGTGGCGTGGAGGTTAAATACGGTGGCGCGAAGAACAATCCAGAGAGATTACACGTAGCAGCGCGACATTAATAGAACTGCGACGAAACATCCAAAATTCTATAAATACGGGATTTTACCATACAATTCAGTGTGCAGAAAAATATACATTACAATATTCATTTAAAAACCTTCTAAGGCGTATTCAAGGAAAAAGAACAAGAATGAGGCATAATATTTAAGATCAAAGGAAGGAAACTACGATTTGTTAGATTTGCTATAGGGATTATGTCTCGTATTACTTATTCGATTCGACTCTTTTCTGTTTTTATGTAGAGATGATGGGCTAAAACCCTATTCTTTTACTTAGATGTAGATGAACCCTTATACTACGGTGTGATTATTGTTTGGATTTATAAAAGTGCAATTATATACATACATACATATATATATATATATATATATATATATATATATATATATATATATATATAGTATTTGGATTAATCACTTTACCTTACATGCTAATGTTTCGATTTTTACTGCTTTCATCTGAGTTATATATTATTTAAACTAGCAATCTAATTATATTAAATTTTATCTTAATAAGTTTGTAATAATAAATTATTAGGACTAGAAATTGATCAAATCCTAGGGTTAAGTAACATTAGTTATAAACTTGAGCATATAAGAGGGCATTAGTTAACCAAACTGTGCTTGGGTTAATTCTTATGAATATTAAGATTAATCATTAGATTGATTCGTTAATAATTCAATCATTAAATTGATGAAATGATAGCGAGTTGCATGATCATTGAATTAGTTGCTTAAAATGAAGGTTTGTATCGATCTGATACACTTAAGTATGAATGACAAAGAACAAATAAACAAAGTAAAGATCAAATAGAAAATAGAAGAACACGTACGATCACAAATATACTTTCACTAAGAAAGACGGTTCTCATAAAGAGAGCGGGATCACAAATATGGCACAAAGCTCTATTAGGGTTTGACCCTAATAGTACATTATATACGATTAGAATAACGAAGATCCCACTATTTAAAGGATGTATACTAATTTATGTAAGGGTATGATCCTAATCACAAAGATTATGGATCAGACATCTATTCCATGTATACAACGTATAACTTCCTAATATACATACGATCACCAAGATCATAGAGTTCACGATGACGTTGATCATTTTGGAGCTGGCGCTGGCCCTGGTGGTCAGCGTGTAGTGTTTGACTCATCAGATCATAAGGTGTGACCTTACAATCTCCCCTATCTGATGATGTCAAAACGAATCTTCATAGGAGTCATCATAATCATCATTAGAGATTTTTTCAGCTTCAGTCAAGATCTCAGGCTTCAACCACTTAAAGTCATCAAGATGAAGATCAGCCAGATGCTTATTGAGTTTAAAAGAGATCAGCACATGATATCCTCATTCCAGTTCTTTATGTCACATACTATCCAGACGAAGATTGATCAAATGCACAATGGGAGCATCAGGAAGATCTTCAGTGCATTGAAAGCACATTTAGTTATGACTGTCAAGATAGAAGGTACCATGTTCTGGATCCCAAATGAACAAGTGTTGAATTGGCTCAACACTCACTGAAAGCTTATTGTTGATGTAGGGAGTGTCATATGGAAGAAGGAACTTAGTATATTTGGACATTTTGGGCTTGCTAGTTCTTTCTGAGGTAGATGGCTGAGATGGACCAGTTGAAGGCACAAAGTTTAGCTTATTGACTTTGTTGATTAGGTGTTGAATTGCCAATTTTACCTCCTGAGCATGAACACCTTTGTGTTTAGAAATTATCTCCTAAATTTGTATCCACTCATTGTAGCCATATTTAACCAACTCACGAGCGAATATAATTTCGGTGTATTCATACTTGACCTTTTTCCTGACCAGATGAATCTTGAGTGATTCATTCTTGGTTTTGGTGCATCTGGCTTTGATGATAGGATCAGGTTGATATCTTCGACCTAGAACATTTCCAAATTTCTTTCGGTTGATTCGATCATTCAGCTCTGAGACTCTGTTTTATTTGGCCACATCAATATTGAAACACTTAATATAGGTCTCTTGAGCATCAACTGATGCAAGGGTATGATACGTTTGATAGATCAACGTTCATCTCTTCTTATTCGAACCAAATCATTATGCTCCAACATAATTTCTCTGACCTCCGCAACAATCATTTTCTAGTCTTTAGCTAAATCTTCCATATCAACTGTTAACTTGCATTTCTTGGGAGGAAGGGCTGAAGAACCACCAGCAGATGAGGAACTTCCAGCTTCAACGTCATTTTCTCCCCCTAAGAAGGAAGCCTTTCTTATTCTAGGATTGAGCTGATCATCACCAGTCCCAATGTCGTTGTTAGTTCCTTAAGGAATCTCCCCTTCAGAATATGCATCAGGGTAAACAACACTTAGAGGAACAACAGTTTGTGCCATAAAATCCAAGTCAAGGAATCCTTTATACTCGCCAGTCTCAAAATGATCATCAATGTCTGGAATGGGTTGGTCATTATTCATTGCTTCAGGCTGAAAGAAAACTATTTGTCCTTGATTATCCTCCCTTCTTGACCCAGACCGATCAGACTGTGATGAATCTGTAATCATCATTACCAGTTCTTGATTATTCTCCCCCTTTTTGGCATCATCAGTTTAGGGAGGAGTGTCATGACGTGGAGATTGAGTGCAAGGATGAGGATTTGTTGGAGGTGGATGAGCATTATTTCCGGGCGAAGGAGGAGGTAACTGATTATTGCCAGATGGTGATGGGTGAGGATTGTTCCTAGGTGGAGGAGGAGGAGGTTGATCATCACTTGGAGAGCTAGGAGGAGTATCTTCAATCATCATATCACCATCATCAACCAATTCTATTGTACGTTTGATGTCAGCCACATCTTTCTCTACTTTGGTCAGTCTTTCTCCATGAGATTGAGTCATCTGAACCAATAGGGAGAGCTGGGAGAGCACACTAGTTTGAAAGTTGGAACTAGACTCTCCCTGAAAGGTAGCAAAAGTATGTATATGAATTTACATTAGGGGAACAATTACAGCTTAAGGGGAATGAGACCCTGATCTTGGAGATTCACATCTTCAATCAGTAGATCACTATTTTGCACTTGAGGTGGGTTTGATCTGCGTTGTACTATATCTTCTAGAAGTAGTTGTTGATGAAGTTGAAGTCAAGAAGAAGTGAAAATGATGGTTCAATCTTGGAGGAGAGTTAGTCATTCCCTGAACAGAGGCATCTCCTATATCAACGTCTGATTCATCTTCTTCTTCATCATCGTATTCTTCATCGTCAACATCTTCTTCATCATTAGCACCATCAGCATCATCTTCATTAATTATGAAATCATTCTCTTCTTGAGAGTCAGAGGTTTCAAAAAGACAGGGATTTGCAACCCAATTCTCCATACTCTACGTAAGATGCATATCTCAACCAGAGGGACCAGCATTGATAATCTTTGATGAAAGAAATGGAATTTGTATGGAGACTCCATGATTGACATTATAACCCTCTCCGTTACAAGTGAGAATTAGTGCACGCCAACGAGGATAAGGAACATATGTGGGATTCTTGTCCCAGTGAAACACTCAACTAGTTGATTGAAAAAGAGTTGAGAAAAATCCATTCTTTTGGTCCAAGTCATGGCGTACAAGATTTGTTGGTCAAATAGGTTTAACCGATATAAGCTTCCAGTCTTATGTCCAAGACATTTTCCAATTACCCCTAATAAGTGCTTCCACCCTGCACAATAGCATTGATGGAGGGTGTATTTGGTTGGGTCACAAGTAGTACCCCGAGGAGAGAAGTTATACCCTAATCTTGAACGGATAGACTTTCATTTTTCTTAGGGGTTTTAGAATAGTTATTTGATTGAGGAAGAAGAAGACCAGTTTAAAAGGATGATGCATTGATAACAACCCTAGAGTGACCGTCTCCAATGGTTCCAATAATGGTTTGAGCATTAGAGTCAATAAAGTAGGAATATTAGAACTCACATACTTGCTTAGGGTAGAATGGCTCTCGGAAATCATAGAATGCATATCAAAGAGGGAATCTTTTGACGTAGTTAACGAAGTCTTCAATCCATAAGTTCTTGTACTGATTTGGGATAATATCACAGAACACAATATTGTTTGCTTGAATGACAATGAGCGAATCAAGAGCATGGGGGCCTTTGACCACATTAGCATCAGGAGCGAACACATAGAGAACCTTCGACATGATGAAAACTTGAGGAAGACGATGATCGAGAGAGCCTTTTTAAGAGAGAAATTCAACTGCTTGAATAAGTTATTTAAGGTGATCTAGGAGAGAGAGTTCTCCTGGTTTATCCGTAAATTTCTTCCCTTTTTCGTAATCATGATTGGAGAAATCGGCGCCATAAAAGTCTCGTATTCCAAGATATTGGAACATCATTTAATCGTCATCCGAATGTTACCATTGAGATAAGTATACCAGTGAGACATAGCGTCGGTGACATGAATTATCAGCGGAAGCAGTCAACGTATCAGAGTTACTCTATCAGTAGATTAAGAATGCAACTGACAATCAAATGAGATTGTGATGTCTCCTGATTGCATGGGTTTGAACTATCATTCGCTGACATAGTATTGCGAGGTCTCATCAACATATGGTTTTATACGTATACGCTAAATCATCAACTTCTTTTATTAGAAGAATAAAAGGTGAGAATGGAATGATGTGTGTAATACATTCCGGTATGAAATGTACCCATCGAAAAAGAGTATCAAAGTTTTATCAGTGTATGGCAAACACAATGAATCATCAACTTCTTTAATAGAAGATTTCTAGGGGATAAAGGTTAGGTGCGTGTAGTACATCACGAGACATGATATACCCATCGGCATAGTGTTTTCGAATTCTTATCAGTGTCTGGTTTCAAAGGTTGAATCATAGAATTCTACAGAAGAATGTATGGCGTGAATGGATTGGTGCGTATGATAAGCTACGGTACATATCCTAACCATCGGCACATATTTTTCAAGCTCTCATCAGCGTATGGTATGTTACGCTGAACTATAAAGCTTTTAAGAAGAATTTAAGGACAATAAGGGATTGGTGTGTGTGTCATAACCTATGGTACATAGACTAACCATCAACATAGAGTTTCAAACTTTTATTAGTGTGTGGTATATCTAAGTGAATCGTTAAGTTTTATGAAGAAGACATTAAGGAGAGAATGGGATGTTTCAATCACATTGAGGTGGAATCAGCGTGAATCATAAACAGTGTAAACTTATCAACAAAAGTAGTTTATCTTATGTATCATAAAGTTAAGTTGTAGTCTAGAATTTAATATTCACTATCAATTCATTTTTAAAATGGTAGGAGATAATAAAATAATAAGAAATACAATAGTAATAAGAGAATAAAACAAAAGGGTTATTCAAACAATGACGTTTTCTAAAAGCGAAATCTATGCAACTTTTTCAGAAATGAGATAAAGACCCGATTCAGAAAATCATTTGAATTGAAGAGCCATAAATGAGTTTCCTTTCTCTAATATATCTTTCCCTCAAAATTGTCTATAAACAAGCAAGATCAAATACATCAACTAAATATAATTAACAACAAACCAAGAGAGAAGATGTCTTTAATCATTGAAGTATTGTAGATTGATTCCAGGCTTCATGTTCACCAAGAACAAGAGAAGAAAAAGAACTAGTCTTTGTAACCAATGAGTTAATAGGATCCAATCTTTGTAACCTTCAAGCTATAAGAGTCACCAAGATAAAACGCGAAGGTTCCATACATTTTGATCTGTGATAGAAGCAATGAGGAGCACTGTCTTGTTAAAGAGGTCTTTGGACTCATATGGGAATCAATATAGAAGTGAGAGCATCTATGGAGATTAGACGTGCCACGTTACCTAGCTTTACTTCATCCTATTACAACTGAGATAGGCTGTGAGAGAAAGAAGAGATTCGTGTCCAGAAAAAGAAGTTCAAACACAATTCTCTCCTATTTGGACTCATTAGCAGGATACTACATGCCATTCATCGTGATCATCAACATTAGGGAGAAAGCAGTTGGTGCTAAAGAGAAGATTCAGAGCTAACTCCAACTGTCCCTACTATGAAGATCCTGCACTTAAGGAATGACACGCTGATCCTTTCCAAAGGAACAAATTAGTTAAGATCATTGTCGAGATGAAGGCAAAAGATCCTAAGACATAGAGAGTGAAAGATAAGAGCACACATAGGTAATATTAGTAGCACAATATACAATGTATACTCCTTTGGTAAAATGAAAGTTAGAAGAATTTTTGAAGCATAAAAATTTTAGTAAAATAGAAATCAACAACGTATATTTAGAAGTTTAAGATAACAAAAATTAACGTAAAGTCATAAAGCAACATTGTCCAACACAAATATAGTTAAAACATGTAAATGTTATTGTCCCTGAGTGCAGTGAGCACAATTGTGTTCTTTGATTTGATGACCTTTCCTTCATTGCACTTGAAAAGAACTTTGCAACCAGCGTTACATAGTTGATTGATAGAGATGAGATTGTTTTGAAGGACCTTGACATAGAACACATCCATCAGCTTGATAGATTTGCACTTAATTGTTCCCACACCCTTGACTGCACTTTCACTGCTAACTCCAAAAGTAACAATGGGACCATCTTTCTCCACAAAACCTCTCAAGAGGAACTTGATACCAGTCATATGTCTAGAACATCCATTATCAAGGTACCAAGTATGATCCTAACCCTGACGAATAGAAGGGACATTCCAACCTTTCATCTTTGATTCTTTGACAGCTTGAAAAGTATCAGCTTCATGCCAGCTGAGACTACCATCAGGGGCATCATTGATAAGAGCCATAAGGCCTTTAACATTTAGTCCTTCATCTTCAAATGTCTCTTCTTCTTCAACCCATTCCTCATATTCCTCATACTTTGCAATAAAGGCTTTTGGTAGAGAGATGTTCTCCTTTTTCATGTGGGCTAGCAGCTTCTTGTACGCGACTTCATAATTCTCCGGGCTTTGAGATTCTTTATTTCTTTACAATCCCAAGAAAAATGGTCAGGGCTTCCACAGTTAAAATAGTTACCTAAATTTATTTTCTCTGAGTTGAGCCTTCGTGTTAAACCACCACCCTTGGACTGAGCTCTTCGGACTCCATTTGATCTGATTTCTTCATAGAATTTAACAATGAGTATAGCACAAGCAACTAGTTCATTAGTAATTTCTTTCATCATTACTTGCTTCACCTGGATCAGAACCATCAGAGTCACTGATGAGATTGATTGCTTCTTTTCGGGAGACCAGGGCTACAAACTTTTCTTTGTTGGATTCCTTCATGATGTCTTTACGAAGAGCTTTAGTTTCTTCGTAGTTTCACATATTTCCAAACAAAGAGTTGAGATCCATGAGGTTTATCTTCTCATTGTTCTTAAGAACATCATCGTGATGTTCCTAGCTTTTCCCAAGAGAGTCCAAGAACTCTAAAACCAACCAAGAGGAATGCTTGACAACCCCAACCTGCGCATATCATTCACAAAACAATTAAACATGTTAAAGGTATAAGGTAGAGATTCACCTTGCTGAGCAAAGAAGTGATCATACCTTCGATTGATTTTGTTGATGGTTGTTGCTTTAACTTCCATAATGCCTTCATAAGCCACCGTCAGCGTCTCCATCATCTCTTGCGTCGATTCACAGTTCTGAACCATATGATACACATGATAAAGAATAGAGTTTCCTATGGCTACCCTTGCTTTCACATCAAGACTGATAATTCTCATGTCATCATCATCATAGCTAGCCTTTGGCTTTTGTTTCAAGGGACCAACATGAGTATTGTCGACCATAGGTTAATATATAGGAATGTGTGGAGCTTTGTCTATGATGTTATGCATATCAAAATCCATGCTATTAAAAACAACCATAGCGTTTGATTTCCACATTGCAAAGTTATGTTCATTGAAAAGAGGGATCTTTTTTAGAGCAGACGACTTGGGATAATGAGAGAAGTCATGATAACTTGATTGTATCGTAAACCCGCTCTGATAGCAATTGAAGGTTTGTATCAATCGGATACACTCAAGTATGAATAACAAAGAACAAATAAACAAAGTAAAGGTCAAAAAGAAAACAAAAGAACGCATATGATGACAAAGATACTTTCACTAAGAAATAGGGTTCTCACAAAGAGAAACAGGTTACAAAGACGACACAAAGCTATATTAGGGTTTAACCCTAATAGTACATTATATAGGATTACAATAACGAAGATCCCACTATTTAGGTGATGTATACCAATCTATGTAAAGGTCTGATCCTAATCACTAAGATTATGTATCAAACATATATTCTATATATACAACGTATAACTGTTTGATATACATACAATCACTAAGATCATAGAGTTCACGCTGACGTTGATCATTCTGGAGCTGGCGCTGGTGGTTAGTGTGTAGTGTTTGACTCATCTGATCATAAGGTGTGACCTTACATAAAAATTATTAGTATTAGCTAATTTCACCAAGATTGCTAATCACCTTACAAATCGGTAAATACTTTATTAAATTTATTGCACTTTCAATAAATCAACCATAGAAAAGAGGGGGATTAGAAATCTAAGCGGAAAAACTTCAAAATTATTATTTTATTCAATTCTATGCTTTGTTTAATTGTCTTAATTGATAGTTGAAATCACGTTTAAAATAACTAAACGACATTTTTTTTATTGTTTATATTATTAGGATAATTTAATCTTATTCCAATTACACCTTTTCCACTACTGTTCGACACCCTTATTTACCAATACTATACTGCTACAAAACCAGGTGCACTCATTTAAGTGTGTGACGGTTTAGTAGAGTTAATTAAAGATTTACAAATTTAAAACTTTGATAAGTATTTATATATACAAAATCACATATCAAGCATCCTACAAGACATTAGAAAAGGATATTCCTAGTAAATTAAGACAGCCAATGAATGAGTGATTATAACTTGCTTCAATTGAGCGAGTGAGTAATTTTGATGCAAAATAACATAAATAGATTGAAGCAAATATACAAATCAGCTTACTAGCTAAGATAGTCAATGATAGATCTATTATTTATCATGTTTTTAATCCTAACTGGTTATTGGGTGTGCTAGAATCTGTAAGAATATGAAAGAAAGTAGAAAAAATAGAATATAATGTCTATAAAAATCTTATTCACGTAATGAGTTAAATCCAAAATTAGAAACACTCTTATTTATAGGTACATACAACTGACCAAAAATGATAAACTACCACATATTAGTTAAATTAAACTAACAATTCTCCACATTGGCTTTAACTATAAGTACAACAGAAAATTTTACTTTTATATGTCAATGTATAGAAGATCTAAACAATGTATATATTCATTAAAGGTGAAGGCTTTGTTAATGCATCATCTTAATTGTTTTCAATCCTTTCTTTCTCCACCTTAATCCTTCTTTATGAATGAATGCAATGGTAATGAAAATCTATATGTTTTTTTATTTCATGATACACTTGATCTTTTGGCAAGATAAATCGCACTTAAATTGTCACAGAAAAACAACAACTAGATCTAGATGAAATCCAAGAACTCCAAGCAAGCCTTTTAGACAAATTCCTTCCTTTGTAGCCTCTGTAAGATCCATATACTCAGCCTTTGTAGTGATCAAAGATATGGAAGGGTACATAGTTGCTTTCCATATCACTAAAGCATTACCAACCACAAACACATATTCAGTTAATGACCTTCTTGAGTCAAGTTCAGCTGCATAGTCTGAATTTTAGAAACTAGCCACCATACAATCTTCATTAACTCCATAAATGAAGCCAACATCATATATACCTTTGAGGTATCGAAAGATCCACTTCACGGCAACCTAATGTTCCTTACATAGACAAGCCATATATCAAGAAACCATGTTGATAGAATGAGCAATGTCAGGCCTTGTAAAAACCATGACATACATTAGATTACCTATAACACTAGAATAAGGAACCCTTATAATATACTTAAATCAGACTAGATTGATATGTCAATTCTTCAGATAGCTTGAAATTTGCTGATGATGGGGTGTTTATTGACTTTTATGAAGTCATTCCAAAATGAGAAAAAATCTTTAGAATATAACTTTTTTGTGAAAAAAAATAGTTTACATCTTGACTTGTCTCTAATAATCTCCATACCAAGAATCCTTTGAGTAGCCCCCAAATATTTCATGTCAAATTCAGAATTGAGAAGTCATTTTAGCCTTGTAATCTCAACCATGTCTTGAGAAGCCACTAACATATTGTCAACATAAAGTAACAAAAATACACATGACCCATTAACACCTTCCTTATGATATATGCAACAATCATAAAGGCTTCTACTAAAACCATGTATAACCATAAAGTTGTCAAAACACTTATACCACTACCCATAGGATTGTTTTAACCAATAGAGCTACTTATTAAGTTTACAAACATCATTCTCCTTACCTTGAGCTACAAAACCCTCCAGTTGACTCATATAAATCTCTTCTTCAACATCCCTATGTAAGAAAGTTGTTTTGACATCAAATTACTCCAATTCCAAATTCCTTTGTGCCACAAGTGCCCAATAATACTCTAATAGAAATGCACCACACATCAGAATATTTAGTTATAATTAACCCTTTTTTCTTGACTATAAGCTTTAGCCACCAAACATGCCTTATATCTCACATTCCCAGATCTGGTCATTCTTATTTTTTCTTAAAAATCCACCTACAAGTCATAACTTTCTTTCCTTGAGGTAAATTTACCAATTCCCAAGTTCGATTCTTATGAAGAGATTCCATCTCTTCACTCATAGTATCAATCCACACATCAACTTCTTTAGTTGCGATTGCTTCTCTATAAGAGGAAGGTTCAAAGAATTCCATCTCTTCAGCCACTTGCAAAGAATATGCTAACATATCTTCAAAACCATATCAAATTGTTCGTCCAACTTGTGTTCGAGGTATATCTAAAGATATTAAATGAGAATCTTCATGGTGATGCTCTTTTTTTAGTCACAACAGGTGCTAACCAAGAGGAGTTATTGGATAGTTCAACAGGTTGTTAGACTTCATTAGAGTTATATAACTCATACTCCATCGGTTCGGGAATACTTTCATTACAAGTATTTGATGTAGATGAATACTTCATACCATGCAACATGCTATCCTCATCAAACACTACATCCTAACTGAGAATCATTTTTCTCTTATAAGAGACCAAACTCTATAATCCTTTACTCAATCTTTGTATCCCATAAAAAAACCTTCTTTGACACAAGCTATAATATTCCTTCACAAACATGATAATAGGAAGGAAAACTAAACACTCATAATACTGTGTAGTTGGATGGTTTTCTATACCACACTTCAAAAGGAGCTTTACAATCAATAGTCGTGGCTAGATATCTGTTTATCAAGTAGCACACTGTGTTCAAAGCATCTGCCCAAAAACACCTAGACAACCTGACATTAGACATCACACACCTCACTATTTCCAACAATGTCATATTCATTCTCTTATATATATATATATATATATATATATATATATATATATATATATATGTGTGTGTGTGTGTATATATATATATATATATATATATATATATATATATATATATCCTATTTTGTTGTGGAGAATGTCTCACTGTTCGGTGTCTGACAATTCCTTCATCTTTACAAAATCGATCAAACTCACTGAACAAAACTCCAATCCATTCTTACACCACAACCCCTTTATCTTCTTTCCAACTTGATTCTCAATAAGAAGCTTCCAATATTTAAACTTCTCAAATTAATCACTCTTATACTTTATGGTAAATACCCATGTCATCCTAGAATAATCTTGAATTATATAAAGAAAATAACGACCACCGCCCAGTGAACAACTTTAGCAAAACTTTCCCTCTTTATCTTTCCAAAGATGCATTGATCATAAAATGATAATTCAACAACCTTATGACCTCCAAGAAGTCCTTTCTTGCTAAGAAATACCATACCTTTTTCACTAACATGGACCAGCCTCATATGTAATGTGTATTATACTATTATATTATACTAGTTATATATTTATAAAAAGGACTCAATCATAAATAGGGACGGTTACACAATTAGGCAAGTGTACATATATGTATATAGAAGTATAGCAATGGTAAGAACAGGATGTCGAACACTTGGGGAGCGTAAACTAGAAAATAATATTAAAAGGGGAGGTGTCTGATTTTAAAGTTTAGAATCTTCTAACATTGGTTTTAAGCAACCAAATAGCGAAAACGTAATTAAACTAAACAATATAGATAATATTACGATTGTAAACAATATATAAAAGGTACCTCCATTTAGATTTGATTCACCTATTGACTATGGTTGATGTCTCTAAAAGTTAAATGGATTAAAATTTCTTATTTACCGATTCCTAAATTGACTAGCATTTGTGATTAGATTATTAATCATTTGATTTATATAGATTCTTAATGGTAGTGGTCAAGTGAACTAATTATCCTAAAAATCAGTGTTCAATTCGTAATATGAAAGACTTGAAGCTAAATTGACGTCAACAATAATGAAAATCAATTATATATACATGAATGATCATCATATATGTTCTAACACATAAAAGTTACCAACTTTTCTATTCAACCCTAGGTTTTGGTCAAACTCTAGTCATACAATCTTAAGGTCATAAAGTTAGTATGATTCAAGCATACTAAGATAGAATGCTCATCAAAGCTAAGTAATACTTAACATTATATAGAAAAGATGATGAATTTAACACATGAGGATTTTTATTAATCAAACATAATGAATAAACAAGTAGATTAAACCCAAAATTATTGAAATGAACACATAGTTTTGAGGTTCATGTACTCTAAATGGAAGTATATGGTTATTATCCCATTATTAAAGGATAAACACAAGTAAAAATTAATTAAACTTGGCTAAACATGATTAAACCAATGCACATCGAATGATTATATGTGTATCGTCTCTTGATCCCTTCAAATCTCCCTCAAATAACAATTTATGGTCTCTAAAAGGGTTCTAATGGATCTCTGGTTTTCAATGTCCGTAAATTACTTATTGTATACTCTAGAGGTTGAAGTAATGTCGTCTTTATAGACTTTCCAAATTACCGACGGCCGCTCCACGGTTTCTAGCACCCTAGACATACTCTCCAAGTAATCCACACTATAGTCATCCATTGTACACTAGTTCATAAATCCGCGGTGATAATTCTACGTTACCGAGTCGCGTTCTTTAAATCTTTCTAACATTTTACTCTTTGTTGATTCATTCCAATAATCTAGCTTTTATTATAACAATTCAACTCCTTTTATCTCGAGAATGTCTTCGCATCTACAAAACAATATTTAAACATAATAAGTATCAAATTTCTTCAATTAAAACCGAAATGTGGATAACAATACTAAGATATCATGTAAAATGTATAGATATAAATAGTGATATCAGTATGCCATAATCTTGTCAAAACTGACTCATTATCTTCAGAATCTTGAACTGATGCTACTGTTCCAACCATTGTGTTTTTGTAACATCCCAAAAATATCAAGGAAAATTTTCATTTTCAAAATCAATCCAGTTCCATAAGTTTCACAAAAACATTGTTTCCAAAAGTGATAAACATGAATCAAAGTATCCCAAAATCATAATCTCATAAAAATCTAGGAATATGTGCACGATCAAGCCTTCACCTTGCCTTTGTCCTCAAAAGTACCTGAAACCATAAAATCAATTGTATGGAAAAGTTTAGTGAGTTCCCCCAAAGTACCACCACACAAACATATAACAACATGAGTATTGGGTTAACAACCATCAGACTGGATTACCCCTGAGCCCACAACACGAGTCTGGATTGCCACCTAGCCCACAGCTCATGTCTAGATTGCTCCCGAGCCTACTAAATAAGTTTGGATTGTCTTTATGGCTCTCAGCTTATGTCTGGATTGCTCCCGAGCCCATATTATAAGTCTGGATTACCTTTCTCGATCACAACTTATGTTTGGGTTACTCCTAGGTTTGTTGGCTTCCGTACATAGTAGTATTACCTTAACCCAACGGTACTATGTCGACATATGGAACATATAAACATATAAACAACAAACAGATAATCATGCAGATCTAACAGATCACTACATCATAACAATTTTCTAAATACCAGGATATATAACCTAGTGGGTCGGCATTGGTGCCTTCGACCCACAAGTACAGTGAGGAAAACTCACCTTAGAGTCTAAAAGATAGCTAAATTAATAGTTGCTCTGAATACTGACTCTACTAGTCACCTATACAATAAACAAGGACCCAAACTCAATCTATTATTCAAATTACCCAGGATGACCTAAAGTCGAACTTAGTCAAAGTCAACGATCAATGGCCAAAAGTCAAAAGTCAAAGTTCCAAGTCAGGCTGAGTATGCGCTACATACTCCATCTCTATGCATGGCGTAGAGAGTACCTTCCCAAAATACAGGGCTTCAACCCAGTTCATGATACGTACTCCTATGGTATGCCCTACGTACTCTGTCATATCCCAATATTCTAATTAAGTGCTTATTCCCTTAAGTCCTTACATCCAATCTCAGATCTAACCCCAAATAACCTCCTAAATCATAAAGTTTTCAACTTTATGACCTTGCATGAATAGAAAGTGGCCAAATCAAAAAATACTAACTTATCACAAGATTCTAAGTCCTATTAATCATGCATGGATGAAAGGAAAGGATCAAGATCACATGTTTATGACTCCACACACTTAAAAACATCTGAAAAGGCTACTCATAAGGTCTGGAGTAGTTCATACTCAAATAGACCAAGATTATAGGACCAAAATGCTCAAAAACTTAAGAACTAACAAAATTCAGTGAAGCATTCATCACGTTTAAAACTTTATTCCTTCTGGAGGTTTCTTGAGAGGTGAAAATCCTAGATCTACAATTCTTGAAGCTTTCCAAGTGCATTCAAATGATCTTCTTCCTTCAAAGATGAACACAAAACACTCAAATAGCTCCAAAACTCTCAAATGAATATTAGGGTTTGCAAGGGGTCGTTTAGGTGGATGGAGGCTGAAGGTGGAAGGGATTTATGAGGGTTAAGGTGTTTAAATAGGGCTCAAAACCTTGAATTTAGGCTTTGCATATCAGCCGAGTACGCCCGACGTACCCCTTGAGTACACCCTGCGTACTTAAAAGTATTTGCGTTACCTTTTAATGCCTTACTCCTAACATACTCCCTAAGTATGCCCGATATAAGGATCATTTTTGCAACAAATTAATATTGTTAGTCAAGAATGGAAATACCTAATTTGGGTGGGTGTTATAATTCTCCCCCACTTGAATCAGACTTCATCCTTGAAGTACGACACTGTGAATAGCTATGGGTGGTGCTCCCGCATCTCCTCCTCAGGTTCCTACGTCCATTCAGAACCCTTCTGATACTACCATTGAACCTTTACCAACGGTACCACCTTGTTGCACAATGCCTTCGCCTTCCTATAAAAAATTGCCACTGGTCTCTCAACATAGTTCAGGTGCTCATCAACCTGAATATTGTCCAAAGGAACCACTGTTGTATCATCCAGCAATCACTTATGCAACTGCGATACGTGGAAAGTTCTATGAATCTAGATAAGCTCATTAGTTAAGTCTAACCGGTAGGCCACCTTTCCTACCCTGGCCACTACCTGAAATGGTCCAATAAATTGGGGACCCTACTTCCCCTTCTTCGTGAAGTGTATGACACCCTTACAGGGTGATACCTTCAGTAGTACCATGTCACCGACCTGTAACTCCAACTCTGATTGACGTCAGTCAGCATAACTCTTCTACCGACTCTGTGCCATCTCCAAGCTCTATCTGATCTGTTGGATAAGCTTCATCATCTGAAGGACAACTTCAGTCTTCCCCATAACTCTGAGACCGACCTCTCCCCAACAAAACGGTGTACGACACTTCCTCCCATAGAGAAGCTCGAAAGGCAGCACACAAATACTAGCATGATAGTTGTTATTGTATGAAAAATCCGCTAGGTGAGGGTAGGAGTCCCTACTCCCACCGAAATCTATGACACAAGCTCTCAACATATCCTAGAGTTCTAAATGGCATGCTCACTCTGGTTGTCTATCTGCAGATGATAGGCGGTGCTAAAGAGGAATCTCGTACCTAGTTCCTTGTGGAACCTCTGCTAAAATCGTGAAGTGAATATAGAACATCTCGATCAGATACAATGGAGACTTGAACAACATGTCGAGGGACAATCTCGCGCACATACACATCGGCAAATTTCTCGACCGAGGAACTCTCCCGAATAGCCAAGAAGTGGGCACTCTTGGTCAGACGATCTACAATGAACCATATCACATCAAATCTCTTAGCCGTCCTGGGTAATTTGGTGATAAAATCCATGGTGATTTATTCCCATTTCCACATGGGAACCTCCAAAGGCTGTAGCTTGTTGTGCGGCCTATGGTACTCAGCCTTGACCATCCGACATGTCAAGAACCTCTCCAAATACGATGCTATCTCTTTCTTCTCGCACAACTACCAATAACTAAGTCTCAAATCCTGATACATTTTTTTGGCTCCAGGGTGTATCGAAAATCTGGACTTATGTGCCTCCTCCATCACGGTCTGCCTGACCATACTAAAATCTGGAACCCAAACCAGACCACACTAAGTCAATAATTTGTGGTTATCAGTGCCAAACCTACTGATCCGACCTTTGATTCTCTCTTTCTTCTAATGCTCCCTCTTGATCCCCTCGTTCTGAGCCTCCCTGATCAATTCCAAAAGCGGAAAATCGATATAAATTGTCATACATAAACCCCCAACAGAAGTACTAGCCGTCTTGTGACTCAAAGGATCAACGACCACATTTGCTTTCCCAGGGCGATACAGAATCTTGCAATCATAATACCAACCCTAGACATAAGGATATCAGCTATAGAGCCACTAGTGACAATCCTAAGTCAACACTAATATCATTATTACCTCAATACCTCTTTAACATGTTCTGACTAGGGAAAGTGTTCTGATATGAAGGAGGATGAGAATAGGAGCATCGAGTCAGGAGGCAGATGAGTCACCACAAGTAGTCACTTAGATAATATTGATGAGCAATCCCGATATGACTCACGAAGAGACACGTAAGTTCAACGCATTGCTACTAATACATGAGACTTCTATTTTACACTATGACTTAGTTCTCGATTGTTTCCATCTTGAGCTTAAAACATAACCTAGAATATCTCGTTGACATAAAACCTTCTCTTTAGGTTGTTCTTTCCCTACCATCTTTACTTTGCATATCTTAATTTAAGCATAAACCATCCCCCTTATAACAAAAATTTACAAGTAAATTTACAAGTCTTAGTTCGAGGCCCTTAGATGAACTACTTATCTTCTCAAGTATACCATCATCTTACACTTTCAAAATTACTAACATGTTTCATAACCAACCTTCAACCTTAAATTTTCATGACCTATTAAACATTGCACTACTTCGTTGTACGAATCTTTCCTATAATTTCTAATCCTCTTTCGACCCTTATCATTTTTATACATTTGTTTGAGTCCTTATTAGCATTACTGACATTCTTATCATTATCAAGGATTACATCCCCTTACGCCATACGCCGCACGCTAAACGTCAAACCTATAACTTAACCTTTGACCTTTATCAAAGGTGTCGAGCTGCATCTATACAATAAAACATTTTACAAATAATTTTTCATGTCCTCCATTTTGGGGAAAGGTCACTGGTACTCGCCTTAGTATTAGGTACGACTAGATACACTAATCCACTTATTCCTTACTTCTTAATCTTCCATCAAAAACTTATTTCACTTCACCGGTTTTATTTATCACCAATACAACATTTTATAACTATTACCTATAGTTTACTAGATCTTTCGTAACCATGTACTCCATATTTCTCGCTAAAAACAACCAACTTTACTTTTTCTAACTTACTTTAACTTAGCACTTTTTTTCAAAGCTTAAATTACCCTAAGATGATTTTAACCTTTCCATTTCAATTTCGTTTCAAATCCATTTCAATAGCCAGATGTGTTTTCTAAGGGCATATAAACCATTTTAAACCTTGTTACCATTTTGTCACATTTTCAAAAACTTAAAAACATTTTATTTTATAAAAGTGTTTAAACATTATGCTATAAAACCCAAACATATGACATCGATGATCATGTTATGTGTAAAAGCTTCATTGGGCCTTCCAAACCACTTTTGTTTTGACTCTTATAACCACTTTCTCATATTTGCATTGTACTTTGCTTAAATGTGTTTTTGAAAAATCCAACATGATATATTTACAACTTTCTTTTCCAAACATGTGTATAATACAAAGACATCACTAATGCTCACATTTCAAAACATACCTCATTTTTTTATTTTGTCTCAGTTTAGTTTTATAATCTATAAACTTTCTAGGAATTTAAAGCATTGAAAAACATAGTGTTCACTTTTAAATTTCCAGTGATGCACTCTCAACACTATATAATTATTATTCTAAATATATTGTGAGTTTAATTTATCCGTTTTGCAATTGTTGGAAGAAACTTTTATGATATCTCATCTTACCGTGTCATTTCGAAATGTATTTGATTATTCCTTTTATCTCTTTTAATAAACTAGCTTTGATTTTAAACTCATAATTTACTTGTAACGTTATGATTTAGTCCCAAATAATCAAAATCAAATATTTTCTTTATTATGGTCATAAGAATTCCAATTCGTGTTTCAGGGTAAGACTATCAAACTAACTAACACCAAATTGGATTGATTCCTTAGTATTTTTAATTCATTACATGTAATACATTATATATTTTAAGTCAATTTCCACATAGAACAAAGATATCCCAACTAATTTCTTCGTAAACCATTGTTAGACTCTAGCATAAAAGTTAGAGCTCCCAATTCATCAATTACCAGTTTTAGTCGTCCTTACTTTTTCATAAATGGAACTCAACTTATTGGATAAATCATGAGCACTTAGCAAGTCTTAACAAACACTTTACAACTTCCACATGTCTATTTAATTATCAATAAACATCAGATTTTAAGTTCGAAATATCTCAACCTAGTTTTAAAATGTACCTACAAATATTGTCTTTAAAATTTTTTCAATAGCTATTATTGCTGCTGCTACCTTCCTTTTCTTTCCCCCGCACTTGATTTCTTGATCTCTATCTAGTTGGAGATCTTACACACCCATAAAAATAACATAATACATGTTCTAACTTTGCTTTTTTCTATTTTTATTCCCTTGGTACCATATTCGTACACATACAGACTAGAGGTCTACCATTTCGTTCTGAGGGATTAATATATATATATATATATATATATATATATATATATATATATATATATATATATATATAGAAATAAAGAAGGAATGAAAATAAGTATTACTCGTTTGTGGTTGATTTCATAACAAAATATATATTATAAGAGGTGTAATTGAATATATCAAAGTTGACCAGGTCAAAATTATGCATCATGAATATATATATATATATATATATATATATATATATATATATTCATGATGCATAATTTTGACCTGGTCAACTTTGATATATTCAATTACACCTCTTATAATATATATTTTGTTATGAAATCAACCACAAACGAGTAATACTTATTTTCATTCCTTCTTTCTTTTTAAATTTATAAATTTGATTAACTATGCATTTTGTTGTATTTTCCTTATATTTGATACATAATATAAACACCCATGTGTTTATCATCTTTCTAAATCCGGGAAATATATGTGAATAGTTATATTTTCTTATGTTTCTTCTTTTCATTATAAACATATAAATGTTTAAATGTTACGATTATATATCCTCCAAAAGAATGTTGTTCTAGAATCACTAAATTAAGAGTGCACCTATTCTCAATGATCGATATTTTTACACCTTTCTTAAAGTAGCATTCCACTTTGCAATTCCAATGAGTTCCTAACTCCTAAACTTGTTTTCATAAATATTCCGGCTCCTTGTAAATTTGTATTGGCTTGACTTAAACAATTGGATAATTTTTCAAATTAGCAATCTAAATATTTATGTATAAGTTCCCTCATTGATGACTTAAGCCTTTAACCATAATAAGTTTCTTTAATATTTTACTACTTCATTTGGTCACCACACATGTATCTTCATTCTCTTGAAATTATTACACATTTTGATAACAGTGAAATTACTTATCATTTGTAAACACTCATAATATTCCCTAGATAATGCGATTTAGTTTATTATAACTTTCATTGTCTCCATTAGAAACAATGACTCTCTAAATATATTATTCGAATATGGTTCTATTGTAGTGAGAGTACCCGTAAGAGTAATTATAGCTTCGAAGATCCTCGATCATTTCGTATTTATTTTGTAGACAACACTTGAATAGTCTTTACATTTGAGATGTACCAAACTTCGTTGCCTACCTTTAGTACGTATTTTTAGAAACTTACCCTTGATTGTTTCTCTTTCATTCGTGATCCCTCTTCCCATTTCTGAATATATCTTTTCTAGACATAGAAGCCAACCTAGAAATGAACAATTTGTCCTTGATCTCTTCTTAATTAGGTGGCAAATTTAGACTTAGTGCTGATTTAAAATGTGACTTAAGGATTAATGCAGACTTAGCACTCAATGCAGTTGGTGTTTCAACAGAACCTATAACGCTCCCTTAATTCATCAAATCTCTAACTAGATAATCTTTTTCAACTAGGCCGCCATGGTTAGATCATGATTTCCATGATCCAATTTTTCCAACAATCTAGACCGTAAAACTTGAAGCAGGGAAACGCTAACTTGATTATAGCTGAAGGGTTGGACTCTCCCTTGAGGAATTAATCCAATACTATCAAAAGGTTTTTCAAGTCACCATCTCTCCAACTATATACTTGTATCCGACTAAGTTCTAATTGAATACGACACCAGTTGAATTTCGGGACAAAATTCTTTCAACGGGGGGGGGGGGGGGGGGGGGAGACCGTGACAACCGTCAAAATTCGAGTATGTTCTAGACTTGAATAAAATTAGTTGCATGTGTAGGCATGACACATTCTAGACTTAATAACTAGAAGCTAAGTTATAACCAACTAGAAACTTGGAAACAATTGGGGATGAGGGATAATGTACTTAGATTTCACATTGACACATAAATTCTACAACTATTTTAACTATAACAACTATCAAATTCGGATCATTCCTTGACTCAAGCATCTTTGTACATTCATATAGACACATCATGCACTTGACCTAGTAGCAGAAATTAGTTCAAAGTCTCGTAGGAACTTAAGTCAAACATGAAAACTAGGACTAGTATGCTTGATTCTTCCATTTCACTTGGATCACAAAACCACCACATATAATGCCAATAATCTGACAAAAGCGAATTACAAACATTATCTCTAACTAGAAAAGAGTTATGAAACTATAAAATAATTTGAAGTCTCAAAAAATTAATTGATTTTGACACCCAAAGATAAACAACATTCCAAAACCCAAAAAGCCCTAAAAAGCTAAATTTTTATAACTCTAACATCAAAAATTCTACAAAAACTTTTATGAACCTCATAATATTATCATAGAATAATTAAAATTTGAAAAATATAATCAAAGAAGAAAAATTTAGGTCATTAACATTTAACCTTATTTTATAAGTCAAACCTCCTAGGATTATGAACCAAATTTTATTTAAAGTGCATATTTTATACAACTTGGGAAATTTGATAAAAATCTAAGAATGGAATTTATAAAATAATGGAAGAGAGAGGAAACCCCTCTCATCCTCCATAATTTCGGCCTCATACCCCAAGACCACTCTTCCCCATACACTTAATCATTTTACCCTCTTAAACACTTCACATCTCCCTCTTTCTATTCCTCCTTCACCGTCTCACACACCACCACTTCCACAACTCCCTTTCCTCCCATCCTCTCTCTGTCTCATGAAATTTTCCAACAAATAACACTCAAAATACTCGAAAATCTCACTATCTAGTGGTGTTAATCAAGGTAAAACCAAGTTTCCTTCTCCTTCCTTTCAAATTTTCAAGATTTTTCTTGCATTTTCTTCTCCTTCTACACCTTTCTTTGAGATTTTTCATGTACATGTTCATGCACTTCAAGTTTGATGATGATGGTGGTAGAATTTCACCCAAAAACACTATGGATGTTGCTTGATGGTGAAATCCAATGACCAAAACCTATGTCAAACCCGAAAACTTGAGTTTTTACAAGTTTTAAAGATCAAAAACCATCTGCATCCAGATTTTCTTCTTAAAAACATAATTTTGAACAAACAAATCCATGCATGTTCTTTAAACTAAAATGCATGTGATGAACTCAAGCTTAAAAGCTTAATGTTCAAAGTTTATTGCTAAAAAGCTTTTGTAAATGTTAATAAAGGATTTATTCACAAACAAATATCTAAAAATCCTTTTCTATCTAAACACCATTTTTCCCATAAACCCAATGATATAATAAGACGATCTGGAAATTTCTAGATATTAATTCATTTTGCTTAACTTATTGTACTTTGTACAAGAAAATGAGGCCATAAATCACATATAATACTTCCTGAAGCCAATAAATTCTAGAAAAAATCTGAGATGAACTACAAATTAAATAAACACATGTTCTAGAGTTTGAGCAATTTACTCTACTGTTTTATATTATTTTCAAATTTATTTTGGTTAAACTCAAATAAATGACAAAAACATGTTTTGAGTTGTAAAAACCACACCTATTATTTTTCGCAACCTCTTTGCTTCATATGACAATTACATAAATTTTGTGAAGATCTTTATTTATCCACGATTTAATGAATGTTTAAAGGATTAAATTGAGAAAAATAGCTACATTTATCCAAAATTTAAAATTTTTTACCAGGACATCGTTTATTATAGTAGGATCAGAAATAAAAAGTTTAGTTATTTTGCTTTACTATTTACTAATTGTCACAAATTAATTGCCTATTTAAGGGAATAAATGAGAGAAAAATAGCCAAACCATTCTAGAAATCATGCAAACTAACCAGGACATTCTTGATTATAGTTTTACCAAAAATAAAACATTGTATTATTTTTCTTCATTTTTTTCTATTTATTTCGAATTTCTTGGCATTAAACACACCTAAAATCATTAAAAATGGTTTTATTGTTTAAAATTTTAATCTAACATTTTTCTTATCTTATAAATACTGTACCGGTTAGCCAAAAAGTTTTAAGATTTATCTTAACTATTTATTATTTATTTCGATTTTCTCTAGATTAAACACACGAAAATCATAAAATCAGACTCTACTGTTTAAAAACAACTTTTGACATTTTTCCCAACTTATATACATTATATAACGATTGTACAAAATATTGGGAATTTTTGTTAACTTTTTAATATTTTTCAATGAATTTGTGTTGATTCAAGTGGTTAATTATAGGAAAAATAGCTAGACTTATCTAAAACTAATGAAAAACAGAAATAAAAAATTTGGTGATTTTTACATACTGTTTACTATTTAATTAGAGTTTCTTGGTGTAAAACACACTTAAATTATAAAAATTGGATTTATTGATAAAAAATGGCATTTAATATATTTCCCAGTTTAGGGACACGGTGAAACAGTTAAAAAAAATTCTAAGATTTTTTTATGATCAATTACTATTTTTCCATGATTTTATGATTATTCAAGGAATTAAAATAGCGAAAAATACTTTGGCATAAAAAAATTTATGAAAATTTATCTGGATGTCTTTTATTACAATTATAACTGGAATATAAAGTTTGAAAATTTTAGAACTAGTTGGATTTAGTTTTTGAATATTTAATCTTTGAAACACCTCCTAAAATGTTAAATTTTAACATTTCAAAAATGAGAATTTTCCACTTAAATTTGCTATGTAACAAATTGATTCATCGAAATCTAAATCTTACATAAAAATGTTTGTAGCTTAACAATACCCAAATTTTGACATAATATTGGCATAATTCTATTGTAGAAGTTAAGTATGCTAGTATTAAAATTAAACTAGAGACTCACTAGTGTGTAACATCATTGTAGGACATCGGTAGTAGGTCGTGTGGAACTTAGTTCTAGGCATCGTTAGGGAGGAAAAGCATGTCCATATTTATTTATGTTCGTTGTACTTAATTTATCTTGTATCAAACTGATTGATAAATTTTTCATGTATGTGTATGCAAATGTGAAACATGAGGCCTTATCTTATGAAGTCCCTTTAACTTCACACAACTCATTAACTCTTTTGAGCCAACAGTCATTATGGATAGCGCTATTAGGAATTTGACAACTTCTCACTCACCCGTTTCGTGGAGTGCATATTACCATGTCCATCTATGTAACGATACCATAGATCTTGATAGGGCATTTTTCATTCGTTAGGTTTGGGTTGTGAACTCATGTTTTGATTATTATGCACATATGAACTTATTTATTAATTTTAACAATGAACTCCATTACATCATTTTAGCAACAAACTTTATTACTCATGTTAGCAACGAACTTTTGGTTTATGGAAACTTTGGTCAATATATATTTGGACTTTCATGATTTTAAAATGATGTTATGTTATAAACCGTGAACTTACCAACTATTTTCATAATTGACCCTCATTTTACATGCTTTTTCAGGAACCATTTAATAAGTGGCACCTAGAGACACATCACTTGTAGAAGCATTATGCATGTGTTGTTTTACAAATGTATTATGATTTTTTAAAATTGTTCAAAATTGATTGTAAATTGTAATGCTTTTTAATACTATGGTTGATGTTCTCTTTTAACTTTTGCAATGATACTCGTTGTCCTACCTCATGTTTCCGCTTTAGCGGGATGTGACAAGCGCAGGTAAAGTTATGGTGGACTAAGGTCCAATGGACTTTCTCAAGGAGGTAACGAAAGAGGTAGATTTTGATTTTTGATCATGATCTTGGTGGCTGATTTGTGGTGGCCGGAAGGAGGGACGATGGTGAGGATCTGATATGAGATGGGTTTTGAAAATGTGGTGTTGAAGAATATGATGGTGGTGGCTTGTGTCTTTGGGTATTAATACACGAGGGGGAGAGAGAGAGAGAGAGAGAGAGAGAGAGAGAGAGAGAGAGAGAGAGAGAGAGAGAGAGAGAGAGAGAGAGAGAGAGAAGAGAGAGAGAGAGAGAGAGAGAGAGAGAGAGAGAAAGGTGGACCCAATAATTTTAATTAATAAAACTTTAAATTAAATAGACAAAACATAAAAAATGTATCAGAATAACATTATAGTCTTTTTAGTTTTCCGAGGAACCAAAATTACAAGAAAACATGGTCAAAAGGCCTATCAATCCAAAAATGTTAGGATATGGACCAAAACTCAAAAAAAAAAATGCATACCTCATAGACCATTTTTGCACTTTTGTCTATTATATATAATAATGGAAAATTTCATTAATATCCTTATAAAATATAAATATTACTTCAATATCCTTATAAACGTTAATATTACGTATATATCCTTCTAAAACTATAAAAATACATTAGTATCCAAAATCATATTTTAATTAAGATTATATCAAATTTTTATTAAATTTTTCTTTACTATTTAAAATTATATATTAGTTTACCAATTTACCCTTTACCGTCTCCCTCACCGTATTCTCCCCTTATAGCCCTACAAGTGAGGGTGTGGTTCTGTTTTTTTGTAATTTATAAAAGTGAAAGCACTCACCGGTATTCCCCAGATTTTTGTAGTTGGTATCTATTACTTTTTTACTCATTTGTTCAACTATCTCTTGTAACCGATTTCACCTTTTGTTTGTATCTAGAGGGGAAACTGGTTGCTGCTATTGAATTCACTAAGAACCTAAGCACTATATCGTTAATGAATGATGATGTCATTAAATAAATGGGTTCTAAGGGATCTCGTTGTGTTGATGACATCTCTCTTGAAACACCATTGATAGTTGAGTTGGAGAATGTGGGAAAAGTACTAACGATGTTCCTGTTCTGGAGTTAGTTGTAACAAAGGAGAAGGAATCTGAGTCGTTTAAAAACAAGGGGGAAAAAAATCTGAAAATCAAGCTTTCTGTGATGAGTTCAATATTATGTTTCTGTTTTGGACTCTTTGATTAGAGAGGAGAAATCGTCAGAATCTGTTATAAATATTGGAGAGAAATATGGATCTGAATCTGGTGATCCGGTCCTTCTGCAAGTGCTTCTGATTGACCCCGTCTTGAAAAACACCAACATGATGACATACATGTTGTGATTAAAAGTTGTGAACTGATTAGCGTCAAAGAAGATGATATCCAATATTGAAGGCGCTTTAATCGAATTAAGAGATAGGATGCCTAAACTGCTACATGATTTAATTTGGGATTTAATTAGGAAAGGGTAAATTGGTAAACTAATATATATATATATATATATATATATATATATATATATATATATATATATATATATATATATATATATTAACTTTTTTTTTTTTGTATAAATGACAATTAAAACAATAAGGGCATAATGATCATTTATAAAAACTTATTATCTAACCTAGATCTAATACTTTCATTTTACTCATATTTTCTAAACACAAAAAGCATCTCATAGTTTTAGAACCTCTCAAACTCTCTCAACGTCTCCCACCAAAACTTGAAAAACACACAACTATTTCCACCGGTTGCCACCAACCACCACCCCCATACATCCGCCGCCTCATACCGTCGGAGAACTGTCGCCTCCTCCTACCATCGGCCGCCTCCGACCACCATTGGTAACCAGCCTCACAATCACCTCCTCTCATGTCAGATCTGGTTTAAATATGTTTAGATCTCGTCCAGATCTAGTCCACCAACAACCTCCGGTGCATCGATTTGTTACTACACCATCCGATCTGTTATCTCGTCGGAATCTAAGTCGGCACCGACATCGCCATCTAGATCTGTTATTTCTACACCACATGCACCAGATCCACTGATTACGTCTTCCTCTTTCATCTCGAGATCTGTCATTTATGTCGGTAATTGCACCACCGATGATGACAACAACACCACGGACGATAGGTGAGGCCAGATTCACTATTCCAACGAGCGGCTATGTCATATCAAAAATTAGGTGCTGCAGGAGAGGGAGGGTTTCATGTTTGACTTACCGGTGATTTTGTTTTTTAAAAAAACAAATGAACTGTAGAAAACTTGATTAAGGTATTTTTCTTTTTACGACTGGTCTCCTCTCTTTACCAAGCAAACTCTTCCTTCCATGGTACTCTTTACTTATCTGAATCTTAGTTTTTTTTACTCCCTCCGTCCCAATATTATTGTCCACAGACAAAAAACACACATATTAAGAAAAACATTAATTACCACTAACTTTATTTAATAAAATGACAGTTTTGTCCTTACTTTGCATTTAATGTTCCATTAAATGCTTAGTTGGTTAAGTAATAATGATGGGGTATTTTGGTAAGAATGATATTTATTTTTAGAAGTGGACTATTATTTTGGGACAAACCAAAAAGGAAAGATGGACTATAATTTTGGGACGGGGGGAGTATTATCTAGTTAAGGTAGTCAAAATGTTTTGATTTTGCTCAATTATGGTTATTTGGAACTTGAAATAACATACTTAGTGTATCTCAACAGCGACTGATTTGGAAATTATTCACTCGTTTGGCTTAATAATAACATACTTGTTTTTTAAGAAAACAAGTGAAGCTACAGGGAATTAATATGCTATTATTTTAATGATTATTAGGTTGATACAGATGCTATTATATCATCAATTTGGGTATTTTCATTATCAATCAGGTGTCTTTTGTTACTATTGTATCCGCCCAACTCCTAATAATAGTCATTTGACAAACACATACTGTTCACCTCATTTTGTTTGAAGACAGTTGGGTTGGCTATGAGTGGAGTGGATAAAAAGAAAGCCAAGAAGTGTATATACTTATAGTGGAATAGTATGATCATAGATATTCAACCACTTTCCTATGTTTTCGAAAGTAATAGAGATAATCGTTTGTTGTTCATTTTATTTCTGTAGTGTTACTATTCACTAGCTAAATAGATTCATATGCTTTTTTTACTACAATCTATGCCCTAGTCTAGCACATGTTAAAGTATTATTAATTAATTTTGTTATATGACATGCATCTCATGATATTTACTTTTTTTCTTATTTTTTTAGTTATATTTTAGTTTTATGATTTGCCTATCATTATAGATTTAATTATTTTAAAATCTTAAAATTTTGAACTATTAATTATACATGTTTTGAGTTTGATTTTTTAAGAACATGTCATTATATTATAATATAAGCTATTTTATTCTAAAAGTCTTTCTCCGTTTTTGATCTCCATGCTAAAAAAGTAGTTTTCTTTTAATCGTTTTTTTTCTTTTGTTAATGTGTGAATTTAATGTTTTAAAATTGTATTTTTTGTTTGTTTTTCTTAATCTTAGTTTTTAATTCTATTAAGTTGTGAATACAAGTTTGTTATATTATTTGTTATAATATTTGCATAAAAATGATATTCAAAGTTTATGTTTTATGGTTGTTATGTTTTGAATTGAATTTAAAATGTATGCTATTATATGTTAGGTTTTTCTCAAATAATTTGAATTTATGTTTTTTTATATAAGTTGTGACTTGTGATGTTTTCCAATTATTGTTTAGTTTTGTTAATGTTCGTTTTAATTATGAATGAGTGAATTAATATGTTTTTAAGTTGTGAATATTATAAATTAGAGCCCTAAATTGTTTTAATAAATTGGGAATGAGAATCCTTAAATACTTTGTTAAACTGTGAATTTGTGTGGTGACACAAGGTATTTAATCATATGTTTCAACAAAATCAAGTATGTTTTTAAGTTGTAAATACCGTTAATGAGAGTATATTGCTTTATTAAACTGTGAATTAAAATATTGAAATGTATTAATTTGTG
This sequence comes from Lactuca virosa, assembly GCF_052849685.1. Taxonomy (NCBI): domain Eukaryota; kingdom Viridiplantae; phylum Streptophyta; class Magnoliopsida; order Asterales; family Asteraceae; genus Lactuca; species Lactuca virosa. The sequence goes on from NC_136426.1 coordinate 176,931,982, forward strand.
TGGTGCACACAAGATATTTGATGAAATGTTAAAAGAAAATCAAGTATGTTTTTAAGTTGTAAATACTGTTAATGAGAGTCTATACTGTAAATTTTGTGTATTAAGTTGTGAATTTATTGTAATAAGTTGTGAACTTTGTGTATTAAGCTATAGTTTTGTGTTTTATACTTTGAATTAACTGCATTAAGTTATGAATTTTATGTTTAAACTATGAATTGACTATATTAAGCTGTGAATTTTGTGTATTAAATTTTGATTTTTGTGTTTCAAACAGTAAATTGACTGCATTAAGCTGTGAATTTTCTGTTTAAACTGTGAATTGACTGTATTAAGTTGTGAGGTTTTAATAAATTTTGTGTTAACGGTTATTTATAAGAAAATATAAGCTTTAAACAATGAATTCATGAGTTTTATAAGGTTTAAGTTGTGATTTAGTTATGAACAAGTCTATTAAGCTGAGAATATGGTTACGAATGTATAATTTTTATACATTAAATTGTAAATTTTATACTAAGTTGTGAAATTTATGTATTAAATTGTGAATTGATTGTATTAAGTTGTGAATTGATTATATTAAGTTCTTACTTACTGTATTAAGTTGTGAATTTTGTATATTAAACTACACATTTATTATATTAAGTTGTAAATTTGATGTATTAAACTGTGAATTGACTGTATTAAGCTGTGAATTGATTGTATTGAGCTATAAATTAATTGTATTAAGCTGTGATCTTTTGTGAACTTAATATGAGATAAATGAAACATTATACACATATATGATTTTCTCTAATTTTGAATAAAATATGTAAATTTTAAACTGTGGCTGCCGTGTAAGTTAAACATTGAAATATTAAAGTAAGTTGTGAATTAGTGGCTGAAATGATGAATTGAATTGTGAATTCTAATTTTTTTTTTTATCCAAATCTGATTTTTGAGGGAATGATGTTGGCGGTGTTGGCACCGATGGATGATGATCGAGAGGGTTGATGGCAGCTTATGGTACTTAGCGATGTCGATGCTAGTGGTGGGGTTAAAGTAGGGATATGTTCTATTTCAGGTACTTCGGATGATCGTGGGAAGGCGAAGGCTTGATCGTGCATATCCTCGCATTTTATGTTATGATTTCTAGGATTTCTCGGATGTTAAACTATTTTGAAAACAGTTTATAGTAAATGATGGTTTTGGATATTTGAAAAAGTTTAAATTTTTTTGTGAATTTTTACGGATATTACAAAACAAGCTCTTATCACCTTCTTCAAATCTTGCATACGACACCCCATGTGTAGGATTATGCATCTCTTCGTCATCCGATCCAAATGACTAGATTTAATACGCTCCATCATTTCCATCTCCTCCTTTAGCCATAAGAAATAGATTTTCATTTGGGTACGAACTTCATCTAATATTTTTGCATAATACACCTCATCTTTCATCTTCTCCTTCTTCTCTTCCATATTCCTCAACATGCAATCTTTGGCCAAATGATTATGACCATAATAGTAGTTAGAGTCGTATCCATAATCTCCTTTAAGCTTAAACTCCGACTTTTTCTCTTCTTTTTTCTCCTCCACTTTCTCTTTCTCACTTTGACTTCCTTCAATATTCGAAAGTTGATTCTTTTCAAATTTTTCTTCAAACTTCCACTGATTGGTTTCTTGAAAAACTTTTTCACTCTGTTATTAGAGTAAAAAGGAACAACTTCGTCGTTAAAATTGATAAAAAAAATCCTTCTTCTTCTTCTTCTTCTTTTTCTTCTTTTTCTTCATCCTCAGACTCTTCTTCCTTCACATTTGCTTTTGACACTAATGTTATTGGACCACCATAGTTTAGCTTGTTCTCCTCAGCCATCTCTAACACTTTTGTTTCATGTGCTTTGAGAATATTTTACAAATTTGATAATGAAAGAGTATCAAAATTCTCCTGTGTCTTGATCATTAATCAAATGTTTCTCCATTCCTTTCTAAGTACATACACGAAAGTAAGTTTGAATTCAAGATAAGTACTTTGTACCCTATATCGATTGCACCTGAAGATCAGATCAATCATCGTATCGTAGTAAGCCTCAATGTCTTCGTTCGCTTTCTGCTTCATGTCAGCAAGCTCAGACAAACATTTCTTCACTTAAATCTTCCTTGTTCTTTCATTTCCCTAATACTTCTCTTTCAAATTATCCCAAATTGCTTTAGCACTTGTACACCCACGAACATAGTTATAGACAACCAGAGGAAGAGCACCTCTCATTTCACGAAGAGATTTACCATCACAAGCCTTCTTTATGTTTGCTCGTGCAACCATGTATGCAGCAGTTCCAGTAGTACCATAGATTTTCATCAATGCCATTAAGATAGTCCCCCATCCGATCAACCCATTGATCATAATACTCGAGACTCAGCATCGAAATCTTCGTTGCAGATCCAAAAAGATTTGCATAGTTCATCATAGTTTTCACAGTGAGATTTTTCATCTAATTTGATTTGATGAAAAGAGGAATTTCCAAAAGAAAATGAGACGATTATCAAATTGATTGACAGAAACAATAGCAGAATCAATTAATCACTTACTAATTAAGTAAAGAATTACGTTTTCAAATTGCAGAATAATGAATCAGAATGAACAATTTAAAAAGATGAAAAGCGTAGATTCTTCAATCAAATAAGTGACTCCCGGTCTGATACCAATTGAAAAGTGTTAGAAACAATGTTTGAATCAATCGATTATATGAAAGCGATAAAGAACACAAAGATGTAAATATAATTTGTTTAGCTCAGTTTTAGTCTGGAAAGAGTACATAGGTTTTTTAGTACAACACTATTAAGAAGTGGTCGTTTCGTTACTCTAGACCTAAGCACTTACCCTATTTATAGGGTACATCAGACTTACAAAAAAATACAAGGACTTATCGTTACATATTGAAACCTTTAGTTGCCTTGTAAATAGCTTAGATAACGAAAATGCTTAACTTTCGTTATCTACAGACACAAATCCTAAAGATATACCTTTCGACTCTTACTACAACTTTCGACTCTACTATATATATATATATATATATATATATATATATATATATATATACGTTTCATTGAGAGTCAAGATAAATAAAGATCTTGAGATTCAACCTCAGCCACATCATTCACATATGTTGCTCTAACCCTCCGGCTTACCGGCGATGCGAGTTAGTTATAATCATAAATGATTATGTAACGTTGCCCATTCCTTTCACCCCCGTCACCTTCTCCACCACAACAACCGTCACCGCCACCGCCACCACCACTACCACAACCTCCACCACTTATCGACCCTACCACAGCCACCTTCGTCACTTAGACCACCGCCACCTCTTCTGCCACCAACCATTATAATCATTTATGATTACTAAATCTGTGAATATATATATATATATATATATATATATATATATATATATGATTAGATATATACGTATGGACATGTAATAAATTAGGATGGGGTATACCCCGCTGCTACCGATACGCTGAAGTGTTAGAGCAGCAAATGAGAAATATGTTGCTGAGGTTGAATTTGAAGATTTTATTTTTTGGATATCAAGTGTAAAGGTTCAAATGAGAACCATTAAAAGTTGAGAACTCTAAGAACCACTTTTTAGTCTTATTATTAAGACTAATTTTATGTATCAGATACCAAACATTCAAACACTCAAACTTTTTCACAATCTTTCATCAAAATTGAAGAACACTCCAACCTTACACCAACTACCACCACCACACTACTGGCGTACCGCCGACATGTCGTCATCGCACCACCGTCGCCGCCGCCTCCTACCTCTGGCGAACTATTCCGATCACACGCCGCCGCCTCCTACCTCGCCATGTCCGCCCACCACCGGCTCGTCAGAACCATGTCGGCACCGACACCGCCATCTAGATCTGTAATTTTTACTCTACATGCACCAGATCCACTGATAATGTCGTCCTCCTACATCTCGACATCTAGAAATTATGTTGGTAACCGCTACCAACAACGACATACGAGGCTAGATCTAAGACTCCGGCGAGCGGTGACGGCAAATTCACAAGCTCCGGCGAGCGATGTGTCCAGATCTACCATCTCCGGCGAGCATCGCCGTCTGGTGGCTTGCTACCGGAATAGACTTTCCTCCTTTATTCACCGGTCGTTCGTGACTAACCGATCGCTGAAGAAGATGTAACTTCAGAGCTTCTTTGTTGCAAGAGCGGGATGATTTTCAGTTTTGCTTACCAGTGTTTTCTTTTAACAAGATAGCAAAGGAACGACTTCAATTTTTGGAGAAACGTAAAGGTAATATCCTATTGTGTAATAATGTCAGCTTTACTGTGCATCTCTAAAGAGCTTCATATATATTTTTTCTTTCTATTTCTATAGCTAGGCCTAGTACGTAGTACCTATCATATGAAAGTCTTGTTCATACTTTCTGATTATATAAATTTGATATGCGATTTTCCTGTGCATTTGCTTTGGCTTTTTATTTACTTTTTAAATTTTAGTTATATATAAGTTTTATGAATTTCTTATTTCATAAAAAATGTAGTTAAATCTTAAAATTTTGAATTAGTAGTTTTGAGTTTTGTTATTTAAGATTATATAACTATATTATAAAGTAAGCCCCTCTATTCTAAAAGTTTTACTTTGGTTTTGATATTATTTATTAAAAAAAAGTTTTCTTTTTATCGTTTTTTCTTTTGTTAAGATGAATTTATTGTTTAAATATCTTATTTTTTGTTTGTTATTGTTAATCTCAGTTTTAACTTTGAAGTGCTATTAAATTGTGAATCCATGTTTCTTTTTCTAATTTGTTATACTATTTGCATAAAAATATTATTCAAAGTTTATGTTTTATGGTTGTTATTCTGTGAATTTAATTTAGAATGTGTGTTATTATTTTAGTTTCTTCTAAAAAAATGTGATTTTTTTAAGTTGTTAATTTAGTTATGAATGCGTAGTTGTTTGTTTATTAAACTGTGATTTATTGTATTAAGTTGTGATATTTGTGTTTTAAGTAGTTACATTTGTGTTTTATTGTAGTTCCACCTTAGATACGCTCCAACACCTTCACCTCCTCCATCTCTTTCTCTCTAACCTCTAATGAAACACATAAGGTATGTCAATTTTTTATTTTTATTTTTTTTTCTTCTGTTAAGTTGTGAATTTAATATTTTTGTTAATCATAGTTTGTTATGTTGTTAATTTGTGGATCCATGCTTTTTTTCTTATTTGTTATAACATATGCATCAAATTTTTATTCATAGTTTATGTTTGATGGTTGTTATACTGTGAATAAAAAATAGAATATGTGTTATTATGTTAATGTTTTCTCAAATAATATGAATTTTTTTAAGATGTGAATTATGATTTTTAATGTTTCAACTATTGTTTAGTTATATTAAAGTTATTTTTAACTATGAATGAGTGAATTGATATGGTTTTAAGTAGTGAATACTATGAAAGAGAGTCCTAAACTGTTTTTTTAAACTATGAATGAGAGTCCTAAAATGTTCTATTAAACTGTGAATTTGTTTGGTGCACACAAGATATTTGATGAAATGCTTCAGCAAAATCGATTATGTTTGAAGTTGTAAATATTGTGAATGAGAGACATAAACTACCTTATTAAATTGTGAATTAAAGTCTAGACATGTAAGTTTTAACCTGAGAATATGATTGTGAAGTATAATTTTTTCGTATTAAAATTTGAAATTATTATATTAAGCTGTGATTTTTTTATTAAACAATGATTTGATTGTATTAATTTGTAAATGAATTGTATTAAACAGTGAATTGACTTTATTAAGCTGTGAATTGACTTTATTAAGCTGTGAATTAATTGTATTAAGCTATGAATTTTTTATAATTCCTTGTAGCCTTCTAAAATATGAGATAAAAGTACTATTATATATAGATCTCGTTTAATCTAATTTTGAATAAAGCATTTAAAATTGAAGTCGTGAAAATTTTTGTAAATAAGAATATATGTAAGTTTTAAGTTGAGAACATGGTTGGAAATTTATAATTTTTGTGCATTAAACTGTTAATTTTTATACTTAGCTGTGAGTTTTATGTACTAAACTATGAATTGATTTTATTAAGCTGTGAATTTTTAATGAATTATGGGGTAAAATATGACTGATTTATGTACAAATGTTTGTTTTAATTTGTTTGTAAATATATTTATTTTTTGTGTTATATAAATATGAAAGACTATATTAGTTTTTATAATTATTTTGCATTAAATTCAAGATGAGTGAATTAGTAGGTTTTATTAGACTGTGACTGTAGTATTTAAGTTGTTAATGCATGACTTTATTTACAGATCTGATTTGGAAGAAATGATGGTTGCGATGTTGCTATATGATTTCTGCCACCATAAATGTCCATACCTGTGGTTCATTTTCATCAAGTTTCAGATCTGGTGAAAAATGTGCAACTTGTCTCCATCTTTGCCTCTCTGATCTCTCGTAAAACATCACCAGATCTGCATCAGGTATGGTAATTTTTGTGTTGGTTCTTTTTCCTTTTGTTAAGCTGTGAGTGTAATGTTTTAATCTCTCTTTTTTGTTTACTTTTCTTAATATTAGTTTTAACTACTATTAAGCTGTGAATAAATGTTTGTTTTCTTATTTGTAATGATTTTTCCATATAATTGTTGTTCATAGCTTAGGTTTTTTAGTTGTTATGCTATGAATTGAATTTAGAATGTGTTATAATGCTAGTGCTTTTAAAAAATAATGTAAATCCAGATTTTTTAAGTTGCGAATTATGATGTTTAAATGTTTTACTAATTGTTTAGTCCTGTTACTGTTGGTTTTAACTGTTATGAATAAAGAAATATTTGTTTTATGATGTGAATACATGATTTTAAAAAGTTTTAAGCTGTGAATGCATGTTTGATATTTATTTTTCTACTTACATTTGTTATAGATCTCTATGATGCACTTTTTTTTATCATTTTTTCTTTTGTTAACCTGTGAATTTAATGTTTTTATTTATCATTTGTTATTGATCTACTACCTAACACCAAACCTTCATCAAATCTGATGTGTACGATACATTTCATGTATGGATCTGGTGTATCTAGTGCATTTCATGTTGGCTTGCATCAAATCTGATTTTTGAAGATAAATCTTAAAAAAAAAATCAGGTATGTCAATTTTTATAAATAAATCTCCTTTAAGTTTTGTTTTCTACTTGCATCTATTGTATATCTCTATGATATAGTTTTTTTTGTTTGTTTTTTCTGTTAAAGTGTGAATTTGATGTCTTAATCTCTCATTTGTCGTATAATTTTGTTAATATTAGTTTTAACTGCTATTAAGTTGTGAATGTATAATTGTTTTTGAATTAAACTTAGAATTTATTAAATTAGTTTGTGAATTTTCTATATTAGATTGTGTATTAATTGTAATAAGTGTTTTAAGTTGATAATATGGATGTGAATACTACTTTTTGTGTATTAAAATGTGAATTTAGTGTACTAAGCTGTGATTTTTGTGTTTTAAACTTTGAATTGATTGCATTAAGCTTTGAATTTTCTTTTTAAGCTACGAATTAACTGCATTAAGTTGTGAATTTTCTGTTTGAACTGTAAATTGACTAGATTAAACTGTGAATTATGTGTATGAAGCTATGAAGTTACTTGTATTAAGTTAAGCTATGAATTTTGTATATAAACTTTGAATTGACTATATAAAGGGTGTTAAGTTGAAAATATGGTTGTGAATGCTTACTTTTTGTGCATTAAACTTTGAATTTTGTGTACTGAACTGTGATTTTTGTGTTTTAAACTGTGAATTAACTGCATTAAACAGTGAATTTTCTTCCTATACTATAAATTGACTATATTAAGCTGTGAATTTTGTGTATTAAATTATGAATTGATTGTATTAAGCCGTGAATGAATTTACATTAAATTGCGATTATTTTATTATTATTTTTTTTGCTTTTGAAATATTGTAAATTTTATTCACGACTTAATATATTAAATTCACAATTTAAAATATGAATGATTTATGTATAAATTTTTTTGTTAATTTTTTTCCTGAATATATTTATTTTTTGTGTTGTATAAGTATGTAAGAATACATTAGTTTTAATAATAGTTTTGCATTAAATTCAAAATGAATGAAATAAATGGTTTTATTAGACTGTGAATGTAGTATTTAAGTTATTAATGCATGACATTATTTACAGATCTGATTTAGAAGAAAATGATGGTTGCGATGTTGGTACAAGTGGTTAGTGGCAGCGTGTGGTGGTGGTAGTAGTAGATTTTGAATTTTTGATTTATTTGAATTTGTGAATTATTGTAAAATGGTTTGTATTAAGTTGTGAATTTTGTGAATTAAACTATAAATGGACTGTATAAACTTGTAATTTATATAAGTTTTGTGTTCAAATATGAGAACATTTAAGAATGAAAATATTATACTGCAAAAATTACCATTTTGCCCTTTTCTATCAAAAAGAGAAAAAAAAATAGGATTTTCACATGTTTAATAAGAATATCATGTAAATATTTACTAACTAATGGGGGTTCTTACGGTTCTTAATCTTTTGTGGTTCTCATTTGAACCACTCCCTATATATATATATATATATATATATATATATATATATATATATATATATATATATATATATAATTTTTTTTAAAAAGTTATTGAAATATATAGTATGTATAAGTAACTATCGGTTATAATTTATTGTTTTGTCCTATTGAAGTTATGTGATCCAGCGGTATAAGTGATCAATAATGTATTCTTGATTCCCAATAAGGACGAAAAGTATAGATTTTAGAATAATGTAATAAATTTATGAATTAACTGTTTAATAAAATAAAATGAAAATTTATTTGGAAATTCGTTCACACGGCTTTTGCAATCCACTTAAATCCTTGTGGACCCAAAGCCCTTTATCGTGGACCCAACGACTTTTTATCGTGGACCAAAAGAGTTTTTCTCTACAAGGCTAACACACACATATATATGTTTCTATGCATCTCACCGGCTCTTTCGTAGACAGTATTAGAAAGCTGGTGCGGTGGCTCTGTGGCAGTGATGTCCTTATGGTATTGAGAAGCTATTTTTTTTTTTTTTGCAGTGGAAGTTTGATGCTCAGTTACTCCGTAAGTTTATAATCCTCATATTCATCGTGGATACAAATTGTTTTTATTTTTTCTGATGTAGGAAAATATGTGCTACTCTGTGTGTGGTATTTGCTAATTTCAAAAAATTTCTCTATCAGGTATTCTAGAATTTTGAAGAACCAATGGCTTACAAGCGGCAAAAACTTATAGCTGGTAATCAAAGTGGGCCGGACGTTATGCTATGTGACGTAGACGTAGTACCTTCATCTGTTGTTGAGATTGCTCCTATTCTTCGTGCTGCAGATGAAATTGAATCAGAAAATCCAAGGGTTGCCTACCTATGTAAGTCCCCAATATATATTAATAACATAAAGTGCTGCAGAATATATGTATACGTGTATGTATTTATTCATGTAGGTGTATAAATATAGACACAAAAAAAAAAAAAAAAATTAAATTTGAGTCACGTAAAGATTCTAGACAAAGACTGGATCAACAGGCAATTAACTAGGAAAAAGGAAAAAATATATTATGACTCCAATTCCCAATATGGCCAAGTTTGTCAACCCAAACTGAAGGGAGGAACATATTGTTGTAAATCAGTGGCGAAGCTTGAACAATTAACTAGGGGGCCGAAAGTATTATAAATTGAAATTAACGTTCTTAAAAAAAAAACAAATTGTTTTGAACAAATAAACACCAAAAACACCTAGAAAAAGAATTACAACTCAGCCCGACGACCTTTAATGTCTTTAAATTCATCAATTACAGACTTCGAATCAATGTTTTCAGCAATTTCTCTTTCTATGTAAATCACCAAGTTGTTTGCGAGAAAATCATCCGACATCTTATTGCGAAGACGGTTCTTGAATATTTTCATTGCTGAAAATCCCCTCTCTGTTGTTGCGGTAGAAACCGGAAGTGTCAAGATTAACCGAACCACTCTATCAAGCAAATAGTATGTCTCACGTTTCTGAGTTTCCACAAGACGCTTGCATAGGTCAGTAATAGTTGATACACCACTTAGTCTAGGATTCTTTGTGATATCAATATTAAAAATCTCCAATTGATATCGTAATTGAATCCTCTCTTGCTCCGTAAAATCTTCAGGATAATACTTCTCAGCAAGAAGACAAATTTGATCAACGTTAATCACTTTAGAAACTAAACTAGAACTAGAAACAACATTTCTATGTTGTGAGCAACCAATATGTTTCAAGAACGCACAATGTTTCCCGTCATTAACTTTTTTCCAATTGTCAAATCTTTTAACAGTAAATGCATCGTAACCATGACACACACTTGGTTTATCATTATATATATAACAAATAAAACAATAAGAAGCGTGTGTTGTTGGAGAATATTCTAGCCAATTAGGGAAAATGTTGAACCAAGAATATTTGAATCTACGAGGATGTTTTGTTGAACCTTTAGCTTGATACTCCTTAAGATGTATTTGGAAAGGTCCTAAATTCAGATAAGCTCGTCTCACTTGCTCTCTTAAATTAACCGGATAATCCCACATTTGCTTTCGTTTAGCGGGATCTCTTTCTAGATTCTTCAAATCAACTTCATTAGGATTTTCCTTTTCTTGTGGTTGTGGCTCATTCTCTTGTTGTTTATCCTTTTCTTGCGGTTGTGGCTCATTCTCTTGTTGATTTTCCGTTTCTTGTGGTTGTGGCTCACTTGTTGAAGCTTTGTGACGTTTACTCTCTTCACTTTCATGATTAGTTTCTTTATCATCTGCCTTTCTTTTGTAAAAATAGTCTAAGGTTTTCATCTTTCCCATGATTATATCTATAAAAATCAAAATGAAGGAACAAATGATTCAATCAAAATCAAAATTAGAACAATAACCAATAACTCATTTAACAATTATCAGTGTGTGAAAATTGAAAAGTAAAACCAAATCAAATTGACAAATTGACAGCCAAATCAAATTGACAAATTAACAACCAAATCAATTTTATAAAAATAGTCTAAGGTTTTCATCCATCTTTGTTTTCAGTTAATCAGTTTTGTTTGAAGCATAACAAAATCAATTTTTTTTTCTATTCCATACTTCCAGTTTGGTGTCCACTGTCTAGAATAAATATACTAGAAGGCAACAGCAGCAACAATGCAAACAGGAGGCAACAACAGCAACAGTGCAAACAGGAGAAATTCTAGAATCCTACTATCCTAATTCCTACACCAAATCAGATAAACCAAATTGACAAATTGATAGGAGAAATTCTAACCCCTAATTTGGAGTTTGGACCGAGAGATTGAGAGAAAAGAGGAGTAACTCGCAAACAGGCAACAACAGCAACAGTGCAGGCGTGCAGCACAACATTCAATCAGAATTCAGAACAAAGAGCAAGTAAACTGGAAAAGAAAGAACAAGATTCGGGATTTCATTATTTCATACCTGATTTTTGGTGCGATGGGCGATAGCGAGAGTGAGAGTGTGAGACCAACAACAGCGACAACAAGCAGCGATTCAGCGACAGCAGCGACAGCAATCAGCAGCAACGATTCAACCAAATTGGGGAAGAACCGAAGAACCGAACGTGATTTCTGGAGTCTGATTTCTGTGATTTGGTCGGACTATGCTTGCTTGGAGTCTGATTCGGGAGGGGCCAAAGCCCAAGTTTGAAGATAAAGGGCCTTGTAATTAATTTTTTTGAAGTATATTTCTTATTTCTAGCCCAAAAATCAGGGGGGGGGGCCACTGCCCCTCCTGGCCCCATACATACTTCGCCACTGTTGTAAATGACATGTTTGTAGGGAGAAATGTTGATTTGAGTTGGTAAATTGTTTGATAACCGATAATAATTGTATTTTTTATTTTTGAAACGGCAAACTATCATATTCCTAATCTAATCCTAAACACCGGTTATATCAATTGAGAGAGTCACTCCTTAAGACTGTGATAGCATTGAAGGGTCTACAAAAAGTGGCCAGTCTCCTAAAGACTAAATGAACCTTATTATTAGCCCAAGACATTTCAACAAGAAATCAAATAATTTGTGGGATATCACCCCTCTTTTCCTTGTAAAAATAGATGAAGAAAGATCTTTACCATAAGAAAGTAAGGTTTCAAAAATTTCCTTATCATTATGGTGGCTGATAGTTGTTTTGGCAACGAGTGCAAATCTGCCAAAGGCAGAGCTCCTATTTTATCAAATAAATATTTTAGAACATATAGGAGTGATTATATAGTGGAAAAAGTATATCACTGAAGCATAACTTTCTGTATACTTAAATGTTGTGTGGTCTCTATTTGTTTACTAACATGCAGTGGCATCATGAAACTTTTTTTATACATAATCAGGTCGGTTCTATGCCTTTGAGAAAGCTCACATACTTGATCCATCATCAAATGGTGTTGGTGTTTGTCTATTTAAGACTGCCCTAATTCGTCGCCTAGAAAAGGTATGTGTTCTCTTAAAGTATTTTGAGTAATTTTTCTGCCTTAACTATTTCCGAGCAATTTGAAACACACCAACACTTTGATGGTGAGAATTGTTGAGCAAATTTTGAGTAATTGCTTCATGTTAAAATCTTTATCTAGATCAACAAAGGAAATAAGTTTGATAACGAAAAGTTCAATAGATCTTACTTGATTCATAGAATCAAAGAGTTAAGATGTTTGAAGTTCTTTTACAAGAAAATTCCTTGGGCCATTAACCCAAGTAGCAAATTGCATTTATATTTCCACTCACAGGTTACATGGACAAAAGTATTCTACACATTTAACTAACACAAGTTCCAAAGATAAGGAAAGTTTAGCAACCGAGGAAATGTAGTGTGGGAGGTCTATTCTGCATGTAAACTAACAAGACATAGAACGACTAGGGTTTCATATTATTATCAAATGAGAATTACAAAATACAATGAAAACAAAAGACATAATATATAGACTAGCTAATTATGGTTTTTTAGCTAATGGGCCAATATAAAACCTAATACAAAATAAAGCCCAAAATCTTATTAAGCTAACATCCCCCTCAAATTCACAATGCAACATCAATAAGCATTGAGAGATTGTCACATAGAAAATGAAATCGAGGAGCAGTCACAGGCTTCGTAAGAATATCAACAATCTGCAAGGTGGAAGGAACATAAGGGAGGGAGATAGTGCCCTTTTGGAGATGATGTCGTGTGAAATGGAAATCAATCTCAATGTTTTTTGTGCGCTCATGAAACAGTGAATTCTTGGCAATCATTATCGCACTCTCGTTGTCACAATATAAAAGGGTAGGCTGAGAGATGTGAACATCCATATCTGCAAGAAGCCATCTCAACCAAACAATTTCACAAGTGGCGATAGCCATGGCTCAATACTCAGATGCTATAGAAGAACGAGAGACAACATCTTTTTTCGTACTCTTCCATGATATCAATGAATCTCAAAGAAAAACACAATGCCCAATAGTGGACTTACGTTCATAAATATCACTATCCCAATTAGCATCACTATAAGCATGCAGCTCATGAGAGGATGTACATGGAAACACAAGGGTGCGGAACTGAGTACCATGAAGATATCTCAAATACGAAGAACAATTCCCTAATGAACCGTAGAAGGGGCATTGACAAACTGGGTAACCACATGAACTGCATGAGCAATATCTGGTCTAGTGATAGTCAGGTAAACAAAACTCCCTACAATGGTACGATAAAGACTTCGATCTGATAGGGAACACCATTAGTTGGAGAATACTTTGCATTAATCTATATAGGTGTATCAATTGTCCGATTATCTGTGAGTCATGTTCGTTCAAACAAATATTAAATATACTACGTTTGAGATAAAATATAACCCTTTGGAGATTCAACAACTTCAATCCCTAAGAAATAACGTAGCACACCCAAGTCTTTCATAGAAAACGGTGAGCCAAATCATGTTTTAAAGACTCTATACCATCATGATCATCACCGGTAATAATCATGTTATCGACATATAAGGAAAGAATAATCTGACCTGTGCTCGTACATCGGACAAATAGAGACGAGTCATGGTTACATGGTTTAAAACCAAGCGAAGTAATCACCGTAGAAAATTTCTCAAACCAAGCATGAGGGGATTGTTTGAGGCCATATGGTGCCTTCCGAAGTTAAGAAACTTCACCTGGTTGGTAAGCAATAGCAGGTGGAGGAGAAATGTGTACTTACTCATGAAGATCACCATTCAAGAACGCATTCTTGACTTCCAGCTGATAAATCTTCCATTGACGAATGGAAGAAATTGCAAACAATGTGCAAAAAATCATCGTTTTTGCAACAGGAGCAAAAGTCTCCTCATAATCCATACCATACTTTTATGAGTACCCTTTCGCCACAAGTCTGGCTTTATAACGCTCAACGGATCCATCAGACTTTATTTCGATTTTATATACCTAACGAAAACCAATTGTGTGCTTTTGAAGCGGAAGAGGAACCAGATCCTGCGTATGAGTCTGATAATGAGCTGCAAGTTTCTCAACCAGAGCCGTCTGCCAAAGAGGATCAGAAATGGCCTATTTATAGGATGTTGGGTCAGAGAGACGATGTACATTAGCAATAAATGAGGCAAATAGTGGTGAGTAAGAGGAAAAGACAAATTCAGGAAGCTTTGTGGACTTCTTATTACGATAAGGCCTCAATGGTGGAGGATCTTGATGATATGCAAGCAGAGGATCAGCGACAAATGGTGGATCAGTAGTAGCAAGTAGTAGCAGGTGGTTGATTAGCAAAAGGTGGTGTATTAGGAACAGGTGGTGGATCATCAATGTCAATGTTAAACGGATCAATAGTACGAAGCTCCTCTCGGGTTGCATCATATAACTAAACAGGAATGCTATAGAACAAAATGTGCTCCAAAAAAGTGACATTACGAGAGACATACAACTTTTGATTTGATGGATCATAACACCGATAACCTTTCTGACCAATACAGTATCCCAGAAATACACAAAGGGCTGATTTTGAGGACAACTTATCTCTCTACATGAGGCTTCACATAATATAGGTACACCCAAAAATTTGTAAGGAAGAATAATTTGGAAGCTGGCCAAACAACATTTCATAAGGAGACTTCCCCAAAGTGTGCGCAATAGGAATGCGATTAATAACATAAGTGGCGATATGAACAACTTCTCCCCAAAACATATTGGGAACTTGAGCAGAAAGTAGCAAGCATCTTGCAGCTTCTAGGAGATGTCGATGTTTCCTTTCTGCAACACCATTTACTGGGGGTGTTTGTACAGAATGGCCGATTCACAATGTGATCAGATGCCAATAACTGTTTAAAATCATTGGAGGTAAATTCCCCTCCTAAATCACATTGAAAACATTTTATGACAGCAGAGTGTTGAGTCTTGAAAAGAGCTCTGAAGTCACTATATATGGTGAAAAAGTCAGACTTGCACTTCATAAAGTAAATCCACGTGTAGCAAGTCTAAGCATCCAAGGCTGATGGTGGTGTAGAGTTTGTCTCATTCATAACTAAATGTGCAACAACAACATACTATGGTGGCCTAAAAGATGGAAACGAGGGACGTGACTGGGACTGTCTAGAAGACATGTTCTACTGTGAAGACTAAGACTGTGCTGGTGATCTCTTTTGTTGTTGTTGCTGATTTCCCTTACTTGTCAGGAAATGACAATTTGCTTTCGAATGGTTCTTCTTCTTACAGAAAGCACACTCATCAAATGCAACTTTAGGGCGATTCTGGTTTGAAGACTAAGGTCGTTGTGAAACCAAAAGGACAACATGAGTGGCTATCTTGGGACCTTTTTCACCATGGGACTTGATACGGGTTTTTTCAACAATCACCTCGTGAACAACCGAATTAACAATGGGAAGAGATGTGTGATGCAAGATTGATCCATGCAAGCCTTCAAAATCTGACCGTAATGCCATCAAGAACTGAACCAAACATTGCTCTTCCCTTCTATCAATATAAGGATTAAAAGCCTTCAACACATTAGGTTCGGTAAGAGCCAATTGATCCGACAAATCCGACATAGTTGCATAAAATTCCTAAACACTGAGATTGTTCTGTTGGAGGGCTCAAATATCAAACTCTAACTGAAACTGCTTTGCAAAGTTAGACTGAGTATACAACCTAGCCAAGTGATCTCAAACCTCCATTGTTGTGTCATACTTCGTCAACTGATTACTAATAAACTGGATAACAAAATTATTAATCGAAGTAATGATCTTGGAGTTATCAGTCTCCCATGAATCCAGTAAGGCTGAATAGTTTGCAGCCTTTTCATCTGTTGGTTTCTTCGTGTCACCCGTAACAATCCCCCACATAGTCTTGCCTCACAAGCAATTCTTCATAACATAACTCCAATAGGCATAGTTGTTGTCATCATGTTGCATACTATTGGACCGAAGATAATCATCTCTCGGGGCCATATTTCAATATCAGTCAAACGAGAATAACCAAAACAGCAGTAAATACAAATAACATCAGCAACAATCAATAACTCGAAATCAACAAAACAAACAGACGAAGCGACCCTCGAAATCGACAAAACGAACAAATCAAATTAAACGGAATACATAAACGAGTAAGAAAACCATACACATTTGCCCCCCAAAATAAAAATAAAGATGATCAAACGAACTCTGATACCATGTAAACTAACAAGACATAGAATGGCTAGGGTTCCGTACTATTATCATATAAGAAGTACAAAATACAATGAAAGAAAAAGACATAATATATAGACTAGCTAATTAAGGTTTTCTAGCTAATAGGCTAATATAAAACCTAATACAAAATAAAGCACAAAATCTTATTACGTAAACACTGCGAAACAAAATTTCTAGCACTTCCGTTTAGCTCCTTCTACCAGGATAAATATAAACTTATGACATGAAATTCTGTTCCATAAGCATCAACAGAAAAAAGTTTCTGAGGTGGAACATATATAGTGTGGGTAGTCTATTGCACATAGTCCTCAACCCTTTTCAACCAACTGAACTTTCAGTCATGCCTAAAATGTGTTGAAACTTTTTGTTTCTTGTAGCTTCCATGGGCGGCTGGACCAGGGTTTTTGTCTTTATATGCTGATAAAGTTGAATCGAGCAACCCAAGGGCTGCCTACCTTTGTAAGTCCCTATTTCTGTTTGTAGCTGTTTGTTTTGTGTGTGGTTGTACGTAGGATGAATGGGTTTGACAACCTTTTGTTATTGCTTTGGTATAAGCTATTTTGACCGTGTTTCCATGTTATCATTTGAGAAAAATTCGTTTTATATTTCATTTTATTTGTAGTGGTGTAAGGTGTAGAAATATCATCATGTCACTATTGTGGTTAGTATGAAAATTAGGAATGGTGGAATACAAAAACATTAAGTTGGGCATCGTTGTTGGTATGTCTTATCATGCTTGAAGCCTTTATTGTATCATGTATTGTTGATTATCCTTACTGAGTTATGTCATAAAGGTCTACATCATGTCTTAGCTTCAAATAAAACCAATCCTTTTGAATTGATGATCATACACAGAGAGAAACTAATTTGAATAGCATTTTCCATGAGTTACCTTGTTGCAAAATTTTATAGAAACCATACTTTCTAGAGTGAAAGGCTATGAGAGTTATTCTTTATGAGGGCATAAGTAATAATTTAATGTAAAAAAATGTACTCTATATGTGTGTATAGAATCTGTACATATATTTTTTAATTTGCGTCAAATAAAAGTTATACAGAGGAATATTCAACAGGGAAGGCTTACTCAGTTTGTAATTAGGAAAATGGAAAACATTTTCTGGCTCCAATTCCAAATCAAGCATCATCAAGTTTCTGAAGCCCAAATCAAAAGGAGGAATGCATTCATGTAAATGAAAATTTGAAATTATCAATCAGGAGCATGATGAGGTGTTTTGATAAATTGTATGACAATCAGTGTTAATTTTATAAAGGCTATGTCGGGCGCTTCCATGCATTGGAGTGTGTATTAAATGTGAGTGCCTACTTTCTTAAGGAATAACTTAACTTAATTTAGGTAAACTATTTCATCAGGTCGAGTATATGCCCTTCAGAAAGCTCACAGAAGAGATCCACTATCAAGTGGTGGTGGTAGTGTTCATCAATTCAAAACTGCCCTGATTCGTGGGCTCAAAAAGGTGCATCCTTTATTCCCTTTCCATATTTTGTGCTCTGATTATTCGCTACACACTTTTTCTTGTTCTTGAGCTGAGCATTTCTGTGCAATTTTGTGTTCACTGTTTCTTTTTGGCATGTTTATTTAAAACAAAGAAGGAAAGAAGCTTGTTAGGGGAATAAAGTCTCATTCTGGACTACAATTTCATATCACAAAAGTGTTTCTTCCATTAATTGGAATCTTCGAAAAACGGTGTTGATGGATGTCAACATGGCCTTGCTTTCCTATGAAGTATTATATACTATAGATCTTTCTAAAACGTTTAATTGGTGCATTCCAAGAATGTTGAAATTTATGTCAGTCTTGTTCATCAATTGTTTTTCAATATTAGTTTTCCTTATGAAATTGAGCAAGTGCATTAATGGCGGCTGCATCATTTTTTACTTTAATTCCTAATATTATGAACTCCATCTTTGTATTCTATTCAGCAAGACGTAGAAGCAACAGGAAGACAAAGAAACAGTGATGCTAATGGAATGCATGCCTTTTATTGGCATTATTATGAAAACTACATTCAAAGATTGCAAAATGCTGACAATGTTGATCGGTAATCATCTTCTTGGTTGTCTTATTTTTATTTTGCCTTGTATTCCTGATTGCAGATATTTACTTCTAATGTCAGTACCCGTCTCACAAAAGCTTATCAAACTGAGGCTGTTCTGTTTGAGGTTTTGAGGGCTGTCTGTCTGGAACAATCTGTCGACGTGGAAGTTGAGGTAAATGCTGGATATCTCTCTTCCTTCTATAGATTCATTTGATGATTGCTTATATCTGGTGAATTGCTACTGTGTATATGTGTATAGATATTGAAAACACACACACAGCTTGCAGACATGTATACTCGCAGTATACTTTCGCTCGACCCTGAAAGTTCAGATCAAGACCTAGTAAAACGTTTAAATGTTAGCTCAAGAATTCGTGTCATGTCACGAATGAATCAGCCAAACAAACCCAAAATCCCCCTGGAGGCCGTAAAGAGTTGTACCCAAAACTTCAATGAAAGAAATGTCATCGGGAGAGGTGGATACGGAAGGGTCTACAAGGGAACCCTCTCCTGGGCTGATCATGTAAATCAGATAGTTGCTGTAAAACGTTTAGATGTCTACGGGTTACAAGGTAATAAGGAGTTCCACACCGAGCTCACGATGCTTTCACAGTATCAACACGATAACATTGTAAGACTTATAGGGTTTTGTGATGATAACAAGGAGATGATTCTTGTATATGAATACGCAAGACATGGAAGCCTCGACACATATTTACATGACACTTCTATTACAGTTGGATTGTCATGGCTACGACTCCTGAAAATATCCATTGATGTTGCTTCTGCAGTGGACTATCTTCACAATCACATAGCAGAAAAACACCGAATAATACATCGTGATATCAAAAGCGCCAACATTTTGTTGGTAGAGAATTGGAATGCAAAACTTGCTGATTTTGGGTTGTCTAGGATTGGTCTAGCAAATCAACAGAACACGTTTGTGATCACTAACCTTGCCGGCACACATGGCTATTGTGATCCACAATACGAAAAAACAGGTTTCTTGACGAAAGAGTCAGATGTCTTTTCCTTTGGTGTAGTTTTGTTTGAGGTTTTGTGTGGAAGGCTGGCGTGTGTTTCTAGTTACCATGACGAGCGCCGATTCCTCCATCATTTGGCCAGAACCTGCTACAAAAATGGAGAGCTAGAAAATATTATTGATAAGAGAATAAGCAAAGATATTAAACCACAAGCTTTGTTCAAGTATTCAGCCATTGCATATCAATGCTTGCAAGAAACTCGGGAAGACCGACCTACAATTTCTGAGGTTGTGTTGCAGCTAAAGGAGGCCATGAAAATTCAAGTAAGTTTGAAAACCATTTTTACCAATTCCATCGATATAGATATGTTTTTAAGATAAGGAGAAAAGATTATCTACATAAAATTACACTTGTTAATGACGGCTCATTTGTTTTAATTTATTGTTAGCTGCAAGATGAGATCTCTCCAAGATGAACCGGAAGATGAGATCCTCCCAGATGAATTAGAAGATTAGATCCTCCAAGGAACTAAACAACGAATACTTGGAAGATTAAAATCCAAAGTAAAACTTAGGTTTTGTGGTTGCATAAAGAAACAACGAGACCACCATTCTCTATGATGAGTTGGACATCGGAGTACAAAGTAAAAAGAATTGATAAGATTAACAATTGCTTGTTTACATATTTAACACAAAATTTATTAATTTTTTATTAGTTTGTTTTATACACTACAAGAAATCTCAGCTATAGTGGCGACAAATTGTCGTTTTCACCGCTAAAGCCTTTTAAGCCCAATCCATGTGATCGTTCAAGGAAGAACCTTATCCGCTGTTTAGATTTCTCAATCCAACGGCTGGCATCTCGTCTCGTACACCATCATTTGTGGCGATATCAATAGTGGTGACCTTGTTGCTGCTAATACCCAAAAAATAATAGACCACAAAAACTTTCTTCCATAATCAACTTCAAGCACCGCTAAAACCTAAGACCATTAGATCATATTCTCCCCTCTTTTACTGTATAAACAACTCCAGTCTCTCCATGATCCATCTCGGATGATCTAATCACCGACAATGACCACCGACGCCACAAGTCACCACACCAACCTGCCGCCGACCACTAGAACTTGTTTAACAACCACCGCCATGACTCACATGCATTATGGCACCATTATGAACTACATGCTATCTTTGGCGACGAAGGCAACCACCTTAGATTTCAATCAACATCACCGTGAACCACCTCCGGCCACAACCTACCACCTGCAACCTCTGCAACCTCTCTCTTATGTTCTTAGCTCTTCTTAATAGCTATTGAGTTGTCTTAATAAGATTAATTGGAATGTGCATATTCGGGAGATGTTTTTCATGTTAATATGCTATGAAAAGTCTTAATATTCTTGGAAAATGCTTAACGAAGAGTGACAATTGATTTGATGTGCTGCTTAGAAAGTGTTAAATGACTTGTTAAGGATTGAATTGATAAGCACTTAACTGTTAAGGACTTAATTATATTGTAAGATGCTTCAAAAGTTCTTAAAATGTTTGGGAAATGCTTAATGAAAGAGTTGTTATTGATTTGATGTGTTAACTAAACTGTCATGGAAACAATCATTGAAATTAGTTTATGACCTTTAGTGACGAGAAATATGAAAACCGATGTCATCCTATTTGTTGGATTAGGTGTCTAAGCCCATAACTATTTTGGTATGTACTTGACCCGATTATGAGCATGGTCCTTTTGGGTTGCCTTCACCATAGCAACTTGTAGGATGAATTATGAAGAAAGAGGATTAATTATGATTTATTAATATATTATGAGAATAATATATTAAGAGAAATCATATTATTTAATTAGTATTGATTAGAAATTAATTTGGAATTAATTTGGTGGTCAAAAGAGATTAAATAAAGAAAGGGGACTGATATTGCAAATCACTGATAGTTGTAATTGGGCCGATGGACTCCATAGAGTTGGAGTGGACGAAATTTATGGGGAAGCCCATAAGATTTCGTCCAATGCCTCTAAGGAAGGAGTCAATGAGCTGCTTAGGGCCTAAGCAGTCAGATTAGGGTTTCCTAGTTCAAAACCCTAATAACCTAAGTATAAAAGATACCCCTAAGACTCCAAAAACGTGGCTAATGATTTCCTAGAAGTTCCTGGACGTTTTTGGAGCTCTCTTCCTCTCTCTTGTTCATCTAGTTTCTTAGTGGTGTTTGTGACTCCATTAGAGGTGCAACACTTGAGGCACTAGGCTTTCATACGTCAATTACAAGAAGGATTCATCTTGTTATTACTACATAACAAGAAAGGTAATATCTAAACCCTAGTTTATATGTTAATTCGATTATTGTATGCTAGATCTTGGGTTCTTAAGTCTTGGATGAATTGCATGTACAATAGAGAAACCTAGATCCAAAGTTTTAGAGTTTTGCATGTGCACCATAGGATTGATGTATAACATAAAACCCATCATTATTTTCCAAAACCGTCACCAAAAGACAGGTTTGTATTAGTGTTATGGTAAAAATTTAAGAAACAAAAAGGTGAGGAGTTGACATCACATAAGTGAGGATTTATCTCACTCGGAGAAGTAGAAAAAAAAGCTTATGGAGAAAGGGAGACAAGTGCTTGATAAATAAAAGTTGAAGAAATAAATTTTGGTGAAAGAAGATAGATGAATTGAAGAGTTGAGCCGTGATTACTACCTAAATGTCGCGAAAAAGTGCCAAAACGAAGACATAACAATTACGGCAATAAATCTCACAACCTAATCATGTTGTAATTTTCTTTTGGTGATGGAACTCCTGGCATTCAAATAAAAACTTATGGTTTGACATCTCGATTATACCACATAAAGAACTTGAATAAAGAATGGAGAGTTAAAGATAAAGAAGAAAGCTTAAAAGCAGGAGAAGGAACGAGTGTTTAGTGTAAAAAAGAGTTGAATCCTTATTATTCATGCATATGTATATGAAGGTGGTGAAAAAAAAAATTGAAGTTATGCATAGCATCAACTAGCCTTCCGGTAGCTTAAAGTGAAGCTGAGGACTATAGAGAATGATATAGAGGTTATGTTGTTTGGACGGAAACAAAGTTTCGGTCAGCCTCCAAGTGGGAGATTGTTGAGATGTGATGTTTGATATGAAAATCAAGGTTCCAAGGATATAGGTTCTGAGAATAGAGGTTCCAAGGATAGAGGTTTCGAGAATAGAGGTTCCAAGGATATAGGTTTCTATAATAGAGGTTGCGGTTCAAAGAACATTTTTTGTTGTTTAGAGAACATAGATTACGATTCCAAGATTAAAGTTAAGATAATAGTGGTTCTGAGAACAGGGGTTGATGTTGAACAAAGGTCGCATGTAGTAGAAAAGTGAGGAGAAGTTTTGGCAGAAGAGAAATGTCTAGTCATCTAGTTTTTTGAAAACCAAGTTTTCCCATAGGCCCATATGTTTATTATATAAGAATTAGTTCAAACATTGTTAGAGGCATTATATATGTATCTTTTAGCACATTTTTATTACGATTATCTTACAAGGTTGTGGCAATTTCCCTTTTATATTTCGATAAAATGTGTATGTATTGTTTTATTTGTAGAATGCCCTGTACTTTTGATATGTTTCTGAGGGTAAATTGGACTGGGACGAGAATACTAAGATTTGAGGATGACCTTAAGGAAGCATAGGAGCATATCCGGAGTAGGGAATTACTTAATGAAGTTGGGGAGTGGATGAAAGTTGCTTTAACTGAAGAATTAAGTCCAAATTGTATGAAAAATGAGTTACACTATTTTGTTTCTACTTACATGATTGTTAAGTATCCCAATGGGCCATTATTTTGAGCTAAAAAGTCCTCGACAAATTTAGACAATCATGTTTCCATTTACACGATCATTTTTTTACTTTGCAGATATTTTATGACCTTAAAATCACCCACACATACCTTGATGATGTTACTTGACCATATTACACGATCGTGTTTTGCTTTACATACTCGTGTAAATCACCTCAGGTCTTAAAATGGAAACATAATTCATTTATTTAGATAGGCAAATCATTTTTATAAGTAACATGATCGTGTTTCCCACTACACGGTCATGTAAATCTCTGACTCCTTATCGGATGTTAATTGTTCCTATAAATACTACATATTTACCTTAGACGAATACCTAGTTACTACACACGAACGTTTAGCAAATTTCTAGCGATTTTTGACAAATATCAATGATTCATAGAACACAATTGACTTGTTGCTTTTGTTTAGTAAGATTTATTAATTGTACATTAATTTAATGATTTTGATTTTTTTTAACCATGTTAGGTTGTAAACCCTTAAATTTCAGTTTCACACAGCCACAACTAATTTAGTGTGTAATCATTAGGCTTGGTTTTTGAGTTGTGTTTCTGTCGCGTTTTATCTATTTTGTACTTAATTAATAAACTGTTTGATTTTTATTCGGTTCTTTTTGACCACTTGAATTAGGGTTTGATCATTTTAGTTACGGTTGTTAAAATCTAGGTTGAGGTAAATGCTGGATATCTCTCTTCCTTCAAGTGATTCATTTGATGATTGCTTATATCTAGTGAATTGTATATGTGTATAGATATTGAATGCACACACAGGTTGCAAACATGTATACTCGCAGTATACTTTCACTCGACCCTGATAGTTCAGATCAAGACCTGGTAAAACGTTTAAAGGTTAACTCAAGAAATCGTGTTATGTCCCGGATGAATCAGCCAAACAAACCTAAAATCCCCCTCAAGGACGTAAATAGTTGTACCCAAGACTTCAATGAAATAAATGTCATCAGGAGAGGTGCATACAGAGATGATCACGTAAACCAGGTAGTTGCGGTAAAACGTCTAGATGTCTCTGGGTTGCAAGGTAATAAGGAGTTCCACACCGAGCTCACGATGCTTTCACAGTGTCAACATGATAACATTATAACCCTTATGGGGGTTTTGTGATGATAACAAGGAGATGATTCTTGTATATGAATATGCAAGACTTGGAAGCTTCAACATATATTTACGTGACACTTCAACGGCAATTACACTGTCATGGCTATGTCTCTTGAAAATATGCATTGATGTTGTTTCTGCATTGGACTCTCTTCACAATCGCATAGCAGAGACACACCGACTAATACATCATTATATCAAAAGTGCCAACATTTTGTTGGCAGAGAATTGGAACGGAAAACTTGCTGATTTTGGGTTGTCTAGGATAGGTCTAGCAAATCAGCAGAACACATTTGTGATCCCTAACCTTGCCGGCACACATGGCTCTTATGATCCATAATATGAAAAAACAGGTTTCTTAACGAAAGAATCAGATATCTTTTCCTTTGGTGTGGTTTTTTGTTTGAGGTTCTGTGTGTAAGGTTAGTGCGTGCTTCCAGTTGTGTGTAAGGTTGGTGCGTGCTTCCAGTTACCATGACGAGCGCCAATTCCTCAATCATTTGCCCCAAACCTGCTACAAAAATGGAGAGCTACGCAATATTATTGATCACAGAATAAGAAAAGATACTAAACGACAAGTGTTGTTCAAGTTTTCAGCCATTGCATATCAATGCTTGGAAGAAACTCGAGAAGACCTACCTACAATTTATGAGCTTGTGTTGCAGCTCAAGGAAGCCATGAAAATTGAAGTAAGTTTGAATACCATTTTTATTAATTTCATCAATATAGATATGTTTTTAAGATGAGGAAAAAAGATTATCTATATAAAATTACACTTGTTAATGACATCTCATTTGTTTTAATTCATTGTTAGTTGCAAGATTAGATCTGTCCAAGATGAACCGGAAGATGAGATCCTCCCAGATGAATAAGAAGATTAGATCCTCCAAGGAACTAAAAGGGATACTTGGAAGATTAAAATCCAAAGTAAAACTTAGGTTTTGTGTTTGCATAAAGAAACAATGAGACCACCATTCTCAATGACGAGTTGGAGATCGGAGTATCAAGTAAAAAGAAAAGATAAGATTAACAATTGTTTTACCATACAATTTATTTATTTTTTATTAGTTTGCTTAATACACTACAAGAAATCTCATCTTTAGTAGTAACAAATTGTTGTTGTCACCGCTAAAGCCTTTTAAGCCCAATCCATGTGATCGTTCAAGGAATAACCTTATCTATTGTTTGGCCTCGAAGAACGAAAGGAAAAAAATAGAAAAATGAAAGAGAAGGGTCGGAGGTGG
Organism: Lactuca virosa; assembly: GCF_052849685.1. Taxonomy (NCBI): domain Eukaryota; kingdom Viridiplantae; phylum Streptophyta; class Magnoliopsida; order Asterales; family Asteraceae; genus Lactuca; species Lactuca virosa. The sequence goes on from NC_136426.1 coordinate 176,957,957, forward strand.
GTAAAGACGAAAGTCTTGTCGATTTTGTAAAGATAGAAGATGAAAGATATAAACAAATGTTGAGAGAAACAAGGTGGGGGGTTTTTAATTTTTGGAGATTTCTTTTCCCGCTAGCTATTAAGGAGGACATGCTACCTAGAAATTTACAAAACAATGGTTAATTTTAGGACACGTTAAAACGTGTGTTGTAAATCCTTCAAGTTTTATAAGAGATGACATTCTATTGTGAAACACACTTTTGATTATCATAGTGCTTTCTAGTACGGAGAACTGAGCTCGCTTTTTATTAATTAAATTTCAATAAATTATAATTTTATGCAACTTTAATTCTAGTAATTATTTCCGGTTTTAGTTAATAATACATAACCTCCTTTTATTTTAATATTTTGTGCATCCAAGCAATGAACTTTATTACCCCTTCAATGCTAGATTTCGATACTTCTAACCACGACACAATAGTTGCACTTATTGTAAAAGTAGAGCATGTGAAAAGTATACCAATAAAATCTTTCTTTAGTTGAACAATGGACTACTTTGATTACTATGACCAAATAAACCACTTAAACCCCTGTGTTCTTGTTTAATGTTTACATCTTATAATCATATATATTTTGTGTTTGTTTGTTAGGATCGAGACACTTAACACACGACTCTAAACACACACAGCTCACGAAAAACAAGAACACAAGGATGAACATGAGGGATTTAACGTGGTTCGGTCCTTCTCTGACCTACGTCCACCGGTAACTAGGAATTTACATTTCTTGGTGCTAATCTGCACTCTTTCTGTGTTACACTAGATACAAGTTTTACAAATACAGAATAATCTCTTATATAGAGATGGAAATCAGAAGTAGTCAAAAAACACAACTGGGTCTTCATTCAACAATTATGGCTTCACAACTTCACATTGTTCCTGCCATTTTTGACCAGCTTTTCTGTGGATTCACACTCAACATTTCTGTGGATTCACACTCAACATTTCTGTGGATTCATACTCAACAATCTCCCACTTGAAGCCACGGAACAATCTTCACCTGTGCTTCAACTGTGCATCTGTATTTGATCTTAACTCCTTCCTAGTTACCCTGGCCTTCTCTTCAATTAACCTGAAGGCCAGTTGAAGCTTTCGTTAGCTCCAACACATCAGTCATGGCTAAGTCTGCCACTGACCTGTTCTCTGTCTCCATCGGCTCCCACTGAAATGAACTGCCCGATCCTGGAACATCCTGAGAACAAACGACACTCTCCATGTGAAGCAGATAATCTGGAGAGACTTTTACAGATGGAATACTGGTTCTCTTAACCCACTGTGTTCTGGGTATTCTAGCTGAAGCACAGCCCTTGCTCCCACTGCTATGAATGCCCTTGACTGGTTTTTCTAAACCGTTCCAAACACGTTCAACCTGAATCTGACATGTGACTCTGGGTTTGCCATCTGCAAAGCAAACCTTCTTCTGTCCACGAGACTCTATGAACCGGATTTTGTTTTTCTTCTGAACTGGGACGGTTACTCCCTCAGACGGTAAACTGACCATATATAATGAACCCCTCTTATGTCCACGAGCTATCACAAGATTTCCTTTGACAACCTTCCATTGCCCATTCCTGAACTTAACCTCGTGTCCCTGTTCATCCAACTGCCCAACAGAAATCAATTGTTTCTTCAGACTTGGAATTACCCGGACATCCTTCAAAGTCCATGGACCAACTGGAGTCTTCAAATCTAAATCACCTATGCTCGTCACATCAAGAACTTCATAGTTCGCCAGTCTTACCTTACCAAAATCTCATTCTTTCAGATTCTGCAGTGCTTCACGGCTGTGGGTAGCGTGAAATGAAGCACCCGAATCCATAACCCAGGAATCCACATTGCTCTCCACACTACAGATCAAAACATCATCATCTGAATGGTCTACTGCAACGTTAACTTCTTTCTTGTCTTTTGGACATTGATTCCTGAAATGTCCAACCTCTTTATAGTTCCAACAAGTCACATCATTTCGAGTCCTCGACTGACTCCTTCTCCTGTTCCCGCTTCCACTACCTCTGTTATTTCTTCTACCTCTGACCGCATTTAATTGTTCACTTGATGATTCCCCGGAATTTCTTCGTCTGACGTCTTCGCCTATAATTAAATCCCGAATTCCCTCAAAAGTGAGCTCTTTCGATCCTGCGGAACTAGTAACGGCTGTAACTGTTCCGGACCAACTGTCAGGTAATGATGATAACAGTAGTAAAGCTTGAACTTCGTCCTCAAATTTTATTCCCACTGACCCAAGTCTGGATAAAATCGAGTTCAAATTGTTGATGTGTACTGTAACTGAACTTCCTTCCCTCATCCTCGTGTTGACTAGTTCCCGAATCAGGAAGACTTTATTTGCTGCCGACGGCTTCTCGTACATATTAGACAATGCCTCCATTATTTCCTTTGCTGAGGTCTCCTTCAAAATGTTGAAGGCAACATCCTTTGACAAAGTCAGTCTAATAAATGCCTTGGCCTTCTTATCCAAAGTCTCCCAGTTTGCTTGTGTGATCGCCTCCGGTTTTTCACCTAAAACTGCGTCCAAGTCTTTCTGTACGAGCAAATCTTCAATTTGCATCTTCCACCAACCAAAATCTTTCCCATCAAACTTTTCAATCTGAAGCTTACTGCTTTCTGCCATTTTCTGAAAGAACAATGACCTATCTTGCAATTTTCTGGAAATTCAGGGGCCAAATTGCAAATTTTCAAATCTGCTACAGTGTTGCTACAGTGCCTGCTACAGTGTCTGCTGACATCACTGCTGACGTCGTGCTACAGTGTTGCTACAGTGCCTGCTATATTTTGTGTTTGTTTGTTAGGATCGAGACACTTAACACACGACTCTAAACACACACAGCTCACGAAAAACAAGAACACAAGGATGAACATGAGGGATTTAACGTGGTTCGGTCCTTCTCTGACCTACGTCCACCGGTAACTAGGAATTTACATTTCTTGGTGCTAATCTGCACTCTTTCTGTGTTACACTAGATACAAGTTTTACAAATACAGAATAATCTCTTATATAGAGATGGAAATCAGAAGTAGTCAAAAAACACAACTGGGTCTTCATTCAACAATTGTGGCTTCACAACTTCACATTGTTCCTGCCATTTTTGACCAGCTTTTCTGTGGATTCACACTCAACATTTCTGTGGATTCACACTCAACATTTCTGTGGATTCATACTCAACATTGTTGACTTGCTTCTTAATCCCAACAGCTTTGTCCATCAGTATTATAGTCATTTCATTGAGTTTCAGACACGTCATGTTTCCACATGCTACATAGTTCTTATTAGATAAAATAGATTTGAATAATGAAGAAAAAATAAACAGAATTTGTACATTAAGACAGGAAAATAAAAAAAAAATAAAAAAACGTTATAAACTAAAGATAAAGATGAAAAAAAACATCGATGTCACTGATCATAAAATAGTCCAACAACATAAAACAAAATCAACAAGGGGAATATCAAGCACGGAGTTCCATGACGTCTGTTTAGGATATCTACCACACCTTATTCCAATGCCCTCAAAGGTGTAACTTATCAAAGGATCTCATCTTCCAACTGACAATGAATTAAAAAGAACAAATTAATGATGGGTCAGTGAGTTATGTATTTATATTTAGATAATCCTTATCCCTCTAAAAATATGTCCATATTCATGAATTTGATGAAAAACCAATTAATACTAAAACTTTGATAATAGGGAAGTTCATACTTGTATTTTCATGGCCTCCTTTAGTTGGAATGCAACCTCACCAATTGTAGGTCGTTCTTCCCGAGTTTCTTGCAAGCATTGATAAGCAACAGCTGAAAACTTGAGCAATGTTCTTGGGTTGATGTCTTCCCTTATTCTTGGATCAATAATCTTGTTTATCTCTCCATTTTTGTAGCAGGTTCTGGCCAAATGGGGAAGGAATCGCCGCTCATCATGGTAATTTACAACACAAGCCAACCTTCCACACAAAACTTCAAACAAAACTACTCCAAATGAGTAGACATCTGATTCTTTTGTTAATAAACCTGTTCTTTCATATTGTGGGTCATAATAACCAGGCGTGCCAGCAGGGTTAGTGATCACAAAGGTGTTTTGTTGATTTGTTAGACTTATTGTAGCGAGCCCAAAATCCGCAAGTTTTGCATTCCAATTGTCGTCTAACAAAATATTCGCGCTTTTTATATCACGATGTATTATTCTATGTTTTTCTGCCACGTGATTATGAAGATAATCCAATGCAGAAGCAACGTCAATGCATATATTGAGGAGTTGTGGCCATGAAAGTCCAGCGGAAGGGTTATGTAAATGTGTGTCAAGGCTTCCATGGATTGCGTATTCATAAACGAGGATCATCTCGTCATTAATATCACAAAACCCTATAAGGGTAACAATGTTCTCGTGCTGATACTGTGAAAGCATTTTCAGCTCAGTCTGGAACCCCTTGTTACCTTCACCCCTAGTGACATGTAGCCGTTTTACAGCAACTGGCTTGTTTACATGATACCCCCAGGTGAGGATTCCCTTATAGACACTTCCGTATCCACCCCTCCCGATGAAGTTTCTTTTGTTGAAATCTTCGGTACAATTTTGTATGGCTTGGAGGGGGATTTCATGGTGGTTTGGCTGCTCCATCTGAGATATGAGACATGACCTTGACTATTTAATATTGAACTAATCTGTATCAAAATACCTATATAACCAATTTCAGAAACTAACCTCGGGATGAAACCTCAGGTCTAGAGGCAGAGGACTTCTTATGGATCTGCGTAATATATGGTTGACATCCCTAACAATGTCTTGAATAATCTCCGTCTCTAGCCTAAGACTTAATTTAGTAAGAATCACAAAACACAATCCAGAAAACTAACATGAGAAATTAAATATCCTCCTACTTTTTTTCTTACATATGCTCCTACCCATTTGAAATGATGACAAGTGTATTAAATTAATGATAATCTTATCCGAATATGACACATGTCACCATTTTACATGGGTAGGAAGATAAGTAGGAAGGAAAGGTAGGAAGATATTTAATTTCTCAACTAAGATACCAGTTTTGCAGGTTTAATTTATGATAAATTAAATTACCACCTACCTTTTATACCTACAATTATTTCTACCCACTAAAATTATGATAAATCACCATTCAATTTAATTTTATTTGATATATTCCTGATATAGCTAGCTTTAGTGAGTTAGTTAAGAAAATATGGAATGATGACACTTGTCATAATTTTATTGGGTAGTACATTTTTAGGCATTACAAGTAGGAAACAATTTAATTTCTCTTAATTTATTGAACCAGCCAAATAAAAATTAAATCATATAAGCTACTTGTTTAATTTAGTTTTTCACATAATATTCTCACTTCTAACAATTGATTATCTAATGTTCAAGGTCATAATGTTTATGTATTATAAGATAAGAGCCATCAAAAACCATCATCCGAGTGGCTAGAGGTAGAGGACAGTGGAGAGAACTCTCTCGGGTCACCAAATAGCAAACCTTTTGAAATTTTGTTTTTAAAAGAAAGTGTATCTATCGATCTATTTGTGATCTAATTTATAAGATCACATAACAAACCAATTGAAATACATAGGGAGAAGATTAATTACACTAAAAATATATCTATTTAAAGATGTTGAACAAAACAAACCTATTGAAATACATAGGGAGAACATTATATATATTGGCATTTCACGTGATAAGCATATATACAAAATGATTAAATGAACGTGTATGGAAATATGGGTAAAGATGTGGTTACCTGCCGCCCTTTACGTGCAGCCCTCTTAAATCAGCTACTTCTTTAAGTGCTTTATTCCATTGCTCAATCTTTTCAGCCAATTGACTTTTTTTATTTGCATCTGTCTCGCCCTCCATCTCCTGTCTATACCTGGCCATGGCATCTCCGAAGCTACCTTGTTGCTCCCTCACATCGCTGGGCTCAACATAATAATAGATGGGGAGAACAGTATGGTTTGATGTCGAGCATTGCTCCAGGATCAGCACCAATTCCTCAAGGCACCATCTGGAATTAGCGTAATTCTCCGACAACAAGATAAGAGAAACCCTATATGTTTTAGTCAGAGTCTCTGATTCTAGTTTCAATCTTGCCCCTATCTGAAACTGTTTATTATCAAAACGGGTAGTGATTTTAGCAGCCCAAAGGGCCTTATAAAGGTGATCAGGGAAACTATAACGACTATCAGTACCATTAAAGGTTAAAAGTACGTCATACATATGTCCATCAACCGGTGAAGAAGATGATGATCCGCCTTCAGTATCAGAGAGAATAACCATTATGAGTTGGCTGAAGGTATCAATGATTTGAGAATGGATCTACAATCAGATTAAGAGTAATGGATGCACAAGTAGTGGTTTGTATAAAGAAAGTCCAAGTCAACAACAACTTTTGATAAATAATACATATCTAGTTTTTGAATTTTCCTAGAAACTTACGAGTTGGGATTTTAGAAATCAAAATACTACTAAATTACCAGGAAATTGAAAGGCCCAGTCATGGACGAGTTTAGACTTCAGCCTGTGCAGTCAAAGCACAGGGCCCAAAAAGATTAAGGGGCCCAAGTTTTCTTCATAAGCAGCATAATATATTAATATCATATTACCACACCTTTGTCATGTATGTTTTTCTCAAATATCTTCAATTTCGACAAAGCACGTTCCCTTTTGTTTTTCGGCCCTTATATGGTTTGAGTCTTATCATCATCTGAAAATGAATATGGTTTATTTGGTGCTTACTTGAATATTGTTTAGACTTTAGATGTACTAATAAATTAGTTTCAAATTATGGATATGTGGCTTTGTGTATATGGTTTCCAAGAAAATCAAAGAGCAAGTGAAAGTGAGGTACTAACGTCTTTTCATGATCTATGGTGGAATTTGTAATTTGGATTCTAAATTTCTCACATCGATTTTTTAATGAATTTGTATCGTAACTCATCTGGTCCATTGGGCATTTAGATTAACTTGGCAATGGGACTAGATTGGCTTGTATCTGGTAGTTAACTCATTTGGAAACCAAACTTGTTAATACTTACTGGTTAACATAGATAATGGTTAATGGATACTATGAAACTTGAGTAACTGTCTCAACCCAGGGTAGAATGATAACAATTTTCAAGTACAAGGAAGGTTTTTTTAGGTCTACTGGAAATAAAAACATTTGGTATCATTATACGTTAATGACTTATAAAGGTAATAAATTTTATCTCGTATATTTACATATATGGCTATTAAGCTTGTTTGCCCTCATTATGATCGGTTATTAAAGGTTTAGTGGTCATATGCACACAGGCCCGGTCCAGATGGTAGGCAACCTCCAACGGCCCACTTCTCCAGGGGGACCAAAATTTTTAGGCTATGTAGTGTGTGCGTGTATATAAGGTTCATTTGTTTAAACTAATTATTGTGTTATTGTATGAGTAAATATAGGCCAATCATTTCAAAAGGGTAATATGTAATCTTATATTTAATTAATTATGGTAAATATATAAATCAATTAATATCTCTTTAATTTAGGGATATCAGTTTTAAAACCCAATTTCTAGTCCGCCTCTTCCCTCCTCTCTTATATTCATCGACTCCAGCAGATTCAAGGATGGCATCGTAACCTGCGGATCACGTCCCCGTGGCGTCGTGCCAGTCCGCCTCGTCTCCAACTGCCAAATCCCAAAAATAGTGAGAGAGATTGAGATCTCCAGTCCGGCGTGATTGGTTGAGAATCTCTCTCACGCCACCCATCGCCACCGACAAGGCCGCCGCCCATGAGATGGGTAAACTTTCGGTCATCATCTACATCACGGTAGCTTTGCTCCTCCTCCTTCTCATATCGCATTCCCCCAATAAATCCAATCACCGGAACAACCATCGCCGCCACCGTCGACTAAAGCTCCGCTCCAACTTCTCTTTCACCCCTACCATCGCAACCACAACGGACCATCATGTTTCCTTCGACCCTTTGGTAGCCGACATTGAGCGCAAAAGAGAGGACAAATTGTGGGAGAAGAGTCACTTCTTTGGCGACCATCATCATGAAGCAGAAACCGAACCTGAAGCAGATGATGCTCCGGGAATGGAATCACAACCGGAATGGGTTTTATCAATGATATGCTCATTCCATTTGAACAATTGGAGTCTCAATTTCTGGAATTTGTGAAGAATCAGCAAGTAGTTATGGTTGATAGACTTGAGTGCTTTCTACTATCATTTTGTATTTGGATATTCCCCTTACATCTCAATCTGGGTATGAATTCACAGGTAAGTTGTTGTGAAATACGAAGGATCCGAATAGACTTAAATAGTATTAGCTCAATGCAGAATGGGATCAAAAATTATCAAAGCGTAATAATCACAACGAAATACGAATAAAATAAATAGAATAGAGACACAGGAATTTACGTGGAAACCCAAATCGGGAAAAAACCACGGGCGGAGGAAGCCGAGAAACAATTCACTATAATTTGCAGTGTTTACAGGGATTATGAAAGAGATTACAAATAGAGTGAGAGGGCTAAAATATATGGTGGTGTATCAGTGTATATATATATATATATATATATATATATATATATATAATGTTTTACTATATATATATATTTTGATTGTTGGGTTATTCGTGGGTTAAATCTCTCTGGCTATTTATAGCCAAAGAGGAGAATACAAATGAAAGAAGAAAACAAAAATGCAGTCTAAGACAAAATTGCTGCGCCTACAATCTTCAAATTCATATTGCATATTACTATACACATATAATAATGTCTGCGCCTCCATTCCGTCCAATTTCATTTTCAATTTCATATTAGATTACTATTCATAGTCAAACTATGAATAGTAAATGATAAGTTACGGAAATAACCCCTGAACTATTTGCCACTTGCTAATTTTGGAGGCAACTTTTCCACAATCTCCACCTTGACATCAAAATTAAGCAAGTCATGCTTTACGATTAGTCAAAACCTTTAGCTCATCAAACTCTAAAACTTCCATAAAAAACTGCAATTTTGTATAGAGAAAAATTGTTTCCGAAAAAATAAATAATACTTCCTCCACCACGAGCCTTCAGGCTCAACTGCGATCAGAAACACCCACCATGTCCAAACATAATTTGAACTTGGCTATAGGAAGACTTTTAGTGAACATATCAGCGGTATTATAATCTGTATGAATCTTGTCCACAACACAATCACATTTTTCAATGATATCCCGCACAAAATGATAACGAATATCAATATGCTTTGTTCGGTCATGAAACATTTGATCTTTACTCAAGAAGATAGCACTCTGGTTGTCACAGAAAACTGTGGTCACCTTTATTCTATCATCGAGTTCTCCGAATAACCCCTTCAACCAGATATCTTCCTTAACTGCTTCTGTAATCGCCATGTACTCTGCCTCGGTAGAAGACAGGGCAACTGTAGACTGTAACTGGGCTTTCCAACTAACAGCACAACCATTTAGTGTAAACACATACCCTGTAATTGATCTTCGTTTATCCAAATCTTTTCCATAATCTGAATCAACATATCCGAACACCCCAGTGTTAGATTTGCCAAAACGTAAACACATGGAAGACGTACCTCGTAAATAACGAAAAATCCACTATACTACTTTCCAGTGTTCTTTCCCCGGGTTCGCCATGTATCTACTAACCATGCTAACAGCATAAGCCAAATCAGGGCGTGTGCAGATCATAGCATACATTAAAGATCCAACAACACTAGAGTATAGAACACGTGCCATGTAAGCCATATCAGTCTCATTAGTAGGACTCAAAGCGGATGATAGCTTGAAATGAGCTGCAAAAGGTGTGTTGACAGACTTTGCTTCGTGCATATTGAAGCGTCTTAGGACTTTCTCAATATAACTTTTCTGAGAAAGATGCAAGATCCTAGACTTCCTGTCACGAATAATTTCCATACCTAAAATCTTTTTGGCAGCTCCTAAGTCCTTCATTTCAAATTCAGCTTTCAACTGGTCTTTTAACTTCTGAATCTCCTTCATATCTTTTGCTGCAATCAACATGTCATCCACGTACAAGAGTAAGTAGATCTTTGAACCATTGTCACCTTTCTTGAAATAAACGCAGCTATCATAGGTGCACCTGCTGAATTTGTGACTGGTCATGAAAGAATCGAACCTCTTGTACCATTGTCTAGGAGACTGCTTGAGGCCATAAAGAGATTTGTTCAACTTGCATACGTAGTTCTCCTTTCCAGGAACTACAAAACCTTCAGGTTGTTGCATAAAAATCTCTTCCTCAAGCTCACCATTTAGGAAAGCTGTAGTGACATCAAGTTGTTCTAACTCAAAATCGTTAGAAGCAACCAACCCCAACAATACACAAATGGAAGTATGTTTGACAACTGGGGAATAAATGTCAGTGTAATCAATACCAGGAATCTGACTGTAGCCTTTAGCTACTAACCGAGCTTTGTATCTTGGTTTATCATTTGGGTTGACAGGTTCCTTGAGCTTATAGACCCACTTGCATTTAACTGGTCTCTTCCTTTTCGGAATAGGAACTAAATTCCAAGTACTGTTTCGCTGCAAGGATTCCATCTCATTTTGCATAGCGAGCATCCAATCATTTGAGTCTTCAGATTTGATAGCCTCGTCATAATTCGCAGGCTCCGTTGCGTACTCAATATTATCAGCAACAATAAAAGTATAGGCAACCAAATCAGATTCAGCATACCTCTTCGGAGGAATAATCTGTCTTCTCGGTCTATCTCTTGCAATGCTTGGAGTAGTAGCTTGTGGTTGTGAAGGTGTTGAATCTTCACCAACAACATGCTCATCCGACGAAGAAGAATCTTGATGCTGATTTGTACTCTGATTAGTGGTAGGTGAAGTAGGAAGCTCCACCTCCATTTGAGCATACTCTTTATTTGCTTCGGATGATACATCTGATGCATCTGTTCTTTTAGAAGAGTCAACAACTGGTTGAATCATAGCAGACTCATCAAAAGTAACATCTCTTGAGATGATAATTTTCTTCAAATCAAAGCTCCATAACTTGTAACCCTTTACACCTTGATTGTACCCAAGAAAAACGCATTTGATTGCTCTTGGTTCTAGCTTCCCATTGTCAACTCGTGCATACGCTGGACATCCGAATGGTTTTAAATCTGAATAATTGGCAGGTTTACCGGACCATAACTTAAACGGAGTTTTCTTCTCGATTGCTCGTGACGGTGATCGGTTGATAACATAGCAAGCAGTCGAAGCAGCCTCCGCCCAAAAAGACTTTGGCAATTTGGAATTAGAAAGCATACACCGGACCTTCTCCATAATGGTGCGATTCATCCTTTCAGCTACACCATTTTGTTGAGGTGAATGGACTACTGTGCGATGTCGAGTAATGCCTTCCTTTTGACAATAGACATTAAACTCTTCTGAGCAAAACTCAAGTCCATTATCCGTACGAAGATACTTTACCACCAGACCTGATTGCTTTTCAACCTGAACTTTCCAATTTCTGAAGGTATAGAAAACGTCTCCTTTATGTTTTAAGAAGAAAGACCACACCTTCCTGGAGAAATCATCAATAATAGTGAGCATATAAATAGCTCCACCTTTTGAAGCAACTCGAGCCGGTCCCCACAAATCCGAGTGAACATAATCAAGTGGTCCTTTCGTTGTATGGATGCCACTTGCAAACCTCACTCGTTTTGCCTTGCCATATACACAGTCTTCACAGAAATCCAAATCAACAATCTTTTGTTGACCAAGTAAACCTCTTCGACTCAATTCTGACATGCCTTGAAAACTCATATGGCCGAGTCGAAGGTGCCAAAGACGGGACTGATCTGGATCAGAAAGAGACTTTGAAACAACAGCAGCATCACTCGAAATTGTTTGCCCGTCAAGAAAGTAAAGATCTGAGGTTTTTCGTTTGGCTCTCAGTTTGTCGGAGCCGTCTTTGAATACCCTGAGAACTCCACCTTTACCAGCAAACTCGTATCCCCTTTTGTCAAAGGAAATGAGAGATAACAAGTTTCTTCTGAGGTCAGGAACATATCTAACATCCCCCATGGTTTGAATAACTCCGTCAAACATACGGATCCTGACTGAACCATGTCCAAGAACTGGACATGTAGTATTGTTACCCATCAACACATAGCCCTGGTTAACCTTTTCAAATGTGTAAAACCAACTTTTGTTGTGACACATATGAAAAGTACAACCAGAGTCGAGTATCCAATCACCAGTGGAATCCAGTTTATCTGAATAAACTGTCAAAAGTTCTCCAATACCTTCCACCTCAGCTACATCGGCTTCACCCGAAGTGCTAGCTTGTTTACCATTTGCTGCCGTCTTCTCTTTTTCTTTATTCTTCAAATTGAAGCATTCTTCAAGCACATGTCCCTTCTTGTGACAATAGTTGCAAAACTTTCGTTTGCTTTTTGATTTGGATCTGGTTCTGTTGGAAGATTGAGAAGTTCTACTTCTCTCTGTTGTTCTTCCTCTGGCATTCAAACCTTCGGCTTTAGCATCACTTGAACCACCACCAGTAATATGCTTCATCTTCTCTTTGGAATCCAAAGCTGTATAGACTTCATCTAAAACTAAAGTGTCACGGCTATAGATAATAGTATCACGAAAATGGCTATAGGATTCTGGCAACGACGACAGTAAGAATAAAGCCAAGTCTTCATCTTCATACTGAACATCCATATTCTCTAAGTTATTTACTAACTCTTTAAATGTGGATATATGTTCAGTTAAAGAGCCTCCTTCAATCATCTTGAGATTGAACAACCGTTGCTTCAAATGCAACTTGTTTGGTAAGCTCTTGGTCATCAACAGTTGCTCCAACTTTAGCCATAAAGAAGCCGCTGACGTTTCTTTTAGAACATCTTGCAAAACATCGTTTGACAAGTGCAAACGAATCTGGGATAAAGCCTTCAGATCTTTCATCTCCTTTTCTTCTTCGGTCCATGTATCGGGCATCTTATTGAAACCCAAAAGCGCCTTGTGTAAATCCATCTGAATGAGAATGTCTCTCATCTTTACTTGCCACAACGGAAATCGTGTGTTACGATCCAGTAGTGGAATATCGTATTTTACCGAAGACATGATTAATTTCTTGATAAAATTATCCCAATGAGCTAATATTACAACCCGGATGCTCTGATACCAATTGTTGTGAAATACGAAGGATCCGAATAGACTTAAATAATATTAGCTCAATGCGGAATGGGATCAAAAATTATCAAAGCGTAATAATCACAACGAAATACGAATAAAATAAATAGAATAGAGATACAGGAATTTACGTGGAAACCCAAATCGGGAAAAAACCACGGGCGGAGGAAGCCGAGAAACAATTCACTATAATTTGCAGTGTTTACAGGGATTATGAAAGAGATTACAAATAGAGTGAGAGGGCTAAAATATATGGTGGTGTATCAGTATATATATATATATATATATATATATATATATATATATATATGTAATGTTTTACTATATATATATATTTTGATTGTTGGGTTATTCGTGGGTTAAATCTCTCTGGCTATTTATAGCCAAAGAGGAGAATACAAATGAAAGAAGAAAACAAAAATGCCGTCTAAGACAAAATTGATGCGCCTACAATCTTCAAATTCATATTGCATATTACTATACACATATAATAATGTCTGCGCCTCCATTCCGTCCAATTTCATTTTCAATTTCATATTAGATTACTATTCATAGTCAAACTATGAATAGTAAATGATAAGTTACGGAAATAACCCCTGAACTATTTGCCACTTGCTAATTTTGGAGGCAACTTTTCCACATAAGTAAGCATGTTTGATTTTGATATTTTTTTTAATAGGTTTGGCCTTGAAATTGTAGTAATCTGGTAGATATAATCATGTTGATTGACAGCTTCATTGTCTGCATAGTGAGAGGATTTTTCAGATTTGAAATTGAATAAAGCAATTTAATGTTAAATCTCATCTATCAGTGATCAAGTGATAGCAAATCAACACAATAATTACCTATCCAATTCATATTATGAAAATAAGAAGACATTTGAATATGAAATTTGGTTTGAACAAAATCAACAACATTAGAATCAGCATCTTACCCAAATCAACCAAATCAGAAAAGTTATTACTCCATCATATTAAACACAATAATATAGTATAAAGAGAAAGAAAACGTTCAACAACACCATCAAATTATTTTCTAAAAACAGAATTAAAATAGATGAAAGAATCGAGATTGGAAAAGGAAGGAACCAGGTGTCTCCTTTCTCTTTTATGTGTCTGTGTGTGCTCCTGGTGTGTGTGATGCAATCAATATACATTTAGTCATTAGGGCCTGTTTGAAATTTACTTATAATTTTGAAGCTTTGTGTTACAGTTAGTTGAAATAAACACCCTAGACTACATGAGTTTGATAAATGTCATGAGAATGCAAATGTGAAATTGGAGTTTGTTGTTTTTGCAGACGGATACAGATAAAGATGGGAGATTATCATTGACAGAAATGATTGATAGTCCATATGTATTTTATAGTTAGTCCATATGATAATCATGAACATATTCTGTTAGAATGTCCCGAATTAATATAATTATTGGTAAATGAATTCCAATTCTATCAGAATGGAATCACGAATTCCATTCATGCTGGAATGGAATATGGATATTTTCTCACTAATTTATTCATTGGATTTTTTTCCACAGAAGCTGATGCTTGAAGAACGGACCACGAAATTTGAACGATGCCTCTTAGCAACACTATTCTTTTAGAATAAATTAGTGTATTTGTTAGATTTTGATGTTTTTTTCCCGATTTGACAGTTTTTTAGTGTTATTTTTTAACAACAAATGTAATTCTTAGCAATTGTTACATGTATTCTATAAGAATTAATATAATTTTTGTTTTAATTCTTCAATTGATGATTCGAGAATTTGTTATTCTACAAGAAATATGTTCAAGAATATTTTTATTATTTTATGGTTCTAGAATATATTTTTTTTTGAACATACTCAAACATATTCTGTCAGAATGTCCAAATTAAAAACCTTATAATTCGTAAAATCGGATTTTTAAAATTAATAGAATCTATGATCCCTTAAAATATGAAAATTTCCTTTATTAAATCTATATTAATTGACTAAAATACCCTTCTAATTAAATTAGATGGTATTTTTCGATTATTTTTAATTCAATAATATGTATTAATCACTTTCTTAAAATAAGTAAAATGATTGGCTCATATTTATGCATACAATAACACAATAATTACTTTGAATAGGATAACCTAGGCCTATATATATATATATATATATATATATATATATATATATATATATATATATATTACCTAAATGATTTTTAGGGCCTAAAGTTGGTTCAAACTCAAACTAGCTCAAAAGATAAACAATTTGGTTTGCTTGATATTGCTAATTGAACACGTATATAGTGAAAAATAAATAATATTTTTTTTTTTTATTATATTTGTCTTTGAGGGGCATTTTTTTTCTTTTCGCCCTGGAGCCCATATACATTTGGACCGACCCTGTATGCATATGTACCTAAAGCATAAGTGACTAAATATGTACATATAAAAAGCTTACATTATAAATCAAGTTTTAATTTACACTTTTTTTTACAAATTAACCATTTTTTAATAATTTCTACAACTTTTTTGAATTTTTTGTTAAAAAAACTACAACCATTTTTAAACTTATTGTACAACCTTTTTAATATTATTTTACAAATATTTTAATACACTTTTTACGACTTTTTAATAATATTTTTAACCTTTTTACAATGTTTTTTAGAACTATTTTTTTTAATTCTTTAAAACTATTTTATAACCAACACAAAATTTAGATCAAATATGAAAATAAATCAAAATCCATAGAACCAGCTAACAAAAAAAATAGATCAAAAGTCATAAACCAACACGCAAGAATATATTACAACCGTTTACGGATTATATTTTTATAAATTTAATAATTTTCTAAAATTAGGGTCTACCCTGGAAATGGGTTCTAGTCATATGATGTTGAGAATAACATCATAAACTATATAACTTTTTATTGAGAAATATGTATACCAAAAAAGGCAAGTTTTCATATTTTGGTTCAATTTTTGGACCCTAACGTTCAGGAAAAATTTTGCAGTTATATAATTTAAAGTAAAGTGCAAAGATTATAAAATGACCATTTAACCTTTACATGTATATTTCTATGACTTTGATTTTGCTGTTACACCGGTCTCACTGGCTACTCCTATTTTCTCCTCCTAACTTCCGTTTTTCCATCTTACATTTCCCTGCCAGCCACCACCCTTTTTCTTTTTCTTAATCCATAGTCCAATTCACTTCTTCTCCACCTATATATTGGTACTAGATATATATAGGGCTTCTGGTGCAAATATAATAAGGTCATCCGACCACATCAATAAATTTCCCCCTGCATTTTATCAAGTTAAATGCCAATAAGGATCATACACATACATAAGCATCAATAATAGTTCAATCTGAGAGAGTGGTGTCTTGGTTTTTGCTATAATCACCAATTCAGGAGGTGTCTTCTGAATAGAGATAGGATCAAATCTGCTGATCAAGACCAACATAATACTAATATGGATGTGATATTGATTGGATGAATCCATCCTTTGAGTAACATGATCCTAAAAACGTGCATCTCGGATCAAAATTTAAATGTAAACTGACTACCAAAAATGCATACCCAGTAAGAGATGCTAAGAGCATCTCCAACTCGACAATAAAACTCATAATTTACACTACAAATGACGTTAAGTTGCTCCAACCCCACACTAAATCTATCACTAAATTCAGTGTTGGTAAAGAGTATAACACTAAATAACCCATTAAGAAATATAATGTTAAAGTTTCACCGGTATAAAATGCTCTGTCATCTTTGAACTTATTCATTTGGAGTGTATTGATTGTATAATTATAATATCTATTTAATAATGTTACTTGTTTTGTTAAATTTAATAATTCAAATTAATGCAACACATACCTAAATTTACACACATTTATTGTATATTACAATCCTACAAATATAATAAAAAGTGAGATATATATTACAATCCTATTCATTAATAAAACAACAAACTATTTATTAATAAAACACCAAAACCGACATCGTAATTTTATACTATTTTGAAATATGATTAAATAACAAGATAAATTATAGAGTAAAGAAAGACATGATAGTGTAAAGAACTTTTATTCTAATACTTGTGATTGTTAGCATATGATATATAGTATGTATGTGTATTCATTTATTGTGTGGCCCGTGTATTTAGCCCTTTTATGATGTATCGTGTGTATATATATATATATATATATATATATATATATATATATATATATATATATATATATATATATATATATATATATATATATATATATGTTGAAAATAGTGGTATAATCAATCTCATATTTATTTGTGTGAAGTGTTAAGTTATTATTTGGAAGGGTTTATTGTGTTCAAAGATATTATTGTGGGATAAAAGTGTAAATGCAGGGAGAAACACGCGGGTCATCGGATCTGGATCAGATATTCGGGTATGCTCCATGTTTGTGTTGCTGATGTATAAAATAGGAGAGAGAGTGAAGATAGATCAGATCTCTTCTTCTTCAGTTCAAGAGTTTTAGGGTTTTCTCTCATTTTCTCTCGTCTACTTCTCTCTGTTCTTGAGTGCATTAACAAACTGTTGTAATATCTTTGAGTCTTGATAGTTAGTAGTTCATATGTGTATCATCGAATGGTCTGATTAGTTTAGGTTGAGTGTGTGAATCTGTGAGAGTAGATTAGGGTTTTGTAGTGAGTTTTCAGTTGTAAGTACATGAAAACCTTATGTTTCTTTGTCCTCTAATGGTATAAGAAATGAAGATGTTGGGAAATTTATCTTGTCTGATTTTAACATGGTATCAGAGCTGTAAGGCTCGTGTTATTTGATCCTGACGCTTCGGTTGTTGTTGTTCGTCGTTTGGTGGTTCGTTCTTCGACGATCTGTGAAAGGTATTTCTTCTTGTTGGTTAAGTTTTGTTTTACGATTGAATCTGGTTAGGTTTAGGGTTTCATTTGCTATTTACCTTAGATTTGATTTTATTTTATGAGATCCTGGTACTGCGAGTTGTTTGATTGATCTTGCAGATTGGCGATTTCGTTTCTTGGTACTGCTGTTGCGTATTTGGATTTGAAACTTTGGAAGTAATCGATCAATCCCTCTAATCTGAAATAATCCTCTTGGGGTCGGATTTCATCACCGATAAACCCTTGTAGGGAACGGATTCAGGGAGTCGATTTTAATAAACATTTTGCCTATTGCACTGTGAGGGTTTCTTGTTCTCTTTTTCCTCTATTTCTTTAGTTGTAAATGTGGGAGACCCTGGTTGTCTTGAGTACACCAGTTATTTGTTTTGTATTTTGTATCTGTTCTTGATTATTTTTGACTCTGTGTTTGATTGTCTTGGGCCCCGACACACGGTGGTGACCATCTGGACTTTAAGTCAACACATGCTCTGTTACTTGTTGTTTTTTGGTGTGCTATTTGCTATTTGTTCTTTGTGTGTCTTCTGTGATTCACTATGGTAGGAGATACTCTTGAAGGGAGTGGTACTCCTAAAGATAGTACTGTTGATTTTGATGATCCTTTATATGTCCATCCTTCTGATAATGTTGTAACTTCTATTATAACAATCAAGTTGACTGGTAATGAAAATTATCGGTTGTGGCGTAGTGCTATGTCTAGAGGCCTTAAGGCTAGGAATAAATTGGGTTTTGTGGATGGTACTATTACTCTTGAAAATACTGAAACCTCTAAATCTTCTAAATGGGAACGTGTTAATGTTGTTGTATGCAATTGGATATTAATTAGGATCTATTTTGAGACTATATATGCTAGTCATGTCTATTCTGATAAAGCTAAAGATATTTGGGATGAATTATTTGAAACCTATAATAAGGCTGATGGATCTGTGATTTTTAATATCCATCAATAAATTAATACTTTAAAACAAAATGGTTCTTCTCTTTCTGATTACTATAATAAACTTGATTCATTATGGAAGGAGTTTGATGGTTTAACAAGTCTAACCGAATGTGTGTGTGAGGCTGCCGCTAAACTTAGTGATCATTCTAAATTGATGAAGCTAATGCAGTTTCTAAGTAGTCTTGATGATGTGTATAGTCAAGTCAAGAGTCATATTCTCTTGATGGAGCCTTTGCCAAATGTTAAATCTTCCTTCTCTATTCTCTCTAGAGAAGAGTCTCTTCAAAAGAATGGTTCTCTGAATTCTTTGGTCTCTTCAAAACCACAGGTTTCTCTTTTTATTAGTAAATTCAATGATTTTAAAAAAGGACAAGGTGAAAATAGGTTCAGAAGTCAGGGATTATAATGTAAACATTGTAACCTTAAAGGTCATACAAAGTGTAACACCCTAAAACTGGTATGTCTTGAAACCCTCAAGGAATTGCATTTTGCCATAATAGGTCCTTTAAGTACGCTGGGCGTACTTAAGTGTACGCTTAGGGTACTATGCATGAATGGACGTGGAGGAGCTGGGCGTACCAGCATGTACGCCGGGCGTACGTGCCAGGGGTCCAAAACCCTAATTTTCGGACATGAGGCCTATTTAAGCAACCTTAAGTCCCATGGACTTAACCCTAGAGAGCCTCCACTGCCCTAGAACGTCCTAACGCTCCAGAGAAACTTGTGAGACCATTCTTGAGCCTTAAAGAGTGAATTGTGACCTTTTTAGTGTTCTTTCCAAAAAGAAGAGAAGGTTACACAAGCTTGGAACGAGTTGGTGCTTCAAGAACCTGCATATGCATATTAGGCATCTTGCAAAGCTACTAGAGGTAAAAATCTTGGATCTTTCTACTTCAATCTTTAGATCTAGATAGGGTTTTCTCCTTTGTCCCTTTTGGTTGTTTGGACCTCCATTGGTGAGTTAAGCAACTCCAAAAGATGGAAATGTTAGATCTGAGGTCCCTTAGTCCTTTTTCAGTATAGAAATGGAATCTTGGTGGACGTTTTGACCTCATGCATGGATTAAGAGCTTTAAAGAGGTCTTAATAAGGTTGATGGGAGCATATGAGACATGCAAAGGCATAAAGTTGCCAACTTTATGTTGGATAAGGTGTCTAAGTCCATAACTTATTTGGTATACACTTGACCCGACCCGGCATGGTCCATTTGGGTTGCACTTCACCCAAACTGGTTATGGATAATTTTATGAGAATTGTATACTTACGATTTATTAATATATTATAAGTTATAATATATTAATATAAAGTCATGTTATTTAATTAGTTTTAATCTTGAATTAATTATGAATTAATTTAGTGATTAAAAGGAAGACTAATTAAATCATGGGCTATTATATTTATATGGTGTGGGCTAATACTCATTTGTTAATGGGCTAAGCTTATATGGAAGTCCATGGATGATCCATGGATCTTTTAACCCATGGATCCTTGGAAAGGAAAAGACATGGGTTATTAGGGTTTCACCCTAACCATGCACACTATATAAACAAGCTCATGTTGCATGAAATAAGACCCTAGTGTGTGTGTAAGTGTGGTGGCCAAAATCAAGAGTTAGTATACTCTCTCATACATTTTCCAAGTTTGTGGTGATTTGTGATTTCCATTTGAGGCATTCACATTATTGGTGCTTGGCTCTCAAACTCCAAGGAATCAACAATCAACAAAAGGTATGTAATTCATCTAGTTCTTTTATGGTTAAAAGTACCCCATGCCATGCTAGATAGGTTATAACATTTGGAAAATAATATTTTGCATGTATCTTAGACAAACATAGATCCAAGGTTTAATAGGGTTGCATGTACACTTAGGAAGTGTTAGAATGCTCAAAACCCAACAGTGGTATCAGAGCCTAAGCATGTTTGTTTGATACTTGATGCAAAATAGTGATAAAAAGTCGATTTTTTGCTGTCTGACTGATGAACTCGCCGAGTCCATGGGGGGACTCGCCGAGTTCATGTGTAAACTCATCCTACTCGCCGAGTAGGTTCGTGCACTCGGCGAGTAGGAGCCTCAGAATGCAGATTTTCGACTTTTGCTGCTGGAAATGGACTAGAAACATTACCCTAAACTGTTTTTGGTGTTTTAAAACTTGTTTTAGTTGGTGTAATGGTAGTTCTAATCCATTTACAATAGCTTATATCAAAATTTCATGCTTTGTATGTGTTCATATAATTCTTGAAACTTTGATGATCATGTTCATGTTCTTATGAATTTAGAAGATGATAGGAATTATTTGCTGAATTGTTTAGGATTAATTCTTGATCATTTATGTGTTTTAATGGAGTCCATAATTTGTCCTCAAGTTATGGATATCCAAAGGTCACTTCTTTTAAACACACACTTAAAACACATAAGTTACATAAAATGAAGAGTCTTCATTTTTATGAACCTTTAATTCATAAGTTATGAAATGAAAAAGTTTTGGATAGTTACAAAACTTGCCCTCAAGTTTTGGAATTTGTAAAGTTTCACACACTTTAATAAACTTTAATTCCAAACCCTTAGAGTTTTAAAAGTTAAAATTCAACCCTTATACTATTTATAACATTAATGGTTAATTATTATATATATGTATAAGATCAAGTCGTTTTACCGTTAGTAGGCCTCATTCATGAAGCCGGTCTATAAGGGGGGTATAAGGTTGTTGCCTATAAAATGGCAACTTAATGGGTGTCCATTCTCACCCACCGCTTCCTTGATCGGTGGAGGGTCGTTAGCCGAACGGGTAGGACAATGACTTTAAATTCTCATTAAAAGTATAATGAATATTATAAAGTAACTAAACCTTTTATAAATTCCCGATCTTAGTTACTTTAGGAAAATGTGAATATGGTGCTAACCCATGAAATTCACACTTTGTACCTTACCAAGTCGTTGGTGGAGCGTGTGTGGTTAACCGGCACACTAACTTGGACTAGTAAGGATCACGAAGGGTGACTTAATGTTTATCATAGATCGGTGGAGCGTGTGTGGTTAACCGGCACATCGATTAGGTGATAATATTAAGGGTACCAAGTGAGTTTGCATGGTTATTCACACCTTGTTTTGTGATCCTCGGCATCCCAGTCACAAAACCTGAAGGGCACAATCGAGATTGAAACATGCCATTGAAAAGTTCAATGAATCTCAAAAGATCTAGGAGTTTCAAATCCAATTAAAACCTAATAAATTATTTCGTTTTTCATGGTGGAAATTGGTGAATCGTCATTCACCTACCTTCAAATATTTTATAGCTTGGATTACGGCATCCCTCTTCCAAGTTATAAAATATTGTGTTGGGTCCTAGCCTTAATATTTCATATTGGGTGTTATATTAAGGACTTGAATCAACTAACTTGATTTTCTCCCATTGTAGATGTCTGGTTCAGACAACTATGATCTTCCCAAATCGCTTGAAACAAGCTTTCCTCTTGAAGATGATGTCCCTCAACATCATGCTTCACTCCCCCCACCTCCTCCATTTATTCTCCCTGACCCACAAGCCCGAAGACTTGAAAGGTTCAAGATCACTCAAGCTCTACTAGAAATGAAACATAAAGATGGAAGACCTATGTGTACTCATGTCTTAGGAATGAAGTCACACATAGACAGGTTGAGAATGTTGGGTGTTGTTATTTCAAGGAAGTTCGCTGTTGACTGGGTTCTTCAGTCACTTCCTGAGTCATATAGTGAGTTTATTAAAGACTACCATATGACAGATCCCGACATAACCCTAATAGATCTTTCTTATTTGCTTGTTGCTGCTGAATCAGCAATGATTTGGCGCAATGGTCAAGCAAATATTGATGGAAAATCTATTTCTCAAACTTCCATGGACATGGACAATGGTAACATTGGAAGTCCAGAAAAGCTTTCTCGTCCCAATGGAAGGGGATCGGCCTTGGTCAACCCGGTTGACCAAAAGGTAAAGGGAAAGGCTAAGTCTGTGATTGTCTCGTGTACCATTCCCAAAGAGTCTATATGTTTTTATTGTCATGAGAAGGGACATTGGAAGCGAAGCTGCCCTGAATACCTGAAATATTTGAAAGCAAGTAGAGACAAATTGTTTGACTCGGCTTCAGGTAAGTCCACTTTCTAACTTTGTTAAAGTTCCTAA
Organism: Lactuca virosa; assembly: GCF_052849685.1. Lineage (NCBI taxonomy): Eukaryota > Viridiplantae > Streptophyta > Magnoliopsida > Asterales > Asteraceae > Lactuca > Lactuca virosa. The sequence goes on from NC_136426.1 coordinate 176,981,147, forward strand.
TTGTTGATTCTTATTACATGATGTGACTAGGTTGCATCTTGATGTTTAGCAGGATCGAGCAAAAGGAAGGTTAAAATAAGAGTGTGCTGAATCTGATCACGAAGATGGATTTCTATCGCATGGTTCGAGGATCGGATTTTTGAGCTACTACTTAAAAGTTATGATAGATTGCTAGGAAATATGTAATATCATAGTTTTCATTTGAAGATGCATTGTAAGGAATATTTTTCCGCATTTTAATAAAGAAATAAAAGTTTTGTTTAGTTTATTTTATATTATATCCCCTTACAATGGCATTTATGGAAAATTGATGTTTGTATGTTTCTAGCAATATTGGAAATATGAGTTTGATTCTCTCATATGTGGTAGTGTCTGAATTTACCAAATGAGGAAAGGTTCTCATCACCCAAGCTTCAGTTAGACAGAAACTTGGAATCATACAAGTTGTATTGTATGATGAATGAGAATTTTTATCTTTGTAAAATTGAGACTAATTCATTGATCACATGCATATGTGAGTCAATTGAAGGACTAAGGAATTAGGTACACTGGGTGTGTGCTGGTCAAGGTCCACCACAAAGATCAATTCGTCATGATTTACTAAAGATTAGTAAATATGGTTATACTTATAAGGTTAAGTATAATTCTGTAACATTGGAAAAGTTTAAATGTATGGCAGAACGGATGAGAAGAATCAAATTTGGCAGAAAGATAAAAGTTTCTCAAATCTGAAAAGATGGGAGAGTACTTTACTATCATGTTTTTATGATCATCTTAATGATTATGAAACCATATCACAAATTCATACTCTAAGGACATCTTAGTGCATTGTTATGACTAAGATGAGGGGTCATGAATTGTTGGAATGGTTAAAATCAAAAAGATGGATGATACATGTTTTTATGATCATCTTAATGATTATGAAACCATATCACAAATTCATACTCTAAGGACATCTTAGTGCATTGTTATGACTAAGATGAGGGGTCATGAATTGTTGGAATGGTTAAAATCAAGAAGATGGATCATACTTCGTTCCAAAACAACTCTTAGAGTCATACTCCAAGATTGTAACATTGAGTGACATAAAGTAAGGTTTAAAACACTTATCAAATGTAGTGTAAAATGTTTTCTACTCCTGTACATTTGAAATTGGTAAGTTGTGATGTCTTGGATAAGACAAAGACCAACTAAGACCAATTGTGTGAAGTGTTTATCTTAATAAGAATCTGCACTATCCCTTGAATATTTGTTTTGTCAAGGAATGGTTCTTGACTAGGGAAACTTATATGTCAAGAGGACAGTGGGAGTCTTAAAGATCCTGAAAGGATTTCAAGATTTAATCAAGAGTAAAACCTGAGTTTTATCACTAGCACACGACTTAAGGTTTGAAACCTATTAAGTTGACATAATTCTTGTTTCTGTGTCTGTTCCTATTCAGTTGACTATGCATATGAGTTATGTTAGTTCTAAACTGTGTGCATAACAGCTTGGAAGCATTGGTGGGCCTTGTGCTACCAGATGACAAGAAATTAAGATTGAACAAGTTCAATCCATGTAAGGCTGAATTTGTTACTAACCTTGTCTTGTGATTATGGTTTTGACAAATTCACATGGATAGGAACTCATACACCATAAAATCTAAGTGTCATAAGGTTTCTCTCCGATTCATGAAAATGATGGTGAGGAAATGCTTTCACTAAGAAGATTTTAAGTAGATAGCAATTGTGATGTTTGCATTCTCAAAGTCGTTAGTGGAGCGTGTGTGGTTAACCGGCACACTAACATGGACTTGTGAGAAATGGCAAAGGTCTAAACAATTAAGACTATGATTACGGCATCCCTTTTCGTAGTTCTGGAAATTGTTTAGACACACATGTGAGCTATCTAAGAAAGGGTGTACGAATCTAAATTTCAGAAGTCCAGCTGATTTCTGGAAATATGTCAGAGCTAGTGGGAGCATAAGTGTTATGCTGATAATCATCATGTTAGTGGGAGCATGATTATTATGTTTAGTGTTGCAAGTTAGCAATGTTAATTATAGAAAAACAAAAGTTTCAATTCGTAAAGTTGTAGGGGTTGAAAAAGTTGTTTTGCTATAATTAAGGGAGAGGAAATTATACTTCATTTCAATTCTAAAAGCTTAGATTGAGTTTTAATCATCTTTAGTCAAGGATATATATATGAGTTTTATGTTGGAATGGTTCAACATAAGGAAATTCTATATATATTGCGTTCTCAAATTCGATTATGATCACGACATCCCTCTTCATAGTCGATTTTTGAAAACATGGAAAATAAAAAAATATTGTAGCAAAAGACTGATCCAGTATCAGGTCTTTATGTAAGACATCGTGAATCGTGTCCCATATGCTTCGGGTATAGGATCGGTCACATGTGCTTTAATATTCATCCTTTCTAAATTTTCCAAATGCTCAGAGCATTAAGAAGGGAAAAGTCTAGAATTGGATAAGACTAAAATGATTAAGCAATTGTCGAGGACTATCTTAGGCTCACCAAAGATTGGTTGCTCAGGGACAGTTGGAAGTATAGTGTTAAATTTTGGAAGGACCATATGGATATATTCTGAAAAGAGGTAGCTCTTGTTCAGATATGATAATCAAAATAGGAATATGGAAATTTTCCATATTGGGAGTTGGATATTAAGAATCTATGAGAAAGTTAGAAACTTTTATGCAAGAAGGATGTTCAAAGCAATGTACTTTGAATATGAGAGTTCGTTTCCATAGAGTTGATCTCCTTTGGAATCCTCTGTAATGATTGATGACAAGGTTTTGGTGACCTTGTGCATAATCATTACGAGAGGATCAGTGCATATAAGTTTAAATCTAACAGTTTTTTTTTTGGTAAATGGTAGGAATTAGGAATTCTTACATTTACAATAAGGATTTGGGATTGTGAAATGAGCATCATTGGAATCATTTTTCAATTGATCTATTTCACAAAGTAAAGATCATAGACAAACATAGTGTGCATACTTGGAGTATGGCATAACTATTGTTTAGAAAAACAAAGTGTACATGCTAGGAGCATGGGACGACTGTTGTTTTTGTTCAAGTATTAAGTTGATTATTTGAAACATTATACAATGAATAATGTGTAATCAATATGGTGATAAATAAAAGGTGGTTTTATTTATATTCAAAAGGGTTCTGAGACCATATTGGATTCGATTATTATTGTGTTTCACTTTGCATGTTTTGACTTCCAGAATAGCTAGGTTATTCTTTCCGAATGACTAAGTTATTTAAACACTCCACAGTCGTTCATATGTTGGAAGTAGGTATGAATTAAGACTGTCATGAATCGAGTTTGTAGATGGCTAAACGTGTTTAGACATAGCAATGGTTGCTACAACATTCATGAGTACTCATAAGTTATGAGTATTGGAATTAACCCACGCTCACTTGTATCACTTCATGGAATTTATCTCGAGTGATCGTGAGACGGTAATATCATATAAGTCTTCAAACCTAGAGATATGAGTTGTTACCTATGAGTTGGTTGTGCATTGATTGCACGTAAACGCATCAGTAACTTGATGTTATAAAACGTGCCTTTGTGTATAATTCAACAAGTAGTAGAAACAAGTATATGAGTCGAAGTTTATCTGTTCCTTCTAGTCCTTGGAGGATTAGAAGCGATATCTGGGCCCCTCGATGATTTTGTTTTGACCTATGTACCGGGCCCGGTCAGAACCTAATTGATGTGTTCAATTTAGTTCTTTGTCAAACAAATCAGAAATCGAGAAACAAACTGCTGGACAATAAGTACGACGTTGTTCCATGTATTTGTCCGGCTGATATCATGAGAACAGAGGATTATATGATCACTTATCTAAAATGGCGCTTCATAGTTCAACAGAGTTTTCGAGAGCTACGATTGCTGGTTGGTTCCTGAAGTAACATACGCAAATACAGTTATTAGACTTATCCAAGTGGGAGACTGTTGGATAAGGTGTCTAAGTCCATAACTTATTTGGTATATACTTGACCCGACCCGGCATGGTCCATTTGGGTTGCACTTCACCCAAACTGTTTATGGATAATTTTATGAGAATTGTATACTTACGATTTATTAATATATTATAAGTTATAATATATTAATATAAAGTCATGTTATTTAATTAGTTTTAATCTTGAATTAATTATGAATTAATTTAGTGATTAAAAGGAAGACTAATTAAATCATGGGCTATTATATTTATATGGTGTGGGCTAATACTCATTTGTTAATGGGCTAAGCTTATATGGAAGTCCATGGATGATCCATGGAGCTTTTAACCCATGGATCCTTGGAAAGGAAAAGACATGGGTTATTAGGGTTTCACCCTAACCATGCACACTATATAAACAAGCTCATGTTGCATGAAATAAGACCCTAGTGTGTGTGTAAGTGTGGTGGCCAAAATCAAGAGTTAGTATACTCTCTCATACATTTTCCAAGTTTGTGGTGATTTGTGATTTCCATTTGAGGCATTCACATTATTGGTGCTTGGCTCTCAAACTCCAAGGACTCAACAATCAACAAAAGGTATGTAATTCATCTAGTTCTTTTATGGTTAAAAGTACCCCATGTCATGCTAGATAGGTTATAAACCTTGGAAAATAATATTTTGCATGTATCTTAGACAAACATAGATCCAAGGTTTAATAGGGTTGCATGTACACTTAGGAAGTGTTAGAATGTTCAAAACCCAACACTTTATGCCTTAGGTCGTCTTAATAGGGTTAGATCTGACTTCTGGACATAAAGGAATCAAGCATTAAGCACTTAATGGATAAAGTACTTAACCTGGTGGTACGTTGGGCGTAACCCATTGTACGCTAAGCGTAGTCCTCAGACCCCAGTACGTTGCGCGTATCAGGATAGTACGCCACGCGTACGCATTTCACTTGGGCCGACTCTGTTTTAGGCCTTTGAGCCTTTGGGACTTACTTTGGTTATTGGACTGGTTACATTTTGTGAATTATGGGCTATTTCATTGTTATGGCCCATGGAATTATGGGTTGGGCTTTATTGGGCCACGAGGCTTATTAAGGATTTGGACTTAGACTGTGGGCCCATTAGCAAGGGAGGGATAATTGGGTCTTATGGAAGGTTTGGGAGTTTGGGCTCCCTTGTTTAACTAAGGTCCTAACATTATCTAATATTATTATTCAGCACGGGAGGTTGCGGACTGTTAGGAGAGCAGCTGTAGTATTCAATAGACAGAGGTGAGTCTTCTCACCATACCTATGGGTCTAAGGCACTAAGGTCGGCCCATTATGTGTTCATGATATATGTGTTAGACATTCTATGATTTGATATGATATGTGATTGTGGCATTGGATGTAAGACCATGTGGGGTAGCCCATGGCAGTCCTAGGTAAAGACCATGTGGCGGAGCCCATGGCATTGGATATAAGACCATGTGAGGTAGCCGATGGAAGTCCTAGGTAAAGATCATGTGGGGTAGCCCATGGCATTTTTACAGGTTTTACGTATGCATGGCTTATGTGATTTGTGTGTAGCTTTAATTAGCTAACTGGGTATGTGTTTGTGTATTGTGTGGGGTATGCTCTGGGGGACTCACTAAGCATTTCGCTTACAGGTTGTTGATTTGTTTCAGGTACTTCTGAGCCCAGGGGCAAGGGCAAGGCGTGATGGCGTGACGTTCACTTTATCTCTCTTTTACTGATATGTTTTGGGACACTCTGATGATTTAAATAAAGTTGTAATGAATGCGGATTTGAAAACAATTATGTTGGGATTTCATGGTTATGCAAATGTGTTTTTATCATTTAAAAATGAAAATTTTCTTTTAAAAATCTGGGTCGTTACAAATAGAAAGGTGATATAAGTTGATTGGTTATCCAAAAGATTTTAAACAAAGAAATGAAAATAATAATCAGAATAAGTCTTTTTCTGTGAATTCATCTTCTGTTAGTTCAAATAATAATAATGTAGTTTCTTCTGAGTATGTTCACAACAGTGATGCTCACTATCTTACAAGTGAACAATACTCCAAGTTTCTTCATCTCATTAGTGACATTTCTGCTAGTTAGGATGTATTTGCTGCAACTAATATGGCAGGTTCATCTACATTTACTTGTTGTAACTCTTTTGTCAGTTCAAATAATTCTCAAAGTTGGATTGTTGACTCAGGGGCGAATCAACATATGATTGCCTCTGAGTCACAACTTCAAGACACAGTGGATGTGTCTAGACTTAATCTTCTTGTTAAACATCCCAATGGTTGTTCTGCTCCCATAAATAAAATAGGAAACATTCAGTTATCTTCTCATCTCACTTCATTTGATGTATTTGTTGTTCCAGACTTTAATGTTAATCTCTTGTCTGTACACAAACTTTGTAAGGATAGTGGTTGTGAGATTGTATTTTCTGAACATAATTATAAAATTCAGGATTCACTATCAAAGGAGATGGTAGAGAATCTGGGGGGACTTTATTATCTTTATCATGTTCCCTTAGGTAATTCAGCTAGTCTAACTAATTCTAAATGTTGTGTTTCAAAATTGACTTGGCATAGTAGACTCGGTCATCCAGCTGACCAGGCCTTGAGTGTTCTAAAAGATAAGCTTAAACATGGAAATGAGTCTTTACCTCCTTGTGATGCTTGTCATAGAGCAAAACAGACTAGAGAGTCTTTCTCTTATAGTCAGCATCTTTCAACTCAATTGGGTGAATTGGTTCACCTAGATGTTTGGGGACCCTATAGACTTGCTTCAGTTGAGGGCTTTAAGTATTTTCTGACTATTGTGGATGACTTTATTAGGGCCACTTGGGTTTTTCTTTTGAAATCTAAGAGTGAAGTTTTTGATTGTTTTAAATCATTTGTGAATATTCTATTAAATCAATTTAGTGTTAACATTAAGACTATACGGTCTGATAATGGGACTGAGTTTGTGAATAATCAAATGAAATTTTTTTCTATAGAACATGGTGTCATTCATCCTTCTTGTGCTTACACTCCATAACAAAATGGAGTTGTGGAAACAAAGCACAGACATATTCTTAATGTTGCACGGTCTCTTATGTTTCAGTCAGGAGTTCCTGTTAAGTATTGGGGAGATGTAGTTTTAACTTCAGTATTTTTGATAAATAGGATGCCTACTTCTGTTTTAAATGGCTTATCTCCTTATAAACTTTTTTTATAAGAACTCCTAGTTTTGAACATTTAAGAGTTTTTTGGTTGTCTTTGTTTTGCTGTTAAACAAAATGTTACTGATAAATTTTTTGAATGTGCTGAGAAATGTGTCTTGTTAGGATACTCTTCTGATAAGAAAGCTTATAAACTTCTTAGTCTGGATACTAACACTTCTTTTGTATCCAGGGATGTGAAATTTTATGAGTTCGTGTTTCCTTACAAATTAAAGTCAACTATTGTTGATAAAACTGTAGATACTTTTGGCCCTAGTGATCCTTTTTCCTATGATGTTTTTGACACAAATGAATATTTAAATGATTCTATAAACCTGGATGAACTGGGAGTAGAATCTCAGTTGGATGGTGCTGATGCAGCCACTGACTTGGATGGTAGTAACTCAAATGAGTCAATCAACCGTAGCGGCGAGGCAGTTGTGCCTCCTATTGCTGGTTCTGTTCTTTTTTCTTCTGGTGTGTCTAAGGAAAATAGTCATTCTCCCTCAACTCCTTCTATAGAGCTGTCTATAGGTGCTTCTAGATCTAGGCGTGAGTCACATATTCTAGTTAAGTTTGCTGATTATGTTATTGAAGGAAAATATAAATATGGTATAGAAAGGTCTGTTAACTATTCTCTACTTGATACTGATACCAAATGTTTTATTTCCAATCTAAATAAGACCATTGAACCTAAATATTACAATGAAGCCTTATCTGATCCTAATTGGGTAAAGGCCATGAATGAAGAGATGGAAGCTCTTCATCGTAATCATACTTGGGAAGTAACTAACTTACCTAAAAATATAAAACCAATTGGTTGCAAATGGGTTTTCAAAATTAAATACAAGTCAAGTAGAAAGATATAAAGCACGGTTATTTGCTAAAGGTTATAATCAAAGAGAGGGAATAGATTTTGAAGAAACATTTTCTCCAGTTGCAAAAATTGTTACTGTTCATATTGTTATTTCATTATCTGTGCATAATTCTTGGCCTTTATATCAAGTAGATATAAATAATGCTTTTCTCTATGGTGATCTCACAGAGGATGTTTACATGTCTCTTCCTCCTGGATATTATTCTGCTAATGATTCTAGGGTTTGTAAGCTTACAAAGTCATTATATGGTTTAAAGCAAGCCCCTAGAAAATGGAATGAAAAACTTTGTGCTTCTTTGTTTATGTTTGGTTTTCAACAAAGTATAAGTGATTATTCACTTTTTGTTAGAAGGTTTGAAGGTTCAATTATTGTGTTACTTGTATATGTTGATGATATTGTATTAACTGGTAATTGTGAAACTGAATTAAAAAAGGTTAGAATTTTTATGAAAACACAATTCTTGATTAAGGATCTTTGAATTCTTAAGTATTTTCTAGGTATTGAAGTGGTAAATTTTGATAATGGTTTGTACTTAAATCAAAGAAAGTATTCTTTAGAACTGTAGCATGAATATGGTATGTTTAGTTGTAAACCTGTTAGTACACCTTTATAGACAAATTTTATGATAAATGCAGGAGAAGATAATAAAATTGAGTTTCAAAAGCTTATCGGAAAACTTATATATCTTACTGTTACTTGGCCTGATATTTCTTATGGGGTTCAAGTGCTTAGTCAGTTTATTCACAAACCTAGAAAATCTCATTTAAAAGTTGCTTTCAGGCTACTAAGATATTTAAAGGGTAGTCCTGGAAGAGGAGTAGCAATAACCAAATCTGATAAGTTTGAATTAAAAGGGTTTGTTGATGCAGACTGGGCTAAGTGCTTGACTACAAGAAAATCTGTAACAGGTTACATGGTGTATTTTAACAATTGTTTAATATCATGGAAGAGTAAGAAACAGTCTACTATTTCTAGATCTTCTACTGAAGCTGAATATAGAGCTCTTGGTTCTATTACTTGTGAAATAATTTGGGTTCTAAATTTTTTTTTGAGTTGGAAATTATAGATCTTATTCCAGTTTCTGTCGTTTGTGATAATGACTCAACAATTAAGTTAGCTCTTAATCCTGTGTTTCATGAAAGAACGAAGCATTTTGAAATTGATTTGCATTTTGTTAGAGAAAAAAATTTCTAATGGGGTTTTAAGACTGGTTAAGATTGGTTATTCTGAACAGAATGCAGATATTCTTACTATGTCTTTAAATATAAAACAACATGATTTTCTATCTAATAAAATGGGTCTTATTGATATTTTTAAGAAAGAAAAATAAATATTTCGATTGAGGGGGGATGTTGAAAATAGTGGTATAATCAATCTCATATTTATTTGTGCGAAGTGTTAAGTTATTATTCTGAAGGGTTTATTGTGTTCAAAGATATTGTTGTGGGATAAAAGTGTAAATGTAGGGAGAAACACGCAGCTCATCGGATCTGGATCAGATATTCAAGTATGCTCCATGTTTGTGTTGCTGATGTATAAAATAGGAGAGAGAGTGAAGATAGATAAGATCTCTTCTTCTTCAATTCAAGAGTTTTAGGGTTTTCTCTCATTTTCTCTCGTCTACTTCTCTCTGTTCTTGAGTGCATTAACAAACTGTTGTAATATCTTTGAGTCTTGATAGTTAGTAGTTCAGATGTGTATCATCGAATGGTCTGATTAGTTTAGGTTGAGTGTGTGAATCTGTGAGAGTAGATTAGGGTTTTGTAGTGAGTTTTTAGTTGTAAGTACATAAAACCTTCTGTTTCTTTGTCCTCTAATGATATAAGAAATGAAGATGTTGGGAAATCTATCTTGTCTGATTTTTACAATACATATATATATATATATATATATATATATATATATATATATATATATATATATATATATAGAGAGAGAGAGAGAGAGAGAGAGAGCTAGGTTCAAATGTTTCTAGCAAATACTGTGTGCGTAAATGCACCAATGAGAATTCAGGAAATAATAAATCATTAATTAAATTAAAAAAGGGTATAATGGTAAACTTCGTATATATAATTATGGTAAAAAATCATTCAATTAATTTCTCCTTAATTAGTTAAACCCTAGAAAACCAACATCCCTTTATCATTCAGTCGTCGCTCACAAAATTATCTCGCCTTCTCACAAAATTCTCTACTCCGGTTCTTCTTCTTTCACGACCCTCCTTCGTCTTCATCGAACATCGCCTCTTCCTCCAGCGATCCCTCCATTGGCTCTCCATCGTTATCTATTTCAACAAAGAAAAATGAGACGGCTGCTCCGACAATTTTTGTTTCCTCGTCTACATATGTTGAAGATCATAGGGCTTCACTCTTGCTCTATGGGATTTTTATCCAGCGCCACTGAAGACCCTCACTTCCGATGCATCGTTTCCACAGATAAAGATCGAGTGGGAGAGAGGTAAAAAGTCAACACTGCCACCACCCTACTCTGCACATCCAACTAGCTTTACCACTCCGGTCGATTTTGCTTTACACACATCAAATTCCCGTGATCGTCCCTTGGATTATTGATTCAGGTATGAGAAGTAAAGATGCCAAATTTTGTTTTCAAACTCTTCAAAGCCGATATGAGAAGTAATTTGATGGTATAAATTTCGTTTGACCTCGATTTCCCGTCGCCCTAATCCGGAGTAGCTTTTAATTATGAATTCCGATTCTTTTCCCTCTGTTATTTCTGTTGGTTGCTTTTCATGATCATTGAAGCATCGATAGCCTCTATTTCCCATTTGTTTATCCCATCCTATATACTAAGGAAAAGCTAGCAGTTCCGCCTTGACCGATCGAACCCTACTAGAAACTATGTTGACCATCTTCTTTATTTAGGTATCATGTTTATTGTGGGGATTTGGAAGAAATTAAAGTAGCAAGGATAACCCCATAAATTCATCTATTATGTAAACGGACAACTCCATTTTAAGTATTCTTGTACCTGTTTATTTATGGAATTCTTTTTTGCTCTGTTTTTTTAACCAAGTTTGATAATCTCATCTAATTATTCGTTCCATGGAGCATGAACAATCACAAACAGCCATGGTGTTTTACTCCAACTAACCGTCTTCAAGCTGTCAGGTATGATTCTCCCTTGGTTTGATTTCTCTTTTGTCTTTGTTTGAAATTAATTGGATTTCATTGATTGAGAATTCAATAATGGAATTGGACCTATCGTATCCAAGTGTTTGATAATAAAACATGCCTTCCAAGTGTTTGATATAATGTCAAAAAGAGAAAGTTTTTGTGTAAAAGAGGCAAGAAGTATATTATTATGTTAGAATATGCAACAAAGAATATTTATATATCTTTATGTTGTTTATGCAAATCTCAATTTACATGTTGTTTTAGTGGCTTACAAGCTGTCCACGTGTTTGATAATAAAACATGCCTTCCAAGTGTTTGATATAATGTCAAAAAGAGAAAGATTTTGTGTAAAAGAGGCAAGTTTGATATGTTTTTTTAAATCGATTATTCTGTTAGAATATTCAACAAAGAATGTTAAGAATATTATGCAACAAGTATATTATTCTATTAGAATATTCAACAAAGAATATTTATATATCTTTATGTTGTTTATGGAAATCTCAATTTACATTTTGTTTCAGTGGCTTACAATGTAACATCCCGAAATCCAAGTAAGCTTTATGACCCTTCTATTTTGAGAGTTGGCAAATTGAATCCCTTAAAGTTGTATGTTGGATTCGTAAGTACGCTGGGCGTAATGAGGTGTACGATGCGCGTACTCACGCGGTTAATTTGGACGCGGACTCGCCCTGGTACGCGGGGCGTACCTGTTAGGAATTGAGACAGGGTACACGCAGCGGAAACACTATCACACACACAAACACACGAAGGAAATAAAGCAAGAAGGAACACAAGGATTTTACATGGTGCGGATTCGGTGTAAATCCTACGTCCACGGGCGCAACTAGATTTTATATTAACCCACTATAAGATTACAAATGGTAATATCACTCGGCACAGATACAAAGAGTTACATCGCACATATATATACTGAGAGAGGAGCCGTTTTGTTTGACCAGCCACCATTTGAATTTTCTTCCATTCACATGTTACGGCCGAAACAAAATTGCACATGGATTCCATTAAACAATTAATACTTTTGCCGTCCACTCACCGTCCAATAAACAAATATTAAACAATTCAATTGTTTAATTTGTCAAGTTACATTTATGGCCCTTGAACTCTTAGGAACTTGTCAATTTGTTCATGACTCCATAAATCTTAACAATCTCCCACTTGGAGGCTTGAACAACTTTAGCTTTTCTCCGCCATTCAACTCTCAATTATTCCAGTAATCTTAAAAAACAACCAAGTCATTTTAGGCTTCCAGTTCCAATGAACAAGCTAAAATTTAGTTTGATTTCTCTAGTTGCATCCGCCCCTCATCATCAATTACTAGAAGGGCCAGTTGAAGCTCCCACTAGCTCCAACTCAGCCGTGGCTAATCCCACCACTGACTCATCCTCTGTCTCAACTGGTTTGGACACTCCACCGGATCCAGAGATACACCGAGGACCACTAACACTCTCCAAACATAGCAAACATCCAACAGGAGAGAAATTTTCAGTCTTAGTCTTCAAAACCCAACGGCTCTTTGTAACTATACCCGGAACACGCCCCGTGCTCCCACTGTCACAGAATCTCCTGACTGGTTTAAACTTTCCGACTCGTTCAGCTAACATCCCCTTGGCTTCAGAATTCATGTTTGCAAAATGAACTCTCTTAGCCGTAGATTTAGCGAACCAGATTTTGTCTTGCTTAATCGGGATGGTCATACTTCCCTCAGCAGGTACCTCAACCATATACAATGACCCACGCTTCAAACCTTGAGCAATCATCGAATTACCATTGACCACCATCCATTTACCACCACCAAACCTTACTTCCAGTCCTTGTTTATCCAGCTGACCAACAGAAATCAATTTTTTCTTCAGCTCCGGAATAACCCTGACATTCTTCAGGCTCCATGTAGTTCCTAATGAAGTAACTAGATCAATATCTCCCATGCCCGTTACTTGAAGCATCTCGTCATTTGCCAATCGTACCTTCCCAAAATCTCCTTATTTTAGATTCACCATCGTTTCCCCGTTGTCCATGGCGTGAAACGAAGCCCCTGAATCCATGACCCAAGAGTCCACAGAACTTTCCATACTGAGTATCAATGCATCATCCTCAGACACACTCTCAGCACCAGCAATGTTCAATTCTTTCTTTGGACATTGACTCTTAACATGTCCCACTTCTTGACAGTTCCAGCATTTCACATTCTTCAAAGTTCTAGAAGAACTTTTTCCCCGACTTCCACTGCTCCCACTATTCCTGCTATTCCCTCTACCTCTTCCGACATTTAATAAATCAGAAGAGGAAGATCCACCTTGATTCTTGCGTCTGATATCCTCGCCTAGAACCAAATCTCTAACCCCTTCAAAAGTCATACCACTGGTCCCCACGGAACTCGTAACAGCAGTAACTGTTCCGGACCAGCTATCAGGTAGAGAAGCTAGTAGCAGCGAAGCTTGAGTCTCATTATCAAATTTAATTCCCACAGATGATAATCTGGATAGAATTGAATTTAGATTGTTAATGTGAACCGTAACTGAGCCTTCCTCATTCATCCTTGTAGTGAACAACTCCTTCATCAAGAACACCTTGTTAGCCGCCGATGGTTTCTCATACATATTTGACAGAGCCTCCATCATACCACGCGCCGTGGTTTCATTCATGATGTTGAAAGCAACGCTCTTCGTCAACGACAATGTAATAACCGCCTTGGCTTTCTTGTCCTTTGAGTTCCACGCATCTTCAGCAGCTTTTTCCATTTTCTCCGGTTTGTCTCCGAGTACCATGTCCAAGTCTTTCTGACATAGCAATGCTTCTAATTGCATTTTCCACCAGCTAAAATCAGAACCATTGAACCTTTCGATTATAATCTTGTCTTCAGCCATTACGGCAAACAAAAAAAAATTAGGTACACTCGTGTGTGACAGAAAAAACGATCGTACCCTCCAAACCTCGCTAAGCTAGCTCTGATACCAATTGTTAGGAATTGAGACAGGGTACACGCAGCGGAAACACTATCACACACACAAACACACGAAGGAAATAAAGCAAGAAGGAAAACAAGGATTTTACGTGGTTCGGATTCGGTGTAAATCCTACGTCCACGGGCGCAACTAGATTTTATATTAACCCACTATAAGATTACAAATGGTAATATCACTCGGCACAAATACAAAGAGTTACATCGCACATATATATACTGAGAGAGGAGCCGTTTTTTTTGACCAGCCACCATTTGAATTTTCTTCCATTCACATGTTACGGCCGAAACAAAATTGCACATGGATTCCATTAAACAATTAATACTTTTGCCGTCCACTCACCGTCCAATAAACAAATATTAAACAATTCAATTGTTTAATTTGTCAAGTTACATTTATGGCCCTTGAACTCTTAGGAACTTGTCAATTTGTTCATGACTCCATAAATCTTAACAGTACCCAGGGTTACGTTGGGCGTAACGAGCCCAGATACAAACCCTAATTTTTGTCTTGTGCACTATAAAAGGAACATGTAGCCCTTTGCCCTAGCCACCATATCTCCATGAGTGAGTCCTTAGAGAGCAGAAACTCGTGCTTTTGCTTGTGTGAGTGTTTTTGAGCTTGAAGATACCTTTTTAAGGTGAAGAAGGTGAAGAAGGAGCCATTGTTGGAGCTAGAAGTTGAAGAACAAGTGTAGATCCGAGTTCTACAGTGGTTGGAGATCCTTTCTGAGGTAAAAAGCTCAAGGCTTTCCTTGTTCTTCATAAGTTTTGCTTTTTGGACTACTTTAGGGTTTTTGGTCCAAAGTTGGAGACTTTGTGTGCAAAGAGTCTCCATGAGCTTAGATCTGACCTTTTCTAGTATATATTGTGTTGAGGATTCATAAAAATCCAGTCTTGGTCGTAGATCTTGTGTCATGCATGAGTTATAGTCTCATTATGGAAAGAGGAAAGGTGTTTTGAGCACAAAGTGACCCTTACAGCCATGCAAAGGCTTAAAGGTTTCGACTTTATGGATTAAGTCGTATTAGAGAAGTCAGATCTGGAATTTAGACGCAAGTCTTAACTGATTAAGACCCAAAATCGAAGAAGACTGAAACTGGGAGTTACGACGGGCGTAATCCCAGTACGCGGGGCGTAGGGGTCGCGTTCCCCCATTTCTATAAGGTGGCCGGGTACGCCCAGCGTACATGTCGGTACGCGCAGCGTAACCCGGAGAGTTGACTTTGTTGACTTTTAGGGTTTTGGTCAACATTTGGACTTTGGGTTAAGGAGGGGTAAAATGGTCTTTTACCCTTCTGTGGGATTGTAGGAAGGAATGTAGTCTAGCCTTGCGAGCCGTTAATGATGTGAAATAATTACCTTATGTGATTAGGCGGGGCTAGTTCGTTGTTCGAGAGTCAGGGATATCGAGCACGTGGGTTCTAGACATCTTACGAGGTGAGTCTTCTCACTATACACTACCTAGAGTGGTATCTATGTGTAGACCAGAGGGTCTTGTGTGCTATGTGTATGTATGAGGTTATGTGCATTGTGATATATGTATGCTATGTTTTGTATAGACCGGACCGGAGGGTCCAACGATATAGACCGGACCGATGGGTCCAACGATATAGACCGGACCGAAGGGTCCAACGATACAGACCGGACCGAAGGGTCCAACGAGCTATGACCGGACCAGAGGGTCCAACGAGCTACGGGACTGGAGGGTCCCGCTGAGACACATCGACCGGAGGGTCGTACTGTAGCCTCGAGTGGTGTATGTGTTGTATGTGGTATTTTGGGGAACTCACTAAGCATTTATGCTTACAGTTGTTGTGTGATGTGTTTCAGGTACTAGTGAGGATCGCGGGAAGGCGCCGGCATGATTCGTACACACCAGAGGGGATTTATTTATATGAGATCTTGGGATATGTTTTTGTGATGATACAGAGTTATTATGATTTTGTGATTTTTCATGTGGTTGAAACTATGTTTTGAAATGAAAAATTGTTTTGAAAATTTACGTTGTTACAAGTTGGTATCAGAGCCTTGGTTTGAGGGATTCGGGTGCACCTTCGGGCGTATCTGAACTCAAACTGAGGATTTGAGAGATTTTTCAAAATAAAATTCACAAAATTTTATTAAATAGTAAAATGTTTTGAAAGAGCAGAGCAGAGCAGTGTGTACGATCAGCCCGCGCCCGAACGGTGATTTCCCAAAATACTCTTGCATTATGTGTTATGAGATATGAGGTGATATGATATGCATGTTAGAGTAGGCTAGGTAATCATATTAGGACTAGAGTGGCCTGATTTGTGATGCCTTAGCCTAGGAATGATTTTGCTGCTATGTGATGCTTGAGAGCGAATAGGTAGCAGTGAGGAGCTGTTGAGAGGCCTACCGAAGGGTAGCCTATGCCAGTGAGATATAGTGTACTTGTGATCTGGGATCCAAGGAGGAGGACTTAGAGTGAATGCTGATGCGGTGTGGATGGTAGTATAGGGCCCGTACTACTGAATACACCGGAGCAGTGCGCACCCTAAGTAAGAATCCATTGGGTACTAAGGAGCAAGTAGGGTTAAGTTATCGAGTGTGAGTATACTCGAGCGAGTCTCTGATATCTTGTGTTGTATTTCAGAGAAACATCATGGTTGGGACACGCCACCGGCTGGGGACTAGCGAGGGGGTTGTGAGCGATAAGGAGCTCCGCTAGATGATTCATGACGAGGTGGCTGCCGCCATCCGCGCTGAGATTCCAGAGATGTTCGGGTCTATCAAGACCACGCTGATTGAGACTTTTGATGAGCGGTACGCTGCTCTTACTGATGCAGCTGTTGCTGCTGCCACCGCAGCCGTCGCTGCTGCCAGGCCGCAGGGGGGTGACTCATTGCTGTACAAAGAGTTCAGCAACACGAAGCCACCAGAGTTTGATGGGACGCAGGATCCGATTGCCGCTATGAGATGGATCACTGATATTGAGGGTTGTTTCTATACCTGCTCGTGTCCAGAGCATCTGAGGGTTCGATTTGCGTTGAACCAGCTTCGCTTGGGAGCGAAGGACTAGTGGAAGTTTGTGATGGCAGACTTCACTACAGCAGAGCTGACTGCGGTGACCTGGGAGAGGTTCACCACGATGTTTCGGGAGGAGTATGTTCCTCCGGTGGAGAGGGAGCGATTGGCTCAGGAGTTCTTGACCCTCAAGCACGGTACTGATTCGGTTACTGTGGTTAACCGGAAGTTTCATGAGAGGGCGATGTTCTGCCATGAGCAGGTGTCTACTGAGCAGGCACGTATGAGCTGGTACTTGGGTGTTCTGAGGAGGGATATACGGGAGTTCGTGTCGAACTCGACTTACCGGACATTTGCTGAGCTCCAGGCAAATGCCCGGAAGAGGGAGATTGAGCTGGAGACTCAGGCCAGGGAGGAGGCCGAGTCTCAGAGGGTGGATCGGCGACCGGCACAGTCTCAACCGGCAGCCAAGCGGGCAAAGCCCGCTGATTCGAGATCTGGGGGTCCGAAGGGCCGCACTTGTGGGAAGTGCGACAAGAGCCACGAGGGGACGTGCAGAGCTGGGGTGTGTTATAAGTGTGGGAAGGAGGGGCATTATGCGAGGGACTGCCCCAAGGGATTCTCGGTTTGCTTTCATTGCAACCAGACCGGCCATCGGAAGGCCGAGTGCCCACAGCTACAGTAGGGATCTGCGCCTGCTACTCTTGTTACTGAGACCCGGCCAACGAAGGCCGAGGCACCGAAGGCTCGCGGGAGGGCCTTCCAGTTGACAGCAGAGGAGGTCCGCGCAGCGCCTGATGTCGTGGCTGGTATGTATTCTTTCCTCTGTTTATCTTGAGTTTGTGATATTATGCTTATTTTGAGATATTCATAGGTACATTTCTTGTGTGTTCCGTACCTGCGTTGGTGTTGTTTGACTCGGGTGCGAGTCGGTCCTTTGTGTCGATAGCGTTTAGTCGACACATCAGTGTTCAGCGAGAGGCGTTGAGTCGACCTCTACGAGTTTCCATAGCCGATGAGCGAGCAGTGTATGCTACGGATGTGATTCGGGGATGTGCGCTCGAGATCTTCGGTGTCGAGTTTCCGATTGATCTGGTCCGGATTGCGATGGGGGACGTGTGTGTTATAGTGGGTATGGATTGGTTGAGCCGATTTGGGGCTGTGATAGACTGCGAGCGACAGTTGGTGACGATACGAGACCCCAGTGGGGGAGTACTTACGGTGTACGGCAAGGGTACCCGTTCTGGGTCAGCATTTTGTTCGGCCGCTAGGGCGAGGCAGAGTCTACAGCAGGGCTGTAGTGGGTTTGTGGCTTATGTGGTGGATACGAGAGTAGATGCAGAGAGACCGAGGAAGGTCGATGAGGTCCCGATAGTGCGTGAGTTCCTAGATGTTTTCCCCGAGGAGTTGCCGGGTGTGCCTCCCGAGAGGCAGGTAGAGTTCCGTATTGATTTGGTTCCGGGAGCAGTGCCTATCGCCAAGGCGCCCTATCGCCTTGCGCCACCAGAGATGCAGGAATTATCCTCACAGCTTCAGGAGCTGCTGGGGAAGGGGTTTATACGGCCGAGTAGCTCGCCGTGGGGGGCGCCGATGCTTTTTGTCAAGAAAAAGGATGGTTCACACCGGATGTGCATTGATTACCGGGAGCTGAACAAACTGACGGTCAAGAACCGTTACCCCTTACCGAGGATCGACGATTTATTCGATCAGTTACAGGGAGCGTCTTGGTTTTCCAAGATCAATTTGAGGTCTGGATATCATCAAATGAGAGTACGATATGAGGATATCCAGAAGACAGCGTTCAGGACTCGTTACGGGCATTACGAGTTCGTGGTGATGCCTTTCGGGCTCACCAATGCACCGGCGGCGTTCATGGATCTCATGAACAAAGTATGCAGACCGATGTTGGATCGTTCGGTGATCGTGTTCATCGATGATATATTGGTGTATTCGAGATCCAGAGAGCAGCATGAGGAGCATTTGAGAGAGTTACTTGGAGTTTTGAGATCGGAGAGGCTTTATGCCAAATTCTCCAAGTGTGATTTCTGGTTACGAGAGGTCCAGTTCCTAGGGCACCTCGTTAACCAGAATGGGATTTTGGTCGATCCGGCCAAGATTGAGGCAGTGATGAGTTGGGAGGTGCCGAGATCCCCCACCGAGATCAGGAGTTTCTTAGGGTTGGCTGGCTATTATCGGAGATTTATCAGGGATTTCTCCAAGATCGCCGTGCCACTCACCAGGTTGACCCGGAAGGGTGTTGCTTTCTCATGGGGCCCAGAGCAGCAGGCCTACTTCGAGACACTTCGCCAGAGACTGTGCGAAGCCCCAGTGTTAGCCCTTCCGGAGGGGATGGAGGACTTTGTGGTGTATTGTGACGCGTCGATATCGGGGTTGGGTGCGGTGCTTATGCAGAGAGGGCATGTGATAGCGTATGCATCGAGGGAGCTGAAGCCTCATGAGACGAGATATCCCACCCACGATCTGGAGTTGGGGGCAGTGGTGTTTGCCCTCAAGATATGGCGTCATTATTTGTATGGGGTTCGGTGTACTATATACACGGACCATAAGAGCTTGAAATATTTGATGGATCAGCCCAACCTGAACATGCGACAGAGGAGATGGTTGGATGTGGTGAAGGATTATGATTGCGAGATCCTGTACCACCCGGGCAAAGCTAATGTTGTAGCTGATGCCCTGAGTCGCAGGGCGGAGAGTGCCCCTATACGAGATGTTTGTTTGAGATTGACAGTGATGACTCCGGTGTTGGACACCATTCGAGGGGCTCAGACTGAGGCCATTAGACCGGAGAACCGGAAGAGAGAGCGGGTTATCGGATATGTATCGGAGTTCGTTACCGATAGCAGAGGGCTTATGACCTTCCAGGGTCGGATCTGGGTGCCATTTGTGGGCGGGGCACGTACCATACTGATGGAGGAGGCACACCGATCGAGGTTTTCGATCCATCCCGGGGCCACTAAGATGTATTTGGACCTGAGAAGAGATTATTGGTGGCCCTGTATGAAGAGGGATGTAGCATGGGTTGTTGAGAGGTGCTTGAACTGTCGCAGGGTTAAGGCCGAGCACCAGAGGCCGCATGGTAAGTTGAAGCCGTTGGAGGTTCCCGAGTGGAAGTGGGAACAGATTACCATGGATTTTATCACCAAATTGCCAAGGACTGCGAGGGGCATCGATGTAATTTGGGTGATTGTGGACAGATTGACGAAGAGCGCTCACTTCCTTGCTATCAGTGAGAGCTCTTCCGCTGAGAGGTTGGCAGAGTTGTACGTGAGGGAGGTGGTATCACGGCATGGAGTGCCGATCTCGATCGTCTCAGATCGAGATGTGCGTTTCACTTCCAGATTCTGGAAGAAATTTCACGAGGAGTTGGGTACGAGGTTGCATTTTAGCACTGCATACCACCCACAGACCGACGGGCAGAGCGAGCGAACGATTCAGACGCTCGACGACATGCTCCGGGCATGTGTACTCGACTTCGGAGGAAGTTGGGACACGTACTTGCCCTTGGCTGAGTTTTCCTATAACAACAGCCATCATTCGAGCATTGGTATGCCATCTTTTGAGCTGTTGTACGGGAGGAGGTGTCGGACTCCCATTTGCTGGGGTGAAGTAGGGCAGCGTGTGATGGGTAGTACAAAGATAGTACTTCAGACGACAGAGTAGATACAGCAGGTCAGACAGAGGTTATTCACCGCTCAGAGTCGTCAGAAGAGTTACGCGGATAGGCGTCGTTCGGAGCTCGAGTTGCAGGTTGGGGACCTTGTACTCCTGAAGATGTCTCCTTGGAAAGGAGTAATCCGTTTCAGGAAGAGGGGCAAGCTGGGGCCCCGGTATATTGGGCTGTTTAGGGTGATCGCGAGGGTGGGCAGAGTAGCATATCGCCTGGAGCTACCTGCGGAGTTAAGCCAGATTCATGATACCTTCCACGTGTCCCGGTTGAGGAAGTGTATAACTGACGAGTCGGCAGTGGTACCACTGGAGGATATTCAGGTGGATGCGAGCCTGAATTATGCCGAAAGGCCAGTCGCGATTACGGATCGGAAGATCAAGGTTCTGAGGAACAAGCAGGTACCGTTGGTGCAGGTCCAGTGGCAGCATCGGAAAGGGTCCGAACTGACGTGGGAGACAGAGGCGGAGATGCGGGAGCAGCATCCGGAGTTGTTTTCGGCATGAGACTTCGGGGGCGAAGTCTGATTCTAGTGGGGGAGAATTGTAACAGCCCGAAATCCAGGTAAGCTTTATGACCCTTCTATTTTGAGAGTTGGCAAATTGAGTCCCTTAAAGTTGTATGTTGGATTGGTGAGTACGCTGGGCGTAATGAGGTGTACGCCGCGCGTACTCACGCGCTTAATTTGGACGCGGACTCGCCCTGGTATGCGGGGCGTACCCAGGGTTACGTTGGGCGTAATGAGCCCAGATGCAAACCCTAATTTTTGTCTTGTGCGCTATAAAAGGAACATGTAGCCCTTTGCCCTAGCCACCATACCTCCTTGAGTGAGTCCTTAGAGAGCAGAAACTCGTGCTTTTGCTTGTGTGAGTGTTTTTGAGCTTGAAGATACCTTTTTAAGGTGAAGAAGGTGAAGAAGGAGCCATTGTTGGAGCTAGAAGTTGAAGAACAAGTGTAGATCCGAGTTCTACGGTGGTTGGAGATCCTTTATGAGGTAAAAAGCTCAAAGCTTTCCTTGTTCTTCA
Source organism: Lactuca virosa (assembly GCF_052849685.1). Lineage (NCBI taxonomy): Eukaryota > Viridiplantae > Streptophyta > Magnoliopsida > Asterales > Asteraceae > Lactuca > Lactuca virosa. The sequence goes on from NC_136426.1 coordinate 177,003,004, forward strand.
TAAGTTTTGCTTTTTGGACTATTTTAGGGTTTTTGGTCCAAAGTTGGAGACTTTGTGTGCAAAGAGTCTCCATGAGCTTAGATCTGACCTTTTCTAATATATATTGTGTTGAGGATTCATAAAAATCCAGTCTTGGTCGTAGATCTTGTGTCATGCATGAGTTATAGTCTCATTATGGAAAGAGGAAAGGTGTTTTGAGTACAAAGTGACCCTTACAGCCATGCAAAGGCTTAAAGGTTTCGACTTTATGGATTAAGTCGTATTAGAGAAGTCAGATCTGGAATTTAGACGCAAGTCTTAACTGATTAAGACCCAAAATCGAAGAAGACTGAAACTGGGAGTTACGCCGGGCGTAATCCCAGTATGCGGGGCGTAGGGGTCGCGTTCCCCCGTTTCTGTAAGGTGGTCGGGTACGCCCAGCGTACATGTCGGTACGCGCAGCGTAACCCGGAGAGTTGACTTTGTTGACTTTTAGGGTTTTGGTCAACATTTGGACTTTGGGTTAAGGAGGGGTAAAATGGTCTTTTACCCTTCTGTGGGATTGTAGGAAGGAATGTAGTCTAGCCTTACGAGCCGTTAATGATGTGAAATAATTACCTTATGTGATTAGGCGGGGCTAGTTCGTTGTTCGAGAGTCAGGGATATCGAGCACGTGGGTTCTAGACATCTTACGAGGTGAGTCTTCTCACTATACACTACCTAGAGTGGTATCTATGTGTAGACCAGAGGGTCTTGTGTGCTATGTGTATGTATGAGGTTATGTGCATTGTGATATATGTATGCTATGTGTTGTATAGACCGGACCGGAGAATCCAACGATATAGACCGGACCGATGGGTCCAACGATATAGACCGGACCGAAGGGTCCAACGATACAGACCGGACCGAAGGGTCCAACGAGCTATGACCGGACCAGAGTGTCCAACGAGCTACGGGACTGGAGGGTCCCGCTAAGACACATCGACCGGAGGGTCGTATTGTAGCCTCGAGTGGCGTATGTGTTGTATGTGGTATTTTGGGGAACTCACTAAGCATTTATGCTTACAGTTGTTGTGTGATGTGTTTCAGGTACTAGTGAGGATCGCGTGAAGGCGCCGGCATGATTCGTACACACCAGAGGGGATTTATTTATATGAGATCTTGGGATATGTTTTTGTGATGATACAGCGTTATTATGATTTTGTGAGTTTTCATGTGGTTGAAACTATGTTTTGAAATGAAAAATTGTTTTGAAAATTTACGTTGTTACATACAAGCTGTCTAAGAGGAAAGTTGATGAGAACTTGCATTTACTGCATACCATCCTTTTTGGAAAACGACCAAAGCTGAAAATCAACAAATTAAGCAATCTTTTTATCTTTTTTCATATATGAAAGCTATGTTTTTGTGACTTCTAAATATTATGCAACAAGTATATTATTCTGTTAGAATATTCAACAAAGAATGTTAAGAATATTATGCAACAAGTATATTATTCTGTTAGAATATTCAATAAAGAATGTTATTTTTTTTGTCACATTCTGTGTTAACATGATCTTTTCATGTATTTATATTTCAAATGTTTTGTTCGTTCGATATATTCTTGATAATACAAATTCTTTAAGAATATTCAAAACCATTCTGCAAGAATAGTTTATTTTGTAAAGAATATTATTGTTGTATTTTGATAGAATTGTAGTTAATTATTTATATGTTTAATGTGCAGTTGTTACAAGTGTATCACTACAAAATATTTGGCAATGAATTTGTGACAGAAATGGCTTGAAGACCTGATGGGAAAGGCTTGAAGAATGAATTAAAGAATGATCGTACTCATTGTTTAAGAATGTTGTTATTTTTTAAGAATTACACTTGTTATTCTTTCAGAATGTTGTTATTATCAAGAAATTGTTATTCTTGATGATATGTTGTATAATTCTTTAAGCATGTTTAATATAAAAAGTATCTTGAATGAAATAATATTCTGCAACAATAAAACCGCAAATATATTTACTAGTTTATTGTTGACTTTTTGTCATTCTGACAGAATAAAATCTGTTATTATTAAAAATAATATTAAAATTTAATTAGAATTAATTTAAAAAATTTAGATTTTTAAAAAATAAGGGAATTAATGATCCCTTAAAATCCGAAAATTTCCTTTTTTAAAATAGGTTAATTGACCAAAATACCCTTTGGCTGAAATTTGTGTGATTATATGATACATGCTACCCTATGGTAATATCATAGACCCTCAGATCATGACTGTTGATTCTATTCATCTAGTAGTCCAGATCTGTGCATTCTGGCACACAATAGTTAGTAAAAACAAAATAACCTAAGCCTATATATATATATATATATATATATATATATATATATATATATATATATATATATATATATATATATATATATATATTGAGGGTATGCAATATAATGCTTTACGGGAACTATAGATGATTTCATGGTATCAAAGCACCGTACTTTCTTGGATCATTCTAAACCCTAGTCGACGACTCCTTTCCTTTTGATCTCTTTCTTCCCTCTCATCTTCTTCACCATGTCAGGCTCTTTGACTGAAAAGCCCTCCTCCACCATTAACATAAAACATGTTGTCCCGTTCGTCTTGGATCTAGCTAGACCAGATGAATTATGTTATATGGAGAGTGCTTTTTGAAATCCATTGCATCGGTTATGGAGTTGACGATCATCTCAAGCCTCAACCTCAATCTCCTCCTGCAGACAAAGAGAAAGACAAGGTTACTGCCGAGTCTTCTTTTAACTAAATGGTTGCGCACATACTCGATTGTAAAATCCTGGTTATACGGTACTCTCTCTATTCCTCTTCTCAACATGATTTTCAAGAAGCAAGCCACTGCCTTTGAAGTTTGGGAAAATCTGGAGAAGGTTTTCCGTGATAATAAAGCCTCCAAAATTATTCAGCTTGATAGAGATCTTCGGAACATCTCCCTTGGTAACTCATCTATTACAGAGTATTGCAACAAAATAAAATCCATTGCTGATCGTTTGGAGCATATGGATGCTAAGGTCTCAGAAGCTAAACTTGTTGCATATATGATTAATGGTTTGTCTCAAAAGTTCTGATACATTGCCATTAATATCCATCACCGTGAACCTCCTCTCTCGTTTTGGGATGCTCGATCCATTCTTATCTGTGAGGAGAAGCAAATGCTTCATGATGAACAACATGACTCGTCAATCACGCATACCGATCATACCTCCTCATCGAATACTATTTATGTTCAGTCATCTTGTAACACCCAAAATCAGAAGGGCCAAGAAAGGAAAGGAAACCCTAAGTCAAAGGGGCAACTCGTCGAGTCCAGGGAGGAACTCGGCGAGTCGGAGCGGGATCCGGGGGAACGATTAAGTTGCCGACTCGGCGAGTCGGCAAAGGGGACTCGGCGAGTCCGGTCTGAAGAGGGAAACCCTAAATCCGGGACTTTGGGCACTATTTAAGCGTCTTATTCTCTCCATTAGGGTTCCTTGGAACCTCTCTCATCCAGAATACCGAACCCTAGCCACTGTATCCATTTTTGAGCAAAGATCTAGCCTTGGTGTTGTGATTTGAAGCTTGAAAGAGAAGGAAGTTCATAGTGGTGCAAGAGGAAGCCTTGGATCCAGAGTTGGTGTGATTCTTCAGAGCATTTGGAGGTAAGAAGGCATTACCTTCACTCTTTTGCATATAGTTTTCCCTTTGTTATGAGATTTGGGGCTTTTATGCCATGTCCTTGAACCATTTCGAGTTAGAGCCCAAATCTGAAGTTGCTACTTCAGATCTAAGTGTATTCTGGCCTAGAGAATCATAAAGTATCAGTCTTGGGGGTGTAGGTGAAGCATGGTTGTCTTAAACCCGAGTTCATAGTGTTTTGAGCCTAGATCTCCTTAGCTACACGTAAAGTTTGCAACTTTACGTGGGGAATAGACTTGGGAATGGTGGATCTATGAATTGGAACCCATGCATGACTCAAAAGCCATTATATGGATTAAGAACTGAATAGACTCGGCGAGTCCTTCGAGTGGACTCGGCGAGTTGGATGAAGATAGGCAGGTACTCGACGAGTTTGAAGAACAACTCGGCGAGTCTGTTGAAGATTGCCTTGGACTCGGCGAGTCTGTTCTTGGACTCGGCGAGTCACGTCGCGAAACCTCAAACCCTTCGAGTTAAGACTCAGATCAGTGAGTTGAGTGGGGACTCAGTGAGTTGGACAGGACAGAACACGGAAATCGGTAGACTCGGCGAGTCAGGGGTTGACTCGGCGAGTCGAGTCGCGAATGAAAGGATTCTGAGCACATGGACTCGGCGAGTCAGTAGGCAGACTCGGCGAGTAGGGTTGACCTGGAAGGTTGACTTTGACCAGGACTTTGACTTTGACCAGAGTAGACTTAGTTGACTTTCGGAGGACATTTAGACTAAGTGTGATGTTGATATTGGTAGCTCGGTGAGCTAGTGGAGCAACAGTTCAGAGAGAGTGGACAGACAGCAGCCAGAGAGTTATCAGCTGCTTCAGCAGTTTGAGGTGAGTTTCCCTTGGTGTGGATGGGTCTACGGCCACAATGCCGGCCCATGTAGTCATGAGTAGGAAGACCCGGGGGTTAGCCCTAGGCATTATTTGCTAGTATGATATTCAGGACCAAGGTCCGATGTCGGGCGGGTGCCCAAGGAATGGTTTGCATGATAGAGTATACTTGTTGTTTGTGTGATACATGTATGTGCCTGGTAGGGTGGTGAGTGTGGGCAAGGTCCCGTATCTCACCAATAGCAGAGTGTGGACGGTGTTCCATATCTCATTAGCAGCAGAGCAGGGGCGAGGCCCAAGTTAGGAAAAGAGTGAGTGTGGGCTAGGCCCGTATCTCACTATCAGTAAGAGTGTGGACGGGGTTCCACGACTCATCAGTAGCAGGACAAAGGCGAGGCCCAAGATAGGCGAGGCCTTAGAGCAGGATTCAGTAGTATATGTTCAGTTATGTATTGTGATATGTTTATGTGTTAGTATATGTTAGCGGGCGGGGCCTAGAGACAGGCGGGGCCTAAGAGAAACAGATCTGTATCCGAGCGGGGCTCGAAGCCAAGCGGGGCCTGGAGCGGCGGGGCCGTTGTAGCGGGCGAGGCCCGAGGTAGCGGGCGAGGCCCGAAGTAGCGGGTGTGGCCCAGTATTTGCAGTATGTGATTATGCAAGGTATGTGGTAGGTTGGGGAACTCACTAAGCTTCGTGCTTACGGTTTTCAGTTTTGGTTTCAGGTACTTCCGGTAGCGGAGGGAAGAGCTCGGGGTGATCGCATGGCACACACCATAGATTAGACAGCCTGGGAATGTTTTACTCTGATAAAGAACATATGTTTTGGAATTAATACTCTGATTATGTTATGGAATGATAAATGTGTTTTAAGTAACGTTTTATAAAAGAAATTTTTAGTCTTGAAAATTGGGGCGTTTCAAGTTGGTATCAGAGCCTTGGTTTGAGGGATTCGGACATACTTTCGGGTGTATCTGAACTCAAAGTAAGGGATTGGTATAAAAGTTTTCAAAATGAAAGTCAGTTTTGTAAAAAGAGTTTTGAGAAATGAAACAGTTTTAGAGTAGCGAAAAGAATTCAGAAAGAAAAGAACTTTGATAAGAGAAAAAGGGTGTGGTGCATGCAATCAGCCGAGCTCAAGTAAATACCCCAAAATACCCATACAAGTTTATGTTATGATTATCAGTTAGTAGAACAGCATGCTAGAATAGGACTAAGGATCTAGGGAGGATGCCTTATGTGCCTGGTATATGTGCTTTGAGCTGCGTGATAGTGCAGGTTAGACAGTAGTAGGGTAGCCTGTTTAGGTTGTGCCTGAGTATATGAGATTATGTTGCATGCTAGTACAGATTCTTGATATGAGATTATGATTGCTTGAGTATGTTATGGTTTTCCCTTGTCTGAATGCTGCTTGCTTTGTGCATTGTGGGATTCTGAGTGACGGGAGTTAGCCATTAGGTGAATACTGATAGGTTTTATACAAACAATCCTATGTGTGCATGCAACCCTAATTGGATCTATGTTTTCACTATAAGACATACAACTATATGAACACAAAATAAACCCTGGCATGCTTCTATAATTTTCGAAAATCATATAGAAGTGTAGTAGACATACCTTTGTTGTTATATTGCAATAACAACTAGTTTCCTTGATCTCTTGAACTCTTGAAAGCAAGCACCACAATTGTAGTGCCTCTAATGGCTCACAAACACCTTGAAGCAAGAAGGCAATTAAGAGAGAGAGGGAGGATACTAATTTTCGGCCCTAGGGTTTCTCTTGGAATCAAGTGGCCGAAAATTGAAGCATAGGGCATCTATTTATACTGTAGGGTGCTAGGGTTTCAGTCTAAACCCTAATGGACAGCTTAGCCACCAAGCAGCCCAAGGAACCTTCTGGAATGAGGCCCTTGGACGAAAATATGATGATCCCTCATCATAATTTCGTTCCTCCTTATTCCATTGGGTTTCCCAGCCCAAAACTCAACTATCACACATTTGACAGTTTATACCCCTTTATTTAATTAATCTCTTTTAGTCACCAAATTAATTCCTAATTAATTTATGACTAATACTAATTAAATAAATATGATTTCTCCTTTAATATAGCATTCTTATAATATATTAATAAACCATAATATCTTCTCTCTCATATCAAATTACCTTGTCAAGTTGCTTTGGTGAAGGCAACCCAAAAGGACCATGCACACTCGGATCAAGTACATACCAAATATAGTTACGGACTTAGACACTAATCCAACAGTCTCCCACTTGGATAAGTCTAGTAACTATATCTCACATATGACTTCCGTATCCGATTAGCAATCGTAGCTTTCAATAGCCGCTGTCAACTCTGACCAATAATCTGTCCTTCAGATAAGGGATCGTATAATCCTCTGTTCTAGATATCATGCTAACAATACTTATTGTCCAACATTTTGTTTCTCGATCTCTGATTTGTTCGACATAGAACTCAGTTGAACACATCAACTTCATCCTGACCGGGCCCGGCACATAAGTCAAACCAAATCATCAAGTGGCCAAGATATCGCTTTTATTCTCATAGAATAAAAGGAACAGAAAACGTCGACTTATATGCTTTTATCATTTACTAGCTAAGCCACACACAATAATGCATTTTATAACATCAAGTTACTGATGCGTTTTTGCATCATCAATGTATAATCAACTAGCAAACAATAACCATATCTCTAGGTTTAAAGATTATATGATATTATCATCTTGCGATCACTTGTGATAACATTCATGAAGCGATGCCAGCAAGTGCGGGTCTATTCCAATGCTCAATACAAATTTCATAAGCACTCATAAACTTTGCAGCAAACCTTTGCTATGTCTAAAAACTTTTCAGACAATCTACAAACAAATTTATGACAATCTTCCTTCATATCTACTTCCAATATATGAGCGATTGTGGACTGTTCGAATAATCTTATTATTCAGGAAGTCAAAACATGCAAAATTGAAACAATAGATAAATAATCAACACAAGATAGAAACTTTCTTATAAATAACACACCTTTATTTAATCATCAAATGTTGAATATAAGATCATCCATTACAAGTTTCCTACCTATCTAATCTAAACTAATATCGTCCTTTAGCCCTACGCTCCTAGCGTGCTGCAAATGTTTAACCCTACTCAGTCCCTTCGTAAGGGGATCTGCTGGGTTATCTTCCGACGATACCCTCTTCACAACGAGGAGTCCCTCTTCTACCCGATGTCTAATAAAATGGTATTTCCTGTCGATATGTCGAGATCTGCCATGATCCCTTGGTTCCTTGGTTAAGGCAACCGCTCCTTCATTATCACAGAAAATTTCCATGGGCTCCTTTATGGATGGCACAACTCCAAGGTCTCCAATGAAGTTCTTCAACCATATAGCCTCCTTTGACGCCTCGCTCGCCGCAATGTACTCTGATTCGCACGTTGAATCAGCTACAGTTTCTTGCTTGGAACTTTTCCAAGTCACTGCTCCTCCATTCAGGGTAAAGACCCAGCCCGACTGTGATCGGTAATTATCCCGATCTGTCTGGAAACTAGCGTCACTGTACCCTCGCACCCTTAAGTCATCACTCCCACCGAGGACTAGAAACCATTCCTTGGTCCTTCGTAGGTACTTAAGAATATTCTTGACAGCAATCCAATGTGCCCTACCAGGGTTCCCTTGATATTTGCTGACCATGCTCAAAGCGAAAGCCACATCAGGGCGAGTACAAGTCATAGCGTACATAATCGATCCAACTGCAGAAGCGTAAGGTACTCGGCTCATATCAGCTATCTCTGCCTCTGTACTCGGGCTCTGAGTCTTACTCAGTTTGGTATTGCATTGGATTGGTAACTCCCCTTTCTTGGAATTTTCCATACTAAAACGTTTTAGTACCTTCTCCAAGTATGTATCATGACTGAGTCCTATCAGTCTCTTGCTTCTGTCTCTCACTATCCTTATTCCCAGAATATATGCAGCCTCTCCGAGGTCCTTCATAGCGAAACACTTCCCAAGCCAGGACTTGACCTCCTGCAATGTTGGGATGTCGTTTCCTATGAGTAGTATGTCATCGACATACAATACGAGGAAGCTCACTATACTCCCACTGGCCTTGACATATACACATGACTCATCTTCATTTCGCAGAAAACCAAACTCTTTGACTTTCTCGTCAAAACAAAGATTCCACCTGCGAGATGCTTGCTTTAATCCATAAATGGATTTCTCAAGCTTGCACACTCTATTTGGATGTTTCGCATTGACAAAACCCTATGGCTGATTCATGTAAACATCCTCAGCCAGCTTCCCATTTAGGAAAGCGGTTTTTACGTCCATCTGCCAGATTTCATAATCATGAAATGCAGCTATTGCAAGCATTACCCTAATAGACTTTATTTTCGCAACTGGTGAGAAGGTCTCATCATAGTCAACTCCAGGAGTTTGAGTAAAGCCCTTCGCAACCAATCGCGCTTTATAAGTGTGCACTTTCCCATCCATGTCTGTCTTCTTCTTGAAGATCCACTTGCACCCGACTGTCTTACGACCTGGTACATTATCAACCAAATTCCAAACTTGGTTGTCATACATGGACTGAATCTCGCTGTCCATTGCCTCTTTCCATTTACCAGACTCTGGGCCTGCCATGGCTTCCTTGTAGCTGTTAGGTTCGTCCAGATTCACTAGTGTACTATCACTAATAAACGTATCCCCGTCAGTTGTAATATGGAAACCATAAAACTGGGGTGGAACAATAACTCTACTTGAACGTCTAAGAGGTAAGGACTGGTCAATTGGTTCAACAGGAGTTTCCTCCTCATCTTGAACGCCAGTATCAGAGGTTCCTTCTTCTCCTGACTCTTGAATCTCTTCAAGGTCAATCTGACTCCCACTGTCTCCTTGGCTTATGAGTTCTCTTTCTCTGAAAACCCCTCTCCTAGCAACAAAGACAACATTGTCATTTGGTCTATAGAAGAGATAACCAAAAGACTTCTTTGGATAGCCAATGAAGTAACACTTCTCACTACGAGGTTCTAGCTTGTCGTGAGTCTCTCGTCTTACGAAAGCTTCACAGCCCCAAACCTTGATATGTGCTAGCGAGGGAGCTTTCCCTGTCCACATCTCGTGAGGTGTTTTGGTAACCTTCTTTGTGGGAACTAAGTTAAGGATATGGGTGGCAGTCTCCAAGGCATACCCCCAGAATGAGATTGGTAACGAAGCACGACTCATCATAGAGCGAACCATGTCCAACAAGGTTCGATTACGTCTCTCAGCCACACCATTCAATTGTGGCGTTCTAGGAGGCGTCAATTGTGAAACTATTCCACACTCTTTCAGATAGTCGTGAAACTCAAGACTTAGGTACTCTCCCCCTCGATCAGATCGAAGCATCTTGATTTTCCTGCCCAACTGATTCTCCACTTCATTCTTGAACTCTTTGAACTTTTCAAAGGTTTCTGACTTCTGCTTGATTAAGTAGATATATCCATATCTGCTATAATCATCTGTAAAAGTCACGTAGAAGCGACAAGCGTCCCTTGTGGTGGATCTAAAGGGTCCACATACATCTGTATGTATGAGATCCAATACACCCTCACCCCTTTCACATGTGCCAGTAAAGGGTGACTTGGTCATCTTCCCAAGCAAACAAGACTCACACACGTCATCGTCCCTAAGGTCGAATAACTCCAATACTCCATCCTTTTGGAGTTGGGCTATGCGTTTCTTGTTAACATGGCCAAGGCGACAATGCCACAAGCATGCTTTGTCCAAACTTGTGGACGAATCAATATTCAAAACATCATTTCCTAAATTGTCAATAACTAACACAGATTCATAAATCCCATTACAAGGTAATGCATTGAAATAAAAGACACCATTCAAATAAGCATTAATAGAACCATTACTATTATCAAATGAATATCTGAAACCTTGTCTAAACAAACCATGAAAAGAAATGATGTTCCTTGCCATATCTGGCGAATAGCAACAATTATTTAAATCTAGTCCTAACCCATTACTCAACACTAAGGAATAAACTCCGATCTTGGTTACTGGTGAAGACTTCTTGTTTCCCATGATCAAGCTTATCCTTCCATGCTCCACTTCCCTACTTCTTTTTAGGCCCTGCATATCAGAACAAATGTGGTAACCACACCCTGTATCAAGAACCCATGAAGTAGCAAATGATGAGTTATTAGATTTAATTAAATACATACCTGCAAAGGTGGGCTTTATCTTCCCATCCTTAATATCTTGCAGATATTTAGGGCAGCTTCGTTTCCAGTGGCCCTTCTGGTGGCAATAGAAGCATTCTGCTTCCTTGGGGTCAGAAGAGGGCTTAATAGAACCTGCTTTGGTCCCACTAGAAGAGGAACCATCTTGGGTCTTACCCTTATGGTGGCTCTTGGAAGGAGCCTTCCTCTTCTTTCCCTTTCCTTGGCCAATTGCCAACACAGGAGCAGTTACAGTAGAGGATGATGCAATAGATTTGTCCTTGAGGTTGCTCTCAGCTGTCCTCAGGAGCCCTTGAAGCTTACTTAGGGTGACCTCTTCCTTATTCATGTGGTAGGTCATTCTGAACTGGTTGTATCAGGAAGGCAAGGAGTGGAGGATGATGTCGATAGCCAAATCCTCATCAAACTTAACATTAAGTTTGAGAAGACGATCAACATATCTTTGCATTCTTTGCAAATGAGCAGTTAGGGATTCTCCACTCCCCATCTTAGCGGTGATCATGTTGGTGATGATCTCATAGCGCTCTTGCCTCGCGCTCTGGTGGTACCTGTCCAGCAAATCTTGGTGCATCTCATATGGATACATGTCCTCATAGGACTTTTGGAGTTCGAGGTTCATGGTGGCCAACATAATGCAATGAACTTTCGTTGCATCACGCTCGTGGGCCTCAAAGGCGGCCATCTCTTCAGGAGTAGCTTCTTCTGGGTTGATCTTTTCTAGCTTCTCGTCTAGGACATATTATTTGTCCTCGTAACGAGTTATCATGCGAATGTATCTCATCCACTCGTTGAAGTTCGAGCCATCAAATGTCACTTTCTGACATAGGTTCATCAACGAGAATGACCCAGAAGTGTTGTTGTTCGTGTTTGGGTTTGACATCTGAAATAGAAAGGAACAAAGTTTGATTAGAATGAATCCCCAATTAAACACCCAAATGAGAAATTAGGGCTAGGATCCAACAACATTATTTACAACTTAGAAAAGGGATGCCGTAATCTAAAAGTAAATAATTTGAAGGTAAGTGAATGACGATTCACTAATTTTCACCATGAAAAACGAAAGAGGTTAAGTTTTAAATGTATTTGAAAATTCCTAGATTTCTTTTGAGATTCATTGAACATTTCAATGGCATGTTTAAATCTCGATATGCACTTCAAATTTGCGACTGGGATGCCGAGGATCGCAAACAAGTTTGTGAATAACCATGCGAATCAACATGGTGCACTCAATGTCTTCATCACCTAATCAATGTGCTGGTTAGCCACGCACGCTCTATTGATCTATGATAAGACATCGAGCCACCCTTTGTCACCAATGTCAATCCTAAATTAGTGTGCTGGTTAACCACGCACGCTCCACTAACGTTTGATAGGGGTACAAAGTGTAATTTCATGGAATAGCATCATTTTCACATTTTACCCTAAAGTAACTAAGAATGGGAATTTGTAAAACAATGTAGTTACTTTAATATTTCCATTATACTTATAAGGAGGAATTAAGTGCCCTATCCTATCCGTTCGGCTAACGACCCTCCACCAGTCAAGCAAGCGGTAGATGTGAGTGTACATCCATTAAGCGCCATTTTATAGGCATCAACCTTATACCCACCTTATAGACTGGCTTCGTGAATGAGGCCTACTAGCGATAAGACTAGCTTATTCTTATACATATATATAATAATTAATCTTATAATATCATAATTGTATAAGGGTGTATTTTAAAACATTTCAAAATACTAGTGTCTTAATTGTATTTAAAATTTTCGAAAATTAGACCATTTAATTTAAAATTTTAAACACCAAAAATCTTTGATTTAATAATTATCAAAATTAAACAATTAATTTAAAATATTAAATCATGAAGGATTATCATGAAATTAAACTATTAATTTACCAAATCCTTTAAATCCCCTAGATTGTGAAATATATGGAAAGGATAATACAAGATCTTCAATTATCTAGTTTAAACAATTAAATTGATAATCACAAAGATAGCAATATCCAAATCCCTAAAATCTTGGGATCTTGTCTTGGGGGGCAAGGGATTTTCGAAATCCCTAGGGTTTCATAACCCTAATTTCGAAAATATGGAGGCTAGGCAAAAGGGTTTAAGAACCCTATCAAAATCGCCAACTAGGGTTTTGCAACCCTAATTGCGAAAATCACCAAGCCTTAGGGTTTACTTGCCATAAACCCTAATTTGTCAAGTTCATAATATGTATCAAATCCAATTGAAAACAAAAAACCAAAGGCTCTGATACCACTGATAGGTTTTATACAAACAATCCTATGTGTGCATGCAACCCTAATTGGATCTATGTTTTCACTATAAGACATACAACTATATGAACACAAAATAAACCCTGGCATGCTTCTATAATTTTCGAAAATCATATAGAAGTGTAGTAGACATACCTTTGTTGTTATATTGCAATAACAACTAGTTTCCTTGATCTCTTGAACTCTTGAAAGCAAGCACCACAATTGTAGTGCCTCTAATGGCTCACAAACACCTTGAAGCAAGAAGGCAATTAAGAGAGAGAGGGAGGATACTAATTTTTGGCCCTAGGGTTTCTCTTGGAATCAAGTGGCCGAAAATTGAAGCATAGGGCATCTATTTATATTGTAGGGTGCTAGGGTTTCAGTCTAAACCCTAATGGACAGCTTAGCCACCAAGCAGCCCAAGGAACCTTCTGGAATGAGGCCCTTGGACGAAATATGATGATCCCTCATCATAATTTCGTTCCTCCTTATTCCATTGGGTTTCCCAGCCCAAAACTCAACTATCACACATTTGACAGTTTATACCCCTTTATTTAATTAATCTCTTTTAGTCACCAAATTAATTCCTAATTAATTTATGACTAATACTAATTAAATAAATATGATTTCTCCTTTAATATATCATTCTTATAATATATTAATAAACCATAATATCTTCTCTCTCATATCAAATTACCTTGTCAAGTTGCTTTGGTGAAGGCAACCCAAAAGGACCATGCACACTCGGATCAAGTACATACCAAATATAGTTACGGACTTAGACACTAATCCAACAAATACGTCACGTCACATGTGATCAGGGTTGAATAATCTCAGAGTGCTGGATTTGGCCCTATTGCGCATCTCTTGTTTGAGTCTAACCGTTGTAGGGACGAGTCTTTTACTCGAAGGATTATCTGAGGCTCGTCACATGTGATGGTATTCAGGTAATGACTAATTGGCATCACAAGGAGGCCTTCAGCAGCTGAAGACTGGTTTGAGTTGAGTCAGAGGTTTCCTTAGGGTAAGCCTAGGATGAGATAGTGCTGGGAGCTGTAGTAGTAGAGAAAGGGACCTGGTGGAGTCGAAGCAGTTCTTGAGGAAAGTACGGATAGATGTGGAAGGTAGTATGGGCCCGTACTACTGAAAGCAGAGGATCCGTACTCGATTCGAGAAAGGCCGAGATGATACCGGGAAACTTGTAGTGTGTGTGTATGATCCCCCAGCAGTGATGAGTGTTCTGATAGTTATGTGTTATGTTTGTCAGCATGGTGACATTGCGCGAGAGACCAGTAGGCGGATCAGGCGTCGGAGAGGGATCAGGCTCGGGTTCAGGGACCGAGCAGCTCGAGGAGCGTATGAGAGAGTTTATATAAGCAGAGGTTATGCGCAGCATATTAGATCAAACTCCTGTGATCTTTAGCACGGTCAAGGAGGGTATACTGGAGATTTTGGATGAGAGGCTGGGAGCCTTCCGTACAGAGATGATGGATTTGATGGGAGCTCGTACTTTGACATTCCGAGAGTTTAGAGCTTGCGGAACGCCAGATTATCACGGGGCTAGGGACCCCATCGCTAGCAGCAGGTGGTTAGCCGATGTTGCCAACGCTTTTCGTACGAGCCGGTGTCCCGAGGGGGACAAGGTCAGACTCGCCTCCTGTCTTCTGAAGGACAGAGCGAGGGATTGGTGGGAGGAGGTTGGTCACGCCATGGGTGATGATACCGCGTTGGACGCGATGACCTGGAGCGATTTCTCGGCCAGATTCAGGGCTGAGTTTTCACCGATTATTGAGGTGCAGCAGCTGGCACGAGAGTTTCAGGATTTGACGCAGACTACTGAGACTGTGGCGGAGATCACCGCCAAGTTCAGGGAGAGGGCTCTTCTTGTTCCGCAGTATGTCACGGGCGAGGAGATGAAGAAGGCCCGATATCACGAGATGTTGAGGGCTGACATCAGGGAGTTCGTGAGTAGGTCCGGCTGTAAGACGCTGGAAGATATGATTTCTCGGGCCAGGGAGAGGGAGATCGATTTGGAGCAGATCCGGAAGAGGAAGCCGGATGAGGTTCAGACAGCCACAGGATCGGGCAAAAGGTCCAAGGGGTCGGACTCGAGATCGGGGGATTATCAGGACCGCAGCCGATGCGGGAAGTGTGGCAGGACGCACGGGGGTGCGTGCAGGAGTGGGAGTGGTGGTGAGTTTGGCTGCTTCAAGTGCGGTCGGACTGGTCATTTTAGCCGAGATTGTACTACGACCACCACTCAGGGATCCGACCTGATATGTTTTCAATGCAATCGGCGGGGCCACAAGAAGGCCCAGTACCCCAGTTTGCTTTCGGCAGGACGGGTGATAGCACCTGCCCCTGCGACTTTGAGGATCACGGACGGCCGTCAGGGCCGAGCAGAGTCGCCAGCGGTAGGGGGCAGGGCTTTTCAGATGTCTACCATGGAGACACGAGCAGCACCGGACGTTGCAGGTGCGTATCTTTTATTTCCTTGTTGACTCTTATTCATGATTATATTGTTATGGTTCTGCATCGTTATTGGCATGAGTATTTTAGAATAGGGTGGCCTGCTTGTGAGTAAGAAATATGCCATCTGCATACCGAGGACTTGAGAATGATAGTTAAAGGATGTTCCTTCCTAGAGCAGGTTACTTAGGGTGTAGTAACTGTAGCATGTCTATGTAGGGCTCGGAGGTGTCCCGCTAGTTTCCGGGAGGTGCTGTTGAGGAATAGATTGGTTAGATCCCATAGCTATGATAAGTTTGGGCTTTACAGCAGATTGATTACGGAATGGTGGTAAGGATTGGAAACTCTTGCCAAAGCTTTGAGCAGTGAGGCATAAGCAGGATCAAAGTGGGGGAGAACCCTCCGAGTATACAAAGGTAAGAGCACGCAGATCCAGAATGAGTACGTGACCACCGAGAAGAAAATAAAGTAGTACATCGATTGATGGATTGAGGAGTTTAGGATTGGGAGTTTAAGGAACTTCCTAATAGTTAGTTCATGTAATCGAGATGGTTGGCAGCTAGTTGAGAATCCAGGTTGGAGGACCACTTATAGGACTCTAGTGAGTCGGAATGAGAATCTTGAGAACGGTTAGCAAGAGATGCTTCCGTGTTAGTAGTCAGTGGCAAAGACGGCATGCAGAGCGTGGTAGAGCGGCAGGAGAGCCGTAACATTTCTCAGCAGCAGCCAGTAGTATGGAAAGTGTTGTAAGACTACGGGGATAGTCGTAGCATTCACTAGCAGCCAGTAGTGTGGAAGGTGTTGTAAGACTATGGGGATAGCCGTAGCATTCACTAGCAGCCAGTAGTATGGAAAGTGTTGTAAGACTACGGGGATAGCCGTAGCATTCACTAGCAGCCAGTAGTGTGGAAGGTGTTGTAAGACTACGGGGATAGCCGTAGCATTCACTAGCAGCCAGTAGTATGGAAAGTGTTGTAAGACTACGGGGATAGCCGTAGCATTCACTAGCGGCCAGTTAGCAAGGAAGGCGTTGTAAGACTACGGGTAAGCCGTAGCTTTCCCTAGTAGCATAGTAGCGGAGATCGGGCGGAGGCCCGTGTCTTCCAGTTAGTGGAGTTTGGGCGAGACCCTTACCTCCTAGCGATCATGGTAGAGATCGGGAATGGGTAGTTGATGAGAATAGTACGGAGCTAGCCTACATAGCCCTAGAGAGGTGAGACCTTGGGAGAAGCCGCTCCAGAATGTAGCTGGGTGAGACCCGTGGGCGAGGCCCGTATGTTAGTAGCAGTATAGGTGAGACCTAAGAGCAAGAGTGCTAAGTAGTATGGTTTGGGTGAGACCCGTGGGCGAGGCCCGTGCAATAGTAGGTAGGAATGTGGGACTAGAGGGAGAGACCGCTCTAGGATATAGCTGGGTGAGACCCGTGGGCGAGGCCCGTATGCTGGGAGCAGTTTAGGTGAGACCTAGGAGCAGGGTTGCTCAGTAGTATGATTGGGTGAGACCCGTGGGCGAGGCCCGTGCGAGAGTCGTTAGGCAAGTGAGAATAGAGGATTAGACCACTTGAGGTTATAGATGGGCGAGACCCGTGGGCGAGGCCCGTGAGTTTATAGCAGCGCAGGTGAGACCTGGTAGGGACCTTAGGGTCAAGATAAGGGATCGAGGATCCCAGGACTTGTAGTGCCAGGGTGGCAGAATAGATAGAACAGTTATAGATAGTCGAAGTATATTCAGAAGTCGCTGGGAGCGACTGGGAGATTGCGTTGGGGTGTAGTAACCGGTGGGGGTCCGGTCAACCCAGATATTGGCAGTTTAGTTGGACCAGGGTGGTCTCAGTGTATCCGGTAGGCGGATGAGGGGCAACATAATTTCCAGTAAGTGGTAGTAGCGGTAAGGAGAATGTGAACCCCGAGAGGGTCAGCGTAGGTACTCGGGAAGTACCAGAAGGATTACCAGTTAAGTAAGTTGTGTTCACAGTAAGTTGTAGTTAATTATTTATATGTTTAATGTGCAGTTGTTACAAGTGTATCACTACATAATATTTGGCAATGAATTTGTGACAGAAATGGCTTGAAGACCTGATGGGAAAGGCTTGAAGAATGAATTAAAGAATGATCGTACTCAATGTTTAAGAATGTTGTTATTTTTTAAGAATTACACTTGTTATTCTTTCAGAATGTTGTTATTATCAAGAAATTGTTATTCTTGATGATATGTTGTATAATTCTTTAAGCATGTTTAATATAAAAAGTATCTTGAATGAAATAATATTCTGCAACAATAAAACCGCAAATATATTTACTAGTTTATTGTTGACTTTTTGTCATTCTGACAGAATAAAATCTGTTATTATTAAAAATAATATTAAAATTTAATTAGAATTAATTTAAAAAATTCATATTTTTAAAAAATAAGGGAATTAATGATCCCTTAAAATCCGAAAATTTCCTTTTTTAAAATAGGTTAATTGACCAAAATACGCTTTGGCTGAAATTTGTGTGATTATATGATACATGCTACCCTATGGTAATATCATAGACCCTCAGATCATGACTGTTGATTCTATTCATCTAGTAGTCCAGATCTGTGCATTCTGGCACACAATAGTTAGTAAAAACAAAATAACCTAAGCCTATATATATATATATATATATATATATATATATATATATATATATATATATATATATATATATATATATATATATATATTGAGGGTATGCAATATAATGCTTTAGGGGAAATATAGATGATTTCATGGTATCAAAGCACCGTACTTTCTTGGATCGTTCTAAACCCTAGTCGACGACTCCTTTCCTTTTTATCTCTTTCTTCCTTCTCATCTTCTTCACCATGTCAGGCTCTTTGACTGAAAAGCCCTCCTCCACCATTAACATAAAACATGTTGTCCCGTTCGTCTTGGATCTAGCTAGACCAGATGAATTATGTTATATGGAGAGTGCTTTTTGAAATCCATTGCATCGGTTATGGAGTTGACGATCATCTCAAGCCTCAACCTCAATCTCCTCCTGCAGACAAAGAGAAAGACAAGGTTACTGTCGAGTCTTCTTTTAACTAAATGGTTGCGCACATACTCGATTGTAAAATCCTGGTTATACGGTACTCTCTCTATTCCTCTTCTCAACATGATTTTCAAGAAGCAAGCCACTGCCTTTGAAGTTTGGGAAAATCTGGAGAATGTTTTCCGTGATAATAAAGCCTACAAAATTATTTAGCTTGATAGAGATCTTCGGAACATCTCCCTTGGTAACTCATCTATTACAGAGTATTGCAACAAAATAAAATCCATTGCTGATCGTTTGGAGCATATGGATGCTAAGGTCTCAGAAGCTAAACTTGTTGCATATATGATTAATGGTTTGTCTCAAAAGTTCTGATACATTGCCATTAATATCCATCACCGTGAACCTCCTCTCTCGTTTTGGGATGCTCGATCCATTCTTATCTGTGAGGAGAAGCAAATGCTTCATGATGAACAACATGACTCGTCAATCAATCATACCGATCATACCTCCTCATTGAATACTATTTATGTTCAGTCATCTTGTAACACCCAAAATCAAAAGGGCCAAGAAAGGAAAGGAAACCCTAAGTCAAAGGGGCAACTCGTCGAGTCCAGGGAAGAACTCGGCGAGTCGGAGCGGGATCCGGGGGAACGATTAAGTTGCCGACCCGGCGAGTCGGCAAAGGGGACTCGGCGAGTCCGGTCTGAAGAGGGAAACCCTAAATCCGGGACTTTGGGCACTATTTAAGCGTCTTATTCTCTCCATTAGGGTTCCTTGGAACCTCTCTCATCCAGAATACCGAACCCTAGCCACCATATCCATTTTTGAGCAAAGATCTAGCTTTGGTGTTGTGATTTGAAGCTTGAAAGAGAAGGAAGTTCATAGTGGTGCAAGAGGAAGCCTTGGATCCAGAGTTGGTGTGATTCTTCAGAGCATTTGGAGGTAAGAAGGCATTACCTTCACTCTTTTGCATATAGTTTTCCCTTTGTTATGAGATTTGGGGCTTTTATGCCATGTCCTTGAACCATTTCGAGTTAGAGCCCAAATCTGAAGTTGCTACTTCAGATCTAAGTGTATTCTGGCCTAGAGAATCATAAAGTATCAGTCTTGGGGGTGTAGGTGAAGCATGGTTGTCTTAAACCCGAGTTCATAGTGTTTTGAGCCTAGATCTCCTTAGCTACACGTAAAGTTTGCAACTTTACGTGGGGAATACACTTGGGAATGGTGGATCTATGAATTGGAACCCATGCATGACTCAAAAACCACTGTATGGATTAAGAACTGAATAGACTCGGCGAGTCCTTCGAGTGGACTCGGCGAGTTGGATGAAGATAGGCAGGTACTCGACGAGTTTGAAGAACAACTCGGCGAGTCTGTTGAAGATTGCCTTGGACTCGGCGAGTCTGTTCTTGGACTCGGCGAGTCACGTCGCGAAACCTCAAACCCTTCGAGTTAAGACTGGGATCAGTGAGTTGAGTGGGGACTTAGTGAGTTGGACAGGACAGAACACGGAAATCGGTAGACTCGGCGAGTCAGGGGTTGACTCGGCGAGTCGAGTCGCGAATGAAAGGATTCTGAGCACATGGACTCAGCGAGTCAGTAGGCAGACTCGGCGAGTAGGGTTGACCTGGAAGGTTGACTTTGACCAGGACTTTGACTTTGACCAGAGTAGACTTAGTTGACTTTCGGAGGACAGTTAGATTAAGTGTGATGTTGATATTGGTAGCTCGGGGAGCTAGTGGAGCAACAGTTCAGAGAGAGTGGACAGACAGCAGCCAGAGGGTTATCAGCAGCTTCAGCAGTTTGAGGTGAGTTTCCCTTGCTGTGGATGGGTCTACGGCCACAATGCCGGCCCATGTAGTCATGAGTAGGATGACCCGGGGGTTAGCCCTAGGCATTGTTTGCTAGTACGATATTCAGGACCAAGGTCCGATGTCGGGCGGGTGCCCAAGGAATGGTTTGCATGATAGAGTATACTTGTTGTCTGTGTGATACATGTATGTGCCTGGTAGGGTGGTGAGTGTGGGCGAGGTCCCGTATATCACCAATAGCAGAGTGTGGACGGTGTTCCATATCTCATTAGCAGCAGAGCAGGGGCGAGGCCCAAGTTAGGAAAAGAGTGAGTGTGGGCTAGGCCCGTATCTCACTATCAGTAGGAGTGTGGACGGGGTTCCACGACTCATCAGTAGCAGGACAAGGGCGAGGCCCAAGATAGGCGAGGCCTTAGAGCAGGATTCAGTAGTATATGTTCAGTTATGTGTTGTGATATGTTTATGTGTTAGTATATGTTAGCGGGCGGGGCCCAGAGACAGGCGGGGCCTAAGAGAAACAGATCTGTATCCGAGCGGGGCTCGAAGCCAGGCGGGGCCTGGAGCGGCGGGGCCGTTGTAGCGGGCGAGGCCCGAGGTAGTGGGCGAGGCCCGAAGTAGCGGGTGTGGCCCAGTATTTGCAGTATGTGATTATGCAGGGTATGTGGTAGGTTGGGGAACTCACTAAGCTTCGTGCTTACGGTTTTCAGTTTTGGTTTCAGGTACTTCCGGTAGCGGAGGGAAGAGCTCGGGGTGATCGCATGGCACACACCATAGATTAGACAGCCTGGGAATGTTTTACTCTGATAAAGAACATATGTTTTGGAATTAATACTCTGATTATGTTATGGAATGATAAATGTGTTTTAAGTAACGTTTTATAAAAGAAATTTGTAGTCTTGAAAATTGGGGCGTTACACATCTACCAATAACAATAGCCATGGCAGTGGAAGAGGAAGCTATCGTGGTGGTCGTGGCGGTCATCGTGGTGGTCGGGGAGGAGGTACCTTCGATGGCCGGTTCCACAATAATTATGGTGGCAATTTTTCTCTTGGTGGCGGATTCTTACCTGGTGGCGGACTGCAACGACAAGGAGAAGGGGGTACCTGGGCCTACGACTGGTTTCAAGTGCCTCATCCTACTAATGGGCCGTCCCAGCTTGGCTTGTTGCCAACTCCAAATGTAATTGGGCCCAAACAGTAGCAAACTAAACACAATTTGGCCCAACAGCAACACCAGTTTTTTACTTCTCCTCAACCCAACAGCAGCAGCCCATATTCTTCTCAGCATGCATACCAGGTCTAACAGCAAAATCATGAGCCCACTACACTCCCTCAAATGTTCAACACAATGTCGTTAAATGATCCGGGTCACACAGATTGGTACATGGACACCGGGGCTACTTCCTATCTTCACTCAAATGCAGGTATCCTTAAGTCCGTTTCTGATAAAAATAGTATTTTTTTCATCATCTATATTAGTTGGCGACGGATCTAAAATACCTATAACAAATATGGGTCACACCACTCTTCCGCTTCCTAATCTTTATCGTACGTTACATCTTAAAAAATTTTTAATTACTCCTTCCATTATTAAAAATCTTATTTATGTTCGTCGTTTCGTTTGTGAAAATAATTGTTCTATTGAATTTGACTCTTTTGGATAATCTGTGAAGGATTACCGCACCAAACAAATTCTCATTCGATGTGACAACACTGGTGACCTTTATCCCGTTACTTCTCCAACTACTCAAGCTTTCGTATCCATTGCTCCGTCAATTTGGCATCAACGTCTTGGTCATCCCGGTCATCACATGTTCAAGAATCTAGTTAATAATAATTATATTTCTTGTTCGTCTATTATAGACCCTACTTTATGTCATGCATGTCAATTGGGAAAACATGTTAAGTTACCTTTTAGTTCATCTAGTTCTGGTTCACATTTTCCTTTTGAATTAATTCATTCAGATGTTTGGACATCTCCCATTCAAAGTTTAAGTGGAATTAAATATTATGTTATTTTTATTGATGATTATTCTCACTTTGTATGGGTATATCCTATTCGTTTCAAATCTGATGTTTTTGACAAGTTTGTGCATTTCCAATCATTTGTCAATAAAGAATTTGAAACTGATATCAAAACCGTTCATTCTGACAATGGAGGTGAGTATAACAATCATAAATTTCATAATCTTTTTTCCCACAATGGCATTAAATTTTGTTTCTCGTGTCCTTATACTTCTCAACAAAATGGTAAATCTGAATGTATGCTTCGCACTCTCAACAATGCCATTCACACGCTTTTGTTTCATGCTCGGCTTCCTCCCACCTATTGGGCGGAAGCCCTTCACATGGCGGCTCATCTCCTTAACATACTTCCCTCCACCACCCTTGGCAATGACACCTCCTTTCATAAACTTTACAATAAAACTCCAACATATGATCACCTTCGCGTCTTTGGTTGCCTTTGCTTTCCTCACATCAATGCCCCTCATAAACTCCCCCCGAGATCCACCCCTTGAATTTTTCTTGGTTATCCAACCAATCATAAAGGCTATCGTTGTCTTAATCTCGACACAAACCAAATAATCATATCCCGCCATGTGGTGTTTGACGAAACAGTCTTTCCTTTTGGATCCATCACACCAAATATTGCACCGTCTTACTCTTTTCTTGACAATTCTGTTTCATCTCACCCTCTTGCATATACCCCGGCCCCTAATACTCCATTCAAGGATGATGCTCCTCACGAGCCATCCTCGGATCCAAACACTAGCACTTCCAATCAACCATCCTCTCACGACATCCCTCTTCAATCTACCTCCTCATCTTCGGACTTCTGCAACCTCCCAAACTCTCCTACTCTTGGCTCTCATCAGTCAAATCTGATTACGTCGATTCCTTCTAATTCTCCAATCTCTTCTCCTTCTCATGAATCTACTAATCTTCCTTCCAATGTCACTCAATCTCAACATCCTATGCTCACTCGTGCGAAACACGAAAATTTTAAACCTCTTCGCAAACTAAACCTTCACATTGATTCCTCCTCTCCTATCCCTAAAAATTATCTACAGGCTTTTAAAGATCCAAACTGGCTTAATGCAACGACTGAAGAATATACTGCTCTTATCTCTAACAAAACTTGGGTACTTGTTCTGAGACCTCCTGCTGCTAGTGTTATTAACTGTATTTGGCTGTTTAAAAAGAAACATGATGCAGATTGGTCGTTATCTCGCTATAAAGCTCGTCTAGTTGCTAATGGACGAAGTCAGCGTCCCGGAATTGATTGTGATGAAACGTTTAGTCCTGTCGTTAAGCCCGCCACCATTCGCATCGTTCTTACTATTGCTGTCACACATTAGTAGCCTATTAGACAGCTTGATGTAAAGAATGCTTTTCTTCATGGGCATTTACAAGAAATGGTATACATGCAACAACCGCCAGGTTTTAGAGATCCCTCTCGACCAGATTTTGTGTGTCTGCTTCAGAAATCTCTTTATGGTCTCAAACAGGCACCTCGGGGTTGGTTTCAGCGGTTTGCCATGTTCATTTCACGCACTGGGTTTGTTCATAGCCGGTGTGACACTTCTTTATTCATATACAGATAGGGCTCTCATACGGCATACCTATTATTATACGTGGATGACATTGTTCTTACTGGTTCTTCTCCTAATTTACTGACTCACATTGTCTCTCTATTGAGTGGTGAGTTCTCTATGTCGGATCTTGGGGACCTCCACTATTTTTTGGGTATTAGAGCTACCCAATCGGCCGATGGATTGTTCTTGTCTGAACAAAAATATGCAATCGAAATTCTCAATCGAGCTTCTATGTCTAACTGCAAGCCCGCTTCTAGTCCAGCTGATTTATCTGCAAAGTTGGATGGATCTGGTCCTCCTATTGATGATCCTACTTTATATCGCAGCTTAGTTGGTGCATTACAGTATCTTACATTCACTCGACCTAATATCACATATGTTGTGCAACAGATATGTCTATATAAGCATGACCCGCGTGAACCTCATTTCACTGCTCTAAAAAGTATTTTACCTTATGTTCGAGGTACTACAGCTTATGGGCTTCAGTTATATTCTTCACCCAATCATTCTCTCATTGCATACTCCGATGTTGATTGGGGTGGTTCCCAGTGACTCGTCGGTCTACTTCGGGATATTGTGTCTTTCTTGGTCACAATCTTCTCTCTTGGTCCTCCAAATGTCAGAATACTACATCAAGGTCGAGTGCTGAAACCGAATACAGGGGTGTTGCTAATGCGGTGGCTGAAACATGTTGGATTCGCAACTTACTTCTTGAGCTTCATTATCTGCTTGCTAAGGCTACCATTGTCTATTATGATAATGTGAGTGCTGTTTACATGTCATCTAATCTGGTTCATCACCAACGTACAAAACACATAGAGATTGATCTCCATTTTGGTCGAGACAAAGTCCCCACTGGTCATTTTCGTGTCCTTCATGTTCCGTCTTCTTCTCAATATGCTGATATTTTTACAAAGAGTTTGCCGTCTTTGTTCTTTGATTTTCGATCCAGCTTGAACGTTCGTGAGCATACCCTCGTTCAACCTGCGGGGGTTGTTAGTGTAGGATATATAGTATGTATGTGTATTCATTTATTGTGTGGCCCATGTATTTGGCCCTTTTATGATGTATCGTGTGTATATATATATATATATATATATATATATATATATATATATATATATATATATATATATATATATATATATGTATATATATTGAGGGTATGCAATATAATGCTTTATGGGAAATATAGACGATTTCAGTGATGAAATCACTAACTTTCTAATACATATGACTCACTATTTATACTACAAAAATAAGATGAAAAATGAGTTATAATATAAATGCATATTATGATGGTGCATTATTACATTCATAAAACACATTGAAATGGTTGTTACTAATGCTAAATAATGATGGAGAGTTGTGGGGACAAGGGGAATCTAAAGGTCATTCACAAACTAATATTGTGTAACACTCTTACTTGCATGACGATTGTATCATGCCTCGTTAAAACCTTAATAGATAAAACCTCATGGAAAAAATTCTTTATTAAGGAAAAAGAGTAAATGATTAATAACATACATTGGAAAAAATGTCTCGTTAAAAACCTTGCTAAGAAAACTCAGTGGGAAAAGCTTAGCTAGGGAAATGAGTTTAATATGTTTCCATCTCCTTCTGATCATCACAACACTTGATTTCCTTGAAACGTCACATACCAATGTTCCGTACCATATTTTCAAATTTGGATGTAGGAGGCCACGCTCTTTTTGAATATCATGAGTGAAAAAAAAACTTTGGTGATATATTTTTGGCTATGTCTACTTTGATAAACCCTTCCTTGAATTGGGCTATACAAGCCACATTATCTTCATATAGAACATCCTTGTTAGAAGTTATACCATAATTTTCACGAATATGATGAGTTAAATTTCTTAACAAAATACATGCACGACTTGCCTCATAAATTGATATAATCTTTGTATGGTTAGAAGAAGCAGCAACTAAAGTTTGTTTAACAAAACGCTAAGAAATTGTGGTACCTCCACAAGTGAATAACATGTTTGGGATTGAGCTTTGTGTGGATCAGATAAATATTCAACATCTGCATAACCTTTTAACTATGCATTTGATGCATTTAAGTAGTATAAGCCCATATCCATTATACCTCGAAGATATCGAAGAATGTGTTGACTCTATTCTAGTGTCTTCTTATTTGGAAAAAACTACATCTTGCTAATGAGTTTATAGCAAAAGATATATCAGGTTTGTATTATTAGCATGATACATTAGTGCACCATTAGCACTTAGATATTAACTTCGGGACCAAGAAGTTTTTCATGTTTTTCACAATGCCGAAAATTGGTCCTTTTTGTAATCTAGGTGCCTTACCATCATCGGGTTACTCAATGGATGTGAGTTATCCATATAAAATCTCTTAAGCACTTTTTTTAGATAAGTGGATTGACGTACAAAACTTCGTCCTTCGTGTGCTCACTTTGAAGACCCAAACAAAATTTCGTTTTACCAAGATCTTTCATTTCGAAAAAAAAAAATCAAACAAGAAGTGGCCTTTTCCAACTCTCCAAGAGTTCCAATTATGTTCAAATCATCTATGTAAACAGAAATTATAACAAATTTTAATCCAAATCTTTTTATGAATACACATGTCACATCGTGGCACCCATAAGAGGCACGTGATCTTCAATTGCCATGTCACGTCGTGGCATACGGGTTTCCTCAAAAACCATGTATTTGACTCCTTTATATCATCAACTGGTTCATTCTGGGAAATGGGTGTTACAACAAGTATATATATCGCCTTGTTTCTTTTTTCCACCATAAAATGGGGTAAGGATAAATGATGTTTAAGAAATATTTGTGAAAATTGATGACGTGAAATGGAAGTAAAAACAAATTAGGAAATTTTGTAAAATGTTAGGGACTTAATTAGTAAAACATCATTTCAATGACTTTCTACAACACGTAGATGCAAAACACCCATACATAGTTTTCCAAATTAAGGCATGTCCCCATTAAGACCATTAAGTAAATAACATTCAGCCCCTAATTCAGATGAACAAAACTCCTGAACAGAGAGAGTTAAAGAGAAATTGTACAAGAAAAAAAAAACATAACAAAATAAAGCATAAATTAGGAGAGGTAACATACCTTGTTAAAACACCCTGAATGAGGTAGTGTGGCTCCTATTGGAGGATGGTTGGAAGCTATGTTGGTAGGGTCATCATGAAGCTCTATAGTCTATACCACGAAGAGTAACTCATCTTCTAACTAGTTACAATCTAAAATAAGATGATGTGTCAGCAATCTTTTTTCCGCTCAAAACATGTCTACATTGGTGGTATTGAAAAAAAAAATATTGGAACTAACTTGAATTTGCATGGCCTCCTTAAGTTGGAATGCCACCTCAGCAATCGCCGGTCGTTTTTCCCGAGTTTTTTCCAAGCATTGATACGCAATTGCTGAAAACTTGAGCAGTGTACTTGGTTTGATATCTTTCCTTATTTTGGGATCAGTAATTTTGTCTATGTCTCTACTTTTGTAGCTAGCTCGAGCCAAATGATGGAGGAATCGCCGTTCGTCATTGTAACTGAAATCACACGCGAGCCTTCCACATAATACTTCAAATAAAACCACACCAAACGAATAAACATCTGATTCTTTTGTTAGAAAACCTGTTTTTTCGTATTGTGGGTCACAATAACCATGTGTGCCAGCAATGTTAGTGATCACAAACGTGTTCTGTTGATTTGCTAGACCTATTCTTGACAGCCCAAAATCAGCAAGTTTTACATTCCAATTCTTATCCAACAAAATATTTGAACTTTTTATATCACGGTGTATTATTCTGTGTTTTTCTGCCACGTGATTATGAAGATAGTCCAATGCAGAAGCAACATCAATGCATATTTTTAGAAGTTGTGGCCATGAAGGTCGAACCAATATAGAAGTGTCACGTAAATATGTATCAAGGCTTCCATTGCTCGCATATTCATAGACAAGGATCATCTCCTTGTTATCATCACAAAACCCTACAAGGATTATAATGTTTTCGTGTTGATATTGTGAGAGCAGGGTGAGCTCAGTGTGGAACTCCTTGTTACCTTGAAACCCGGTGACATCTAACCGTTTTACAGCAACTACTTGGTTTACATGATCAGCCCAGAAGAGGATTCCCTTGTAGACCCTTCCATATCCACCCTTCCCGATGAAGTTTCTTTCGTTAAAGTCTTGGGTACCATCTTTTATGGCGTGAAGAGGGATTTTGAGATCGTTTATTTGCTTCATCTAAATGTAATCGGGAGTAACTAATATTTATCAAGTCTGAAACAACATATATACACAAAATTTATGAAACTAACCTTTGGATGTGTTAGCAGCATTCGATCTGAACTTCCGGGGTCAAGTGGAGGTATACTATGAGTATACATATCTGCCCTCTGAGCAACCTCCGCATATTCTAATATCTATGCACACATACACAACAATAATTTACCAAAATGACATCAACATAAACAATAATCATCAAATGAATTTCTTGAAGCATGAGATATCTCCAGCATTCACCTTTGTATCAACAGCATCATTTTTCTGCTTGTTTGCTACATTGTTACAACACATTTTAAACAAAAAAACTCAAATAATATTCAAACACATAATCGACAAAAGATCAAAGAAGCAAAAAACACCACAACATATATCATACGAACCTAAAAGAATTGCATTACAAACTCCACATTTGTAGACTAGAACTTCTGGAGGCTCCAACAGAGCTTTCCAGCAACTTGGGCAACGAACTAACCGGAGTTTAGTGTTCACCTTTGGATATTGTAGTAGCGAGTGATTTGAACTTTCGGTGTCATGTGGAAATACATTATTACCATAAATTTTTGCCTTTTGAGCAAAATCTGTGTGTGCTACCAATATCTATGCATACACAAACAAAAATAATTCACCAAAATTTGCATAGATAAATATAAGTACTCGTCAAATCAATTTCTTGAAGCAAGAGAAATATCCGGCATTTACCTCTGTATCATGATCTGGATCAACTCTCTTGCTTTTATCCTTCTTCACTGCATTGTTACACCACATTTCAAAAAAAAACATAAAATATTTGAAAAAGAAATCAACCGAAGATATCCTACGAACCTATAAGAATTGCATTACAGCCTCCACATACATAGACTGGAACTTGTGGTGGCTCATACTGAAATTTCCAGCAACATGGGCATCGAACTAACAGAAGTTTATCTTTTCCAATATAAAGAACTAACCGGTGTTTAGTGCTCATTTTGATGCTCAGATTTATGAACTGCTATTGGCTTTTGAAAACCCGGAAATGTTGAACAAATAGAATTATTTAGCAAATTAATGATTAACAGATGCTAATTGGTTAATTATGAACTAGATTTTGGTCAAAATAAGTCAAAATGGCGTAGAAGACCCCATGGAATTAAAGACCTCTGTTGACCGAAAAAGAACGGTGGAAATTTTGAACCAAAATGTAATGGACAAGAACCCAATTCTGGAAATTAGGAAGACATAATATTACCCCTTTTGTCAAAAGATCCAAAACCCAACAAATCAAGAACCGGTAATCAATTATAGTTTAAGGAAAAAAAAGTGATTTTATAAAAAAAATTACATTGGTATTGGAGGAGAAATTGAGAGAACGAGCATGAGAAATATTGTTATCAAAGATCCAAAATTTGAAACATAGATTCAAATCAAGAACGAGGCATATCAAAATAGTATTGCAAGAAATTAGTTTCGCGAGAAAAGAAAAACATGAGAGATTCTTGATGGATCTAAGCTTCGAAACAGAGAACCAAATCAAGAACTACGAATTAACAAAAACGACATTTGTTACTGTATTTGGAATGAAGAGAATAAGAACCTGAAAATTTGTTAGGAAATGCTGTTGTTCATACGAAATCCATGGAAATTTGGAGAGTAAGTCTAGAAGATGAAACAGTTGGGAACAGAAGACGAAGTCCTGTAATAGGCGACTAACTCGAAATAAGTATACATATAAAAGTAAAAGGGAAAACATAATGATTATCACGCCTGTAAACAGTAAGCTTCAAGAGTTTCCGACTTTCACCACGTTACTTTGGACATATTCGCTTTTTCGTCCTTCTATTTTTTCACCATCTTAGTTTCCCAATCTAGGATCCCACCGCAATTGTTTTCAAATTATTTGGACTCCTTACTTTCTTTATTCCCAACATTGATTTTAGTTTTCCGACGACTTCTCATCCAATAATTTAGGATTTCGATTTTTGTCGCCAACAACCGTATGCGCTCTATTGCCGCCACCAATCGTCCGCCAACAACCATCGGTGCTCTGTTACTGTTTCGAATTTCGGTATGTGGTATGTTGTTTCAATTTGATTATGATTTTCTGTTCAATTGCTCTTCCTTCTTTTTTTTATGCAATGTCTCCGACTCTGTGGGTTTCAAGTTTCCGACGACTTCCCGTCTGAAATTTCGGTATTCCGATATTTGTCGCCAACAACCGTCTGCGCACTATTGCCACCGCCAACCGCCTGTGCTCTGTTGTTGCTTGGAATTTTGGTATGTTGTATGTTGTTTCAGTTTGATTATGATTTTATGTTGAACTTCTCTTCCTTCTGTTTTTTTTGTGCGATGGCTCCTGTTTCGTGTATAATTCAAGTCATTTTATAGGAAAAAAAAAAAACAAACCTGCATAAATGGATATTTTGCAAGTTCATACATTGCCCAATCCTATCTATTGCTTAAATTTTGTCTAGAAAAAGTTGCACCTGATATAGACCATAACAAAATGAAAATTGTTGCAATTTCATAGACTTGAGAGAGTTATAGAAAAACTGCATTTACAATACTCTCAACATGCTACTAATTTATCTCGAAGTTACCCAGTTTTACAATTTTGCCTCCAAAATGGTTTTGTTCTGATTTTAGTGTCACTTTTTAATGTCCTGCTGTCTGTAAGATTAGGGTTTTGAGTAACTGTTTGTATTTTTATTTTGATTCGGTATTAAGAATCTAAAGGGTTGTGATAGCTTAGACTAGCAAATTACACACAGGAAATCAAACGTAAAGGATAGGTTCCCACAATTCTAGAGGTGGGTGCTCTCCCAAGTTCATAAGAACTGTTTCATTAATCTTCACATAAAAAAAACAAAAGACCCTCCCCGGACTATATATAAGACAGCTGGAGACAAACAGAATAAACCCAGACCCTCCCCACTAGAAGGATCCCCACAGATAAAATCATGGGGGAGGAGCATAAGAAACGAGAGGGACCACACCAAATAAAACAAAGACAAAAAGAAACATAAATAGGCCTGGGCTGCAGAAGAGGATTAAGATGGAGTGGGTTGGTGTGGTTTGTTCCTTCCCCTTTTGTAGACAAGGACGTCCTTGGGCCTATCAATACCCGCCTCCCAAACTCGAACCTTGCCCTCAAGGTTAAATTCTGGAAATTGAAGGTGGAACCTGTTAAAGTCTTCCCAAGTGGCTTCAGCTTCAGACAACCCCTTCCATTGAATCAACACTTCCTTTCCTTGATCTCTTCCCTTTCCATCCCTTACCCCTCGAAGCAATAATGGTTGGAGGATTAGCTCCATCTCTGTGTTGAGTTGTGGAGGCAGTTCATTGCTAACAGTGGGCTCACCATGGGCTGCCCGCAGTTGAGACACGTGAAAGACGGGATGGATAGCAGCCGTTGGAGGGAGGTCCAACTTGTAGGCGACTTTACCAATCCGTTGGGCAATGCGATAGGGTCCATAGTATTTAGGAGCCAATTTCTCATACTTTCTTTTGGCTAGACTTTGTAGCCGGTATGGGCGAAGCTTCACGTAAACCTTATCGCCCACGTTGAACTCCACTTCTCGGCGATGCTTGTTAGCCTG
Source organism: Lactuca virosa (assembly GCF_052849685.1). NCBI lineage: Eukaryota > Viridiplantae > Streptophyta > Magnoliopsida > Asterales > Asteraceae > Lactuca > Lactuca virosa. Next base: position 177,034,792 of record NC_136426.1, read on the forward strand.
CAGCTCCATTTTTTGTTGATCCCTCATCAAATGGACTCGAAGGTCATCCAAGACGGCATCCCGATCTTCTAGCAGTTGATCGATCGTATCCATATTAGTTTGTTGTCCCTCATAACGGATGATGGGAGATGGGTCACGACCATACAAGGCTTTGAATGGGGTGCCATTTATCGAGGTGTGATAAGATGTATTATACCATAACTCCGCCCACGACAGCCAACGTGCCCAGCTCGTGGGTTTTTCTGAACAGAAACATCTCAAGTAAGTCTCCAAACAGCAATTGACCACCTCAGACTGCCCATCTGTTTGAGGGTGGTAGGTTGTGCTTCTCTTCAGTTGCACCTCATGTAAACAGAACATCTCACTCCAAAGTTGGCTCACAAAAATTCGGTCTCTATCGCTGATAATGGAAGAGGGAAAACCATGCAACCTCACAATCTCTTTGATGAATTCATTGGCAACTGTAGCTGTTATGAAGGGATGTTTGAGAGGGACAAAATGGGCATATTTGGTTAGTCTATCAACTACCACCCATATTGTGTCCCAGCCCCTTGATTTTGGAAGGCCTTCAATAAAGTCCATGGTCACTTCGTCCCATGTTTGTGTCGGGAGAGGGATGGGTTGCAGCAGCCCAGCTGGGGATGTAGTAAGAGTTTTGTGGGTTTGACAAATTTTGCAGTTCCTCACGTATTCCATGATGGTGGTGCGCATTCCAGGCCAAAACAGTTCCATTGCTGCTCGCATGTATGTTTTCTTTTCCCCTGCATGCCCCCCAATTGGGGAATCGTGGTACATGGCTAGAATCTCGGGTAAAAGGGCTGTTGAAGAGGGAATGACTAGCCGACCCTTGAACAGAAGGTTACCTTGGTATGTGGAATACCCTTTGTGAGATTCTGCATCCCGCTCCAAGTCCACTTTAACTTTTTGTATGAAGTCATCCCTGGCCAATTCCTCTTTCAGTTGATCCCAAAATTTCCAAACCCCCGTGGCGATGGTGTTGCATTCGAGCTAGTTGTCCTTTCGTGATAGAGCATCCGCCACGCGGTTGCTAGCCCCTGGTCGGTATTGGATATCGAAGTTGAAGCCCATGAGTTTCGAAACCCATTTTTGGTAATCGCTTCCCACCATCCTCTGTTCTAGAATGTATTTGAGGCTCAGTTGATCGGTGCGCACCAAGAACTTTCTTCCCAGCAGATAGGGTCGTCATTTGAGGACCGCCATGACAATTGCCATGAGTTCTTTCTCGTAAATAGATTTAAGGCGAGCTTAAGCACCTAAGGTGAAACTGTAGTAGGCTATCGGCCGGTTTTCTTGCATCAAAACGGCCCCCAAACCATGACTGGACGCATCCGTCGCGACAACAAAGAGCTTGGTGAAGTCGGGCATGGCCAAAACTGGGACAGTGGTCATGGCTTTTTTTAGTTGTAAGAAAGCCTCGTTGGCCTCCTCATTCCAGCCAAACTTGTCTTTTTTTAACTGCTCCGTGAGAGGTTTGGCTATGTTGGCATACCCTTTCACAAATTTCCTATAATACGCGGTGAGTCCAAGGAACCCCCTAAGCCCTTTGAGATTACCCGGAGTAGGCCAATCTTGCATTGCTTGGATTTTGTTGTCTTTATCAAATACTCCCTTTGCTGAAACCACGTGTCCCAAGTATGTCAGCCTTCTCTTCCCGAACTCACATTTTTTGAAATTTACAAACAATTGATGCTCCTTCAATTTTTGGAGAGCTGCTAGCACATGATCGCGATGTAGATCCTCACTAGGGCTGTAAATCAAAATATCGTCAAAGAAGACCATAATGAAATTCCTTAGGTAGGGACGGAATATATCATTCATAAGAGCTTGAAAAGTAGTCGGGGCATTAGTGAGGCCGAAAGGCATTACTTTCAACTCGTAATGCCCGTCGTGTGTTCAAAACGCCGTTTTTAGTACATCTTCCACCCGAACCCTGATTTGGTGATAACCTGACTTCAAGTCAAGTTTACTGAAAATGACCGACCCATGTAGTTCATCCAGCAGCTCATCTATAACGGGTATAGGGAATTTGTCGGGAACTGTTGCTCGATTCAAAGCCCTGTAGTCTACGCAAAATCTCCAAGACCCGTCCTTCTTTCTCACTAGGATAACCGGGCTGGAATACGGGCTATTGCTGGGTTGAATCACACCCGCCTGTAACATTTCTCTGATCATCCTTTCAATTTCATCTTTCTGATAGTGAGGATACCGATAGGGACGAACACTTACCGGGGCTGTCCCATCTTTAATGACGATTTGGTGTTCCAGGGATCGTGGAGGGGGTAGGCCGGTGGGTTCTTGGAAGATACCCTCAAATTCTTGGATAAGACTCTGTAGAAATTTAGGGATAGGTTCAGGGGTATCTGAGATTACCTCCGTGTTACTGAGCTCGAGAAGCATGCCATTTCCCTCCTTCCCAATCGTCCTCGTCATAGCCTTAAGAGAAATTAGGGATTTCCCAGAGATTTGTCCCCCACGATTTTAGCTTTTCTCCCCCCTACATCGAGTTCCATGGTCTGCTCTTTCCAATTCGTTTTAGTAACCCCCAGGGTCTCCAACCATTGCATTCCCAATATAACATCAGAACTACCTAACCGCAGTGGGAGGAAATCCTCCGTGATATCGAGCTCCTTAAGGTGAAGTAAGATACCTTTGCAAATCCATGTGCCCCGCTCGCTATCGACGGTTCCAATTCTTACCCCGTACGGTTCTGTCTCGTCGATCGGGATCCCCAAGGTGGAGACCAGGTGTGAAGCGATGAAGTTGTGCGTGGCCCCAGGATCAATTAGGGTTACCACCGGTTGATTCCCAATAGCCCCTCTAATCTTCATCGTCTTTGGAGAAGACAAACCTGCTACCGAGTTGAGAGATACTTCTACCTTGGGGCTGACTTCCGTGGAAATAAGTGTAGCTGGGTCGACATCGCCGGGGGGGGTCTTCAGGTGTCGGTTCTTCCTCATCTACCAGAATCACGTTAACCTGCGATTTGCAGACGTGTCCCTTGAACCACCTGTCGTCACTGCGATAGCATACGCCCCGGTTCCTCTTATCTTGGATTTGAGCCTCAGTTAGAGTTCGATGAGGTCGCACAATACTTCCCGTTCTTTCTGGTTGAGAGAACGTGATTGAGTGGGTCGGATTTCCCCCAATACTACGCCTCCCTGTTTGATTGCCTCGAATTCCCAAGGATTCGAACCCGGTAGCGAACAAGGCCCTATTCCTTTCTTCAATCTTTTGGGCTAAGTCAATGGCACGGCCCAGATCTCGGGGAGTCGAAAGTCTTAACTCCGTTTTGATCTGATCCGATAGCCCATCAATGAAATTCCCCAACGCCACCCTTTCTGATAAACCTTCCAGCGGAGCCGACAATTCGATGAACCGCCGGACGTATTCCTCCGTTGTCCCCGTCTGCGTTAGGGCAGCCCACTGCTCGTACAGGTCGCCACCTTGTATGGGGCGAAATCTGTTCTAGAATGTATTTGAGGCTCAGTTGATCGGTGCGCACCACGAACTTTCTTCCCAGCAGATAGGGTCGCCATTTGAGGACCGCCATGACAATTGCCATGAGTTCTTTCTCGTAAATAGATTTAAGGCGAGCTTGAGCACCTAAGGTGAAACTGTAGTAGGCTATCGGCCGGTTTTCTTGCATCAAAACGGCCCCCAAACCATGACCGGACGCATCCGTCTCGACAACAAAGAGCTTGGTGAAGTCGGGCATGGCCAAAACTGGGACAGTGGTCATGGCTTTTTTTAGTTGTAAGAAAGCCTCGTTGGCCTCCTCATTCCAGCCAAACTTGTCTTTTTTTAACTGCTCCGTGAGAGGTTTGGCTATGTTGGCATACACTTTCACAAATTTCCTATAATACCCGGTGAGTCCAAGGAACCCCCTAAGCCCTTTGAGATTGCCCGGAGTAGGCCAATCTTGCATTGCTTGGATTTTGTTGTCTTCAGTAGATACTCCCTCTGCTGAAACCACGTGTCCCAAGTATGTGTCTTCTCTTCCCGAACTCACATTTTTTGAAATTTACAAACAATTGATGCTCCTTCAATTTTTGGAGAGCTGCTAGCACATGATCGCGATGTAGATCCTCACTAGGGCTGTAAATCAAAATATCGTCAAAGAAGACCAGAATGAACTTCCTTAGGTAGGGACGGAATATATCATTCATAAGAGCTTGAAAAGTAGTCGGGGCATTAGTGAGGCCGAAAGGCATTACTTTCAACTCGTAATGCCCGTCGTGTGTTCAAAACGTCGTCTTTGGTACATCTTCCACCCGAACCCTGATTTGGTGATAACCTGACTTCAAGTCAAGTTTACTGAAAATGACCGACCCATGTAGTTCATCCAGTAGCTCATCTATAACGGGTATAGGGAATTTGTCGGGAACTGTTGCTCGATTCAAAGCCCTGTAGTCTACGCAAAATCTCCAAGACCCGTCCTTCTTTCTCACTAGGATAACCGGGCTGGAATACGGGCTATTGCTGGGTTGAATCACACCCGCCTCTAACATTTCTCTGATCATCCTTTCAATTTCATCTTTCTGATAGTGAGGATACCGATAGGGACGAACACTTACCGGGGTTGTCCCATCTTTAATGACAATTTGGTGTTCCAGGGATCGTGGAGGGGGTAGGCCGGTGGGTTCTTGGAAGATACCCTCAAATTCTTGGATAAGACTCTGTAAGAATTTAGGGATAGGTTCAGGGGTATCTGAGATTACCTCCGTGTTACTGAGCTCGAGAAGCATGCCATTTCCCTCCTTCCCAATCGTCCTCGTCATAGCCTTAAGAGAAATTAGGGATTTCCCCAGAGATTTGTCCCCCACGATTTTAGCTTTTCTCCCCCCTACATCGAGTTCCATGGTCTGCTCTTTCCAATTCGTTTTAGTAACCCCCAGGGTCTCCAACCATTGCATTCCCAATATAACATCAGAACTACCTAACCGCAGTGGGAGGAAATCCTCCGTGATATCGAGCTCCTTAAGGTGAAGTAAGATACCTTTGCAAATCCCTGTGCCCCGCTCGCTATCGACGGTTCCCATTCTTACCCCGTACGGTTCTGTCTCGTCGATCGGGATCCCCAAGGTGGAGACCAGGTGTGAAGCGATGAAGTTGTGCATGGCCCCAGGATCAATTAGGGTTACCACCGGTTGATTCCCAATAGCCCCTCTAATCTTCATCGTCTTTGGAGAAGACAAACCTGCTACCGAGTTGAGAGATACTTCTACCTTGGGGCTGACTTCCGTGGAAACAAGTGTAGCTGGGTCGACATCGCCGGGGGGGTCTTTAGGTGTCGGTTCTTCCTCATCTACCAGAATCACGTTAACCTGCGATTTGCAGATGTGTCCCTTGAACCACCTGTCGTCACTGCGATAGCATACGCCCCGGTTCCTCTTATCTTGGATGTGAGCCTCAGTTAGAGTTCGATGAGGTCGCACAATACTTCCCGTTATTTCTGGTTAAGAGAACGTGATTGAGTGGGTCGGATTTCCCCCAATACTATGCCTCCCGGTTTGATTGCCTCGAATTCCCAAGGATCCGAACCTGCTAGCGAACAAGGCCCTATTCCTTTCTTCAATCTGTTGGGCTAAGTCAATGGCACGGCCCAGATCTCTGGGAGTCGAAAGTCTTAACTCCGTTTTGATCTGATCCGATAGCCCATCAATGAAATTCCCCAACGCCATCCTTTCTGATAAACCTTCCAGCAGAGCCGACAATTCGATGAACCGCCGGACGTATTCCTCTGCCGTCCCCGTCTGCGTTAGGGCAGCCCACTGCTCGTACAGGTCGCCACCTTGTATGGGGCGAAATCTGTTCAAGAACAGCGATACCAAGCCAAAGCATCCCCACCATGTTCGTATCTTCGCTCGTTGGTTGGACCAGCGATACCAAGCCAAAGCATCCCCACTAAGAGCGAGAACAGCCGCCGTAATCTTCTCTTCGTCCAAGAGTTGGTATATGGCAAAGTAGTGCTCCGCCTGAAGAATCCATCCGTCTGGATCCGTTCCATCAAAGGTTGGCATTTCAATCTTTCTATGCCGGAATTCATACCTCCCACCGCCAGTGTTGTTGTTAGTTTGGTAAAGGGTCCCAAACACAAGACCGTTTCCACCTGATCCGCCGTTTCCTCCAATCCCGCCTGAGCCGCCTCCACTTGGTATCAAACCGCTAACGACAGAGCTCGCCACCCCCTTGTTCTTGTTCGTTGGAGGTCTAGAAGGGGTATTGTTGCCTGAAAGAATCACCGGTTGTTGGGTTCTCCCCGTCGGCGCCCCTGTTACAGTATCTAGTTTCTCCAATACCTTGTCCAAGGTAGACTGCAGTCCTCCTGTCGTTGATTTGTTCGGTCTTGGCCTTGGAGAAGGCTCTCCATCCTTAGCTTCATCTCCTGGATATCAGTCCCATGAGATTGAAGATGGACCTGCATGATCCCCATTTGCTCCTCGACCTTCTTCATCGCAGCTGCTTCTTTGGAAACTCCTCCCATTGAATCTTATCGCTCTGATACCAATTGATAGCTTAGACTAGCAAATTACACACAGGAAATCAAACGTAAAGGATAGGTTCCCACAATTCTAGAGGTGGGTGCTCTCCCAAGTTCATAAGAACTGTTTCATTAATCTTCACATAAAAAAAACAAAAGACCCTCCCCAGACTATATATAAGACAGCTAGAGACAAACAGAATAAACCCAGACCCTGCTCCCCACTAGAAGGATCCCCACAGATAAAATCGTGGGGGAGGAGCATAACAAACGAGAGGGACCACACCAAATAAAACAAAGACAAAAAGAAACACTAAATAGGCTTGGGCTGCAGAAGAGGATTAAGATGGAGTGGGCTGGTGTGGTTTGTTCCTTCCCCTTTTGTAGACAAGGACGTCCTTGGTGTTGAATGTGAAGCCACAGCTGGTCAAAAGGCAGAAAACTAGGAACCTTGTTTTCTGTAGTAGCAGAAAACAAGGGAAATGTTTTGAGGCTTTTTTCTTAAAGTTTGGCTGAAGACCCGGTTGTGTTTTTTGATTACTTCTGATTTCCATCTCTATATAAGAGATTACTCTGTATTTTGTAAACCACCTCCAACATCACAGAAGAAGAAATAAAAACTCCTAGTTACCCTCGTGTGGACGTAGGTCAGAAATAGACCGAACCACCTTAAATCTTTTTGTTCTTGTTTTTCTAAAATTCATGAGCTGAGAGAGAGAGAGGTTCGTGTTCATCCTTGTGTTCTTGTTTTTCGTGAGCTCTGTGTGTGTGTTTAGAGTCGTGTGTTAAGTGTCTCGATCCTAACAAGTGGTATCAGAGCTTTGGTTTTAGCTCTAGAGGGTGATTTTCATTTTTTGGTCAAAATTTGTTTTCGTCAAAAACGATTTTGGTGTATACCGTTGGAAAGGTCTCGTTCCGAAGATTCCGAAAATATTTTTTTCTGAATTTTTTGACCACCGGAAGACGTCCAAATCGTCGGTCAAAGGTTTGCCGGAATAGTGACCGGGAAAACCAGTTTGCCGGAGAAGACGACACTGTAGCATCAGACACTGTAGCAGTCTGCCGGAGAAGACGACACTGTAGCAGAAACTGTAGCACGACGTCAGCAGACACTGTAGCAGGCACTGTAGCAACACTGTAGCAGATTTGAAAATTTGCAATTTGGCCCCTGAATTTCCAGAAAATTGCAAGATAGGTCATTGTTCTTTCAGAAAATGGCAGAAAGCAGTAAGCTTCAGATTGAGAAGTTTGATGGGAAAGATTTTGGTTGGTGGAATATGCAAATTGAAGATTTGCTCGTGCAGAAAGACTTGGACGCAGTTTTAGGTGAAAAACCGGAGGCGATGACACAGGCAAACTGGGAGACTTTGGATAAGAAGGCCAAGGCATTTATTAGACTGACGTTGTCAAAGGATGTTGCCTTCAACATTTTGAAGGAGACCTCGGAAAAGGGAATCATGGAGGCATTGTCTAATATGTACGAGAAGCCGTCGGCAGCAAATAAAGTCTTCCTGATTCGGGAACTAGTCAACACGGGGATGAGGGAAGGAAGTTCAGTTACAGTACACATCAACAATTTGAACTCGATTTTATCCAGACTTGGGTCAGTGGGAAAAAAATTTGAGGACGAAGTTCAAGCTTTACTACTGTTATCATCATTACCTGACAGTTGGTCCAGAACAGTTACAGCCGTTACTAGTTCTGCAGGATCGAAAGAGCTCACTTTTGAGGGAATTCGGGATTTAATTCTAGGCGAAGACGTCAGACGAAGAAATTCCGGGGAATCATCAAGTGAACAATTGAATGCGGTCAGAGGTAGAAGAAATAATAGAGGTAGTGGGAGCGGGAACAGGAGAAGGAGTCAGTCGAGGACTCGAAATGATGTGACTTGTTGGAACTGTAAAGAGGTTGGACATTTCAGGAATCAATGTCCAAAAGACAAGAAAGAAGTTAACGTTGCATTAGACCATTCAGATGATGATGTTTTGATCTGTAGTGTGGAGAGCAATGTGGATTCCTGGGTTATGGATTCGGGTGCTTCATTTCACGCTACCCACATCCGTGAAGCACTGCGGAATCTGAAAGAAGGGGATTTTGGTAAGGTAAGACTGGCGAACGATGAGGTTCTTGATGTAACGAGCATAGGTGACTTAGATCTGAAGACTCCAGTCGGTCCATGGACTTTGAAGGATGTCCGGGTAATTCCACGTCTGAAGAAACAGTTGATTTCTATTGGGCAGTTGGATGAACAGGGACACGAGGTTAAGTTCAGGAATGGGCAGTGGAAGGTTGTCAAAGGAAATCTTGTGATAGCTCGTGGACATAAGAGGGGTTCATTATATATGGTCAGATTACCATCTGAGGGAGTAACCGTCCCAGTTCAGAAGAAAAACAAAATCCGGTTCATAGAGTCTCCTGGACAGAAGAAGGTTTGCTTTGCAGATGGCAAACCCAGAGTCACAGGTCAGATTCAGGTTGAACGTGTTTGGAACGGTTCAGAAAAACCAGTCAAGGGCATTCATAACAGTGGGAGCATGGGCTTTGTTTCAGCTAGAATACCCAAAACATAGTGGGTTAAGAGAACCAGTATTCCATCTGTAAAAGTCTCTCCAGATTATCTGTTTCACATGGAGAGTGTCGTTTGTTCTCAGGATTTTCCAGGATCGGGCAGTTCATTTCAGTGGGAGCCGGTGGAGACAGAGAACAGGTCAGTAGCAGACTTAGCCATGACTGATGTGTTGGAGCTAACGAAAGCTTCAACTGGCCTTCAGGTTAATTGAAGAGAAGGCCAGGGTAACTAGGAAGGAGTTAAGATCAAAATTTTTTTAGAAATACAGATGCACAGTTGAAGCACTGGTGAAGATTGTTCCGTGGCTTCAAGTGGGAGATTGTTGAATGTGAAGCCACAGCTGGTCAAAAGGCAGAAAACTAGGAACCATGCTTTCTGTAGTGGCAGAAAACAAGGGAAATGTTTTGAGGCTTTTTTCTTAAAGTTTGGCTGAAGACCCGGTTGTGTTTTTTGATTACTTCTGATTTCCATCTCTATATAAGAGATTACTATGTATTTTGTAAACCACCTCCAACATCACAGAAGAAGAAATAAAAACTCCTAGTTACCCTCGTGTGGACGTAGGTCAGAAATAGACCGAACCACCTTAAATCTTTGTGTTCTTGTTTTTCTATAATTCGTGAGCTGAGAGAGAGAGAGAGGTTCGTGTTCGTGTCTCGATCCTAACACTTGGGCCTATCAGGTTGTTACTATTTTATTCTTTAAATGTTGTTTTTTTTTATTTGGATTGGGTTTCTTGGTATTCATATTTCATCCTAATGCATATGATTCCTATTAAATCCATACATTATGTTTTTGCTGTCATGCTACAAACTATAACCACACTCATTGATTTGCAGTGTGTTGGAGATGATGAAATTGTGGATCCAATGGTAATGACATTTCTCAATACCTCGAGAATCCGCAAGTATTTTCTTATTCTGTTTGTGTATCATTAAAAGGTTTGAATAATCATATGTTTTGTTTGTTGATAGGTTAATAGGGAATTCATGCGGAAAATCAAAATCAAAGTCTAAGTTTCATTTTTCTACATCTATAATATTATTACAAAAACATTTGTTGGCACTGAGATACTGGATGTCAAAATGGTAAGGGTATGTTTTTTTTTCTTAATGTGCTTAGTAGATACTGTTTTTTTTACTTAATATGTTGAAGGGACTTAAGCTTCAACAAATTAACATGCTACATACCAGACTCTTTATGAGATTCACAATCTTTGCATTTCATGTAATTTTCTTAATTGTTTTTTTTTTACATTACAAGATGACAAATCTTCAATTATAACACAATTTTATATAATTTTCAGGTATCTGGGAAACAATGACTTAAAATTACAAATCTCTAGAACCTCCAAAACAAAAAGCACAAACAGTAACATACAAAAAAAGACCCAATTGCCCTTGCTTGATAACTTTGAACCAGAACAACCTAGAACCTTTTATAAACCCATTATTCCTTCTTTTTTTCGTTTTTTCTGAATAGACCCAAAAAATCCTTTACTTAGATCCTCCCTTCTCCTTTTATCAATCTTTTTCGATCGACCCCGACAAAAAGAATGAAAAAGAAATCAGATAAATCTCTTTTAATATATCCAAACAATGCCATCAAAATCAATACCAAAACCTTATAACACCATGTCTATCGCGCGTCCAAGAAGTCCAGATCAAACTCGTAGAAGGTCTAATACAAAAAAGGACTGAAAATCTCTTCTTTTCTTTTCCTGTACCAGAAGCACCTTTTAATTATTTGAATAAGCATATCACAATAATTCATCTGTCAACCTATAATACGAACCATCACTCTATCCTAATAATACGTAGCCTTTTCTTTTTGATTTTTTAAAAAAAATACCCAAATATAGCATCGTAATTTCAAAAGTACCTTCATATAGCATTCCATTTTAATTTTTTTCCCGTAAATCTAGCAAATATAGCATTTTACTTTATTTTTTTTAAACTACACAGACATAGAGTTGCATATAGCATTGTACTTCGATTTTATTTGAACAACGTTGATGTAGCATTGTAGTATAATATTTTTACACTTCCTTGATATCCTACGTGGCATATATGATTATAGGGCGAAAGTTGGATAGCATGCTTATTTTCTGTAAGACCTCCCTTCATTACATCATATATACATTTTTCTGGTACAAAATTGTAAATGGGGATTTTTTTTTCCGTCTATTATTACAGGCTTTTATTGGGACAATGTTATGATTTTTGGTGTTGCAGATGATGGCTACAACTAGTATGATACTGCTTTATGTAGGAATTATAGACAACATTATACTTTTTTTATTTATTATTAAGCAATGTACCTTGAAAGACCACCAAATTATATCATTGTATTTCCAGTTTTTATTTCATAGTAAAATATTAGATCCCGATGAATTCATGAATCATTCTACTCCAAACCAACAACGAATATCATGTTTCAAACTATTACAATGTGTCTAATCTGTTGGTGCTTAATTCTTTGCTTTTTGAAGGTTTTTGGATGTTTTGATTTTCATCCTTCAAATTGATCACCTTTCCATTGACGATTGTCCAAAAAATCGGATTTCTAACATATGGTGTTTTAATTTACATCCTTGAAAATGCTTTGACTTAACCATGATCGTTAATATACTTGAAACGTAACTTATAGTAAAGACCACTTCATTTACCAACACCAGAAAATTGGAATATCACCAAAGGGTTTCTAACCCAACGGTATCCGGTGTTTCCTCCTCCTTAAGGTTGAGGGTTCAAGTCTCATTGTGGACATAGGTGAAATAACTTAGGAATAGTTTAGTATATATTTGTATTTGCCGTTAAAAAAAAACTGGAATATCAAAAAAAAAAAATACTAGAACATTTAATACGGACCCAAGGACACGTTCATCTAATAATAGAAAAAAAACCCAACAAAAAAAGTTATTTGTGGTTCACCATGGGCTCACTCACTAGTTGTTATTAAATGAACAAATATGTTATAGCATTCTACTTTTAAAGTAGAATGTGTTAATCGACATGAACAAATATGTTATAGCATATTTTAAACTATTTTGTATCAAATACCAAAACGGTCCATGTAAACTGTTTATATATCAATGACAAAACTGCACGAATGGTCCCTGTGGTTTGCTCAAAATTGCCACTTTTGGCCAAAAAAGTTTGGACTGGCAGCAGAGGTCCAAACTTTTCATTTTGTTATATTTTCTTTTTTCAGTTTTTTTTATTAATTTTATTAAGTTTTGATTAAAATAAATAAAACAAAAAAAGAGAAAATAACCCACACACACACACACACACACACACACACACACACACACACACACACACACACACACACACACACACACACACACACCTTTGTCTGTATTGTTTGGTTAGAACTCCAACACTTAACACCACCGTCAACATCACAACCACAACCACCATAGTCGCCGCCGATTTTAGCGGCCACCGGTTACAGCGGCGACGTTACTATTTTCACCGTCGGAAGGAGGGAGACGAAGAGAGACATAAAGGAAAAAATAAAACACCTCCTTAACCACCTGCCAGCAAATTGATTCACCCCAGACGCCACCCCTCTTCCTTTTCCTATTTGCTGCTACGAACTTCTCATCCGATTGCAGATCTACGTCGCCAGACGCCACCTAATCGAGTTACATCGCCAGACGCCACCTAATCGAGTTACATCGCCGTCGGAGTAGAAGAACTAGGGTACAAAGGACAAATCAACCGCGCCGCCGTCTCTTAGGGTTTTAAGATCCGTTTCTCTGCTACTAGGGTTTTCAGATCTGGAACCATTGATTTCAGATTTGGAACGAGGGTTTACGTCTTCGTCTGTGATGAGTGGTGACTCCGACGTCGTTTGAAAATTCGTAAATGGTGGTGGTCTGAGCGTCGTCATCGGTAAACCTAGCTTCTTCATCTTTATCAACAGCGAGAGAGAGAGAGAGAGAGAGAGAGAGAGAGAGAGAGAGGGAGGGGGAGAGAGAGAACGTGAACGTTGCCAAGTGGTGGTTTACGTCGTCGTCTGTGATGAGAAGGGTGGAGTTTTGACAAAAAGGGAGAGGGCTAGCAAGAAGGTCAATTTCTTCAGATTAATGGTGGTCCTTGATGATGTCTGAACGGTGCCTAGTGGTGCTTTACGTCGATGGCAATGGTGTTTTCCGGTGATAGTGGTGGTTTCCGGCGATAAATGTGATTTCCGACGATAGCGGTGGTGGTTTCCAGTGATAGTAGTGGTGGTTTCCGGCGATTATTGGTGAACTAATAGAGAGATATTGTGACTCGTATAAGGGATTTGGTGGGGTAGTTGTATTAGGACAGCTTTATATTTTTTTTGTTTTATTTTAATTAGATAAATAGTAAATAAATAAAAAGAAAAGGGAAAACCAAATAGAGAGGGCAAAAATGTCATTTTACACACCTCCAATTATAAAACGGACCAAAATCGCAACAAAATGAAAACTTTGGACCAAAGTGGGAATTTTGAGCAAACCACAGGGACTATTTGTGCAGTTTTGTCTATATCAATTGCATAAATGGTCACTATAAAATGTATTGTATAAATGACAGAAATGGTCCTAGCAAATTTACCCTTCATACACATACTGTTACATACACACACAATCACATATATACATACCAACATAGGTACAAAGCAAAATACATGCGCACATAGTTACAAATAGGATGCTATAATGTAAACAAAAGAATTAGAATTAGAAGTAGGATAATGTAAAAATTTTATAACTAAAAGTAGGAAGCTATAATTACTTTTTTTATTGTAAATTGCAGAATTAAGGCTGATGAAGTGTTTTGTATGATGGACTTCGAGAAGGAATGAGATGATTCATTAAGACAATGGAATGAAAAAGGATTTGTTTCATTAGACCACTTGAATGGAATGAACCAACCCATTCCTTTTTACATATTTGACTTTGAGAAGGGTGTTTAGTAATCACCCAATGAAAAAAATATACATATGTCGCAGAAAAAAGATGAATCAAAGCGATGGGAGAACTTCAATGTATGCTACTTTACAAAAGCAAGAAATTTAATAGTGAGCAAATGCAAAATAATGGAATGACTGAGGTATATAAAAAAGGAGGTAATTGGGTTGACGTTCATATATTTTTATAAGATAATATACGCTGACTTATTGCATTATATTGTTAAAATTCAAATAGTCCATTAAAATAACAATTGTTTCTAATTTAAGTTCCTTTTTTTAGGAAGGGATTTAAGATTCCATGTTGGTTATAATAGGCTGACAGCTGACCAATTTAAAAGAATCCAGATTTATTGAACATTGTTATTAATAGTCTCCAATAATATCCAGAATTTATTCCTAAATTTGAGGGGTGGAGATGTTAAAATCGTATTCAAAGTAAAAAATAGAATTTTGATTTCCTTTAAATTGTTAATTTGTAGGGATTCCAAAATTAAATTTTAATTCTTGGATAGTAAGTGTTGTACCGAAATTGAAACAAAAGAAGGCAAGATGGTCAAATCACTTTGAAGAATTATGGGATGTAGAAATGCCACCTGACAGGATATTGAGTCTTTTATTAGAATAAGTAGAGGAGTTTATAGACAAAACTTGTTAAGAAATCAACACTTTTGTACTAAAGTTATACTAAAATTTAGCAAGTTCAGCACAAATTTTATGCACATGTAAAATGGAAAACATAATTATATAGGAAAATTTCATATATATCCTTGTAAATTTTAAATATTACTTCAATATCCTTATAAACTTTAATATTATGGGTACATCCCTCTAAAATTATAAAAATTACATCAATATCCTATCAATTTTTTTTATCTAATATTCAATATTATATATATATATATATATATATATATATATATATATATATATATATATATATATATATATAGAGAAAAGTTCAATAGAGAACCATAATTATTGGTTCTTCAAGGAACCAAATCTTTTTTTCAATTTCTAGAGCTTATTCTTTATCGAAAAAAAAATCTAAAAATATCTAAATTCATATATTAACATTGTGAATGTTAAAAATATTTTTCGGATTCACCGTGTGAATCCGGATTCACATTGTGAATTTTCAAAGATTCACATTGTGAATTTGATGTTAAAAAAAAATCGAATTTGATATCATTGGAAAAAGGATAAAAAGTTATTAATTTCTATATTTTTAGTTTTTTTTTTTTGATAAAAAATAAGGTCTAAAAGTTGAAAAAAAGTTGGTTACTTGATTCTTTGGTTAATTATGGTTCTCTATTGAACCTCACCCTATATATATATATATATATATATATATATATATATATATATATATATATATATATATATATATATATATATAGGGAGTGGTTCAAATGAGAACCACAAAAGATTAAGAACCTTAAGAACCCTCATTTCATAAGCAAATATGTATTGTGAATATTACTAAATATGTTCAAATCTCAATTTTTTTCTTTTTGGTAAGAAAATGGCAAAATCGTAAAAAAAATTAGTCTATTATTTTCATTCATTCATATTTCAACACAAAATTTATATAAAATACAAATTTATACAGTCAATTTAAATTTTAATACACAAAATTTACAATTAATACAATCAACTATACACTAACTAAAAAATTCAGAGAATTGTCAAACCCAAACGCTACCATCGCCACCACCACCACACGTCGCCACCAACCACTTGCATCGCAACAATTCTTTCTTACAAATCAGATCTGCACATAAAATGTTGCAATGACAAGTTAAATATTACATTCATAGTTTAATAAACCTATTAATTTACTCATTTTGAATTTAATAAAAAACAATTATAAAAATTAAAGAGTTCTTACATAAGTATACAACACAAAAATAAATATATTCACCAAAATATTTATATATAAATTTATACATAAATCATTCATATTTTAACAAAAAATTTATAAAAAACCATTCACAACAAAATGTTGTCAATTTACAGCTTAATATAGTCAATTACCGTTTAAGACATAAAATTAACAGCTTAATATAATAAATTAACAATTTAATAAGCAGAAATGTCATATTCTTAACTGAAAACTTACATTTATACCTTCAGATATGGAGACTAATGCTTATTTCAAAGTTTAATTTACACGATATTAACAATTTAAATTTTATATAATTTATTTAGATTAGAGAAAGTCATATATGTGTATAATGTTTCTTTCTTCACATATTTCAGAAGCAAACATAAAATTCATAAAAAAAATCACAGCTTAATATAGTCAAATTACAGTTTAATACACAACATTTACAGCTTAATACAATAAATTCACAGTTTAATATATAAAAAATTATATATTCAAAGTCATATTCTCAACTTAAAACTCACATCTATGCGTTCATATCTGGATGAATTTTTGTGTATTAAAATGTAAATTTATTATATTAAGATGTGAATAAAATTTACAACTTAATACACAAACATCATAGTTTAATACAATACATTCACAAATCATTGACAAGTATAATCTCATATTTCAGTGCATAAATAGTTTATTCACAGTTTAATAAATACATAAATTAACACATATTTCAGAGGATACATAAAAAAACATATGCATAATCATAAAATAAAATAATTTATCTGAAATCAGCGAAGAAGATGAAGATGAGTGAGAAATAGAACATATCCCTACTTTACCCCCACCACTAGCATCGACATCGCTAAGTATCATAAGCTGCCATCAACCCTCTCGATCATCATCCATCGGTGCCAACACCGCCAATATCATTCCCTCAAAAATCAGATTTGGATAAAAAAATTTAGAATTCACAATTCAATTCATCATTTCAGCCACTAATTCACAACTTACTTTAATATTTCAACGTTTAACTTACACGGCAGCCACAGTTTAAAATTTACATATTTTATTCAAAATTAGAGAAAATCATATATGTTTATAATGTTTCATTTATCTCATATTAAGTTCACAAAAGATCACAGCTTAATACAATTAATTTATAGCTCAATACAATCAATTCACAGCTTAATACAGTCAATTCACAGTTTAATACATCAAATTTACAACTTAATATAATAAATGTGTAGTTTAATATACAAAATTCACAACTTAATACAGTAAGTAAGAACTTAATATAATCAATTCACAACTTAATACAATCATTTCACAATTTAATACATAAATTTCACAACTTAGTATAAAATTTACAATTTAATGTATAAAAATTATACATTTGTAACCATATTCTCAGCTTAATAGACTTGTTCATAACTAAATCACAACTTAAACCTTATAAAACTCATGAATTCATTGTTTAAAGCTTATATTTTCTTATAAATAACCGTTAACACAAAATTTATTAAAACCTCACAACTTAATACAGTCAATTCACAGTTTAAACAGAAAATTCACAGCTTAATGCAGTCAATTTACTGTTTGAAACACAAAAATCAAAATATAATACACAAAATTCACAGCTTAATATAGTCAATTCATAGTTTAAACATAAAATTCATAACTTAATGCAGTTAATTCAAAGTATAAAACACAAAACTATAGCTTAATACACAAAGTTCACAACTTATTACAATAAATTCACAACTTAATACACAAAATTTACAGTATAGACTCTCATTAACAGTATTTACAACTTAAAAACATACTTGATTTTCTTTTAACATTTCATCAAATATCTTGTGTGCACCACACAAATTAATACATTTCAATATTTTAATTCACAGTTTAATAAACAATATACTCTCATTAACGGTATTTACAACTTAAAAACATACTTGATTTTGTTGAAACATATGATTAAATACCTTGTGTCACCACACAAATTCACAGTTTAACAAAGTATTTCAGGATTCTCATTCCTAATTTATTAAAACAATTTAGGGCTCTAATTTATAATATTCACAACTTAAAAACATATTAATTCACTCATTCATAATTAAAACGAACATTAACAAAACTAAACAATAATTGGAAAACATCACAAGTCACAACTTATATAAAAAAACATAAATTCAAATTATTTGAGAAAAACCTAACATAGAATAGCATACATTTTAAATTCAATTCAAAACATAACAACCATAAAACATAAACTTTGAATATCATTTTTATGCAAATATTATAACAAATAGTATAACAAACTTGTATTAACAACTTAATAGAATTAAAAACTAAGATTAAGAAAAACAAACAAAAAATACAATTTTAAAACATTAAATTCACACATTAACAAAAGAAAAAAAAACGATCAAAAGAAAACTACTTTTTTAGCATGGAGATCAAAAACGGAGAAAGACTTTTACAATAAAATAGCTTATATTATAATATAATGACATGTTCTTAAAAAATCAAACTCAAAACAAGTATAATTAATAGTTCAAAATTTTAAGATTTTAAAATAATTAAATCTATAATGATAGGCAAATCATAAAACTAAAATATAACTAAAAAAATAAGAAAAAAAAGTAAATATCATGAGATGCATGTCATATAACAAAATTAATTAATAATACTTTAACATGTGCTAGACTAGGGCATAGATTGTAGTAAAAAAAGCATATGAATCTATTTAGCTAGTGAATAGTAACACTACAGAAATAAAATGAACAACAAACGATTATCTCTATTACTTTTGAAAACACAGGAAAGTGGTTTAATATCTGTGATCATACTATTCCACTATAAGTATATACACTTCTTGGCTTTCTTTTTATCCACTCCACTCATAGCCAACCCAACTGTCTTCAAACAAAATGAGGTGAACAGTATGTGTTTGTCAAATGACTATTATTAGGAGCTGGGCGGATACAATAGTAACAAAAGACACCTGATTGATAATGAAAATACCCAAATTGATGATATAATAGCATCTGTATCAACCTAATAATCATTAAAATAATAGCATATTAATTCCCTGTAGCTTCACTTGTTTTCTTAAAAAACAAGTATGTTATTATTAAGCCAAACGAGTGAATAATTTCCAAATCAGTCGCTGTTGAGATACACTAAGTATGTTATTTCAAGTTCCAAATAACCATAATTGAGCAAAATCAAAGCATTTTGACTACCTTAACTAGATAATACTCCCTCCGTCCCAAAATTATAGTTCATCTTTCCTTTTTGGTTTGACTACCATTTTACAATAATTCACAAATTCAAATAAATCAAAAATTCAAACTCTACTACTACCACCACCACACGCTGCCACTAACCACTTGTACCAACATCGCAACCATCATTTTCTTCTAAATCAAATCTGTAAATAATGTCATGCATTAATAACTTAAATACTACATTCACAGTCTAATAAAACCATTTATTTCATTCATTTTGAATTTAATGCAAAACTATTATTAAAACTAATGTATTCTTACATACTTATACAACACAAAAAATAAATATATTCAGAACAAAATTAACAAAAAAAATTATACATAAATCATTCATATTTTAAATTGTGAATTTAATATATTAAGTCGTGAATAAAATTTACAATATTTCAAAAGCAAAAAAAATAATAATAAAATAATCGCAATTTAATGTAAATTCATTCACGGCTTAATACAATCAATTCATAATTTAATACACAAAATTCACAGCGTAATATTGTCAATTTATAGTATAGGAAGAAAATTAACTGTTTAATGCAGTTAATTCACAGTTTAAAATACAAAAATCACAGTTCAGTACACAAAATTCAAAGTTTAATGCACAAAAAGTAAGCATTCACAACCATATTTTCAACTTAACACTCTTTATATAGTCAATTCAAAGTTTATATACAAAATTCATAGCTTAACTTAATACAAGTAACTTCATAGCTTCATACACATAATTCACAGTTTAATCTAGTCAATTTACAGTTCAAACAGAAAATTCACAACTTAATGCAGTCAATTCGTAGCTTAAAAAGAAAATTCAAAGCTTAATGCAATCAATTCAAAGTTTAAAACACAAAAATCACAGCTTAGTACACTAAATTCACATTTTAATACACAAAAAGTAGTATTCACATCCATATTATCAACTTAAAACACTTATTACAATTAATACACAATCTAATATAGAAAATTCACAAACTAATATAATAATTTCTAAGTTTAATTCAAAAACAATTATACATTCACAACTTAATAGCAGTTAAAACTAATATTAACAAAATTATACGACAAATGAGAGATTAAGACATCAAATTCACACTTTAACAGAAAAAAACAAACAAAAAAAACTATATCATAGAGATCTACAATAGATGCAAGTAGAAAACAAAACTTAAAGGAGATTTATTTATAAAAATTGACATACCTGATTTTTTTTTAAGATTTATCTTCAAAAATCAGATTTGATGCAAGCCAACATGAAATGCACTAGATACACCTGATCCATACATGAAATGTATCGTACACATCAGATTTGATGAAGGTTTGGTGTTAGGTAGTAGATCAATAACAAATGATAAATAAAAATATTTAATTCACAGCTTAACAAAAGAAAAAATGATAAAAAAAAGTGCATCATAGAGATCTATAACAAATGTAAGTAGAAAAATAAATATCAAACATGCATTCACAGCTTAAAATGTATTCACATCATAAAACAAATATTTCTTTATTCATAACAGTTAAAACCAACAGTAACAGGACTAAACAATTAGTAAAACATTTAAACATCATAATTCGCAACTTAAAAAATCTGGATTTACATTATTTTTTAAAGCACTAGCATTATAACACATTCTAAATTCAATTCATAGCATAACAACTAAAAAACCTAAGCTATGGACAACAATTATATGGAAAAATCATTACAAATAAGAAAACAAACATTTATTCACAGCTTAATAGTAGTTAAAACTAATATTAAGAAAAGTAAACAAAAAAGAGAGATTAAAACATTACACTCACAGCTTAACAAAAGGAAAAAGAACCAACACAAAAATTACCATACTTGATGCAGATCTGGTGATGTTTTACCAGAGATCAGAGAGGCAAAGATGGAGACAAGTTGCACATTTTTCACCAGATCTGAAACTTGATGAAAATGAACCACATATATGGACAGTTATGGTGGCGGAAATCATATAGCAACATCGCAACCATCATTTCTTCCAAATCAGATCTGTAAATAAAGTCATGCATTAACAACTTAAATACTACAGTCACAGTCTAATAAAACCTGCTAATTCACTCATCTTGAATTTAATGCAAAATAATTATAAAAACTAATATAGTCTTCCATATTTATATAACACAAAAAATAAATATATTTACAAACAAATTAAAACAAACATTTGTACATAAATCAGTCATATTTTATCCCATAATTCATTAAAAATTCACAGCTTAATAAAATCAATTCATAGTTTAGTACATAAAACTCACAGCTAAGTATAAAAAATTAACAGTTTAATGCACAAAAATTATAAATTTACAACCATGTTCTCAACTTAAAACTTACATATATTCTTATTTACAAAAAATTTCACGACTTCAATTTTAAATGCTTTATTCAAAATTAGATTAAACGAGATCTATATATAATAGTACTTTATCTCATATTTTAGAAGGCTACGAGGAATTATAAAAAATTCATAGCTTAATACAATTAATTCACAGCTTAATAAAGTCAATTCACTGTTTAATACAATTCATTTACAAATTAATACAATCAAATCATTGTTTAATAAAAATATCACAGCTTAATATAATAATTTCAAATTTTAATACGAAAAAATTATACTTCACAATCATATTCTCAAGTTAAAACTTACATGTCTAGACTTTAATTCACAATTTAATAAGGTAGTTTATGTCTCTCATTCACAATATTTACAACTTCAAACATAATCGATTTTGCTGAAGCATTTCATCAAATATCTTGTGTGCACCAAACAAATTCACAGTTTAATAGAGCATTTTAGGACTCTCATTCATAGTTTAAAAAAACAGTTTAGGGCTCTCTTTCATAGTATTCACTACTTAAAACCATATCAATTCACTCATTCATAGTTAAAAATAACTTTAATATAACTAAACAATAGTTGAAACATTAAAAATCATAATTCACAGCTTAAAAAAATTCATATTATTTGAGAAAACATTAACATAATAACACATATTCTATTTTTTATTCACAGTATAACAACCATCAAACATAAACTATGAATAAAAATTTGATGCATATGATATAACAAATAAGAAAAAAAGCATGGATCCACAAATTAACAACATAACAAACTATGATTAACAAAAATATTAAATTCACAACTTAACAGAAGAAAAAAAATAAAAATAAAAAATTGACATACCTGATGTGTTTCATTAGAGGTCAGAGAGAAAGAGATGGAGGAGGTGAAGGTGTTGGAGTGTATCTAAGGTGGAACTACAATAAAACACAAATGTAACTACTTAAAACACAAATATCACAACTTAATACAATAAATCACAGTTTAATAAACAAACAACTACGCATTCACAACTAAATTAACAACTTAAAAAAATCACATTTTTTGAGAAGAAACTAAAATAATAACACACATTCTAAATTAAATTCACAGAATAACAACCATAAAACATAAACTTTGAATAATATTTTTATGCAAATAGTATAACAAATTAGAAAAAGAAACATGGATTCACAATTTAATAGCACTTAAAAGTTAAAACTGAGATTAACAATAACAAACAAAAAATAAGATATTTAAACAATAAATTCATCTTAACAAAAGAAAAAACGATAAAAAGAAAACTTTTTTTTAATAAATAATATCAAAACCAAAGTAAAACTTTTAGAATAGAGGGGCTTACTTTATAATATAGTTATATAATCTTAAATAACAAAACTCAAAACTACTAATTCAAAATTTTAAGATTTAACTACATTTTTTATGAAATAGAAAGAAAAAAATTATGAAATTTTTTTTACTAATTCATAAAACTTATATATAACTAAAATTTAAAAAGTAAATAAAAAGCCAAAGCAAATGGACAGGAAAATCGCATATCAAATTTATATAATCAGAAAGTATGAACAAGACTTTCATATGATAGGTACTACGTACTAGGCCTAGCTATAGAAATAGAAAGAAAAAATATATATGAAGCTCTTTAGAGATGCACAGTAAAGCTGACATTATTACACAATAGGATATTACCTTTACGTTTCTCCAAAAATTGAAGTCGTTCCTTTGCTATCTTGTTAAAAGAAAACACTGGTAAGCAAAACTGAAAATCCTCCCACTCTTGCAACAAAGAAGCTCTGAAGTTACATCTTCTTCAGTGATCGGTTAGTCACGAACGACCGGTGAATAAAGGAGGAAAGTCTACTCTGGTAGCAAGCCACCAGACGGCGATGCTCGCCGGAGATTTGTAGATCTGGACACATCGCTCGTCGGAGCTTGTGAATTTGCCGTCACCGCTCGCCGGAGTCTTAGATCTAGCCTCGTATGTCGTTGTTGGTGGCGGTTACCAACATAATTTCTAGATGTCGAGATGTAGGAGGACGACATTATCAGTGGATCTGGTGCATGTAGAGTAAAAATTACAGATCTAGATGGCGGTGTCGGTGCCGACATGGTTCTGACGAGCCGGTGGTGGGCGGACATGGCGAGGTAGGAGGTGGTGGGCGTGTGATCGGAATAGTTCGCCAGAGGTAGGAGGCGGCGGCGACGGTGGTGCGACGACGACATGTCGGCGGTACGCCGGTGGTGTGGTGGTGGTAGCTGGTGTAAGGTTGGAGTGTTCTTCAATTTTGATGAAAGATTGTGAAAAAGTTTGAGTGTTTGAATGTTTGGTATCTGATACATAAAATTAGTCTTAATAATAAGCCAAAAAAGTGGTTATTAGAGTTCTTAACTTTTAATGGTTCTCATTTGAACCTTTACACTTGATATCCAAAAAATAAAATCTTCAAATTCAACCTTAGCAACATATTTCTCATTTGCTGCTCTAACACTTCAGCGTATCGGTAGCAGCGGAGTATACCCCATCCTAATTTATTACATGTCCATACGTATATATCTAATCATATATATATATATATATATATATATATATATGTTCACAGATTTAGTAATCATATATGATTATAATGGTTGGTGGAAGAAGAGGTGGCGGTGGTATAAGTGACGAAGGTGGCTGTGGTAGGGTCGATAAGTGGTGGAGGTTGTGGTAGTGGTGGTGGCGGTGGCGGTGGCGGTGACGGTTGTTGTGGTGGAGAAGGTGACAGAGGTGAAAGGAATGGGCAACGTTACATAATCATTTATGATTATAACTAACTCGCATCGCCGGTAAGCCGGAGGGTTAGAGCAACATATGTGAATGATGTGGCTGAGGTTGAATCTCAAGATCTTTATTTTATCTTGAATCTCAATGAAACATATATATATATATATATATATATATATATATATATATATATATATATATATATATATATAGGGGATAGTTCAAATAAAAACAGTAAATAGTGTGAGAACGTAAAAACACTATTTTTATGTTATTATTCTGCAATGAATTTTGTATCCACAGCTTTATGTCATTATTCAACAATGAATAAATGAATAGTCACGAGTTAAAACTAAAATTAGAATTTACTACAATAATGCACATACATAAATTTATAGTAGAATAATAACATTCTATTGAATATATGAATAATCAAATGTTAATATTCATACTAGAATTACTTCAACAATACACATATACAACATTCATTACAGAATAATAACATAAACATAGTGTTTTTACGTTCTCACACTATTTACTGTTTTTATTTGAACTTACTTCTATATATATATATATATATATATATATATATATATATATATATATATATATATATATATATATATATATATATAGTAGAGTCGAAAGTTGTAGTAAGAGTCGAAAGGTATATCTTTAGGATTTGTGTCTGTAGATAACGAAAGTTAAGCATTTTCGTTATCTAAGCTATTTACAAGGCAACTAAAGGTTTCAATATGTAACGATAAGTCCTTGTATTTTTTTGTAAGTCTGATGTACCCTATAAATAGGGTAAGTGCTTAGGTCTAGAGTAACGAAACGACCACTTCTTAATAGTGTTGTACTAAAAAACCTATGTACTCTTTCCAGACTAAAACTGAGCTAAACAAATTATATTTACATCTTTGTGTGTCTTTATCGCTTTCATATAATCGATTGATTCAAACATTGTTTCTAACACTTTTCAATTGGTATCAGACCGGGAGTCACTTATTTGATTGAAGAATCTACGCTTTTCATCTTTTTAAATTGTTCATTCTGATTCATTATTCTGCAATTTGAAAACGTAATTCTTTACTTAATCAGTAAGTGATTAATTGATTCTGCTATTGTTTCTGTCAATCAATTTGATAATTGTCTCATTTTCTTTTGGAAATTCCTCTTTTCATCAAATCAAATTAGATGGAAAATCTCACTGTGAAAACTATGATGAACTATGCAAATCTTTTTGGATCTGCAACGAAGATTTTGATGCTGAGTCTCGAGTATTATGATCAATGGGTTGATCGGATGGGGGACTATCTTAATGGCATTGATGAAAATCTATGGTACTACTGTAACTGCTGCATACATGGTTGCACGAGCAAACACCAAGAAGGCTTGTGATGGTAAATCTCTTCGTGAAATGAGAGGTGCTCTTCCTCTGGTTGTCTATAACTATGTTCGTGGGTGTACAAGTGCTAAAGAAATTTGGGATAATTTGAAAGAGAAGTATTAGGGAAATGAAAGAACAAGGAAGATTTAAGTGAAGAAATGTTTGTCTGAGCTTGCTGACATGAAGCAGAAAGCGAACGAAGACATTGAGGCTTACTACGATACGATGATTGATCTGATCTTCAGGTGCAATCGATATAGGGTACAAAGTACTTATCTTGAATTCAAACTTACTTTCGTGTATGGACTTAGAAAGGAATGGAGAAACATTTGATTAATGATCAAGACACAGGAGAATTTTGATACTCTTTCATTATCAAATTTGTAAAATATTCTCAAAGCACATGAAACAAAAGTGTTAGAGATGGCTGAGGAGAACAAGCTAAACTATGGTGGTCCAATAACATTAGTGTCAAAAGCAAATGTGAAGGAAGAAGAGTCTGAGGATGAAGAAAAAGAAGAAGAAGAAGAAGAAGGATTTTTTTTATCAATTCTAACGACGAAGTTGTTCCTTTTTACTCTAATAATAGAGTGAAAAAGTTTTTCAAGAAACCAATCAGTGGAAGTTTGAAGAAAAATTTGAAAAGAATCAACTTTCGAATGTTGAAGGAAGTCAAAGTGAGAAAGAGAAAGTGGAGGAGAAAAAAGAAGAGAAAAAGTCAGAGTTTAAGCTTAAAGGAGATTATGGATACGACTCTAACTACTATTATGGTCATAATCATTTGGCCAAAGATTGCATGTTGAGGAATATGGAAGAGATGAAGGAGAAGATGAAAGATGAGGTGTATTATGCAAAAATATTAGATGAAGTTCGTACCCAAATGAAAATCTATTTCTTATGGCTAAAGGAGGAGATGAAAATGATGAAGCGTATTAAATCTAGTCATTTGGATCGGATGACGAAGAGATGCATAATCCTACACATGGGGTGTCGTATGCAAGATTTGAAGAAGGTGATAAGAGCTTGTTTTGTAATATCCGTAAAAATTCACAAAAAAATTTAAACTTTTTCAAATATCCAAAACCATCATTTACTATAAACTGTTTTCAAAATAGTTTAACATCCGAGAAATCCTAGAAATCATAACATAAAATGCGAAGATGTGCACGATCAAGCCTTCGCCTTCCCACGATCATCCGAAGTACCTGAAACAAAATCCACAACTGTAAACCCGAAGCTTAGTGAGTTTCCCCAAAATACCAACACCATACAAAAACCAAAATAATATCATAACAAACAGTATGCATACAGAGTCTTCAGCATGATTGGACCGCCTCACAGGGCCTTCAGCCTATCTGGACCACTCTCAGAACCTTAAGCATGTCTAGACTGCCTCACCGGGCCTTCATCCTATCTGGACCATTCTTCGGGCCATCGGACTGATACGCCCCGCTGGGCCTTCAGACTATCCGGAACGCCCTGGGTTTGTTGGCCTTCAGCACAAAGCAGGACCGCCTCAACCCACCTGCCATCAAACATCAACAAATATCATATCAAACACTAGCTAGCATGTACGGACAGTCATACTGATGTAACAGATCACTAATCATAACATCATCCTATATACCAAGATACAGATCTAACAGATCACTGAACATAGCACCATCCTATATACCAGGATACAGATCTAACAGATCACTAAACATATCATCATCATACGATAAACCAGGATACAATCCAAAGGGCCGGCCTTGGTGCCTTAGACCCTGTTAGTATAGTGAGGAGAACTCACCTCACAAGCAACACTGACTAATAAGATCCAACTGCCAAAACACAAATCCGAACTCAACTTCCTAAAATCACCATGTGATCAACTCCATCAAAATCTCGAAATACCCTTAAGGTCAAACTTGGTCAACCATGGTCAATGTCAAAGTCAACAGTCAAGGTCAACAGTCCATGTTGACCCAACTCGTCGAGTGCATCTACCGACTCGTCGACTTCCTTCAGTACTCAGAAAATGGGAAAACCCGAGTCAACTCGCCGAGTTATTAGAACAACTCGTCGAGTTCCTATAGTATCCAGAAAACGGGAAACTCGATCCAACTCGTCGAGTTGTCAGGACAACTCGTCGATTTTTCCCAATCATAACATATTCAGCCCTTTTTAAGCGAATCTAAAGCCCCAAACTATAGATCTTGTCCCTTAGGACTGAAATACCATGTAAAGTTGCTAACTTTACGTCCATGCATGGCATCAAGAGGCTAAAACACTAAAATAAAGCTTATTAAGGGACTTAGGGCATGAAGGAGGGCCAAGACCTGATAAAGCTTGAAACTTTAGGCCCAAGGAGGCCACAAATCTTACAGATCTGAAGTTCTAACTTCATATAATGCCCAAATCAAAGAATGGTCCCAAAATAAGCCAAAAATGGCAATAAACTTTCAAATGAAGAGATCTAACAAACAAATGGTCAAGGTATCAACTTTATACCTCCAAATAGTTGCAACAGCAGAGAAGATCTCGGATCCACAACCTTCCTTTCAAGTAACCTTCTTCAAGCTTCAATTTCCTTCTAAAAGAGCACCAAAAATCACTCTCCAAGCTCACACACACTCAAAATGAGAGATGAAGCACGAATTAGGGTTTCTCTGGACTGAGGGGACGATAAGGGAGGCCAACAATGAGTCATAAGGTCTTTAAATAGGGTGCAAAACCCTAAATATTATGGTTTCATAAATATTCGTCAACTCGTTGAGTTTTTCTCAACAACTCGTCGAGTTGAGAGCTTCCAACACGTCGAGTCTGAGGCCATCAACTCGACGAGTTCCAAAGGAGAATTTGTCTTTTAAGCCATAAATCTCATACCTAGGAGTCGGGATGTTACATGTTCTAGGAAGAAAAGGAGAATAGTGATGAGAATATGATGGAGTATGCGAAAGTTGACGAGGAAGATGATGAAGAAGATGGCAAGACAACTGGGTGGTGTTTCGTTTCTACGCCATCAAAATCACCAATGATAGCAAAGGTACATGATCTTTTTATCTCACTTAATATTCCTTCGAATTCTTATCAATTATTTTATGTGAATTTTATGAAACCTGCTCTTACTTGTATGACTTGCTTATTTCAATAAGTAGTGAAGCAGAAGCATCTAAGGCATCCCTGTACGAAGCTCGCAATAGGCCGGAAGAAAAGAAAAATAAATTTGAGGGTTTAGATCTTTACATCATGAATCTTATGTGTGATAGGGATACACTTAGGATGGATAATAAATAGGTAGTTAAGCACCGAAACATTTATTGTAATACTGCTAAGAGATTGTATGGAATGCTTACAGATCTTTATCATTCTGATGACATATGTATAGAACAACATAGGCAATTTCTTCCCTTTTTTACTTTCAAATGAGAGTTAGTTGATGATAATACTTTTGATTGTGAGAGTAAAGTAGAAAACTATTCCACTGTCTCGAATGATTCATATGGTTATGGTATAGTTCATGTAAATGATTGTTTGAATGTTGACGAACTTGTTAATATTGTGAATGAGACTATGACCAAAAGCGAACAAATCAAAATTTTAAACAAGACTAAGAATTCGACACAACGTACTCAACAAATTTTGCTGATATCAAAGATGATTATGACAATATCAGTGAAATTGAGGAAGAGGAATGTGTTCATTGCTCGAAATTTTCCATCATTAATGTCACTTTGTTAGCTAAGGGCAAAGATGTTTTTTCACTCAAATGCGAAGTTAAATGATGAGTCATCTTCGACAGATTATACTTGTGATTTTCAAAAGGAAAATGTTGTTATTGAGGACATAATAAATAATGAAAGTGACAGTGATGATGATTCTTGTGAAAATGAGAATCCTAGGGTTGTGGAAGCACAAGTGTTTGAGGACACAGAGGAGTTTTCAAAGATTTTGAAAGATAAAGGAAAATATTATTTGGAAACGAATATTGTTCTTTATCCTTCATGTATCAAAGATCTTCCCAATCAAGTTTTTGTGAAAAAAAAAGAAATTTTGAAAATTTTGATCCAAAGATCAATGAATTGTTAAAAGAAGATAATAAAAATGTGACTGATGGAGGTTTTACTCAAATCAGAAATCGAGGAAAACAATTTAAATAAAATATCTCATGTTTTTCAAAGACAAAAGAGTCAAAAGTCGTCTTCTAATGAGAGTAAAATGAAATCAAACAAATTTTGGTTTGTGAATTCTGATAAGTTCAAAAACAAAAGCAAAATTTAAGATAAAAGTGAGCAAAATTTACCTAATGATTCTAGTAATCAAAAGGCAAAAGCTCATGATTTCAGAAAGAACAAAGAATCAGTTACTTTCACAAATCAAAAAGGAAAATTTCAAAATAAAAAAGAAAAATATGAGCAAAGTGATTTGAAAAATGAAAATGAAATTTAAAGAAAGAAAGCACAAAACAAAGCATATTGGCAGCAACAAAAGGAAATGCAAAAAGCAAAATTTTGAGAAACAAGAATAAACAAAACTCTGAAAAGAAGTTTTCACACTCATCAGAAACTCATACTTCAAAAAGATTTTTTCAATGTGATTTGAATTTTAACAAAAGGAATGTTGGAAATAAATGTGGTTTTTCTCCAAAAGCGAAAGTTAATTTGAATGCGAATGAGAAAACTAGAGTGATAAATTCAAATAAATCTAAACAAAATATTCAAGAAAGTTTTCATCAAAATTATGTTGAGAAAAATTCTCAAAACAAGAATGGTTGTCAAAATAACGGATTTAAACTAAAAAGAAATTTTTATCAAAATCAAAAAGTGTTTCAAAAAGATTCTCATTTTGGTTATCGAAATAGATACCAAAATCGCTTTTAGAAACGACCACAAAAGCCATCATCACAAATGCTATTGACAAAAATGAAAAATGTTGCAAAAAGAAATGTACCATTCAAAGTTGATGGTCCAAAGTTTCCAGATCCTGATTTTTAGAAAAAGTCAAAAGTGTCCTTTATCAAAGTAGACACGACACGAGAAACCTTAACCATTAGTTAGAGAGAAAAGGAAGAAAATTTCAATTGAAGAAGTATTCACAAGAACTAGTCCAAGAGGCTTATGAGAATTACTTAAATAAATCCTTGAATGGGAGTACCTCTTCTGAAGAATCAATGTCAAAAGTGTCAAAATGGAGAGAAGTTAAAGCAACGAAAATTGATGTTTCTTAAGAACAAGTTAAAAAAGAGTAAATTAAAGTTGAAACTTTGCCATTGCATGATTACATATAAATGCCTAAAGAAGACGAAGTTGACTTAATTAAAAATTAAAAATCAAAAGTTCATAATTGATTTTTTAGTTCCTCATTGCACAATTTTTTCAAACTAATGTCCAAGGACCCAAAAGGTCTTGGGGACCTAAATTTCTCTAATTGATTACAGGTACTATGTGACGAGAAATATGACGAAAACTATTATATTGATAGTGGATGCTTGCGTCACATGACTGGGAGGAAAGAAAATTTGAGAGATTATTGTAAGTTAGAAAATGTTGCTCTTGTAAAGTTTGGAAACAATCAAAAGTGCAAAATCAAAGGATATGAAATGGAAAGTTCATGGTGAATTGAGTTGCTTATGTTGAAGAATTGAAGCATAACCTGATAAGTGTTTCTCAACTTGTAATTGGAAAAGGAAATCAAATTCTTTTCGATGAGGAAGGAAGCACAATTTCAAACAAAGAAATGAAGGAGATTTTATTGAAGTCAAAGCGAAAGGGTGATATGTTCACTCTCAACATGAAACCTATTATGGGAAAACCTTCTGTGTACTTACTATCGAAAGCCTCTTCAGATCTCATTTGGTTATGGCATCTACATCTTTCTCATCTTGACTTCAAGAGTTTAAATAAAATTGTTCTTAATCATCTTGTTCGTGGTTTACCAGTTTTAAAATTTGATAATGATTCATTGTGTGCAACTTCTGAATAAGGAAAACAACATCATCAGGTTCATCCAATCACAATTGATTCCAAGATCATTGAACCATTGAAACTTCTTCACATTGACTTGTGTTGTCTTTCGAATGTTGAGTCACTCAATAAGAAGAAGTACATACTTGTTATTGTTGGTGATTTTTCAAGATTTACTTGGGTTTTCTTTCTTCGATAGAAGCCTGAAATTGTTCAAGTGATGATCGATTTTATAAGAGCATTGAACTGAGCTTGAAAAGAAAAGTTCGAAAGAAAAAAATTAAGTGACAATGGAACGGAGTTCAAAAATAGAATCATATATTAATTTTTTACTGAACTGGGAATTTCACATAGCGTTTTGTCTCCATATACACTACAACAAAATGGTGTAGTCGAATGAAGAAATCGTTCCTTGTGTGAAGCGGCTAGAACAATGCTTACATATGTGAATTTGCCACAATACTTTCGTGCAGAAGTTGTTTTGACTGCTTGCTTTATGCAAAATTGTTCTTTTATTCATCGCCGCTTCAATATCACACCTTATGTGATTATAAACAAAAGGAAAACTAATGTTAAATTTTTCCATGTTTTTGGTTGCAAATGTTTCATAATGAATCTCAAGGATAGTATTTCCAAATTTCAGACAAAAGCTAATGAAGGAATTTTCTTGGGATATTCTCCCAATTATGTTGCTTATAGGGTGTTGAACAAGGAAACAAGAAAAAATCAAGAAACCAAATCTCACTTTTGACGATCATTATGTCAAGAGAGTTGAACAAGAATTTCCTAAGAAACCAATAATTTCTTTAACAAATGAAGAATCTGAAAAAAGTCTTACCTTTGATGTTGATCTTGATTTCATTTTTGGTATTCCTGACAGGGCAATTAATGTTGAGATCAATGTTGAAGATAATCAGGATCCTGAGGCATCGAAACACTCAGATGACTCTACACTCACTAATGAAGAAAATGAAGCACAGTCTTCACAACCTCAAGAGTACATGTCGAAAGGGTACACAATTTGACTATTGATCAAGTGGAGGGGGAGCACTTGATTTCTTCATCTCATGACGAAAGACTAGATTCGAATGTTGAGGGGGAACATCATACAAAGAATCCATTGGTTGAGGGGGAGCCAAGTGGAACGACTCATGAAGAGAATGATGCTAGTGGTAATATATTTCATGATTTTAACGATAACATCTCAATTTTACTTGAGTTATCAGATGTGGAAGAGACATTTGAGGATACACGTTTGGAATTTGATCATGCCTTTCCACCATTGGAAAAATGGACAAGGGATCATCCAAAAGAACAGATTTTTTGTGATCCAAATTCAGTTGTTTTGACATGAGCCCAGATTCGAGCCAAAAATTAGGTGTTAAATGTTCATCAGGAAATCTGTATGTTTAATGTCTTTATTTTGAAAATTGAACAAAAAAAAATCAAGAACACATTTGAACATTTCTATTGGGTTGTTGAAATGCAGTTTGAGTTGGGTGAATTTGAACGAAACAATGTTTGGAGGTTAATTCCTAAACTTGATGATGTTTCACTAGTTGGACATAAATGAGTTTTTAAGAATAAAATTGACAAATATGGTAATATCGTTGGAAACAAAGCTATACTAGTCGTAAAAGGTTATTATCAACAATAAGGGATTGATTATGAGGAAACCTTCGCTGCTGTTGCAAGACTCGAGGTTGTACGAATTTTTCTGGCATATGCCGCTTGCAAGGATTTCGACATCTACCAGATAAATGTAAAGTGCACATTCCTTAATGATGTTCTTGAAGAGAAAGTGTATGTTGAACAACCACTTGGATTCGTCAGTGATAAGTTTCCTGATCATTATTATATCCTTGACAAGGCATTTATGGGTTGAAACAAGCACCTCATGCTTGGTATGCAACTCTACCCAATTTTTTAAAAATCGCTAAATTTAAACAAGACTAGTTGATCCTACTTTATTTCGTAAGAAAGTATGGGATCATCTGATGTTAGATCAAAATTATGTTGACGACATTATATTTGGTTCTGCCGACCCTTCATTGTCTAAGGAGTTTGAGGAGTTAATGAAGAGTAAATTCGAAATAAGCATGATGGGCAAAATAAACCATTTCTTTGGTTTAAATATTCGTCAAAGCAGGGAAGGAATTTTTATCAATCAAGAGTATTATACTCGAAACCTGCTTGAAAGATTTGGAATGACAAATAGCACGAAAGCTAAACTTCCCATGGCAGTCGGCACTCGCTTAAGTCCTTCGTTAGATAAGTCTAGTGTCAATATCAAAACATATAGAAGCATGATCGGTTAACTTTTGTATTTAACTTCAAGTCGACCTGATATAATGTTTTCTGTGTAATTGTGCCATGTATCAAAAAATCCAAGAGAACCCTATCTTACAGTAGTGAAAAATATCTTTCGCTATCCGCAGGGTACAAAGACTTTAGGTATGTGGTATCCATCGAAAATAAGATTCTTTATCCAAGCATTATCTAATGAGGATCTAGGGGGTTGTCAATTGGATTGAAAGAGCACTAATGGAGGGTGTCAATTCCTAGACATGAAATTTATAAGTTAGTAGGCAGACATGCATATCCATTTCAATAGCTAAGGCTGAATACATAGTTGTTGCGGCGTGTACATGTCAAGTGATATGGATTCAAAGCCGATTACGTGACTATGCGATCAATATGAAGAAAATTCCATTATATTGTGAGTCTCAAAGCGCAATTTGCATTTGTCATAATCTAGTTCAAAATTCAAAAACAAAACATATTGCTCTTCATTACCACTTCATCAAGGATCATGTTGAAGATGGGAATATTGAAGTCCATTTTGTAAAAATCACTGATCAACTTGATGATATTTTTTACAAAACCTTTGGATAAAAAATCATTTTTATGGATTTTGAATGGATTTGGAATGATGGAAGCATGTTATGTTCCCAATTCTACATAATGTTTCTTGAATTTGACATGGGAATGTGATTAACCTTACATTCGATTGTTGGTTTCACTTTCGATTGCTGTTCTAACTTTTATTAGATGGCATAACTTTCACGTGTTTTATTATGTTTCGTTACTTGTTGAATTTCAGTCCAAAGGTTACTGATCATGTTAAGCATTCGAATGTCTTTGCATTCTTCTCTTTGAATCATTCAGTGTAAAGTTGCAAATCGTGTATGGAGTTAGTCTTTCGATGGGTAATATCCCTTTGGTGAGCGATTGAAGTTGAAAAATCATTTTCGGAAAGAGAAGGCATTGGTAATATATGTTTCTTATTTCTTGTATATTCTTCATCAAAATTAAAAATTCAAAAAGATTTTCTAATTTTTGTTTTCTCAAAATCAAAAATAATAAAAAAAAAATCTTAATTTTTTGTCTTTTCTTTATCAAAATCAAAAAATCCAAAAAGATTTTCATTATTTTTAGTCTTCTCTTTATAAAAAAACAAATTCCAAATTTTTTTTGTAATGTCTGAATTTGTTTTTAAAAATAGAAAATAAATTTTTTTTTTGGAATCTCATTGTCACAACGTGTTGCACGTTCGCATGCCAAATAAGCGCATTCACAGGAACATGTATGGCACGAAACCTCTATAGTAGTTATATGTCCCTACAAGCATGTTGCAACATGTTGTCCTCAAGACTTATAGACTCTTTGTGTTCGAAGCCTTAATGAAATTTTTCACACGAAAGTTTCTTCCCAATTAGGCTATATTCACAATAGTTGAGGGGCTATCTTTATCTTCTCATTTTGAGTAAAGAGATTTCTACTATGTCTAATTTTTCATAGAGGTACAACGAGTTTTTATCACCAATCTTTTTCACCCAAAATTTCTTACACGATCTCACACAATGACACATTCCCAATACATATTTGGTTGAAACCAACCAGGATAGGTATGTCACAAATATGTGTTTACGATCCTAAATCATTTTTCCATAATGAATGTGAAACCCAACAAATCTCAACTTAATGAATTAATGGTGAACATATTATGTTCAAGATTTTAACGAAACATTTGTTTCACTGTACCACTTTCGATGTTCAAAATCTCATTTTCATTGTCATAGTGTGATCATAATAAAATGTACTAATCTCAAGTAATTTTTTCCTAATAGATCCAACTTTTCAATTTTTCATGAAATGAGAATTCTGTTTGAACATCTTTTCTACATTCTTTATTACTTCAAATTTTCCAAAGCCTACTTGTTCTTGACTACACCGGTCATCCAAGTATTTTTGCACAATGATCGACAATTATGTTAAGTTGTGAATTTGTTTGAAAATGAAGCCACCCATGAACCTAATTAAAAAGAGGCCATTCGATACTCATAAATGAGTTTTTGATTGTAATTCACGGGAAACCATACAAGCAGTTCGTCATCTCTCTTGATGTCGAATGTAGTGTATCTTTGCCCCGAATCAATCTGCTTTCATATCAAAGATTATTTGATATCACAATATCCAAACTTTTCTTAATATGATTCTATCTTTTCGTTTAGCACACTTAAGCACTGAAATCTTTGAGGTTATGAGTAGTACTAACTCAAACCTAGATTTCGCAAAGTCTGGCACATGATTTCTCTCATCGTTCCTATAAGTTAATGAGCCTAGCCTCCATGATGAAGGATGGTTCTCTAATGATATCGAAACTTATGATGGTTCCTTTTTGATAGGAGAAATGAAAGATGTGGTGGATGTGATAGTTCAAGATTTTCATGAGAATTAAGGTAAAAGGTGATCATCACTTTTACACATGGCGGTTTTTTATGATGACAGTTAAGTAATCAATATTCTATGTGACGTTTTATTACTAGACAATGGTTTGAATTCAAAGTTTACGCCAGTTACTTAAGGAAACTGCTAATTCCAATCCCAATTTTATGCTTTCAGAATTCTCTCAAGAACCCAAACTGTTCATCGCAAATTCTCTCTGAAAAATTCTCTTCAATATTCTCGAATGGCAGCTGAACAACAAGTTATTGGTCAATTCAACACCAACAACGATGACATCTCACAACCGATGACGAAGATTCAATATAGAAATCTTTGACTCAATCCTTCACTCGATGTTTATCCCGAAGAACTGTAGATGCTAGTCCAAGTTTTGAACAGTTATGTTCTTTCTTTGCACTATCGTCCTCATTTTCCATTCCGATGAAATGGCTATCATTATCAGTTTCCACTACTATTTACAACAAGACAACTAAGGTTTTTACGTACCAGTTGACGTCTAACAAGATGAAGAAGCTTACTAGGAAACAATTCGCTTAAATTCTGTAGTTACCTTCTTCAGGTACATTTTATGAAGTCACCACTGATCAAGTAATTTATATGTTCAATGAGATGGGTCATCAACCCACCCTTTTGAACATAAGTCACTTCAAGAAGTCCAATTTTCCGTGTATTTGGAGTTTCTTCTTCGTAATTACTTTAAGGTGTTTAACAGAGCGAAGTTCAGGGTTACATAATGTAACACCCAAAAACAAAAACCAAAAAATAATTTGTTTTGATATTACTAAAAACCACAACATCAAATGTTATAATAAAACCATGTATCATACGTCTCAAAATGCCAAAGTAAATGTGTCAAACCAAACTAAAGTCAAGATCATATCAAAATATCTAAATAAACTCCCAGGATAAAACTGAAGCTGTGGTGTGTGCCATGCGATCATCCCGAGCCCTTCTCCTTTTTACAAGAGGTACCTGAAACAAAACTGAAACTGTAAGCACAGAGCTTAGTGAGCTCCCCCAAATTACCACATACTATAAAATAACAATTAAAGCACATACTGGGCCTAGCCCACTGCATCGGACCGAAGTCCGGAGACTGCATCGGACTGGAGTCCGGAACTAACCAGGGCCTTGCCCTCTACATCGGACCGAAGTCCGGAAACTGCATCGGACCGGAGTTCGGAACTAACCAGGGCCTTGCCCTCTGCATCGGACCGAAGTCCGGAAACTGACTGATCATACCATATCATAGCATAAACATATCAACTAGCATAAGCACATACACTGCATACTGCATCGAACCGAAGTCCGGAACACATAACACAAAACATGCTTGAATCAAAAAGACATCAAGCAAACTAATTACTACATCGGACCGAGATCCGGAACTACTGCTAACTAGACGGGCCGGCATTGTGGCCTTAGACCCGTTCCTACTGAAAGGAAACTCACCTCGTGATGCTGACTACTGTGATGCTAATCCTGACACTGGCTGACTGCTACACTGGATCTCCTCGACTACAAATCCCATAAATACTAAGTTAAACACTGATAACTACTCTCAGGGTAAGATGACCCTCTTACCCTTAGTCAAGGTCAAAGTCAAAGTCAAAGTCAAAGTCAAAGATCAACCCTTATAGTTGACTCTACTCGTCGAGTCTCCATACTGACTCGCCGAGTTCACAAGCACTTAACTCCTTTGCTCACGATCCGACTCGCCGAGTCACTTTTTGACTCGCCGAGTCCCCTACGTTGAATCCTTGCTACACACGTCTAGACTCGCCGAGTCATGCCATAACTCGTCGAGTCCCCCCTAACCTAAGTCCTGGTCTTGCCCTGCTCACCGAGTCACCCCTGACTCGTTGATTCAACTCCGAAACTCATCGAAACCCTAAGTTTAGAGTTTGCGTTCGGAATCGCGAGTCTGAAGAACAACTTGTCGAGTCTGATGCATGCACTGCTTGATTATTCAATTCTGATCCGAATCAACACATCAAATTCATAGATCTGGGCTTCTAGGACTCGAATAACACGTAAAGTTGCTGACTTTACGTGTCTCTTTGATGTAATGAAGCAGAAACACTAAAATTAGCCAATAATGGGGTTGTTTGACTAGGATAAGATTCATGGCTGCATAAAGGTGACTACAATGAGTCCCTGAAACCCATAGATACTCAGATATAATATATAGATTGCTAGGATTGCTTCATCACCAAGGATCTTAAGGTTTTTTAGTCCAAAATCACCATTAATGGAAGCTATAATATCTACAACTCATGATAATAAAACGGAGAGGACTTGGATACCAGAAATGAAGCCAAAAGGAGGTTGGATGTTGGATCTCCTTCTCCTTCCTTGATTCTCTTCCTTTCTCCTTCTTCTTCTTCCTTCAAAAACACCCAAATGAACACTTGTAAGGGTAAAACTCTCACAATAACACTAATGGGGCTAGGGTTTTAAGGTGATTGCTCTGGAGGTGATGGAGGCCGAAATGGGGAAGGATAATGATGCTTAAATAGGGTGCAAACCCTTAGGATTAGGGTTTTCTCCAGCCTGGCCGACTCGCCGAGTCAGGCATATCGACTCGCCGAGTCGATTCGAATTTCTCCACGTGCAGGCGCGCACTCACTCGACGAGTTAGGGCTTGGACTCGCCGAGTAGCCTTTATATTTTAGAAATTAAAAGAAAATAATATAATTATATTCATATACCGAGAACGGGGCGTTACAAATCTCCCCCACTTATCTTAGACTTCGCCCTCGAAGTCTGCTGACTCTGCAAATAACTTTGGATAGTGCTCTCTCATCTCCTGCTCAGGCTCCCAAGTCCACTCTGATCCATTTCGGTGCTGCCACTGCACCTTTACTAACTCGACCCTCTTATTCCTCAGTTCCTTCACCTTGCGATCTAAGATTGCCACCAGTTTCTCGATGTAATTCACACTATTATCCACCTGAATATCCTCCAAGGGTATCACTGCTGAATCATCCACTATACACTTCCGCAACTGAGAGACATGGAACGTGCTGTGAATCTGGCTAAGCTCGGCTGGAAGATCTAACTGATATGCAACTCGACCTACTCGGGCCAAAATCCTGAACAGGCCAATGAATCTGGGACCCAACTTGCCCCTCTTTCGGAACCTGATAACGCCCTTCCAGGGCGACACCTTCAGAAGGACCATATCGCCCACCTGAAACTCCAAATTCGATCGCCTCTTGTCGGCGTAACTCTTTTGCCTACTCTGAGCAGTCTGCAGTCTGCTACGGACCTGCTGAATCAACTCTGTGGTCTTGAGTACAACTTTAGTACTTCCCATAACTCTCTGACCCACCTCGCCCCAACAAAATAGGGTCCTGCACCTCCTCCCATAGAGCATCTCGAAGGGAGGTCGATCAATGCTGGCGTGGTAACTGTTGTTATACGAAAATTCTGCTAATGGAATATACGTATCCCAACTACCCCCGAAATCTAGTACACACGCTCGAAGCATGTCCTCGAGAGTCTGAATCGTCCTCTCACTCTGGCCGTCCGTCTGAGGATGGAAAGCGATGCTGAAGTGGAGACGAGTCCCTATCTCGTCATGAAACCGCTTCCAAAACCTGGAAGTGAATCGAACGTCTCGGTCTGAAACTACTGACACATGCACTCCATGCCGTGCCACTATCTCTCGCACATAAATATCAGCTAGCTTCTCGGCCGATATGCTCTCCTGAATCGGTATAAAGTGCGCGCTCTTGGTTAGTCAATCCACTATAACCCAAATCGAATCAACCCCACGTGCGGTCCTGGGAAGCTTTGTGATGAAATCCATGGTAATATCCTCCCATTTCAACACAGGAATATCTAACGGCTGCATCTTGCCATGGGGCTTCTGGTGCTCTGCCTTGACCTTCCTACAGGTCAGGCATCTCTCGACATACCAAGCGACGTCTCGCTTCATGCATGGCCACCAATAGTCTGGTCGAAGATCTCTATACATCTTCGTCGCACCTGGATAGATGGAGAATCGAGACTTATGGGCCTCATCCATCAATACTTGTCGTACTCTGCCCCAGTACGGTACCCATACCCTCCCATGAAAGGTCAATAATCCTCGACTATCATAATCAAAAGAGGGTACGATCCTCTCACACTTCTGACGCTCTTCCTTTAGGCCCTCAACCTGTGCCTCTCGAATCCGCTCTAACAATGGAGCCATCACTGTCATCCTCAAACAAATATCTCGGATCGGGGCCGCCACTGCCTTGCGGCTCAGAGCATCGGCCACTGCATTGGCCTTGCCCGGATGGTAGAGGATCTCGCAGTCATAATCTTTTACTACGTCCAACCACCGACGCTGCCTCATGTTCAGATTCGGCTGATCCATGAGGTACCTCAGACTCTTGTGATCCGTGTAAATAGTACATCGGACCCCATAGAGGTAATGTCTCCAAATCTTGAGGGCGAACACTACCGTCCCCAACTCTAAATCGTGCGTCGGATAATTAGCCTCGTGAGGCTTTAACTGTCTAGAGGCATAAGCTATCACATGCCCTCGCTGCATCAACACTGTTCCCAGACCTGTGATCGAAGCATCACAGTAGAATACAAAATCCTCTACTCCCTCTGGCAGGGTAAGGATCGGTGCCTCGCACAATCTCTGTCTGAGGGCCTCAAATGTTGCCTGCTGCTCGGGCCCCCAACGAAACACCACCGACTTCTTAGTCAGTCGGGTGAGCGGAACTGCTATCTTGGAGAAATTCTGAATGAATCTCTGATAGTACCTTGCCAGTCCTAGGAAGCTCCGAATCTCAAATGGAGACCTCGGTACCTCCCACTGCATCACAGCCTCTATCTTGGCCAGATCTACTAATATACCCTTATGATTGACGAGGTGTCCAAGGAATTACACCTCGCGCAACCAGAACTCGCACTTGGAGAACTTTGCGAAAAGTTTCTCCCTCCTCAGCGTCTCTAGCACCTCCCTCAGGTGCTCCTCATGCTGCTCCTGAGTCTTGGAATAAACCAAGATGTCATCAATAAACACTATCACAAACCGATCCAACATCGGTCTGCATACACGATTCATGAGATACATGAACGCGGCTGGAGCGTTGGTGAGCCCAAACGGCATCACCACAAACTCATAATGACCATAGCGGGTCCTAAAAGCGGTCTTCTGCACATCCTCATCCCTGACCCGCATCTGGTGATATCCTGACCGTAGATCAATCTTGGAGAACCAAGATGCTCCCTGAAGCTGGTCAAACAAATCATCAATCCTCGGAAGTAGGTAACGATTTTTCACCGTTACCTTGTTCAACTCCCGGTAGTCTATGCACATCCGGTGCGACCCATCCTTCTTTTTCACAAACAGTATCGGGGCCCCCCATGGCGAACTGCTTGGTCTGATAAAACCCTTGTCTAGCAGCTCCTGCAACTGCATAGACAACTCCTGCATATCAGGAGGAGCCAACCGATATGGTGCTTTGGCTATCGGTGCCGCACCAGGAACTAGGTCAATCTGAAACTCTACCTGCCTCTCTGGAGGTATCCCAGGTAAGTCTTCCGGGAACACATCTGAAAACTCTCGTATCACCGGTATATCATCAACTGTCGCCTTACCCTTATCTCGGGTATCCATGACATAGGCGACATATCCGGTGCAACCCAGCTGAAAGTAACGCCTTGCTCTCGCTGCGGAGCAGAGAACTGGTCCGCGCTGTGGCTTCTCACCCCGAATCACTAACTCTCCCCCACTTGGAGTGCGAACCCTCACTAGCTGTAGCTCGCAATCAATCACTGCCCCATTGGGGCTCAGCCAGTCCATACCCACTATAACTTTATTCCCTCGCAGGGGAATAGGTACCAAGTCTACTGAAAACTGCTCATCAAATAACTGCAGCGAGCACCCCATATGAACTCTCGCGACCCTAACGGTCCTATCGTCCGCTATCTCAACCTCAAGTGGACACTCCAGCTCCCCCGGAGCTCTGCTAAACCTCTTGCTAAGCGCAAAGGAGACAAATGATCGGGTAGCCCCCGAGTCAAACAATACGGTAGCTGAAATGCCGTTCACCAGGAACGACCCTATACCAAAACATATGCACATGATAAATAATCAACAACATAAAAAGATAAGAGGAAGATACATACCCGTCACCACATCAGAAGTCGCTCGCGCCTCCTCTGCTGTCATCTGGAATGCTCTACTCTTTGCCACTGGCGCCTCACCCCGGCCCTGACGGCCGTCTGCAATCCTCAAGGTAGCAGGGGCAGGTGTCGCCACCTTTCCTGCTGCTGACAAACTCAGACACTGGGACTTTTTATGTCCCCTCTGATTGCAATGGAAGCAAATCAGATCAGATGTTGTAATGGTAGAGGTGGTGGCGGTACAGTCTCTACTCATATGCCCAGTTCGGCCGCACTTATAGCAACCGGAACTCCCTGCCTTGCACGCCCCATCGTGCAATCTCCCACACTTGCCACACCGACTGTGACTCTGCTGTCCTCTGGATCTGTGATCTGATACCTTGGGCTTTTTGCCCGAACTCCCTGTACCAACCGCCACTTCTGGTTTCCTTTTCTTCTCCATCTCCATATCTATATCCCTCTCACGAGCCCTCGCAATCATGTCATCCAGCGTTTTACAGCTGGACCGGCTCACAAACTGGCGGATATCACTCCGCATCATCTCATGATATCGGGCCTTCTTCATTTCCTCATCAACTGCGTACTGAGGAACAAGAAGAGCCCTCTCCCTGAACTTGGCAGTAATCTCCGCCACTGTCTCTGTAGTCTGGGTAAGGTCCTGAAACTCTCTGGCTAACTGCTGCACCTCAGTAACCGGTGCGAACTCTGCCTTGAACCTGGTGGTAAAATCCGCCCAGGTCATGGCATCAAGTGCTGCGTCATCCCCGATGACATGTCCAATCTCCTCCCACCAGTTGCGTGCCCTGTCCTTCAGAAGACAGGATGCTAGTCTGACCTTGTCCCCCTCGGGACATCTGCTGGAGCGGAATGCATTGGCAACATCGGCCAACCACCTCGTACTCGCTATGGGGTCTCGTGCCCCATGGTAGTCTGGAGCTCCACAAGCTTGGAACTCCCTGAAAGTGAGTGTGCGTGACCCCATCATAGCCGCCACCTCCGT
This sequence comes from Lactuca virosa, assembly GCF_052849685.1. Lineage (NCBI taxonomy): Eukaryota > Viridiplantae > Streptophyta > Magnoliopsida > Asterales > Asteraceae > Lactuca > Lactuca virosa. The sequence goes on from NC_136426.1 coordinate 177,078,319, forward strand.
ATGGAACGTGCCCAATCTCTCGTCCATCAGCTCCAAAATACCCTCCTTGATCGACCCAAAGATCACCGGGGTCTGCTCAAGGATGATGCGGGTGATCTCAGAGGAGAGAAACTCCCTAGTCTGCTCATCAATGTGCTCAACTCCCAAGCCTGAACCTGATCCCTCCCCGGCACCCGATCCGCCGCCTACTGGTCTGGAACGCAGAACCACCATTCTCAAAATTTACAACATAACACTGTCAGAATACTACATAACTCGTGGGATTCCACATACTGCAAGTTCCCTGATTTTATCTCGGTCCTTCTTGATTCGAGTACGGATCCTCCGCTTTCAGTAGTACGGGCCCATACTACCTTCCACATTCATCCGTACTTTCCTCAAGAACTGCCCTGACTCCACCAGTTCCCTTCTACTGATACTACCTTCAATATCAATCTCATTCTAGATCTGGCCTTGGGTGTCACTCCGCCCTCAGCTGCTAAAGACATCCTAGTAACGTCAGCTAACTACCTCATGAAAATAGTTAGCTCACATTACCAAAAGTCCCATAAAGCACAAAGCAAGCAGCATTCGGACAATGAGAGAATTAACCCCCTAATTTAGTCACACTTGTTCTACCCTCTACTCAGGAATCTGTACTAGCATACAATGATAAGTTCATACTATCAGGCATACCCTAATCAGGCTATCCAACTGCTGTCTACTCAATGCTAGCATGCGATTCTCATAAAGCTGAAACACATATATCAGGCACATAAGGCATCCTCCTAGATCCTTAGTCCTATTCTAGCATCCTGTTCTACTGAAACTGAAACAGATAATCATAACATAAACTTGTATAGGTAATTTGGGAGAACTTACTTGAGCTCGGCTGATCGCATGCACCACACCCTTTTCTCCTTTCAAAGTTCTTTTCTTTCTAAAATTCCTTTTCACTTTTTCTAAAACTCTTTTCTTTCCTCAAAGTCATTTTACAAAATTTTGATTTTCTTTTTGAGAATTTCAATACCAATCCTTAGTTTGAGTTCAGACATACCCGGAAGCATGCCTGAATCCCTCAAACCAAGGCTCTGATACCAACTTGTAACACCCAAAAACACAACCCAAATTTTTTTTTTTTGATATTACTAAAAACCACACCATCAAATGTTATAATTAAACCATGTATCATACGTCTCAAAATGCCAAAGTAAATGTGTCAAACCAAACTGAAGTCAAGATCATATCAAAATATCTAAATAAACTCCCAGGATAAAACTGAAGCTGTGGTGTGTGCCATGCGATGATCCCGAGTCCTTCTCCTTTTTACAAGAGGTACCTGAAACAAAACTGAAACTGTAAGCACAAAGCTTAGTGAGCTCCCCCAAATTACCACATACTATAAAATAACAATTAAAGCACATACTGGGCCTAGCCCACTGCATCGGACCGAAGTCCGGAGACTGCATCGGACCGGAGTCCGGAACTAACCAGGGCCTTTCCCTCTACATCGGACCGAAGTCCGGAAACTGCATCGGACCGGAGTTCGGAACTAACCAGGGCCTTGCCCTCTGCATCGGACCGAAGTTCGGAAACTGATTGATCATAACATATCATAGCATAAACATATCAACTAGCATAAGCACATACACTGCATACTGCATCGAACCGAAGTCCGGAACACATAACACAAAACATGCTTGAATCACAAAGACATCAAGCAAACTAATTACTACATCGGACCGAGATCCGGAACTACTGCTAACTAGACGGGTCGGCATTGTGGCCTTAGACCCGTTCCTACTGAAAGGAAACTCACCTCGTGATGCTGACTACTGTGATGCTAATCCTGACACTGGCTGACTGCTACACTGGATCTCCTCGACTACAAATCCCATAAATACTAAGTTAAACACTGATAACTACTCTCAGGGTAAGATGACCCTCTTACCCTTAGTCAAGGTCAAAGTCAAAGTCAAAGTCAAAGTCAAAGATCAACCCTTACAGTTGACTCTACTCGTCGAGTCTCCATACTGACTCGCCGAGTTCACAAGCACTTAACTCCTTTGCTCACGATCCGACTCGCCGAGTCACTTTTTGACTCGCCGAGTCCCCTACGTTGAATCCTTGCTACACACGTCTAGATTCGCCGAGTCATGCCATAACTCACCGAGTCCCCCCTAACCCAAGTCCTGGTCTTGCCCTGCTCACCGAGTCACCCCTGACTCGTTGATTCAACTCTGAAACTCATCGAAACCCTAAGTTTAGAGTTCGCGTTTGGACTCGCTGAGTCTGAAGAACAACTCGCCAAGTCTAATGCATGCACTGCTTGATTATTCAATTCTGATCCGAATCAACACATCAAATTCATAGATCTGGGCTTCTAGGACTCAAATAACACATATAGTTGCTGACTTTACGTGTCTCTTTGATGTAATGAAGCAGAAACACTAAAATTAGCCAATAATGGGGTTGTTTGACTAGGATAAGATTCATGGCTGCATAAAGGTGACTACAATGAGTACCTGAAACCCATAGATAATCAGATCTAAGATATAGATTGCTAGGATTGCTTCATCACCAAGGATCTTAAGGTTTTTGAGTCCAAAATCACCATTAATGGAAGCTATAATATCTACAACTCATGATAATAAAAGGGAGAGGACTTGGATACCAGAAATGAAGCCAAAAGGAGGTTGGATGCTAGATCTCCTTCTCCTTCCTTGATTCTCTTCCTTTCTCCTTTTTCTTCTTCCTTCAAAAACACCCAAATGAACACTTGTAAGGGTAAAACTCTCACAATAACACTAATGGGGCTAGGGTTTTAAGGTGGTTGCTCTGGAGGTGATGGAGGCTGAAACGGGGAAGGATAATGATGCTTAAATAGGGTACAAACCCTTAGGATTAGGGTTTTCTCCAGCCTGGCCGACTCGCCGAGTTGATTCGAATTTCTCCACGTGCAGGCGCGCACTCACTCGACGAGTCAGGGCTTGGACTCGCCGAGTAGCCTTTATATTTTAGAAATTAAAAGAAAATAATATAATTATATTCACATACCGAGAACGGGGCGTTACACATAAGGTGAAGCTTGAAGGTTATTCTATTATGTTTGGGTTGTACTATGGACTATATGTTGATTATGCATCTTTGTTGTGGGAAGAATTTAGTAATTCGATTTCTTATTCAAAACTAGCTATAGGGTTTTCGAGTGCTAGGTTTTGGGGATTGATTTTGAGGGAAATGTATAATCAGGAAAATGTTCTTTTTCCTTCTGATGTTGATACGACTGAATTCCCACTTATGACAAATCCAAAAGTTGTGATTAACAATGTTACAATTTTTCCAATCGTTACTCGAATTCCAGATTCGGTGCTCAAGTTAGTGAATCCTATAAATCCATTGTTGGTAAAGTATCTAGCTTCAACTGATTCAAATCCAATGGGTATTCTTCCACTAAAGGTTTCTGATAAAGGTGACGAAGGACCATCGAAAGTGTCTAAGGGTCAAAAGAAAAGGAAGCAAGAAGAGAAGCCAAAAGAAGTAGAAGAAAAAGTGGTTAAAGTGACTGTACCCACAAACACTGGCAAAGAGGTACTCAAAAGAACAAAGAAACCTACTAAGAAACCATTTGAATCTGCTTATGAGAAAGCTGCAATGAAAGTTCCAGAACTAGTAATCGAAACGGATGTACCAAAGAGTGTTTCAAAGAAAGTAAGGCAATTGCAGTATACAAGAAGGGGGGTTGTTATTCGAGAAGTTTCGCATCCTGGATCTCTAGCTTCCAAGAAAAGACAAGCTCTAGAGGTTGCGCAAAAGCTAAAGAAGCGAAAGAATAATCAGGTTGAGGATCAATTACATAATATTACAGTGGATCCTGATCATGATAACGATGGTTCAGATACTCAAAATTTTGATTTGTTTCAAGTTACACCAAGAAAGGATACCCCTGCCAATTAGACTTTCAAGGAGGCAAGTATTTCTGATATCTATGCAAACGTATCATAATACAGATGTAAATATCGATTCCGGTGTAGGTTTATATGGGGTTGTAGGTTTATATTCAACAAACACACACATACAATCGACACTTTCCAACCCTAACAAAACTCGACCGGAAAATCTGAAATCTAGGGGTGAATTGAGGGGTTGAGAGACAAATAGGGATAATAAGAAACAACGAGGAGATGGTTGTGTTCTTCATTTTCTTTCTTTATCAAGCATGGAAATCATATTTTAGTTAGAGGGAAGACAAATACATGTAATGTAACATCCGGATTCCCAAGTATCTTAAATTATGTATTTATATTGAGTTTTGGGAGAGGGACTCGGCGAGTAGGCGCTCAGACTCGCCGAGTAGAGTCGCGAATTCTTATCCGGATTGATGACCGGACTCGGCGAGTCCATATATGGACTCGGCGAGTCCACGCTGTTTAATGAAACCCTAATTTCTCGGGTTTGGGGACTATTTAAAGGCCCTTATGGCCGTCATTTGAGGTCACCAGTCCATAGAGAGAAACCCTAGAGTGCTTGAGCATTTTGAGAGAGAAAGGAAGCCATTTTTGACCTTGGGAGTGTTGTTTAGCAAGAAGAAGGAGGTACTAGCCAAGAGGAAGCATAGGAGATTGCTATTCTGTGGATTTGGAGCTGAGATCTTCACATTTGAGGTAGTAATTCGACTCTCCTTCTGTTCTTATGATGATCATATGGATTTAGGGTTTCTTAGACCCTTGTTGGTTAGATTTGATGTCCAACTAGTCCCTTATGATGGTGAGGCTTTGGATATGGATCCATAGAGGTCCAGAGAGCCTTATTCTTTAAGCTTTATGAAGAACAATGGAGGTTATGACCTTGGGTTAAGGTATTTGGGGCTAAATCATCATATATGATCAAATAGATGTTGTATGTGCATCAAGATAGAAACTTTACGTGATTATTGGGTTTGGGAATGATAGATCTAGAGGTTAGAGGATTGGATCTGACCTCAGGAAGTTGTTTGAGAATGTGCATGGAATGAACTCGCTGAGTCCATGAACGGACTCGACGAGTAGAGTCGGGTAGCCCCGCGACTCGCGATCTGTGATGACTCGTGGAGCATAGGGTTGACTCAGTGAGTCAGAGGGAATTAGAGGACTAGAGTTCAAGGCGGAACTCGCCGAGTCCATGAACAGACTCGGCGAGTTGAGTCGGGGTGGCCCCGCGATTCATGCCAGGTGTCACCCGTCGAGTAAGGGGAAAGACTCGACCTGCCATGCGAGATCAGAGAGATAGTGGGCACGTGTAGACTCGCCGAGTCGCCCAAGTGCACTCGGCGAGTCGGGTCAAAGTTTGACCGTTGACTTTTGTTGACTTTGAGGGTTTGGTCAACAATGGGATCTTTGTGTCAAGAGAGGGGTAAAATGGTCTTTTACCTTGCTGAGGGTGCCATGAGAGAGTTGAACCTAGTCTCGAGAGTTATATTTATGAGAGTATTTACTTTATGTGATTAGGCGGAGACTAGGCCACATTTCTACCGAGTCAGAGAGTTACCGAGACATCTGAGGTGAGTCTTCTCACTATACTTTACCAAGAGTGGTAATCAGAGCTATGAGACAGAGTATTGTGTATGCTTTTGCATGATGTAATTTATATGTGTTATATGTTATGTATGTTACAGAGTTTTCAGAGTTAGGACCGAAAGGTCCACAGAGTTAGGGTCAGAGGACCCACAGAGTTAGGGCCAGAGGGCCTACAGATTTATGGGACTGGAGGGTCCCACAGAGACACTTTGACCAGAGGGTCAAACAGAGTTATAGCCTCGAGTGGCTAATATGTGTTATGTGTGGTATTTTGGGGAACTCACTAAGCATTTATGCTTACAGTGTTGTGTTATGTGTCTCAGGTACCAGCGAGGATCGCGGGAAGGCATCGGCTTGATCAGTACACACGCGGGGAGATTTTTATTATGATCTTGGGATATGATGTTATGATTGACTATGTGATACAATGGTGTTTTTAAAACGATTATGAATGAAAATGTGTTTTATAAAATATGAAAAATTATTTTGAAAATTTGGGTGTTACAAGTTGGTATCAGAGCCTTGGTTTGAGGGATTCGGATACATCTTCGGGCGTATCTGAACTCAAACTGGGGATTCGAAAGAAATTTTGATGACTAAACAATTTTAAAAGAGTAAAAAGAGTTTTGAGACAAACAGAGCAGAGCCGTGTGTACGATCAGCCAGCGCCCGACCGGTGATTTCCCAAAATACCCTTGCAATTAGTGTTATGAGATATATTATGTTATGATATATGATGAGTTATGTTATGCATGCTAGAGTAGACTAGGTATTCTTATTAGGACTAGAGTGGTCTGATATGTGATGCCTTAGTCTAGGAGTTTTGCTGCTAGGGATACTTGAGAGTGTTTAGATAGCAGCGAGGAGTTTCTGAGAGAGCTACTAGTGAGTAGCATATGGTTAAAGAGAGTAGAGTACTTGGGACTTGGGATCCAAGGAGGAGGACTTAGAGTGAATGCTGATGCGGTAGGGACGGTAGTATAGGGCCCGTACTACTGAAGACACCGGAGCAGCTCGCACCCTAAGTAAGAATCCATTGGGTACTCAGGAACAAGTAGGATTGAGTTATCGAGTGCGAGTATACTCGATCGAGTCTCTGGTATCTTCATGTTGTGTTTCAGAGACATCATGGTTGGTACACCACACACGTCGGAGGGCAGCGGTATTAGCGATGATGAGATTCGCAGTATGATTATGACGAAATGACCGCGGCGATCCGGAAGGCTATCCGGAGGATTTAGAGTAGCGGATTGGGGAGTGATGTCATGGTTCGAGTACCATGATAAGTAGCGGATTGAGGAGTGATGTCATGGTTCGAGTACCATGATAAGTAGCGGATTGAGGAGTGATGTTATGGTTCGAGTACCATGATAAGTAGCGGATTGAGGAGTGATGTCATGGTTTGAGTACCATGATTGGTGGCGGATCGAGAGGTGATGTCATGGTCCGAGTACCATGATTGATGGCAGATCGAGAGTTGATGTCATGGTTCGAGTACCACGAATGGTAGCAGATCAAGAGGTGATGTCATGGTTCAAGTACCATGATTGAGGGCAGATCGAGAGTTGATGTCATGGTTCGAGTACCATGAATGGTAGCAGATCGAGAGGGGATGTCATGTTTCGAGTACCATGATTGGTGGCAGATCGAGAGGTGATGTCATGGTTCGGATACCATGATTGGTAGCAGATCAAGAGGTGATGTCATGGTTCGAGTACCATGATTGGTGACAGATCGAGGGGTGATTTTGTGGTTCAAGTACCATGATTTGAGGCGGGTTGAGAAGAGAGGACATGGTTCGAGTACCATGAAATGTGGCGGTGAGTGCTTCTGGTTTGCCGGTTATTCCGCAGCGATTATGTAGACCAAGGTCGGATGTGAAGGACTATGGGCCCCGAAGGCCAGGAAGAACGAGTTTTAGTGGAGCATCCCTTGATAGGGAAACCGAGTTAGCTCCAAGGGATTGTTGGTGATATGCCATTCGAGTCGCAAGACTCCGAGATGAGGAGGGACGGTGCGTTATGGAGGGGTACGGTCTGAGCTGGAGAGCCGACCGATAGTAGATATGTCACTTTCCGTGACCCGAGTGGTGCTATATTTGTTTCTTGTGGGAGACGTAAGGGGTGTTGAGATTTCGGTTTCTGAGTTAGGGTGAGCCCTGTGGGATCGCACTGATGGTGACTTTTCAATCAGAGTATTCGGCAGTAGGTCTGTCGCGAGGGAGTGATATAGCTTGAGCAGGTTGACAGTGGAGACTGAAATGGTCAAGGATCAGGATACACCCTATTTGAGTATAATAGGGCAGGTGTTAGCTGCAGTGTTGGGCGATCAAGAAGGGTATATCAGGGCAGTGACTCCTATTGTTTTTTAGAGGTATAAGGGGTGGAAATGTGGTTTCTGCTCTTATGATAAGGGGCATGTTGGAACGTTGGGCAAGGAGTCAAGGATGAGGAGTACGATGGTTCATTATTTCCAGATCCAGAGTTAGTGTTAACACGGGACAGTTGGGAGGTCCGATGAAGGTATAGTGTGAGATCCTGAATGACTAGAGGCAGTCATGATGGTAAGTTCTGAAGGTTGCATACGAGACCCTGGTATCTGGAGTTGTTTGATCCTTGTCAGAGAGATCATCGAGCGTTGCATGGCACCTTGCGGAATTAGGTGCGATGTTACTGGTGGAAACAGCCTGTGGGATAGAGTGTTGGTGCACCAATTGGTGATGGTTCGAACCCTAAGCGGAGAAGAACCGAGTATTTTATTTGAAGAATCCGCACCTGCTGCTAGAGTTACCGAGGTTCGGCCAGCGAAGGTCGAGGCACCGAAGGCTCGCAGGAGAGCTTTCCAGTTGACAGCGGAGGAGGTCCGCACAGCGCCCGATGTTGTGGCTAATACTTTTCTTGTGAGTTCTGTACCTGCCCTGGTGTTATTTGACTCGGGTGTGAGTCAATCGTTTGTGTCGATAACGTTTAGTCGGCACATCAGTAGCAGACGAGAGGCGTTGAGTCGACCTCTACGAGTTTCCATAGTTGACGAGCGAGCGGTGTATGCTACGGAGGTGATACGAGGATGTGTACTCAAGGTATTCGGCGTTGAGTTCCTGATAGATCTGGTCCCGTTAGCGATGGGGGACGTGTGCGTCATAGTGGGCATGGATTGGTTGAGCCGATTTGGGGCTGTCATAGACTGCGAGCGACAGTTGGTGACGATACGAGACCCTAGTGTGGGAGTACTTACGGTGTACGGCAAGGGTACCCGATGTGGGTCGGCGTTTTGTTCAGCCGCCAGAGTGAGATTGAGTTTACAGCAGGGCTGCAGCGGGTTTGTAGCCTATGTGATGGGTACAAGAGGGGCCGTTGGGAGGCCAAGTTCGACGGATGATATTCTGATAGTGCGTGAGTTCCCGGATGTTTTCCCGAGGAGTTGCCGGGTGTGCCTCCCGAGAGGCAAGTAGAGTTGCATCGAGTTGGTTCCGGGGGCAGCGCCTATCGCCAAGGCGCCTTATCGCCTTGCGCCGCCAGAGACGTAGTAGTTATCCTCGCAGCTTCAGGAGCTGCTGGGGAAGGGTGTTGTGATGCTACGGGAAGCCGTAATACTCACTAGTTAGAGGTTGTTGTGATACTATGGGGAGCCGTAGTACTCACTAGTCAGAGGTTGTTGTGATACTATGGGGAGCCGTAGTACTCACTAGTCAGAGGTTGTTGTGATACTATGGGGAGCCGTAGTACTCACTAGTCAGAGGTTATTGTGATACTATGGGGAGCCGTAGTACTCACTAGTCAGAGAGAGGTTGTCGTGATACTACGAGGAGCCATAGTACTCACTAGTCAGAGAGAGGTTGTTGTGATGCTATGGGGAGCCGTAGTACTCAGCAGTCATAGAGAGAGTGTTGTGATGCTACGGGGAGCCGTAGTACTTACCAGTCAGAGAGAGGGTGTCGTGATGCTACGGGGAGCCGTAGTACTCACTAGTCAGAGCAGGGCATTGTGATGCTACGGGAGGCCGTAGTACCCACTAGTCATTAGGAGGTTGTTGTGATGTTACGGGGAGCCGTAGTACGCACTAGTTAGCGAGAGGCTATTATGAGGAAGCATTCTTGATCAGAGCATGAAACAGAAGGGTTTTTGGGCTTGAAAAGCCCTACGCATGAGTTTTGAGAGCCTGGTGGTCGGACCAGGGGTGAGACCGGGGTCTCCTCAATGATTGGGAATCATTATATTCTGAGTAAGTGTAGACATCCAATCCGAAGGGATTGGATAAGTAAAGTACGCATGGGTTGTGGGTCACAAGCTATGAGTTGAATGAGTCATTGGAACGAGCGATTCCAACTACGGGTCGGACCAAACTCTTGAGCTGAGTTGAGTCCTGGTGGTGTGTTGAACAGACCGGACCGAAGGGTCCAACGATATAGACCAGACCGAAGGGTCCAAAGATGACCATTAGATGATAGAGGTCGGGGTTGAGTCGATCTCCAGTTGGGACACGTATTTACCATTGGCTGAGTTTTCCTATAACAACAGCCATCATTCGAGCATCGGTATGCCACCCTTTGAGCTGTTGTATGAGAGGAGGTGTCGGACTCCCGTTTGCTGGGGAGAGGTAGGACAGCGTGTGATGGGTAGCACTGAGATAGTGATGCAGACGACAGAGCAGATACAGCAGGTTAAACAGAGACTACTGACGGCTCAGAGTCGTCAGAAGAGTTATGCGGATCGACGACGATCCGAGCTGGAGTTCCAGGTGGGGGACTTCGTACTCCTGAAAGTATCTCCTTGGAAAGGAGGGATCCGATTCAGGAAGAGGGGTAAGTTGGGGCCTCGGTATAATGGTCCTTTCAGGGTGACTGCCAGGGTAGGCAGGGTAGTGTATCGTTTGGAGCTACCTACGGAGTTGAGCCAGATTCACGATACCTTCCACGTGTCTCAATTGAGGAAGTGTATCGCTGATGAATCGGCAGTGGTTCCGTTAGAGGACATTCAGGTGGATGCGAGCCTGAATTATGTTGAGAGACCGGTTGCGATTGTGGATCGAAAGATCAAGGTTCTGAGGAACAAGGAAGTGCCCCTGGTGCAGGTCTAGTGGCAACATCGGAGAGGGTCCGAGCTGACTTGGGAGCCAGAGCGAGAGATGCGTGAGCAGCATCCAGAGTTGTTTGTGGAGTGAGACTTCGAGGGCGAAGTCTGATTCTAGTGGGGGAGAATTGTAACATCCGGATTCCCAGGTATCTTAAATTATGTATTTATATTGAGTTTTGGGAGAGGCACTTGGCGAGTAGGCGCTCAGACTCGCCGAGTAGAGTCGCGAATTCTTATCCGGATTGATGACCGGACTCGGCGAGTCCATATGTGGACTCGGCGAGTCCATATGTGGACTCGGCGAGTCCACGCTGTTTAATGAAACCCTAATTTCTCGGGTTTGGGGACTATTTAAAGGCCCTTATGGCCGTCATTTGAGGTCACCAGTCCATAGAGAGAAATCCTAGAGTGTTTGAGCATTTTGAGAGAGAAAGGAAGCCATTTTTGACCTTGGGAGTGTTGTTTAGCAAGAAGAAGGAGGTACTAGCCAAGAGGAAGCATAGGAGATTGCTATTCTGTGGATTTGGAGCTGAGATCTTCACATTTGAGGTAGTAATTCGACTCTCCTTCTGTTCTTATGATGATCATATGGATTTAGGGTTTCTTAGACCCTTGTTGGTTAGATTTGATGTCCAACTAGTCCCTTATGATGGTGAGGCTTTGGATCTGGATCCATAGAGGTCCAGAGAGCCTTATTCTTTAAGCTTTATGAAGAACAATGGAGGTTATGACCTTGGGTTAAGGTATTTGGGGCTAAATCATCATATATGATCAAATAGATGTTGTATGTGCATCAAGATAGAAACTTTACGTGATTATTGGGTTTGAGAATGATAGATCTAGAGGTTAGAGGATTGGATCTGACCTCAGGAAGTTGTTTGAGAATGTGCATGGAATGAACTCGCCGAGTCCATGAACGGACTCGATGAGTAGAGTCGGGTAGCCCCGCGACTCGCGATCTGTGACGACTCGTGGAGCATAGGGTTGACTCAGTGAGTCAGAGGGAATTAGAGGACTGGAGTTCAAGGCGGAACTCGCCGAGTCCATGAACAGACTCGGCGAGTTGAGTCGGGGTGGCCCCGCGATTCATGCCAGGTGTCACCCGTCGAGTAAGGGGAAAGACTCGACGTGCCATGCGAGATCAGAGAGATAGTGGGCACGTGTAGACTCGCCGAGTCGCCCAAGTGCACTCGGCGAGTCGGGTCAAAGTTTGACCGTTGACTTTTATTGACTTTGAGGGTTTGGTCAACAATGGGATCTTTGTGTCAAGAGAGGGGTAAAATGGTCTTTTACCTTTCTGAGGGTGCCATGAGAGAGTTCAACCTAGTCTCGAGAGTTATATTTATGAGAGTATTTACTTTATGTGATTAGGCGGAGGCTAGGCCACATTTCTACCGAGTCAGAGAGTTACCGAGAGATCCGAGGTGAGTCTTCTCACTATACTTTACCTAGAGTGGTAATCAGAGCTATGAGACAGAGTATTGTGTATTCTTTTGCATGATGTGATTTATATGTGTTATATGTTATGTATGTTACAGAGTTTTCAGAGTTAGGACCGAAAGGTCCACAGAGTTAGGGTCAGAGGACCCACAGAGTTAGGGCTAGAGGGCCCACAGAGTTATGGGACTGGAGGGTCTCACAGAGACACTTTGACCAGACAGTCAAACAGAGTTATAGCCTCGAGTGGCTAATATGTGTTATGTGTGGTATTTTGGGGAACTCACTAAGCATTTATGCTTACAGTGTTGTGTTATGTGTCTCAGGTACCAGCGAGGATCGCGGGAAGGCGCCGGCTTGATCAGTACACACGCAGAGAGATTTTTATTATGATCTTGGGATATGATGTTATGATTGACTATGTGATACAATGGTGTTTTTAAAACGATTATGAATGAAAATGTGTTTTATAAAATGTGAAAAATTGTTTTGAAATTTTGGGTGTTACATGTAAATACCTACATCAATTTCTTTTTTGCGCAGACACATATAATGTTTATCGTTTTTCTTTAAACCAACACATGGATCGATTGAAGAAGAGGGAAGGGTGATTGAAGATGGGGAGGGGAGTGATGCGATTATTTATGCATATATGAAAGGACGTCATGGATGAATACATTATCTAAAGTGATGATTGTATATGGTGCAACACCTATAAACACTAACGCCATTGATGAATGCACCCTAACTTCCTTCATATAAATTGTTGTTTGTTGAAGTGTATCTAGGTGGTTTCATATTTTCTAAGTTACCAATTGGATTCAGAGTCTTCCTTTCTTTCCTTACGTTAAAACTAGTGGTGGACTTTATGTAGTTTAGGAATTTCTTGTATGAGTCTCGCCTTCTTCATGATATCATCTTGAGGTCGTCATGGGATTTTAGGGATAATGGGATTCAATAGAGGTGTGATTTTCTTGAATTGATCCAATCGTCACTATTGATATTGGAGGTGGGGGGCTTGGGAGAGAAAGATGGGGGGAGGTGGTATAATTAGGGGTGATGGGTGGGCCTTTCGTTTATTATTAATTAATTATAAACATTGAAATAAATGTAAAAAATGTAAAACAAGTATTCGGGGTATAATAGTCATTTCAGGTTGAGTGTAAAACAAATTGATAAAAAGTCAAGTTTGATATGAAAAAACCACAAAATGTATCTGATTTTGGACCAGTTATGTAAGTCAAAACGTTTTTGGACCGAAATCAAAATTTTTTGACAAGGACAAGGACCTTTCTTGCAATTTTCTATAAATTTGGGGCACAAACTCACGGTCGGAAACTTGTGCAAATTGAGTTCGACAATCTGTGTACACACAAACTCTAGTCAACACCTTCGTTTCATCTGCCAATTCTCATCCATTCCCAAATCAAAACCCCATCAAAGTAACCAATCTTTTCCCGTTACCTAATATCCATGGCTGAAATCGTTGCTACCGCTCTCATCAGTGTGCTGTGTGAGAAACTCATCTCTGTTGACTTGATGAAGCTGGCACGATCTGAAGGAATTGATTCCCAGATGAAAAAATGGAAGAAGACCTTGCCCATGATCCAAGCTGTGCTTGCTGACGCAGGACAAAATCAGATAAAAGAGAGAGCCGTTCAACTGTGGCTCGACAATCTCCAAGATTTGGCTTACGACATAGACGATGTACTCGATGATTTGGCTACCGAAGCTATTCAACGCAAGTTGGATCGGGAATCTGATGCCGACACTAACTCCAGTTCCAGCACTAGTAAGGTAGTCAAGTTCATCCCAACTTGTTGTACTAATTTCAGTCCTAGGTATGGTCGTCGGTTGAGTTCTACGATAGATGAGATTACCACAAAATTGAATGATCTTGTTGAGGTGAAAAACGGTCTGGGTTTTGTTGTAAATGTGAACGTTGACATCGCAAATAGAACTGAGAGACGATTGGAGCAAACTTCACTGGTTGATGAGTCCAAAATCATGGGTCGTGAAGGGGATAAAGAAGCATTGTTGGGGAAGTTGTTAGGGAATGATGAAAAAATGAGGATAGTGTCCATAGTTGGTATGGGCGGGATTGGAAAAACCACTCTTGCTAAAGTTTTGTACAACGAAGAGAAAGTGAAGGATCACTTTGAACTCAGGGCATGGATTTGTGTCTCTGAAGAGTTGGATGTACTTAATATTAGCAAGGTTATATTTCAAGCAGTAACTGGGAAAAACAGAGATTTTGCTAATCTTGATCTGCTTCATGTGGCCCTCAAAGAAAAACTTTTAAAGAAAAGGTTTCTACTTGTTCTAGATGATGTGTGGAATGAAGAAAAAAGTAAGTGGGAACTCCTTCAAAGCCCTCTTGTAGGGGCACCCTGGAAGTAAGATTATAGTCACAACCCGGAATACCAGAGTTGCATCGGTGGTGGACTCTGACGAATCTTACTATTTGGAGCTTTTGTCAAATGAAGATGCTCTATCTTTATTTGCTCAACATTCGCTTGGTGAAAACAACTTCGACAACCATCCAACACTTCAATTGCATGGTGAAGGTATTGTGAAGAAATGTGGTAGATTGCCTTTGGCTTTGAAAACACTTGGGAATGTCTTAAAGGGAAATAGAAATGGTGATGAATGGGAGAAGTTGTTGAATAGTGAGATATGGGATATACAGGATGGAAGTGAGATTCTTCCGGCTCTACGACTAAGCTACAATCATCTCCCTCCACATTTAAAGCTGTTGTTTGCATATTGTTCCTTATTTCCAAAAGACTATGTGTTTGACAAAAAAGAATTAGTCCTACTGTGGATGGCAGAAGGATTTTTGTTGCAACCAAATGGAAACAAGTCAATGGAGATTCTAGGTCATCAATATTTTGAAGAGCTAAAGTCGAGATCATTTTTTCAACATTCAATGAATGATGATGTAAGATATACTATGCATGATTTGATAAATGACTTGGCCACAAGTGTTGCAGGAGAGTTTGTTTTTAGATTGGATGATGAGATGGATTCGTCTGACAAGAAAGACACTTTTGAGAACTTTCGTCACTTTTCACTTGTAGGTCCACAAGGGGGATCCTATAGAAAGCTTAAAGAATTACAAAGAGCTAGACGTTTACGAAGTTTCTTAACAATGTCTCGGGTGGATAATTCTTTTTTTGAATTACTTCCACAACTACAGTTCCTAAGGGTTCTAAGCCTAGCTAATTACGTAATCTCAGAGGTACCACAATCCATTGGTAGTCTCAAGCATCTGAGGTACATCAATTTTTCTTATACTACAATCACATATATACCAGAAGAAGTAAGTGACCTCTATAATCTACAAAGCTTGTTGGTTCATGGTTGTTCAGAGTTATATGACTTGCCAAAAAGTTTCGCAAAGTTAATAAACCTACGACATCTCGACATTAGTGGTACTCCAAAACTCAAGAAGATGCCTTTAGGGATTGGCGTATTGACAAATCTACAAACTCTACCCAAGGTCATTATTGAACGAGGTAATGGGTTCAAAATATCCGAGCTTAAGAACCTTTCAGATCTTCAAGGTCGAATATCGATCATGGGGCTAGACAAAGTGATAAATCCAATACAAGCACAAAATGCCAATTTACATCAAAAGAAAGGTCTTGATGTTTTGGAGATGATATGGAGTGACGTGTTTGATGATTCTCGGAATGATATGAATGAATATGAAGTACTTAAACGGCTTAGACCTCATCATAAGTTAAGAAACCTCGAGATTTTGTTATACAAGGGAACACAATTTCCCAGTTGGGTTGGCGATCCCTTGTTTGATCAGTTAACTGAGCTTACATTACGGGGTTGTAGAAGTACACATTTACCAACACTTGGACATCTAAGGTCACTTAGGAAAGTGTTTGTTGAAAGGATGCATGGGGTGAAGACAATAGGTTTTGAGTTACTTTCACCTACAAATTCTCTCGTTGGCATTGCATTTCCATCTCTTGAAGTTTTGGAATTTGATGATATGCAAGGTTGGCAAATATGGTCAAGTATTGGTGCTAGCGATGATGGAACTGCTAGATCGTTTCCTTGTCTTCGTGAGATTTCTATAAAACGTTGCCCACTACTAGCTAAAGTATATATTGGATTTATACCATCGCTTCGGTTTTTACACATAGACGAATGTTGTGAAGTGGTGTTAAGAAGCATGATTGGTGTGTCTTCATCACTTGTTGAATTGGAAATGTTGAATGTTAAAGGATTTACTCAACTACATGGAGAAGATTTAATACGTCTTGGAGCAATTGAGTATCTATTTTTTGATGAATGTGATGAATTGAGATACTTGTGGGAACCAGAATCGGATGCGTACAAGAGTCTTGTGAGTTTAAAGAAGTTGGTGGTACATAGTTGTTATACACTAGAGAGTCTCAATTGTCCAAACAGTGTTGAGAGGTTGGTGATTAATCGTTGTCATTCTATGACATCCTTGATCTTCTCAGTGAACGAGCTTCCATCATCTCTGATTGAAACAATCATCTGTGATTCTGATAACACAGAACCCGTTCAAGAGAGAGGTTTTGGTGTTCTTCCCCCGTTATGCCTAAGATATCTTGATGTCCATAACGGCAAGAATCTAAATTCATTTCCTCATGATCGTTTGCAAAGTCTCACATGTCTGGAAGAATTGAGGATACATGGTTGTCCAAGTATAGACTACTCCTTCCCTTCTGGTGTTTGGGCTCCTAATTTAAGTATCCTATGCATAGGATGCTTAAAGAAGCCCATGTCAGAGTGGGGCCCACAGAATTTCCCGACCTCACTAGTTGAGCTACAGTTGTATGGCCATAACTCAGGGGTGGGTTCATTTGCAGTGGGAGAAGATGTGAGGGAGGCTACCGCTTCATCTTTTCTTCTTCCACCAGCTTTAACATCTCTAATTGTCTTTGATTTTATGGATGTGGAATCACTTTCAGAGGTCGTACAACAACTCCCGTGTCTTAAAAGTCTTGACATTTTCTCATGTCCAAAACTTAGTGATGTTCATGAGATAGCATCCTACCGATCATCTTTGACAGTATCAGTGATTCCATAAAAAAGAGTTATGTTGTGAACTTGCCCATCATTTTTGTCTGTTACACCAGGTCCTAAAAGTCCCGTTGTTAATTGAACTAGGATTTCAGTTTTTTGTAACTTTGCTGTTTAAAAAATGATCTTTGAACTATTAGTAATATTAACTCTGAGACACGTTTGTTTTGTTTGTTGAGATGAAGATTATTTTGAAATTTTAACTAATAATCAAATAATCTATTAAATCATAGAGAGTTAACCATTACATTTATCTTGGACGAATATACAATTTATTAATACATTCAATAAAAAATAACTGTGCTTGATTACACCGAATAACTGGTTTTTGTTTTTCCTTTTTTTTTTATCATTCTAATGTACTCAAATGACTCGTATCATCAATAAGTGTACATCTATTTTTTTCAAGTTTTTTTTTCATATATATATATATATATATATATATATATATATATATATATATATATATATATATATATATATATTCAAATTAAAACAATTGTACAATTGAAAACGCGAGAAAGAGGCTCTAATTTTAAACATAAGAAATTTGAAGGGTTTATGAAAAGCGTATTGTACATTTATTTATTCGTTTTATAATTTATTTATAATTTATTATTTAAAAAGATAAAGAAAAACATCTACCCCACCCCACATTTCTAAGAACATATCGAGTTATTGACTCCGTCTACCTCTTTCTCTCATCTTAAATCTGCACCACAATTATGTTCGTCGGACCGCTGCCGGAACCAATTTACCGCCATCATACCGTTGTCGGATCCATCATAGTGCCACTTCTTCACTCTTTCCTGATATGCTTGTCCACCACATCTCATCGTCGAAGACCACCTTCATCTGCCTCTCATCTTCCCAAACCGCTACCAGATTTCGTTTCAAAGACCATTAGATCTTGCTTCACCGGATCTGAAGCAGAAGTCCATCAGATTTGGTCTACTATCTCGTTCCAACATTTTACAGTCACAAAACCGAGAACGAAGATATGCTCTTTCTTCCTTCATCATCTACTGTAACAGTGATAGTTTCTCCGAGCTGGAAACCCACCCAATCGTAGATGCCCTGTAGTTCTGGATTCAAAATATGTGTATTATCAGGTATGTCGACATTGCCCCTGTCATGCCATCTGTTAAATTCTTCTCCTGCTTCTTTGTGTTGGTAGCTTTCAGATTTATTGATATAATGTTATTTTTAGGTTGTAAATTATGTTCTGGATTCACATCATATCTTGATTATAAGTAAGTATTGTGCATTCTGGAGGTAAATTAGATGTTATTGAGCTTGTGTTTAGCATACATTCTTACGAACATGATTGAGTAATAATTTCTGGTTTTTTGATTTTGTTAGGTCTAGTAGTGACCACTGGGATGTTCGTGACAACTTGTTTCATGACGATGGTGATGATAATCGTGAGGAAGCAGCAAATTATAACTCTTCTTTATTTCTTGTACTTTTCCGATCAATCAAACTCTTTTACCTCTAAGCTGCCTTCTTCAAGGTTCCAAAAGGTGGATGGATCCCACTCCTACTCTCTCTAACCTTCATGTCATATTCATATGGAATTATGGTAAACCAAAAAAAAAAAAAAAAAAAAACGAATTTGAACATGTGATAGATACTTATATGATTTGAAAAAAAAAAAATTGAAATATTACTCAATAGTTCTTATCCCTATCGGTACGATTGTTTTTGAAAAATGTTATATTTTTGGTAGTATTTTGAACTAGATGACATCAATAATTGTTGTTGGTCTAAAAAAAGTATATCATTTTGTTACGTAGAGCTTTTCCCATGTATGATATTTATAATAATTTATTGATTTTATCTTGTTAAAAAGCTTCTTAGCAACTATATATAATAAAGTTGGAATATATGTATGAAATAATGAACGGTAATTAATTTTTATTTTTGTGCATATTTAGCTTATTCACATGTGATTAATACAAAATATACGCAAAAATAGAAAAAATTATAAAAATTGTATTTTTATAAAAAACATCGTATGTAAAAATATTAAACAGTTCAAACGAAAACAATTATGGAATCTAGAACGCAAGAACAGATTAAATCACATGTGAATAGGTTTTAATCACATATGATTAAATATATATAATAATAAAAATTAATAAAAAAATAAAACAAATTCGTTACGTGTATATTCACATATGAATAATAGGCTTTAATCACATATAAAAAACCTTAATTACATGTGAATAATATGGTTTAATAAAATGTGCATAGATCCATATAAATTTATTTAAAAAAAATTGGTTATGTGTATTTGAATATGAATAATAGGGTTTTATTAAATTTGAAAAACTTAATCATATGTAAATAACATGGTTTAATCACATTTCAATAAATACATATAATACGAAAAACTATTAAAAAACAAAATAGTTCATTATGTGTATATTCACATGTGAATAGCTTAATCATATATGAATAACATGGTTTAATCACATATGAATAACATGCTTTAATCACATGTGAATAGTTTAATCAAATATTAATATCACACTTTAATCTCATATGAATAGCATTAATCATATGTGAATACCATGGTTTAATCACATATGAATAAATTAATCATATGTGATGGTAGGATTCAAAGTAGGGGTTGACAATGGCAACATGTGAAGGTGGTAGGGGTAGTAGGGGTTGGGATGGTGGTGGTGGTTTGTGAATATGATGGATGAGGGTGGAAATAATTGATATTATATGGTATATTCACATGTGAAAATGAATATGTCATTCAATATTCATATGTGAATATTACATAATATATTCAGTTATGAATATTATATGGTATATTCACATATTAATATTCACATGTTAATAATGTATGTGAATATTATATGGTATATGCACATATGCATATGTTATGTAATATTTATATGTGAATATACCATGTAATATTTACAAGTGAATATATCATGTAATATTCACATATGAATATATCAACTATCTATATGTATAGAGGTAGGTGAGGTTTAAGCACACGTGAATAGCTTTTAATACATATAATAAGAAAAATTATTAAAAACTAAAATGTAACATCCCAAATTTTCAAGCCAAAAATTTCGTTTTTAATGTAATAATTTAGAAAACATTTATAAGAAAACATCATCGAGTCACATCTTTTCATAAAACCATAATCTCATGTCTCAAAATCATATCATAAAAATAGTAACAAAATTAGAGTACAATCCCAAGAATCTCATAGTACGAAAATCCTGTGTGCGTGTGATGTGCCGCTACCGCGCTGACTCATTCCCCTTCGCTGAAGAGGTACCTGAAACAAAACTGAAAACTATAAGCACGACGCTTAATGAGTTCCCCCATCATACCACATACCATACATAACACATTCTGCCACGCATATCTGGGTGCCCGACCTACCCCTTCGGTCCTATCGACCGGTGACCTTGACTAGCATATATGGGTGCTGACCTACCCCTTCAGTCCTCTCGACCGGTCTCGGGGGATTATTTCACCTCTACTACTACCACATAATATCATATCACAAAATCATAATCTGTCTAGCATAGTTGGGTACTAAACTACCCCTTCAGTCCTATCGACCGGTAACTTGGGAACTATCTCCCCCTATTGCTACGATCACATAACATCATAACATGCTAACACATAAACATATCAAGTAGCAGCCAACCTAGACAATTATCACAAAGACAATCGTCTAATATACACTCCTACTGGTGGGCCGACATTGTGGCCGTAGACCCACCGCTACTGGAAGGTAACTCACATCGATGTCGTGTAGTATACGCACAGCCCTCGGCTGTCACAACTAGCATTTTTGCTAGGAAATTCAACTCTCATGTAACCATTCACCTAGTGTAATAAACTTGTACTCTAAGCGAATATCATACTCTATGCTCATTCAAATACATCTCATAAGTCCAAATAAGGGATGGAAACCCTAAGAATCCCGGTTCAAGTTCATTATGGATTAGAATTTTCTAATTGGGCCTAATGGACCAATAAGCATTCAGTTTAACTATCTTGGGCTTAGAACCCTTAAATGGGCTCTAAATGGACCCACATTCATAAAATTTACCATTTTGGGCCATATGGGCCTAAGATGGATTAGTTTATCTCTAATGGGCCTTGTTGGGCCATAAATGATTTCAATAATCCTAATGGGCCGTAAACCACCTAATGGACTTTTATAGGGCCGTGGGTCGTCCTAAGGGCTTAATGGCTGAAAAATTTATATAATGGGCCTCATAATATTGCAATCAAGAACTTAAGGCCCAAACCATTCCTCCTTCATTCTCTTCTTTCTCCCTCTCATCCCAACAAAAACAAAAAAAAAGAGAGAAAAAGCCCATGAATATAACAAGTGACACCTCATTGTTATTTTATGGGTAACCAAGTGAATTACATAACATGTATCTAAGCACAAACACCCTTAACCATTATGTATTAACCTTTTATCCTTCCCCTTCCATCTTTTTAATTGTGGCCGAGAGCAAGTATACACACACACATCTTCAATTTTTCAAACACTCTTAAATCTCTTAAGAACACTCCCTTTTCCATCAAAATTTCGAGATTTGTGAAGTGCTTCAAGAGGATCCTTCACCAATATCATCATCCTTGGTAAGTTTTTGCTTCGATCCATGGTTTAGCTTCTTGATTCTTCAAAAAATCTCCTCCTAACTCATACCATTTCGTGAATCATGCATCTTAGAGCCATCTAAGTTCTAAAGTTGTTCAAGAAGCTTGCTAGGACCAAGTTCTCTTCACATCTTCACCAAAAACCGAGAACAACAAGCAAAGGTGAGTTCATACTGTGACATCCCCATTTTTCACGGCCAGAAAAAACCGATTTTGTTTATGCTTTATAAAAATCAGAGTACCTCTTTTAATGAAATGGTTGCGGAATTTGTTCACAGAAAAAACATGATAAATACGTTATCAAAGCATTTTCGAAGAAATGTATTTTTATTCATTTTAAAACATTGGGATGTCATCGTCAATACAGAAACATAAGCATAAACAGAACTTACATTCATTTACACTAGTGATCTACATCTCTTTTAAATCTCTCAGTGTAAAGTAGCTTCGTATCGACACCTGTGATACAAATAAGCTTGAGTGGGTCAGGTTGGGAAACCTGGTGAGTACATAGGGTTTTCAACCCACAATAATATAATTATTATGTTTAATCATCAAACAATTAACCCAATTACCCATCCCCATTATCTTATTTACTCTTAAGGATCTACTCTAAGAGTCATCTATTCGTTTATTCCGAAGTCCCTTGCTTCCAGGGTTATAAGACCGGCACTAAGTCCATAGCTGCCAATGCACTAATTCCATAGCTGCAAAAGTTCATTCATCGGGTACTAAATCCATAGCTACCAGTGTAGGTACTAAGTCCATAGCTACCAACGTTTATCTAACAGGTACTAAGTCCATAGCTACCAGGTACTAAGTCCATAGCTACCAACACCTAACAAGTACTAAGTCCATAGCTACCAACACCTAACAAGTACTAAGTCCATAGCTACCTACGTTTACCTAATAGGTACTAAGTCCATAACTACCATCGTTTGTCCAATAGGCACTAAGTCCATAGTTGTCGGTGTTTATTTATTGGGCACTAAGTTTATAGCTGCCAATGTTTACTCACATCATATTTTATCTCTCATCATTCATCTACCCATGTTATACCCAACATATTTGTAGATATAAAATACGTATACAGTTTAAATCAGTTAAAACATGTATAAAAACGTTCATCCAGCATAGATAGCAAGTATACAGATAATATGCACACATAACACATAATTTATATTAAAATACTTCATATCTATGTGTAAGATGAAAGTAACTATGCACTCACATGATTAGGTGGTGACTCGGTACTTGAACGACGCTTCGTTATCTCAAAACAATTTTTCCTTGACCAAAACCTAGTATCAATACCACTAGGGTTTAGTTTTAACGTTAACTGTGACTAATTAATAGTCTAGCTATTATTATTATTATTATATAAGCGTTAAACAACACTCTATATAACTCATAATAATAGCCCAAATAATTATTTTAAGGTCCTAATAATGTTACTATATTAAAACATAAGCTATACTAAAGATAGGTTAGGTACAGCTCACTTACAACGAGTTTTCTTGGAAACCGGGCTCCGCTGGAGCAGCGTTCCCGAGGCGAAAGGCTCTTCTTCTCGGAGCCTTCGGGCGC
Source organism: Lactuca virosa (assembly GCF_052849685.1). Taxonomy (NCBI): domain Eukaryota; kingdom Viridiplantae; phylum Streptophyta; class Magnoliopsida; order Asterales; family Asteraceae; genus Lactuca; species Lactuca virosa. Next base: position 177,101,681 of record NC_136426.1, read on the forward strand.
TACGGGGCTTCCGCCTCGTGCTAGGGAGGTTCCCTAGGCTTTCGGGGGGTTTCGGGGGGTTTCGGGGGGTTTCGGGGCTAGATAGAAGTTCTAGAGAGAAAGGGAAGTGAGGGGAGGTGTGAGAATGAATGGAGGGGGGCATCTCTATTTATAGGAGGCTGGAGGGTCACTCATGTCGTGAATTTTTGATATTCACGTCGTGAGCCAGGCTGGCTACAGCCAGCCGCAGCCTGGTGCTGACACGTGGCATCGCACACAGGGTAGAAATCAGCCGATTTTCAAAAATTCATAACTTTCGCATATGAGCTCCGTTTTCGACGTTCTTTTTTTTCCACGCGTAGGTAAAAACAAGATATACAACTTTCATTTAGACTCCGTCGGCTAATTCTCGACCGATCTTAAATTTAACAGTACGAGGAGGTTAGACTGTTAAATGACCGCGAAGAATCCGTAACTCCTTCATACAGACTCCGTTTTCGTCTGTCTTTTTATCGTTAAGTTCCTATTAATGAGATCTTCAACTCTCATTTAGGTCGCGTAAGTCAAAAACCGTTCGAACTAAAATTCGAGTTTCGGGTCGTGTATTGTTAAGCCAAATCTTAGAAAAATCATAACTTCCTCATACGAAGTCAGATTTGGGCGTTCTTTTTTTGTATGTTCTTGGTTTAAAGTATACTACAACTTTTGTTTAGATCACTAAGGCTAAAAAGTCCTCTATCTTAAATTCACTATTTACGTCTCCCGGTGCCGTACCGGTTTTGCCGAAAAACTTCGACGGGCCATAACTTCTTCGTTATAACTCGGATTTCGGCGTTCTTTATATGTACGGAACCCTTGAGACATATTCTACAACTTGATTAAGATTATTTATTCTAAATAATCTTTTGTCGAAAAGTCGTTTTCGACCCCTATTATCTCTAAATTGACTAGCCCGGATCTACGGGCGTTACAATTATCTCCCCCTTAGGATGATTACGTCGCAGAATCATCAACGAAACAGGGCTCTCATGGTGACTCCATATGTTATCTCTTCATCCTAATTCATAACTTTGGTGTTTCTTCGAACGAGTATCTAACTCGTAGACTCCTTGACTACAGGCGGTGCCCGATCTTGCATCCGCTCTCTATCTCATGTTAGACTTCCAATCATGATCTTCATGTTCTTATGTGATTTAGTCACGTCGTAGTACTTCTAACTACAAGTTTCTTACTTTAACAACGATCACAATCGCTTTGACTATCTTCAATTTTCTGGCTTAAGTCGGATGCTACATCAAACTGGGTTCTCTTAACCATGTATCATACTCATCGTATTCGGACTCAATTTGATATGACCACTAGGGTCGGAATAACAACGATCTTCTTAGTCATTACCGAAACGATGGTAACGACATGCTTGAATAAAACGGAATCAATTATTGGTTTCTTGGTAACCTTGTGACTTTCCCTGATCCAAGCGTGAGTCATGTGCTTCCGGTAGTATATGCATCTACTACCTTTCACACCTACTCATACTCGTCCCAAGTATTGTCTCACAGTTTTCCAAGTCACCATACAAGAAAATCACATAACATTTTAACACATCAGATAACAAAACGAAGGCTTTATTATTTCTCGAAACTATTACATAGGTGTTCAAGCTCACCCTAGACTATGCCTCTAATAGGCTACATGATATGATTCTATCCTCTTGGTTACTTCATGACTTGATCTTTGGGTATGAATTCCTCATCCTTGGTTCCTCGCGTTGTTTTCCGTTTCGTCGATGATCATGTGGAATGCCCTTGGCCTTGGTGGTGTGTTTGGCCTTGCTGCCTCGTTTTTCTTTGGGCAATTTCTAGACAGGTGCCCCTTGCCTCCACATCCGTAGCATACCTTATCATTATGTGTACAATCCTTGGAATAGTGACCAGTCCTTCCACACTTGTAACAAGTCACTTCTTCGTTGCACTTCCCACAATGCTTCTTCTTGCATTTATCACACCATCTCGCTTCACCTCCTTCTCCTCCTCCAAGCTTTGAGAATTTGTTCTCCTTGTTGGACCTTGAAGATCCTTCAAACTTCCGCTTCTCTTCTGCCTTATCTTTTTCTAGACCCTTTTCTCTTATCTGGGTCTCTACGTTCTTAGCTGCCCTAACAGCTGTTTTCAAGGTAGTTGCCATTTTGACCATTGGGCCAAAGTCAGTGGGCAATCCGTTAGCAAAGCTATCAATCTTGGAGAGTTCAGTAGGAACCAAGTAGGGAAATAGCTTCATCCTCTCGGTGAATGCGGTGGCATACTCATCAACACTCATCTTCCCTTTCTTCAGGTTCTGAAACTCGTTGTTTAGGTCTATCAGATCTATCTCTGAGCAGTACTGCATTTTCAACTGTTCCAAGAACTCTTCCCATGACATCCTTAAGGCTTCTCCTCGTGGCATCGTATCTGCCAATAGCTTCCACCAGCTCAAGACTCCAGTTTTCAGCTGCCTTACTGCGAAGACAGTCTTCTGTTTCTCGCTACAGCTGCAGCTCTCAAACACCATCTCCATCTCAGAGATCCAATCCATAATCTCAACCGGCTTCGGGCTTCCAGAAAGACTTGGTGGCTTGGCACCCAAGAAATTCTTATACATTCGCCCATCCTTGTCGTTTCTCCTCTCCGGGCCATCCCTTCGTTCACCTTGAGTCCGTACTTGACTCACTTGGCGGCTGTAGTTCCCTTCCTCCGATTGATCGGGGATCAGCTCGGGTTGCTCAGTGGGCATAGTAGGTTCGTCCCTATTCGACATCCGCCTCATTTCTTCCCTTTGTTCAGCTAACATAGTTCAAATCATGGCTTGTACTCCAGCCATGGTGATTGGCTCGGGTACATCTTCTACTACGACATGTATTTGCTGAATCACCGGGGGTTGACTCCTATTCCCATTTGCATTCCCAGCTCCACTGCGGGTTCTTGCCATTTTGATCTATACACCGAATAAGGTGAATCTAGATCTTAATTTAGGATTGACGTTTTAAATCATCCTTATCACCCCGAAACGTTTACATGCTAGTTCTAATATCGTAGTCGTACGTTTAGAATCCTAGACTCATAAGGTTTCCAGATCCGGTCGGCAACAGATCATAGATTCGATCAAACTATAGCATAAGGCATAACAAATCATTTAGCACGTAAAAGCAATTTAGGCATCATTCCAAAAATAAGCTAGTGCTTGTGTCTATTCAGGTGTATTACCTAAATCTATCAGACACACTCCTCACGATCATTGCTTAGCATTCTAAGTTTAAGTCTAGAAATAAATCCATATTCCTAGTTCGCTTAAACTAATGCTCTGATACCAACTGTGACATCCCCATTTTTCACGGCCAGAAAAGACCGATTTTGTTTATGTTTTATAAAAATCAGAGTACCTCTTTTAATGAAAATGTTGCGGAATTTGTTCCCAGAAAAAACATGATAAATACGTTATCAAAGCATTTCCGAAGAAATGTATTTTTATTCATTTTAAAACATTGGGATGTCATCGTCAATACATAAACATAAGCATAAACAGAACTTACATTCATTTACACTAGTGATCTACATCTCTTTTAAATCTCTCAGTGTAAAGTAGCTTCGTATCGACACCTGTGATACAAATAAGCTTGAGTGGGTCAGGTTGGGAAACCTGGTGAGTACATAGGGTTTTCAACCCACAATAATATAATTATTATGTTTAATCATCAAACAATTAACCCAATTACCCATCCCCATTATCTTATTTACTCTTAAGGATCTACCCTAAGAGTCATCTATTCGTTTATTCCGAAGTCCCTTGCTTCCAGGGTTATAAGACCGACACTAAGTCCATAGCTGCCAATGCACTAATTCCATAGCTGCAAAAGTTCATTCATTGGGTACTAAATCCATAGCTACCAGTGAAGGTACTAAGTCCATAGCTACCAACGTTTATCTAACAGGTACTAAGTCCATAGCTACCAGGTACTAAGTCCATAGCTACCAACACCTAACAAGTACTAAGTCCATAGCTACCTACGTTTACCTAATAGGTACTAAGTCCATAGCTACCATCGTTTGTCCAATAGGCACTAAGTACATAGCTGCCGTTGTTTATTTATTGGGCACTAAGTTTATAGCTGCCAATGTTTACTCACATCATCTTTTATCTCTCATCATTCATCTATCCATGTTATACCCAACATATTTGTAGATATAAAATACGTATACAGTTTAAATCAGTTAAAACATGTATAAAAACGTTCATCCAACATAGATAGCAAGTATACAGATAATATGCACACATAGCACGTAATTTATATTAAAATACTTCATATCTATGTGTAAGATGAAAGTAACTATGCACTCACATGATTAGGTGGTGACTCGGTACTTGAACGACGCTTCGTTATCTCAAAACAATTTTTCCTTGACCAAAACCTAGTATCAATACCACTAGGGTTTAGTTTTAACGTTAACTGTGACTAATTAATAGTCTAGCTATTATTATTATTATATAAGAGTTAAACAACACTCTATATAACTCATAATAATAGCCCAAATAATTATTTTAAGGTCCTAATAATGTTACTATATTAAAACATAAGTTATACTAAAGATAGGTTAGGTACAGCTCACTTACAGCGAGTTTCCTTGGAAACCGGGCTCCGCTGGAGCAGCGTTCCCGAGCCGAAAGGCTCTTCTTCTCGGAGCCTTCGGGCGCTCTGGGGCTTCCGCCTCGTGCTAGGGAGGTTCCCTAGGCTTTTCGGGGGGTTTCGGGGCTAGAGAGAAGTTCTAGAGAGAGAGAGGGAAGTGAGGGGAGGTGTGAGAATGAATGGAGGGGGGCATCTCTATTTATAGGAGGCTGGAGGGTCACTCACGTCGTGAATTTTTGATATTCACGTCGTGAGCCAGGCTGGCTACAGCCAGGCGCCGCCTGGTGCTGACATGTGGCATCGCACACAGGGTAGAAATCAGCCGATTTTCAAAAATTCATAACTTTCGCATACGAGCTTCGTTTTCGACGTTCTTTGTTTCCACGCGTAGGTAAAAACAAGATCTACAACTTTCATTTAGACTCCGTCGGCTAATTCTTGACTGATCTTAAATTTAACAGTACGAGGAGGTTAGACTGTTAAATGACCGCGAAGAATTCGTAACTCCTTCATACGGACTCCGTTTTCGTCTGTCTTTTTATCGTTAAGTTCCTATTAATGAGATCTTCAACTCTCATTTAGGTCGCGTAAGCCAAAAACCGCTCGAACTAAAATTCGAGTTTCGGGTCGTGTACTGCTAAGCCAAATCTTAGAAAAATCATAACTTCCTCATACGAAGTCAGATTTGGGCGTTCTTTTTTTATATGTTTTTGGTTTAACGTATACTACAACTTTTGTTTAGATCACTAAGGCTAAAAAGTCCTCTATCTTAAATTCACTATTTACGTCTCCCGGTGCCGTGCCGGTTTTGCCGAAAAACTTCGACGGGCCATAACTTCTTCGTTATAACTCGGATTTCGGTGTTCTTCATATGTACGGAACCCTTGACACATATTCTACAACTTGATTAATATTATTTATTCTAAATATTCTTTTGTCGAAAAGTCGTTTTCGACCCCTATTATCTCTAAATTGACTAGCCCGGATCTACGGGCGTTACACATACCCCCTTGTTTTCGGTTTTTATATGTTTTTGGGGGGAGAATACAAGTCTTATGTGTAGATCTATGTGTTTGTACATGTTATGTGTGATTTTCTTGATTTATGTTGTTATTGTGTGATAAAACTTGATATATCTCGAAATCTATAGCATAAATGGGTGAGACCCATAAACTAAAACACATTAGACAACATACAATAAAGATACAAGTGTTTTATGTGCTAAGATGTGAAAAACAAAACAAAACTTGTGTAGTAAGATCATTTTGTCAAATAAACAAAAGATTGGGCCATTTATGTTATTTTCGGTTTTATGAGGATCAAAAAGAATGTATTTGTATAAAATTGAGTTTTTGTGATAATCACACTTTTTAAAGGACCAAAGGTGTAAATTTTAGCTTAATGGGCCTAAATGTTTGGGCCTTACGGTTTTGGGCCCAAAATGCGAAAAATTACAAACTTTAGGGGCTAAATTGTCATTAAATAAAAAATTGAGTTCAAAACTGGAAATGAACAAAAATAAAGGCTGAAAAATGACACTTATTTCAAAAATGGGCCAAAAATGTAACTTTTATAAAATTTGTGCCGAAAATGCTATTTTTATAAAATAAGAGCAGAAAATGTAAATTTTTACCAAGCAAGGGCTGAAAATGTCGATGAATGTATTTTTGGACCAAAATTGTAAATAAATTTATAATTGGGCCGAAAATACAAAGTTTCATAATTTAGTGGGCTAAAATGTTATTTTTCACCCAAAAAGGACCAAAAATGTCATTTTATCCAAATAAGGACTAAAAATGAAATTTTCTGCAAAAAGGGGCTGAACTTGTCAATATAGGTATTCTTGTGCTAAATATGTCAATTATTAAAGCATTTGGGCCAAAAATATATATATAAATTATTTTTATAAATCCAAGGTTAAAGCGTTATTTTAACTGAAATAAACTAAAAATATCGTTTTAACAAAACACCGGACTTTTTACAACGTTACGGGTGAATGCTTCGACTAGAAGAACTATAACATAACAACGATACGAAATACAACAACGAAACGAAATACTGGGCTCAGTGACTCCAATACATGCTTATTGGGCCTTCGTGATCCATTTGCATGTTTATTAGGCCAAATACCTTCTTTACATGTCTATCGGGCCTTAGTGGCCCATTTACATGTTAATTTGGGCCTGAACCATGTATCACATGTTCATTGGGCCTTAGTGGCCCATTTACATGCATATTGGGCCTAAATTACCCTTTTACATGTCTATTGGACCTTAGTGGCCCATCTACATGCTAATTGAGCTTGGACTATACAACACTCACTCATGGAATATGGAAAACTTAAAAACATACACGTAAACATTAAACATGGGGAAAAACATAACAATCGTGAAAAGTTGAGGATCTAGTGAGACTTTTTGGTCGGCACATTTGAGTGTACGATCGTAGCCTGTAGTTATAACCAGAGTTTCCTGGAGGGAGAGCGGGAGTTTGTGTATAGATCTATACGGGGTGACCCCCCACGCCTTAGCTGTTCGCTATAGCTAGACTAGGTCAGTCTAGGGCGACAAACCTTACCTAAATCAAAACCGGCGCCTGAAAACGCCAAGACATGTGAATTAGTCATTATCAAGTATGGTTGTAACGGCTCACTTAGAGACTAACTTCATCAAAGATTTCGGTATATTTATACAAATCTAGACGATACTAAAAACATACATACATCGATACTCGGTCTTGAAAATTTTATGATTTCGATACTTTTATAAGCAGAAAATATCGGATTTTCTAGGATAAATACATTTATACATTATCTTCTACTTACAATGGAAAATACAGGGTTTCTATTTGGATTACATTTTGTTTACTTATACATTTCAAAAGCAGCAAACACACATGCATTAATACTTGATTTTGACACATGACTTTCAAACTACTTTACAGAAAATATCGGATTTTCTGGCGTTTTATGAACCATACAAAACTTTTCAATGAAATATGCTTATGAACTCACCAACATTATATATGTTGACGTTTTCAAAATAACTTGTATTCTCAGGGACTCGTTAAGCTGAAGAATCAACAAGAATATGGGATTTTGTTTTGTGTACTGTTAAACATCATACATTAAATGTTTTGGTCATGTAATTTAAAAGATTGTACTTGATGTAAACAATGGCAGTTGTATTATATTATGCATGGTGATGATGATGTTATGTTTCATTTATATTCATTGTGATGATATTTCAATTTATAGTCACACGAGCCCTCGGACGTTTCCGCCGTCTGGTTCGGGGGTGTGACAGGTTGGTATCAGAGCATTGTTTATAATGAACTAGCATATCTAATCATGCAGGATATGCAACTATAAATGCAATGGGACTAAAACTTTTCTGAACAAAATAATTAAAATACATACCTATGTGTGCATTTTAGAGTAATAACACAACAAGAATAGTAAAAGTCTTTGGAGAATTTGAACATCGTGATTAAACGCGGGCAGTTATGTAGTCGTATTGGGGGTGAACATAGCCTGATCAACTACATTCATTCAAAATACGACCAACATGTGTTCGGGAGTAATTGTGATGGACAATGAATCAAATGCTAACCACCTAATTATCCAAAGAGCATATTAAACCAAACCTAAACAAAATTAAAATACTATTGGAGTATTTGGTGTTCTACTTGTTTCTAGTATTTATACACCTTCGTGCAGACACTATGGCCGGGTATCATTAGCCAGGAGACCCCTATCTCCCTAGTCAGGGGAAGGCATAGTGGTTGACCCAGAGGAAGACCCAGAAGGAGACCCAAAGGAAGAACCAGAGGAGGAACATGAAGTAGAACTTGCAGATGGACCCGCCGAGCCAGTGGTGGACCTCGAAGAGGAAGAGCTCGAGGGCAATGACGATGATGACTCGGATGCAGAGTCCGAGGTCATCAATCCTCCATATATGGCCAGAGTATCGGCTTATCGTATGGGCCCCGATGGCCCCACGCCTCATGGGCACACGATATTGGAGATGGAGTCGCCAACAGGGGATGCAACCGCCCTACGGTATGAACTGAGGTCTTTACGATCTTAGTCATGGAGGACCAGCTGACCGGTCCCTCTCAGACATGGTCCGGCGCACCCGAGACATTAACAACCAAGCTTAGGACACCCCAAATCAAACGGACCAAAAGTAGGCTGCTGTCGATAGAGATGAGAGACAAACACAGGTAGTAATCGGAGACTTCCAAGTGAGACAGTCAGTTTGGGAGGCACGACTACGAGACACCGAGCGACAAGTAGGTCATCTCCAGGATGCATCTACTTCATCAGCACCACCACCAGAAATTTTCAGTTACAGTTAGGATCAACCTTTTCTTTTCTCCCCACTACTATCCGTTATGACTCTTTTTCGTGTACTAAGATGGTATTCACTAATGAAACAACTATTTGTTCTTCTTATTTCGTGTTATTGCATGAATCCACTTATATGCACAACCGAAAACCCCGAAACCGCTAGATACTCAAGGACCTCAAAACCAAAACAACCTATATACTCTATGGATAGACTTAATATTCGTGCCAACTCTACGATTACCCGCTACCATAAATACATCATAGGGATGTAGATGAAAACAATGTAAATCATACGACAAAACGCGAAATATATAGAATGCAACCAGGAATGACGATCGTTACTTACGATCTTGCTTATCATCATGCAGTAGAAAATGTCATCCCACAAAGATAACAAGCATGCCCGTGAGACACCAATCATGCAGATGGACTTTGCTACATTCCAAGCTGCTGTAACAGCTGCCGTAACCGCTGCTATGGCACAACTCAATGCTAACAACACCAACAAAGGTGGAAATAGTGTCAACCACTCCACCCGAAGTAGTAACCCCGAAAACCAACTAGTGACAGCTTATCAAGACACTCCAAACCCCAAACTTAAGAGCAGGAAGCAAAAGTCTGGAAGTAAGAGAAAGGGACAGCCAACTCGAGGGTCCTCGAAGAAGCAACATGTTGTTGCTGTCCATGCGACCATGACACCTACTACATCAACACCAGCGAGACCATATGCTGGAAGTCTTCCAAAATGCAACAAGTGCAAATTCCATCATAAGGGAGCCTGCCAGAAGCGGTATTGTAATAGGTGCAACCGAAAGAGTCACACCACCAGATACCGTAGAACTTATCCACAACAGAATCAACAGCCAAACAACAACACCAATGTTGGGGCCAGTCACACCTGCTATGGGTGTGGAGGAACCGGTCACTTCAGGCGCAATTGCCCCAAGGCTAACAATCAAGGAGCAGGAGGATCAGGAAGGGTCCTAACCCTAGGTCAAGGCGAAGCAATTCAAAACCCGACGGTTGTTACTGGTACGTTCCCACTTAACAACTCTTTCTCTTGCATCTTATTCGATAGTGGGGCTGAGCGAAGCTTCATTAGTAACAAATTCAAGCACTTACTAAAACAACAACCCCAGAAGCTAAATGAAGCCTTCATGGTGGAGATGGCTAATGGGAAAAAAACTGATACCCACTCCCTCGGATTGATGACCTATTTGGCCAGCTTCAAGGAGATAGTTACTTCTCCAAAATAGATCGAAGGTCCAGTTATCATCAGCTTCGAGTCCGAGAAGAGGACATTCCAAAGACTGCTTTTCAAACTCGATATAGTCATTTCAAATTCAATGTGATGCCCTTCGATCTAACGAATGCCCCCACCGTATTCATGGACCCCATGAACCAAGTTTTCCCAATCATTCCTAGTCAACCTTTTAATTAATTTCATCGATAACATACTCGGCTGCTCACGAAATAAGAACAAACACTGTTAACACTTACGACCGGCCTTGAAGGCATCAAAGCCGGAGAATATCGCGGAGGAAGCACTACATGGACGGGATAAAACTCTTGAAGTCAACAAGACGAAGCTTATTATTTAAAAAGTTGGATTGGACACTACCTGGGTGATCGTCGATAGGTTAACCAAACCTGCTCACTTCCTGCCAATAAAAGAATCGTACAAGATGGAAAGATTAACACGGATCTATACCAAAGAGACCGTGAGACTCCAGGGAGTGCCAGCATCTATAATATCGGATCGGGATAGTAGATTTACCCCACGATCTTTGGGAACACAGCCAGACATGAGCACTGCTTACCACCCTCCAACCGATGGGCAGAGTGAATGAGCCATTCAAACACTAGAAGACATGCTCCGAGCCTGTGTGATCGATTTTGGCAAATCATGGGATACCCACTTGCCCTTGGTTGAATTCTCATACAACAACAGTTATCACACGAGCATCAAGGTTGCTCCTTTCGAGGCTCTTTATGGTCGCAAATGCAGATCACCTCTATGCTAGGCTCAGGTAGGTGACTCTCAGCTAGCAAAAGGGCGAACACCGAACAGTACTTTAACAGGACCCGAGATTATTCGTGAAACTACCAAAAAGATAGTCCAAATCGAAGCCCAACTTCAAGCATCACGAGACCGACAGAAGGGTTATCCTGACAAACGGCGAAAGCCTCTGGAGTTTCAAGTCGGAGATCGGGTGCTGTTGAAGGTCTCTCCCTGGAAAGGGATGATCCGTTTCGGGAAACAAGGAAAACTGAACCCACGATACATCGGACCGATCGAGATTCTTGCCCGAGTTGGTCCGGTAGCTTATAAGCTCCAGCTACCTTCAGAGCTCAGCAACATACACCCCGTGTTCCACGTCTCAAATTTGAAGAAGTGCTTATCAGATGAAACCCTTGTCATTCCTTTAGAAGAGATCGAATTAAACGAGAATCTCCTGTTCGTTGAAGAACCAGTCGAAATAATGGATAGGTAAGTGAAGCGTACAAAGCAGAGCTACATTCCGATTGTGAAAGTTCGATGGAACGCTAAGCGTGGACCGGAATGCACATGGGAACGCGAAGACTAGATAAAACATAAATGCCCTCACCTATTCTCTCATTCATGAACCTATCTTTTGAAAGAATTTCAGGACGAAATTCCCTATAACGGGGGGATGATGTCACAACTAGCATTTTTGCTAGGAAATTCAACTCTCATGTAACCATTCACCTAGTGTAATAAACTTGTACTCTAAGCGAATATCATACTCTATGCTCATTCAAATACATCTCATAAGTCCAAATAAGGGATGGAAACACTAAGAATCCCGGTTCAAGTTCATTATGGACTAGGATTTTCTTATTGGGCCTAATGGACCAATAAGCATTCAGTTTTATCTTGGGCTTAGAACCCTTAAATGGGCTCTAAATGGACCCCCATTCATAAAATTTAACATTTTAGGCCATATGGGCCTAAGATGGATTAGTTTATCTCTAGTGGGCCTTGTTGGGCCATAAATGATTTCAATTATCCTAATGGGCCGTAAACCACCTAATGGACTTTTATAGGGCCGTGGGCCATCCTAAGGGCTTAATAGCCGAAAAATTTATATAACGGGCCTCATAATATTGCAATCAAGAACTTAAGGCCCAAACCATTCCTCCTTCATTCTCTTCTTTCTCCCTCTCGGCCCAACAAAAACAAAAAAAAAAAGAGAGAAAAAGCCCATGAATATAACAAGTGACACCTCATTGTTATTTTATGGGTAACCAAGTGAATTACATAACATGTATCTAAGCACAAACACCCTTAACCATTATGTATTAACCTTTTATCCTTCCCCTTCCATCTTTTTAATTGTGGCCGAGAGCAAGTATACACACACATCTTCAATTTTTCAAACACTCTTAAATCTCTCAAGAACACTCCCTTCTTCCATCAAAATTTCGAGATTTGTGAAGTGCTTCAAGAGGATCCTTCACCAATATCATCATCCTTGGTAAGTTTTTCCTTAGATCCATGGTTTAGCTTCTTGATTCTTCAAAAAATCTCCTCCTAACTGATACCATTTCGTGAATCATGCATCTTAGAGCAATCTAAGTTCTAAAGTTGTTCAAGAAGCTTGCTAGGACCAAGTTCTCTTCACATCTTCACCAAAAACCGAGAACAACAAGCAAAGGTGAGTTCATACCCCCTTGTTTTTGGTTTTTATATGTTTTTGGGGGGAGAATACAAGTCTTATGTGTAGATCTATGTGTTTGTACATGTTATGTGTGATTTTCTTGATTTATGTTGTTATTGTGTGTAAAACTTGATATATCTCGAAATCTATAGCATAAATGGGTGAGATCCATAAACTAAAACACATTAGACAACATACAATAAAGATACAAGTGTTTTATGTGCTAAGATGTGAAAAACAAAACAAAACTTGTGTAGTAAGATCATTTTGTCAAATAAACAAAAGATTGGGCCATTTATGTTATTTTCGGTTTTATGAGGATCAAAAAGAGTGTATTTGTATAAAATTGAGTTTTTGTGATAATCACACTTTTTAAAGGACCAAAGGTGTAAATTTTAGCTTAATGGGCCTGAATGTTTGGGCCTTACGGTTTTGGGCCCAAAATGCGAAAAATTACAAACTTTAGGGGCTAAATTGTCATTAAATAAAAAATTGAGTTCAAAACTGGAAATGAACAAAAATAAAGGCTGAAAAATGACACTTATTTCAAAAATAGGCCAAAAATGTAACTTTTATAAAATTTGTGCCGAAAATGCTATTTTTATAAAATAAGAGCAGAAAATGTAAATTTTTACCAAGCAAGGGCTGAAAATGTCGATGAATGTATTTTTGGACCAAAATTGTAAATAAATTTATAATTGGGCCGAAAATACAAAGTTTCATAATTTAGTGGGCTAAAATGTTATTTTTCACCCAAAAAGGACCAAAAATGTCATTTTATCCAAATAAGGACTAAAAATGAAATTTTCTGCAAAAAGGGGCTGAACTTGTCAATATAGGTATTCTTGTGCTAAATATGTCAATTATTAAAGCATTTGGGCCAAAAATATATATATAAATTATTTTTATAAATCCAAGGTTAAAGCGTTATTTTAACCGAAATAAACTAAAAATATCGTTTTAACAAAACACCGGACTTTTTACAACGTTACGGGTGAATGCTTCGACTAGAAGAACTATAACATAACAACGATACGAAATACAACAACGAAACGAAATACTGGGCTCAGTGACTCCAATACATGCTTATTGGGCCTTCGTGATCCATTTGCATGTTTATTAGGCCCAATACCTTCTTTACATGTCTATCGGGCCTTAGTGGGCCATTTACATGTTAATTTGGGCCTGAACCATGGATCACATGTTCATTGGGCCTTAGTGGCCCATTTACATGACCGCGAAGAATTCGTAACTCCTTCATACGGACTCCGTTTTCGTCTGTCTTTTTATCGTTAAGTTCCTATTAATGAGATCTTCAACTCTCATTTAGGTCGCGTAAGCCAAAAACCGCTCGAACTAAAATTCGAGTTTCGGGTCGTGTACTGCTAAGCCAAATCTTAGAAAAATCATAACTTCCTCATACGAAGTCAAATTTGGGCGTTCTTTTTTTGTATGTTCTTGGTTTAACGTATACTACAACTTTTGTTTAGATCACTAAGGCTAAAAAGTCCTCTATCTTAAATTCACTATTTACGTCTCCCGGTGCCGTGCCGGTTTTGCCGAAAAACTTCGACGGGCCATAACTTCTTCGTTATAACTCGGATTTCGGCGTTCTTCATATGTACGGAATCCTTGACACATATTCTACAACTTGATTAATATTATTTATTCTAAATATTCTTTTGTCGAAAAGTCGTTTTCGACCCCTATTATCTCTAAATTGACTAGCCCGGATCTACGAGCGTTACACATACCCCCTTGTTTTCGGTTTTTATATGTTTTTGGGGGGAGAATACAAGTCTTATGTGTAGATCTATGTGTTTGTACATGTTATGTGTGATTTTCTTGATTTATGTTGTTATTGTGTGATAAAACTTGATATATCTCGAAATCTATAGCATAAATGGGTGAGATCCATAAACTAAAACACATTAGACAACATACAATAAAGATACAAGTGTTTTATGTGCTAAGATGTGAAAAACAAAACAAAACTTGTGTAGTAAGATCATTTTGTCAAATAAGCAAAAGATTGGGCCATTTATGTTATTTTCGGTTTTATGAGGATCAAAAAGAATGTATTTGTATAAAATTGAGTTTTTGTGATAATCACACTTTTTAAAGGACCAAAGGTGTAAATTTTAGCTTAATGGGCCTAAATGTTTGGGGCTTACGGTTTTGGGCCCAAAATGCGAAAAATTACAAACTTTAGGGGCTAAAGTGTCATTAAATAAAAAATTGAGTTCAAAACTGGAAATGAACAAAAATAAAGGCTGAAAAATGACACTTATTTCAAAAATGGGCCAAAAATGTAACTTTTATAAAATTTGTGCCGAAAATGCTATTTTTATAAAATAAGAGCAGAAAATGTAAATTTTTACCAAGCAAGGGCTGAAAATGTCGATGAATGTATTTTTGGACCAAAATTGTAAATAAATTTATAATTGGGCCGAAAATACAAAGTTTCATAATTTAGTGGGCTAAAATGTTGTTTTTCACCCAAAACGGACCAAAAATGTCATTTTATCCAAATAAGGACTAAAAATGAAATTTTTTGCAAAAAGGGGCTGAACTTGTCAATATAGGTATTATTGTGCTAAATACGTCAATTATTAAAGCATTTGGGCCAAAAAAAAAATATAAATTATTTTTATAAATCAAGGTTAAAGCGTTATTTTAATTGAAATAAACTAAAAATATCGTTTTAACAAAACACCGGACTTTTTACAACGTTACGGGTGAATGCTTTGACTGGAAGAACTATAACATAACAACGATACGAAATACAACAACGAAACGAAATATTGGGCTCAGTGACTCCAATACATGCTTATTGGGCCTTCGTGATCCATTTGCATGTTTATTAGGCCTAATTCCTTCTTTACATGTCTATCGGGCCTTAGTGGCCCATTTACATGTTAATTTGGGCCTGAGGCATGGATCACATGTTCATTGGGACTTAGTGGCCCATTTACATGCCTATTGGGCCTAAATTACCCTTTTACATGTCTATTGGACCTTAGTGGCCCATCTACATGATAATTGAGCTTGGACTATACAACACTCATTCATGGAATATGGAAAACTTGAAAACATACACGTAAACATTAAACATGGGGAAAAACATAACAATCGTGACAAGTTGAGGATCTAGTGAGACTTTTCGGTCGGCACCTTTGAGTGTACGATCGTAGCCTGTAGTTATAACCAGAGTTTCCTAGAGGGAGAGCGGGAGTTTGTGTATAGATCTATACGGGGTGACCCCCCACGCCTTAGCTGTTCGCTATAGCTAGACTAGGTCAGTCTAGGGCGACAAACCTTACCTAAATCAAAAATCGGCGCCTGAAAACGCCAAGACATGTGAATTAGTCATTATCAAGTATGGTTGTAACGGCTCACTTAGAGACTAACTTCATCAAAGATTTCGGTATATTTATACAAATCTAGACGATACTAAAAACATACATACATCGATACTCGGTCTTGGAAATTTTATGATTTCGATACTTTTATAAGCATAAAATATCGGATTTTCTAGGATAAATACATTTATACATTACCTTCTACTTACAATGGAAAATACAGGGTTTCTATTTGGATTACATTTTGTTTACTTATACATTTCAAAAGCAGAAAACACACATGCATTAATACTTGATTTTGACACATGACTTTCAAACTACTTTACAGAAAATATCGGATTTTCTGGCGTTTTATGAACCATACAAAACTTTTCAATGAAATATGCTTATGAACTCACCAACATTATATATGTTGACGTTTTCAAAATAACTTGTATTCTCAGGGACTCGTTAAGCTGAAGAATCAACAAGAATATGGGATTTTGTTTTGTGTACTGTTAAACATCATACATTAAATGTTTTGGTCATGTAATTTAAAAGATTGTACTTGATGTAAACAATGGCAGTTGTATTATATTATGCATGGTGATGATGCTGTTATGTTTCATTTATATTCATTGTGATGATATTTCAATTTATAGTCACACGAGCCCTCAGACGATTCTGCCGTCTGGTTCGGGGGTGTGACATCGGCATGGGTATCAACTCGTCTCTGCTCCTCTATCCCTACACAACAACCCTTCTCAATTACTAATTTATACTCAAAACCCTCCCTTTGAAGGGTCAAATCAAGTCCAGGTCAAAGTCAAAGTCAACTTTGGTGAAAGTCAACGTCAATTTGACTTGACTCGCCGAGTTGTTCTACCAACTCGCCGAGTCCCGATTCTTTCAAGATGCTACAACCCCCCGACTCTACCCGTCGAGTCTGGCAAGAACTCGACGAGTTCTCCTTCAACCATAACATCGGGGCCATCTTCAACCGACTCGCCGAGTTCATCCTTGAACTCGTCGAGTTCATCTTCATCCATATGAATGTGTCCAGTATATGACTCGTCGAGTTCTATGAACAACTCATCGAGTCCGTCTTCATGGAGTGGGAGATTGCCTTGAACTCGCCGAGTTTGTTCATACACTCGCCGAGTTCCATGATTTCCAGGTCCATAATCACGTCCATCTTGTTGAGTCCCCTTCTAGACTCAACCAGATTCCTCAAAAACAGAAAAGGTTGGGGAACCAATACTCGACTAGCCAAGTCCTATGAACAACTCGACGAGTCCCCAAAAGTCCATGTCCATATACTCAATTTCTGTTGAGTTCATCTCATCCAAAGGGTAGATCTGAACTCCTAGGGTCGATATAATACGTAAAGTCACGAACTTTACGTCCATGCATGGGATTTTTGGCTCAAAAAGCCATAAAAAGGAGTCTACAAAATGCATGGGGTGATTATGCTAACAAAGTTGGCACCTTTATGCCATAAGGACCCCTAATGGTTCCATATCTGAAGTGCTACTCCAAACACACACACTCAAAATCCGATTATAGCTTCACTATATTCATAGAAAGGGTAGAAATGGACCCAAATCAAAATCTACAAGATAAATGGTCAAGGTTCCAGCTTTTACCTTGAGTGATCTGAGAATGGAGTAAAACCTCTGGATCTTCTTACTTCTACTTGAACTCACAAGCTTTCTTCCTCCTTTCCAACTTCAAGACACGAAAAAGGGCACCAACAAGCTTGAGAACACTGAACAATGGCTAGGGTTTCGATTTAGGGTTTTCTCTGGGTTGGGAGGGACAATGGAGGTTGGGTTGTGGTGTTATAAGTTGTTTAAATAGGGTGCAAAACCTCAATTTTAGGGTTTCATCCAGACAGCTCCTACTCGCCGAGTAGCTCACTTAACCCCCCACGATCAGAATTCGAGTCTACTCGACGAGTTGGGCCTCCAACTCGCCGAGTCCCAGAGTAAAACATGAAGTTTTTATTGAATTTAAACACGTACTTGAAACCGGGTGTTACAACTCTACCCCACTTATTTTAGACTTCGTTCTCGAAGTCTGCTGCTGAGTCCTGAAAAAGCTCGGGGTAGTGTTCCCTCATCTCTTCCTCCGGCTCCCAAGTCCATTCCGACCTCTTGCGGTGCTGCCATTGCACCTTCACCAGCTCCACCCTCTTGTTCCTCAGATCCTTCGACTTTCTGTCGAGGATCGCCACTGGCCGCTCGATGTAGTTCAGGCTGTCAAGCACCTGAATATCCTCCAGAGGCACCACCGCCGAATCGTCCACCAGGCACTTCCGTAACTGGGGGACAAGAAAAGTGCTGTGAATCTGACCGAGTTCGGTTGGCAAGTACAGCCTATACGCCACCTTGCCCACTCGGGCGAAAACCCTGAAAGGTCCAATGTACCTGGGGCCCAACTTGCCCCGCTTCCTGAATCAGATGACGCCTTTTCAAGGCGACACCTTCAGGAGGACCATATCCCCGACCTGGAACTCCAGGTCCGAGCGGCGCTTGTCGGCACAACTTTTCTGCCGACTCTGAGCAGTCTGAAGCCTGCTCCTAACCGGCTGAATGCTCTCTGTCGTCTTGAGCACCACTTCGGTGCTCCCCATGACCCTCTTTCCGACTTCACCCCAACATATCGGGGTCCTGCACTTCCTCCCGTACAACATCTTAAATGGAGGACGATCGATACTTGCGTGATAGTTGTTGTTGTAGGAGAACTCAGCTAATGGAAGATAGGTATCCCAGCTACCACCGAAGTCTAGAACACATGCCCGCAACATATCCTCCAGGGTTTTGATGGTCCTCTCGCTCTGACCATCCGTCTGCGGGTGAAAAGCGGTGCTAAAGTGTAGACGAGTGCCCAACTCGTCATGGAATTTATTCCAAAATCTGGAAGTGAACCGTACATCTCTGTCTGAAATAACGGAGACTGGGACTCCGTGTCGAGCTACTACCTCTCGGATGTAGATATCGGCCAGCTTCTCGGCCGAGATGCTCTCCTGGATCAGTATGAAATGGGCACTCTTGGTCAACCGATCCACGATGACCCAAATCGAATCCACTCCCCGTGCGGTCCAGGGAAGCTTTGTGATGAAATCCATAGTACTATCTTCCCATTTCCACATAGGGATATCCAACGACTGCGTCTTGCCGTGAGGCCTCTGGTGCTCGGCTTTGACCTTCCTACAAGTCAGGCATCTCTCGACATACCAGGCTAGATCTCGCTTCATGTAGGGCCACCAATAAGCAAGACGAAGATCTCTGTACATCTTCGTCATCCTAGGATGAATGGAAAATCAGGATTTGTGCACCTCCTCCATCAGAACATGGCGCACACCCCCGTGGTATGGAACCCACACCCTGTGGTGTAGTTTCAATAACCCTCGGCTGTCGTAGTCGAAGGAGCAAACTTGTCCCACAATACGCTCTCTCTTCCGATGTTCCTCCTTCATAGCCTCCTATGTAACATCCCAAAATTACAACCCAAAAATTTCGTTTTGAAAATTATATTAAAACCACAGTCATCCGTAAACATAAGAAAATAATGTATCTCAGAACATCATTGTGACAAAAACATGTGATAAATATATCAGAGTAAACTCCCAGGCCTAAAGACTGTGGTGTGTGCCATGCCATCATCCCGAGCCCTTCCCTTTGCTAGCTGAAGTACCTGAAACCAAAACTGAAACTGTAAGAACGAAGCTTAGTGAGCTCCCCCAAACTACCACATACCATACACATACATATAACAATCACATAACTATGGGACTACTCCCAACTGCATCGAGACGAATCCCAGCATCGGCTTACCCGACATCGGACTCCTGCCCGGCATCGGACTCACCCCGGCATCCGACCGCATTGAGCATCAGGCTCACCCCGACATCAGGATTTCCCCGGCATTGGACTTACCGCGACACATACACAACATAACATATATCATAAACATATAATATAATCACATGATCTGCATCGGGTATGCCCCGACATCGAATCGAAGCCCAAAACATATAATCATAACATATAAACTAGCATACATCGGGCTTGCCCCGGAACATATAATGCATGACATACTAACTAACATACATCGGGCTTACCCCAGAACACATAACATACAATATGCATGAATCACAAAGACATCAAGCATACATAACTACTTCTCGGGACCGCCCCGGCATCGGACCGCAATCCGGAAACATATAAACTGCATCGGGCTAACCCCGGCATCGGATCGAAATCCGGAACTACTATTATCTAAACGGGCCGACATTGTGGCCGTAGACCCGTTCCCACTAGAGGAAAACTCACTTCGTATGACTGACTGCTGAAAGCCTGCGTGGGGAATCCCTGTCTGCTGCTCCGACTGCCCTCCGACTATTCATTTCATAATAACACTTAATCAAAAACTAATAACTCTTCATAGGGTATAAGGACCATTTTACTCCCGGTCAAAGTCAACGTCCTGGTCAAAGTCAACTTTCCAGGCTGACCCAACTCGCCGAGTCAGCCAATTGACTCGCCGAGTTATAAAACTCAGAAACCCTAAAACTCGCAACTCAACTCGTCGAGTCCCTCCTTAGACTCGTCGAGTTCTTCGACTTCCGAGTCCTAGTCTAGTCCAGCCCACCGAGTCACCACCTCAACTCACTGGTCCTACTCAAAATCAGAAAAGGACTTAGGTTTCACGACCCGACTCGTCGAGTCCAAGAACAACTCGTCGACTCCTCCTTGTGACATATCCATTGAGTCGATTCTAATCCATTTCAATGCTTCTAACTCATAGATCTGGACTCCCTAGGCTAGCCTTAACCGTAAAGTTGCTAACTTTACGTTCATGCATGATGATATGGAGCTTCAATACCAAAACTTAGCTAGTAATGAAGGTTAAATGGATGGAATGGGAACATGGCCGAATAAAGGTGGCAACTTTGAGCTTCTGGAGCTAAAGAGTGCCTAGATCTGAAGTCCTTACATCCCCAAATGCTCACTACTCGAAAATGAGCTTAGAAATGGCCTAAAAGTGACAACAAGCAAGCTTTCAAGAAGATCTAAGTGAAAAGAAGTCAAGGTATAAGCTTTATACCTTTAAAGGTTCTGAAATGTAACAAAAGCTCTAGATCTCCTGCCTCTTCTTGAATCACCAAAGGTTTCCTTCCTTCTCCTAACTTCAAATCACATAAAAATGGCAAAAAAAGCTTAAGAACACTCAATGGCTGCTAGGGTTTCAAGAATGGACTGTGGAGGTGATAGGGGGCTGGGGTGGAGAGCTATAATGTTGCTTAAATAGTAGATTTTATAAAATGAACATTTAATGGATTAAATTCGTACCAGGAATGGGGCGTTACAATTCTCCTCCACTTGTCTTAGACTTCGTCCTCGAAGTTGCTGAATCTGGAAACAGCTCCGGGTACTGCTCCCTCATCTCCTCCTCGGGCTCCCAAGTCCACTCTGAACCCTTCTGGTGCTGCCGCTACACCCACACTAACTCTAAACTCTTGTTCCTCAGCTCCTTCGCCTTACGATCTAAAATCACCACTGGTCTCTCGATGTAATTCAGGCGGTCATCAACCTGAATATCCTCTAAGGGTATCACTGCTGAATCATCCACCAAACACTTTCGCAGCTGGGAAACATGGAATGTGCTGTGGATCTGGCTGAGCTCCGCTGGAAGGTCTAACCGATACGCAACCGGACCCACCCGGGCCAAAACTCTAAACGAACCAATGAACCTGGGACCCAGCTTGCCCCGCTTTTAGAATTTGATAACAGCCTTCCAGGGTGACACTTTCAGGAGGACCATATCGCCCCCCTGAAACTCTAAGTTCGAACGCTGCTTGTCGGCGTAGCTCTTTTGTCGGCTCTGATCAGTCTGGAGCCTGCTCCGAACCTGCTGAATCCGCTCTGTGGTTTCGAGTACTACCTCCGTACTCCCCATGACCCTCTGACCGACCTCGCCCCAGCAGATCGGGGTCCTAAACTTCCTCCCATAGAGCATCTCGAAGGGAGGCCGGTCTATACTAGAGTGGTAACTGTTGTTATACGAAAATTCTGCTAACGGAAGGTACGTATCCCAACTGCCCCCGAAATCTAGCACACATGCCCGAAGCATATCCTCGAGAGTCTGAATCGTCCTCTCACTCTGTCCGTCAGTCTGAGGGTGGAAAGCGGTGTTGAAGTGGAGACGAGTACCCATCTCGTCATGAAACCGCTTCCAAAACCTGGAAGTAAAACGGACATCTCGGTCTGACACCACTGAGACAGGCACCCCATGGCGTGCTACTACTTCCCGCACGTAAATCTCAGCCAGCTTCTCGGCCGAGATGCTCTCCTGGATCGGTATGAAGTGTGCGCTCTTGGTCAACCGATCCACGATGACCCATATTGAATCGACCCCACGTACGGTCCTGGGAAGCTTAGTGATAAAATCCATAGTAATATCCTCCCATTTCCACACGGGAATATCCAATGGCTGAATCTTGCCATGCGGCCTCCGGTGTTCCGCCTTGACCTTCCTGCAGGTCAGGCATCTCTCAACGTACCAGGCGACGTCCCACTTCATGTAGGGCCACCAGTAGACTGGGCGAAGATCTCTATACATCTTCGTCGCTCTTGGATGGATTGAGAACCTAGAGTTGTGGGCCTCATCCATAAATACTTTCCGCACTCCGCCCCAATATGGTACCCAGACTCTCCCATGCAGGGTCAACAGTCCCCTGCTGTCGTAATCGAAGGAGGCCACCTGCCCTGTAATCCTCTCGCACTTCCGGCGCTCCTCCTTCAGGCCTTCCACTTGCGCCTCTCGGATCTACTCCAGCAGTGGAGTAATCACTGTCATCCTCAGACAGATATCTCAAATCGGGGCTGCTACCGCCTTGCGGCTCAGGGCATCGGCCACTACGTTGGCCTTGCCTGGGTGGTAATGGATCTCACAATCGTAATCCTTAACCACATCTAACCACCGGCACTGCCTCATATTCAGATTCGGCTGATCCATGAGGTACCTCAAACTCTTGTGGTCTGTGTAAATAGTACACCAGACCCCGTAGAGGTAATGCCGCCAATTCTTGAGGGCGAAAACCACCGCCCCAGCTCCAAATCATGCGTCGGATAGTTAGCCTCGTGAGGCTTCAATTGCCTCGATGCATAAGCTATCACATGACCTCGCTGCATCAACATTGCTCCCAGACCTGTGATTGAAGCGTCACGGTAGACTACGAAGTCATCTACCCCCACTGTCAGGGTAAGAATCGGCGCCTCGCACAGCCGCTGTTTGAGCGTCTCAAAGGCTGTCTGCTGCTCAGGACCCCAGCGAAACACCACCGACTTCTTGGTCAGTCGGGTCAACGGGACTGTTATCATGGAGAAGTCCTGAATAAATCTCTTGTAATACCCAGCCAAACCCAGGAAGCTTCGAATCTCAAATGGAGACCTCGAAACCTCCCACTGCATCACGACCTCTACCTTGGCCGGATCAACCAATATACTCTTCTGGTTGACAAGGTGCCCTAGAAACCGCACCTCGCGCAACCATAACTCACACTTGGAGAACTTTGCGAAAAGTATCTCCCTCCTTAAGGTCTCTAGCACCTCTCTCAAGTGTTCCTCGTGCTGCTCCTCAGTCTTGGAATAAACCAAGATGTCATCAATGAATACTATTACAGACCGGTCCAGCATCGCTCTGCACACGCGGTTCATGAGGTCCATGAACGCGGCTGGAGCATTGGTGAGCCCAAATGGCATCACCTCAAACTCATAATCACCATAGCGGGTCCTAAAAGCGGTCTTCTGCACATCATCTTCTCTGACCCGCATCTGGTGATAACCGGACTGTAGATCAATCTTGGAAAACCAAGATGCTCCCTGAAGCTGGTTGAACAAATAATCTATCCTCGGGAGTGGGTATTGGTTCTTCACCGTCACCTTGTTTAGCTCGCGGTAATCTATTCACATGTCCCGTCCTTCTTCTTCACAAACAGGATTGGGGCTCCCCAAGGCGAACTGCTCGGCCTGTTAAAACCCTTGTCTAGCATCTCCCGTAGCTGCATAGACAACTCCCGCATCTCGGGAGGAGCCAACCGATATAGTGCATTGGCTATCGGAGCCGCACCAGGGACCAGGTCAATCCGGAACTCAACCTGTCTCTCCGGAGGTATCCCAGGAAAATCCTCCGGGAATACATCCGGGTACTCTCGTACCACCAATACATCCTCCACCGTCGTCTTACCCTTATCCCGGGTATCCATGACATAAGCGACGTATCCTGCGCAATCCTGCTGAAAGTGGCGCCTCGCCCTCTCTGCTGAACAGAAAACCGGTCCGCGCTGTGGCCTCTCGCCCTGAATCACTAACTCTCCCCCACTAAGAGTGCGAACCTTAACCAACTGCTGCTCAAAATCTATCACTTCCCCATTGGGGCTCAACCAATCCTTACCTACTATGACATTGTTCCCTCGCAGGGGAAAAGGAACCAAATCCACGAAATACTGTTGATCAAATAACTGAAGGGTACATCCGCTGTGAACCCTCGTAACCCTGACGGTCCTATCATCTGCTATCTCTACAGCCAGAGGACAACCCAGCTCCCCCGGAGCTCCTACAAAGCACTTGCTGAGCGCGAGCGACACAAAAGATCGGGTGGCATGATCGGTATATTTTACATCACGCTTAATATACTATAATTTATGTAAAATAACCGATTTTATCTAAGAATGGTGCTACTTTGACATGTATTTGAATTATGTTTGTAGGTGGTAAATATGATGAAAATGGTACAAAAAGATGCAAAAAGAAGTTCAAGGAATTACACGAAGAAAAACGAGATCAAAAAGTCAAAGAATTCAAAAAATAGCCGCGTTGGAAAGACGAGAAAACAAAATAAAAATATAAAAAAAAAAGAATTTAAATTAATTAATGAGGTTTAATTAAAATAAATTATTGGGAATTAATTATTTAATTTCTAAATAATTTATATTAATTAAATTAATTTAATTTAATTTAAATTGGAAAAAAGAAAAAAAAAATAGAAAAGAAACAAAAAAATCGGAGCCCAAACCCGGAGCCCAAACCAGAAGCCCAAACCCGGAGCCCAGGTTCAATTCGCGACCCAGATCCGGAAGACCCGAGTCGGGATCCGAAGTCCGCCCCGTAACCATTTCGCCTCACAGAAAGATCCAGCGATTACCGACCCGACCCCGAGCCGACCCGGGTTTAGATCCGCGTTTTTTTCCGAATATGACGTCATCGATGACGTCATCCGATCCGATCCATACCCGGATTCGATCCGCTCCGACCCGCGACTCCGATTCGTATTACCTCACAGAAGATCCGCGCCTCGACCCGATGTCGACCCGGATTCCGACCCAATCAGGACCCGCGAAAAAAAGCCCCTAAACGACGCCGTTTTGATGCCAGCTCCAAATACTTGTGCCATGTGCTGAACCTACGGGTTTTCCTATCTTTTAAACACTTTCCAACCAATTTTAACCACTTTTTCACCACTTTTCCTATTTTAAACCCAAATTATTCCCAACAAAACCAAATAATTCCATCTTTTTAATTCTTTTGAATTCCTTTTCATGAGATTTAGATTGGATCTTAGATCCAATCTAAAAGCTTAATATTCCTAGCTTTATTTCATTCTTTTTGGTATTTAATTTTCCAAAAATTCACTATAAATACCACCTCAAAATCACCATTTCAACACACCCTCTTACATTCTTACACACCTCTTATCTCTAAGATACCTCTTATACCTCTTATACCTCTTATACCAACCTACTTTCATACCACCACCTTCTTTAGGAAATTTCTATATTTTTTGGAAGCATTTTAGTCTTCCAAATTCCTTTCTTTTTCAAAGAATTCAAGCCATCAAAGATTCAAGACTTTTCAAGATTCAAGATCAAGACATCAAGAATTCAAGAATACAAATATGAGTTTGTATAAGTCTACAATGCGCGGCTAAATCCTCTCGTGATCGCAACCGGGAGTAGGTTTTAATTCTTACTTATTGTATTATTTTTGGGTGTGAACATTTGAATTTGTTGAATATTATTTGTGGATTTTGTTTATGTTTTTAACATTATAAAATCGTTACACTTATTTTATTCATTTATCAATTAATTATTCCAAGTTTAAAATAATTTTAAGTGATCTCCCCACCGTGCCAAATCATCCAATAGCGGTGTGTAGGACGGAGGGTGCGGTTACACTTATTTTCTATTTTGGGCTTAGACTTTAATTGAATCGACTATGAAAAATTAATAACACTCATTTCTAATTCATATAATTATTAATTCTGAAACCGGAAGCGATCATTTTTTTTAATTGAATTAAAATCATATATTTTTTTGTTTGTCATCATATTTATAAATCTCAAATTAATCATTATTTCTTTATCGTTAAATCAAAATAGTAACTAAACTATTAACCATAAGCTCCTCTGGATCCGACCCTTACTTACCACTCGCTAGATTAGTGGAAATAAGGTTTATTTTTGACACGACAACGACCGCTCGTCAAATTTTGGCGCCGTTGCCGGTGAGCTATTGCGCTTAATATTTAGTTATTTATTTTGATTTTTATTTTAAATTAAAAAAAAATTTTAAAAAAATTAAAAACAAAATTTTTGATAAAAAAATTTCACATTTTCTTTCTAGTTGTTTATTTGATATATATATATATATATATATATATATATATATATATATATATATATATATATATATATATATATATATATATTTTAGTATAATTTTCTAATATATATATAAAATAAAAAAAAATCACACAACAATTTTTTTTTTGATTTTTAAGTATAATTTCGAAAATATATATAAAAAAAAATATAATTTTTTTTTTATTTAATTTTTTTTATAACTTGAAAATATATAAAAAAAATATAAAAAAATACATATAAAAAAAAAATTTATTTGATTCTTATAGTCTTTATTTATAATTGTTAAATTCCTTTTACGCGTTTGTATTTTTTTTTTTTGTGCATGCATACTCGTTATTCGAGACGATCCTCTCCATTGCTTTTTAACTCAGAAATCGAAAGAGCGGCAAAAAGAAATCGTGTTACTCACCGCGCCTTAATTTTTGAAGAAGCCAACAAAACCGACGACAAGATGACAGACCGAAAAACCATGGGAGATTTTGCACGACCCTCAGTTGACGGGACCAAATCATGCATTAAACGACCTGAAGTAGGAGCTACAACTTTTGAGATCAAGATGCATGTGATCCAAATGGTGCAAAATAGTGCGCAATTCGATGGCTCACCCGATAGTGACCCCAATACACACATCACTAGTTTCTTGGACATTTGTGACATGTTCAAGATGGATGGAGTAACTGAAGATGCAATCCGACTACGCCTCTTTCCTTTCTCTTTACGAGGCCGTGCCAAGAGGTGGTTCTCAACATTACCCGCTGAATCCATCACCACTTGGGAAGACTTGGCTGACAAATTCCTAACCAAGTACTTTCCACCATCAAAGACAAACATGATGATCAATGAAATCCTTTCATTTCAAGCTGAAGATGGCGAATCGCTATACGAAGCATGGGAAAGATACCGAGAGCTACTCCAAAGATGCCCACATCATGAGCTACCTATGTGGAGGCAGGTCCAAACATTCTTCAATAGTTTGGACATTCATACACAACAATCACTCCATGCAGCTGCCGGAGGTTCCATAAGGAACAAAACACCAGAAGAAACTTATGAACTCATAGATGAAATGGCAATGAATGGCAGTCCCGCTCATTCGGTCCAATATCGTGGCAACAAAAACAAACAACTTAAATTTGAGAGTGTACATCAAACCGATGAAGTGCTGACTGAAGTCCTTTCCCAAATGCGGAAACTGACAACTGAAATCAGTCAACTTAAACAAAACCCTCAATCTAATGTTCAAACTGTTTGCAGTTTATGTGAAGGACCACACAAGACTAAAGACTGCAGAAAAGGGAACATGTTCGCCCAAAACAATGATAAAGTTGAAGAAGTCTTTTATTCTTCCGGTGATCAGGCTGACTTGAATGAAGAAAGGCGAAATTTCTACAGACCACAACAACAACACAATCAATTCAACAACCAAAGAAACAATGACCGATGGAGGAACAGCAACAATTCAAGTTCAAATTGGCGGAACAACAACAACAACTTCAACCCAAACTGGCAAGGCAACAAGGTCAACAACAACAATTCGGGCCAATCCAGTCAAAATCAACATCATGGGCCAGTTTCTTCTCAAGCAAATCATGGAAAGACAAGTGAACCATACCATGATAAGCAAATGGAACAATTGATGAACATGATGAAGGAAAGTCTCAAGCAAAATGAAATTAACTCCAAATCAATTTCAATACTTGAGAAGCAATTGGGACAAATAGCAGAGCAAATAAATCGGCGACCACCTGGCAACCTTCCGGGCACCACGCAAGTAAATCCTCAACACTCAAGAGCTTCAACTAGCAACACCACCAACAACAACGCACATCTAAATGAGGTAACTATTCTACGTAGTGGTAAATCATATGATAATCAAGTGCATAAGCCTACACCAAACTCGTTAAAAAATCCTGATGAGGTTTTAGTGGAGGATTATGTATCTTCAGATAATGAAAGTGAAAAGACTCTTAAAACACCAATTGAACGAGAACATAAATTGAAAGGAAAATTGCATGAGTCGGAACTGTCTAAAGTTGGGGAAGGACATGTGGAGACAAATACCACCCCTTACCCAACAGCTTTGAAAAACCCAGAAAAACAAGTTTTTAAAAAAAATGATGATATTTGGGAAACTTTTCGACAAGTCAAAATTAATATCCCACTTATCGATGCCATTAAGCAAATTCCGGCTTATGCTAAATTCCTCAAAGATTTATGTACTCAAAAGAGACGTCACCGGATTCCAACAAAATCAAACGGTACAGCACATGTTAGTGCCGCTTTGACAGGAATACTTCCACCCAAATTAAAAGATCCTGGAGCACCTTTAATTACAATTGAAATTGGAAACATAAAAATCAAAAAGGCACTTCTTGATCTTGGAGCAAGTATCAATGTCCTTCCTGGTAGTTTATATGATAAATATGACCTTGGCCCATTGCAACCAACTAACATTACTGTGTCCATGGCCGATTTGTCACTTAAATTACCACGGGGGATGTTGCCTGATGTCATAGTCAAGGTGGAAGATTTTTATTACCCAGTTGACTTCATAGTTATGGACTCTGAAAAACACTTCAAGGACAAACAACAAAATGTCATTCTCGGTCGTCCCTTTTTAGCAACTATAAATGCTCAAATTAGTTGTCGAGATGGTGCAATTGACGTGACTTTTGGCAACCGCAAGTTGAGACTACAAGCCTTTGAACCGAACGCTAACTCTCCAGATCATAATGATTGCTTTATGATAGACACCATCGGGGATTGTGTTCACGAGCATACCGCAAATATGCTCCTGGACATAACCAATGATTTGGAGGATGTTTTTTGTGACAGTGACAGATCTCAATCAATTGAAGATCAAAAAGAGTTTCTGAATGCTATCCATGGTCGCACGTCAACTTGGTCAAATAATTTTGATGATCTCCCAGATTCAATTGATTTAAAGATAAAGCCATCATTGGAAGAACCACCAGCATTGGAATTGAAGTTGTTACCGAAGCATTTGAAATATGCCTTTTTAGGAGAAAATCAAACGCTTCCGGTGATCATTGCATCAGATTTGACAGAGGAACAAGAACAAGCATTACTGAAGGTGCTTAACACATACAAAGCCGCAGTTGGATGGACAATTGCCGATCTTAAGGGAATAAGCCCAGCAGTTTGCATGCATAGAATCATTACCGAACCGTCGACAAAACCATCAAGAGAGACGCAAAGAAGATCGAACCCTAATATGAGGGAAGTCGTGAAGAAAGAAGTGTTAAAGTGGTTAGATGCCGGAATCATCTACCCAATCTCTGACAGTGTATGGGTTAGCCCAACGCAAACCGTTCCAAAGAAAGCTGGCATCACGATCGTAGAAACTTCAAGTGGTGAAAAGATAACCACTCGGCCGGTAACCGGGTGGCGGGTTTGTATTGACTATCGCAAATTAAATACTGCCACTTTAAAAGACCATTTTCCTTTACCTTTCATTGACCAAATAATAGAGAAATTATCAGGTCAAAAGTTTTATTGTTTTCTGGATGGGTATTCTGGATACAATCAAATACCTATACATCCTGAAGACCAAGCCAAGACTACTTTTACATGTCCCTATGGTACTTTCGCATTCCGACGAATGCCATTCGGATTATGTAATGCCCCTGCCACTTTTCAAAGATTAATGACTAGTATTTTTTCAGACATGGTCGGGGAGTCCTTGGAAATTTTTATGGATGATTTCTCTATTTTTGGATCAACATTTGACACATGTCTCCAACAATTAGTAAAAGTTTTGAAACGTTGCACGGAGAAAAACTTGGTTTTAAGTTGGGAGAAAAGTCATTTCATGGTTAAAGAAGGAGTTGTACTTGGGCATGTTGTTTCTGAAAGAGGATTTGAAGTTAACCATGCCAAAGTACAACTCATTTCCTTACTACCACCTCCCACAAATGTCAAAGGCGTGAGATCTTTTCTTGGACATGCAGGTTTTTATAGACGATTCATCAAAAATTTTAGTGCGATTTCAAAACCTTTATGCAATTTGCTCTCTAAAGACGCACCATTTTCTTTTGATGAATCGTGTATGAAATCCTTTCAAAATCTAAAGGGACAACTTTCCCAAGCACCAATATTGCGATCACCTGATTGGTCACAACCTTTTGAAATCATGTGTGACGCAAGTGATTATGCGGTTGGTGCTGTATTGGGGCAACGGGTGAATAAAAAGCCCGTTGTAATCTCTTATGCTAGCAAAACTTTTTCCGATATACAATTGAATTACACAACAACGGAAAAAGAGTTGTTAGCAGTTGTCTTTGCTTTAGACAAATTTCGCTCATATGTTTGGGGGTCAAAAGTTGTTGTTTTTACGGACCATAGTGCTTTGCGTCATCTCATGCAAAAGAAAGATGCAAAACCGAGGCTTATTAGATGGATATTGCTACTACAAGAATTTAACTTAGAAATTCAGGATAAGAAAGGAAGTGATAATGTAGTAGCTGATCACTTGTCCAGACTCCCCATTGATGTATCAAGCACTTTCAAGGATGAAATTCGGGATACCTTTCCCGATGAACAATTATTGAACATCAATGGATTACCTTGGTTTGCTAATATTGTGAATTATTTGGCTACAGGAAAAATACCAGAGTATTGGACAAAGCAAAAGATGAAACATTTCATGGCACAAGCAAAACGGTTTATTTGGGACAATCCAGACTTATTCAAGATTGGACCAGATCAAATAATTCGGAGATGTGTCCCTGACCATGAAATTCAAGATTTATTGGCTCATTGTCACTCATACGCATGTGGAGGACATTTCAGTGCTCAAAAGACGGGTCACAGAGTTCTAGACACGTGTTTCTTCTGGCCAACAATTTTTCGTGATGCGCATGTGTTTGTTAAATCCTGTTTGAAATGCCAACAAGTTGGGGGGATCTCAAAAAGAGACCAAATGCCATTAAACCCCATCTTGGTTGTTGAAATATTTGATGTGTGGGGAATTGACTTTATGGGTCCTTTTCCAACTTCTTTCGGCAATATTTATATTTTGGTGGCTGTAGATTATGTCTCAAAGTGGATTGAAGCCGAGGCCACCAAAACAAATGATCACCATGTTGTTTGTAAGTTTGTCAAGAAAAATATTTTTGTGAGACATGGTATCCCTCGTGTGATCATCAGTGATGGGGGGTCACATTTTAAAAACTTTAAATTTGGCAAACTACTCAAACAATATGGTGTGAATCATAGAATTGCCACACCTTACCACCCTCAAACAAGTGGTCAAGTGGAAGTTTCTAATCGACAGATCAAAGAAATTTTACAAAAAACCGTTAGACCTGACCGCAAAGACTGGTCACTTCGACTAGACGATGCGCTTTGGGCCTATCGGACTGCTTTCAAAACACCGATTGGCACAACCCCTTATAGACTTGTTTATGGAAAAGGATGTCACTTACCGGTTGAGTTAGCACATCGAGCATTGTGGGCCATCAAAGAAGTAAATTTGGAGTATGATCAAGCAGGAAAAGAACGAAAACTACAATTGAGTGAACTGGAAGAACTCCGGGATGAGGCATACAATAATGCTGTCACATATAAGTCTAAGATGAAAGCATTCCACGATGCAAAATTAAAGATCAAAACTTTTGAAAAAGGACAAAAAGTGTGGCTATTTAATTCACCGTTAAAGCTTTTTCCCGGGAAATTGAAAAGCAAATGGTCAGGACCATATGAAGTAGTTGATGTCACACCTCACGGAGCGATTGAGATCAAAGATGAAAAAGGCGGTGAGTCATTCAAAGTAAACGGGCATCGTCTCAAGCCCTATATTTCATCCGCCACACGACATGAGGTACAAGTAGAACGGGTTGACTTTTTACAAGAACAACCCACTTACGTCATCTAGTTTTTACTTCGAGGTAACACGTCTGGCTGAAGACGTTAAACTTAGCGCTACTTCGGGAGGCAACCCGAGAACTTTGTGGGTATGTTCACTGCAAACCCTCACGAGACTTCACTCGTCCACTAGGGTAACCTAGGGGTTTAAAAGGCTTGTTGCACATGCCAAGTGCAATCGCGATCCTCAGCGAAAATGATGGATTTATTTTATTTGGTGTGTTTGTGGTTTATTTCATTTTATTGTTTTATGGTTTTCTTTTGTGTTTTACATCGAGGACGATGCAAAGTTTAAAGTTGGGGAGGTATACTTAAATGAGAAAAAGGCGACAAACCAAATATGCTGCAATTTTTGGTTTTGATGGAGCCCAACAAGAAAAAAAAAATTCAACATTTTTCTCCTATTTTTGAAGATATAAAAGTCTCCTCTACCAAGAACTATCAGGTGATCTCGATTTTTTGTTTGTTTTGTGTGATTTTTTTTAATATAAATAAGAAATTATCCCCAAAAGGAAAGAATGTAATTGTGTTAGTATGTTAGTGTGCTTTTACCAAATTATAGCAGGAAACATAAAAAAAAAAAAAAAACATTTTGAAGCACCAATTAGTATTACTTGTATGGATATAGAAACAAACAATAGGATGCATAATAGTGAGAAAGTGGACCGTAACAGACTGATACATTTCATGCAGTAGATCAGCTTTCTAGAACTTGTTTTAACTCTATTTTAAGAATACTGAATATCAAAATGATAAAGGCAATTCATTTATTTTTATTTTTAGCCAATTAACCCTTAAGCCTACCCATTTGTATTTAAAATCCCTGTTGTTAACCACTTTGAGCCTTAGCCTGTTCGTTTCTTAAGCAGATTTAAGCCATATCCCAAACACTTTCCTACCATGTCTTTCGACTTTATAAAGCAAAGTTTTATCATTTCCGTGTATGTATTTGTTATATATATTGTTCATATTTTAGCGAGTCAAATAAATTGTGAAATTTCAGAAAATTTCTCTTGCTTGGTTCTAAAAAATTGGTTTAATATATATATAAATTGAAAAAGAAGACAGCTACCCCTTTATTTGAATGTTCTCTTTTTGTTTGTGTAAGTATTTATAGTTTTATAAACTTAAGGTTAGATATCAAGAAATTAACGTTGTTCGAAACATTTTACACAAATTTTCGACATTTTTAGAAAATCTAAGCCTAAGTTTAAAGTTGTATGATGTGAGATTTTTTTTATGTGTTATTTGTTATTTTTAGAAAAATCAAAGTTTAGAAACAAATCTAAAGTTTGAGCTTCCATATTTTGATATATATCTGTTGTGTTTAAAAAAAAAAAAAAAAATGTTAAAAATAAAAGTATAGCGTTAGTGAAGGTTAGTTAGAAATATTTTATATGTTTGTAAACGTTTGCAATTTTTGTTTCAAGTTGAGTCCATATATATACACTTTGGGGTTTTGCTGTGCAAAAAAAAAAAAAAAAAAAAAAAAAAAAAAAAAAAAAAAAACTCAGAACCAAGCATTTTAGTTTGAATAACTTTTGTGTTTTTGTTAATAATAAAAGTTTAATTTGAATTGACATATTCAAATAATGTCATGATTTTTAAATTGAACATAATCCAAAAAGATTTTTGTCTTATCTAAACGTTTTGAGTCATTTTAGATAAGTTGTAGATGTTATTAATGTTTGTATATAGTTGTATTGTATTTATCGAGTTATAATAATTATCTTTGTTGTGCTCTTAAAGTCTAAAAGACCCAAGTCACCAATCCAAAAACATCCCTACCCTACCCTTAGCCGAACATTACAACATGAAAGTCCTTTTGATTGCTATTTAAGTAGTCACTAAGTAGAGGTAGATCAAGCCTATGGTAAAGCGATATCTTTAAATCGACCTTGAAACACGTCTCCACTTCAAAGAAAGAAATGTGACCTCATTTGTTGCTATATCTTGATCAGGTGGTATTGATTGGTGCTATTTAATTCTGTTATGGTTCCATGTGAAAACTAGTTTATAATTCATATCTTTAGTTTTCAAAAACATCAAAGAAGTTTTCTAGCACGCTAATCAATTACATTTGGATCTTTCTCGGGACGAGAAAGAGATAAGTTGGGGAGGTTTGATCGGTATATTTTACATCACGCTTAATATACTATAATTTATGTAAAATAACCGATTTTATCTAAGAATGGTGCTACTTTGACATGTATTTGAATTATGTTTGTAGGTGGTAAATATGATGAAAATGGTACAAAAAGATGCAAAAAGAAGTTCAAGGAATTACACGAAGAAAAACGAGATCAAAAAGTCAAAGAATTCAAAAAATAGCCGCGTTGGAAAGACGAGAAAACAAAATAAAAATATAAAAAAAAAAAATTTAAATTAATTAATGAGGTTTAATTAAAATAAATTATTGGGAATTAATTATTTAATTTCTAAATAATTTATATTAATTAAATTAAATTAATTTAATTTAAATTGGAAAAAAGAAAAAAAAAATAGAAAAGAAACAAAAAAATCGGAGCCCAAACCCGGAGCCCAGGTTCAATTCGCGACCCAGATCCGGAAGACCCGAGTCGGGATCCGAAGTCCGCCCCGTAACCATTTCGCCTCACAGAAAGATCCAGCGATTACCGACCCGACCCCGAGCCGACCCGGGTTTAGATCCGCGTTTTTTTCCGAATATGACGTCATCGATGACGTCATCCGATCCGATCCATACCCGGATTCGATCCGCTCCGACCCGCGACTCCGATTCGTATTACCTCACAGAAGATCCGCGCCTCGACCCGATGTCGACCCGGATTCCGACCCAATCTGGACCCGCGAAAAAAAGCCCCTAAACGACGCCGTTTTGATGCCAGCTCCAAATACTTGTGCCATGTGCTGAACCTACGGGTTTTCCTATCTTTTAAACACTTTCCAACCAATTTTAACCACTTTTTCACCACTTTTCCTATTTTAAACCCAAATTCTTCCCAACAAAACCAAATAATTCCATCTTTTTAATTCTTTTGAATTCTTTTTCATGAGATTTAGATTGGATCTTAGATCCAATCTAAAAGCTTAATATTCCTAGCTTTATTTCATTCTTTTTGGTATTTAATTTTCCAAAAATTCACTATAAATACCACCTCAAAATCACCATTTCAACACACCCTCTTACATTCTTACACACCTCTTATCTCTAAGATACCTCTTATACCTCTTATACCAACCTACTTTCATACCACCACCTTCTTTAGGAAATTTCTATATTTTTTGGAAGCATTTTAGTCTTCCAAATTCCTTTCTTTTTCAAAGAATTCAAGCCATCAAAGATTCAAGACTTTTCAAGATTCAAGATCAAGACATCAAGAATTCAAGAATACAAGTATAAGTCTACAATGCGCGGCTAAATCCTCTCGTGATCGCAACCGGGAGTAGGTTTTAATTCTTACTTATTGTATTATTTTTGGGTGTGAACATTTGAATTTGTTGAATATTATTTGTGGATTTTGTTTATGTTTTTAACATTATAAAATCGTTACACTTATTTTATTTATTTATCAATTAATTATTCCAAGTTTAAAATAATTTTAAGTGATCTCCCCACCGTGCCAAATCATCCAATAGCGGTGTGTAGGACGGAGGGTGCGGTTACACTTATTTTCTATTTTGGGCTTAGACTTTAATTGAATCGACTATGAAAAATTAATAACACTCATTTCTAATTCATATAATTATTAATTCTGAAACCGGAAGCGATCATTTTTTTTAATTGAATTAAAATCATATATTTTTTTGTTTGTCATCATATTTATAAATCTCAAATTAATCATTATTTCTTTATCGTTAAATCAAAATAGTAACTAAACTATTAACCATAAGCTCCTCTGGATCCGACCCTTACTTACCACTCGCTAGATTAGTGGAAATAAGGTTTATTTTTGACGCGACAACGACCGTTCGTCATGGCACCCGAATCGAATAGAACTAAGGCTGATATACCGTTCACTAGGAACGATCCTATAACAAAACAAACGGTCATAAGCAATAAACAATATCAATAAGAGGAATAAGAGAAAAATACATACCGGTCACCACGTCAGGAGCTGCGCGTGCCTCCTCTGCAGTAAGCTGGAAAGCCCTGCTCCGCGCCATAGGCGCCTCAGCCCGGCCCTAAAGGCCATGTGTAATCCTCAATGTGGCAGGAGGAGTTGCTACCACCTTCCCTGCTGCTAAGCTCGGGCATTGGGACCGATTCTGTCCCCTCTGATTGCACTAAAAGCAAATCAGGTCTGATGTTGGTGTGGTGGTGGCAGTGGCTGTGCAATCTCGGCTCATATGTTGTAACATCCAAAAATTTCAACCAATTTAAAATTTTTCAAAAACAACCCATATCCATTAAGTTATTACAAAAAGGTTTCCAATTCATTTAACATCAGAGTATCCCCCAGAATCATATCACTAAATCATAAAATATGAGGAGCGGTACGATCACGCCTTCGTCTTGCCACGATCTCCTGAAGTACCTGAAACAATACACTGAAACTGTAAGCCCGTAAGCTTAGTGAGTTACCCCCAAAATACCAACCACACATACACATACTCATATCATATCACAAATAGAACAGCCACGCACATCGGGTCTACTGTGTGACTGGTCCGCCCGCACCAGGCCTTCAGTCCACCTGGTCCACCCTCCGAGTCTAGCCATGTACATCGAGTCTACAGTGTGATTGGTCCGCCCGCACCGGGCCTTCAATCCACCTGGTCCACTCTCTAAGTCTACAGTATGACTGGTCAGCCCGCACCGGGTCTTTAGTCGGCCTGGTCCACTCTCCGAGCCTCGGCACGTCTGGTCCGCCCTCTCGGGGCCTTCAGCCTATCTGGACCGCTCGCTGGGCCTTCGGAAATGTCCGGTCCGCCCTGGGTATGTTGGCCTACAGCACAAAGCAGGACCCGCCTCAACCCAACCCCAGTCCAACAACCATGTGCACATAAACATATAATCATATACAATCCTCAACCAGACAAAAAGTCTAACAGATCACATAACATATCAATATCCTAACCAGGATTCCGACCTAACCGGTCACTAGCATAACATTACCCTATATCCCGGGTACCGACCTTAACCAGGTCTCTAACACATACCATCCTAACTACCAGGATACAAACATAGCAAAGCAATAACATAACAACAACTACCCGGATTTCCATCCGTAAAGGGCCGGCCTTGGTGCCGTAGACCCTGTCGATATAGTGAGGATAACTCACCTTGCAACTGCCGAAATCCTGTAAATCTCTGACTGCTGACTCGCCGGGAACCCCAACTATCACATGAAAATCATCACATAAGAAACCATCATGACTTTCTAGACCAAGGGCCCACAACACTCATGAAGTCCATCATCCACTTATTGGGCCAAGATCCAAAACCAAATCCTCATGCAAAGCCCAATATTGGCCCAATTTACTAAATTGGGCCCACCTCATCAAATGGGCCTAGATCCAAGGTCCATAATTATTATTGGGTCCAAATTACTCCATCCATAATATTCAGTCACGGCCCAAGTCCCACTAGCCCAAAAACAGCCCAAACACTTAAGGTCCAAAACCAAAACCCAACAGAGGGCGTACGCTGGGCGTACCCCTCTGGTACGCAGGGCGTACTCCGACTCAGATTGACTGGAAAACGGGCTGTTGACCCTGTACGCTGGGCGTACAGCTTCCTACGCGGGGCGTACGCTAGTTCCACAAAAATCCTCATATGTGCTTAATGGCTTAAGCTCTTAAGCCCAAACTTCAGATCCATAGACCAAATATGCCTAGGATCCATAAAGTCTCAAACTTTATTGCTTGGGACGTCCATAAAGCTCTTAACTCAAGGTCTTAATCCATTAAGACCTACCTACATCATTCATGAGACAACCAAAGCCATTGGGACCTCATTTTTCTTACTCAAGACCTCTCCTAAGGTCTGAAAGGACATCTAATTTCAACCAACACGCAACATGTATCACTTTGGGGCTTTTGGGACAAGAAATGGTGTCAAAACTTCATAACACATAGATCCATACAATATGATTGCCAAGCAAGAGACTTTATACCTCAAAAGGGCTCTAGAAGATGGTGCCTTTCCAGATATACGAGCTCCAGCCACCCCACTCCTTCTTTGACAACTTCTTCTTTCTTCTTCTTGGCTCTCCTTTTCCAAAACAAGCTTTCCAAGGTCAAACACACCCAACAATGGAGGTGGGACGGCTATCTAGGGTTTTCTGAGGGTAAGAGAGTGTTTATGGAGGCTAGGGTTGGAACCATAATGTTCCTTATATAGTGGCTGGCCCTAAATTAGGGTTTCTGGATGATAGACGTACGCTGGGCGTAATTCCATTACGCTGGGCGTACGTCGAGGGATCCCACGTTTCATTTAATCACTCTACGTTGGGCGTAACCCAGCCTACGCTGGGCGTACCCACGCGTGTCCCATGCATGCATGGCCTTTCCTTGCTAACTCTTTCTAATAAGTGCCATAAGTGACAATATCTTCAATTTACAACATCTCCTCCATCCTAAGTCCGTTCCCGACGAACTTTATATCCACATAAAGGTGACGAGAAGACCTATGCTTCTAGCGACACACCCCGACCCGAAAACCCTTTTCAAATAAAACCCAATACCCATAAAAGACCGAAACGCCCTTACTCTTGATCTCGGGAACCCATAAATAGATCTTTTAAAAACGGGCCGTTACAATTCTCCCCCACTTAAATTAGGCTTCGTCCTCGAAGCCTACTGCAGCATACACTTTAGAACAACCCCTGCACTGCAGACTCCGATTATTCAATCAACTCAGGTTCTTGTGACCTTACTACTGCATCTTCTCTATCATGGTCTCTAGGTCCTTGGCCTCCGACCGAAATCGTTTATACCGTCCTCAGCACCGGTCCAAACTACTCCCGAGTTTGTTAACCTGCTGTCTCATCTTCCTCTGTTCCAAATCCCAAATCTGGAGCCACTAACCTCCTCCTTTTCCAAGGAGACTGAAAATATGCCTAAGCATCACTCAAAATTGCCACTACCTCAACGAGCAGCCACCCGCAGGTGCTTCCGTATATCTGGTACAATCCAGTACCTCCTACTGATGACTGAGGCACATCGGTCATCCATTTACTCCACTTCCTCCCCTAACGGAGGACCCACACTCCTTCCGGAGCTACATACCTTTTCCTTTCCAGGAAATCCACTCAACAACTCTTACGCGCCTGCGCGTGCCACTGAGCTAAACTCCACTCTACACTATCCACGTAGAGCAACTGCTATTCTCAAACTTCGCTTACTCTAATTTTGCTTGCAAGGACTCTCGGGTCCATGTACTGCCTTCCACTAACATGATCAATACTTGGGGCCAAACCATATCAATTACCATATCCTGGCTACATATTCTCTCATTCTCCTCATATCGATCCACTATCACATACAGAGTGTTCAGCATGACTGGACCGCCTTTCCAGGCCTTCAGCCTATCTGGACCACTCTCAGAACCTTCAGCATGTCTGGACCGCCCTCCTGGGCCTTCAGCCTATCTGGACCGTTTCCCGAACCTCTAACATACTCCATTATCCTGATCAACACTTGGGGCCAGACCATATCGATTACTATTGCATGGCGACATATTCACCTCTTCTCCACATACCGATCTCCTAACACATCCAGAGTCTTCAGCATGACTGGACCGCCTTTCCAGGCCTTCAGCCTATCTGGACCACTCTCAGAACCTTCAGCATGTCTAGACCGCCCTCCTGGGCCTTCAGCCTGTCTGGACCGTTCCCCGAGCCTTCGGCCTGACTGGTACGCCCACAGGCCTTCAGTCTATCCGGGCCACTCAAAGACTGTCGCGCATCACACTCATCTATTCCTCCCGGGAATCTCTCCCAGGTAGTCTGTTCTAGCCCTCTAGGGGTTCCGAACTCCACATCCGTTCTCTGAATCTTTTACCCCGGCCTGATCCCAGGTCTCTCAACAATCAATCGATTTCTCCGAAAACCATGGTCTGTTTCCTGCCCCACGTTTCTATCTCCACATTCTCGGCTAACACAATGCTGAAATCCAACAGCCAACCATCCTTGGATGAATGTTGTTCCACCGGAGAATTTTCCAATTCTCCCCCACTTAGTGCATCGACTACTAACCGTCGATGCTCAAAACCGGCATAGCTCAATCGCCCTTATTCTATTCATTCCCTCTTAACCATGAACTAACTCCCTTGGGAGTAAGTAACCTTCACCGAATAACCCTTCCGTCACCGCACACCCGAACTCCCAGGAAGTTCGAATCTCAACTGAACCCTCCTCATATCGCCGTTGCTATCCCTAGCAGCGAGATCACATAACTTGTCTTCCGACCATAAATCCTTTTGGACGCTAAGCAACTACAACGCCTAACTACTAAGATCCTCAATCATACTACGAACATGCGGAACAATGCAAACAGATTCATAATGCCACCTAAATAACAAGATAACAAGATGGAAACATACCCGCAGCTGCATCTGGCTCTGCCCTGACCTCCTCCGCTGTAAGCTGGAATGCGCGTCCCTGAGCCCTCGGAGGCTTCGCTCCTCCCTGACCTCCACTCGTAATCCTCAAAGTGGTCGGTGCTGGAGCCTGCATCGATCCTGCAGTCAACTGTGGACAGTTGGCCCTCAAGTGTCCAACCTGATGGCAGTGATAACAAATCCTCATATCCTGAACCGGGGCTGACTGGCGGCAATCCCTCGCATAATGCCCTTCTCTCCCGCACTTGCGGCACGCACCACCGGTCCTACAAACTCCGGTATGACCCTTTCCACACTTCGCACAAGTGTGGCTACCCTGACTTCCCAACCTGGAATCAACGGTCTTGGACCGTTTCGGCGCCGGCTGCGACTGCACCGGGGCCTGCCTCTGCTCTCGCAACTGTAACTCAATCTCC
This sequence comes from Lactuca virosa, assembly GCF_052849685.1. NCBI lineage: Eukaryota > Viridiplantae > Streptophyta > Magnoliopsida > Asterales > Asteraceae > Lactuca > Lactuca virosa. The sequence continues at coordinate 177,143,246 of NC_136426.1, forward strand.
AACTCACGCCGCCGAGCGGCCTCCTGCAACTCCAGTAAGGTCTCGCACCTCTGCGCAGACACAAACTGTCTGATATCCCTCTTGAGCATACTCAGATATCGGGACATTTGAGCCTGCTCCGAAGCAAACTCAGGGCAAAACATCGCCCTCTCAGTGAACATCCTGGTGATCTCCGTCACCGTCTCTGAATCCTGCTTCAGTTCCAGGAACTCCTGAGCCAACCTCTCTCTCTCAACCTGCGGAACATAACGAGTGCTGAACATCTCCCGGAACTGATCCCAAGTAACAGCAGCCCGCTGCGCATCAGAATAAGATCCCGTAGTCAACCTCCACCAATCCTTCGCTCCGAACCTCAAAAGGTTCAGAGCACACCTCACCCTCTGATCCGCAGGGCATGAACACGTGAAGAAACAACCCTCCACGTCTGACAACCATCTCATAGCAACTATCGGATCCTGAACTCCATCAAAAGTAGGGGGCTTCGTATTATCGAAGTCCCGATACTGGAAACCTCGGCCGGTTCCTCCCCCTGCCGCTGCTACAGCCGTTGTAGCTGCCGCGGCAGCCGTCTCCGTAAGAGCTGCGTAGCGCTCATCAAAGTACTCAACCATGGCGGTCTTAATCGATCCAAACATCTCCGGCAACTCAGCTCGGAACATAGCAGCAACCTCATCATGTAGGATCTCACGAATCCTGGCATCCAATTCGTCCGTACTCATCTGACCGATGACCTCTGGTGGCACCGATCCACCCTGACCGTCCTCTCCTGATCCCGATCCCGAACCGGATCCTGTCCCGACACGTCTCGTAATCGCCATACTGCAATACACCAACGAGACCCTTATACACATCCCATATCCACCCGAGGAACTATCTCATTACCGATACCCTAGAGAGTTGTGACTTCCTTGATACGCGTATGGGTCATGTGCTTTCAGTAGTACGGGCCCATACTACCTTCCACACCTACCCATATTTGTCTCAAGTATCACCACAACACTCTAACTATATACACACTTCCGCTCAATCCTCGCTCCTAGAGGAAAAGCTGCATATCTCATATAAGGAAGACCCTAGGCTAATAGGCATCATATAATCAGGCAATTCTATCATGCAAATTCCTGAAGATCCCTAGCCTATCACTAGCATGCTGTTCTAACATATCACATAATCAAATAACTTGCATGGTATTTTGGGGTCTACTTACTGGCTCTGGCTGATCGTACCCTCTGCATCCTCCTTTACTCATTTTAAAAACCATTTTAAATTCTCTTTTGAAAACTCTCCTTGATTTGAGACTGGATTCACACGAATGTTCCTCCAATTCACTCAAACCAAGGCTCTGATACCAACTTGCAACATCCAAAAATTTCAACCAATTTAAACTTTTCAAAAACAACCCATATACATTAAGTTATTACAAAAAGGTTTCCAATTCATTTAACATCAGAGTATCCCCCAGAATCATATCACTAAATCATAAAATATGAGGAGCGCTACGATCACGCCTTCGCCTTACCACGATCTCCTGAAGTACCTGAAACAATACACTGAAACTGTATGCCCGTAAGCTTAGTGAGTTACCCCCAAAATACCAACCACACATACACATACTCATATCATATCACAAATAGAATAGCCACGCACATCGGGTCTACTGTGTGACTGGTCCGCCTGCACCGGGCCTTCAGTCCACCTGGTCCACCCTCTGAGTCTAGCCATGTACATCGAGTCTACAGTGTGATTGGTCCGCCCGCACCGGGCCTTCAATCCACCTGGTCCACTCTCTGAGTCTACAGTATGATTGGTCCGCCCGCACCGGGCCTTCAGTCGGCCTGGTCCACTCTCCGAGCCTCGGCACGTCTGGTCCGCCCTCTCGAGGCCTTCAGCCTATCCGGGCCGCTCGCTGGGCCTTCGGAAATGTCCGGTCCGCCCTGGGTATGTTGGCCTACAGCACAAAGCAGGACCCGCCTCAACCCAACCCCAGTCCAACAATCATGTGCACATAAACATATAATCATATACAATCCTCAACCAGACAAACAGTCTAACAGATCACATAGCATATCAATATCCTAACCAGGATTCCGACCTAACCGGTCACTAGCATAACATTACCCTATATCCCGGGTACCAACCTTAACCAGGTCTCTAACACATACCATCCTAACTACTAGGATGCAAACATAGCAAAGCAATAACATAACAACAACTACCCGGATTTCCATCCGATAAAGGGTCGGCCTTGGTGCCGTAGACCCTGTCGATATAGTGAGGATAACTCACCTTGCAACTGCCGAAATCCTGTAAATCTTTGACTGCTGACTCGCCGGGAACCCCAACTATCACATGAAAATCATCACATAAGAAACCATCATGACTTTCTAGACCAAGGGCCCACAACACTCATGAAGTCCATCATCCTCTTATTGGGCCAAGATCCAAAACCAAATCCTCATGCAAAGCCCAATATTGGCCCAATTTACTAAATTGGGCCCACCTCATCAAATGGGCCTAGATCCAAGTCCCATAATTATTATTGGGTCCAAATTACTCCATCCATAATATTCAGTCACGGCCCAAGTCCCACTAGCCCAAAAACAGCCCAAACACTTAAGGCCCAAAACTAAAACCCAAAAGGGGGCGTACGCTGGGCGTACACCTCAGGTACGCGGGGCGTACTCCGACTCAGGTTGACTGGAAAACGGGTTGTTGACCATGTACGCTGGGCGTACAGCTTCCTATGCGGGGCGTACGCTAGTTCCACAAAAATCCTCATATGTGCTTAATGGCTTAAGCTCTTAAGCCCAAACTTCAGATCCATAGACCAAATATGCCTAGGATCCATAAAGTCTCAAACTTTATTACTTGGGACGTCCATAAAGCTCTTAACTCAAGGTCTTAATCCATTAAGACCTACCTACATCATTCATGAGACAACCAAAGCCATTGGGACCTCATTTTTCTTACTCAAGACCTCTCCTAAGGTCTAAAAGGACAGCTAATCTCAACCAACACGCAACATGTATCACTTTGGGGCTTTTGGGACAAGAAATGGTGTCAAAACTTTATAACACATAGATCCATACAATATGATTTCCAAGCAAGAGACTTTATACCTCAAAAGGGCTCTAGAAGATGTTGCCTTTCCAGATCTACGAGCTCCAGCCACCCCACTCCTTCTTTGACAACTTCCTCTTTCTTCTTCTTGGCTCTCCTTTGCCAAAACAAGCTTTCCAAGGTCAAACACACCCAACAATGGAGGTGGGACGGCTATCTAGGGTTTTCTGAGGGTAAGAGAGTGTTTATGGAGGCTAGGGTTGGAACCATAATGTTCCTTATATAGTGGTTGGCCCTAAATTAGGGATTCTGGATGATAGACGTATGCTGGGCGTAATTCCATTACGTTGGGCGTACGTCGAGGGATCCCACGTTTTATTTAATCACTCTACGCTGGGCGTAACCCAGCCTACGCTGGGCGTACCCACGCGTGTCCCATGCATGCATGGCCTTTCCTTGCTAACTCTTTCTAATAAGTGCCATAAGTGACAATATCTTCAATTTACAACATCTCCTCCATCCTAGGTCCGTTCGCGACGAACTTTATATCCACATAAAGGTGACGAGAAGACCTATGCTTCTAGCGACACACCCCGAATGTTCGGCCAGTTCGGCCGCACTTGTAGCTGCCCGAATTCCCGGCTTTGCACCTCCCCTCGTGCATCCTGCCGCATTTTCCACAACGACTGTGGCTCTGCAGGCTCCGAGATCTGTGGTATGCTACCTTGGGCTTCTTACCCGAACACCCTGTCTGAACCCCCCCTCGGGTTTCCTCTTCTTCTCCATCTCTAAATCCAACTCTCTCTCCCGAGACTTGGCAGTGAACTTTGCCACAGTCTCCATAGCCTGGCGGAAATCTAACCACTCTTGCGCCAACTGTTGCGCTTCAATCGCCTGGGCACGCTCTGCCTGGAATCTGGTCTAAAATTCATCTGATGATATAGAATCAACCGCATCATTACTCAACCTTCTACCCACCTATTCTCATCAATCACGTGCCCTGCTCTTCGATCAGGAGGCAAGAAGCAAGTTGGTCCTTGTCCCCTATCGAGACTACGGCTTGTACAAAAATATTGGCGACATATGCCAATCACCTACTACTAGCAATGGGGTCCCTAGCCTCATGATAATCTCGAGCTTCACAAGCTCTGAATCCCCCGAATCATCAACGTACGCGTCCCTATCATGGCTACTATCTCAGTGCAGAATGTACCCAGCCTCTTATCACAAATCTCTAATGTACCCTCCTTGATCATACTGAAGATCACAGGAGTCTGGTCAATGATACTGCGCGTACTCTCAGATGGAATAAACTCCCTCATCAGACCATCAATCTGTTCGGCTCCAGAGTCCGAGCCTGATCCCTTGCCGGCACTAGAACCACCATCTGGTCTACCACGTAGCGTCACTATACTCGGTAACAAACCACCCCGGTTATCATAAGGCTCATCGTACTCGAGGGATCTCACACACTACAAGTTCCTTGGTTTCATCCCAGCCTTCCTTGATTCGAGTCCGGATCCTCTGCTTTCAGTAGTAAGGGCCCATACTACCTTCCACATATATCCGTACTTTCCTCAAGAACTGCCTTGACTCCACCAAGTCCCTTCTACTACTAATGCTGATCTCATACTATACTCTTCCTAGGCTTGCCCTAGGGTAATCACCAACCCACTCACCGCTATCAGCTACATATGGAGTCTCTACTACCTTCTCCTAACTATCTCGTGAATACTATTACATATCACTAAGACTAGATAATTCTTCGAATGAGAGATCCTACCCTACAACGGTTGGACTCAGACAAGAGCTGCGCAACAGAGCTAGACCTAACCTTTTGAAATTATTTAATCCTCGCAATATGTAACGTAACATATTAATTTACTAGTTAGTAAAAGATAAGTAAGACTCCTAAAATCACAAAGCAAGCAACATTCGAGCATCGAGTACACATAATCAAGCATATACTACTCTGGCTATCATACTGACAATTCTGTACTAGCATGCAGTTATCATAAAGCTGAAACACATATAACACGCACATAAGGCATCCTTCCTAGATCCTTAGTTCTAATCTAGCATGTTGTTCTAACAAAGCTGATAATCATAACATAGCATAAACTTGTATGGGTAATTTCGGAGTACTAACTTGACCTCGGCTGATTGCATGCACTACACCTTTTTCTCTTTTCAAAACTCTTTTTTTTTTCAAAATTCATTTGCTTTTTCAAAAAAAATAATTTGAAAATCTTTATACCATTTCCTTAGTTTGAGTTCAGTCATACCCGAAGATATGTCCGAATCCCTCAAACCAAGGCTCTGATACCAACTTGTAACATCCCAATATTACAACCCAAAATTTTCGTTTTGAAATTTATATTAAAACCATAGTCACCGTAAACATAATAAAATCATGTATCTCATAACATCATTGTGATAAAAACATGTGATAAAATATCAGAGTAAACTCCCAGGCCTAAAGACTGTGGTGTGTGCCATGCCATCATCCCGAGCCCTTCCCTTGGCTAGCTGGAGTACCTGAAACCAAAACTGAAACTGTAAGAACGAAGCTTAGTTAGCTCCCCAAACTACCACATACCATACACATACATATAACAATCACATAACTCCGGGACTACTCCCAACTGCATCGGGACGAATCCTGATACCGGTTTACCTGGCATCGGACTCCTGCCCGACATCGGGCTTACCCCGGCATCTGACTGCATCGGGCATCGGGCTCACCCCGGCATCAGACTTACCCCGACACATACACAACATAACATATAACATCATCACATGATCTGCATCGGGTTTGACCCGGCATCGGACCGAAGCCCGGAACATATAATCATAACATATAAACTAGCATACATCGGGCTTGCCCCGGAACATATAATACATGGCATACTAACTAACATACATCAAGCTTGCCCCGACATCGGGCTTACCCCAGAACACAAAACATACAATATGCATGAATGACAAAGACATCAAGCATACATAACTACTTCTCGGGACCGCCCCGGCATCGGACCGCAGTCCGGAAACATATCTAAACTGCATCGGGCTAACCTCGGCATCGGATCGAAATCCGAAACTACTATTATCTAAATGGACCGGCATTGTGGCCGTAGACCCGTTCCTACTAGAGGAAAACTCACGTCGTATGACTGACTGTTGAAATCCTGCGTGGGGAATCCCTGTCTGCTGCTCCGGCTACCCTCCGACTATAAATTTCATAATAACACTTAATCAAAAACTAATAACTCTTCATAGGGTACAAGGATCATTTATTCCCGGTCAAAGTCAACGTTTCAGGCTGACCCAAATCGCACTATTGACTCGCCGAGTTATAAAACTCAGAAACCCTAAAACTCACGACTCAACTCGTCGAGTCCCTCCTTAGACTCGTTCAGTTCTTCGAATTCCGATTCCTAGTCCTGTCCAACCCACCGAGTCACCACCTCAACTCACTGGTCCTACTCAAAATCAGAAAAGGAGTTAGGGTTCACGACCCGACTCGCCGAGTCCAAGAACAACTCGCCGAGTCCTCATTGTGACATATCCATTCAGACGATTCTAATCCATTTCAATGCTTCTAACTCATAGATCTGGACTCCCTAGGTTAGCCTTACCGTAAAGTTGCTAACTTTACGTTTATGCATGATGATATGGAGCTTTAATAGCAAAAATTAGCTAGTGATGAAGGTTAAATGAATGGAATGGGAACATGGCTAAATAAAGGTGGCAACTTTGAGCTTCTGGAGCTCAAGAGTGCCTAGATCTGAAGTCCATACATCCCCAAATGCTCACTACTCGAAAATGAGCTTAGAAATGGCCCAAAAGGGACAACAAGCAAGCTTTCAAGAAGATCTAAGTGAAAAGAAGTCAATGTATAATATTTATACCTTCAAAGGTTCTGAAATGCAACAAAAGCTCTGGATCTTATGCCTCTTCTTGAATCCCCAAAGATTTCCTTCCTTCTCCTAGCTTCAAATCACATAAAAATGGCAAGAAAACCTTAAGAACACTCAATGGCTGCTAGGGTTTCGAGAATGGGTTGTGGAGGTGATAGGGGGCTGGGGTGGAGACCTATAATGTTGCTGAAATAGGGATCAAACCCTAAGGATTAGGGTTTCCTCCTGATGGACCTACTCACTGAGTCCAAGCTTCGACTCGTCGAGTAGACCACTTAAACCCCTGCGATCCAGCTGGCATCTACTCGATGAGTTAGGGCTACCAACTCGTCGAGTAGCTCTTATAAAATGAACATTTAATGAATTAAATTTGTACCAGGAACAGGGCGTTACATCCTGTTGGGCCTCTCGGATCTGCTCCAACAGCGGAGTCACTACTGTCATCCGCATGCAGATATCTCTGATCGGTGCTGCCTTGCGGCTAAGCGCATCGGCCACTACATTGGCCTTCCCCGGGTGGTAAAGGATCTCACAATCATAATCCTTCACCACGTCTTACCACTGACGTTGCCTCATGTTCAGATTCGGCTGATCCATGAGGTACCTCAAACTCTTGTGGTCCGTGTAAATGGTATATCGGACCCCATAGAGGTAGTGTCGCCAAATCTTAAGGGCGAAGATGACCGCCCCCAACTCCAAATCATGCGTCGGGTAGTTCGCCTGGTGAGGCTTCAGTTGCATCGAGGCGTAGGCGATGACATGCCCTCTCTGCATCAATATTGCGCCGAAACCCGAAATGGACGCATCGCAATATACTACAAAGTCCTCCACGCCCTCTGGCAGGGCGAGGATCGGCGCCTCGCATAGTCTCTGTCTCAGTGTCTTGAATTCTTCCTGTTGCTCAGGCCCCCAGCGAAAGACCACAACCTTCTTCGTCAACCGGGTCAAGGGTACGACTATCTTGGATAAGTCCTGAATGAACCTCCGATAGTAGCCTGCTAACCATAGGAAACTCTGAATCTCAGATGGAGACTTCGGAACCTCCCATCTCATCACAGCCTCCACTTTGGCCGGGTCGACCAGAATACCGTTCTGGTTGACAAAGTGCCCAAGAAACTACACCTTGCGCAACCAGAACTCACACTTGGAGAACTTGGCGTACAAGCTCTCCCTCCTCAGAGTATCCAAAACCTCTCGCAGATGCTCCTCATGCTACTCCCGCGTCTTGGAGTAGACCAAGATATCATCAATGAAAATTATCATAGACCAATCCAGCATCGGTCTGCACACGCGGTTCATGAGGTCCATGAACGCGGCAGGAGCATTTGTGAGCCTAAAGGGCATCACCACGAACTCTTAGTGACCATAGCGAGTCCGGAAAGCAGTCTTCTGTATATCCTCATCCCTGACACTCATCTGATGGTAGCCTGCCCGCAAGTCTATCTTGGAAAACCAAGATGCTCCCTAAAGCTGGTCGAACAAGTCATCTATCCTCGGGAGTGGGTAACGGTTCTTCACCGTTTCCTTGTTCACCTCTCGCTAATCTATGCACATGCGATGCGACCCGTCCTTCTTCTTGACAAATAGGATCGGGGCTCCCCAACTACTCGGCCTGATAAATCCCTTGTCTAGCAGCTCCTACGGTTGCATAGACAACTCCTGCATCTTGGGAGGAGCCAACCGATATGGTGCCTTGGCTATCGGAGCCGCACTAGGGACTTGGTCGATCCTGAACTCCACCTGTGACTCCGGAGGTATCCCGGGCAGCTCCTCTGGGAATACATCCGCGAAATCTTGCACCACCGGAACATCGCTCACCGTCGCCTTAGCCGCCTCCCGGGTATCCATAACATAGGCGACATACCCTGCACAACCTTGCTGGAGGTAGCGCCTAGCCCTTGCTGCTGAACATAAAGTCGGTCTGCCCTGTGGCCTCTCGCTCTGAATCACCAGCTTTCCCCCACTTGGGTTTTTGACGTGCACCAAATGTTGTGCGCAGTCTATCACCGCCACATTGGGGCTCAACCAATCCATGCCTATAATCACCTTGTTCCCACGCAACAGAAGGGGAACCAAGTCTACCAGGTAGCGCTCCTCGAATAGCCTTAGAACACAATCTCTGAAAACCGTTGACGCTCGTACTGATCGGTCATCGACAATCTCAACCTCTAGAGGGAAATCCAACATGCCCGAAGACTCAGGGAACCTCTTGCTAAGTGCAAGAGAAACAAATGATCGAGTGGCACCTGAATCGAACAACACCTGTACTGGGATACCCTTCACATGGAACGATCCTAAACAAGCATACAACATGACACATCAATATCATAAACAACATATAATAAAAGCTAGGGAGAAGAAATCATACCTGTCACCACATCGGGTGCGGCGCGTGCCTCCTTGGTAGTCAACTGGAAGGCTCGCCTCCTCACCACTGGAGCCTCTGTCTTGCCTTGCCGACCATCAGTAATCCGCAGGGTTGCTGGAGCTGGCGTCGTCACTGGCGCTGCTGCTGTCAACTGAGGGCAATTGGCCTTTTTATGGCCTCGCTGGTTGCAGTGGAAACACAACAACTCTGATGTCTGGAAAGTGGGCGCAGGGGCGGTACAATCCCTGCTAAAGTGCCTCGTCATTCCACACTTGTAGCAGCCCGATGATCCCAACCTACAAACCTCCTCATGAGTCTTTCCGCACTTCCCACAGCGGCCCCGACCCTGCTGGCCCTTCGACCTAGAGTCGGATCCCTTGGGCTTCTTCCCCGAAGCTGACATGCTCTCGAATTTTAGCTCTCAACATGTCATGGTAGCGGGTCCTCTGCATCTCCTCATCCACCGCATTCCAGGGCACCAAAAATTCCCTCTCCCGGAATTTGGCGTTGATCTCCGTCACTGACTCAGTCGTCTGCCTCATATCGAGAAACTCCCTGGCCAACTACTGAAGCTCCACAACTGGCGCGAACTCAGCCCTGAACCAGGCTACGAAATCCAGCCAAGTCATAGCCTCAATATCATAGGCTCCCAGCGAGTCACCAACCGACTCCCACCAATCCCTAGCCCTGTCCCTCAAACATCCCGCAGGGCAGAAGTTCGTCAGTTGTGCATACTCCATGTCTGCAATCCATCGTATGGTAGCAATGGGGTCCTTCACCCCATGGAAATCCGGCGCACCACTGCTCCTGAAGTCCTTGAAGGATAGTGTGCGCGATCCTGACTGGTTGAGTTCCATGTCGCTCCTGAACGCCCTGAGGCGATCCTCAATCAGCTCTACGATCCCTTCCTTGATCGACCCGAAAATCATTGGGGTTGACTCAAGGATGCCTCTCGTGATCTCGGACGCATTGAACTCGCGTAGTCCCTCATCCACTGGCTCGGAACCTGCACCCGAACCTGATCCTGAACCGGATCGTGATCCTGAACCTCCCCCTCTGTGACGTGTGATCATCACCATTCTGAAACAGAACACAGAATCGTCAGAATTATACATAAATCTTGGGAAGTCTTATACACTCTACGGTTCCCTGATTCCGTCTCCGCCCTCCTTGCTTCTAGTACGGATCCTTTGCTTTCAGTAGTACGGGCCCATACTACCTTCCACATCTATCTGTACTTTCCTCAAGGATTGCTTCGACTTCATCAAGTCCCTTCTACTACTGCTGCACTCTTTGCTAATCACATCCTAGGCTTGCCCTAGGGTAACTCTCCAACCCACCCTCCACCATCAGCTGCATAAGAAGTTCCTACTACCTTCATCTAACTAACTTGTGAATACCATCACATATCACTAAGACCGGATAATTCTTCGAATGAGACGTCCTGCTCTACAACGGTTGGACTCAAACAAGAGCTGCGAAATGGAGCTAAACCTAACATTCTGAAATTATTTAATCCTTGCAATATGCAATGTAATGTATTCGTTTATTAGTTAAGTAAAGATAGCCAGAACTCCTATTATCACAAAGCAAGCAACATTCGGGCATTAAGTAATCCAATCTAACATACTCTATCCAAGCTATTATATAACTGCCTAATCAGTATTATCTTGCAGCTCAATAGCCTCAATAGCCGAGGCTCCCAGAGAGTCACCAACCGAATCCCATCAATCCCTAGCCCTGTCCCTCAAACATCCCCCAACATAACGAACCTTCGATCCCTCAGGGCAGAAGCTCGTCAGCTGTGCAGACTCCATGTCTGCAATCCATCGTCTGGTAGTAATGGGGTCCTTCACCTTATGGAAATCCGGTGCACCACTACTCCTGAAGTCCTTGAAGGACAGTGTACGCGATCCTGACTGGCTGAGTGCCATGTCGCTCCTGAACGCCCTGAGGCGATCCTCCATCAGCTCTATGATCCCTTCCTTGATCGACCCAAAAATCACCGGGGTCGACTCAAGGATGCCTCTCGTGATCTCGGACGCATTAAACTCGCGTAGTCCCTCATCCACTGGCTTGGAACCTGCACCCGAACCTGATCCTGAACCTCCCCTTCCATGACGTGTGATCATCACCATTCTGAAACAGAACACAGAATCGTCAGAATTATACATAAATCTCGGGAAGTCTCATACACTCTACGGTTCCTTGATTCCGTCTCCGCCCTCCATGATTCTAGTACGGATCCTCTGCTTTCAGTAGTACGGGCCCATACCACCTTCCACATCTATCCGTACTTCATCAAGTCCCTTCTACTACTGCTGCACTCTTTGCTAATCACATCCTAGGCTTGCCCTAGGGTAACCCTCCAACCCACCCTCAGCCATCAGCTGCATAAGAAGTCCCTGCTACCTTCACCTAACTAACTTGCGAATACCATCACATATCACTAAGACCAGATAATTCTTCGAATGAGAGGTCTTGCTCTACAATGGTTGGACTCATACAAGAGGTGCGAAATAAGGCTAAACCTAACCTTCTGAAATTATTTAATCCTCGCAATATGTAATGTAATGTATTCGTTTATTAGTTAAGTAAAGATAGCCAGAACTCCTATTAGCACAAAGCAAACAGCATTCGGGCGTTAAGTAATCCAATCTAACATACTTTATCCAAGCTATCATATAACTGCCTAATCAGTATTATCTTGCAGCTCAATAAACACATATAGCAGGCATATCAGGCATCTTCCTAGATCCTTAGCCCTAATCTAGCATGCAGTTCTCATACATATATACAGTAGCCATATAAGGCATCCTTCCTAGATCCTTAGCCCTAATCTAGCATGCAGTTCTCAAAATCATATCATATCATAACATAACATGTATGGGTATCTTGGGGAAAACTTACTCGATCTCGGCCGGTTGCGCACATCATACATCTTGTTATTTTTCAAAGTTATTTTCTCTTTTCAAACTTCTTTTTATAAAATGATTTTTCTTTTGAAAAATTTATATACCAAGTCCTCAATTTGAGTTCAGACACACCCGAGAGTGTATCTGAATCCCTCAAACTAAGGCTCTAATACCAACTTGTAACATCCCAAATTTTCAAGCCAAAAATTTCGTTTTTGATATAATAATTTAGAAAACATTTAGAAAACATCATCGAGTCACATCTTTTCATAAAACCATAATCTCATGTCTCAAAATCATATCATAAAAATAGTAACAAAATCAGAGTACAATCCTAAGAATCTCATAGTACGGAAATCTTGTGTGCGTGTGATGTGCCGCTACCGCGCCGGCTCCTTCCCCTTCGCTGAAGAGGTACTTGAAACAAAACTGAAAACACTAAGCATGAAGCTTAGTGAGTTCCCCCATCATACCACATACCATACATAACACATACTGCCAGGCATATCTGGGTGCCCGACCTACCCCTTCGGTCCTCTTGACCGGTGACCTTGCCTAGTATATCTAGGTGCTAGCCTACCCCTTCGTTCCTCTCAACCGGTCTTGGGGGATTATTTCACCCCCTACTACTACCACATAATGTCATATCACATAATCATAATCTGTCTAGCATAGCTGGGTACTAAACTACCCCTTCGGTGCTATCGACCGGTAACTTGGGGACTATCTCCCCCTACTGCTACGATCACATAACATCATAACACGCTAACACATAAACATATCAAGTAGCAGCCAACCTATACAATTATCATAAAGACAATCGTCTAACATACACTCCTACTGGTGGGCTGGCATTATGGCCGTAGACCCACCTCTAGTGGAAGGTAACTCACCTCGATGTCGTGTAGTATCCGCACAGTCCTCGGCACGGGTATCAGCTCGTCTCTGCTCCTCTATCCCTACACAACAACCCTTCTCAATTACTAATTTATACTCAAAACCCTCCCTTTCAAGGGTCAACTCAAGTCTAGGTCAAAGTCAAAGTCAAAGTCAACTTTGGTTAAAGTCAACGTCCAGTTGACTTGACTCGCCGAGTTGGTCCACCAACTCATCGAGTCCCGATTCTTTCAAGATGCTACAACCAACCGACTCTACCCGTCGAGTCTAGCAAGAACTCGACGAGTTCTCCTTCAACCATAACATCGGGGCCATCTTCAACCGACTCGCCGAGTTCATCCTTGAACTCGTCAAGTTCATCTTCATCCATATGAATGTGTCCAGTCTATGACTCTCCGAGTTCTATGAACAACTCGTCGAGTCCGTCTTCATGGGGTGGGAGATTGACTTGAAGTCGCCGAGTTTGTTCATACACTCGCCGAGTTCCATGATTTCCAGGTCCATAATCACGTTCATCTTGTTGAGTCCCCTTCTAGACTCAACCAGATTCCTCAGAAACAGAAAAGGTTGGGGAACCAATACTCGACTCGCAGAGTCCTATGAACAACTCGGCGAGTACCCTAAAGTCCATGTCCATATACTCGATTTCTGTTGAGTTCATCTCATCCAAAGGGTAGATCTGACCTCCTAGGGTCGATATAATACGTAAAGTCACGAACTTTACGTCCATGCATGAGATTTTTGGCTCCAAAAGCCATAAAAAGGAGTCTACAAAATGCATGGGGTGCTTATGGCAACAAAGTTGGCACCTTTATGCCGTAAGGACCCCCAATGGTTCCAGATCTGAAGTGCTACTCAAAGCACACACACAAAATCCGATTATAGCTTCACTATATTCAAAGAAATGGTAGAAATGGCCCCAAATCAAAATCTTCAAGATAAATGATCAAGGTTCCAGCTTTTACCTTGAGTGAACTGAGAATGGAGTAAAACCTCTGGATCTTCTTACTTCTAATTGAACTCCCAAGCTTTCTTCCTCCTTTCCAACTTCAAGACACCAAAAACGGCACCAACAAGCTTAAGAACACTCAACAATGGATAGGGTTTCGAGTTAGGGTTTTCTCTGGGTTGGGAGGGACAATGGAGGCTGGGTTGTGGTTTTATAAGTTGTTTAAATAGGGTGCAAACCCTCAGTTTTAGGGTTTCATCCAGACAAATCCTACTCGGCGAGTCGGTCTCCCGAATCGTGGAGTAGGTCACTTAATCCCCCGCGATCAGAAGTCGAGTCTACTCGACGAGTTGGGTCTCCAACTCGCCGAGTCCCAGAGTAAAACATGAAGTTTTTCTTGAATTTAAATATGTACCTGAAACCGAGTGTTACATAAAAAAAATCGTTATTTTCGTATTCATATGTGAATAACAAATTTTAATCACATGTTAATAACTTAATCATTATATGTGAATAACAGGGTTTAAGCACATACGATATAATAAGAAAAGTTATTAAAAAATACAAAATTCATTATGTGTATATTCACATGTGAATAACATGGTTTAATAAAAAGGTGAATAACATGATTTAATCATATGTGAATACATAATTTAATCACATGTGAATAACTTAATCACATATAGTGGTGGTGGAGAGGTCAAAGTGGGGGCTTAAGCTGGTGGCGGGTGGTGGTGTTGGTAGGGTGGTAGGGGTTGGGTGGGGGTCAAAGCAATGTTTAACAGTAGTGGTGCGTGCTGGTGTTGGTAGGGTCGTAGGGCGATGAAGGCTCGAGTGGGGTAAGGTGGGGGTGTGGTGATGTGTGAAGGTGATGATGGTTGTGGTGGGTGTTAGTGGTGGGTAAGTGTTGGTGTAACATCCATAAAATTCATAAAAATTTCAAACTTTTTCTAGCATCCAAAAACCATTACTTATTACAAAATGTTTTCAAAATAGTTTCATATCAGAGTATCCCAGAAATCAAAATCATAAAATGTTATGAGGTGCACGATCAAGCCTTCGCGTTCCCGCGATCATCCAAAGTACCTGAAACAAATCCAAAACTATAAGCCTGAAGCTTAGTGAGTTCCCACAAAATACTGATACATAACAAATAGCACACATAATAACAACATGTAATGGGTCTATAGCTTTCCAGACTGGATTACCCCCGAGCCCACAATATGAGTCTGGCTTGCCTTACAAGCCCACAGCTCACATCTGGCTTGCTCCTGAGCCCACAACATAAGTCTGGCTTGTTCTCGAGCCCACAGCTTATGACTGGCTTGCCCCTTCACTCCTAAGACTAGAATATAAATGTTCAGCCCTCATTATGAGTCTGGCATGCTCCCCTGGCCCTCAGCTCGCATCTGGAATGCTTAGGAGTCCTCAGTATGACTATGGCATGCCCTCCCTAGCCCTCAACTCATATTTAGCATACTCAAGGGTTTGTTGGTTACCGCACGGAGCAGTACAACCTCAACTCTACCCACACAACATGTCGACATGTAACAACTAAAACCACATACATATAATCAGACAATATCACAGGTAGTCCTACAGACCTACCAGACTAGCATATCAAACTAGCATGCATAACTAACTCGTACTCAGCATAACAACAACTACCAGGATATCAATCCAATGGGCCGGCCTTGGTGCCTTCGATCCCTAAGTATAGTGAGGAAAACTCACCTCACAATGTCGAATTGAACCGAAAAGATCAAGCTCCCGAAACATGGCTCCAAACTCAAACACCTACAACCACCACATAACCAATTCCATCAAGTCCCAAATTACTAAAATACCCCCAGAAGTCAAACTTGGTCAACCCCGGTCAAAGTCTAAGTCAACAATCAAGGTCAACAGTCCATGTTGACCCAACTCGTCGGGTGCAGCTAGTAACTCGTCGAGTTCCTTCAGAACTCAGAAAACGAGGAAAACCCTAACTAAGTCGTCGAGTTATCTCATCAACTCGCCGAGTTTATTCAGAATCCAGAAAGAGGGAAAACCCGACTCAACTCGTTGAGTTGGCTAAGAAACTCGTCGAGTTCCTTCAGCCTTTTCATATTTAGTCCTTTCCAGTCGAATCCAAAGCCCCAAACTACAGTTCTAGCCTCTTAGGACTGAGATACCACGTAAAGTTGCTAACTTTACGTACGTGCAAGGCATCAAAGGGATTAAAACACTAAAACTAAGCTTAATAAGAGGTTTAGGGCATAGAGGAGGGCCAAAACTAGATAAAGTGGGCAACTTTATGTTCATGGAGGCCTAGAGATGTCCATATCTGAAACCACATCCTCTTGACAAGCTCAAATCCAAGAATGACTCCATTTTGCATAAAAAATGACAATATACTTTAATAAGATGAGATCTAAGCAATAAGAGGTCAAGGTATCAACTGTATACCTCAAGATGGTTGTCAAAACAGAGTAGATGTCGGATCTATAGCCTCATCCTCACTCCAATCTCTTCAATCTTCGGGTTTCCTTCAAAAACAGCACCAAAAGTCACCTTCCAAGCTTTCACACACATAATGAGATATGATGCACAAAATAAGGTTTCTCTAGGCGATAAGGTGGTAAAGGAGGCTGGTGAGGGGACTTAAGGTCCTTTAAATAGGGTGAAAACCCTAAAAATTAGGGTTTTCATGCACAACCTCAACTCATCGAGTTAGGGTCCTCCAACTCGTCGAGTAGGTTTCATAAACCATGCGGCCTGATTAGTTTCTACACGACAAGGTGGGGCCTCCAACTCATCGAGTACGTGATGTACAGAATCCTTAAAATTTCATACCTGTGAGTCGGGATGTTATAATTCCCCTCTACTTGAACTAGACTTCGTCCTCGAAGTATGATACGGTGAAGAACTCCAGATAATGCTCCTGCATCTCGGGCTCCGGCTCCAAGGTCCACTCGGATCCCCTCCGATGCTCCCATTTTACCTTTACCAAAGGTACCTCTATGTTACACATAATCTTCACCTTCCTCTCCAGAACAACCACCGGTCTGTCTACGTAGTTCAGGCGCTCGTTCACCTGAATATCATCCAACGATACAATCGCCTCCTCATCTAATACGCACTTCTGCAACTGCGAAACATGGAATGTGCTATGGATCTGAATGAGCTCCTCAGGGAGATCCAGTCTATACGCCACCTTGCCAACCCTGACAATGATCTGAAAGGGTGCAATGTAGCGGGGACCCAACTTCCCCATCTTCCGGAAGCGAATCACACCCTTCCAGGGTGGGACCTTCAGTAGTACATGTCACCAACCTGAAAATCCAACTCAGATCGGTGTCAGTCGGCGTAACTCTTCTGTCGATTCTGAGCAGTCTGAAACCGCTGCCTGATCTGCTGAATCATCTCGGTAGTCTGTAGAACCACCTCGGTCTGACCCATCACCCTGTGACCAACCTCACCCCAACAGAGTGGGGTACGACACATCCGTCCATACAACAGCTCATAAGGTAGAGCACCAATACTGGAATGGAAGCTGTTGTTGTAGGAGAACTCTGCAAGGGGTAGGTAGGAGTCCCAGCTCCCACCGAAGCCAATAACACAGGCCCGTAACATATCCACGAGGGTCTGTATGGTCCGCTCACTCTGACCTTCTGTCTGCAGATGATAAGCTGTACTGAAATACTGCCTCATACCCAGTTCCTCATGGAACTTTTGCCAGAAACGGGAGGTGAATCGAACATCCTGGTCTGAGACAATAGAGACCGGCACCCCATGGCGAGCAACGATCTCACAGATATATACTTCGGCCAACTTCTCGGCCGATGAACTCTCCCGAATGTCCAGGAAATGGGCGCTCTTGGTCAATCTATCCATGACGACCCATATAACATCATATCCCTTCGCTGTCCTCGGCAACACGGTGATAAAGTCCATCGTGATCCGCTCCCACTTCCACATGGGAACTTCCAAATGTTTTAGCTTGCCATGCGGCCTCTGGTGCTCGGCCTTGACCATCCTGCAGGTCAAGCACCTCTCGATGTACCAAGCGATCTCCCTCTTCATGCACGGCCACCAGTAACTCAAAATCAGATCCCAGTACATTTTGGTGCCCTCCGGGTGAATAGAGAAGCGAGACTTATGAGCCTCCTCCAGTACAATTTGTCTGACCCCACCAGACATCGGAACTCATATCCGACCACAATGGTTCAACAATCCCCGACTATCCTGCACCAATCTGGTGATCTCACCCATAATCCTCTCCACCTTCCAGTTCTTCTGTCGTACAACCTCGGTCTGGGCTTCCCTGATCAAGCTCACAAGTGGAGAATCTACAAATATCCTCATACATGCCACTGGAAAAGAAGATCCAGCCGACTTGCGGCTCAGGGCGTCCGCCAAAACATTCGCTTTACCCAGATGGTAAAGGATCTCGTTGTCATAATCCTTGACTACGTCCAGCCACCTGCGTTGCCTCATGTTCAGGTTCGGCTGATCCATGATATGTCTCAAACTCTTGCGGTCCGTGTATATGGTACAACGGACCCCCGTAGAGATAATTTCTGCAAATCTTGAGAGCGAATACCACCGCTCCCAACTCCAGATCTTGTGTAGGATATCTCATCTCATGCGGCTTCAGCTGCCGTGAGGCATAGGCTATCACCCGTCCTCTCTGCATGAGGACCGCTCCCAATCCGGTGATCGATGCATCACAGAACACCACGAAATCCTCAACTCCCTCAGGGAGTGTCAAAATTGGCGCCTCGCAGAGCCGTTGTCGCAGAGTCTCAAATGCAGTCTGTTGCTCAAGGCCCCATTGGAAATCCACCCCCTTCCTCGTCAAACGAGTGAGGGGTACTGCAATCTTGGAGAGATCATGTATGAATCTCCGGTAGTACCCTGCCAATCCCAAAAAGCTCCTGATATCCGAGGGAGATTTCGGAACCTCCCACGCCATAACCGCCTCGATCTTGGCCGGATCAACCAAAACTCACATTTCGAGATGTCCAAGGAACTGAACCTCTCGCAACCAAAACTCACATTTCGAGAACATGGCATACATTTGTTCTCGCCTTAAGACTCCCAATAGCTCACGGAGATGCTCCTCATGCTGCTCTTTGGTCTTGGAATACACCAAGATGTCGTCTATAAACACAATGACTGAGCGATCGAGCATCAGTCTGCATACCCGATTCATCAGGTCTATAAATACAGTTGGCGTGTTGATGAGACCAAACAGCATCACCAAAAACCCGTAATGTCCAAAACGAGTCCGGAACGCAGTCTTCTCCACGTCCTCCTCCCTCACCCTGACTTGATGGTACCCAGACCTCAAGTCTATCTTGGAGAACCAAGATACTCCCTGTAGCTGATCAAAGAGATCATCAATTCGTGGAAGTGGATAACGGTTCTTCACCGTCAATTTGTTCAACTCTCGGTAATCAATGCACATCCGGTGTGAACTGTCCTTCTTCTTGACGAAGAGAATTGGCGCTCCTACGGAGAACTACTTGGATGGATGAACTGCTTGCCTAGCAGCTCCTGTAGCTGAGATGACAACTCCTGCATCTCCGGTGGTGCCAATCGGTACGACGCCTTGGCGATAGGGGCCGCACCTAGCACAAGGTCGATCCTGAACTCGACTTGCCTCTTCGGAGGCACTCCGGGTAAATCCTTCGGAAACATATCAGCAAACTCTCTGACGAATAGAACCTCTGAAACTGGGACCTGATCCACAACTTGCATATCCACCACATATGCCACCTGTGCTGAATGTACTGCCGAGCCCTGGCGGCTAAGCAAAACCCTGAACCCAACCTGGTGTCCTCACCATAGATAATCAGATCTCCCCTACTTGGGGTTCGAACTACCACACACAGACCCTCGCAGTCGATCATGACACCGAAGCTAATTATCCAGTCCATACCCACTATCACACAAACTTCCCTCATGGGAATCGGAATCAAGTCAATCGGGAAGGATACCCCAAAGATCTCTAAAACACAACCCCAGTAGACTGAAGAAGCATAAATCCCATGTTCGTTGGCAATGGAAACTCGCAACGGACACTCTAGCTCTCCTAAAGGTTTATATTTGTTCTCAATTGTTCTCAAATTAGTAAATGTTGTCGTTTGAACATAGTTATATATATATATATATATATATATATATATATATATATATATATATATATATATATATATATACTAGACGAATTCCCGTGCGTTGCGCAGCATAGGTTAAAAATATATTGATAACATGTTGAAATATATATGTTTAAAATGGTTATGTTATTGACATTAACTTTGACATAATATGTTGAACGATATTATTAATTGACAACAACCCACATTCCTCACTTCAGTGGTTAATTTATGGTTAGCGGGAAGATGTCCAACCATTTTGGCAGAGTTTGTTGCGTCCGCCCCTCTCACGCCTCTGCTTAAACCTGACAACGGGATCCGTCCAATTGCAGTAGGCACTATATGGAGACGTCTGGTTTCCAAGGTTGCCAAAGATGTGGGTAAAGAAATGGCCAAGTACCTTAATGATTTTCAGTTCGGGGTTGGTGTGTCCGGCCGGTGTTGAGGCTGTGTTACACAGTGACAATAGGGTGTTGAGTGAACACCATGCTGATTGGTCTCTTGTAATGCTGACTGTGGATTTCTCGAATGCCTTTAACCTGGTGGATAGAGCAGCATTGCTCCACGAGGTTAAGAAGATGTGCCCTTCCATTTCTTTGTGGGTGAATTTCTTGTACGGGCAAGCAGCGAGACTTTATATCGGAGACCAGCATATATGGTCTGCCACTGGGGTGCAGCAAGGCGACCCCTTGGGCCCTCTTCTTTTTGCCCTCGTTTTGCACCCGCTTGTGCAGAATATTAGAGACAATTGTAAGCTCCTTCTCCATGCTTGGTATCGAGACGATGGACTGTCATTGGCGATTCAGAGGAGGCGGCTAGAGTGTTGAACATTATTCGGTTGCATTGTCCAGGCTTGGTCCTTGAGTTTAACATCAAGAAAACGGAGATTTTTTTGGCCCTCCCGTGATGGTAGGAAGCTTCGTGCCGTTTTATTCCCAACGGATATAGGGAGACCTTCCTTGGGGGTGAAGCTCCTTGGGGGGGGGGGGCTGTTAGCAGAGACGCAGGGTTTATTAGCAGGCTGGCGATGAAGAGAGCGGTCAATGTTGTTGATTTGATGGGCCTTCTTTCGCAATTATGTGACCCGCAGAGTGAGCTCCTTTTACTTCGATCATGTATGGGTATTGCAAAACTTTTCTTTGGTTTAAGGACATGCCATCCGGTACACATAGAAGAGGCAACTTTGTTCTTTGACAAAGGATTATGCAGGTCTATCGAGGATATGGTGGTATGTGGAGGCCCCTTCTTTGGAGACATTCAGTGGCGGCTGGCTTCCTTACCTAATCGTTTCGGTGGTTTGGGTTTGTATTCGGCATACGAGGTTTCCTCCTATGCGTTTGTAGCCTCGAGGGCCCAATCTTGTGCATTACAAGACCACATCTTACGTGATAGTGGCATATGTGGTATGGACTCGGATTACCTATGTGTTATGACTCGTCTTCGTGATACGATTCCGGGATTTAACTGTAGCGGTTTCACTAATAAGGACATTGCCCCCCTAAATCCCAAAAAGCATTGGCATGTGCCCTTTTTAGCAAAATCGTCAAAGATATGGAAGTCGACTTCGACATGACTGTCAGACAGAAAGCAGTATTTGAGTGTCCGCGGGCACCTCATGCTCATGATTTTCTGCTAACTATCCCTATTGATGGTCTTGACCAGCATATGTCTCCCGTGGAGTACCAAACTATCATTCGTTACCGCCTCATGATTCCCCTATTCCCAATTGACGTGATATGCCCAGTTTGCCGCAAGCCATGTTTGGATTGTTGGATTAATGTCTAAGTCCATAACTATATTTGGTATGTACTTGACCCGACCCGACATGGTCCATTTGGGTTGCACTTCACCGACACAATTTATATGGATAGTCTTTTGAGAATAGTATATTTATGATTTATATTAATATATTATAAGTTCTAATATATTAATATATAATCATATTATTTAATTAGTATTGATCAAGAATTAATTTATAATTAATTAAGTGATCAAAAGAAACTAATTAAATATGGACTCTTAGATATATATATGTGTAGTGGGCCAAGTTCATTTAGGTTGGGTTAAGTCTTCATGGATAGTCCATGGAGCTTTAACCCATGGATCCTAGGAAATGAAAGGTCATGGGTATTAGGGTTTAACCCTAATCCTCCACACTATATAAAGGGTCTTATGGTTCATGAAATTATGCTAGTGGCTAGTGTGGATACACTAAAGAGGGCAATAACCGATTTTATAGTGTGAGCCAAGTATCCATATTCTCTAAAGGCTTTCCAAGGTGTTTTGGTGATTTGTGATTCCACTTGAGGCTTCCACACTATTGGGGCTAAGCTCTTAAAGCTTGAAGACATCAAGCTACATCAAAAGGTATGTCATCTAACTAGAACTTTGTAGTATAGGTGCTTCATAATATGCTAGTTAGGATGAAACCTTGGAATATTTAATATTTGCATGTATAATAGAGAAAACATAGATCCAAGGTTTATAGGGTTGCATGTACACCATAGGAGTGTTAGAATGCTCAAAACCCAACAGTGGTATCAGAGCCATGGGTTGTTTTCTATTATATTTGATGCAAATGTATTTTTTTTTCAAGTTGAAGGAAAAAAAAACATGAAGTTTGTCAAATTTTATGATAATTACTTGATTTTATGAAAAACTAATTATTTATAAAATTTGAGTCACTTTACTACAAGAGTTGAATTAGGTCAATTTATTAAAAGATAGAATGATATGATTATTTTATTTATTTTAAAGTTTGATCTAAATGGTTTTAAGGAGTTACAAATTTTGTCATAAAATTTTGGAACTCAAAAGTTTTTTTGAAGTTATGATCTTAAGAGTTTTGAAACTTCCATAAGTTATGGATGTGAAATGTCTCATTTATTAACTCTTTAGGTTATGAATTCCAAGATTCTTCAAAGGATAATTGTCAAAGTTTCAAGATTTGTATTAGTTTATATGATTATCTAATTTCTTGAAAATTGTTGATGTGAATTATCTTTACTTATGAGTTTAATCTAGATCATAGAAAAATTATTTGATTATTGTGTTAATTGGAATATTTGATCTTAATGGTTTTTATGAACTCCATAACTTGTCCTCAAGTTATGGAAAGTGAAGAGTTTTTCTTTTTAAAGTGTCATTAAGTCTCATAGGTTATGAAAATAGAAGAGTCACTATTTTTAATGTCATCATTAAATGATTTAATGTCTTCCATAACTTGTCCTCAAGTTATGGAACTTGAATTTTTTTTTCATTAAACCTTAATTAAACTCATAAGTTATGAAATGAAAAGTTTTGAATAGTTTCAAAACTTGCCCTCAAGTTTTGGAATTTGTAAAGTTTTCACTTATGAATATTTTAATTCCAAGTTAAGCCCTTAGAAATTTAAAAGTTAAAATTCAACCCTTATACTTTATAATATTATAAGTTAATAATATATATATATATATATATATATATATATATATATATATATATGTATAAGAGTAAAGTCGTCTTACCATTAGTAGGCCTCATTCACGAAGCCGGTCTATAAGGGGGGTATAAGGTTACTGCCTATAAAATGGCAGTTTAATGGGTGTCCACTCTCACCCACCGCTTCCTTGACCGGTGGAGGGTCGTTAGCCGAACGGGTAGGACAAGGACTATAATTCTCCCTTCATTAAAAGTATTAATGATAAATACTAAGTAACTAAACTGTTATTAATACCCAATCTTAGTTACTTAGGAAAATGTGAATAAGGTGTTAATCCATGAAATTACACTTTGCACTTTGTTTAAGCTGTTAGTGGAGCGTGTGTGGTTAACCGGCATACTAACCTGGACTTAACAAGGTAGGCAAAGGGTAACTTAATGTTTATCATAGTATCGTTGGAGCGTGTGTGGTTAACCGGCACATCGATTGAGGGGTAAATATTAAGGGTACCAAGTATATTTGCATGGTTACTTCACACCTTGTTTTGTGATCCTCGGCATCCCAGTCACAAAACCTGAAGGGCACACTCGAGATTGAAACATTCCATTGAAAAGTTCAATGAATCTCAAAAGAATCTAGGAGTTTCAAAACTAATTAAAACCTAATAATACATTTCGTTTATCTTGGTGGAAATTGGTGAATCGTCATTCACCTACCTTCAAATATTTTATAGCTTGGATTACGGCATCCCTCTTCCAAGTTATAAAATAGTTTGTTGGGTCCTAGCCTTAATATATCATATTGGGTGTTATATTAAGGACTTAAATCAACTTTACGTGAATTTCTCCCATTGTTGATGTCTGGTTTAGACAACAATGATCTTCTCAAACCAATCTTTCCTAATGAATATGACTTCCCGAGTTTGGCTCATGGAAGTCATACTTCTCTTCCTCTACCTCCTCCAATTATTCTCCCTAACCCACAAGTTCAAGGTCACTCAAGCCCTAATGGCAAGCAAGGTCTATGTGTGATCACATCTTAGAGATGAAGTCACATATTGACAAGCCGGGAGAGTTGGGTGTCAAAGTCTTGAGAAAGTTGGATGTTCAATCACTTTCTAAGTCACATAGTGAGTTCCTTTGGGACTACTATGAAACAGACTATGACATGAACCTTAATGATCATATCTATTTGCTTGGTGCTGCTGAATCAGCAATGATTTGGATCGATAGTAAAGCAAATTTGATTAGAAGATCAACTTCCCAAAAACTTTATGGACAGTGACAATGGTGACACTGGAAATCCAGAAAAAGCATTCTCTTCCCAATGGAAAGGGATTGGCCATAGTCAACCCGGTTGACCAAATGGTAAAGAGAAAGGCTAAGTATGAGATAGTCCCATTACCAAAGGGTCCATATGTTTATTTTGCCAAAGGAAGGGGCGTTGATTGCAAAGCTGCCAAATTTACCTAAGGATGTTAAAGTCAATAAGTTTGACTCTACATCAGGTAGAGCCCATTATCTAACTCTGTTAAGTTCTATTCTGAGATCCTCATTACATGATGTGACTGGGTCACATGTTGATGTTTTAAGAATCAAAGAATAGAGAGAAATCTTAAAGGAAGTATATGTTGATTCTGATCGCGAAGGTGGATTTCGATCGCATCAGAATTTTGAGCAGTTGCTTAAGAAGTTATGATATATTGCTAAGGAATAGATAACAACAATTTTCCATGTGGATTGTAAGGATAAGTTTTTCCGCAAAGTTTTAAAATAAAAGAAAATTGTTTAATTTTATTTATTTGAAGTATCCTTACAATGACATTTGTGGAAAATTGTTGCTTATATGATTCCACTGACAACAATATTGGGAAATGGATTTGATTCTTTCATTTGTGGCAGTGTCTAAATTTACCAAATCAGGAAAGTTCCTCATCGCCCAAGTTTCAATTGGACCGAAACTTGGAATCATGCAAGTTGAATAGTATGATGAACGAGAACTTTCAAGCATTAGAAAATCAAGACTAATTACTTGTTCACATGGATGTGTGAGTCAAGTGAAGGACTAAAGGGATCGAGTACACATTCTTGTATACTGGTCATGTCCACCACAAAGCTCGTTAAGACTATTTGATTTACTAAAGTTTAGTAAATATGATTATACTTACAAGTTTAAGTATAATTCTGAAACATGGGAAAAGTCTCAATGTATGGCAGAACGAATGGGAAGAATCAAATTAGGCAGAAAGATAAAAGTTTCTCAAATCTGAAAAGATAGGAGAATACTTTAGTATCATGTTTGTGATCATCTTAATGATTTAGAAATCATATCACAATTAGTCCTCTAAAGGTCATCTTAGTGCATTCTTATGACTAAGAAGAGGAGTCATGAATTGTTGAAATGGTTAGATCAGGAAGATGAGTCATACTTCGTTCCAAAACAATTCTTAGAGTCATACTCCAAGATTATAACTTGAGTGACATATCTTAAAGAAAGGTTTAAAACACTTGTCAAATGTAAAAGTAAAAGTGTCATACTCTTGTACATTTGAAATTGGTAAGTTGTGATGTTTTGGATAAAACAAAGACCAACTAAGGCCAATTGTGTGAAGTGTTTGTCTTGATAAAGAATCTGTACTATCTCTTGAATATTTAGCAAGATAGTCTTATATGTCAAGAGGACAGTGGGAGTCTTAAAGATCCTAAAAAGAATTTCAAGAACTAATCAAGAATAAAACCTGAGGTTCTTCACTAGCACACGACTTGAGGTTTATAACCTATCGTGTTGACATATTCTGTGCCCATTCCAGTTAAAGTTGGCTTTGCATAGGAGTTCTGAAAGTTCTCAATTGGTTGCATAACAACTTGGAAGCAATGGCAGGCCCTGTACTGCCAGGTGGCAAGAAGTTAATATTGCATAAGTTCAGTCCATATGAGTTTGGATTTGTCATTATCCTTGTCTTGTGACTATGGTTTTGACGATTCACATGGATAAGAACACATACACCATAAAATCTAAGGGTCATAAGGTTTCTCTCCGATTCATGAAAATGATGGTGAGGAAACACTTCCACCAAGTAGATTTGAAGCAGATGGCAAAAGGTCTAAACAATTGAGACTATGATTACGGCATCCCTTTTCATAGTTCTGAAATTGTTTAGACACACATGCATGCTATCTAAGGAAAGGTGTATGATTTTGATAAAGTTTTATCAAAGCATCTCGTATCAGAAATCTGAACTTTGGTAAGAAAGTCAATAAAGTATTGATTTCTAGAAGTCCAGCTGATTTCTGAGTACATGTCAAAGCTAGTAGGAGCATAAGTGTTATGCTAATAATCATCATGTTAGTGGGAGCATGATAATTATTGTTAGTGTTGCAAGTTAGCAATGTTAATTATAGAAAACAAAAGTTTCAATTCGTGAGGCTGCAGGGATTGAAAAAGTTGTTTTGCTATAATTAAGGGAGAGGATATACTTCATTTCAGTTCTAAAGGCTTAGATTGAGACCTTAATCATCTTTAGTCAAGAATATATATATATATATATATATATATATATATATATATATATATATATATATATATATATATATATATATGAATTTCATGTTGGATTGGTTCAACTTAAGGAAATTCTATATATTGCGTTCTCAAAATTCGATTATGATTACGGCATCCCTCTTCATAGTCAAATTTTGAAAACATGGCAAATAAAAATATTGTAGCAAAAGACTGGTCTAGAATCATGTCTTTATGTGAGACATCATGAATCGTGTACCATTTGCTTTGGGTACAGGATTGATTGCATGTTCTATAATATTTGTCATTTCTAAATTTTTCCAAATGCCCAGAGGCATTAAGAAGGGAAAAGGTCTAGAATTGGATATGACTAAAATGACTAAGCAATTGTCGAGGACAATCTGAGGTTTACCAAAGATTGGTTGCTCAGGGACAGTTGGAAGTATAGTGCTAATTTTGGAAGGACCATATTGACATATTCAGAAAAGAGGCATCTCTTATTCAGAAGTGATAGTCAAAATGAGAATATGGAGTTGTCTCCATACGTGGAAGTTATCTGTGTAAGATTAGAAAACTTAATGCAAGAAGCATGTCCAAAGCAATGTACTTTGAATATGAGACTTAGTTTCCATGGAGTTGATCTCCATTGGAATACCTTATAATGACTGTTGACAAGTCTTTGTGACTTTGTACATATTCATTACAGGAGGGTCAGTGCATATAAGTTTAAAATCTAAACAGATTTCGATAAATGATAGGAATTTGAAATTCTCACATTTTTCGATAAGGATTTGGGAGTGTGAAATAAGAATCTTTGAAATTATGTTCAATTGGTTTATTTCACAAAGTAAGGATCATAGACAAACATAGAGTGCATACTTGGTGTATGGCAAAGCTATTGTTTAAGAAAAACATAGTGTACATGCTTGGAGCATGGGACAACTAGTGTTTTTAATTCAAGTATAAAGTTGATAAAACCGAAACAATGAATAATGAGTAATCAGATGGTGATAAATAAAACTGTTTATTTATATTCATAGGGTTTGATACCATATTTGATTCATTTATTCTTGTGTTTCACTTTGCATGTTTTGACTTCCAGAATAACTAAGTCGCTCTTCCTGAATGATTAAGTTATTCAAACCATCCACAGTCGGTCATATGTTGGAAGTAGATATGAATCAAGACTGTCATGGGTTGGTTTGTAGAGGTCCAAGTTGATGGACAAAGTGGTGCTACAACACTCATGAGTGCTCATAAGTTCTGAGTATTGGATTCAACCCGCGCTCATTTGAATCGCTTCATGGATTTTATCACGACTGATCATGAGACGATAATATCTTATATTCTTCAAACCTAGAGATATGAGTTGTTACTATGAGTTGGTTATACATTGATTGCACGAAAACGCATTTGGTAACTCGATGTTATAAAACGTGCATTTGTGTATGATTCAACAAGTAGTAGAACAAGCCATATGAGTCGAAGTTTATCCATTCCTTTTACCTTCGGGATAAAAGCGATATCTGTGGGCCCCTCGATGATTTAGCGATGACACATGTGAGTGCTTGGCCAAGCCAGGACTGATTTGATTTGTTCAATCAGTCAGTCATCATAAATCGAAAATCGGGAAACAACAAATGGACAGAGAGAATGATTATAATCCATGTCTCAGTCCATATGATATCTAGAATGGAGGAATATATGATCCCTTATCTAATGGACAAGTCATTGACAGAGGTCAGAGTTCATTGACAAGATCAGAGTTCGACAGTGGCTTTAAGAGCTACGATTGCCAGTTGGTTTTTGAAGTCATGCTCAATAATAGTTTTAGACTTATCCAAGTGGGAGACTGTTGGATTAATGTCTAAGTCCATAACTATATTTGGTATGTACTTGACCCGACCCGGCATGGTCCATTTGGGTTGCACTTCACCGACACAATTTATATGGATAGTCTTTTGAGAATAGTATATTTATGATTTATATTAATATATTATAAGTTCTAATATATTAATATATAATCATATTATTTAATTAGTATTGATCAAGAATTAATTTATAATTAATTAAGTGATCAAAAGGAACTAATTAAATATGGACTCTTAGATATATATATGTGTAGTGGGCCAAGTTCATTTAGGTTGGGCTAAGTCTTCATGGATAGTCCATGGAGCTTTAACCCATGGATCCTAGGAAATGAAAGGTCATGGGTATTAGGGTTTAACCCTAATCCTCCACACTATATAAAGGGTCTTATGGTTCATGAAATTATGCTAGTGGCTAGTGTGGATACACTAAAGAGGGCAATAACCGATTTTATAGTGTGAGCCAAGTATCCATATTCTCTAAAGGCTTTCCAAGGTGTTTTGGTGATTTGTGATTCCACTTGAGGCTTCCACACTATTGGGGCTAAGCTCTTAAAGCTTGAAGACATCAAGCTACATCAAAAGGTATGTCATCTAACTAGAACTTTGTAGTATAGGTGCTTCATAATATGCTAGTTAGGATGAAACCTTGGAATATTTAATATTTGCATGTATAATAGAGAAAACATAGATCCAAGGTTTATAGGGTTGCATGTACACCATAGGAGTGTTAGAATGCTCAAAACCCAACATGGATACCTTTGGGGAACATGTGGTTCATTGTAGAGAGCTCACTGGTTTCAAGTACAGACATGATGTGGTTCGGGATGTTCTTTTTGATGCTTGTCGGCGTGCTGGTATTTCTGCGAAGAAAGAAGCGTCAGTGAACTTTTTGAAGGACCCGCAGGATGGAAGGTCCACACTTAGACCGGCTGACATTTTGGTCTTTGGATGGATAGGAGGGAAGCATGCGTTCGTGCATCTTACTGGGGTCTCTCCTCTCGTTGGTTTGGGTAGCGGGGGTTTCACAGTAGGGCATGCCACTTTGAAAGCCGATGCGGGCAAAGTGGTAAAGCACGAGAAGGCCTGTATAGAAAATGAACATGTGTTTGTACCTTTTGCATTGGATACATTTGGTTTTCTCACACCAGAGGCGGTGGAGCTCCTCAACAGAGTCCAACGGGTCATGCATTCTTATGTCATATCTCCTAGATCCACAAATGTTGTTTTCAAAAGAATTGGTTTGCCATCCAGAAAGGGCTTGCGGTGCAGCTTGTTGCCCGTTTGCCTTCAATCGATATGTATTGAAATATATTATAATGTTTAAGTAAAATTATCTAATTATCTATTTAATATTATTTTTAACAATTGTTATGATTGATTAATTTAAATTTTTTACTTATGCGATTATTTTCTAATTTCAATAATGATGTTCATTTAAAATACAATTTATTTGTTGTTAACGTTATGTAATTTATAAATTGATGTTATTATCATTTAAAATTATTGTTATTTAGTTTTAAACCACTTATTATTAATAATAAGTTAAAGAAGACTTTTAAGAAACACTTAATATTACTATTAAAATGTGAAACATACACTAAATAATAAACCGATAAGATAGACAATTTGGATTTCAAAAGAGACTTGCATGGATAATAGGACATATCCATAATTTTTATAATTTGATTTTATTATATATAATTATGGTTCATTAGTTTTAAAACGCTTGTTATTATTATTAATAAATGAAAGAAAACTTTTAAAAGACACTTATTATTATAATCAAAATGTTAAACATATACTAAAATAGAAAGTGATAAACTAGACAATTTGCATTTTAAAAGAGACTTACATGGATACTATGGATAATATTGCATATCCATGATTTTTAATTAATTATTACTTTGAAGCAACAGAAACATACAAACATATATACAATATTTAATTAAATATTATCTATATCACTTTCCATAATATATGATCGATAACATGTATCAATCTAATTTACATTAAAGTTTCAACCACAACATACAATGATTGTCTTAAAAGAATACTTAAACCAAAAAAAATATAAAAAAAAGAATTAGTATATAACAAACTTACAAATTAAAAACTTTAACATAATAACATGGCTCAAAAAATGGTCTAAAGCCTTCAAACCAACACAAAACCATTAAACTTGTTTTGTTGTGGATTTTGTATGTGATTTGTATTTATGTGTCCACTCAAAGAGAATGACATTTTTATAGTAGACTATCCATTGATTGCTTATTAAACATATTATATAAGATACCTTGAAGGTGAAAAGGTGTGAGAGTTTCAACTGCATAAGGTGTTTGGAAATTTGTGTGGAGGTTTCAGATGCATGAGATGATAGGAAAAATGCATCATTTATAAGTATAGTATGATATGATATAATAGTATGATAATATATATATATATATATATATATATATATATATATATATATATATATATATAGGTTTAGGTTCTATTAAAAACAAAAAACCCTAAAAATCATAAAAATGCATAAAAAAATACTTAGAGATCACTAAATTTTTTTTTTGAATTTTTTTTATAAAAAATCGCAGCTTTTTCATAAAATTAGCTGAAATTTTTTTTTTTTTTTTTATAAATTTTTTTCAGCGAATTTGTATAGAAAGCTGCGATTTTTTCAAAAAAAAGTTTTGTGATTTCTAGGTATTTTTTTTATTTATTTTTATGATTTTTAGGGTTTTTTTGTTTTCCAAATAACCATATATATATATATATATATATATATATATATATATATATATATATATATATATATATAGAGAGAGAGAGAGAGAGAGAGAGAGAGAGAGAGATATGATGAGTTAGGCTATCGGTGGGTTTCTTTTTTATATTTTTAAATTATAAAGTTATAGAAATAAACGGTATAAAATGGAAAAGAAAACCACTTCTAGATGCAACCAAAAACTTCAAATATGGACTAACAATGCAATTCCACTTTTTTTTATCGAAACCAAAAAAAAAATGACAACCACATAGTAGTGAGCACGTAGACTTTTGGATCGGACCAGGAATCGATCATGAACCTGGAAATCACAAAATGGGGTACAAAATGTTAGATTAGGTTAGGTCCTTGGTTTTTTTATCAGGTGAAAACGGTCCGGGTACAAAATGGTGTCGGTCAAGCCGGGTCCGAGTACAAAATTGATTTGGACCGTAGTTTTACATTCATTTTTTTTAATATTTTGAATTTTATGAAAATTTTAAAAATATATATATCTCATTTGTTTGAAGTCGATTGACATGTGTTTTTTTTTCCAACGTGTTGTTTATAGTTTGTATTTGATTTTAGACTATAATTTTGTCGTTTAATTTATATTCAATGATTTATATTCTCTAGAAGTTTGGATATCAAAGCTGATTTTTGTTAGTTATTTTTACTTTTTCAACGATTTTTTTGTATTTTGTATTTTATGAAAATGTTAAAACATACATATCTCATTTGTTTAAATTTGATTGACATAAGTTTTTTTTTTCAAACATGTAGTTCATGTATATGATGTTTATACTATAATTTTGTCGTTTTTTGTTTTATATTCAATGACTTACACTCTTCCGAAGTTGGGATATCAAAACTGTAATTTTTCAGGTTTTCAGCTATTATCTTGTATTTTGTAAAAATTCTACAATATGCAAATCTCATTCGTTTGAATTCTTTTTGGAATACGATTTTATTGAGCTTGTAGTTTAGAGTTTGAACATGATTTTAAACTATAATTTTATCATTTTGGTTTTATATTCAGTAACTTATAGTCCCCGAAGTTGGGATATCAAAACTGAAATTTTCAGCTTTTCATCTGATTTTTATATTTTGCATAAGTAATTATAAATTGTTTTTTTTTATTTTTTTTTATCTAAAATGAACAATCAATTAAAAAATTAAATTTTTAATAAAATTGACAATCAAACCAAAAAACGTATTTGTTTTAAGCCTTATAATAGATAAATTAACTTTAGCATTAAAAACTAACTTTCGGTAGCGATTCAACGACTTGTACCATATGCACCCAAAGTTGTATCGGTTAAATGGGTACAAAAAACAGAAAACCGAGATCCGACCCTAGACCCGATAATCCTCCACAGGTCCGGTCCACAATCCACATATTTCGGCCAAATAGGTCTGGTCTGTCCAACCATTCACCCCTGCAACGACAAAGAATTACAATTCTTTTTCCAAATTTATTTAGGTATCGCTAAATTTATCTTGTAATATTTATGTTTTATTTGTGAGAAAATGATAAATATACTATTAATTTCTTTTAGATAAAAATAAAAAATAAAAGATTTCCATCGATAACTTGAGGTCTATAGGGTCACCGCAAAATGGGCTTGACCCAGCGAAATGTGGCTTTTCTATATACAAGTATTTTCTTTTTCTTTTTTTCTTTTTTTTTTTTACATTTTTATATCATATTTTTTGTGAAATATCTCGACCTAAGACTTTGTTATACTATGGGTGTAAATAAACTGCACGTTCAATGAACGTTCTTGCACCGTTCCGGAAGAATTTTTTTTATGTTCATTTATTTAATAAATGTACGAACATGAACACAAATTATGGTTCGTTTTGTGAAACGAAAGAACATGAACAATGTTCTCGTTCGTTTAGTTATGTTTATGAACGTTCGTTTATGTTATTCGTTTACGTTCGTTTATATTCGTTCATATAAGTTCATTTTATGTTTATCTTTTCTTAATTATGTTTGATTATTATATGTTCATATATGTTCAATTATGTTTGTTTATCTTTGTTCGTTTATGTTCATTTAGTATGTTCACGAACATAAACGAACGAACATGAACAATGTAATTTGTTAAACGAACAAACATGAACAAGAAAACCCGTTCGTTTATCCGTTCGTGTTCGTTTATTTGTTTGGCTAACTTAAACAAACGAACATGAACAAGCTCTCGTTCGTGTTCGTTCGGTTCGTTTACAACCCTTACATATACCAATATGAAATTTCCTTTTGCAGTAAAAATGATCTTTGGATTTTTTTACGACAAAATAACTTAAAAAATGTTTTCTAGACTCAAAAATCATGTTTTACGTAAAAAGAAAAACAATGAACAATCTATATCTATATCTATCTATATCTATATTTACATCATTATCATTATCTATATCATATCATATCATATCATACTATATTATAAAGGAATCATTTTTTCTTTCACCACATTCATTTGAAACTCCCATGTATTTTTCCTTTCACCACATTCATTTGAAACTCTCATGACTTTTAAATTTCTTTCTAATAATGATTATAAGTTGGTTAATAAGATTAAATAAATATCAAAGCTAAAGTGTAATCATATATAAACTAAATTTCAATATTAAAAGAATATCTTTACTTCTCCTTATAAAGTTATGTTTTTTTAACTTTTTTACATATTATACTTAATTTAATAGTTTTAATATATTGTTGTATGTAAACCATTATCATTTTAAAGCTACAACTTTTGAACAATTTGTATAAAATATTTAAATTATAAACTTAAATATAACATTACAGGACCAACTTAAGTATAAATTTTAGTTTAACTTAAACAACCCAAATAATATTTTGTAAATAGTTAAAAGTGATAAATTATAGTGTCTTTCTAATAATGATTATAATTTGTTAATAAGGTTAAATAAATATCAAACCTAAAATGTAATCATAAATAAACTAAATTTCATTATTAAAATAATATATTACTTCTACTTATAAAGTTTTCTCTTTAACTTTTAACATGTTATACTTAATTTCTTAGATTTAAAATGTTGTTATATGTAAACCATTATCAATTTAAAGCTACAACTTCGGAACAGTTTGGACAAAATATTTAAACTGTTAATTTAAATATAACATTATAGTGTCAACTTAAATATAAATTTGAGTTCCACTTAAAAAACCCAATGAATATTTTGTGAATAGTTAAAAGTAATAAATTGTAGTGTTAAATGCAAAAACTAAATTATAATATCAATTTAACTAGAATATTTCCTAAAGATATTTGTATAATCATTAAAAGTTTTCAAATAAGTAGCTTAAAAGAACTAATAATAACAATAGTTAAAAATAAATCTATATAAATGATTATATTGTTACCTTTAAAATCAAAAAATAATGTCTGATGTTATAAATAATTATAATGATAGAAATTAAAACGTTAAGAAAATAAATTTTAAAAAATTAATTAACAATAACAAAAACTATAAATAACATTAAGCCATATATTATATTTAATTTTATTCACGAGTAACTCGCGGATAAAAGTTATTCAAACAGTTGAGATTATACAGTTATAATAGATGTATATATTATCATATAACTCAAAATAATCAATATATTATATCAATTTAGTAAACGAATTATTATATCAAATTTAACAACAACGTTATTGTTATATTTAAAAAAACATATATTTGTAAAGGTTTCAACTATATAGGTGTATTTGTAAACATATATTATAAATGAAGCATTTTTCCTTTCACCACATCATACATCATACATACTTATAAAGCTAACATTTTTTCTTGACTCTCATGCATTTGAAACCCCATTTTTTAACTTCCTCAAACCACATTCATTTGAAACCCCCTTTTTTAACTAATGCAACTCAAAAATTTTCATAATTATGATTAAACACTCAAAAGTTTTATAACTTATATTATGTTTAATTAGCATTTAATGAAAAGTTTACTATAAAAAGGCCAATCTTTTGTAAGTTTGTTATACTAATTCGTTTTTATATTTTCTTCGTTTTTGGATTATTGTAATACAGTCGTTGTATATTGTGGTTTAATCGTTAATATACTGATCATATGTTATATAGGGTGATATCGAAAATATTTAATTAAATATTTTAAATATGTTTTTTTTGTTTTGTAATTGTACCGTTTCAAAAAGATAATTAATTAAAACTCATACATATGTTATACTTTCCATCTCTCTATCTCTCTCTCTCTCTCTATATATATATATATATATATATATATATATATATATATATATATATATATATATATATAATAGAGGTCAAAACACTTCAACCAAAATTCATTTAAAATCTAATATTTCAAATGCTTTTTAATAACGATTGTAAAAATTTCAACATGTGTTACTTAATTGATTGATTAATAAAAATATTAATGTTTTGAAACTCCTAACTCTTAAACTTATATTATTTAATTTGTTAGTTAACTAAAATATTTTCCCTACATAAAGATAACATTTTTATGTTTGGTTACTTATATTTGTTTATGTAATTAGAAAACAAGGTGTACATAGAATGCCTACTTCAATTTCACATAGGAATCGATACCACTAGAGATGTATGTTGTCTTTAACCGGTGGTAGAAGATCCACATACCCTTTTTAATTATTTATATTAATGCTTTGTAATATCTATTTTATATTCCTATTCACCTTAATTTTTTTAGGTACAAATTAAGGAAGATGATTCTCGGCGCACCAACATAAAGTCAAACGCACGCATTGCAAAATATGTAATTAAAATTAAATATCATATTTACTAATCGACTTATTTTCAAACTCTTGATGACATTTATGCATAATGATATATTTTGTATGACTTCATTCTTAATTTCTATGTTTAATATTTGAAAGTTCATATATGAAACCTTTGGATGTTTTGGTGTAATATAAATAGTGTAATACAAAGTTTATTAGTTCAATATTGTTTATTAATAGCTAATTCAACACAACTTATTTCTTATTTTATCCAAAAAATATTATCGGACATAAGAAAAATAGATTATAATAATGTTATACAAAAACTTATAATATATATTGGATTTTATAAAAGTAAAAGTAAAGTTTATAAGGTATGGACTATATTAGATAGTATCAAAATATAAGTTGATGAATTTTTATGCTATTTGATAATTCGTTTAATGCCCAAAACATGACTAAAAACGTAAATTTCAACATATTTCTATTTTTTCCCATAATTATTTTAAACACTTAAATGCATTCTTGTGCAATGCGCGAGGTTACGCCTAGTTCATTTGAAACTCCCATGCATATTTCCTTTCACCACATTCATTTGAAACTCCCATGACTTTTCAATTTCTTTCAAATAATAATTATAAGTTGGTTAATAAGGTTAAATAAATATCAAATCTAAAGTGTAATCATATATAAACTGAATTTCAATATTAAAATAATATCTTTACTTCTACTTATAAAGTTATGTTTATTAACTTTTAACATAATATACTTAATTTATTAGTTTTAATATATTGTTGGATGTAAAACATTATCATTTTAAAGATACAAATTTGAAACAATTTGTATAAAATATTTAAATTATTGACTTGAATATAACATTACATGGTCAACTTAAATATAAATTTTAGTTTAACTTAACCAAAGAATATTTTGTAAATAGTAAAAAATGATTAATTGTAGTTTCTTTCTAATAATGATTATAAGTTGGTTAATAAGGTTAAATAAATATCAAACCTAAAGTGTAATCATAAATATACTAAATTTCAATTTTAAAATAATATCTTTACTGCTACTTATAAAGTTATGTCTTGAATATAACATTACATGGTCAACTTAAATATAAATTTTAGTTTAACTTAACCAAAGAATATTTTGTAAATAGTAAAAAATGATTAATTGTAGTTTCTTTCTAATAAAGATTATAAGTTGGTTAATAAGGTTAAATAAATATCAAACCTAAAGTGTAATCATAAATATACTAAATTTCAATTTTAAAATAATATCTTTACTGCTACTTATAAAGTTATGTCTTTAACTTTTAACATATTATACTTAATTTAGTAGATTTAATATGTTGTTGTATGTAAACCATTATCAGTTTAAAGTTACAACTTTTGAATAGTTTGGACAAAATACTTAAATTGTTAATTTAAATAACATTACAATGTCAACGTAAATACAAATTTCAGTTCCACTTAAAAAAGCAAATAATATTTTGTAAATAGTTAAAAGTGATAAATTGTAGTGATAAATGCAAAAAGTAAATTGTAATATCAATTTAACTAAAATATTTCCTCAAGATATTTTTATAATCGTTAAAAGTTTTCAAATAAGTAGATTAAAATAACTTACAATAACAATAGTTAACTCTATATAAATGATTATATTGTTATCTTTAAAATAAAAAACAATGTTTGATGTTTTAAATAATTATAATGATAGAAATTAAAACATTAAGCAAATAAATTTTAAAAAATTAATTAACAATAAAAACAACTATAAATATCACTAAACCATATATTATATTTAATTTTATTCATGTGTAATTTGCGGATAGAATTCATTCAAACGATTGAGATTATGCAATAATAATAGATGTATATATTATCATATAATTCAAAATAATCAATATATTATATAAATTTAGTATATTAATTATTATATCAAATTTTACAACAAAATTATTGCTATATTTAATATATATATATATATATATATATATATATATATATATATATATATATATATATTTGTAAAGACTTCAACTATATAGATGTTTTCGCGCAACGCGCAGACATTCGCCTAGTATACTTATAAATGGGACATTTTCTCTTGCACCATAAGCATTTGAAACTTCAAAAACTTTTCATTTTCCACATAATTAATGACAATCATTCAAAAGTTTTGTAATTTATATTTACTTAATGATAATTTATGTAACAAATTGATTAAATCATGTTTATTTTTCAACTTATATATACTTAATGGTATTTTATGCTCATTGAACTCTAAAGGATTCATCATAATATCTTTAGCTATGTGTATGCATAATTTCATTTCGTTGCAGAGAATACCAGTAGATGTATTGTCGTTAAATTTTTTGATTCTTTTGTTACAAGGTTTGTTATTGATTTAATACATGTAGTCTTTTCATTCTTATTATTAATATTTTTCTCACTTTTGATGAAGTTTTTGTATTCTATTTTTGTGTTTTCTTGGGTTGTTTTTCACATCTCCAGTGAAACTAAAATCTAGAGTGATAATACATCTCAACCATATATTTTTGTACCTACAAGATTTTTTTTACTTTCAAATAATAATTAGGATTATAATTATTAATTCTTCCAATTGAGTAGAATGACAAAATTGCTCATTCTTAGAGCATTTTTTATTAAGCCCATATGCTTAATTTTTTTTCACCTGAATAAATACGTTATAGGGTTACAGATAACCATAGTTTTTTATTTGTGTTGTGCTGTGGGTGGTATTTTGGGGAACTTACTAAGATTTGTGCTTACGATTTGTGGTTTTCATTTTTCGGGTTTTCTTTAATTAAAGGAGGGGCACAGCTCGATAGCATCGCATAAATGGGGGACTTCTGTACATGTTAACTTTTAAATGATACTCTGATAAATGTTTTAAGATATTGTGGTTGTGATTTGAATAAATACTTAAAGTTTTTATCAGAAAATTTGGGTTGAATTATGGGGCATTATAGGTATTTATATAGCAGACTTGGAAGCAAATAAGTGTTCTGGAAAAAAGCACAACTCATGCTTGGGAAACACAACCCGTGTTTGGAGGCGGGTGGAGTCTATATGCAATTAAATGAAGTATATTGCCAAAAAGAGACGTTTTTAACAGCACGGACTGACCACCAAGCACGAGTCGTGCTTGATGGACGCAAATTTTAGGCTTCATAAAAAAAATCATAAATCTTGCGGTTAAGTCTCGTAAGTGGAGCACGGCTCGTGTTTGGTCCTTTTAGCGTTTTGGCTCCATATAAACTCCAGATATGTTCCAAATATGCTCTAATGAATTCCAAAATACCACTCCACTTCAAATTACCTACAATAGATACCAAAATCTGAGTTGTACAAGAATTCTGATGAAATACATGAGTTGAACATTATTTCAACTAATGTAGACACAAATGCATAAAATATGATGTAAAATACTAATAAAAACTATTATAAAGATGCATAAAATGGCATCTAACAATGTTCATTAGTTCTTATAGGTACAACATACAACCTGTCAATGGTAGTGCCATGTCGCCTCATGCTAATTATATACCACCTCTACCACCCAAAAAAAGACGTATGTCTAGGAGACTAGCCATCAAAAGAAAGAAATATGAAAGTTAAAGAGAGGATATGCCAGGGAAGCAAAATATGAGTAGGTAAGGGTTAGTTATCACAATTAGCATATGCAAGCAAAAGGGGAACAACAAAAAAACTTGTGACAACTCTTTTCCGAATGAAGGTTCGACAAGTAAAGTAGAAAAAAAGTAATATGCAAGAAAGAAAACTAAAGTCGATGGTGTATGTGATCAAGGGACTCAACCTCCAAGGGAGTATGTTGACCAATTGCATAGTACACAACAAATGAAGGCACAAAATGAGGCCAAAGGTCTTAGTGTTCATCATGTTGTGATTTTGGAAAAATTAATAAAATGTGAAGCATGTAAGTTTAGATGATATGTATGTAACGACCCAAAAATCATGTCCAAATTAAGTTACCCTTTGCCACTCTTACTAGTCCTTGTTAGTGTGTCGGTTAACCACACGCGCTCCACTAACGACTTGGTAAGGTACAAAGTGTAATTTAATGGACTAGCAACTATTTCACATTTTCCTAAAGTAACTAAGATTGGGAATTAATAAAGGTTTAGTTACTTTATAATTTCATTATACTTTTAATGAGGATTAAGGTCCTATCGTACCCGTTTGGCTAACGACCCTCCACCAATCAAGGAAACGGTGGGTGAGAGTGGATACCCATTAAGCTGCCATTTTATAGGAAACAACCTTATACCCCCCTTATAGACTGGCTTCGTGAATGAGGCCTACTAACGGTAAGACTGACTTATTCTTATACATATCTATATATTTAAACTTTTAATATAATAATAGTATAAGGGTTGAATTTTAAACTTTTTAAAACTCTAAGGTTCAATTTGAAATTAAAGTATTAGAGTGTAAGACTTTACAAATTCCAAAACTTGAGGGAAAGTATTGAAACTATTCAAGACTTTTCATTTCATAACTTATGAGTTTAATGGTCCATTAAAAT
This sequence comes from Lactuca virosa, assembly GCF_052849685.1. Taxonomy (NCBI): domain Eukaryota; kingdom Viridiplantae; phylum Streptophyta; class Magnoliopsida; order Asterales; family Asteraceae; genus Lactuca; species Lactuca virosa. Next base: position 177,184,398 of record NC_136426.1, read on the forward strand.
GAAGACTCTTCATTTTATGTAACCTCTTATTCTTTAATGACACTTTTAAAGAAGTGACTTTTGGTTATGCATAACTTGAGGACAAGTTATGGACTCCATCATTAGGCATTAAGATCAAGAATCATATTAACAAGCAAGTTACACATAATTCCTATGATCTTCTTAAACTCATAAGAACATGAACATTCATATCAAAATTTCAAGAATCATATCAACATATATAAAACATGGAATTTTGATATTAGCCATTGTAAATGGATTAGCATAAGCATTACACCATCTAAAACAAGTTTTAAAACACCAAAATAGGTTAGGGTAATGTTTCTAGTCCATTTCCAGCAACAAAACTCGAAAATCTGCATTTTGAGGCTCCTACTCGTCGAGTGCAAGAACCTACTCGACGAGTAGGATGAATTTACTCATGGACTCGTCGAGTCCCCCCATGGACTCGGCGAGTTCATGCTGCATAATGCAGAAAATTGAGTTTTTCCAACAAGTTTGCATCAAGTATCAAACAAACAAACCTAGGCTCTGATACCACTGATGGGTTTTGAGCATACTAACACTCCTATGGTGTACATGCAACCCTAGAAACCTTGGATCTATGTTTTACTATGATACATGCAAATTTGATTTCCAAGGTTCATAACCTATCTAGCATAGCATGGGAACTTTTAAACATAAATACTAGTTGTAGAACATACCTTATGTTGTTTGGAATCCTTGAAAACCTTGTGAGCCTAGCACCTCAAGTGTGATGCCTCAAATGTCTCACACAACACCACAATACTTGGAATAATTGTCATAGAATGATTAATGCCAAGGGTATCATTGTCATAGAAAAAAAAGGACAAAACTGCATCATTGGTCTCTGTGGTATTCAAAAAACTTTGGATAGGGTCCAAAAATTTTCCAACTTGCATGAAATGTCCAAAATCAAAACGTTTCCGTGATTTAGGTCCAAAAAAACTTGAAAAGACGATTATGCCATTTTATTTTCTTTTTGTATTTTTCATAATTAATCTAATACTGTTTTAAATAAAAAATAAAGAAAAAAAATTATCCTCCACCCTACCCACCCACCGTTCTCTCTCTCTCTCTCTCTCTCTCTCTCTGGAAATCCATACCAGAAATCATGGAAACCCACACCAAAAATTCAATCAACAAATTCAAATCCATAATTCTCTCTTTCGAGCTATTTGATATATCACAACTTTGTACAATTGGGATGGATCGATCAGTACATTATAATCTAGCCTACCTCTCTTTACTAGTAATGCTTATAATTTCAGGTCTTTTTCTCTCACAGTTGCAGTTGCAGGTTAGAATCCAAAAGAAAAAAATGATATGCCCAACTCCTACTCCGAATCTGATTTTTACAGGTTTGAGTGTAAAGAAAACGAGAAAAGTGGTATTCTTCTTCCTCTCTGAGTGATTTATGTATTGTAGTTGCAAGTGGGTACTGTAAAGAAAACGAGAACAATGATATACCTACCCCACCATAAATCTTCATCTTCGCCCGTCTCTGCCTCCGCTTCCGCCTTCGCCTTCATCGATTTCTTCTTCTCCACCTTCGCCGACCTCTGCTCTTCTCCACCACAGATCGATATAATTGTATTGATTGAGTTGATTCACTGCCTTGGTTTTTACTGATGAACTTGAATCCCTAAATAAAATCCAGAAGTTGAAGTAAAATCATTAAATGGTTGTCGATTTAATCACTGAAGATGGAGCTAGGGAAGTTGTGATGTCGTCGATTTAATGGTGGCGGTGGAGGAAATCAAAGAATAACAATTTAAAGTTGTGTATTCATGAGCATCTGATAGGGTTTACCTGGGATAACATAAAGATTGCATTTTCTTTTAGCTGGACTTGACGAATTAGGGTTAGGGTTTGTGATTGGGACATGGACGAAAGCTGTGAGAGAAGGATCTAATAGTGATGATGAAATTGGTCATGGTGTATGACTCTGACCATTTGATTCATCAGGTGTTCTTCAAAGATAATGAAACCCAACAAAAAAAACCCAGTAGTTCACGAATAAGATGAAGTTCAGGATTTATGTCACTGTAAGAGAGAGAGAGAGAGGGAGAGAGAGAGAGAGAGAGAGAGAGAGAGAGAGAGAGAGAACGGTGGTTGGGTGGGTAGGATGGGGAATATTTTTTTTCTTTTTTTTTATTTTTTAATTGAAATAGGACTAGAATAATTATAAAAGTACAAAAAATAAAATAAAAGGGTATAATCGTCTTTTCAAGTTTTTTTGGACCAAAATCAAGGAAATGTTATGATTTTGGACCGTCCATGCAAGTTGGAAACTTTTTGGATTCTATCCAAAGTTTTCTGAATACCACAAGGACCAATATTGCAGTTTTGTCGAAAAAAAAGTGTCATTGTATCTCTAAAAACTTATAGTGGCACAAAAAAAGTGTCACTAAAAATAGGCTATAGTGGCACAAAATCAAAGTGTCACTAAAACTTTGTGCCACTAAATGTAATTTTATTTGTAGTGACTTGAAACAAATTGATACAAACTACAACACCAAGATACATACTTTATCTAAACTGCAACATATACACTTATATTAAACTAACACATAACATCAATATTTTACTTGACATTGAACATCAATACACATACAATAACAAAACTCATAACTACCTTTGCTTATCCTAGACTGTTGCACAAACAACTGATTCCCAAACACTTTGGTCTTCTTTTTATATTTCTACAATTTTAACTTGTATCTTCTGACCTCTTCCTCCATTTCTTCAAGCATCCGTTCTTGTTTCTTTATTGTTTTCTCTTGAGTAAGAACTTTCTGATGAAAATTGTATAGAATTCAACGATACCAGGTTGAAAATTCTCGATCAGCCCAATCAAAAAATTTGCGGCTTGGCTCCGATGTCTAGAAATTAAAAAAAAATAGGAAAGAAATAAGAAAAAATTATAAACACTTCCCTGAGAATAACAAATTTTAAACACTTACTAAAGAACAAGGGAAAACATCAAATCTCCTACCTGGATTCTCTTTGGTCAAACTTGTTATTCTTTTTGTTTGCTTCTTACAAAAACACGACCCTCCTTCCTTGGAGGAGGATCGATCCCCCATATTGGAGCTCGTAGAAGAAGATGCAGACATCAGACGATAGATTTGAGATGTACTTTTGAGCCCCGATTGTCATATTTATATAATAGAATGCCCTAATTCTATGGTGATAATGCCAACTAGGATGATGACATGTAATGCCAATTTGGACCAAAATTAACCACACCATCAAGTTTTGGGTTTTTACCCGATACGGTGACTATCAAGTTCAATGACCAATTAGAGCTTAAATAAAGTATAAAAGTATAATGACCAACAAGGACTTAATTCTAAATAAAATATAATAAATTTTATCTTTTATAGTTTCGCAGCCCCACTATCAAATGGGAGACCCGGCTGCAAAATGCTCAAAATGATGACCTTTTGAAGCATTTCACATGTGGGTCCCCTATTCAGCATTATGATCCCTCGTTTCACATTTGGACAAAAAAAAATGGTTATTAGCTTATTGCCGGAATTTATGTATTTTTGTTTATTTCTTTAGAAAAGTTGAAGTATAATGGCTATTTTAGTCTCTCATTGCTTAATCATTTTTCTCTTTACAAAAATTTGAAGTCCATCTCTTAGTTTCTCCTTCCACCATCCTTTCAATTTGTGTTAGCTTGCATCATGTTTTCATGGCGGCCATCTTCAAAAAAGAAGGTGGATGTTGCAAGTTGTTATGGTGGTACCGTCCTAAAAAGTAATTTCACCATGGAGGTTCTTATCTTCTAAGTAGTGAATAGTGATGAATAATGAGGAATAATTACAAAAAAATTTTACAAGAAGAAAAAAGTACAACAAAATTAAGCATAAAACTGAAGATGAAGAAAAACAAGGACTTGTGCATCGATTATAGAAACATCCAATACCTAAACTAAAAACCAGATTGCGAGTCCCGGGCGAAGGAGTTGATAATCAATGCCATGAAGGAGGTAATATTGGATTTAACACATCCTTGAGGATCTCATCTTCAAAGTGATGATCAATCAAAACTAAAATTATGTCAGATTGTCAGGTAACTGATCTTATATGTCGCCTCATAATGTCCATAACTATTAAAAAGAAAAAAACACGATATTCAAACTTGCATTTTCATGGCCTTCTTGAGTTGGAACACAACCTCAGCAATTGTAGGCCGTTCTTCCCGAGTTTCATGCAAGCATCGATAAGCAATAGCTGAAAACTTACTCAACACTCTTGGTTTGATATCTTTCTTTATTCTGGGATCAATGATCTTGTCTAGCTCTCTTTTTTTGTAGCAAGTTGGGGCCAAATGATGGAGGAATCGCTGCTCATCATGATAATTCAAAGCACAAGCCAGCCTTCCACACAAAACTTCAAACAAAACCACACCAAACGAGTAGACATCTGATTCTTTTGTTAGAAAACCTGTTTTTTCGTATTGTGGGTCACAATAACCATGTGTGCCAGCAGGGTTAGTGATCACCATGGTGTTTTGTTGATTTGCTAGTCCTATCCTAGCCAACCCAAAATCTGCAAGTTTTGCATTCCAATTCTCATCCAGCAAAATATTTGCACTTTTTATATCACGATGTATTATTCTGTGTTTTTCTGCAACGTGATTATGAAGATAGTCCAATGCAGAAGCAACATCAATGCATATTTTGAGGAGTTGTGGCCATGATGGTCCACCCGACTTAGCAGTGTTACGTAAATATTTGTCGAGGCTTCCATTGCTTTCGTATCCATAGACCAGAGTCATCTCCTTGTTCTCATCACAAAACCCTATAAATCTTACAATGTTCTTGTGTTGATACTGTGAAAGAATTGTGAGCTCAATGTGGAACTCCTTGTTACCTTGAAGCCCGGTGACATCTAGCCGTTTAACAGCAACTAGCTGGTTTACATGATTTGCCCAGGTGAAAATTCCCTTGTAGACCCTTCCATATCCACCCTTCGCAATGAAATTTGTTTCGCTGAAGTTTTGGGTACAACTTTTTATGGCCTGAAAAGGGATTTTGAAGAGGTTTGGTTGCTTCATCTGAGACATGATCTGGACTAATTAATATCGAACCCATCTGTAACAAACATACGTATATATACACTATTTCGGGAACTAACCTCTCGATGAAACCTCCGGTCTAGTGGTAGAGGAGTCCTTGCGGATATCCGTAATCTATGGTAGATGTGCTTAACAAAATCTTGAATAAACTTCGTTTCTCGCCTGAAATTATCTTGATTTTAATAATACACGCAAAACAGAATCCAAAAAAACTAACAAACCAATGTTGAAGATTTTATTTATCCAGAGTTCAAATAAAAATTACATCATGTTAAGCTATTATGTTTAATTAAGTTTTCCATATAATATTTGCACTTGTAACCACATAGATATATAATGTGTATGGGCATAACGTTTATGTATAAAATTAAAATCATAAAATGGTTTATCTAAATAACATAGCTTGTGATAAAATAAAAAGTAAAGATTATGTTTCAACAAGACCATCAAACTGGTTATAGATGTGGGTTTGCATGAATCTCAACAAAATTGCCACAAAATAGTAAATCGTTCAAAATTTGGCTTTTAATAGAAAGGGTATAAAATTATTAAAATGGTTTACCTAAATAACTTAACTTGTGACAAAATAAAAAAGTTGTCACTACAATTATCCATCTATATATGATTTCATTAATTTATGATATCATATAATTGAAAACATAGATCAATTATGCATCTTCTTTATCTAATTTGAATAAATTAAAAATATGACTATATTTATCGATGTTGAAGAAGCCTATTGTAATGAATATAAATGAAGAAATTAGTGATTACCGATCGAAACCTAATTGCATCCCTTTTAATGTAGAAACTTGTGTACATGCTTTATTCCACCTGTCAATCTTTTCAGCCAATTGACTTCTTTTATCTTCATTTGTCATTGCCTCCATCACACGTCTATACCTAGCCATCGCATCTTCTAAGAAACTGGGCTTAACATGATAAAAGATGGGGATAACCGTTAAATGTTGCTTGAGGATAAGTGCCAATCCATTAAGGCACCATTGTGAATCAGCATAATTCTCGGACAACACTACAACAGAAGCCCTAGATGCTTTAATGGCACTCTCCCATCCTGGTTTCAAATATACCCCTGTTTCAATCAAATCATCATCAAAGAAGGTAGTGATATTGGCATGCTTGATGGCGTTACAAAGATGGTCTGTGAAACTGCGACCTGTGTCCTTACTGCAAAAGCTTAAAAATACGTCATACTTATACTTATTATGACCATGAATTGGTGAAGAAGATGAAGATCGTTGTTTGGTATGATTGAGGATAACCATTTTGGATTATTTTAGAAGAAATTTACAATTAGAGTAAGAGTAATGGGTGCAGCTAAGTAGTGGTTTTTCTAAAATGGGTGCAGCTAAGTAATGGTTTTTCTAAAGGAAGTCAAAGTCAACAACTACTTTTGATAATGATGTATCTCTTCTTTTTCTTTTTCTTTTTATGAATTTTCTTGGAAACATACGAGTTGGGAAATCGAGATAACAAATTACCAAGAAATTGGTTCTAGATATATGACGTTGAGGATTACATCATATACTAAAATTTTATTTTGAGAAATATTTGTACAGAAAAACACAACTTTTCAAAATCTGGATCCTAATGTTTCGAGTAAATTAACTTCGGTAATTATGTATTTTGGAGTAAACTATAAAAATGGTCCATTTCGTTGAAAGAAACCACTATTGGAAAATCCATCCTTTGGGTAAGATGATTCTACAAGTACATTTCACATCTAAATTTCAATCTAACCTACTACCAAATAAAGTAAGAATTCACATACCACGACTTAGGCACCGACTTTTCCCTTCTCAACAAAGGAAGCAGCGAGCGTGGACATATAAACAAACAATAAACTCTTAATACAGAAGATTGAACACGCACAAAAACATTCAAAACCCTAACATATTTTTAAGATAAATGGAATAAATTCTTAATACCGAAAAAAGTGATTACTTAAACGAATTCGGAAGTGGGTATGATGTGAATTTTAAAGAAACAACAAAGGGGTTTTCGCAGATCATGTGACGTGGGGAGGACTGTGAAAAGTCACCTGTTTTTCCTCAATCGATCTATCGTTTTCTCCTAGATCGTATCACCTGTGTAGGTGAACGATATGAGTTCAGGGATGGAGTTGGAAGGGGGGAGGGGAGCAGGAGAGTGGTCGTGTGTTGGAGACAGAGGAGGGAGAGGTTGGAATGGGGAGGGGCGTGGGTAGGGGACCATCACCATGCCCGTGGCAAGGAGTTGCTGTAATTTTAGTTCATAAAGGAGTTGCTATCTCTTTCTCTTTTAATAAAATACAAACCAACAAGTATATCTTAATAATATTTATTTAAAGGGAAATTGAAAAATCTAATTATTTTTTGTGGTTTTTTTTTTGAAAAGATAACCGGTTTAAATTTATATTTGAAAATTGAATATTTGGTTCGGAATGTTCATTTCGGGCCTGAATTCCAAACAGTGAACAGGTAAAATGGTTTGACACGGTAATGTAGTCCCCTGTATATAACATGTCGGACCATTGTTTCGAACTTACTATTTCGGAATTCGGACGTCATTCTCAGAGTCTAAACTCATTGTTCCTAACTACATCAATTTAAAAAAATGTCTTGTTTTAGCAGTGAAGATATATATATATATATATATATATATATATATATATATATATATATATATATATATATATATATATATATATATATATATATATATATATATATATATTTGGATATGTGTCGACTCCTTGTATGATTATATGCTTTTATTTTTTTAATATATCTTAAAAGTAAGAAATTTTCATTTTTTTTATAAATTGATGCAATTACAAATATAAGTCGTTTTCCTTCGAATTTTAGTTGTTTTTAGCCTTTTTTATGATTATATGTGGGTATATGTAAGTACTAGAACAACTAAATTTAAAAAGGAATAAATACTTTTGAATTTGTCTGAAACAAGTCCAAAATACGTTGATCCGAAATGTGTAGAATTGTTCTAAAATATGTAGAACATCTCCAGAATATCGAGAACTGTTCCAAAATATAGTCTGGAATGATGTCCTTACTCCAGAATGGTGTCCTTTTAGTCCCTAACATGCAACACTTTCCTAGTTAAAATTCTTTTCATTGTAGCATGACCGAACATATGAAGCAGTTACGACTACAACCTGCAAAATTAAACTTGATGGAGAAATCATCACCCGTCTACACAACCCCGAACATGCGGCCATGTTTAGGGCTTCCTGTTTTGTTGTTTATGTTAACATGTCGATGTGGGTAGAATTTCATATGTTACTATGTCGTTACCTTATGTGCAAGGAGGCTACTACTTATCCTCATGTTGATCTGGAGGATCTTCTATTCCCTATAGGCGACTACTGGGTTTGCTTTGACAAGAGAGCTTTCTGCCTTATTACCGGGTTTTAGTTTATGGACTATCTTTGGGCTACTTCTTCTTTGACACAGTTCAAGCAATGTGTATTTCCATTTGTCTTGGGTTCAAAGTCAGTGAAAGTGCTGACGTTATTCAAGTGTTTAATACTTCACTTCATCGCTTATTAGAAGGAGACGTTATAAGAGTCTCCTTGATGTATATGATAGAGTAGGGATTTTTTGGAAGATACCCTCAACAACCGGTTCAAGATGAATATCTTGCACTCGTCTCTGATTTGGATGAGTTTAAAAGGTATAAAGTTATTTAGATTATAGTGAATGTATATTATATCAAAAATCTATTAATTTATAGTTATTAAATGCTACTGTTGACATATGTACCCATAGGGAAGAGCGGTATGTGATTTGGCTTACAAGTAGTTGAATGTTGTCTTTACCTACATATATTATGCAAGGATTTGTTTATGTATTTAAGGTATGTGCACTATATTTCATAAGACTTTTTCTACAAAATGTATTTTCACATTATTATGTTTGTTAGTTATTTGAAATCTTAATTTTGTAGATTTGGATCATGGAGACATTTCCCAACAGTAGGATAGATGGTACCCCTCGGGCAGTTGCATACCCTCGGTTGAGGCGTTTACTGGCTGATGGTTGTGCACGTGTGCTTGATGTTACTAATGTCTGTATCTTAGTTTAACTTTTATTATATAAGTTTCTATGATAGAATTGATTTATTGTTTTATGGAGCTTCCCCATAATGAGATGTTGCAACCTACTCTGCAGGAGTGTGCTGCTTTGTGGTGGTCTGAGAGTTGGCCATGGATGGAGACTGCAAATTTACCTGACATTTGAGTTTTGGCGTTTGTGTATGTTGTAGACAATTTCCTTATGATAATGTAGTATAAACAAGTTTATTTGACCGAACACAACTTTTTTAACATTTTTAGAATTTTTTAATTTGGTACAAACATGACTAAGGATACTTTAGATCAACAATATCATACTCTTGACTACTTTGCTTACTAGCTTTCACATTATATCTATTATTAGACTTACTCTTACTTTTGACACTTGACTTAGTCTTACTTGAAGATTCCATTTTATTGAATTTGCTGGAAACTGAGCGTCACAATTACTGATTGTGTGATCGATCCTTAGGTAGCAAATGGTTTTTTTTCTAAATCGGATCTTCACGTTGGGATGGGATACAATTATGCTTTCATGGAAGTCTGGCTTGTCCTTTGTCCATCAATGGTGGTAATACAACCAGGAATTCTTCCGGTTGTTCGTATTCAGTTGGAACTGGCATAGGAAACGCAACCTCTATATATGTTGCTCAATATGTTTCCATTGTGAAGTACGACGACACCCATTTATTGTAGTGTTGATATCTCAATTCCTTGAGTACCGCCATAGCATGAGAACAAGGTATACCCGACAATTTTCATTTCCCACATGTACAGAAACAATATTCCAAGTTGACTATACCATTTTTCATTTGATCAGTCACTTCAATTTGTTTGTATCAATCAGGTATACCCGAAAAACGGAGGATTTGTTGATCCTCTTTTTTGATAACTTTCTTAGCATACTCAATAACATGTTTTTCACTTTGAGCTATAAAAAAATACAAACATATTGTCATGAATAGTAAGTTATGGTAAAATAATTTGAAATTACTATAATTTATATAAGGTACCTCCACTATTATGTCGTTGACATCATCATTATTACATTGTTGCTCGAAAGAAGTCAAACAACATTGCTAATGGAAGTTTTTGTGCGTCTTTTGATAACGCATTGATAGAATAGGAATTGTTTGATGTCATTAAATTATAATGAACCACAAGGAAAAACGACCTTGCCCATTTATGGTTACCTATTACGTCTATCTATGTATGACGGTCATCATATAGTGTACATCATAATCTAGCCAAGCTTTCTTTGAAATCAGACTCCCAATAAGCTTTTGCAGCCTCCAAAAATAAATTTTCGGTTGTCTTGTTTTCCGATCTTTGCTCTTATATTCATCAACAAATGACGACAATAGAGTGTGTGGGTAAGATGACTTAAATGGCCATTTCAATGGAATTGGCTCTATCATATATGATAGCCAAATAGTCCATATCCATATTACAGTCTTTGAGTCTTGATATAAAACAATATCCATGTTTTTCCAACACCAAATGCTATAGGGAGGATTCAATTATTACCGTCCCTGCCTACTACTAAGAACATCACACCCAAGTATTTCCCTTTTTAGATGTGGTCTAGCAATACTAATAATAGGATGCAAATGTGTTTAAATGCTTGAACCTACTATAACGCTTGGTTCCTGATATGCATTTAATTTATAATTTATTCATGTTTATAGAGCAACTCGACGAGTTGGAAGCTCCAAACTCGTCGAGTTGAGATTATCAGGACCGCGTGATTTAAGTAACCTAGTCGACGAGTTGAGAGGCCTCAACTCGACGAGCAGACCGGCTGGGAGGAAACCCTAATTTCTAGGGTTCTGCACCCTATTTAAAGGAATTAATCCTTCCCCACCAGCCCTCATCAGCCTCCTTAAAACCCTAAATCGTATTGTGAGCTCCTTGTTGAGAAACTAGAGGTTTTGAGTGCATTTTTGTGTGTTCTTGTGCTTGGTGAAGGACTTGGAAGAACTAGAAGGTCATTGAGCTTGAGGAGAAGCACTAGATCTAGGATCTCGTCCATCTTTCGCAACTTTCTGAGGTAAAAAGTCTCAAACTTGATGATTAATAGCTTAGATCTATATTAATGTTGTCTTATGGATCTTTTTGGACGCCATTGTTGGAGCATGATAACCTTCATAGTCCCGATGCTACAAAATTCTATTCTTAGTGTTACTTGGTCCTTAAATTCATAAAAAGGGTCCTAAACCTGTTCATGTCCAAGAAAAGACCATATCCATAGAAGTAGGTTGCTATATCTTGAGATTGGGTCCATTTGAGGTATGCAAAGTCATCAAGTCGTCGAATTTACAGATATATACCATGGAAACAATGTAGATCTATATTTTGGAACCTTATATATGAGGAAAGGACTTATTAGACTAAGAACTATGAGGAACTCGACGAGTTCATGGAGGTACTCAACGAGTTGGGTCGAATATTCTCGATTTTGTTGAAGGAACTCGGCGAGTCCACAAGGGAACTCGACGAGTTGTACTGGGAAAGTCTCGTTTTTGTTGAGAATGAGAAATTCGGCGGGTTGGAGGAAAACTCGACGAGTTAGATCGCGATTTCACGATTATGTGATTAATGGGAACTCGACGAGTTGAAGGGTAAACTTGATGAGTTGAGTCAACTCGGAGCGTTGACTTTGACTTGACTTTGACTTTGACATTGACTTGAACAAAGTTGAACCTTAAGGGTTATGAGTATGGAATTGTATCTAAGGGGTTGTTTTGGTTTAGGAAGTGAGTAGAGCTTATTACGGGCAGATACGTTTCAGCTATCATCCGACAGTGAGGTGAGTTTCCTCCTGGTTTGAATGGGTCGAAGGCACCAAGGCCGACCCGTATATGTTATGTGTATTGCTTAGTACCTGAGTGTGGGCGAGACCCATATCTTATAGATAACGGAGTGTGGGTGAGGCTCGTATCTCATAGCATTATTTGAGTATGGATATAGAACTAAGTGATAGATTTGGTTATACTTGTTGTCTGTGTGATACTTGTATGTATGCTTAGTAGTTGAGTGTAGGCGAGGCTAGTATCTCATAGATAGCTGAGTGTGGGTGAGGCTCGTATCTCATAGATAGTGAGTATGGGCGAGGCCCGTATCTCATAGATAGTGACTGTGGGCGAGGCTCGTATCTCATAGTCAGCTGAGTGTGGGCGAGGCCCGTATCTCATAGTTAGCGGAGTGTGGGCGAGGCCCGTATGTCCTAGTTAGACGAGCGTAGGCGGGGACCGTATCTCCTTGAGTGTGGGTGGGGCCCGTATCTCCTAGTAGCATGATTATGTGTATGGTATGTGGTAGTTTGTGGAAATTCACTATGCTTTGTGCTTACAGTTTTTAATTTTAGTTTTAGGTACTTCCGGTAGCAAAGGGAAGAGCTCGGGATGACTGCATTGCACACACCAGAATGTTTAGCATGGGATGTTTACTCTGATTTTTTGATATGATACTCTGATTTAATACTATGACTTATGTTTTTGAGATGGAATGATTTTGATAACTATGGTTTCATTAATAAATAAAAATAAAATTTTTTAGGATGTTACAAGTTAGTATTAGAGCCTTTGTTTGAGGGATTCAGGCATACTTTCGGGTGTGTCTGAACTCAAACTGAGGACTTGGTATGAAAATTTTTCAAAAGAAAACCATTTTTATAAAAAGGATTTTGAAAAGAGAAAAGGGTGTGGTGCATGCAATCAACCGAGCTCAAGTAAGTTCTCCCAAATTACCCACACATGTTTGTTATATGATATGATATGATTTTGAGAACTGCATGCTAGATTAGGGGCTAAGGATCTAGTAAGGATGCCTTGTATGCCCTCTGTTTGTGTATGAGAACTGCATGCGAGATTAGGGCTAAGGATCTAGGAAGGATGCCTTGTATGCCTACTGTGTGAGCTTATTGAAATGCCTGTTAGTACTTATTAGTCAGTGATATGATGGCCTGATTAGGATATGTTTGGTTTTGTTACTCGATGTCCGAATGTTGTTTGCTTTGTGCTTTTAGGAGTTCTAGTTATCTTTAACTAACTAGTAAACGAATATGTTAAGTTACATATGACAAGGACTGGATAATTTCAGAAGGTTAGGTTTAGCCCTATTTCGCAGCTCTCGTCTGATTCTAACCGTTATAGGTAGAGACCTCTCATTCAAAGAATTATCTGGTCTTAGTAATATGTAACAGTATTCGCGAGCTAGTTAGGGAAAGGTAGCATAAACTTCTTATGCAGCTGAAGGCGGAGAGTGGGATGGGGATTACCCTAGGGAAAGCCTAGGATGAGATTAGCGCATGAAGCAGTAGTAGAGAAAAGGGAGTTGGTGGAGTCAAGGCAGTTCTTGAGGAAAGTACAGATACATGTGGAAGGTAGTATGGGCCCGTCATACTAAAATTAGAGGATCCATACTCGAGTCAAGGAAGGCCGAGATGAACCCAGGGAACTTGTAGTATGTAAGATCCCTCGAGTTATGATGAGTATTCTGATGATTTTTATGGTGTATTTTCAGTATGGTGATGCTACGCACTAGACCAGTTGGCTGCTCTGGCGCAGGTGAGGGATCAGGATCGGGCTCTCGAGCCGGACAGCTCGATGATCAGATGAGGGAGTTCATCTCATCTGAGATCACGCGCAGTATTATTTTCCAGAATCATGTGATCTTCAGTACGGTCAAGGAGGGCATCTTGGAGATTTTGGATGAGAGACTGGGTGCATTCCGCATTGAGATGACGGCCATGATGGGGCGCGCACAATGACATTCAGGGAGTTCCTAGATTGTGGAGCTCCAGACTACCAAGTGGCTTGGGACCCCATTGCTAGCAGCAGGTGGTTGGCAGATGTCGCTAACGCCTTTCGTACCAGTAGATGTCACGAGGGGGATAAGGTCTGACTTATTTCATGTATCCTGAAGGACAGGGCACGCGACTGGTGGGAGGAGTTTGGGCATGCTATTGGTGATGTTGTCCTTGATACTATGACCTGGAGCGACTTCGCGACTAGGTTCTGGGCCGAGTTTGCGCCTGTGATTGAGGTGTAGCAGCTTGGGTGGGAGTTCTAGGATCTCCGGCAGATGACTCAGACAGTGATGGAGATCACCGCTATGTTTAAGGAGAGGGCCCTTCTCATTCCGCAGTATGTGGCGGACGAGGAGATGAAAAGGCCTGGTACCATGAGATGTTGAGGAGCAATATTCGGTAGTTTGTGAGCCGATCCAGCTGCAAGACGCTAGAGGATATGATTGAGAGGACGAGTGAGAGATAGATAGAGAGAGAGAGATTGATTTAGAGATGGAGAGGAAGAGGAAACCAGATGCGGCATCTGGTGTGGAGGGTTCGGGCAATAAGCCCAAGGTAGATTCCCGAGGGAAGGGCCAGTAGGGCGGAGACCACTGCAACAAGTGTGGTAGGACGCACGAGGGGACATGCAGGGCGGGTAGTTCGGGCTGATTCAAGTGCGGCCGAACTGGTCATGTCAGCAGGAACTGTACTGCTACCACCACCACCACGGCAGTATCTGATATGATTTGCTTTCAGTGCAATCAGAGGGGCCACAAGAGGTCCCAATGTCCGAGTTTAGCAGCAGCAGCACAGGTGGCGGCACCCGCTCCTGCTACATTGAGGAATACTGATGGTCGTCAGGGCCGGGTAGAGGTGCCAGTGGCGAAGAGCGGAACTTTCCAGCTGACAGCAGAGGAGGCACGTGCAGCACCCGATGTTGTGACGGGTATGTATCTTCTCCTTATCTCTTTATTTATACTGATTATTTCTCATGTTTATGTGTTTTATTATATGATCGTTCCTTGTGAATGGTATATCTGCTCTGATATTATTTGACTCGGGGGATACCCGATCTTTTGTATCGCTGACGCTTAGAAAGTGATTTGTTGTAGCTCTTTGGGAGCTGGACTGTCCTCTTGATGTAGAGATTGCTGATGATAGGACGGTACGAGTTGCGAGGGTTCATCGGGGATGTACACTGCAGTTGTTTGATGAGCAGTTTTCTGTGGATTTAGTCCCTATTCCCATGCGAGGGAATAAGGTTATCGTAGGTATGGGCAGGTTGTGTAACATCCCGAGACCAGGTATATCTCAATAGCCCTTAATTTATTGTAGTTGTCAAGTTTGGCCCTTAATTGAGAAAAGGTGGTAGCTGAGTACGCAGGGCGTACACATGTGTACGCTCAACATACTCATGTGCGTGATTTGGACGCGGAAGCCACCTAGTACGCTGGGTATACCAGAGGGTACGCTGGGCGTACAAGGCCCCAAATGGAAACCCTAATTTGTGGTGTCTCCCTATTTAAGGAACATGATGGCTCCATTTTTAGCCACCATTTCCAGTCTTCAACTCCCCTCAAAACCCTAATTTCGATTTTCTTAGCTTGAGTGGCCATTTGAAGCTTTGTGAGTGATCTATGGGGGATTCTTTGGGTGAAGAAGGAGCTTTGAAGAGAGTAGATTTGGTGTCCAAGCTTTGGATCTGAGTTTCCCTGTGGTTGGTTCATCATTTGGAGGTATCAAGCTCAAAACTTTCTCATTGTTTTGATTTGTGCATATTGTGGTTCATTTTAGGGTTTATGTCCCAAAGCTTGAAGCTTTATGAGTTTGTTGAACTCCAGAGCATAATACTTGTCCCTTTAAGTGTCTCTAGTTGAGTGGACTCATAAAAATGGGATCTTGGATGTCAAGATCTCCCCATGCATGATATATGAGAACTTTTGTGAGTCCATATCTAAGATTATAGTTATGGTCATAACAAATTAAGACCAGGAGAGTGGGAAAAAGTAAGTCTGGGACGTACGTTGAGCGTACTCCCAGATACACGCAACGTAGCATCGAAGTTTCCCAATGCATGCATGGTGAAGTAGTACGCCCAACGTACGCGCTTGCTGTTGACTTTTGTTGACTTTTAGGGTTTGGTCAAACTGTGGACTTTGGAGTCCATGGAAGGGTAAAATGGTCTTTTATCCTTCTGAGAATTAGTAGAGGGTTTAGCCTAACATCTTTGGGGGTCGTTTATTAATTAGAATTAATTACGATATATGTTAGGCGGAGGCCAGACCGATGGTTCGAGTATGAGACATACTTGCTTTACTTACGAGGTGGGCCTTCACACTATACTTACGTGAGTGGTAATCATTGTGTGACCGGAGGGTCTTATGTGCTTATATTGAGTTATGTGATATCATGAATTTTTTCTTTGTGATTTATGTTGTATATTACTCCTGTGCCTTATTGAGTTATTATGTTCTTTTGAGACTGGAGGGTCTTCACTGAGACACATGACTGGAGGGCCCTTATCGAGATATAGCCATGAGAGGCTAATTATTTGCATGTGGTATTTTGGGGAACTTACTAAGCTTCGTGCTTACCGTGTTGTGTGATATGTGTTTCAGGTACTTCTTAGGGTCGCGAGATGGTGCCCACATGATTGTACTCACCAACTAGAGATTATGTTTTTGAGGATTCTAGGATATAATCAAACATTTTGTGGTTTTGTGTTTTGAACAACTTATACATTTGAGTTTTGAGAAATGTGAGATTGTGTTTTATGCGGTTTTAAAAATGAAAATTTTGTTTGAAAATTTACAGTGTTACAGGTTGAGCCTCAATGGGGCGGTGATCGACTGCGAGCAGTAGCTAGTACTTGTTCAGACCCCAAGTGGAGGAGATTTAGTGATTCAGGGCGAGAGGCCGATGGGTGGACCGACATTGTGCTCAGCAGCAAGAGCTAGGTGCTACCTTCACCAGGGTTGCACATGTTATGTCGCCTATGTTATGGATACCTGGGATAAGGGTAAGGCGACCGTGGATGATGTACCGATCGTACGGGAGTACCCGAACGTGTTTCCAGAGGATTTTCCAGGGATACCTCCGGAGCGGCAGGTAGATTTCAGGATCGACCTAGTTCCTAGTGCGGCTCCTATAGCCAAGGCACCATATCGGTTGTCTCCTCCCGAGATGCAGGAGTTGTCTACACAGCTGCAGGAGTTGTTACACAAGGGATTTATCAGGCCGAGCAGTTCGTCATAGGGAGCCCCGATCCTCTTTGTGAAGAAGAAGGACGGGTCACATCGGATGTGTATATATTACCGGGAGTTGAATAAGGTAACGGTGAAGAACCGTTATCCCCTCCAGAGGATTGATGACTTATTTGACCATCTCCAGGGTGCTTCTTGGTTCTCCAAGATTGATCTGCGATCGGGTTATCACCAGATGCGAGTCAGGGATGACGATGTGCAGAAGACAGCCTTTCGGACTCGCTATGGTCACTATGAGTTCGTGGTGATGCCGTTTGGGCTCACCGATGCTCCTGCCACGTTCATGGATCTCATGAACGGCGTGTGTAAACCGATGTTGAACCGGTCTGTGATAGTCTTTATCGATGACGTCTTGGTTTACTCCAAGACTCAGGAGCAGCACGAGGAGCACCTGAGAGAGGTGTTGGAGACACTGAGGAAGGAGAGACTTTTCGCAAAGTTCTCCAAGTGTGAGTTCTGGTTGCACGAGGTGCAGTTTCTGGGGCACCTTGTCAACCAGAAGGGTATTCTTGTCGATCCGGCCAAAATAGAGATCATGATGCAGTGGGAGATTCCGAGGTGTCCATCTGAGATTCAGAGTTTTCTTGGTCTGGCAGGTTAGTGTCGGAGATTCATCCAAGATTTCTCCAAGATTGTTGTTCCATTGACCTGACTGACCAAGAAGTCAGTGACATTCCGCTGGAGGCCTGAGCAGCAGGCAACTTTCGAGACTCTTAGACAGCGGTTATGCGAGGTACCGATTCTAACTTTGCCGGAGGGCGTCAATGATTTCGTGGTTTACTATGATGCTTTGATCATAGGTTTGGGTTTAGTGCTGATGCAGCGGGGTCACGTGATTACATACGCTTTGATGTAGTTGAAGCCTCATGAGTCGAACTACCCGACGCCCGATTTGGAGCTGGGGGCCGTGGTTTTCGCCCTCAAGATTTGGCGACATTACCTCTATGGGATTCGTTGTACCATTTACACAGACCACCAGAGTCTGAGGTATCTGATGGACCAACCGAATCTGACCATGAGGCAGCGTCGGTGGTTAGACGTGGTGAAGGACTTTAATTGTGAGATCCTCTACCACTCGGGGAAGGCCAATGTGGTGGCCGATGAGCTCAGTCGTAAGGCGGTTGCAGCACCGATACGAGACATATGTCTGAGGATGACAGTGATTTCTCCATTGTTGGAGCGGATTAGGGAGGCGCAGGTCGAGGGTATGAAGGAAGAGTGCCGGAAGTGTGAGCGGATCGTAGGCCATGTGGCCTCATTTGATTATGACAGCCGCGGGTTGTTGACCCTCCATCGGAGGTTTTGGGTTCCTTACTGGGGCGGTGTATGCCTGGTTCTGATGGATGAGACTCACAAGTCGAGATTCTCCATCCATCCCAGCATGACGAAGATGTATCGGGATCTTCGCCCTGATTATTGGTGGCCCTGCATGAAGCGGGACATAGCTTGGTATGTGGAGCGGTTCTTGAATTGCAGGAAAGTCAAGGCCGAGCACCAACGACCTCATGGCAAGATGCAGCCGTTGGAGATTCCCGTGTGGAAATGGGAAGACATCACTATGGATTTCATCACAAAGCTTCCCAGGACCGCACGTGGAGTGGATTCGATATGGGTCATCGTGGATCAGTTGACCAAGAGTGCTCATTTCATCCCGATCCAGGAGAGTATATCGGATGAGAAACTATCCGAGATCTATGTAGTCGAGGTGGTGGCAGATCATGGAGTGCCAGTGTCGGTTGTGTCTGACCGAGATGTTCGCTTCATCTCTAGATTTTGTAAGCGGTTCCATGATGAGATGGGTACTCATCTTCACTTCAGCATAACTTTTCACCCTCCGACTGATGGGCAGAGTGAGAGGACGATCCAAACTCTCGAGGATATGTTACGCGCATGTGTATTGGATTTCGGCGGTAGTTGAGATACGTATCTTCCATTAGCGGAATTTTCGTATAACAACAGTTACCACACCAGCATAGATCGACCTCCCTTTGAGATGCTCTATGAGAGGAAGTGTAGGACCCCAATATGTTGGGGAGAGGTCAGTCAGAGAGTCATGGGGAGTACTGAGGCGGTACTCAAGACCACAGAGAAGATCCAGCAGGTCCGGAGCAGGCTCCAGACAGCTCAGAGTCGACATCAAAGCTATGCCGACAAGCGTCGTTCATACCTAAAGTTTCAGGTAGGGGATATGGTCCTCCTGAAGGTGTCACCTTGGAAAGGTGTCATTCGGTTCAGGAAGCGGGGCAAGCTGGGCCCCAGGTACATCGGTCCTTTTAGAGTTTCGGATCAGGTGGGCCGTGTGGCCTATCATTTGGATCTTCCAGCAGAGCTCAACAAGATCCACAACACTTTTCATATCTCCCAGCTGTGGAAGTGGTTGGTGGATGACTCCGCAGTTATGCCTTTAGAGGATATCCAGGTGGATGACATCCTGAACTACATTGAGAGGCCAATGGCAATTCTATATCGCAAGAAGAAAACCTTGAGGAACAAGGTTGTACAATTAGTGAAGTTGTAGTGGATGCACCGCAAGGGGTCAGAGTGGACTTGGGACCCGAGGAGGAGATGAGAGAGCATTACACAGAGTTATTCGAGACAACAGACTTCGGGGACGAAGTCTGAGACAAGTGGGGGAGAATTGTAACGCCTGGTTCCTAGTATGCATTTAATTTATAATTTATTCATTTTTACAGAGCAACTCGATGAGTTGGAAGCCCCAAACTCATCGAGTAGAGATATCAGGACCGCGTGATTTAAGTAAGCTACTCGATGAGTAGAGAGGCCTCAACTCGACGAGTAGACCGACTGGGAGGAAACCCTAATTTCTAGGGTTCTGAACCCTATTTAAAGGACTTAATCTTTCCCCACCAGCCCTCATCAGCCTCCTAAAACCCTAAATCGTATTGTGAGCTCCTTTTTGAGAAACTAGAGGTTTTGAGTGCATTTTTGTATGTTCTTGTGCTTGGTGAAGGACTTGGAAGAACTAGAAGATCATTGAGCATGAGGAGAAGCACTAGATCTGGGATCTCGTCCATCTTTGGCAACTTTTTGGGGTAATAAGTCTCAAACTTGATGATTAATAGCTTAGATCTATATTAGTGTTGTTTTATGGATCTTTTTGGACCCCATTATTGGAGCATGATAACCTTCATAGTCCTGATGCTACAAACTTCCATTCTTAGTGTTACTTGGTCCTTGGATTCATAAAAAGGGTCCTGAACCCGTTCTTGTCCAAGAAAAGACCATATCCATAGAAGTAGGTTTCTATATCTCGATATTGGGTCCATTTGAGGCATGCAAAGCCATCAAGTCGTCGACTTTATAGATATATACCATGGAAACAATGCAGATCTATATTCTGGAACCTTAGATCTGAGGAAATGACTTAGTAGACTAAGAACTATGAGGAACTCGGCCAGTTCATGGAGGGACTCGACGAGTTGGGTCGAACATTCTCGATTCTATTGAAGGAACTCGGCGAGTCCACAAGGGAACTCGACGAGTTGTACTGCAAAAGTCATGTTTTTGTTGAGAAGGAGAAGCTCGGCGGGTTGGAGGAAAACTCGACAAGTTAGATTGCGATTACACGATTCTTTTATTCATGGGAACTCGACGAGTTGAGTCAACTCGGAGCGTTGACTTTGATTTGACTTGACCAGAGTTGACCCTTAAGGGTTATGAGTATGGAATGGTATCTAAGGGGTTGTTTTGGTTCAGGGAGTGAGTAGAGCTGATTCCGGGAAGAGACGTTTCAGCTATCATCCAACAATGAGGTAAGTTTCCTCCTGGTTTGTATGGGTCGAAGGCACCAAGGCCGGCCCATATGTGTTATGTGTATTGATTAGTTGCTGAGTGTGGGCGACGCCCGTATCTCATAGATAGCGGAGTGTGGGCGAGGCCCGTTTCTCATAGCATTATTTGAGTATGGATATAGAACTAATTGATAGATTTGGTTATACTTGTTGTTTGTGTGATACTTGTATGTGTGCTTAGTAGCTGAGTGTGGGTGAGGCTCGTATCTCATAGATAACTGAGTGTGGGCGAGGCCTGTATCTCATAGATAGTGAGTATGGGCGAGACCTGTATCTCATAGATAGTGATTGTGGGTGAGGCCCATATCTCATAGTCAGCTGAGTGTGGGTGAGGCCCGTATCTCATAGTTAGCGGAGTGTGGGCGAGGCCCGTATCTCCTAGTTTGCAGAGTGTGGACGGGGCTCTTATCTCTTTGAATGTGGGCGGGGCCCGTATCTCCTAGTAACATGATTATGTGTATGGTATGTGGTAGTTTGGGGAAATTCACTAAGCTTCGTGCTTACAATTTTCAGTTTCGGTTTCAGGTACATCCGGAAGAAAAGGGAAGAGCTCCGGATGACTGCATTGCACACACCATGATGTTTAGCCTGGGATGTTTACTCTGATGTTTTGATATGATACTCTGATTTAATACTATGACTTATGTTTTTGAGATGGAATGAGTTTGATAACTATGGTTTCGTTAATAAATAAAAATAAAATTTTTGGTCATGATTTTTGGGATATTACACCTACACAATAATTTAATAAATTAGTTATTAAATCAAATACACATATAACAAGAATTATAAGAGATATTATCACGCAACCGATAGCCATGAAAAAGTATTCAAATTTGTTGTCGTAACATGTATTTATTGTTGGATTAATGTGTCTAAGGTCATAGCTAAATTGGTATATTATTGTGAATAAAAGCAAAGTCCTTTTTGGGTTGCCCTTATATACAGAAATAGCTAGATATCATATTAGAAGAGAGAGAAAAATAATTTATTATTTTATAATATGATTAATAAATTAATCACATATTGATTAGTATTAATAAGAATTAATTAGAAACTAATTTTGGATTAATTGGAATTAAAATAAGGGTGCAAGGGTTTAATTGTAATTACTTAATAGTTGAGAAAATAAGGATTCTAGATCCTTCATAGTCCTGGACGGTTTAGCTAGGGTCTCGGAGGGATTTTGGAAACCCCCTTAACTGATAAATATATCTAATTAAATCTGAATATTTAATATTCAAATTAGGGTTTATCCCATATATCTTGCAGTTATAAATAGACCCTATAGGGTATGATTTTCGACCATTTATTCTCTTGTGAAGCTGATGATGAAAATTCAACCCCTCTCATCTCTCTAAATTGTTTTCTTAGTTTCTGGAGTTTGGGTGTGATCCATTAGAGGCAACCATAATTTTGGTGTGAACTTTCTGAAGAGCTACTGAGGATTCAAGAGTGATACATATAATTGTAACACAAAAGGTATGTAATCATATTCATGATTTTCGATTATAACTAAGGTTTATGATAGTTTCAATATTATATTCCTATAATATGTAAAGCATATATCTCTAAGTTGCATGTGCCCATAATTAGATTTATAACTATTCTGTTGTGTGCAGATATGTTAGATTTAACCTAGAAAACTGATTAATGATATCATAGCTTAGGGTTTTTTTTTTTCTATTATATGTGTATAATTGAAATTGGAATCAAACTAAAAAAATCAGATAACACTTTTGTTCATCTAGCATGACATGCACTATCCGTATTTTCTTGCCTTTTTCCTCTTTGAAGATAATTACTTGATAATTAACAGTTTTCTTAAATAATTTAAAATCCGAACTTTTAATTATGTAATGGGATAATCCAAATCCGAAAATCAAGGAAGATAAATAAATATGGAACTAAAATTAATTAATTAACATAATCATAGTCCATAAAATATTATTAATCTTAATTATTTGAATATTAAATATTTAAAAGTTGAATTAATTAATTAGATTAAAACCTTGTAACTTTAAATTGTTTAACATACATCCTTATATATTGTAAGTGTTGTGTAACGACGTAATTTTCAAACCAATTTTTCATTTTGAAATCACATAAAACTCATATATTATATTTCATAAAAATCATAAGTGTCTCAAAGTCAACATAAATCCACAACAAAAGTAAAATCCCAGAATCCTCAACATAATCTCGAACAGGTGTGTACAATCACGCCGGTGCCTTCCCGCCATCCTTTGGAGTACCTGAAACACAAAACACGTAACATGGTAAGCATAAAGCTTAGTGAGTTCCCCAAAATACCACATACAACACATTAGCCACTCTGTAACACCGTAAATTTCAAAACAATTTTTCACTTTTAAAGATATAATTTCATTCATAAGTATTCTCAAATCCCAATGTATCACATATCAAATCCATAGAAAAACACATCCCAAGATCAAAATGTATAAAACTCCAATAGTGTGTACTGATCATGCCGGCGCCTTCCCGCGATCCTCACTGGTACCTGAAACACATAACACAAAACACTGTAAGCATAAATGCTTAGTGAGTTCCCCAAAATACCACACACAACACATATTAGCCACTCGAGGCTATAACTCTGTTTGAACCTCTGGTCAATGTGTCTCAGTGGGACCCTCCAGTCCCATAGCTCTGTGGGCCCTCTGGCCCTAACTCTGTGGACCTTCCGGTCCTAACTCTGTAACTCTGTAACATACATAGCATAAATCACATAGAAATAACATCATGCAAAAGCATACAAAATACTCTGTCACATAACTCTAATTACCACTCTAGGTAAAGTATAGTGAGAAGACTCACCTCGGGTAACTCGGTAAAATCTCGAACTCCGAAATACTGCACTAGCCTTCGCCTAATCACATAAATAATTACCCTAATTAATACAACTTCTAAAGGCTAGGCCAACCCCTCTCTATAAGTTCTCTAAGAAGGGTAAAAGACCATTTTGCCCTTCTAGTGACTCATAAGTCCAAACACTGACTAAACCCTAATAGTCAACAAGTCAACGGCCAGCATTGACCGGACTCGCCGAGTGCACTAAGGTGACTCGGCGAGTACACGCCTGCCCTCTTCGCCCCTGGTCCTCTCTTGACTCGCTGAGTCAACCCTAAACTCCACAGGTCGTCACAGGTCGCGAGTCGCGGGGCAAACCGACTCGACTCGTCGAGTCCCTTATGGGCTCGGCGAGTTCCTCTCATGAAAACTCTCAAAAGATCTCTTGAGGTCAGATCTGCTTCACCAAACAGTAGATACATCCTTTTAACACTCAAAAGTCACGTAAAGGTGCAACCTTTACGTGCATGCAACCCATATCAAGCCTCAAATGGAGAAATAACACTTGAAATGGCAAACTAGTCTCCAATTGCTTATTTGCTTGCAAAAAGCTAGAAGGTAGTGACTCTAGGGACCTCTCATGGTCCAGATCTGATGTCAAATCCCAAAGAGGACCTCATACTCACTAGATCTTTCATAAAATGAGGGTAAAAACCCTAAAATCAAGAAACCCATCAATATAACACGAAATGGAAAGGTTTATACCTCCAAAGATGATATCATGAGATGATTAGCTCAGATCCAGTCCCCTTTACACTCTAGATTTGTGCTCCTATCCTCCCTCAAGCAAAACCCCACAAAAAGATGAAGAAATAGCCTCCTCTTGCCCTCAAACTCACTCTCTCTGTTCTCTAGGGTTTCTCTGGAACAAGGTGGCCGCAAATGAAGGCCATAAAGGCCTTTAAATAGGGCCCAAACCCTGAGAATTAGGGCTTCATTTAATAGCGCGGACTCGCCGAGTCCACGCACCGACTCGCCGAGTCCATTCATTAAATCCAGTCAGCATTCGCGGTCCTACTCGAAGAGTCTGCGACTCGACTCGTCGAGTCCCTCTCTTTTCCTCAAAAAATAAATAATAAAATATAATACCTGGAATTCCGGATGTTACAATTCTCCCCCACTAGAATCAAACTTCGCCCTCGAAGTCTTGCTCAGCAAACAATTTTGGATGCTGCTCTCGCATCTCCAACTCCGGCTCCCAAGTGAGATCGGACCCTCTCCGATGTTGCCACTGGACCTGCACCAGGGGCACCTCCTTGTTCCTCAGAACCTTGATCTTCCGATCCAAAATAGCAACTGGCCTCTCAACATAGTTCAGGCTGGCATTCACCTGAATATCCTCCAATGGTACCACCGCCGTCTCGTCGGCTATACACTTTCTCAACTGCGACACGTGGAAGGTATCATGGATCTGACTCAACTCCGCAGGTAGCTCCAGACGATATGCCACCCTGCCTACCCTCGCAGTCACCTTGAACGGACCAATGTACTAGGGCCCCAACTTGCCCCTCTTCCTGAATCGGATCACTCCTTTCCAAGGAGATACCTTCAGGAGTACGAAATCTCCCACCTGGAACTCAAGCTCAGATCGTCGCCTATCCGCATAACTCTTCTGACGACTCTGAGTTGCTGTATCTGCTCTGTCGTCTGGAGCACTAACAAAGTGCTACCTAACACTCGATGTCCGACCTCTCCCCAGCAGATGGGAGTCCGACACCTCCTCCCATACAACAACTCAAAGGGAGGCATTACGATACTCGAATGATGGTTGTTGTTATAAGAAAACTCAGCCAACGGCAGATACGTGTCCCAGCTTCCTCCGAAGTCCAACACACATGCCCTAAGCATGTCCTCGAGCGTCTGAATCGTCCGTTCGCTCTGACCGTCCGTCTGTGGGTGGTATGCGGTACTGAAATGCAGCCTCGTACCCAACTCCTCATGGAATTTCTTCCAGAACCTGGAAGTGAATCGTACGTCTTGATCCGACACAATCGAGATCGGTACTCCATGCCGCGATACCACCTCTCTCACATACAATTCTGCCAGCCTCTCAGCAGAAGAGCTCTCACTGATGGCAAGGAAATGAGCGCTCTTCGTCAGCCGGTCAACGATCACCCAAATTGCGTCGACACCCCTCGCAGTCCTCGGCAATTTGGTGATAAAATCCATGGAAATCTGCTCCCACTTCCACTGGGGAATCTCAAGCGGCTGCAACTTGCCATGTGGACACTGGTGCTCGGCCTTAACCCTGCGACAGGTCAACCACCTCTCTACAAACCACGCCACATCCCTCTTCATACAGGGCCACCAATAGTCTCTTTTCAGGTCCAAATACATCTTAATGGCCCCGGGATGGATCGAAAACCTCGACCTGTGCCCCTCCCCCATCAAAATGGCACGTGCCCCGCCCTCAAATGGCACCCAAATCCGGCCCTGGAAGGTCATAAGCCCCCGACTATCGGCAATGAACTCAGATATCTAACCGATCACCCGTTCTCGCTTGCGGTTCTCCGATCTCATGGCCTCCACCTGAGCCTCCCGAATGGTGTCCAACACCGGAGTCATCACTGTCAATCTCAAGTAAACACCTCGTATCGGGGCACTCTCCGCCCTACGGCTCAGAGCATCAGCTACCACATTAGCTTTGCCCGGGTGGTACAGGATCTCACAATCGTAATCCTTTACCACGTCCAACCATCTCCTCTGGCGCATATTCAGGTTGGGCTGATCCATCAAATACTTCAAGCTCTTGTGGTCCGTGCATATGGTACACCGAACCCCATACAAATAGTGACGCCAGATCTTGAGGGAGAACACCACAACCCCCAACTCCAGATCGTGAGTAGGATACCTTGTCTCATGAGGCTTCAGCTGCCTCGATGCGTATGCTATCACATGCCCTCTTTACATCAGCACCGCACCCAATCCCGATATCGACGCGTCACAATATACCACAAAGTCCTCCAACACTGGAGCTTCGCATAATCTCTGGCGAAGTGTCTCGAATGAGGCCTGCTGCTCTGGGCCCCAAATGAATGCTACGCCCTTCCGGGTCAATCTGGTGAGAGGAACAGCAACCTTGGAGAAATCTCTGATAAATCTCCGATAATAGTCGGCCAATCCCAGAAAACTCCTAATCTCTGAGGGGGATCTCGGCACCTCCCAACTCATCACCGCCTCAATCTTGGCCGGGTCGACCAATATCCCGTTCTGGTTAACGAGATGCCCCTGGAACTGGACCTCTCGTAACCAAAAATCGCACTTGGAGAATTTGGCGTAAAGCCTCTCTGATCTCAGAACTCCGAGGATCTCCCTCAAATACTCCTCATGCTGCTCTCTAGATCTCGAATACACCAATATATCATCGATGAACACGATCACTGAACGGTCCAACATCGGCCTGCACACCCTGTTCATGAGATCCATGAACGCCGCTGGTGCATTGGTGAGCACGAAAGGCATCACCACGAACTCGTAGTGCCCGTAACGAGTCCTGAACGCTGTCTTCTGGATATCCTCATCACGCACCCTCATCTGATGATCCAGACCTCAAATCAATCTTGGAGAACCAAGACGCTCCCTGCATGTAACGACCAAAAATTTCAACCAATTTAAAACATTTTAATTCATTCAAAAACCATTAAGTTCATACATTCCGTTTTCAAAATAGTTTAAACATCAGAGTATCCCCCATAACCATATTACATATATCATAAAACATGAGGAGCGGTACGATCACGCCTTCGCCTTGCAACGATCTCCTGAAGTACCTGAAACATAACACTATAACTGTAAGCCCGAAAGCTTAGTGAGTTACCCCCAAAATACCAACCACACATAAACATACTCATAACATATCACAAATAGAACAACCATGCACATCAGGTCTACTGTGTGACTGGTTCGCCCGTACCGGGCCTTCAGTCCACCTGGTCCACCCTCCGAGTCTAGCCATGTACATCGAGTCTACAGTGTGATTGGTCCGCCCGCACCGGGCCTTCAATCCACCTGTTCCACTCTCTGAGTCTACAGTATGACTGGTCCGCCCATACCGGGCCTTCAGTCGGCCTGGTCCACTCTCCGAGCCGCGGCACGTCTGGTCCGCCCTCTTGGGGTCTTCAGCCTGTCTGGACCGCTCGATGGGCCTTCGGAATATCCGGTCCGCCCTGGGTATGTTGGCCTACAGCACAAAGCAGGACCCGCCTCAACCCAACCCCCGTCAAACAACCATGTGCACATAAAACAATTAATCACATAACAATCCTCAACCAGACAAACAGTCTAACAGATCACATAGCATATCAACATCCTAACCCGGATTCCGACCTAACCGGTCACTAGCATAACATTACCCTATATCCCGGGTACCGACCTTAACCAGGTCACTAACATAACACCATCCTAAATACCAGGATGCAGGTCTAGCAAAACAATAACATAACAAACAATACCCGGATTTCCATCCGATAAAGGACCGGCCTTGGTGCCGTAGACCCTGTCGATATAGTGAGGATAACTTACCTCGCAATTGCCGACTGGAAAGATAATATCAGCTGCTCCGACCACCGACACGAACTCTACCACCGTACACTATCAAGAACCAGATTCATAAGCACCAATATTACCAAAATACCCTTGGTAAACAAACTGGTCAACTCTTGGTCAAAGTCAAAGTCCTCAGTCAAAGTCAACCTCCCTGACTGACTCTACTCGCCGAGTCGACCCGTCGACTCGTCGAGTCCCTATACTCAGAAACTCCCATAACACGACTCAACCCACCGAGTCACCTCCCGACTCACTGATTCAAGGTTTGACCAGAAAAGGTTGGGGTTCTGCGACCAGACTCGCCGAGTCCAGAACAAACTCGCCGAGTCCAAGGCAATCTTCAACAGACTCGCCGAGTTGTTCTTCAACTCGCCGAGTTCATGCACATGTTCATACAACTCGCCGAGTCCCTTCAGTTCTTAATCCATACAGAGGCTTTTCGAGCCATGCAGAGGCTTGATGTGTGTGAAATGCACTGGTTTTAGTCCTACTTTTGAGTTATAAATTAAGCACACAAAGGCAGTGAACCTGTCTTTTAGTGGTATAGTTGGGTAAGTAGAGTGTCGAACTCAGGGAACGGTAAATTAAAACTAAAGACTAATTTTATCTAAATTAAATAGTAAATATGGGTTTTCTCTAGTTTTACAAGACTAGAAACTTACTAATACTACTTAGGCTAAGAACTAGAAAAAACAAAGATTTAACTGAATTTAATAATAAAAGGGACTTCTGTTTAGTTCAACTCAATTGATCCTATGGTTGATATTATGGTAATAGTGCAATGGATTAATTCTTCTATTGGCTACCGATTCAAGTGATTAGCCTTGCGTTCGCTACGATAATCCTTAGAAAACAAACTAACTCAAACAGTGATCAGTTGTCTAATTTAATTTAATTCACTAGATTATTTATTCGGGTTAATTTAGACTTGTAATAGCTAACTAAATTGGTCCTTTAGTTAACCTCTTGCTGATGGTCATCAAACAAGCTCACACATGAATTTACCTAATTTTTCTTATTAATTCTAGTTTCACGTTCGTTAGTCCTAGACATATGATAAAGTGGTCACATAAACATATGGGGTTGATAATTAAAAGATGTTCATACTATTTAATTATCTTCCTATTAACAGAAAATTAGTTATCATTCACACACAAGGTTCTTTAACAAGCTAAAATTAACAAAATCACAAATATCTAATTAATCCTACCATTAATCAAACCAATATATCAATTTTGTATCCCCAAACAGAAGTTTAAGAGTTTTAGCTCATGATTGAGGTAATTAACAGCAATAAAACGAATTCTAATTGTCTAACCATAATTGAGAAACAATAGATTAAGTAGAATGATGAGAATGTGCCTCAAATCTTCTTCGGAATTGGATTCTAGGTTGTATCTTCGTTCTCTAGGGTTCTTCTGGTTCTTCAATCGCAGCTTGCTTCTCCCCAAAGGTTCCAGAAGTCCTTCAATCGGATTAAGACCCGCTATTTATAATTATCACAAAACAGGGGCTACTCGGCGAGTAGGTCGTGGACTCGCCGAGTACTAGTGTGAAATCCGTGTTCGGTAAGGAATCTTGACTTTTCTTTCGGGAACATTCTAATGAACTCGCCGAGTACATGCGTGGACTCGCCGAGTAGGTGTGTAGTTTTCCCTTTTTCTTCATTCTTTGGTCTCTAATTGCTTCTCCTTTTTCCTTTCTGCTTCCAAGCATGTCTTTTGGACTGAAAACACAATATAAGCATTATTAAGTACCTTTTGTCCATATTATGCATATAATTAGCCAAAAATGAATAGAAATATATGTTAAACATATGATTAATTATACACATATCAAAATACCCCACACTTGACTTTTGCTTGCCCCCAAGCAAAACTGAATTTTAACACATTAGAATAACATAGGACAACTCAAGTCAAACCCAGCCATTATGCCAAGACCGCAACGCGCACATTTGTGTCTAAAATTTTCCTAATAACCCCCCATACTCTAAATACTCACAATCCTCATAAACATTCGCCCACTCACCCCGAACTATGCTCATTTTATGCATCCCTCCGAATCCATCCTCAGAAAACCTCTTAACCTCAAGGTGTTTTTGGTTGAGTAACCCAAGCATACATAATCTAGATAATTACAATTTATGATACCACATTGGAGCTCTTTGGAATTCTTCATTTCTTTGGCATTTGATCTTTGATCTCTTTGAATTCACCACTTTGCTGTTTGGTTTTTGGTATCTTCAACTTTTTGAATTTCTTGGAATTTTTGATCTTCTAATTTCATATTTGACTTTGATGCTCCAAAAATTCTTCAAACTTTTCTTTTGTAATTCTCTATTTTTTTTCATGTAACTCGCTTTTTTTTCACTCAGTACCTACATGCTTAAGCAGGGGCACTCAACTTCAACCTTTATTGATTAATGATAACAATTTTCCTGGATACATTTCAAGTACACGATGCTAAACATATTGCATCCTTCAGGCTAAGCGAGGTTGTGTTTTTGTCCCATGATTTCACTAGAATAAGGGGGCCACAAATGCACTATAACGTATATAGGCTCAACTAAACATTTGGGTCTTCATACAATCATCCACACAATTCTAACATGGAATCCTAATTACTTTTTACCAAAATTTTCTAAATTAAATCCTAAGTAACATCTTTGGTATGCAATAGTGCAAATTTTTTTTTTAAAAAAATAGACCTAAATTATGATATTAGGATTCTAAATTTGCTAAGGTTCAACCAACCCCCTACCCTACACTTATTTCATGCAATGTCCCCATTGCATGCTATGCATGATAAAGAAAAATACTAAAGTATAGAGGGAATTGGAACAAACTCCCCTGGAATAGCAGTGGCGAGGCTGATCATCTTCAATTTAGCTCCATCTTTGAATGACTTTAAACATGGGAACAGCTCATCCATGTCTTGGGTGTCATGTCGCGTGTGGTAGACTTGCAAATGACTCAAATATGTAGGATACAGCTCCTAGAAACCTCCAGCAATGATTCTCTATGAAAGAGTTGGATAAAACTGCAACGAACGTGCCCAAAACAACTCTGGAATCCGAAAAATGATGATGGACTCGGCGAGTAAGTCGTGTACTCGGCGAGTATGTTGCTAACTTGCAGAGAAGTCGTGTAATTGTCCATGCACTCGCCGAGTAGGATATGTGCACTCGGCGAGTAGGCGCTGAGTTTTCCTTTCGACGGAAGTGCTGGATTGGGGTAATTCAGTGACTCTTTTTCTAATTACTTCAGTAATAAAGCACTCTACACTCCCAACTCTAACGGACTCGAACTTAATGGAAAAGACTTCGCACTCTCAATTGAACATTCCTTACTTGACCCTTGACCCATAAGACTTCTAAATACATCCTAACCTTCCAATCCTGAAAAAAAAATGCAGACAAAAGTGAAAGCAACCAAAAGTCCTAACAAGAAATAAAATCATCCAAGTTTAACAAGTTGTCCAAATCAAGCATCACGAAAATAAATTAAAAACACAAAAGAAACATTCTTCATCATCCATGTCGGCTCCTCCAGCTCCACTTCCTCCTCCTTAGCCTTCTTGTACTCGTCATAAGGGAGCCACTCTTTCTTTGGTCTACGCCAATCTTCATCATATCGGTCTCCACTTGAGTAACAAACTTGCACCTTTTTGTTGCCATTCTCATCCAAGTCGCAGTCTCTAGTAAGGTGAGGCCCATTGCAATTTTCGCAACCCACCCGAATAGCATGTATCGTTTGGTCCATTTTATCCATCCTCCTATCCATGGTTTTTAGCATAGCCATAACTGCTGACAAGTCTTCTGAAGCTGCATAGGCGTCCCCCCTCGCCACATCATTTCTTGGATTGTGGTATTCTCTAGAATGCTTAGAGAATTCTTCAATTAGTTGCTTTATCACTGGAGGTGCCTTCTTCGTGAGTGGACCTTGCGAGTCAAGTAATTGCCTAGTGGTAACATTTACTCCATCATAGAAGATGGAGACTTCTTGTTGACTATTGAGGTCATGATGTGGGCAATTCCTTAGCAGGCTCTTGTACCTCTCCCAAGCTTCATATAGTGATTCTCCAGCTTGTTGTTCAAAGTTAGCTATGGCTTTCTTTAGCTTGGATATCTTGGATGGCGGGCAGAATTGATCAATGAACTCTTCTTTCATTTGGGCCCATGTAGTGATAGATCCTGGGGGCAATGACTTGAGCCAATCCTTGGCAGCACCCTTCAAAGTAACCGGAAGCATGCGAAGTAGCTGAGTTTCCCGAGGCACATTTGGAACATTGAAATAATCAGCTACATCATTGACTTCGTCCAAGTGTTTGTAAGCGTCTTCGTGGTCTTTGCCTGTGAAGGGGATCTCCTTAAGTAGAGCCATGATGTGACCCTTGAGCTCAAAAGTAGCAGTAGCGGGAATTGCGGGTTGCACCAGTCCCGGTCCGGTATCATCGCATATCCTCTTCTTCCATTCCCCCATGGGGACTTCATCAATGTTAGCCATGAGAATAGCTAATTCGTCGTCGGAATCGGAAACGTGACCGAAAATGCCCCAAATCAATGTTAGCCTCTAACTCTAATTAGCTCATAATCATACCAAAAATGCCCCAAATCTCAAATGATAATAGATCTAGATGCAAAAGAGCCCAAGCAACAGATTATTACCTCCAATATAAGCTCCAACTGAAGTAGATCCCGGATCTACACTACTCCTTTGCAGCAAGCCTCTTGATCTTCAAGCCCTTTTCCAAGATTTCCTCTTCCAAAGCTCTATTCTCTCTATTAATGGAAGCTCACACGAAATTAGGGTTTCTGGAACTCTTTGGGGGGTTTTGGAGGCTGGGAGAAGGACATAAAGTCCTTTAAATAGGGTGCAACCCTCGGGATTAGGGTTTTCTCATTCCAGCACCAACTCGTCGAGTCCAAGCCTCCGACTCGGCGAGTTGATCACTTAATCCGCGATCCAAACCCGCTCCGACTCGGCGAGTAAGCGTACCTACTCGTCGAGTCCCTTCCTTTATTTACACTTAGAACCTTTCACTTCTTGTTCCGAACTTGGGATGTTACAATTCTCCCCCACTTAAATTAGGCTTCGTCCTCGAAGCCTTCGGCAACTCAACTTTCGTGTGATACTCCCACAATGCATCAACTGATCTTAACTGACCCAGATTTCCTTTAAACACTGCTATCGGATCCTTAAAATTTATCTCTTCCCTTGCAGGGTCCTGATAACTGCTTCAAGCCGGCCACCGGCTTCCTTGCTCTGATGACAATGCTCATCAACTGAGTGCCACCTGAAGACACTACCTTACTTCCGTCCTACGAATTCATTCGCAACTTGCGAAAACTGGTTACCACAACACCCACTGAGCTCTTGCCAAGGCACTAATCCATCTTCCTTCGCCCAAAAATTGGCGATAACCCTGATAACTGCAACCTGGAATGAATCCTGTTCCACCTTCGGGTTCTATCCCTTACGCTCTGACAGGATGCCGCATCCTTCAGCTCTCATAACCCATCAACCAACCATATCGCGTAACCACTCGTATCTGGCCTAAACAGCCTCGGCCTGGAATAACAACACGCCAGGTCCAATCAATCATAGGGTCCGGTCATCCTTATGATGGAATACCCCATATTGAACTAACTCCTTATACACAACTCAGCCTACAGCCATACTCGGAACCAAGGACCTTGTCCTTGCGTCGCCCTCGAACCCTTCGGTTCGACACAACGGAGTGCAACCCACTCATACCTCTCTATAACGATCTCTAGGTCCTTGACCTCTGACTGTAATATCCTTATGCAGTCCTCAACACCGGTCCAGACTACTCCCGAGTCTGTTATCCTGGTGAATCACCTTTCTCTGTCCCATTCCCCAATCTGGAACCACTATCCTCCTCCTCTTCCAAGGAGACCGAAAACATGCCTGCGCATCATCCAACACTGCCACAACCTCAACGGGCATCCAACCCGTATGTGCTTCCATATATCTGGTACAATCCCAGTGCTTGCTACCAAACACTTCCGATCATCCATTTACTCTACTGCCTTCCTCTCAGAGGACCCACACTCCTTCCAGAGTTACATACCTTCCCTCTCCAGGAAGTCTACTCAACGATCCTTACCTCACCTATAAGTGCTACTGCTAAACTCCACTCTACACTATCCATGTAGAGCAACCGCTATTCTCGAACTCCCCTGTACTCCGAATCCGATCACATAACTAACAAGGCCCACGTACGGCCTCCAGCCAACTCTATCATCATGATCAATACTTGGGGCTAGACCACATCGATTACTATTGCACGGCGGCGTATTCACTCATTCTCCGTATACCGATCTACTAACCCATCCAGAGTCTTCAGCATGACTGGACCGCCTTACCAGGCCTTCAGCCTATCTGGACCACTCTCAGAACCTTCAGCATGTCTGGACCGCTCTCCTGGGCCTTCAGCCTGTCTGGACCGTTCCCCGAGCCTTCGGCCTGACTGGTACGCCCTCCGACCTTCAGTCTATCCGGGCCGCTCGAAACTGCCGTACATCGCCCTGAACCATTCTTCCCTGGAGTCTCTCCCATACATACTGTTCTAGCCATCTTGGGGTTCCGAACTCCAGCTCTATTCCATATACTCAATTCCTGGCCTAACCCTAGGCCTTACAACAATCAGTCACCCTTTCCGAAAACCATGGTATGTGCTCCGCCCCACTTGTCTACCACTTGCTCTCACCGATCCACACCCTCAGCAAAACACCGCTGAAATCCAAACAACTAACCATCCTTGGATGCATGTTGTTTTCATCGGAGAATTTTCCAATTCTCCCCCACTTAGTGCACCGACTACTAATCACCGATGCCCCAAACGGGCTTAGCTCAATCGTCCTTACTCCATAGATTCCCTCTTAACCATGAACTGACTCCCTCGGGAGTGAGTAACCTTCACCGTATAACCCTTCCGCCATCGCACACCTGAACTCCAAGGAGGTTCGAATCCCAACTGAACACTCCTCGTAATGCAGTCGCTAATCCAAGCAACGAGATCATATACCTTATCTTTCATCCAAGAATCCTCCTGAACGCTAACTACCACTCCTAACTACTAAGATCCTCAATCATACTATGAAACATGCGGAACAATGCAGACAGATTTACAATACCACACAAATAAGAAGATAACAAGATGGAAACATACCCGCAGCTGCATCTGGCTCTGCCCTGACCTCCTCTGCTGTAAGCTGGAATGCGCATCCCTGAGCCCTCGGAGGCTCCGCTCCACCCTGACCTTCACCCGTAATCCTCAAAGTGGCCGGCGCTGGGGCCTGCACCGGTCTTGCCACAAGTTGTGGACAGCTGGCCCTCAAGTGTCCAACCTGATGGCAGTGATAACAAATCCTCATATCATGTACCGGGGCTGACTGACGGCAATCCCTCGCATAATGCCCCCCTCTCCCGCACTTGCGACGTGCACCATCGGACCTACAAACTCCGGTATGACCCTTCCCACACTTCTCACAAGTGTGGCTGCTCTGACTTCCAATCCTAGAGTCAACGGTCTTAGGCCGTTTTGACGCCGACTGCGACTGCACCGGGGCCTACCTCGGCTCTCGTAACTGCAACTCCATCTCTAACTCACGTCGTCTAGCGGCCTCCTGCAACTCTAACAAGGTATCACACCTCTGCGTGGACACAAACTGTCTAATATCTCTCTTGAGCATACTCAGATACCGGGACATCTGAGCCTGCTCCGACGCGAACTCCGGGCAAAACATCGCCCTCTCAGTGAACATCCTGGTGATCTCCGTCACCGACTCTGAATCCAGCTTCAGCTCCAGGAACTCCTGATCCAACCTCTCTCTCTCAACCCGTGGAACATAACGAGTGCTGAACATCTCCCGGAACTGATCCCAAGTAACCGCAGCCCGCTGCGCATCAGAATAAGTTCCCGTAGTCAACCTTCACCAATCCTTCGCCCCGAGCCTCAAAAGGTTCAGAGCACACCTCACCCTCTGATCCACAGGGCATGAACACGTAAAGAAACAACCCTCCACGTCTGACAACCATCTCATAGCAATGATAGGATCCTGAACTCCATCAAAGGTAGGGGGCTTCGTGTTATCGAAGTCCCGATACTGAAAGCCTCGACCGGATCCTCCTCCTGCCGCTGCTACAGCCGCTGTAGCTGCCGCGGCAGCCGTCTCAGTAAGAGCTGCATAACGATCATCGAAGTACTCCCTCATAACGGACTTAATAGTCCCAAACAACTCCGAGATCTGACCCCGGACAATCTCGACAACCTCCTCGCGGATGATCTCCCTGACCCGATCCTCTGTCAACATTGGCTCCTCCTGGCCGATAATCTCAGGTGCCACTGGTGCCTCCTGCTCACCCTGTCCTGATCCCGATCCGGATCCGGTCACGACACGCCTCGTAATCGCCATACTGCAATACAACAACGAGACCCTTAGACACATCACATATC
The DNA here is from genome assembly GCF_052849685.1 of Lactuca virosa. Classification (NCBI taxonomy): domain Eukaryota; kingdom Viridiplantae; phylum Streptophyta; class Magnoliopsida; order Asterales; family Asteraceae; genus Lactuca; species Lactuca virosa. The sequence goes on from NC_136426.1 coordinate 177,221,370, forward strand.
CACCCGAGGAACTATCTCATAACCGATACCCTAGAGAGTTGTGACTTCCTTGATACGCGTATGGGTCATGTGCTTTCAGTAGTACGGGCCCATACTACCTTCCACACCTACCCATATTTGTCTCAAGTATCACCACAACACTCTAACCATATATACACACTCCCGCTCAAACCTCACTCCTAGAGGAAAAGCTGCATATCTCATATAAGGAAAACCCTAGGCTAGTGGGCATCCCATAATCAGGCAACTCTATCATGAAATTCCTGAAGATCCCTAGCCTAGTGCTAGCATGCTGTTCTAACATATCACATGATCTAATAACTTGTATGGTATTTTGGGGTCTACTTACTGGCTCTGGCTGATCGTACCCTCTGCATCCACCTTTACTTATTTCGAAAACCTTTTGAAAACCATTTTGAAAATCCCTCCTTGATTTGAGACTGGATTCACACGAATGTTCCTCCAATTCACTCAAACCAAGGCTCTGATACCAACTTGTAACGACCAACAATTTCAACCAATTTAAAACATTTTAATTCATTCAAAAACCATTAAGTTCATACATTCCGTTTTCAAAATAGTTTAAACATCAGAGTATCCCCCAGAACCATATCACATATATCATAAAACATGAGGAGCGGTACGATCACGCCTTCACCTTGCCACGATCTCCTGAAGTACCTGAAACATAACACTACAACTGTAAGCCCGAAAGCTTAGTGAGTTACCCCAAAAATACCAACCACACATAAACATACTCATAACATATCACAAATAGAATAGCCATGCACATCAGGTCTACTGTGTGACTGGTCCGCCCGCACCGGGCCTTCAGTCCACCTGGTCCACCCTCCGAGTCTAGCCATGTACATCGAGTCTACATTGTGATTGGTCTGCCCGCACCGGGCCTTGAATCCACCCGGTCCACTCTCTGAGTCTACAGTATGACTGGTCCGCCCACACCGGGCCTTCAGTCGGCCTGGTCCACTCTCCGAGCCGCGACACGTCTGGTCCGCCCTCTCGGGGCCTTCAGCCTGTCCGGACCGCTGGCTGGGCCTTCGGAATATCCGGTCCGCCCTGGGTATGTTGGCCTACAGCACAAAGCAGGACCCGCCTCAACCCAACCCCCGTCAAACAACCATGTACACATAAAACAATTAATCACATAATAATCCTCAACCAGACAAACAGTCTAACAGATCACATAGCATATCAACATCCTAACTAGGATTCCGACCTAACCGGTCACTAGCATAACATTACCCTATATCCTGGGTACCGACCTTAACCAGGTCACTAACATAACACCATCCTAAATACCAGGATGCAGATCTAGCAAAACAATAACATAACAAACAATACCCGGATTTCCATCCGATAAAAGGCCGGCCTTGGTGCCGTAGACCCTGTCGATATAGTGAGGATAACTCACCTCGCAATTGCCGACTGGAAAGATAAGATCAGCTGCTCCGACCACCGACACGAACTCCACCACCGTACACTATCAAGAACTAGATTCATAAGCACCTATTTGGTAAACAAACTGGTCAACTCTTGGTCAAAGTCAAAGTCCTCAGTCAAAGTCAACCTCCCTGACTGACTCTACTTGCCGAGTCGACCCATCGACTCGTCGAGTCCCTATACTCAGAAACTCCCATAACACGACTCAACCCACCGAGTCACCTCCCGACTCACTGATTCAAGGTTTGACCAGAAAAGGTTGGGGTTCTGCGACCAGACTCGCCGAGTCCAGAACAAACTCGCCGAGTCCAAGGCAATCTTCAACAGACTCGCCGAGTTGTTCTTCAACTCGCCGAGTTCATGCACATGTTCATACAACTCGCCGAGTCCCTTCAGTTCTTAATCCATACAGAGGCTTTTTGAGCCATGCAGAGGCTCCAAGCCATAGATCCATTCTTCTACAGCCTAACCCTCACATAAAGTTGCAAACTTTACGTGAAACCAAGGAGATATAAGTCCAAAACACTTCTAGGGCTAGGGTTTATGACAAAGGGGCTTCACCAACAACTCAAAGACTGATGCTTTATGACTTTCTGGACCAACACAAGTCTAGATCTGAAGTAGCAACCTCAGATCTAAGCCTCTAACTCTAATTAGCTCATAATCATACAAAAAATGCCCCAAATCTCAAATGATAATAGATCTAGATGCAAAAGAGCCCAAGCAACAGATTTTTACCTCCAATATAAGCTCCAACTGAAGTAGATCCCGGATCTACACTACTCCTTTGCAGCAAGCCTCTTGATCTTCAAGCCCTTTTCCAAATTTCCTCTTCCAAAGCTCTATTCTCTCTATTAATGGAAGCTCACACGAAATTAGGGTTTCTGGAACTCTTTGGGGGGTTTTGGAGGCTGGGAGAAGGACATAAAGTCCTTTAAATAGGGTGCAACCCTCGGGATTAGGGTTTTCTCATTCGAGCACCAACTCGTCGAGTCCACGCCTCCGACTCGGTGAGTTGATCACTTAATCCGCGATCCAAACCCGCTCCGACTCGGCGAGTAAGCGTACCTACTCGTCGAGTCCCTTCCTTTATTTACACTTAGCACCTTTCACTTCTTGTTCCGAACTTGGGATGTTACACTACAACTGATCGAACAAATCATCGATCCTCGGTAAGGGGTAACGGTTCTTGACAGTCAGCTTGTTCAACTCCCGGTAATCAATGCACATCCGGTGTGAACCATCCTTTTTCTTGACAAAAAGGATCGGCGCTCCCCACGGTGAGCTACTCGGCCGTATAAACCCCTTTCCCAGCAGCTCCTGAAGCTGCGAGGATAACTCCTGCATCTTTGGAGGTGCAAGGCGATAGGGCGCCTTGGCGATAGGCGCTGCCCCCGGAACCAAATCGATACAGAACTCCACCTGCCTCTCGGGAGGCACACCCGACAACTCCTCGGGGAAAACATCCGGGAACTCACGCACTATCGGGACCTCATCGACCGACCTCGGTCTCTCTGCACCTACCTTCGTATCCACCACATAACCCACAAACCCACTACAGCCCTGCTGTAGACTCTGCCTCGCTCTCGCAGCTGAACAAAATGCCGACCCAGAACGGGTACCCTCGCCATACACCGTAAGAACTCCCTTACTAGGGTCTCGTATGGTCACCAACTGTCGCTCGCAGTCGATAACCGCTCCAAATCTGCTCAACCAGTCCATGCCCACGATGACACAGACATCTCCCATAGCAATCGGGACTAAATCAATCGGAAACTCAACGCCGAAGATCTCGAGTACACATCCTCGAATCACATCAGTGGCATACACTGCTCTCTCGTTAGCTATGGAAACTCGCAAAGGTCGACTCAACGCCTCTCGACAAATACCGATGTGCTGACTAAAGGCTAACGACATAAAAGACCGACTCGCACCCGAGTCAAATAACACCAAAGCAGGTACATAACACACAAGAAATGTACCTACGCATATCACAATATAAGCATAACACCACAAACTCAAAATAAACGGATGAAAGAATACATACCAGCCACAACATCAGGTGCTGCGCGGACCTCCTCCGCTGTCAACTGGAAGGCTCTCCTGCGAGCCTTTGGCGCCTCGGCCTTCACCGGCCGACTCTCCATAGCTCGAATAGCAGCATGGACAGATCCCTGAGAAGCTCCCTGAGCTGACCCTCGTAGCTGCGGACACTCGGCCCTCCGGTGTCCGATCTGGTTGCAGTGAAAACAAACTGCAAACCCTTTGGGGCAATCCTTGGCCATGTGCCCCTCCTTGCCACACTTGTAGCAAGACCCTGCTCCGCACACCCCCTCATGACTCTTGCCGCACTTGCCACAAGTGCGCCCCTTCTGGTTCCCTGATCTCGAATCGGTGGGCTTAGCCCACTTGGCAGCCGGCTGGGAATGTGCCGTTTGCCGATCCCTCCCCTGAGACTCCGTTTCCTCCCTGGCCCGAGTCTCTAGCTCAATCTCCCTCTTCCGGGCATTTTCCTGAAGCTCGGAAAATGTCTGGTATGTCGAGTTCGCCACGAAATCGCGGATGTCTCTCCTCAAAATACTCAAATATCTGCTCATGCGTGCCTGCTCGGAAGACACGTGCTCAGGGCAGAACATCGCCCTCTCATGAAACATCCTGGTGATCACTGTAACAGACTCGGTATCCTGATTGAGGGTCAGAAACTCCTGGGCCAAACGTTCCCTTTCCACCGGGGGAACGTACTCATCTCGAAACATAGTGGTGAACCTCTCCCAGGTCACCGCAAGGAGCTCTGCAGAAGTGAAGTGTGCTGTCACAAACTTCCACCAGTCCTTCGCTCCCAAGTGAAGCTGGTTCAAAGCAAACCATACCCTCAGATGCTCCGGACATGAACATATGTAGAAGCACCCCTTAATGATAGATATCCACCTCATCGCGGCTATCGGATCCTGAGTCCCATCAAACTGTGGTGGCTTCGTGTTGCTGAACTCCCGGTACAACAACGCGTCACCCCCCTGCGGCCTGGCAGCAGCAATGGCTGCAGTGGCTGCAGCAACAGCAACATCAGTAAGAGCAGCATACCGCTCATCAAAAGTCTCAATCCGTGTGGTCTTGATAGACCCGAACATCTCTGGAATCTCAACGCGGATGGAAGCAGCCACCTCATCATGAATCATCTGGCTGAGCTCCTCATCGCTCACACCCCCTCGCTAGTCCCTGGCCTGTGGCGTGTCCCAACCATGATGTCTCTCTGAAACACAACACAAGATATCAGAGACTCGCTCGAGTGTACACACACTCGATATCCCATTCCTACTTGATCCCTCGTACCCTAAGGATTCTTACTTGGGCTGCACACTGATCCGGTGCCTTCGGTAGTACGGGCCCAATACTACCGTCCACACCGCATCAATATTCACCCCAAGTCCTCCTCCTAGGATCGAAGTCCCAAGTACTCTACTCTCTCTATACATAGTCTACTCTCTAGCAGATCTCTGATAAGCTCCTCGTTGCTATCTATTCACACTCAAGCATCTCCTAGCAGCAAAATCCCTAGGCTAAGGCATCACAAATCAGGCCACTCTAGTCCTAATAAGAATACCTAGCCTACTCTAGCATGCATATCATATTATAACATATCCCATAACTCATACTATAAGGGTATTTTGGGAAATCACCGTTCGGGCGCTGGCTGATCGTACACACTGCTCTGCTCTGCTCTTTCAAAAACTTTTTACTCTTGAGGAAAATTTTTGTGAATTTTATTTTGAAAATCTCTCAAATCCTCAGTTTGAGTTCAGATACGTCCGAAGGTGCACCCGAATCCCTCAAACCAAGGCTCTGATACCAACTTGTAACACCGTAAATTTAAAAACAATTTTTCACTTTTAAAGATATAATTTCATTCATAAGTATTCTCAAATCCCAATGTATCACATATCAAATACATAAAAAAACACATCCCAAGATCTAAATGTATAAAACTCCAATAGTGTGTACTGATCATGTCGGCTCCTTCCCGCGATCCTCACTGGTACCTGAAACACATAACACAAAACTCTGTAAGCATAAATGCTTAGTGAGTTCCCCAAAATACAACACACAACACATATTAGCCACTCGAGGCTATAACTCTGTTTGACCCTCTGGTCAATGTGTCTCAGTGGGACCCTCCAGTCCCATAGCTCTGTGGGCCCTCTGGCCCTAACTCTGTGGACCTTCCGGTCCTAACTCTGTAAACTCTGTAACATACATAGCATAAATCACATAGAAATCACATCATGCAAAAGCATACAAAATACTCCGTCACATAACTCTAATTACCACTCTAGGTAAAGTATAGTGATAAGACTCACCTCGGGTAACTCGGTAAAATCTCGAACTCCGAAATACTGCACAAGCCTTCGCCTAATCACATAAATAATTACCCTAATTAATACAACTTCTAAAGGCTAGGCCAACCCCTCTCTATAAGTTCTCTAAGAAGGGTAAACGACCATTTTGCCCTTCTAGTGACTCATAAGTCCAAACACTGACTAAACCCTAATAGTCAACAAGTCAACGGTCAGCATTGACCGGACTCGCCGAGTGCACTAAGGTGACTCGGCGAGTACACGCCTGCCCTCTTCGCCCTTGGTCCTCTCTTGACTCGCTGAGTCAACCCTAAACTCCACAGGTCGTCACAGGTCGCGAGTCGCGGGGCAACCCGACTCGACTCGTCGAGTCCGTTATGGGCTCGGCGAGTTCCTCTCATGAAAACTCTCAAAAGATCTCTTGAGGTCAGATCTGCTTCACCAAAACAGTAGATCCATCCTTTTAACACTCAAAAGTCACGTAAAGGTGCAACCTTTACGTGCATGCAACCCATATCAAGCCTCAAATGAAGAAATAACAGTTGAAATGGCAAACTAGTCTCCAATTGCTTATTTGCTTGCAAAAAGCTAGAAGGTAGTGACTCTAGGGACCTCTCATGGTCCAGATCTGATGTCAAATCCCAAAGAGGACCTCATACTCACTAGATCTTTCATAAAATGAGGGTAAAAGCCCTAAAATCAAGAAATCCATCAATATAACACGAAATGGAAAGGTTTATACCTCCAAAGATGATATCACGAGATGATTAGCTCAGATCCAGTCCCCTTCACACTCTAGATTTGTGCTCCTATCCTCCTTCAAGCAAAAACCCACAAAAAGATGAAGAAATAGCCTCCTCTTGCCCTCAAACTCACTCTCTCAGTTCTCTAGGGTTTCTCTGGAACAAGGTGGCCGCAAATGAAGGCCATAAAGGCCTTTAAATAGGGACCAAACCCTGAGAATTAGGGTTTCATTTAACAGCGCGGACTCGCCGAGTCCTCGCACCGAGTCGCCGAGTCCATTCATTAAATCCAGTCAGCATTCGCGGTCCTACTCGACGAGTCTGCGACTCGACTCGTCGAGTCCCTCTCTTGTCTTCAAAAGATAAATGATAAAATATAATACCTGGAATTCCGGATGTTACAAACTCGAGGCTATAACTCTGTAAGACCCTCCGGTCAATGTGTCTCAGTGGGACCCTCCAGTCCTACAACTCTGATGGACCCTCCGGTCCTAACTCTGTAAGCTCTGAATAACACATAGCATAAATCACACATACATAATGCAGTAATATCACAGTACTCAAATAAACACAATAGACCCTCTGTTCACACATATATACCACTCTAGGTAAAGTAGGGTGAGGAGACTCACCTCGTAAGCTAGCTAGTAAAATCTCGTGCTCGAAATCCTCGATCTAGCCTCCGCCTAACATATTAGATAAGTATCTCTAATCAATATCCCACTCTTACTCAAATACACCAAAAGTTCTCTTACACTCTTTCTAACCCTTGGAATGGGTAAAAGACCATTTTACCCCTTCCTTGTCTCAAATGCTCATACTTGACCCAACCATAAAGTCAACAGAAGTCAATACAAGTCAACAGTCAGAGTTGACCTGACTCGTCGAGTGCACTCTTGTGACTCGCCAAGTCCACTTGTATCCTTAGAGCTCTTCCTAGGGTTTCCCCAAGCATCAATTACATAATGGTGTGTGTGTCATTAATACATGTGCAACTTAACATATGGCTTTTAAAAGTGTCTTTTGGGGTTTCTATGTGACATCATATGAAAGACATGCATTCTTCCCTATAACAGTAAGAATCAAATAAAATTTAACAATATCAACTTCTACATTAACAAATTCAATATCTTGATTAAAAACAACTACACCATTTACTAAAGCATCTTCAATGCCAGAGTCATCAATAATTAAAGGATTTCCTGGATCATTTTTAAATTTTCTTAATGATTTGTTCCTCACTCTTGCGATTAAACAGAAACATTAATTAATAAAAAAATCTATAATACGTACGTGTATATATATATATATATATATATATATATATATATATATATATATATATATAGGGAGATGATCAAATGAGAACACCTAAAAGGTTGAGAACGTGAGAACAGTTCTGGACCAATCATTACGAAAGGGTATATTAGTAACTTTATATTTACATTAAATTGTAACATATAAATATTAATTAATGATTTCCTAAAATCTAAGGATAATGATTTTAATTACCTAAAAAAATTAATGGTTCTTTTTAGTTTTGGGAATATATATAAATATTTTTTTATGACTTTTTCCAAAAATAATTTATGACCGTTTATTTTTCTTTAAAGGGAAATCAATACAACTCAAATCATAAATGAATCCACTTTATTTAATTTGATTTTTTTCTTTCAAAAACTAATACAACTTTATCCCATTTGAATACACTTCTATTCACAATCACAAATGAATATACACGTTTATTCACAAATGAAACGCAAACAACATGAATCAAATCCTTTTTATTCATCAATTGAAATTAAAAAAAAACTGTGTTAAAATTTATCGTTTCTTCACAAATGAATACATGTAATCACAAATAAATATATTCTTATTCACAAATGAATATAGCTAAATATAATATAATTTACATCTAAAAAATGATAGAACATAATGTATGTTTCATTATCGATTAATTTATTCACAAATAAATACATGTAATCAGAAATGAATCTAATCTATTTCACAAATGAATATAACTAAATAGAATATAATTTACATCTAAAAATGCTACAACATAATATATATTTTCATTCTCATGTAGCTCAAACCCTTCACTTTCCATTTTCTCAAACAATTCTAAAGGAACCCAGAAAACACATGTTAAAGTACCTATATATCATTAAGTTCCAGACACCAATATCTCTCTCGTGCATTTCATCAAACAACATACGTGCATTATATTTTCCTTTGAATCGGATTACAACTTTGTGTAGTTATCCTTTCCATTGATTATAAGAGCCGATAGGATGAATTAGAACCAAGAAATAAAGAGTTGGTGTGTAAATGAAGAACAGGGGTCTGCCGCTTCATCGGAATAAACAATTGGTGTGTAAATGAGAAATAGGAGTCTTCCTGTTGGGGTACAAAGTTCTTCATGTATGACTTTGTAATGGTTTGACTCTTGTAGATCCACTTGCATGTGGTGTATTAGCCTTTAGACACATGTGTTAGTGAGAGTGAGAGAGAGACATGTAAACACCTCTATAAATAGTGGGTTCATACCACATGTAGAGGTGTGCTTGAGAGGTGTAAAAGTGAGTGTGTAAGTGTGTGTTATTTATTTAGATGTAGATCTATGTCCCTTTTTGTAACACCATATACAATCAATACATCTCTTGAACACCCAAATCACCATGTTCATTGTGCAAACTTTAATTCCGCATGCCAAACCATGTTCTTATGTCTCAACAATTGGTATCAGAGCGGGTCTTCGAAGATCAACATGATTTTTTGAAGAACGATTATCAGTTTGGCAAAATCTGTCACAACTGGAGCATTTATGGTGAGTCTCTCTCTATGATCTCTCTTAATCTTGTTGATTCGTGCGTTACGTTCTTGATTTTTGATCGTTTTGACTCGTTGGATTAATTTTTTTAAAAACCCATTTTGTTATGATCCAATATATTTCTTTCATTGATCTAGCCAAAACAAAGTAAAATCTTGAGTCTTCTTACTGTTAATAATTGATCCATTGTTAAAATTGTTTTTGAGATCAAAATCCGTTTTAAATCATTTGTTAATCAATTGATATTCATTTGATTCAAGTTTCGATAGTTAGCCCAAATCTCAATCTGTTTACTATTCGTTGGTCCGATGTAAGCCTAAAAGTTCGATCCATTACTGTTCATTAAGTGTTTCGATCTAGCCCAAAATCAAATTAGACGGTATCTTACTTCTTTATTCTATCTCCGTTATTTGTTGTACGCCATGTGCTTCCATGGTTGTACATTGTAAATGTTCTTGACTCAACTTTTGATCATCGCGTTCTTGTATTTTCATTATCTTCTCATTGTTTCTTTTAATCGATTTAGTTTAGATGATAATATGGAATTGTAAAATCGATGTCATACGAGATTTGTTGTACAAAAGTCGATTGTGTTCCAGTTTCAAGAATTGAAATCATAAAATTGAGTCTTTGATTTTGTAAAAATTAACCAAGAACACTTGAAATCGATGAAGAACAGTTGAAGAACAGAAGTTTTGGTATTCGATTTTGGAATTGGTTGAAAATCGAACGTGTTTGACTGTATTCATTCACAACCTGCTATCGATTTCTTACAAGGTTGATTTTGTTCTTCAAAATTTTAGATTCCACTGATTGTTATTCTTGAAGTTGAAATATGTATTAGAATTGAAGATCGATGAACTGAAAAACGAACTGGAAGTTGAGTTAATTGATTTTTGATTCGCATCTTATGATTTTGAAGGTTTGGTTATGTGAAATCGAGAATTGATGTTTGGAAGTTTGTTTTTGTGATCGATTTCGAATGGTTAGCTGATATTGGGTATGAGATTTGATAAATGAAGGGTTTGGTGTTGGTTATTGAAATCGGTGTAATTCCTTGGGTTTCATATGCGAAGAATTGAAATGGGTGATGTTGATTAACGAAGACTGTATTTTGGGTTTGATATTCGAATGATCAAAGGGTGATCGGGATTTGAACGAAGGTGTATTTGGGTCGATTAAAGAAACTGGATTTGTTTTGGGGATGAACGAACCTTAGGCTGTGATTGAATGATCGAAGACTATGATTTTGAAGTTTTTGAAGTTCGTGTGTTTGTTCTTGATGATTGATAATTATGGTTTGGGAAGAACTGTGCTTGGATTTTGAAAATTCGATGGTCACGGATTGTTGATTTTGATATCGACGATTTTTTTTTCAAAAAGCGAAGCCATGGTTTATAGTTGAAATCAAGAATCGATCGACTGTTGTTCGGAAATAAAATCCCTTAATTGAAATTAGAGGAACAGATGGGTTTAAGGAAATCGATTTTGGGTCCCTGTAATGTAAGGAACGAAGAACTGTAAGAACGAAGAATGATTTTTGGCTTGAATGTACGAAGTGAGAAAAGGCGATTCAGAGGTATTAAGAGTTTACTGTGCATTAAGTGGCTTCGAATGCTTCGAATTCGTGTGTTTGGGAAGAAAATTTTCGTATGAAGAGGAGAGAAAAATTTCGTAGGAAGGGATGAAATTTCGTGTGTTTGGATGAAATTTTGTACGAAGGGGTGGAAAGGATTCCGTACGAAATGTTGAATTTTCGTGTGAATTGTTAAAGTAAAGCAAATTTTCGAATATGGTCCTTATAATTTCGACTATTTGACAAAGATTAAACCCTTCGTATGTTTGATCAAAATTTCGAATGTTTTGATCAAAAAACAGATTTTTCGAATTCAACCCCTGAAATTTCGAATGTTTGGCAAACTCAACAATTAATTGAAGTTTCGAATATTTGTCACTTTTCACCCAAATTCGAAAATTTTCTGAAATTTCGAATTTTGGGACAACTCTTCGTATGTTTGGTGCACAATGGCAGAATTTTCGAAAATAGTCCCTGAGGCTTCGAATGATTGGCGATTCATACCCAAATTCGAAAAAGGACTGTTTTTGCTGAAAATTGAAGAAAATGCATTTCAAGCCCCTGTAGTTTGTGTAAATTGATGTTTTCTACCCAGCTTTGGAAAAGGGGGAGAGTTTTGCATATTTTGCTGTTTTGGGCGCACCGGGTCACTGCAGAATTTTGAAATTGACAATTTCTACCCATTTTTGAGAAATTTTGTCAAAGGCGATCCGTGAACGAAGCTAAAAATTCAATATTTTTTGGATTTTCCGGATTGAAGCATAATGTTTATGCCACATGTTAAGGGGGAGTTTTGACACGAAAAATTCCGAATAGAGCACGTTCTTTTTCCTTGGGAGTTTTATAATCAAATTTAGATTATAAAAAGGGGGAGAAGTTTTATATGGAAATTCGAACTTGAATTTTTCATATTACGCGGATTTGAAGACCGAAGTGATCTTGAAGTTTTGAAGCTTACGAAATGATGCAATTGGAAGTTCGGAAATGATTTATTTTCGAAATGGGTTTGGTTTTATTGAAGATTTTTGGGATGTGTTTTTATGCGCAACTTTTGGGTGATTATTTGGAGTTAATCATTCGTTGCTGCTCGGATTGTATGGTCTCACATCCTAGAGCCCAAATTGAAGAATCATGGAAGAATTGAAGATTGAAGTTCGTTTCGACATGTGTCACCTTTGAGGCTCGAACCGCGTAGTTGCTTGATTTTGGAAGATATGAAGTGGGTCATCCATTCCTAACTTTGAGGGGGAGAATGTTGGGGTACAAAGTTCTTCATGTATGACTTTGTAATGGTTTGACTCTTGTAGACCCACTTGCATGTGGTGTATTAGCCTTTAGACACATGTGTTAGTGAGAGTGAGAGAGAGACATGTAAACACCTCTATAAATAGTGGGTTCATACCACATGTAGAGGTGTGCTTGAGAGGTGTAAAAGTGAGTGTGTAAGTGTGTGTTATTTATTTAGATGTAGATATATGTCCCTTTTTGGAACACCATATACAATCAATACATCTCTTGAACACCCAAATCACCATGTTCATTGTGCAAACTTTAATTCCGCATGCAAACCATGTTCTTATGTCTCAACACTTCCCCTTCACCTAGAAAAATGATGAACAAGGTAACTTAAAAACAAAATTGACAAACATGGGAGAACTTACTTTGGCCTGAGTCATAATCCTCAAAAGAAATCAGATTGCTGGTGTGGTTATAATGAGGAGCCCCTCTTGATTTGTGTATGCGTGTGTATATACAATGCTAAACACCAGACCGTCATCACCATTGATGGGTTTTCTTTATCAATCCTTTTTCTTCACTATCACAGACCCGCTAAACCAGACCCTTCCAACATCATAAACACGAATGAGAATGAGACAAAGTTTTAATCGAGGTAAAAGGGTGCGACTGCAATGGCGATTTTTTTTTCAATTCCTTCACGGTCTCTCTATCTTTCTCTGAATCCTCTTGCAAGCGATGGCTTTTAGATCTAGGAGAGGCTTGATTATTGCTGCAACACTAGATGATGATGGTGAGCAATGGTGCAACATAGCGGCGGTGATGATGAATGTGTACCCTAGGTATACAAAGAGAAAGATGAAGAGAGATACGGTAAAATAAAAAGGAAAGAGGTGAGAGAGAGTGAAAAATAAAGGAATTAAATAAAGTTGCAATTCCTGTTCTACCATTTCCACCATTTAAAAGTTACACTTTAATCCCTTTAGTTTTAGAATTTATATATATGACCCGTTTGATAAAAGCCTTAGATCTATGTATTTAGATGGTTCAGATCTGTTCTCGCGTTCTCAACCTTTTAGGTGTTCTCATTTGATCCTACTCCTATATATATATATATATATATATATATATATATATATATATATATATATATATATATATATATATATATATATATATATATATATATATAGAGAGAGAGAGAGAGAGAGATATATATATGTTCAACTATTCTAACTAATTATTGTGTGGAGGGTAATATTGTACGTTTGCATTGCCTTAAAATTAGGAAACACAAATTTAAAAAAGGAAATTTTCGGATTTTAATGGATCCTTGATTATCTTAATTTTGAATTTTTTTTTTAAATTAATTTAATTTAAATAATTCTAACATAATTTCTAATCATACCCAGTTTTTTCTGTCAGAAAGACATTCTTTTTATAATGATATTCTATGAAAATGCAAGCCATAAACTAATAAAGAGTCTTACTTCTCGAAGAACAACAAAATTTTAGATACATGTTAAATTTTTTCTATCACATGCTTGAAAAAATAAAAAACTTTATATTATATTCTATGATAATGAAACATTTACTAATAAAAAATAAACACAATTTGTAGATTATTCTACCAGAATATACTATTACACGTAGTCATATTATTTCTATTGCAGACTATTCTGCTAGAATATAACGATGAATAGTGCTTTCTTTCGTGACTTTTGTTCATCTCCATTACACATGCCATCATCCAACCTTCATGTCCTTGATCACCATATTGCCTTCACACATTCTATGAGAATAACTGAAATGAAATCGAATTATGTAATAATAATAGTCTATCAAAATGCTTTTATATGACAAATAATAAAACAAACTTTACTAATTCTAATAGAATGCATACCACATGGTCAGATATATTCACCGTCGTCATGTTGTGTTCTTGACTCGGAAGTGTGTAAACCAACCAACCAATAGATTTGTGTAAAGGAATCCATGTCATTTGCATACAGAATATCATTTTTAAAATAAATATAAAAAAGAGAAGGGAAATGGTAAAGTCGAAAAAGACTACAAAAAGCAATGACCTTTTATAAGATCCAGTTAGTAGAACATATTGTTTTTTTAACATTGTGTAAATGGGACCATGTGCATGAGAAAGTACCATATAAAATTTTTTGTAAAGCTATTAGTATATTATTAATCATTCAAAACCAATGAGATTAATAGAAAATGCAGATTATTCAACTAACTACAACCTCAATTACCAACTCAGGACAATGTCTCTGGAAATCATCTTAAAAATCATTTCCCACAGATTAATGGAAAAATGGTTATGTTTCGGGTAACCTATACCGAATGACCAAGAACAAAAAACCCATTTAAAAATTTTCTACCATTAAAATATGAGAAAAAGACTTACTGCTTCCTTTTCACAAGACCATCATCTTTTGGGTAATTTTTACATGTGTATTAACTTCCACATGAATGAAAAAAGGTGTATGGCTGCTTCTTCTGGATGTATACACAAGATAATTTCATAAATTTATGCATCATTCTATATACTACTATTAATTTCTTGAGATTGTTATCCATCGAAGTACAAACTATAAGAAAGGCACATCATAACAAGAGAACAGAGACGAGATAAGGAGAAGACGGACATTTACCTGAGTTGGAGACGTCCTTAGGAGGCATAGGCGTTGATAGGAAGTGGGGGTGTCCATACCGTGTGGTGTCAATTGGAGAAACAGAGATGGATGCAAAGAGGAAAATAAGCCCTGGGTTGAAACAGAATGGTCGTTACCCGTTGAAGTTGGAGGATTCAATTTGGTTTAAGTCTGCACTCGATTTAAGGAGGCTGATCTCAGGGACGGCCTAATTTGCCAACATAGAGATTGAATTGAAATTAGGGATGAGAGGAATGGAAATCGACTTACTGTTCACAACATCGGCATCCTTCCCTTCTGGGCTGTGACAGCATAATCGTTGGCGAATGGGACCAACTCCGACACTGCTTTTCCATCATGCATCAACTACTTTGCTTCTCTCGTTCCTTTTAGACTTTCCAGTTCTCAACTTCAATTTCACGTGTAACGCCCCGATTCTCAGGTATTAATATTGTGACTTTAATGTTCAAGTTTCAAGATCTACTCGACAAGTTGTATGCCTTGGTCGGCGTTACAAGTTTGTTTAGCGGTTAAGGCTTATCTGCTTTGTGCGAAGGCCAATAGACCTGGGCATTCCAACCTGTAGGTTGTGGGCCGTGAGTATTCCATCCTGAGGATGATTGGACTCATAGTGTGTGGGCATTCCAACATGTTGGTTGTGGGCCTGGGGTATTCCATCCCGAGGATGATTGGACCCATAGTATGTTGGCATTCCAACCGGATGGTTGAGGGCCTGGGGTATTCCAACCCGATGGTTGACTGGATCCATATTATGTTGTTTATGATTATATGTGTATTGTTGCGGGTATGTGTATTTTGAGGGAACTCACTAAGCTCTCGGGCTTACAGTTTCAGTTTATTGTTTCAGGTACATCAGGGGATCGCGGCAAGGCGAAGGCGTGATCGTACAGCTCCTCGTGTTCTGTTTATGTTTCTCGGAAAACTCTGATATTATACATTTTGAAAACAAAGTTGTAATGATTTTTAATGGTTTGAAATGTTTTTAAAAGTTTTAAATCGGCTTAAATTTTTTGGGCGTTACAAGTTGGTATCAGAGCCTTGGTTGGAGTGAATTGGAGGAACATTCGTGTGATCCAGTCTCAGCCGGAGCCAGTAAGTAGACCCCAAAATACCATACAAGTTATTTGATATTATGTGATATGTTAGAACAGCATGCTAGTAATAATATAGGGATCCTAAGGAATCCTATGATAGAATTTCCTGATCTTTGATGCCTTATCTTATGTAGAGTACCTCATTGATTGTTTGTGACTCTTTCGCGTGTGAACTAACTATTGGGTGAATACTCTAAGTCATATTCTACATGGGTTAAGTGGTCTTAGGGTAAGGGATTTGGTCCTGCTGCGCAGCTCTTGTCTGAGTCCAACTGTTGTGGGATGAAATCTTTTAGTCTAACATTGTTTAAGCCGTGCGGTATGTGATTGTATTCATGCAATAGTTAACTGGCACCAATGGAGGGTCGTGTGGCAGTTGGTGGATGGGAGGGTAGTGAGAGGCCGGGAGGCCAATTATGAGATATTTATCATTCCTCTAGGAGTGAGGACTTAGCGCTCGCTATGTATATGTATATTGTAGGGTGTTGTGGTGATACTTGAGACAAATATGGGTAGGTGTGGAAGGTAGTATGGGCCCGTACTACTGAAAGCACAGGACCCATACACGTGTCAAGGAAGTCACAACCCTTAGGGTTCGGTCGGGAGTAGGTTCCCCGTCGTGTTTGCGGATTATCTGATATCTTCCTAGTATATGTTCAGTATGGTGATGGAAAATCGATTTGAGGCGGGATCCGGATCAGGATCGGGAGCGAGTGGCCATGATAGGCCAGTATTGTCCGTCGATCAGATACGGGAGATGATTTTCGTTGAGGTTTCTTAGATTTTGCGAGAAGAATTGTTCAGTGTCATGGACCGGGTCACCGCCAGGGTGATCGCAAAGTTCGAGGAGCAAGTTGCAGCGTTGCAATCTGTGAGAGATGTTGCTACCGGGATGGCTACTGGGGGAGTGCCGGTGGTGGGGTCACAACTAGGAAAGAGGAGGAGGGACACTTCAGCAGAGGACGAATAGTCGGAGACAGCTAACCTAAGTACTGGAAGTCAGGAGGGTCAGGAGGTGTGTGTCAAGTGTGGGGGAACCCACGGATTTGCTTGTCACAAATTCAGGTGCTACAAGTGCGGGGAGAGAGGGCATGTGCAACGGGATTGCAAGAAGAATCAGATATGTTTTCACTGTCACCAGCCAGGTCATTTCAGGTCTAGCTGTCCTGCGTTGAGGACGGAAGGAATTCAGATTCTAGCGATCATCGTTCCTCAGGAGGTCAAGGTCGAGCCGCAAGAAGTCTCTGGTATGTAATTGGAAAACCCCATTCTGTAATAATATTGTGGTCAAGTCGTCTGTGATCGGTATTTATTTTGTCTTGGAATATTATTGAGTATGGATAAGCAGTAATTTTGGGTTAGTTGCCTGTTCTGTCTGATCTGTGTGTTGCGGAGTTTCATGAGTTGTTAGGCTATTGTAGGTGTCAGGAGAAATTTATTATCCAAGGATTGTAGGTGATTAGAGTTCAGGGATTCATTAGAGGATGGGAAGTAGGATGGTTGATTATAATTTTATCACCTATGGCAAGGGTTGTGCCCTTTCAGTTTTTCTAGCTCGAAGGAGTGAGTAGGCTTGTGACCCCAAGCTCAGGCTGTATTCCAGCTCGGGGTCAGTTGGTTGCAGGGATTGGCGATATTATTTCAGCGCAGGTGGGTCGAGGTGGCATAAGTATTTTGTGAGGTCCGATTTGCCTTGGATCTCTTGTATCAGGTGGTAAGGATTGATTGTGCGAGCTATTGCAATTTTGGGATTATAGACTATGTCTTGAGAATATTTTGTAGCCCGGTTATGGGAAGAGGTTGCTTCAGCTAATGCAGTTCAGCTATGAACGTTTGAGCGGGAAACTTGTTTGGAACACCTTTGGAAAAGGGGGTAGTATGTGGGAGGTCTGTGGTTAGGGTCCCACAGAAGGGTTATTCAGCATTGTCAGGGATCAGTGGTTTTGGCAACCGTTCGTGATTGACGAAAGAAAGCACCAAGGGAAGTAGATCTTCGCCGAGGTATTAGTTGGAGTATCTATCTTTTGGTCTTCAGGACTTGAGTGTGGGGTCATTCAAACATTTGTGACTGTCGGTTTCACTGGGATTCAGGAAGTGTTCATCTGGTTCTTGAGGTGTGTGTGGCCAATCGGGATTGGCTAGTAATGGAGCGCTAGTTAGAAGAGTTGGTTGTTATCGGATCGATCGTTGGACAGTGATAAGGATTGGGAATTCTCCAATTTTCATGTATTGTGAAGACTTAGTCGAATCTAAGTGGGGGAGAATCGCCCCGGGATACCGAAGCACGAGCGGTGTCGAAAATGGGTTAAGTTTCGTATCGTGGTCAGGAAGAAAGGCGGCCCAAGTGGCTGTTTGGTTTGAGGGTTGTGTGAGTTGGGAGTTCGGTAAACTTCCCAGCATGTGTATCGTGTCTTCTCGGTGCTGGATAGTAGAATTTGGGGAATTAGTTTGGGGTTCCAGTCATGAACTGAGTTCAGTTCGGATGTTTAGTCGGATGTGTGATAGACTCTGAGGGTAAGTGGATTGATAGATTGAGGGTAAGGTATCAGACTGCGTTGTGTTAGAACGAAAGTGTTGTAAGACTGCGGGGGTGGCCATAGCATTCACAAGTGATCGGATAGTATGGAAAGTGTTGTAAGACTGCGGGGGTAGTCGTAGAATTCAATAGCGGTCAGATGGTGTGGGAAGTGTTGTGAGGATGCAAGATGATTTGTAGTATTCACAGATTCTTACAGACGATCAGGTCAGGATGGGCCTGTTTGCAAGATTGTGGGTAGACCATAGCATAATCGGAATCAGGAAAGCGGTAGGTAGTTGGAGACCAGACATGATGTAATACTACAGTATTCTGGTAGCATTCACTTTTCGTATATGATTCGATGGTGTCAGGTTGTCAGGCTGCTATGATCAATGGATCAGAAGGATTGATGGAGCCATGAGTGGCGATATAGTTAGGGCGGTTATTGCTAGACGAAGTTCGTCCGGGAGTCGCGTGGGGCGACTGTGAGATAACCATTGGCTCGGCACCCAGTCAGGACTTCGGTATTCCAGATAAGTTGGGACCGGGGAGGTCTCATTGGACTTCGAAAGCAACCAGAAGACAGCCTACTGTTTCGGTCAGTTTCTGTGATCAGGGCGACATTAACTACTTGGGTTTTCAGGTGTGCGAAAAGTATCTATAAGCGTTTGTAGATCTATGTGCGGGTATTGAGTATGCTGCTATGCTAGAGCAATCAGTAGGTCTGTCCCCAAGTATTGAACATGCTGATGGAGTATGCTGAAGACTCTGTATGGGTTTTGTTAGTTATGTGATCAGGTTCTGAGAATATATGTGTTATGGAGTAGCAACTTGTTCTACAAGTGGACAGTATAGGGTGAGGTTTCAGCACTGTGACGTTTGTTGGTGTTGTGAAGGACATTGTTTAGGCCCTTTTGGGAAATGGAGGAGGTGAGTGCCTCCAGGATGGAGTGCTGGGCATCTGAAGCGATGTCAGCAGTGTCGATAGGTTATCGGAAGCATTCCAGTCATGAGCTGAGGGCCGGAGAGGGCATACCAGGCTCATGCTCTGGGCTCAGAGGCAATCCAGACCTATGCTGAGGACCATGTAATGATATTCCAGTCATAGGCTGTGGGCATAAATATTGTGTTGGTTATGTCGCAGGTAGGAGCGCGTTCACATTGGATTTATTGTTGAGATTTGGGGGAGTTGCACTCGGTTGTGACGAATCAGAGGATTGTGGATGAGACGCAAGGATAGATCCTTGGATCTCAAGTTATGAGTAGACCCGAGTCATGTCATAGAGGTATTCCAATCTAGGGTATTCCATCCTGAGGATGACCGGACCTTATGATTGATTGGACCTGATATGTTTGGTATTCCAACCCGGGGGTTGATTGGGCCAAACATGTGTAAGGATACGAGGGTATTCCATCCTAGGGATGTGTGGACCCGTCGTAGGCATGCCTGGTATTCCAGCCCGAGGCTGATTGGGCCAGGTATGAGTGTTCGTACTTGTTAGCTGGTTGATTATGTATGATATTTTGGGAGCTGAAGGACGCTTTATCCTGTCGGCACAAAGGATTCGCTTCAGGAAGAGGGAAAGTTGGGTTTCCGATACTTTGGATCATCAGGATTTTTCCAGGTTGGCAAAGTGGAAAGTAGAATAGACCTTTGGAAAAGGGTCGGTTGGATTTTGCATCGCCTTTCACGTTTCGTAATTGCGGAAGTGCATGCCCGATGAGGAGGCAATAGTATCATTGGATGACATTCAGGTTGATGAACGGCTGAATTATGTTGAGAGGCATGTGGCCATACAAGAGAGGAAGATGAAAGTTCTGCAGAACAAGGAGATACCTTTGGTAAAGGTATAGTAGGAACATCGGAGGGGCTCCGAGTGGACTTGGGAGCCGGAGGCTGAGATTCGGGAGCACTATCCGAAGTTGTTCATCGCAGCAGACTTCGAGGACGAAGTCTAGTTCAAGTGGGGGAGAATTGTAACACCCCGATTCTCAAGTATTAATATTGTGGCTTTAATTTTCAAGTTTCAAGGTCTACTCGACGAGTTGGATGCCCTGACTCCTCGAGTAGTAGCGGGTTTCGGACACGTGTTTAAGTGACCAACTCGCCGAGTCAGAAGAGTGACTCGACGAGTTGGAGATGGAGGGTGAAACCCTAATTTCCGGGGTTTTGCACCCTATTTAAAGAATCATAAGCCTCCTTTAGCCTCTTTACAGTCCCTTGAGAGGTCAGCAAAACCCTAATACGTGTGTGTGCTCCATTGTGTGTTTTAAGCTTTGGAAGAGGATTCTTGGGGAGAAGAGCTTGGGGAAAACAAGTGGATTGAAGCAAGGAACTCGTGGGAATCAAGATCTACTTCAGTTGGCATCTTTTGGGAAGGTATTAAGATGTTATCTTAACCCCCATTTCATTCTAGATCTCTTTTGGGTGGATTTTAGGGCTTTTCTAGTATAATAAGAAGCCATTCATGGGTATAAGCTAAGATCTGAAGTTGTAACTTTAGATCTGGACCTTCCTTGGACTCTAAGTCCATAAAGTTTCAGCTTTGGCAAGCATGAACCTTCCCTCTATTGTGAGACTTATTTGCAAGCTTGGTTTTTGTCATTTTAAGGCTTTAGAGCTTTGCATACACATAAAGTTTGCAACTTTACGTGATAAACATGCCTTGGGAAGCTGGATCTACAATTTGGAGCCTTAGCATGGCTTAAAAAGCCTCTGTATGGATGAAGGACTGAAGGAACTCAACGAGTTGCAGGAACAACTCGGTGAGTCCGATGAAGATTGCCTTGGGCTCGGCGAGTCAGTCAATTGCTCGGCGAGTCGGCTAGCGTTTTCCCGACCTCTGGACACGTATTAACCCGACGAGTTGTAAAGGGGAAACTCGATGAGTTGGCCAAGAGAGTTTTCGGCCACTGACATTAGGAACTCGACGAGTCGCTCAAGTGACTCGGCGAGTTAGCACGTTATGCAAGGAACTCGGCGAGTGGTTGGTTGTACTCGACGAGTTGAGGTCAACATGGACTGTTGACCTTGGCAGTTGACTTTGACTTTGACCAAGGGTTGACTATTGGACTTGTGGGGCATTTTGGGAAATTTGAAATTACAAGCATGGTTCTATGGTGCATTCGGGTGGTGGAGTTGTACCGGAAATCCAAGAGCTTGGGTTTATCTTTGAGTCGACAGTGCGAGGTGAGTTTTCCTCACTATACTCAAGGGTCTAAGGCACCAAGGCCGGCCCTTTGGATTGTTATCTGGTTATGTTATGCTAGTATGATCTGTTAGATCGGTATCCTATAGGGTAGGATAATATTATATGATATGTGGTATGATCTGTTAGATCGGCATCCTGGTAGATAGGATGGTGTTATGTGCTATGTAGTATGATCCATTAGATCAAATATTGTCTATAGACTGTTATGTGATTATCTGTTATAAGTGCACATGTTTTTTTAGCGGTTAAGGCTTATCTGCTTTGTGCGAAGGCCAATAGACCTGGGCATTCCAACCAGTAGGTTGTGGGACGTGAGTATTCCATCCCGAGGATGATTGGACTCATAGTATGTGGGCATTCCAACGTGTTGGTTGTGGGCCTAGGGTATTCCATCCCGAAGATGATCGGACCCATAGTATGTTGGTATTCCAACCGGATGGTTGAGGGCCTGGGGTATTCCAACCCGATGGTTGACTGGACCCATAGTACGCTGTTTATGATTATATATGTATTGTTGCGGGTATGGGTATTTTGGGAACTCACTAAGCTCTCGGGCTTACAGTTTCAGTTTATTGTTTCAGGTACATCAGGGGATCGTGGCAAGGCAAAGGCGTGATCGTACAGCTCCTCATGTTCTGTTTATGTTTCTGGGAAAACTCTGATATTATACATTTTGAAAACAAAGTTGTAATGATTTTTAATGGTTTGAAATGTTTTTAAAAGTTTTAAATCGGCTTAAAGTTTTTGGGCGTTACATCACGAGCCCATTTCTCGACTTCAATTTCATGAGTACACAGAATGTTTTGTGATTGAGTATTCATCTGATAGATAAAAGGGAGAAATTTAGGGTTTGAAAAAGTCAATTACATTTTCATAAATAGCTAACTAATATAAAGGGATTTAATTTGGGACAAATATCAAATTAATTAATTTAAAAATATTAATTAAATGTGAAATTACATAATTACCCTTTTAGGATGATTGATCTATATTTATTCCTACATCCACACAATACTTAGTTAGAATACTTGAACCTATCTCTCTCTCTCTTTCTCTCACTCTCTCTCTCCCTATATATATATATATATATATATATATATATATATATATATATATATATATGTATATATATATATATATATATTTATATATATATATACACACACACACATACATACATAGTTCTAAGGAAATAAATACCTCTGTTCAACATTGATTTTTGAAGTTTGATCAATTAAAAACTATAACTTAATAACATATGCACGTTTAAGATTCATCTGTGATTATATAATGAAATATTCACATGTGAGACAAGATTCACATATGATTATTCATGTAAGATTTAAATGTAAAATTCGCATGTGATTATATCATATAAGATTCATTTGTGATTATATAATGAAAGATTCATTAACATCTGATTACCCAACCAAGTTCAAAACAGAAATGAATGTGGTACCTGGTTTTAGGATCACTACTAGCCCAACCAAGCTCAACATAGAAGAACAATGAGGTTCCATTTTCTAAAACCAATTGGTGATAGAAGGGATTACCTATTGTCTTATATGCTAGCATATAGTTTATATTTTTATTGACGTGGGATTAGATTTGCCTCCCAATAATCCTCCCTTCAAACCCAAGTTTTGTCCTTGGTGTCCCCTGAAACGACTGTTCATCTGATCCAATCTTTTTTCATACCACCGATACTCTCAGGGCACGCTCCCCTGACCTGGAACACCAGGAAGCCTTTCAATACAAGGTTTTAGGATCAAATTCGTTGCACGGTGAATTATTGGGGATTACACCACCTGCGCCGACCACATCATTCAGGATACGGTCGTAGCTATGATACCATTTGTTAGGATCACTACTAGCCAAATGATGCTCAACATAGAAGAACAATGATGTTCCATTTTCTAAAACATATTGGTGATAAAAGGAATTACCCATTGCATTATATGCTAGCATATAGTTTCTCTTTTTACTAATGTGGGATTAGTTTTGCATACCAACACCTGGGAAGGTTCCTCCCATCCTATCATGCTGTTGAGAATGGGATTTTTTTCTTCTCTACATATCACATTGTTTCATAAGAGAAATAACCAACCTAGCCACCAACAATTAAAAACATTGAAAGCTACATAAAATTTTATAAACCCATTTACATCCACCATACTATTTTGAGAAAAATTATATATTGTTTGTATGTGAGTTTTAATTGGGAAATGAATAGGTAGGTCGGCCAGTTACAAAGAATCATAATGTACTTTTCTCTCACTTCCAAGATGGGCACCGTACTTTATTTTTTAATGATAATAGCGATGTCATATACTTTTTTTTTATCTATAATAGAAATTCACTTACATTTTGTGACCAATAAGAACACTAAACATTACTTTTTACATATTTCTATTATTCATAGAGAAATGTAAGTATGTTGCTACTATGTGTAAAGGACATTTATGTAGGTTACTATTATGAGTAATGTATTTCTATATATTATCAGTAATGTTGCTATTATAGGTAAATAGATACATGTATTTTTGGTATAATGGATAGAAAAACAAAGTGCATTGCCTATATTACTAAAAAGAGGAAATCATGTTGCTATTTTCTGCAAGTTTCCCTATCTCAAAATCTTAGCACAAAACGCATTAGGGAGCTCATAAATTAAAATAAAATAATTTTTAAAAATAAACAAAACCTTTGGAATAATCAATAAAGATTCACCAAATTCTGCAATTGCTAGCTGTTCCTGAGATCCTAATGTTGTAGCAAAATACTCAAAAAGCACAGATAATGCAACGTCAACAGCACCTTAACTTGCAACAACCTGCTCCAACAATTTACATATTAACTAAAAAAGAGAAAATTACAAGAAATAGTAACCTACTTTTCATTCGATTAAAACCATATTCATCACTAGCTTTAAGCTTTAAATAAATTGCCAAGTATCAAAAACAGGATTCCTACTTGTTATTTGGGTCAATTTTAAGGGTTTTTTTATATCAAACTCTCTACAAGATCAAGATCAGGTACATTGATGTAAGCTTGAGCTCTTCTATACAAATCCATTACATTTGCACTCTCTAGTTCTAACACATGTGGTAATCATGTTTTTATTCCCCATTATTAATTAACAACTTTTAAACACCATATAAAATAAATATTAAAAAAAGAAAATTGTAAGTAGGATTATTTATTTGTATCTAACCTTGGTGCAAAGCTTCTCAACCTGTTTGTAATCCTTTAGTTTCATTTGGCATGCTGCATTATTAAGGTTGTAAGTCATCTTCAACGATTTTGCTTGTTTCTTCTCATCTTCTTCAAAATTAGTATGGTACTCAATAAACTCAACAACCTAGCTAAGAATGTAAAAAGAAAAAACTAGATTTAGTCAAACAGAAACCACTATATTATTTAAATTTAGGTTTTTGACAAGTCAATTTGAATCTTTATCTTTTCATATCGCTTCAAGTGATGAATATGTTTATAAATCCCTAACACAAAGAAAGCTCAGAGTAAGAGGAAGAATAGAGTAATATCGTGTCCTTATCCATGATCTCCCCAAAATACAAGAGATTGTTGTTGAAATCGACGATCGTTATGGTTGATCGTCAATCTCCATTATGTGAGCGGTAGATTAGAGCAGATTGTGGGATCTAGATCAGCAGATCGAGTGATGAACTGATCGTCGGAGATATGGTGAAGATGCGAATCTGTCGTCAGAAATGAGGCGGAGATCGATCATCGATGTTATCCTGGGCGGAGTGCATGTGAAGACCTATGTGTGTGTGTGTATGTGGGGGGGGGGGGGGCGATGAAGAATAATAATAGAAAGTGTTTTTTAAATTAATTAAACTTATTATTAAGAAATGATATTGCTAATGCCTAATATGCCTTGTAATTATTTTTAAAATGTCTAAAATACCTTTGAAATTATTAATATTTACAAATGTGCCACCTTCAATATATGTCATTAAAAGTTTTGATCTAACGTTCCACTTTTAGTTCTTCGGTTTCACGAAAGTTCTGAAATGATCGTAACACATACACACACACACACACACACACACACACTCTCTCTCTCTCTCTCTGTAACATCCCAAAAATCGTGACAAAAAATTTCTTTTAAAACATTAATAATCCACAACATTAAGTCATTCAAACATACATAAAAAAGGTTATATGACAAATCAGAGTATCTTTTCTAAAACACTTATTCATTTTATTAGAGTAAACATCCTAGGCTAACTTCTTGGTGTGTGCCATGCGATCATCCCGAGCTCTTCATTCCACTATAGGAAATACCTAAATCCAAAACTGAAAACCGTAAGCACGAAGCTTAGTGAGTTCCCCAACCTACCACATACCATACATATCTACTGATCCATACATGCCATACATAATTCTGAGCACATAACCACATACTGGGCCCCCGCCCGCTGCATTGGGCCTCGCCCGCTATCGGACCCCGTCCATCATCAGGCCCTACCTGGCATCAGGTCCCACCTGGCATCGAGCCCCGCCCGGTATACAGATCCGTTTCCTTTAGGCCCCGCCTGTCTCTGGGCCTCGCTCGCCATACACATACATACGATTAAATAACATACTGAAACAAACATAAGCATTCCCTAACCATTCCTTGCTCTAAGGCCTTGCCTAACTTGGGCCCCGCCCCTAGTCTGCTACTGAAGTAGTGGAACCCCGTCCACACCCCTACTGGTAGTGAGTTATGGGCCCTCGCCCACACTCACATCCTTCCTATCACGGGCCTCGCCCGTGCTGTGCTAATATAGAGATATGGAACCCCATCCATACTCCGCTTGTGATGAAATAAGGGACCTCGCCCACACTCACCTCCCTACCAGGCATATACAAGTATCACGAAGACAACAAGTATAATCTAACACACTACACAAGAATATTCCTCGGGAATACCCCGGCATCGGGCCCCCGGCCCGGAAACATACTATTATCCAACGTACTTTGGGCTTATCCCGACATCGGACCCTCGGTCCGGATCCTATCATACCGACACATGCAAGAATCACAAAGACCTCTAGCATCCTAACATTCCTCGAGCCTCGCCCGACATCAAGTCGTAACCCGAAACACATATCAATAAGTGCCTAGGGCTAACCCCTGGGTCTTCCTTCTACACATAAGCATAAACAAGAACATGAACATAATGGGCCGGCATTATGGCCATAGACCCATGCACATAGTGAGGAGACTCACCTCGCACTGCTGAAAACTCGCTGAACACTTCTGACTGCTAACTGTCAACTTCTGAACCGCTGACCCTTCGGCTTCCCAACTATCAATACCGAAAATAACATTTAGACCACAATAAACCAAAAGTAAACCCTGGTCAAACTTGGTCAAAGTCAACGGTCAAAGTCAACATCCAGTTGACCTGAATCGCCGAGTTGGTCTACCCACTCGTCGAGTCCATACTCCTCCAATCCCAAAACAACCCCGACTCTACTCGTCGAGCCTTGCAAGAACTCGACGGGTTCTCCTTCAACCATGCCACTGGGACCATCTTCAACCGACTCATCGAGTTCACCATTGAACTCGTCGAGTTCATTATCCATATATGAATGTCTCTAGTCTGTGACTCGCCGAGTTGTATGAACAACTCGTCGAGTCCATCTTCATAACTAAGAAGCTTGCCTTAGACTCGCCGAGTTCTTCCTTGAACTCATCGAGTACGATGAACTTCATAACCATTATGGACCCAGACTGGTTGAATCCTTTACCAACTCCACTCACTGACCCAAATCATAAACAGACGGGTTTGGGTTTGCGAACCGACTCGCCGAGTCCATGAACTGACTCACTGAGTCCATGAACTGACTCACCGAGTCCACCTTGCGACATTTCTATTCTATCGATTACAGTCCATTCCAACACCTTCAACCCATAGATCTGGACTTCTAATGCCAGCATTACACGTAAAGTTGCTAACTTTTCATGCATGCAAGGTGCTATGGAGCTAAAACTCCTAATCCAAGCTAAAATGAAGGTCTAGGACATGAAATGGAGCCATAGTTGGATAAAGCTACCCACTCAGAGCTCCTCAAGCTCAGAAATGCCCAGATTTGAAGTCCTTTTCATCCTCAAAGTCTCAATACTCATATTGGCCTTGGAAGTGGCCTAAAAGTGGGAAAATACAAGCTAGAAAGGGAATCTAGATGATTAACAGCCAAGGTATAAGCTTTATACCTTCAAATGATCTGCAATGCTACCCCAAATCTGGATCTATAGCTTCTTCTTGTACCACCAAGGTCCTTCTTCCTTCTCCAAGCTTCAATTCACTCTCAAGGCAAGAACTAGCTCAACAATGGAGTTGGGTGGCTAGGGTTTCGAGTTCTGGACTAGAGAGGCTGCAAATGAAACCATGGGAAGGAGAATAGGATGCTTAAATATGGTACGAAGTCCTGAAATTAGGGTTTCCAAACCCAGACCAGACTCGCCGAGTCCACTTGACGACTCGCCGAGTCGGTCACTTAATCCGCGACACGGAACACGCTCTGACTCGTCGAGTTCCTCCTTGAACTCGACGAGTTGACCCCTTTGACTTAGGGTTTTTCTTTCCTTTCCGGGTCTTCTGGATTCTGGGTGTTACAACTCTCCTCTACTTAAACTAGACTTCGTCCTAGAAGTCTGCCACAGTCAACTACCTTACAATCCGCTTACCGCTTTACGCACTACACCCATTAGGTCCATTCCTGGATATAACATCCTCGGAATAATCCGATCATTACTACCTTCGAGTACAACACCCTTACCCAACCGGTAGCCCTACCAGTACTCCCAGTGCAGTTACACTGATACACAAGGGGTTCACCGCTTTTCCTTGCGCTGCCACTGGCCTTTCCAACGCAACCTCCTGTAAGCAACGATATTTCCGATCTCCATCAAGAACAAATCTTCTGCTGAAACCGCAATTCTGGCCACTCTCAGTGCCGACCATCATACCAGCACCCACGAAATATCCCCTCATACGATGCTCCACTCCTAAAAACTCCACCCAGCGTGTGAATTCAGACCATCCTCCGAGATCATCTGATTCTGTAGTGAGCTACTTAGCATTACCCGCTCAGCTCACAGCCTTCTGCACCAAATACCTTTTCATCATTCCTGCCTGAAGTCTTGCCGACTCCCATCTACCCTCCGGATGAACCAAGACACCCCTGGTCCCAACAAATCCACCGTTACCCGAAATACCGGTCCCCCACCGGTTACCGAACGCGAGAACATTCCCTCAGCCGCTCCCAGCGACTCCTGAAGATACCTCGACTACCTGAACTACTCTACTACCCTAGCCACTCTGGCTCTAGAATATCTAGGATCCCTGATCCCCTACCTTACCCTAAGGTCTCCACTAGGTCCCACCTGTTGCTAAAAGAACACGGGCCTCGCCCACGGGTCCCACCCATCTATAATTCGGAGCGGCCTCTCCCACAGGTTTCACCTATCCAGGGCTATGCAGACCCACTCCTCTTCTGATCTCAACTAGCTAAACTTTCCTGTTTCTTATCATGCTAGCTCGGAGATACGGGCCCCTGCCCACACTCCACGAACTAGGAGATACGGGCCCCCGCCCACACTCCGCTAACTAAGCTGCTAATGAATGTTACGGCTTACCCGCAGTCTTATATCTCTTCCCTCACTGACTCGCTGCTGGGGAATGCTGCGACTACCCCGCAGCCTTATATCCCGACTAAACTCGCACCTGCCGAAGGCTCTCCGGCCTGGTTTCACCGAACCAGCCCTCAACTACTCGCGAAGACGCGAACTCAAGGTTGGGAAGTTTTCCCCCAACTTCCAACCTAACTGCTCATCAATCCAAACAACCACTTGAGCTGCTTCCTTCTTCACCAAGACTGTGGAACCATCTCAGTCTTGCACTTACTTCTATCTCTGGCCCCCAAGAGTGGCTCTCCCCCACTTCGATTCGTCTAGCTCCTCATAGCTCACAGCTTGAGAGAATTACCAATTCTCCCCACCATCCTCTGGCCACTTCTGCTGAAAACCCGAGCTTACCACAGCTGGGAATCTAACCGATCTACCCCCCCTAACGACACCTTCCCAAAGCTAGCGAGACACTACCGATCCCCACACATGCATGCTACAGTTACTGCATCCAAAGTAACCTGCTCTAAAGGAGGCGACCTCCTATTATCATTCTAAAATCCAAGGTATGCAGATGGCATATAACTCAATCACAAGCAGGCCGCAAAAACCGAAATATCATTATCAATACCGATGCAGAACCATAATAATAAGATCATAACATAAGCTGATAGGGAAATGAAAGAAGATATGTACCTGTCGCATCGGGCTGCTCACACCTCATCTGAAACCAACTGATACGCCCTGCTCCTTGCTGCAGGCGCCTCCGCCCGGCCCTAACGGTCGTCGGTGATCCTCAAGCTTGCAGGGGCAGCTGCTATCACCTGTCCTGCTGAATGCAAACTCGGACATTGGGCCTTCTTGTGGCCCCTCTGACTACAATGAAAACATATCAGGTATGATCCCTGAGTGATGGTAGCTGTACAATCTCTGCTGAAATGGCCAGTCCGGCCGCACTTAAAGCAGCCTGAATCACCACCACTACCGCTCCTGCACGCACCCTCATGCGTCCTACCACACTTGCCACAACGGATGCGGCTCTGGAAATCCCTCGATCTCGAATCTGACCCCCTGGGTCTCTTGCCTGAACCTGTGGCTACCTGAATCTCATCCGGCTTCCTCTTCCTGATCTGCTCCAGATCAATCTCCCTCTCCCTGGCCCGAGCAATCATGTCCTCCAGCGTCTTGCAGCTGGACCTGCTCACAAACTCCCTGATGTCAGCTCTCAGCATCTCGTGATATCGGGCCTTCTTCATTTCCTCATCCGCGACATACTGCGGAACAAGAAGAGCCTTCTTTCTAAATTTGGCGGTGATCTCCACCACTGTCTCAGTAGTCTGCCTCAGATCCTGAAACTCTCGTGCTAACTGTTGCACCTCAATCATCGGTGCAAACTCGGCCCTGAAGCGGGTCGAGAAATCACTCCATGTCATTGCGTCCAACGCGGCATCATCACCAATGGCATGTCCAACCTCCGCCCACCAATCTCGTGCTCTGTCCTTCAGAAGACAGGAGGCAAGTCGGACCTTGTCCCCCTCGGGACACCGACCCGTACGGAAAGCGTTGGCGACATCAGCTAACCATCTGCCGCTAGCAATGGGGTCCCTAGCCCCATGGTAGTCTGGAGCTCCACAAGCTCTGAACTCCCAGAATGTCAATGTACGCGCTCCCAACAAGGCCATCATCTCTGTGCGGAAGGCTCCAAGCCTCTCATCCAAAATCTCCAGGATGCCCTCCTTGACCGTGCCAAAGATCACAGGAGTCTGGTCTAGAATACTGCGCGTAACCTCTGCTGATACAAACTCCCTCATCCGCTCCTCGAGCTGCTCGGTCCCTGAACCCGAGACCGATCCCTCTCTGACACCTGACCCATCCACTGGTCCATCTTGCAATGTCGCCATACTGAAAACATGCCATAACAATCATCAAAATACACATCACTGACGAGGAATCACACACACTCTACAAGTTCCCTGGTTTCATCTCGGCCCCTCTTGAATCGAGTACGGATCCTCTGCTTTCAGTATTACGGGCCCATACTACCTTCCACATATCCGTACTTTCCTCAAGAGTTACCTCAACTCCACCAAGTCCCTTTCACTACCACTGCTGCTCCCAGCACTAAACTCATCCTAGGCTTGCCCTAGGGAAATCTCTGACCCAAACTAGTCCTCAGCTGCTGAAAGATTCCCAGTAATATCAACT
Organism: Lactuca virosa; assembly: GCF_052849685.1. Taxonomy (NCBI): domain Eukaryota; kingdom Viridiplantae; phylum Streptophyta; class Magnoliopsida; order Asterales; family Asteraceae; genus Lactuca; species Lactuca virosa. The sequence continues at coordinate 177,252,931 of NC_136426.1, forward strand.
AGCAACCTCATGAATATAGCCACATGCAACAGAGATTAGATCATCCTTCGAGTAATAGACCCATCCCTAGGACGGTTGGACTCAGACAAGAGCTGCGCAATAGGGTCAAATCTATCACTCTAAGATTATCCAGCATGTGCTACATGTGACCTAGTATATTCACTTAATAGCTAGCTCACATTACTAAGAGTCCCACAAAGCACAAAGCAAGCAGCATTCAGACAAAAAAGCAAATCTAACCAGAACCTAATCAAGCAATTCTATCCAAATAGCAAGAATCTACACTAGCATGCGATATAAGCTCATATAATCAGGCATAACCTAAACAGGCTATCCTACCACCGTCTAACCAATACTAGAATATAGCTCAATAAGCACATATAACAGGCACATAAGGCATCCTCCTAGATCCTTAGCCCAAAATCTAGCATGCTGATCACATAATCATATCATAACATAAAACTTATATGGGTAATTTGGGAGAACTTACTTGAGCTCGGCTGATTGCATGCACCATACCCTTTTCTCTATTCAAAGTTCTTTTGTCTTTTCAGTTTCTTTTGTCCTTTCTAAATTCTTTTTATATATAAAATGATTTTCTTTTGAAAATTTTCATACCAAGTCCTCAGTTTGAGTTCAGACACACCCGAGAGTGTGCACGAATCCCTCAAACCAAGGCTCTGATACCAACTTGTAACATCCCAAAAATCATGACCAAAAATTTCTTTTAAAACATTACTAATCCACAGCATTAAGTCATTCAAACATACATAAAAAAGGTTATATGACAAATCAGAGTATCTTTTCTAAAACACTTATTCATTTTATCAGATTAAACATCCCAGGCAAACTTCTTTGTGTGTGCCATGCGATCATAAGGAGCTCTTCATTGCTATCGGAAATACCAGAAACCAAAACTGAAAACCGTAAGCACGAAGCTTCGTGAGTTCCCCAACCTACCACATACCATACATATCTACTGATCCATACATGCTATACATAATTCTGAGCACATAACCACATACTGGCCCCCCGCCCGCTGCATTGGGCCTTGCCCGCTATCGGACCCCGTCCGTCATCAGGCTCTGCCTGGCATCAGGTCCCACCTGGCATCGAGCCCCTCCCGGTATACAATGCTGTTTCCTTTAGGCCCCACCTGTCTCTGGGCCTTGCCCTCCATATACATATATACGATTAAATAACATATTGAAACATACATAATCATTCCATAACCATTCCTTGCTCTAAGGCCTTGCCTAACTTGGGCCCCGCCCCTGGTCTGCTACTAAAGTAGTGGAACTCCGTCCACACCCCTACTGGTAGTGAGTTACGGGCCCTCGCCCACACTCACATCCTTCCTATCACGGGCATCGCCCCTACTCTGCTAATATCGAGATATGGAACCCCATCCATACTCAGCTTGTGATGAAATACGGGACCTCGCCCACACCCACCACCCTACCAGGCACATCCAAGTATCACGAAGACAACAAATATAATCTAACGCACTACACAAGAATCTTGCTCGAGAATACCCCGGCATCGGGCCCCCGGCCCGGAAACATACTATTATCTAACGTACTTCGGGCTTACCCCCACATCGGACCCTCAGTCCGGATCCTATCATACCGACACATGCAAGAATCACAAAGACCTCTAGCATCCTAACATTCCTCGGGCCTCGCCCAGCATCAGGTCGTAACCCGGAACACATATCAATAAGTGCCTAGGGCTAACCCCTGGGTCTTCCTTCTACACATAAGCATAAACATGAACATGAACATAATGGGTCGACATTGTGGCAGTAGACCCATGCACACAGTGAGGAGACTCACCTCGCACTGCTGAAAACTTGCTGAACACTTCTGACTGCTAACTCGCAACTTCTGAACCGCTGACCCTTCGGCTTCCTGAACTATCAATACCCAAAATAAAATTTAGACCACAATAAACCAAAAGTCAACCCTGGTCAAAGTCAACGTTCAAAGTCAACATCCAGTTGACCTGACTCGCCGAGTTGGTCTACCCACTCGTCGAGTCAATACTCCTCCAATCCCAAAACAACCCCGACTCTACTCGTCGAGCCTTGCAAGAACTCGACGGGTTCTCCTTCAACCATGCCACTGGGACCATCTTCAACCGACTCGTCGAGTTCACCATCGAACTCGTCGAGTTCATTATCCACATATGAATGTCTCTAGTCTGTGACTCGCCGAGTTGTATGAACAACTCGTCGAGTCCGTCTTCATAACTAAGAAGATTGCCTTAGACTCGCCGAGTTCTTCCTTGAACTCATCGAGTACGATGAACTTCATAAGCATTATGGACCCAGACTGGTTGAATCCTTTACCAACTCCACTCACTGACCCAAATCATAAATAGAAGGGTTTGGGTTTGCGATTCGACTCGCCGAGTCCATGAACTGACTCGCCGAGTCCACCTTGTGACATTTCTATTCTGTTGATTACAGTCCATTCCAACACCTTCAACCCATAGATCTGGACTTCTAATGCCAGCATTACACGTAAAGTTGCTAACTTTACGTGCATGAAAAGTGTTATGGAGCTAAAACTCTTAATCCAAGCTAAAATACAGGTCTAGGACATGAAATGGAGCCATAGCTGGATAAAGCTACCCACTCAGAGCTCCTCAATCTCAGAAATGCCCAGATCTGAAGTCCTTTTCGTCCTCAAAGGCTCAATACTCAGATTGGCCTTGGAAGTGGCCCAAAAGTGGGAAAATACAAGCTAGAAAGGGAATCTAGATGATTAACAGCCAAGGTATAAGCTTTATACCTTCAAATGATCTGCAATGCTACCCCAACTCTAGATCTATAGCTTCTTCTTGCACCACCAAGGCCCTTCTTCCTTCTCCAAGCTTCAATTCACTCTTAAGGCAAGAACTAGCTCAACAATGGAGTTGGGTGGCTAGGGTTTCGAGTTCTGGACTAGAGAGGCTGCAAATGAAACCCTAGGAAGGAGAATAGGATGCTTAAATAGGGTACCAAGTCCCGAAATTAGGGTTTCCAAAACCAGACCAGACTCGCCGAGTCCACTTGCCGACTCGCCGAGTCGGTCATTTAATCTGCGACACGGAACACGCTCTGACTCTTCGAGTTCCTCCTTAGACTCGACGAGTTGACCCCTTTGACTTAGGGTTTTTCTTTCCTTTCCGGGTCTTCTGGATTCTGGGTGTTACAACTTTCCCCCACTTAAACTAGACTTCGTCGTTGAAGTCTGCCACGATCAACTACCTTACAATCCGCTTACCGCTTTACGCACTACACCCATTAGGTCCATTCCCGGATATAACATCCTCGGAATAATCCGATCATTACTACCTTCGAGTACAACACCCTTACCCAACCGGTAGCCCTACCGGTACTCCCTGTGAACTTACACTGATACACAAGGGGTTCACCCCTTTTCCTTGCGCTGCCACTTGCCTTTCCAAGGCAACTTCCTGTAAGCAACGATATTTCCGATCTCCATCAAGAACAAATCTTCTGCTGAAACTGCAATTCTGGCCACTCTCAGTGCCGACCATCATACCAGCACCCACGAAATATCCCCTCATACGATGCTCCACTCCTGAAAACTCCACCCATCGTGTGAATTCAGACCATCCTCCAAGATCATCTGATTCCGTAGTGAGCAACTTAGCATTACCCGATCAGCTCACTGCCTTCTGCACCAAATACCTTTTCATCATTCCTGCCTGAAGTCCTGCCGACTCCCATCCGCCCTCCGGATGAACCGAGACCACCCTGGTCCCAACCGATCCACCGTTACCCGAAATACCGGTCCCCCATCGGTTACCGAACGCGAGAACATTCCCTCAGCCGCTCCCAGCGACTCCTGAAGATACCGCGACTACCTGAACTACTCTACTACCCCAGCCACTCTGGCTCTATAAGATCTAGGATCCTAGATCCCCTACCTTACCCTAAGGTCTCCACCAGGTCCCACCTGTTGCTAAAAGAACACGGGCCTCGCCCACATGTCCCACCCATCTATAATTCGGAGCGGCCTCTCCCACAGGTCTCACCTATCCAGGGCTATGCAGACCCACTCCTTTTCTGATCTCAACTAGCTAAACTTTCCTGTTTCTTATCATGCTAGCTCAGAGATACGGGCTCCCGCCCACACTCTGCGAACTAGGAGATACGGGCCCCCGCCCACACTCCGCTAACTAAGTTGCTAATGAATGCTACGGCTTACCCGCAGTCTTACATCACTTCCATCACTGACTCGCTGCTGGGGAATGCTGCGACTACCCCACAGCCTTATATCCCGACTAAACTCGCACCTGCCGAAGGCTCTCCGACCTGGTTTCACCGAACCAGCCCTCAACTACTCGCGAAGACGCGAACTCAAGGTTGGGAAGTTTTCCCCCAACTTCCAACGTAACTGCTCCTCAATCCAAACAGCCACTTGAGCTGCTTCCTTCCTCGCCAAGACTGTGGAACCATCTCAGTCTTGCACTTACTTCTGTCTCTGGCCCCCGCGAGTCGCTCTCCCCCACTTCGATTCGACTAGCTCCTCACAACTCACAGCTTGAGAGAATTACCAATTCTCCCCACCATCCTCTGGCCACTTCTGCTGAAAACCCGAGCTTACCACAACTGGGAATCTAACCGATCTACCCCCCTAGCGACACCTTCCCAAAGCTAGCGAGACACTACCGAGCCCCACACATGCATGCTACAGTTACTGCATCCAAAGTAACCTGCTCTAAAGGAGGCGACCTCCTATTATCATTCTAAAATCCAAGGTATGCAGATGGCATATAACTCAATCACAAGCAGGCCGCAAAATTCCGAAATATCATTATCAACACCGATGCATAACCATAACAATAAGATCATGTGACAACCGTCAATTTTTGGCCAAGTCAAAGTCAACTAAAGTCAACAAGTAAAACCGGTCAACTCATCTAACCCTTGTACATTAGGGTTTCCATTATGTTTCTTATTGTACAACTCGCAATCCTCATACAAAATATCACTTAGAGTTTTCACTTGTTCGGGAATTCTAAACCCTAATCAGGGCAAGTGATGAAACTACTCGATAAAACATTATTCCGTGACCCTTGGGGGAATATAACAATCATAACAAGACTTAACGAGGTTTACGAACCTTGAATTACGGAGCCAAACACTCAAAAAGGTCACAAAAGAAGTCTCTCCCAATCTCTTCCACTTTAACTCTCCCAAAACTCTCTAAGTAGGAGGAATCTCTCCAAGTATGTGAAATCTCTCCCAAATCTCTCTCTGTATGAGAAATCTCTCCAAGAGTGTGAAATCTCTCCCAAATCTCTCCAAGAATGTGAAATCTCTCCCAAATCTCTCTCTGTATGATAAATCTCTCCAAGAGTGTGAAACCTCTCCCAAATCTCTCCGAGAATGTGAAATCTCTCCCAAATCTCTCTCTGTATGAGAAATCTCTCCAAGAGTGTGAAATCTCTCCCAAATCTCTCCAAGTATGTGAAATCTCTCCAAGTATGTCAAATTTCTCCCAAATCTCTCTCAAAACCTCTTTTGATCTTTTCGTAATCATTTGGGGCATCCCGACACTTGACTTGGTGAAAAACCCTTCGAAACGGGACGATACCTTGGAAAATAGCCTCTTAGGGCCGAAGTCCCTCTATAGGGACCAAACCCCCCTTGAGCCGAAGCCCAAGAACCCAGACCGGAGTCTCCTTGAGTAGCCGCAACCATCAAGCCGTAGCCACCGAGCCGCAGCCATCCAGCTGCAACCCTCAGACCGCAACCATCGAACCGCAGCCATCGGACTTGGAACGCCGCATCCGAACTCCTCCTGACGAGCCGCCTGCGGTACCTGCTCGGACCGCAGTCCGTTTTCCCTTCGGATCCACTTCAGCGGCCAAACCCCACTTCGGACCTAAGGCTGTTAAGACCGGAATCACCCTCCTGACTTCGGATTTGCCACTTTCCACCCGGTTTTCGACCACGACTCCGTTTTAAGCCCGTTTTTAATTATTTTAACGAGGGATTTTCACCCAAACTTATATTTTGACATATAAGACCCCATATATTCATAAATTCAGCATATTTTTAGGGAAAACATTATTTAAGAATAAAATCTATTAAGTAAGATCTTGAGGTAGAGTGTTGACTTTATTTTAGTTTATGACACAAGCAACCACCCACACCCACTCCATGACCAACCCATACCCCTCCCCACCATACCTAGTCGCTTCTATGTACTTTTCCATCAATCTCCAGCCTTTCCCACGTCCTAAGAGCTGGACAACCCACCCTCTCTCCTCACACTTCCTTCATTCTCTCATTTTTCCTCCAAGGATCACACTCCAAATTCTCTCACCATTCTCTCTCAATTTCGAGACTTCCAAGGCTGATCATCAAGCTTTCTTCCACTCTTGGTAAGTATAATTCATTCTTCTTATGATTATTACACATCCTTCTACTCAAAATCATAGGAATCTTACACAAACATCGTCACATTCATGTTAGGTTCTCGATTCATCAAGGCATCTTCTAAGTGTTCTTGAGTTGAACACTTCTCTTCTCCAACATCCATCCTCTAAGAACACATAAGGTGAGTTCATAACCCTATCTTTTCATGTTTTTCTTAAGTTTTAAGGGGGGGAATACAAGTTAAAACACCAAGAACACAACTAAACTCATTTAACAGCTCTCATCAGAAAAGTTAAACTCCATTCACGGACTGTTTTGGTCAACTTAAACGTTTTAGTTTTCAAAACTGTATTAGGTGCAAATATTTCAGGTTCATACCTTTAAAATGACTACTTGCACATCTCCATATGATTTTTTTACAATTTATGGTGATTTTTACAAAACTGCCTATCATTTCATAAACGAATTCTGACCAGTCTGTGAATGTGGACATTTTAACACAAGTTAAAATTTCCAAAAATGATAATAAAAATTATGAATAAACTAGACACATTTTTTGAACTCTCAGAAGTTACGGATTTAGTTTTCGACTTCGTATGATTTTTCTATAATTTTTCTAAAACTGTGTAGAAAGGTCAAAAGCTAAGTAACAGCTTATAACTCTCATTACACTTTGTAACTTGTTGAGCAAAGTGTTAATCTTTGAGGATTTCATATTTTACATGCGTTTATTGATGTGGTATAATTATATAATAGAAAAATACTCACTGAAGTGTAAGAATCCTCCACCATTACCATTAGTACAAAACAAGAATGATAAACATAGTTATATTTTGCTATACATTCGACTTACATAGAAAAGGGTTCTTATACACCACAAAAAACATACTAAACTATAATAGGTATAGTTAGGTTGCATATACATTACAAACATTTTGATAAGCTATAATAGGTATAGTTTACGTTCATTTACATTACAAAAGGTTTTCATACGAAAAGGGGTACAAATACAAAGTACCGGTTTTATACAAAAAGGGGTACAAATACAAAGTACCAGGTTTTCATACGAAAAGGGGTACATATACAAAGTACCGGTTTCATACAAAAAGGGGTACAAATACAAAGTACCGGTTTTATACAAAAGGCGGTACAAATACAAAGTACCAGACTTTCATACGAAAAGGGGTACAAATACAAAGTACCGATTTCGTACCAAAAAGGGGTACAAATACAAAGTACCAGGTTCACACAAAATAGTTTTTATGATATTAAAACTATATTTCATCTAGAATTGTTAGACTTCATCTATAATTGCTAAGTGTATATGCTAGAGTTATATAAGAATCTAGTCACAATCGACTTAGAATTGGTGAGCCCGCCTTATCTCCTGTTCCTTGTTTGGTTGTGGACCTAGGGCAGACCCATTATATTCAACGGTTTATTTAACTTAGATTTTATATAACTTATATACGCTAAGTGATTATAGAAGGGATCTATGGTTCTTTCTAGGGTTCATTATCACATAACATAGGAACATTCTTTTCACACCTAACTAAGAAAATATTGGATTTTCTGGAAATCAAACTCTATCGCTTTTACAAGGAAAACGGTTTCATTCTCAAACAAAACTCTTATGAACTCACCAACTTAATTGTTGACACTTTTTCAAAACTACTTGTACTCTCAGGAAATCAGTGAAACAGGAAAACTTTAGCAATTTGAGGATGGGACGTTAAATCGTCAAACAGTTATTTTGTCATCATAATGTAATTGATTTTGAAACATATAAACATATACTATGGTGTAACCTTTTCAATTATATTTATGATGGTTGTATTTACTTTGAGCACTATTATACTCGTTGTTGTGATACTTTACATGAAGTCCTCCACCCCCGAACGTTTCCGCCATCCTTGGTTTGGAGTGTGACAGATCATAACATAAGCTGATAGGGAAATGAAAGAAGATATGTACCTGTCGCATCGGGCTGCTCACACCTCATCCGAAACCAACTGATACGCCCTGCTCCTTGCTGCAGGCGCCTCCGCCTGGCCCTGACGACCGTCGGTGATCCTCAAGGTTGCAGGGGCAGCTGCTATCAGCTGTCTTGCTGAATGCAAACTCGGACATTGGGCCTTCTTGTGGCCCCTCTGACTATAAGGAAAACATATCAGGTCTGATCCCTGAGTGATGGTAGCTGTACAATCTCTGCTGAAATGGCCAGTCCGGCCGCACTTAAAGCAGCCTGAATGACCACCACTACCGCTCCTGCACGCACCCTCATGCGTCGTACCACACTTGCCACAGCGGCTGTGGCTCTGGAAATCCCTCGATCTCGAATCTGACCCCCTGGGTCTCTTGCCTGAACCTGTGGCTACTTGAATCTCATCTGGCTTCCTCTTCCTGATCTGCTCCAGATCAATCTCCCTCTCCCTAGCCCGAGCAATCATGTCCTCCAGCGTCTTGCAGCTGGACCTGCTCACAAACTCCCTGATGTCAGCTCTCAGCATCTCGTGATATCGGGCCTTCTTCATTTCCTCATCCGCGACATACTGTGAAACAAGAAGAGCCCTCTCTCTGAATTTGGCGGTGATCTCCGCCATTGTCTCAATAGTCTGCCTCAGATCCTGAAACTCTCGTGCTAAATGTTGCACCTCAATTATCGGTGCAAACTCGGCCCTGAACCGGGTCGAGAAATCACTCCATGTCATCGCATCCAACGCGGCATCATCACCAATGGCATGTCCAACCTCCTCCCACCAATCTCGTGCTCTGTCCTTCAGAAGACAGGAGGCAAGTCGGACCTTGTCCCCCTCGGGACACCGGCTCGTACGGAAAGCGTTGGCGACATCAGCCAACCATCTGCCGCTAGCAATGGGGTCCCTAGCCCCATGGTAGTCTGGAGCTCCACAAGCTATGAACTACCGGAATATCAATGTACGCGCTCCCAACAAGGCCATCATCTCTGTGCGGAAGGCTCCAAGCCTCTCATCCAAAATCTCCAGGAGGTCCTCCTTGACCGTGCCAAAGATCACAGGAGTCTGGTCTAGAATATTGCGCGTAACCTCCGCTGATACAAACTCCCTCATCCGCTCCTCGAGCTGCTCGGTCCCTGAACCCGAGACCGATCCCTCTCTGATACCTGACCCATCCACTGGTCCATCTTGCAATGTCGCCACACTGAAAACATGCCATAACAATCATCAAAATACACATCACTGACGAGGAATCACACACACTCTACAAGTTCCCTGGTATCATATCGGCCCCTCTAGAATCGAGTACAGATCCTCTGCTTTCAGTAGTATGGGCCCATACTACCTTCCACATCTATCCGTACTTTCCCCAAGAGTTACCTCAACTCCACCAAGTCCCTTTCACTACCACTGCTGCTCCCAGCACTAAACTCATCCTAGGCTTGCCTTAGGGAAATCTCTGACCCAAACTAGTCCTCAGCTGCTAAAAGATTCCCAGTAATATCAACTAGCTACCTCACGAATATAGCCACATGCAACAGAGATTAGATTATCCTTCGAGTAATAGACCCATCCCTAGAACGGTTGGACTCAGACAAGAGCTGCGCAATAGGGTCAAATCTATCACTATGAGATTATCCAGCCTGTGCTACATGTGACCTAGCATATTCACTTAATAGCTAGCTCACATTACTAAGTGTCCCACAAAGTACAAAGCAAGCAGCATTCAGACAAAAAAGGAAATCTAACCAGAACCTAATCAAGCAATTCTATCCAAATAGCAAGAATCTGTACTAGCATGCGATATAAGCTCATATAATCAGGCATAACCTAAACAGCCTATCCTACCACCGTGTAACCAATACTAGCATATATCTCAATAAGCACATATAACAGGCATATAAGGCATCCTCCTAGATCCTTAGCCCAAAATCTAGCATGCTGATCACATAATCATATCATAACATAAAACTTATATGGGTAATTTGGGAGAACTTACTTGAGCTCGGCTGATTGCATGCACCACACCCTTTTCTATTTTCAAAGTTATTTTGTCTTTTCAATTTCTTTTGTCCTTTCTAAATTCTTTTTACATAAAAAATGATTTTCTTTTGAAAATTTTCATACCAAGTCCTCAGTTTGAGTTCAGACACACCCGAGAGTGTGCCCGAATCCCTCAAACCAAGGCTCTGATACCAACTTGTAACATCCCAAAAATCGTGACCAAAAATTTCTTTTAAAACATTACTAATCCACAGCATTAAGTCATTCAAACTTACAGAAAAAAGGTTATATGAAAAATCATAGTATCTTTTCTAAAACACTTATTCATTTTATCAGAGTAAACATCCCAGGCTAACTTCTTGGTGTGTGTCATGCGATCATCCCGAGCTCTTCATTCCGCTATCGGAAATACCTGAAACCAAAACTAAAAACCGTAAGCACGAAGCTTAGTGAGTTCCCCAACCTACCACATACCATACATATCTACTGATCCATACATGCCATACATAATTCTAAGCACATAACCACATACTGGGCCCCCGCCCGCTGCATTGGGCCTCGCCCGCTATCGGACCCCGTCCGTTATAAGGCCCTGCCTGGCATCAGGTCCCACCTGGCATCGAGCCCCACCCGGTATCCAGATCTATTTCCTTTAGGCCCCGCCTGCCTCTGGGCCTCGCCCGCCATACACATACATACGATTAAATAACATACTGAAACATACATAAGCATTCCCTAACCATTCCTTGCTCTAAGGCCTTGCCTAACTTGGGCACCACCCCTGGTCTGCTACTGAAGTAGTGGAACCCCGTCCACACCCCTACTGGTAGTGAGTTACGGGCCCTCATCCACACTCACATCCTTCCTATCACGGGCCTCGCCCCTGCTATTCTAATATCGAGATATGGAACCCCATCCATACTCCACTTGTGATGACATACGGGACCTCACCCACACTCACCTCCCTACTAGGCACATACAAGTATCACGAAGACAACAAGTATAATCTAACGCACTACACAAGAATCTTCCTCGGGAATACCCCGGCATCGGGCCCCCGGCCCGGAAACATACTATTATCTAACGTACTTCGGGCTTACCCCGACATCGGACCCTCGGTCCGGATCCTATCAAACCGATACATACAAGAATCACAAAGACCTCTAGCATCCTAACATTCCTCGGCCCTCACCCGGCATCAGGTCGTAACCCTGAACACATATCAATAAGTGCCTAGGGCTAACCCCTGGGTCTTCCTTCTACACATAAGCATAAACATGAACATGAACATAATGGGCCGGCATTGTGGCCGTAGACCCATGCACACAGTGAGGAGACTTACCTCGCACTGCTGAAAACTCGCTGAACACTTCTGACTGCTAACTGGCAACTTCTGAACCGCTGACCCTTCGACTTCCCGAACTATCAATACCCAAAATAACATTTAGACCACAATAAACCAAAAGTTAACCCTAGTCAAACTTGGTTAAAGTCAACGGTTAAAGTCAACATCCAGTTGACCTGACTCGCCGAGTTGGTCTACCCACTCGTCGAGTCCATACTCCTCCAATCCCAAAACAACCCCGACTCTACTCGTTGAGCCTTGCAAGAACTCGACGGGTTCTCCTTCAACCATGCCACTAGGCCCATCTTCAACCGACTCGTTGAGTTCACCATTGAACTCGTCGAGTTCATTATCCACATATGAATGTCTCTAGTCTGTGACTCGCCGAGTTGTATGAACAACTCGTCGAGTCCATCTTCATAACTAAGAAGATTGCCTTAGACTCGCTGAGTTCTTCCTTGAACTCATCGAGTACGATGAACTTCATAACCATTATGGATCCAGACTGGTTGAATCCTTTACCAACTCCACTCACTGACCCAAATCATAAACAGAAGGGTTTGGGTTTGCGACCCGACTCGCCGAGTACATGAACTGACTCGCCGAGTCCACCTTGCGACATTTCTATTCTGTCGATTACAGTCCATTCCAACACCTTCAACCCATAAATCTGGACTTCTAATGCCAGCATTACACGTAAAGTTGCTAACTTTACGTGCATGCAAGGTGCTATGGAGCTAAAACTCTTAATCCAAGCTAAAATGAAGGTCTAGGACATGAAATGGAGCCATAGCTGGATAAAGCTACCCACTTAGAGCTCCTCAAGCTCAGAAATGCCCAGATCTGAAGTCCTTTTCGTCCTCAAAGGCTCAATACTCAGATTGGCCTTGGAAGTGGCCCAAAAGTGGGAAAATACAAGCTAGAAAGGGAATCTAGATGATTAACAGCCAAGGTATAAGCTTTATACCTTCAAATGATCTGCAATGCTACCCCAACTCTGGATCTATAGCTTCTTCTTGCACCACCAAGGTCCTTCTTCCTTCTCCAAGCTTCAATTCACTCTTAAGGCAAGAACTAGCTCAACAATGGAGTTGGGTGGCTAGGGTTTCGAGTTCTGGACTAGAGAGGCTGCAGATGAAACCCTAGGAAGGAGAATGGAATGCTTAAATAGGGTACCAAGTCCCGAAATTAGGGTTTCCAAACCCAGACCAGACTCGCCGAGTCCACTTGCCGACTCGCCGAGTCGATCACTTAATCCGCGACACGGAACACGCTCTGACTCGTCGAGTTCCTCCTTAGACTCGACGAGTTGACCCCTTTGACTTAGGGTTTTTCTTTCCTTTCCGGGTCTTCTGGATTCTGGGTGTTACACTCTCTCTCTTTATATATATATATATATATATATATATATATATATATATATATATATATATATATATATATATATATATATATATATATATATATATATATATATATATATATATATATATCAAGGTTGTAAAAATCGTTTGACGGTAGCTTGACGGTCGACTGGTGTTAAGGGATTAATCGGACTTGGCGGGGATTAATCGAGGATTAATCGGGGACCATAGATTATTATTAAAATATTAAAATTAATTAAATATTAATATATCTTAAGAAAAACAAGTACTTCACAATTAGAAAATAAGAAAATTTGTAATTTGGAAATACGAAAATATTAACATTTTTGTATAATATTTGAAATTTTGAAAATTTGAAAATTTTGGAGTAAAAAAAAGTTGGTTTTTTGAATTTTTTTTGAAATTTTTAATTTCCTTTTGACTTTTTTTTGACTTCTTTCGACTTTTTTTGACTTTTGTTGACCGATTAATCTCGCCAAGACCGATTAATCCCGCCAAACTCGATTAATCCTAAATTTCCGATTAATGCCCTAATCCTCGACGGTTGGAGAACGCCAAACGATTAATCCACGATTAATCGCCGATTAATCCCGATTTCTGCAACCAAGATATATATATATATATATATATATATATATATATATATATATATATATATATATATATATATATATATATATATATATATATATATATATATATATATATATGGAAATTAATTTTTTATGGCCTCCAAATTGAATAAACGCTTTTCCATTAGGTCCATTCTAGAAGACTTTGACAATTCGATGTGGTGGCCGGTGGAAGTGGGATATTGGATTTCTTATTAAACTAAAAGTCGAAGGAAATTAGCATTGATTTGATGGAACAATGTCTTTGGCAAAGCTACATTTCTGATTTATATGTGATAGTGTATATTATGTTGTTTGTACCATCTGGCAATATAATTTAGAGTGGACTTAAACTTTCCTATTAGAAGAATTTTAAAGAATCAGTGGCTTACAAGCGAACTAGGACCTTCTGCTGGAACTCAAATATTATGGATAGCGAGGTGGTCCCTTCGTCTCTTGTTGAGATTGCGCCTATTCTTCGAGCTGCCAATGAAATTGAAAACGACAATCCAAGGGTTGCCTACATATGTAAGCTCCCTTTTCATATCAACAGGATAAAGTACACACACATATACACAGCCCTTGTTATTAGCGAGTCTCAACCACAACCAAAATCAAGTACTTTTGTTCAAAGTTACTTCTGCCACTCCTTAGGAGTTGAGGTGAGGAATTTCATAAAGGATGGTCCAAATGGTCCATTTTCACATTTTATTTAGGGGTATCATAGATACTCAACGAAATATCCCCTGGATGACACTCAAAATGCTACATATATATCTAAATTTGAGTCAGGTAAACATTATTGCAATTAGAGATGGATTGTAGTGGTTTATATCAGGAAGAAGAAAAACATTTTCTGACTACAATTATGAGGAGAACATGGCCAAGTTACTTACACATCCAACCTGGAGAGACTAATGCATTCTTGTATATTACAACCAAATTTAATTTCATAAATGTAATGTTTAATCATTATTGCAAATATATGAGTGCTAACCTTGGACCATTTGCTATATATGAGAGCCCACTTTCATAAAGGAGTAAATGAAGCTCATTATAAACCATTTCATTAGAAATTGAATAATTTGTGGGTCATGAAAATATGAGCTTTTACAAAATAACTTCACACTTATAAGCTTAAACGGAGTAGTGGTCATGATATCTGAAAATCTTTTGACAACAAGTGCAAATATACCAAAAGTTTAGTTCTTATCATCTCAAATAAATGTTTCACAACATAAAAGAGTTCATAATTTTTTTGGGATACCCAAATGTTGTGTTCTCTCTCTTTGAAAAGGCAAACGAGTACCAATATTGGTTCCTCCGTTGAGCAAGAAGCCACATTGATTTCTTACCTGTAATGACGTCAAGAACCTTTTTTTATATATATAATCAGGTCGGTTCTATGTCTTTGAGAAAGCTCACAAACTAGATCCAGCATCACGTGGTCATGGTGTTCGTCAATTCAAGACTTCCCTACTTGAGCGCCTAGAAAGGGTATGTGTTCTTTTCTGTTTCGTTTTTTTTTATCAGAGTACTGTATTATCTATATCTTCCTCAAGTCTTTCCCATGTGATTACCATTTTGAACAAAGCAACACTATGATGTTGGAAATATTTTAGAACACATTTGTAGCAAGTGTTTCTGTGCTTATTTAAAATGAAGGAAACAGGTTTGACTGGGAAAAGTTTAGAAATTTGTACTTGATAATGAGAATAAAGGAGTTACAGATGTTTGGAGTTCTTAAACATCAATCCAAACCAACCCAAAATTTCACTAACCGCAGTGGTAACTTCATATACATTTCTCTTCATAAGTTGCCTAGACTAAAGAATTCTAGCCATTTAACTAACATAAGTTCCAATCATTAGGAAATCAATCTAACAAATGTGAGTTTAACAACTGGGGAAAACATAGTTATGTTATATCCATAAGCATTAGCTGACAAGTTCCCATGATAAGTATAGAAAAGTCAATTGAAATTGAATTGGTGCAAGGTTAGCAACAGGGGCAAGTAGTGTGGGTGGTCTGTTACACACGAGATCTCATCCCTTTTCAACTAACTCATGTTTCAGTTATGCCAAGAATCCTTTGAAACTATATATACTCTCCATAACAGCAAATAATTAGTTATATGTACAACATGTAAGCTTTTTGTGTATATAATAACTCTTTTGTATTTTTTCTTGTAGCTTCCATGGGCAGTAGGATCATTGCTTTTGCTTGTATTTTTTCTTGTATTTTCTTTTGTTCTAACTATTGTATTTTTTCTTGTGGTTATATAATAACATTTTGCTCCTGTGATACTTGATGTTTGCGGAAATGGACATTGTTGATAACTGTTAAACTTACATATCATTTAGGATTAGTATCTTATCAAAACCTCATTCTGGGATATAATTGGATAGCAAGAAACGTGTTTCTTTTATCAGTCATGTCTTTTAAAAGAGATGTTACTGGAGCTTAACCTCACTGTACTTTTATGTATCTTATTTCTACGTCATTTCAAGTTGGTGGTTTAATTTATGGATTGTTGGTGCCATCATTACTTTCCTTTCTGAAATTCACAAGTCCAAAAATGGCCATCTTTATTTCAGTCCCACTTCATCCTTTTATATTTTAGTTCCTTAGATTGTGAACACCATCTCTGTATTCTATTCAGGAAGATGCAGCAACATTAGGAAGAAGAAATTACAGTGATGCTCGGGAAATTCAGGCCTATTTCAAGTATTACTATGGAAAGTACATTCAAGGATTGCAAAATACTGATAATGCTAATTGGTAATCGTCTTCTTGGTCCTGAGTATTTTCTTTATTTCTTGCTGTATCCTTATTGCAGAAAGCTACTTATAATGCCAGTACCCATCTTGCAAAAGCTTATCAAAATGCTGCTGCACTGTTCGTGGTTTTAAAGGCTGTCAGTCGGGCAGAATCTATCGAGGTGGCAGATGAGGTAATTGCTGGATATTTCTCTTCCTTCATAAAATTCTTTTGGTGATTACATATACTTGATGCAAATTTGTTGTAATTATTATTGTGTATGTGTACATAGATATTGAAAGCAAATGCACATGTAGTGGAGAAGACAGAAATGTATACTCATAATATAATTTCACTGGACACTAAAACTTCAGATCAAGCGCTACCTAGACAACCAAAGGTTAGTTCGAGAAATCATGTCTATACATATGTTCTTGTAGACTGGTTCAGTATTAATTAGTACAAATCATGTCACAGATAAAGCAGCTAGACCACCTCAAAATCCCCCTACAAGTAATTAAAAATTGTACACAAGACTTCGACGAAAGAAACTTCATTGGGAAGGGTGGATATGGAAGGGTCTACACAGGGATTCTCTCCTGGGTGGATTGTATAAACCAGCTAGTTGCTGTAAAACGGCTAGATGTCACTGGGTTTCAAGGTAACAAGGAGTTCCTCACTGAGGTCACAATGCTTTCACAGTATCAACACGAGAACATTGTAACCCTTATAGGGTTTTGTAATGATAACAATGAGATGATTCTTGTGTATGAATACGCACACAATGGAAGCCTTGACACATATTTACGTGACACTACTATATCGGGTGGACTTCCATGGCAACAACTCCTCAAAATCAGCATTGGTGTTGCTTCTGCGTTGGATTATCTTCATAACCATGTGGCAGAAAAGCACAGAATAATACATCGTGATGTAAAAAGTGCCAACATTTTGTTAGATGAGAATTGGAACGCAAAACTTTCAGATTTTGGTTTGTCGAGGATAGGTCTAGCAAATCAACAAAACACCTTTGTGATCACTAATCTTGCCGGCACACATGGTTATTGTGACCCACAATACGAAAGAACTGGTTTTTTAACAAAAGAATCAGATGTTTATTCGTTTGGTGTGGTGTTGTTTGAAGTTTTATGTGGAAGGCTGGCGAGTGTTTATAATTATAACGACGAGCGACGATTCCTCCATCATTTGGCTCGGTCCTGCTACAAAAATGGAGAGCTAGACAAAATTATTGATCATGGATTTAGGAAAGATATCAAACCAAGAACATTGTTCAAGTTTTCAACTATTGCATATCGATGCTTGCAGGAGACTCGGGAAGCACGGCCTACTATTACTGAGGTTGCATTCCAACTTAAGGATGCCATGAAAATTCAAGTAAGTTTCGTTTATATAAATTCCTTAAATATGAATTTTTTTTGGTGGGGTGGGGAGGAGGGGGAATAATAGTCGGCATAAAAGAACATGACTTGGTGAAAATGTATTAGTATTTATTTTGATTCATATATTCAGTTTGAAGATTAGATCTTCCTAGATTAGTTTCTCTTGTAGACACCACTACCTCCTTCTAAGCATTGGAACATGGTGTGTAACTCTCCTGATCACGTGCTCGATGTGCACCTTCTTGATTTTATTCATATCAACTTCTATGAAATTCTTTTGTTTTCTTGGCATTTTTTTGGTGGGGTTGGAAGGAAGGGGAATAATATTGTCTACATAAAAGTACATGAATTAGTGAAAATTTATTAATATTTATTTTTGATTCATATCTTCAGTTACAAGATGAGATCTTCCCAGATTAGTTTCTCTTGCAGACACCACCACCTCTTTATGAGCATTGGAACATGGTGTGTAACTCTGGTGATCACATGCTCAATGCGCACCTTCTTGATTTTATTGATATCAACTTTTATGCATTTCTTTTGTTTTCTTTTCTTCTTGTATCACTTTTGTGTAAGTTTTCCTCATTATTGAAGCTTAGTAGTGTTTTTTTTTTGGTACAAACTAGTTACATGTGTTTTATTAATGATGTACTTATTTGTTGTGTTGAAAACTCAGTAGAATCCTAGATAATGGATTCTTGTGCATCATTTCATGCCAATCATTCCCAAATTATAATGTAGAATTTTAGGTATTATAATGGGAAGGTTTGGTTGGATGGTAAAGAAAGAATATATATCATGAGTGTTCGAGATATTGTCCCCAAAAAGACTTTGGGGACAAACTAGACATTGAAAAATGTCATATACATCCCGGATCTGAAGAAAATGTTGATATCAGTGGGGCGGCTTGATGTTGAGGGTCATTATGTCACTTTTGGTGATCATTAGTGGAAGGTAATGAAGGGAACTTGGTTGTTGTTATAGGACTAAAACGAGGTATACTTTATATGGTCAGAGATTTATGAAGATGAAGCAAACACTATAATAGAATAATGATGGACATCCACTATACAACTTGGGCATATGAGTGAAAAAGAACCAACCACTAACCCCCAAAGGAAGATTCCAGATTTGAAGAGTGTGAGTTGACTTTTGTGAGCCATGTGTTCTTGGAAAACAAAATAAGGTTACTTTTGCAAATATGGGTCAACCGCCCAAGGCCGAAAAGTAGGACTTTTTTTTACTAAGATGTATATGGTTTCACTTAAGTTTCTTTAGTGGGAGGTTCCTGACATTATCTTACTTTTATTGACGACTAAAAGTAAAAAGTTAGGGTTTGTTTTTTGAAAAAAAAAATATGATGTATTTAGCACCTTCAAGAAATAGAAAGTTGATGTGGAATTGAAGCAAGTCTGAAGATTAAGTGTTCAAAAGAAGATAATATGGGAGAGTATAGAAGCAAAGAATTAATAGATTAATATTCTAAAAATGGGATCTTGATGTTGAAAATAGTTCTTGAAATGCCTTAGAAGAATGGTATGGCTAAGAGAATGAACCATACACTAAACTTGAGGGCAAAGAGCATGAGACTACAAGTGTCGCTACCGGGCTAATCAATAGTGGACCCTCATTCCCCATAAGTTTAGATTTTCAGAAGAGGAATGACATTGCTAATAGATTTCAACCATACGTTTAAAGATTATTAGTTGTGTTTATTATAGGAAGATAAATGATTCTAAAAGAGAAACTTGGGATAAAGGCAAATAATTGTACATTCATAGGTTGTGGGTTGGATGACATGGTTATCGTATTTGCGGTAACTAGAATAAAACGGTTATTAGAACCAAAGAGGTGGCGTTCAATGAGAAAGCATTATACAAGGATGAGATTGCAGCAATCCTTAGAAGAGAAAATCAACTATAGAAGAAGAATTAAGTTGCTTTCGATGAAATCTCATATCAAGACATTATGAAACCTATTAATACTCATAAGGTACGTGAAAGCTCATGAAGCAGTGAGAGGTCAGACGGATCAAGTGGATCAAGAAATGGGTTAAGCATCTTGGATTTGGGTTGTGGTGTTGGACTAGTCAAATTGGGCTAGTAGTAGGCTTGGATTTATTAGATATTAATGGTCAAAGATAGGGCCTTGGGCCTTTGGGTTCTTGGGATCTTCTTGACTAAATAATATTTTTTTACATATAATCCTAAATTAATTAGTAATTAATTAATATTTATTTCTTTAGAAAAAACAAATTCTTTAAAACATATGATTAACTACAGACAATATTTTATTAGTTAGTTTCGGTTGGTGGTTTACAACCGCTGTTGGAAGCCTATAAATGGAGGAATTCAGACAGAATTTGAGGGCCAATGAAAAACACACACTTTCTCTCAAAAATCGTTCTTCATATCAAAGGGATCATGGTGAATTTCGACAGATTCAAGATCTGTTCCT
This sequence comes from Lactuca virosa, assembly GCF_052849685.1. Classification (NCBI taxonomy): domain Eukaryota; kingdom Viridiplantae; phylum Streptophyta; class Magnoliopsida; order Asterales; family Asteraceae; genus Lactuca; species Lactuca virosa. The sequence goes on from NC_136426.1 coordinate 177,273,269, forward strand.
GAATTGGTTGTCGTATCCTCAAGCCAGACCCATTCCAAGGCAATTTCGGCATTAGGACATTGCAATTGCAGGCCTCAATCTACTATTTCGAGTTTCTATTTTCTGTTGTAAACATCAACATTCATGTATGTATTCTGATTTGATAATCTTTGATATATATATATATATATATATATATATATATATATATATATATATATAAATTCGATTTATTTATGTTTCTGTTTGTCCAATTCAATATTTGATTACTTTTTGTCATAACAATCAAAGACACAAATCAAAAAGTGAAGAATGAATCAAAAATCCATCATCGAAACACATGTGGAAAAGCCTGAGAAATTCAAAGGTTCAAATTTTCGGAGATGACAACAGAAGATGTTGTTTAATCTAACAACTCTTCATGTTTCCAATGTTCTCACTGATGATTCTCCCTCTCCTCCTACTGGTGTAACCAGTGCAGAAGGAACAAAACGACCCACTGCAACCCAATTGGCAGAACATCAAAGGGATGTGGAAACTTGGAACACAAATGAATATAATTGCAGAAATTATACTCTGGATGCCTTGGATGATTCCCTCTATGATAACTACTCAACCATGACTACTACAAGAGAGATATATGAATCACTGGAAAAGAAATACAAAACAGAAGTGGCATGTTCGAAGAAATTCGTGATTGGAAAGTTCATGAATTTCAATATGGTGGATACCAAATCTGTCCTCAAACAAGTGGAGGAAACTCAAGTCATTGCACATGATCTTGAAGTTGAAGGTATGTGTATAAACTCTAACTTTCTTGTTGGTTCAATCATTGAAAAACTTCCTCCTTCTTGGAAGAATTTCAAACTATATCTTAAGCACTTAACTGATGACATGAGTTTTGAGCAACTTGTATTGAGAGTTCGTGTGGAAGAAGATAACAGATTGAATGAGAAGGGATATGCAAATTCCTTAAAACCAAGTGAAAACTTTGTTGGACAAGAAAGTACTTCAAGGGTCAAGAATAACAACAAGAAAGGGAAGCAAGGCTCCAAAAACTCTTCCAAAGATGGCAAAAATCATGGCCTAAATAAGAACAATTTCAAGAAGAATTTTGGTCCATGTTATGTTTGTGGCAAAACTGGACACAAGGCCAAATCTTGCAGATTCGGGAGGGGTCAAGGAGGAAACAATAAAGGAAACAATGGAGGAAACAATGGTGCTAATTCTGGTGGAGGAGCTTCAAGTCAAGCCAACATAGTTGAATCACCAAATTAGTTTGTTGTTGTGATTCAAACGAACATGGTTAGCAATTGTGTGGATTGGTGTATTGATACTAGAGCCACAAGGCACATTTGCAACTCCTGAACCATGTTTTCTACATACCAGAACGTCTCGGATTTTGAACCAATGTTTATGGAGAATGGCTCTACTGCAAAAATTGAAGGAAATGGAAAAGTGAAGCTACAACTGACTTCTGAAAAAGAACTTGTTTTAATGGATGTGTTGTATGTTCCTGAAATTACTAAGAATCTGATTTCTGGTCCTATTCTTAGAAACAAGGGATTCAAACTAGTATTTGAGTATGATAAGTTTGTCCTCACCAAGGGTGGGATGTATGTTGATTTAAAGAATGGAAAAACTTGGCATGTATATGCATGATCCTTCATTTTTGTGCCATTCTTGTTTGGGACATATCATTTTTTGTTCTATTCAAAGAATGGAAAAACTTGGCATCTTACCAAAATGTTCATTAGATAAAAAAAATAAAATGTGAGGTTTGTGTAGAGTCAAAATTTTCACAGCACCCTCATAAATCAGTTGAAAAATCTAATGAAATACTTGGCTTAATCCACGTTGATTTATGTGATTTTAGAGCAACACCTATAAGAGGAGAAAAGAATCATTATATTTCCTTTATTGATGATTGCAGCAAATATTCTTATATTTATTTGTTAAATACCAAGGATGAAGCCTTGAATTCTTTTATGAATTACAAGGCTAAAGTTGAAAATCAACTTGAAAAAAATATCAAAATTCAAGGTCTGGTCGATGAGGCAAATATGAATCTAAAGACTTTACTGAATTTTGTTCTTTAAATGGTATGATTCATCAAACAACTTCTACATATACTCCTCAACAAAATGGAGTGGCAGAAAGAAAGAATAGAACATTGAATAACATGATTAATTCAAAGTTAATTACTTCTGGAGCACCACAGAATCTGTAGGGAGAAGCATGTCTTGCAGAAAATTCAATAACTAATAGAATTCCTCATAAAAAGAGTGATAAGTCACCCTATCATCTGTGGAAAAGCAGGTTAGCCTCTTACAAAAGGATGAAAGTGTAGGGTTGCCTTGCTAAGGTACAAGTACCTCTTCCTAAGAGGACTAAACTTGGACCAAAAACCATAGATTGCATCTATCTTGGCACTGCCATGAATAGTGCATCATATAGGTTTCTTGTGTATAAATCACATGTTAATGATATACATAACCAGAACATCATGGAATCAGAAGAGGCCAAATTCTTTGAAAATATTTTTCCTTTTAAGGATAAAGGGAAAGAGGTTACCTAGTATAGGAAAAGACCTCCAGATGATGGACTGAATGAAACCATTCTTGACAAAAGCTTACAGTCAAATGAAGAGAGTTCTTCAAAGGTTCATGAAGAGCACTTAGAACCTAGAAGAAGCAAACGGGGAAAAATAGGCAAAAATTTTGGATTTGATTACATGACCTATCTAGTGAATAATGAACCACAAACTTATAAGGATGCTATGGATTCTTCTGAAGATCCCTTTTGGAAAGAGGCAATCAAAAGTGAGATTGACTCCATTATGCAGAATAATACTTGGAAATTGGTTGATTCGCCACCTAGGTAGAAACTAATTGGGCACAAATGGATATTTAAGAAGAAGTTAGACCTGATGGTACCATTGAGAGGTACAAAGCTTGTTTAGCAGCTAAAGGGTATCGTCAAAAGGAAGGTCAAGACTTCTTTGACACATATTCACCTGTTACAAGAATTACATAAATTCGTACATTAATAGTAATTTCAGCCATTCACAATTTGGAAATAAACTAAATGGATGTGAAAACTGCTTTCTTGTATGATGAACTAGATGAAGAGATTTATATGAATCACCCTGAAGGGTTTGTGGTTAAAGGTCAAGAAAAAAAGTTTGTAAGTTAGTTAGATCACTTTATGGACTAAAACACGCTCCAAAGCAATGGCATGAGAAGTTTGATAACACGTTACTCTCTAATGGATTTAGAATTAATGAATGTGATAAATGTGTTTATGTCAAACAATACAGGAATGCTTGTAACATTATATGTTTGTATGTGGATTATATGCTTATAATGGGTACTAGTTTGGATGTCATCAATCAAACCAAGAAAATACTACACTCCTTCTTTTCCATGACGAACTTGGGAGTAGTAGATGTGATCCTTGGTGTAAGACTTCAAAGAAGACTAGATGGTTATACTCTTACTCAGTCCCATTATATTAAGAGTGTACTCAAGGAGTTCGGACACTATAATGACAAGCCGATAGTCACCCCATTTGATGCTTCTAGTCATCTTAAGAAGAATAAAGGTGATAGTGTAGTTCGGTTAGAATATACTTAAGTTCTTGGTAGCTTAATGTATATTATGAATTGTACTAGACCGGACTTGGCTTGTAGTCTAAGTAGATTGAGTCGTTACACCTATAATCCTGGGAAAGATCGTTGGTATTAATTAGGGAGAGTGCTTAGATATTTAAAGCATACAATGAAATACGGATTACATTACACGAGGTATCCTCCTGTAGTAGAAGGATATTGTGATGCAAATGGATTTCCAATACTACTGAGGTAAAATCGACAAGTGGATATGTGTTCACTCTTGGTGGAGCTGCTATCTCTTGGAAATCATCTAAGCAAATTGTGAATACTCGTTCTAAAATAGAAGAAAAGTTTGTTGCTTTAGATAAAGCTACTAAAGAAGCTGAATGGCTTAAAAGCTTCCTAGAAGGTATTCCTGTGTGGCCTAAACATGTTACTGCCGTTGGTATACATTGTGATAGCATGGCTGCTCTCACTAGATCACAAAGCAAGATATAGAATGGCAAATCAAGACACATTAGGTGCATTCACCTTACAATAAGAGATTTGCTGAAGAATGGAATAATTTCCATTAGATACATAAAGTCAAAGGAAAGCATAGCTGATCCTTTGACAAAAGGCCTTAGTAGAGAGCAAGTTCTCTTTACATTAAGGGCAATGGGCTTAAAGCCAATATAATGAGTCACCACCTGGCGGAAACCTAACCTAGTAACGTTGGAGATCCCATGGTTTAGGTTCAATAGGACAACTAGTTGGGGAAGACTCAAATCACCACTAAAACAAAGGTATGCTCACTCTTATGATATTTATTTTGTGTTTTCTATTGATGATATAGGGATGTTTTCTTTACTCTTAATTATGATGATGGCTTTTATAGTGAAATAGTATGAATTATTCCAGATCAGCATTACCTATATGAGATGGATGTGAGGTCGCATCTTTGGTATGGCTAAGCTCTCTAAAGTCTCATGAAGAAAGGATTGTTCACGTACGAAATGAACACAACGGTGAGAATTGAATCATGCTTAAATATGATATGTGTAATACCTCTTGTTTTGATTTTACTACACAAAGTGGTTAGTTCAAGACTCTAGTTCATAACCCACAAAGTAGATCCAAGTAGTACTCACTATGAAAGGCTCAAGTTTTATAACACATATTCAGATGCATGTCATATCTTACTTCCCTTAATTGAATATCAATTCACTTATTATCTATTCAAATGTGGGTTATTCTTGAAGTTTGAATAGAAAATGTGGGGTATTGTTCGAACTTTGTACCAGAAAATTACAATCTAGGACTTGTCCCATATAAGAGGAAGAGAAAACCTTTTCCCACCTAATAAGTCTTGTCCCAATCATTTAATCAAATGGATCAAGTAATGGGTTAAGCATCTTGGATTTGGGTTGTGGTGTTGGACTAGTCAAATTAGGCTAGTAGTAGGCTTAGATTTATTAAATATTAATGGTCAAAGACAGGGCCTTGGGCCTTGGGGCTCTTGGGCTCTTCTTAACTAAATAATATTTCTTATATATAATCCGAAATAAATTAGTAATTAATTAATTTTTATTTCTTTAGTAAAAAACATATTCTATTAAATATATGATTAATTGTAGACAATTTTTAGCAATTAATTTTGGTTGGTGGTTTACAACCACTACTGGAAGCCTATAAATGGAGGAATTCAGACAAAATTTGAGGGCCAAAGAAAAACACATGTTTTCTCTCAAAAATCATTCTTCATATCAAAGGGATCATGGTGAATTTCGATAGATTCAAGATCTGTTCTAGAATTGGTTGTTGTATCTTGAAGACAGACCCGTTTCAGGCCTATTTCTGTCTTATGACACTGCAATTGCAAGCCTCAATCTACTACTTCGAGTTTCTATTTTATGTTGTAAACATCAACATTGAAGTATGTATTTTGTTTTGTAAATCTTTGATATATATATATATATATATATATATATATATATATATATATATATATATATATATATATATATTCGATTTATTTATGTTTCTGTTTGTCAAATTTAATATTTGATTACTTTTGTCATAGAATTTATGAAACACCACATCCGCCAACAATTTATATTAAAATAATATAATCATTTCAAAATAATTTATTTATTTAAAAAAGACAAACCTTGTCCTCTAATCCCTGAAACAAAATTATACGGCAAGAAAATTGATTGGTAACCTCTCAAAAAGAACTTCTTTTTACCTTGGTAATGTCCACATTGATCGTGAAATCAAGTTCTGTAACATCCCGTTTAAAATAGAATGGTTAAATAATAATCCGGAACCCCGAGAAGTAATTTTATTATTATTATTATTATTTTATTATTATAGCCCAAAATCAAATATAATTAGCAAGGTGTGGGTTTCGGGAAGCCAAATGACAAGATTTGAATCTCCAGGGGTTAAAGTGGAATTTCAGGGCTTATTTTGTAAGGATTTTAGAAAGCAGGGTGTAACTGGTAACATTTGGACTCATTCTGAAAGGAATCTCTGAAGTCAGGGTAGAAAGAGTAAAATATGGACCTATCTTGAAATAAATGGAGGAAGGAAGGGCTAATAGTGTCATTATGGACCAAATTTTATATGGATCGGGGTTTATAAGCGGTCATCCCTCCGCAACCCTAACCCTAGTAGCATTTTAGCCGTCACCCTCTTCCTTATGACCTCCGGCCCCGCTATTCGCTACTGTCGAAGTCGCAACCCACCATTGAAGCCCTTGATGCCGGCGGCAATAAGGGTCACCAGGAAACGAAGTTACGTGGGTTGCTGTCACTGTTTGCTTGCTAGATTGCCTTTCCTTCCCAGCGAAGTTGAGTAACCGCTAGTCCCCCACAGTCTTTTTATTCTTCTGTCGCTGCAAGGTCGCCATTCCGGGCGGCTGTTGTGGCTGATGTTCTCCTTTGATGGCCATGAGCCACCGTTCGTCTTGTTGCCGCCGTCTCCTGTCGTCATCGTGTGCCACCCACCTACATCTTTTTTGGTGTGTAAATTTGAGTGATGCTATGCTAATCGTCTTCTTTTTGAACGTTTCTGTTGGCCGGAAAACCCGAGCAAACCACCACGGCTGCCAACCGTGGTGGATGACGCCGCTAGTTCTTTTCTGTCACCCTTAACCACCATGTACAGGTGGCTGTGAGTGTGGTTCAGTGGTTGTATATGTGTTTTTCACTTGTGAGGGCTGTAGGATCGTTTCTTGGCTGGAGATTCAAAGAAAAACCTCGTTGCCACCACCGTGAGGTGGTGGCTGCCGCCATGAACCACAACCAGCCACTACTATTTGGTGGTGGCTGCCGCCTCCTGCTGCCACCAACCGCCGTGTTGGGTGGCGGTGTGCCTAGTTTACCTTTTGACTCGTTTGGGGTGCTTGGATAGAATGGGCCCAATGAAAACCTAGTGGGCCCAACGAAACACTAATAGGCCTAATAAACCTTAATTGATCAAAAGACGTAGCTATTAGGCCTATTGGGCTAAGATGGGGTTGGAAAACCTAATTAGGGTTTAGAAAACCCTAATATTGGATTTATGAGCTTTGGACTTATCGGGACCCACATTTGGGCCATTGGAATTGGACTTTGTATCAAGCCCAATCACACCATATGATTTATCTAGTTGAGTGGTGGACTTAATGGATTAAGTCCTTAATGGGTTAAGTGTGAAACACTTAAACCTAATTGTCATTTTATGTGAAACCCTAATTTCATTAGGCTTTGAGTTGGGCCTTTCTATTGGGCTTTGGTGATTGGGATGTTTATAGGCCATCCAAGAACAATTATATGGACTATAATAATTTAATGGGCTTTAGGGTAAGGCCCATGTGAAGGTTTGGGCCAAATTTGGAAAATTAGGCCATAGATGGGCCGTAATTGGGCCTTTATGATTATGAGATATTGGCCCATTAGAAATGCCAAATGATTGGACTGGACTAAATTGTTAGGCCTTTGAATGAGACCATGTAAAGGTTGGGCCCAATTTGGAAAATTGGACCATATGTTGGGCTTTGGTCCATGGTTTGACTTTTGAGCCTTTGGATTAGGCCTTGGACTGAATAAAGCTAAGTTAGGGTAAAGTAGTCTTTTACCACAAGTATGGAGTTCTCGTTATGCATTGGGACCCAATTATTACTTGGGTGTTGTTTGATGTTGATAGTTCAGGAACCTGTCAACCAACACTGGAGTTTTATTTGCGAGACTTCTGCAGTGCCAGGTGAGTCTCCTCACCATACCAATGGGTCTAAGGCACCAATGCCAGCCCATTTTATGATATGTGATACACTATCTGAAGTTGTATTATGTGGCATGTTAGCTGTTTATGTGATAGGGAGTATGCCAGTGATTATTTTGTATGCAAATTGATTATGTGGTACGTGATATGCTAGTGGTCTTTGTGATACTTGCATGGAAGACCTCGGGGGGTTCCCGGGGCACTTAAGTGTAAGACCTTGGAGGGTTTCCACAACATCCTAGGTAAAGACCTCGGGGGGTTCCCGAGGCACTAGGGTGTAAGACCATGTGGGGGTTCCCATGGCACCTGGTGTAAGACCCTGGAGGGTTTCCAGGGCATCTTTATGTGTTTGCATGTTTATCTTATATGTTGGTATGTACAGTTTGATTAGTAGTTAGTAAAGACCATGTGGGGGTTCCCATGGCAGTGGGCTAAGATCCTGGAGGGTTTCCAGGGCTTCCCTATATGTTTATATGCAGGGCTTCCCTAGGGTAGAGTCTATTATTCGACAGTCTATTAGATCCTATTCTGTGTATAATTTGCATGCATATGGCAGCCAACAGTAAGGATGGATGGATGTGGACAACACGAGTCGCGATATGTGTGCTGAGTGTTCAATGATAGTCCTTTGGATCGGAGTACTACTGCACGAATGCTAGTTGCTTTGTGCTTTGTGGATCTCTTGAGTGATGGGAGCCAGCTACTAAGTTGATATGACGATATCTAGTGTTGGGCTTATTATGTTGCGTCTTGGGCTCAGTTGTTAGTCCAGTTTTGTCATCGGATTGGGCCTGTCCAGCCATGTGTTTTGTTTTAGGGTTTAGTATATAAGTTGCATGCATGCAATCTTATCAAAAGATGCTCTCATTATTATTCTCATTAATTGTATTGTAAAACCCTAACTCACCTCTACAGTGGAAGTTCTTTATCGAGCTCTGCTGAGGTGTGACTATATTGGAATCATTAAGCTTTATTTTGATTCAACTCGTGTTTACTTTGTTTGATTATTTATTTCGATTAACCTGTAGAAGATCTAATCGATCTAAAGATTTTTTCAACTCATCAATTGGTATCAGAGCATAAGACTGTGTAATCTATACGCATCTCTTCTGTCAACGAAGGTTTTAGGGTTTTCCGTTGATATTGATTTCTGTTAGAAGCCGTCATCTTGTTATTGACATGGTTCTTGGATTTCAATCTTACCTTAACTTTGTTTACAAGTCTGATCTTGAACAGGTTTTTCGCAATACTATCATGTCACACGACGATTCCAACACAAACCCTATCAATATTTCCAACAACATTGGATCCATAACCTGGATTCCCATTTTATACACTTAGGATTACGAAGTATGGACGCATCACTTTGAAGACTTTGTGATCGGTTCTGAAGACAATGGGTATTTGATCTGGGAAGCGATCAATGTAGGTCCGTTCGCTCACTCTGGCACAGAATGAATCATAAAGACTCAAAAGGAGTACAACCAACTTATGGTCGATGTTAAAGATGTTCCTCAAGATGAAAAGGATAAGTTTGTATGCAATATTAAAGCGCTTAGAATGATCAAATTTTCCCTACAGTATGACACCTTTCGGTTGGTTAGCTCATGCACAACGGCTAAAGAGGTTTGGGACAGGCTGAAAGAGTTGTATTCTACCGATGAGGATCTTGAGCATTCGATCCAGACTCTATTGCTTTCAGAGTTTGGAGACTTCAAGCAGAAACCTGAGGAGAAGCTTATTCAAGCCTTTGATCACTTTAATCATCTTCTCAGTAAAATGATAAAGCATGGCATAGAGAGGAAAGTTATTGAGCAGAAGGTCACATTCATGAATGGCCTAAGATCTGAATGGATGGCTGTGGTGTCTACTGTAAAGGCCCATGAACAATTCAAGGCTTACTCTTTCGAGAAGCTAGTGGGGATACTGAAGTCACATGAAGGTGCTGTGACTAAAGAAACAAATGTGGTTTCTAGCATGGGTTCCTTGGCTCTAATTTCCAAAGGAAAGAATACGGTTGAGGAGGAAGAAGATTTAGATCTTTCTGAATTCTATATGACCAATGAAGAATATGCTTTGATGGTTTCAAACCCAAAGCAGTTCATTTGCAGAAAGTTTCCCACCAATAAGAACCGAAACTGGCAAGGAAACTATAGTTCCCAAAAGGCAAAGGAGGAACCGAAGATCACTCCCCAACAAGAAGAACCGAAGAAAGAGAGAAAGATGTCAAGTGACTCAGGATTTAATTGTCACTTTTGTGGAGGCAAAAACCATTTTGCCAAGGACTGTATGTTGAGAAAGATGACAGAGAAGAATGAGAGTGAAGATGATGAAGCTTACTACCTGCGAAAGCTAGAAGAAATTAAGAAGAAGAAAGCTGCTGCAAATAACACTATGAATGTTCTTATTGTGCAGGAAAATGTTGCAGACGATGAGTTTGGTGGTGTTGAAGTCTGGTCCACTGACTCAGAGAATGAAGAAGTGAGAAAGCCTACACATGGCAGGGCTTTCGTGGCGAAAGAAGATGAGTATGCTACTGAAGGAAAGTGTTTGATGGTGACAGCTGGAGTGTCACAGATGAGGGGTTACACCACTGATGGGGGTCAAGAATAAGCAAAGGAACGAGAAGACAGGTGCTTCGCTGCCAAGCCTATTGGAGAGCAGATCAATGAGTGCGATCAATTGATCAAGAAGGTACAATCTGTTCTCGAATCATTAAAAATCCCTGTCACAAACTATGAAAAAGAATTGAACGGATTAAAATCGTAATTTTCTAGTTTAAGTGGTAGTTTAACCCAAAATCGCCTCACAAATTCTAACCTAACTGATCAACTCAGCAGGGTGTCTTTGAAGAGTGAGGAGAGGCGAATATGGATTGAGAAAAAGGAGAAAGAGTTAATTAGAATTAAGGATGAGACAATTTATTTGCAAAGGGATAACTTAAAGCTTTTGAAAAACAGAGAAATGTTTTTTGTTTAATTGCTAAACGTTTATATTCCAATATCACTCAGTTGCATATGGATTGTGAAATAGGCAGGAAAATTCACAGTATGATTCTTCCTTTCCTTGAATTAAAGGAGGACGAAATTGATGCTGATGCCTATGATTGTGAAGTTGTTGTCTCATCTGATAAAATTTCTCCTGGCTATAAAATTGGTCTTGACAAAATTGAATGTTTTATCCAGTTCAAAGACCACAAGGACATGCTTAAGAATTTATTGGACGAAAATGATAAATTGAAAATTAAAACCGAAACTATACAGAAATTTGACTCGTTGAATGCCAATTTGAGTTCAGAAACAAAAATTAATGTTGAAAATACTTCTGAATTTGATGAGTATAATCATATGAGTGAAATATCTATAGAAGATGAGGTAGACTGTTCTGAATTTGTCAAGAGCGAACCCGAACCCACCAAAAATCTCATTTCTGAAAATTCCGTTGAGTTCGCTCGTTTGTCCCAAAATAAGTCCAAAGTCATGAAAGAAAAGGCTGTGGTGTAATCAGAAGGTTCAAACCACGCCAAATCAAGTTTATGCGGTTACCGGTGTCACACAGAAACAAACAGCCGAACTCACAACACTAGTGAACGAGGATAATGCTGAAGGATGTGATAATTTTTTCTGGTCGGCACCAATAGACAACGCTGATGAAACGGTTGGTCTATCTGAGAGAACATCATGGAGGGTTAAAGGCAGATATGTGGCAGAACCACTTAACAAGCCTACACGCTTGGATATTCCAACAACTAGTGGTACCAAAAAGATTCCAAGTGAATCAGTCAAGGCTACAAGCGAAAATTCCTCATTAAAGAGCGAAACTCATAATGAAAGATCAAAACCGAAGGTTAACATCCATAAAAACCCCAAACAAGTGTCTGAAAAGAAACAACAACGTAACAGGAGATACAAGAAGAATCTCACTGAAAGGAAACAGTTTTGGCAGTCCCAAAACCCAAATTACGTTCGATCAGACAAGAGTTCAACCGCTAAGGATAAAGGAGTATCAAAAAATCAATCTACTTCTTGTACTCAATGCTATTTATGTAGCTAAGCAAACCAAAAGGGAAGTTTTAGTCCCAAAAATAGAAGCGAAAGAAACCGAAAAGGTGGTTTCGGTTCTCAACTCCACAACCGAAGGAGCAGTTTCGGTTCCTCGTCCACAAGCGAATGGACCCGAAAGCAAAGTTTCGTTTCTAAAACACATTTCTCTCACTCAAAGCACAATCCTAAAGAAGATGTGAAGGGAAAAGGGAAGATCGTCTCAGGAGATGAAAAGAAGATGAATACTAACCTAGGGAACCAAAACCAAAAGTTTGGAAACAATAAATATCCAACTCCTAAACCTAAGATTGAAGAATCAAAAGATAATAAAATCAATGTTTTTACAATCAAAAGAAAAGATGAAACAACCCTAATAAAACAAACTTACTTGGTTGATTCTTCTATTGCTATACCCTGTTCTGTAAAAGGCTCACATGGACCCAAGAAATTTTGGGTTCCTAAATCTGCTTAATTTTTGCAGGTTATGCGTGACGAGCAGTTTGATGACGAATAGTACATTGATAGTGGCTGCTCACGTCACATGACAGGGAGAAAGGAAGAGCTTAGGGAGTTTCAAGCTCTTACGAATGGTGGTTGTGTCAAGTATGGTAATAACTCATTTGGCACAATAAAAGGCTATGGAATGATCACAAATGGCGAATTCTCGATCAGAAAAGTAGCATATGTAGAGGGCTTACAACACAATCTCATCAGTGTTTCACAGCTGGTGGTGGGAACAGGACTGAAGGTTTCGTTCGATGATGAAGGATCTGAAATAGTAGAGAAGAAGACCAAAACAGTTCTGTTAAAATCCAAAAGAAAAGGCGAAATGTACCCACTTAACCTCAATCCCATTCGAGCGAAGCCATTTGTGTGTCTGCTAACGAAAGCACACTAAGACGAAAGTTGGTTATGGCACCGAAGGCTCTCGCATCTCAACTTCAACGACATCAACAAGCTAGTTCTTGGTGATCATGTTCGAGGCCTTCCAATACTCAAGTTTGATAAAGAACATTTGTGTGCTGCATGTGAAATGGGTAAGCAAAGCAGGAAAAGTCATCCAACACGTGTCAACACGAAGATCATCGAACCACTTGAACTTCTACATATAGATTTATGTGGACCTTCGGCTATTGAAAGCATTGGTGGTAACAAATATATACTAGTAATAGTAGATGATTTTTCTCGTTTCACCTGGGTGTTCTTTTTTAAACAGAAATCAGAGGCTACACCAAAGCTCAAGGTATTCATCAAGCAAATAGAGCTTCAGCTGCGAAAGCTGGTAAGAAACATTCAAAGTGACAATGGGCTGGAGTTCAAAAACAATGAATTTGAAGACTTTCTTGCTGAAAAGGGAGTATCTCACTACTTTTCTGCTCCCTACACTCCACAACAAAATGGTGTCGTTGAAAGGCGAAACCGATCATTGTGTGAAGCAGCCCAAACCATGCTCAGTTTCGCCTCATTGCCTTTATACTTTTGGGCTGATGCTATTGGTGCTGCTTGCTACACACATAACAGATCTCTTCTCAACAAGCGTTTCTTTATTATTCCATATGAGATCTTGAACAATCGTAAGCCAAATGTCAAGTTCTTCCATGTGTTCGGTTCCATATGCTTTATTTTTAATTCAAAGGAGCACCGAAACAAGTTTGATGTCAAAGCTGACGAAGGGATTTTTCTTGGCTACTCATTAAACTCCAAGGAATATAGGGTTCTGAACAAACGTTCCAAGAAAATCGAAGAAACCTATTATGTCACCTTCAATGACAACTACTTCAAGAAACTTCAAACAACCGAAGGTTCAATGGAGGAAATCTTTCCGACATCTGGTCAAGTCACTGTTTCCATTTCGAATTTATTTGAGCAATACATGTCATTATTTGATGAAACAGAGAAAGCCATTCATTCTGAAGCAAAGGCACCGGACAATAAGATTGACACCTTGAAGCAAATCATTGATGACGCCGCGAAGGATATGGAAAAAGAGCAACCGGGGACTACCGAACAGCCTAGTCAAAGCGAACCTCCAAAAGAAAGTTCTACATTTCAGGGGGGGTTCATCTTCATCCGATAACCCTGAATTACCATTCCAGGGGGAGAACCCATCCACTACCATGTCAACCGAACGTCCAATTGAGGGGGAGAATTCATTAATGCCTGAAGCCGAAACTGTCTCATCATTGATTGGGGGAATGCAAATACAAATGATGATGATACTCAGTCAGAATTTGAAGAAGGAGTAAATGCTGAGTTGGATCCGTCCTATGATCCAAATTACCCTCCTCTCACCAAATGGACAAAAGATCATCCAAAAACCCAAATCATTGGTGATTCATCAGAAAAAGTTCTTACTCGTTCTCAACTGAAAGCGAAGCAAACTACATAATTCTCTCAAGTGGAATTTTGCATGTTTAATTCGTTTGTCTCCAAAATCGAACCGAAGACTGTCAACACTGCACTCGATCACTCTGATTGGGTACATGCAATGCAAGACGAACTCAACGAGTTTGAGCGAAACAAGGTATGGAGACTGATTCCTACACCAAAGGATGCATATGTAGTTGGACTGGAATGGGTATTTTGAAACAAAATGGATAAGGAAGGGAATGTAATTCGTAACAAAGCAAGGATGGTTGTGAAGGGATATTGTGAAGAAGAGGGGATTGACTACGAAGAGACCTTTGCTCCAGTAGCAAGGTTAGAATCAGTAAGAATCTTTCTGGCTTATGCTGCTCACAAGAACTTTGAAGTATATCAAATGGACGTCAAATGTGCATTTCTAAATGTAGAATTAGAAGAAACGGTGTTTGTAGAGCATGGCCTGACATCACATGTCATTTAGATACATAGTCAACTTCGAGACTATGGCCTGAACATGAAGAAAAATTCCATTACATTGTGACTCTGAAAGTGCAATAAGGATATGTCACAACCCAGTGCAACACTCCAAAACGAAACACATAACACTGAGGTATCATTTTTATGAGATAAAATCTCTTGATCGTTTAGATCTTTTACAGGTTAATCAATGAAGAACAAACAATTATATCAAATAAGAATATGAACACAAGATAGAATCAATATGATGCTGATGATTCCAATATAGTCACACCTCAGCAGAGCTCGATTAAGAACTTCCACTGTAGAGGCGAGCTAGGGTTTACAATGCTATGATCAAATAATTCCAAAAACTGTTTTCCTAAGGATGCATGCATGCACCTTAAATACCAAAACCCTAGAATAAAATAAAACACGGTTTGGATAGGCCCAAACCGGTTACAAAACTGGACTAACAAGAAAGAAGCCCAAGACGCAACACCCAGATCCCAACCATCTCCCCTTTTGCGTCAATTGGGGCGAGACCTTCACTTCGGTTGACTAACCTTGACTTGCTTCACAAATTTGAGCAACCGAGGGATAATAGCAAGAAGCGTCTGCCGAAACTGAATATACCAACGAAGCATATCAGTAAACAACTTCTTGTCAGCTTCACTGTTCTGATTACACCTATGAATGATCTCCAAAATATGCTCCAAGCAAGCAGTAGAGAACAGGTGCTTGACAATAAGAGCGAATAGGCACTTTTGACCTTCGCCCCTAATGAACATCACAGTATGAAACTTCGTGTCAATCTTGCCCTTGATCATCGTGTTGACATTGCCAGCTCTTCCAATCTGTTTGACCGTAGGACGCTTGTGAATAGCAGTGGCAATCTCTTGATCCATCTTTTCTACTTCGTGAATGTAACAAACAAGCATTCGCTTGATGTGATCAATGATAGGCAGATACTCCTGTGGATTGCATAACAGAATGTTGTTGAGGAGTATCCGGTCGTGTGGGTTTAAATTTGGAAGGTCAGCCAGGGAAATAGAATGAACCGAGCTATCTGAGCCTCGGGTCACCTTGAATTTGACATTAATAAATTTACGAGCTAAAGAGGGCTTCAATACTCTGACCGTTGTAATCTTCTTCAGGCTCCAGGTCAGGTATTGTGGTTGAGAAAACTCCAGATAAAATTCCAGTAAGTCCCGATCAACCTTCGGGTTTGGAGAGGGAACGACAGCAGTCGAGGCAAAGCAGTGGAAGATGAATGCCTTTCGGTTGATTGGCATATCAAACTGAGTATCCTTCGAGTTCTCAAGACCGAACGACAAAACTGGTTCAAGCCAATGAGTACTCGGTTCATCAATGACCTCCCTCTGGAGCGATTCAATGGTCCATTCAGGAAACATTGACTTCTTTTTCTCAAGAAGTTCCTTCTCTTTTATTTCTTTCTCCAAACGATCCATCTTCTCCCGAAGCTCTTGATCAGAAGGCTTGAATTTTGGATCAGGCTTGGAAGGAGCTCCTTTAATGATGTTATCAGTATCATCATCTTCCTCTTCATCTTCATCATCTTCACCAATGATCTTCTTTTTCTTTTGACTTTTACTGGTCGAAGCTTCATTATCCTTCGGTCTAGCAGTAGCTTTCGGTTCTGGAGGGGGTGGAGGTTGAGTTTTGTCAGGTTTGCCTCCTTGTGATTTCTTTTCTCCCCCTTGTTTCGGAAGAACAGTGGTCTCCGAAACACCCTCAATTCGACTGAGAATATCCAAAGTTGGTCGTAGTTTCTCAGCTAAGTGACGTCGAATAGAGATTGTTAAGATAGAGTCATGGGCATCCAGGAGATGTAGCATGATTAAATCATTAAGCTCTTGAGTTGCAGTACGGAGCTTTAAATTCTGAATTTTGAGATGAGAGGTTCGTTTGTCGAGCTCATCCATGACTTTGTTTTCAACTGCAAGCTCAGCCTCAAGTTGAGTTAGCCGATCATCAAATTTGGAATGAAGCTCTTCATTAGCAGCTTCAATGGCTTTGCGAGCCACGCCAAGTTGTGACAACTCAGCCTCCAGTGAACGTTTGAGAGAATCAACCGAAGCATTCACTGTATGTGCATTTTTCTGAGCGGCTGTTTGTAGGGAATCTAAGAAGATTTGAGCCTCTGAAATTAGTTTTTCGACTTTTGCGGTCGCTTCCTTGCAGTATTTTGTAGAGACTTCCACAGCAAGTGAAGCCTTTTGTCATTGAGAATTAGAGGCATCAATAGCCTTTGCTGCATTGGAGATTGAGGTGTCATGCTCCTTGACAGCAGAAGAGAACAGACCTTTGAGAGCAGCTTCTGAGTAAGGACCAGCAGAGGAGGAAGAAAGTAACTGATCAATTTTATTAGTCACAGCCTTGAGATGTCGCTTGGTGAGAGGAGCATCATCATCATCGTCGCTCTGAACACGATAAGGACTGAAGTAAGTAGAATCGAACTCCAAGTCCTCACCTCCAAGAATAGGGTTGGTTTCGGTTAAACGGGTAGGAGATAGAGGTTTAGTGGTGACAGGGGTTTCGGGTGGAGAAGAATGAACCACCGTATTAGATACGTTGGTTTGAGCTCCCGTGGTGGTGGTAGTGGTGGCTTCGGCAAAAATAGGTGTAGGAATGGGAATAGTGGAAGAAGGTTGGGATGTGATAACTGGGAAAGTGGGAGGAAAGGAAATAGGAATGGAAACAGGTGGAGGAGAAGGTGCTTTAGAGCGAACAAGTACCTCTGGTGTAGGCGAGCGAGGAGGGGTATCACCACGAACCGAAACCTCCTCATCAGAGCTTTCGCTCTCAGATGCGCTAGGAGAGGGTTATTTATGTCCAATAGGGATATAATCAGAATCAGAATCACTCGAGGAGTGAAGGATAAGCCTCCGAGCAGGCTTCTTGGTCTTTTTCTGCTTGGGTTGTGAAGGTGCTGCCTTCTCAGTCTTTCGCTTTCTTGGAGTTTGCCCCTTAGCTCCTTTGATAACCTGTCCTTCCTTCTTCTTTTCTTGTTTCTTTCCCCTCTTTGATGGCTTATCGGCTTCCTCAATGGAACGAATCATTAATTGTGTGAGTTCCCTTGGGCCCGAAGATGGAAGCTTCTTGTACTCCTGAATGATAGCACTCTCCTCAGACACACACGCATACATGGATGCCGGAATCGATCCAATAAACAGGTACTTGGACGGATCAGTGACTAGAATCTTAGTTGTGTGGAATGTTGCAATGGAGGAGAGAAGCGAGTCTACCATGATTGGGACATGAAGATGATCCATCGCCCATTTTGTGACAATAGACTAGAACCTGCCACATGAAACTTCAGAATGACGAGAAGAGGAGGATAAGCTTTGAACAAGCTGTTGCCATAGAACCGAACCATAGTCACGACGTACCCCATTGTACAACCCATAAAGCATGGTCATAAATGATTTGCTTGCACCATCGGATCCAACACTTCGCTCTGAGAGACCTTTGAATAGGAGTGTGAATAGGCCATTCCAATGAGGAGGAAGGCATGATTTCTTGAACTTCATCACTGTGGTTAGGGTTTCAGTGTACCCCATGTTGTAGAACATTGAGAACAGTTGACCAGTTGTGATAGAATCAGGGTTTACCATGGTGGGTTCATGAGTAAGACCTAGCAGTGTGCAGAATTGATTCTTGGAAATCGAGGTCTTCTAGTTGTGAATGTCGAAGTGGATTCTCTCAGAAACTTTGTCATAGTAAGCAGTGGAGTGGATATGAGAGAGGCAAGACATGGGAACAACCTCCACCTGTGAGAGAGTGATGACCAGTGGAGAGTATTTGAGGCATTCCACCACTTGCAACATGTAGAGTTCATAGGTTGACGGTGTAAGATCGATAATGAGATTTTGGTTAGGCTTGATGGTCAGAAGGGTGGAACGAACAGAGGTGTCTTGAACAGATGAGGATTCTGCCATTGATGTAGCTTGAGAAGAAGAAGATGAACAGTGAAAGAGATCGTCTTTTTGCTTTAGGAGAATCGATAGCGGTAAAAGGGTAAAGGTGATTGGGAAAAACCTTTTATACGTGGGAGTAGGAGACAGCAAACTCCGCCCAAAATCTTGTCTTTTGTGAAACGGTTCCTGATACAGTGGGGATTGGACGTTTGGCAACCCCGATGATTACGCAGGAGAGAGAAAACGTTTCATTTTTACGCGCCTTTCCATACAAATCGCCTTTTTCAAATCGCCTTTCCATACAAATCGCCTTTTTCAAATCACCAAACGTTTGGATAACTACTGACTCACCCTTTTTGCTTTATCTGAAACGTCACCAACAGAAATAACATGAATCTGTGTCAACTAGATCATTTCGTTTGAGAACCCCCATTACACTTTTAGAGTCCAAGCTATACGAAAAATAGATTATACAAAATAGAACCATATTTTTGGAAAATCAAAGATTTTCGTGCATAGAGTGTGAATGATAAAGAAATAAATCAAACTTTGTGGGATATTGTGATGTCGATTAAGACATAAAGCAGTGGATCCCGGGCACGAATCTCTTCCTTCCAAGTCAAGAGAGACTTCAAACTGTCTGTGAGGTTTCCCGTTAAAATAGGATCAAGTGTTGTTTAAGAAGCAAGGAAAGGCATCTTTTATATATAAGGCTTGTAAGGGTGGCTTTCGCTTCAATTCAAGTTTCGGTTCTTGATATTAGACCGAAAGAGAATGAAGTACTTGTGAGACCAATGTGGCCTATTGAACAAGTAGGTTTGACATGTATTCGGTGACTTGATAAAAAAACAATAAGAAATCTCAAATAAAAATTAAAATTGTATCATTGGGGAAGAAAAGTCTTGGTGATAGACAATTTCAAAAGGATCACTCAAAATAAAAAGAGATTTCAAGTTAACACCACATAGAGTGGTTTTGTTAATTCATTGGTGAAAGCTAGAACATAGTAATTGTTCACCGTCAACTCATTATGGGTATTGAATTTTGGGTTTCACTTAGTACGTAGTGACACGAGACTAAGATCATAAACACAAATATTGTGTAACCATAAACCTCAGTGAAAATTGCTGAGAGTCTCAAGTGTTATGTAGATGATATGAAGTGTGATGGAGAAAAATGTTGTAGATGGTTAAGAAACCGAATTTACCTCTGCTATAAAAGTAGGACCAAGCAGAAAACTCTAAGCTCAATGTGAGAAGAGTAAGGTAGCTCATGATTGGAGTGAATTTAACAGCCTAATTGGGAAGACATGATTTGTATATATCAGGTCATTAAGGCTTCACTCAAAATCTTTAGAGGCTTCGGTCAACATGCAGCAGCATGCATCTAGGGACACTTAACTAATACATAGAAAAGAATGTATACCTGCTTCAGTGTCATCCTCCAGTAGTGCTTTTACGATCTAATACACAACCCCCTAGGTCAGCATCTGAGAATGTTTGGACAAAAAATCCTGAGTTGGCTGGATACCATAGACCGAGAGAGGTGGTTCGCTTCAAATAGCGAAAAATGTTCTTCACTGCCAGCATGTGAGGTTCGCGTGCGTTAGCTTGGAATCGGGCACAGTAGTAGACTGAGAACATAATATCTGGCATACTAGCTGTAAGATACATCAGTAACCCAATCATCTGACGATAAAGCGTCATAAAATCTCTTGATCGTTTAGATCTTTTACAGGTTAATCAATGAAGAACAAACAATTATATCAAACAAGACAATGAACACAAGATAGAATCAATATGATGCTGATGATTCAAATATAGTCACACCTCAGCAGAGCTCGATTAAGAACTTCCACTGTAGATGCGAGCTAGGGTTTACAATGCTATGATCAAATAATTCCAAAAACTGTTTTCCTAAGGATGCATGCATGCACCTTAAATACCAAAACCCTAGAATAAAATAAAACACGGTTTGGACATGCCCAAACCGGTTACAAAACTGGGCTAACAAGAAACAAGCCCAAGACGCAACACCCAGATCCCAACAATTTTATTAAGGATCACGTGGAAGACGGTAATGTCGAAATACATTTTGTAAGAACCACTGATCAATTATCTGACATCTTTACAAAAGCCTTGCTTGAAGTAAGTTTTAATAAAATCTTACAAGGCTTAGGAATGATGGAAGCTGAATCTGTACCGAAATTGCTTTCGCCACATTAAAAGTTAGAAGCGAAATAGAGCGAACGCTCGGTCTATTTCGGGTCCTGATTTTTCGGGAACGGAAATGAACCGAACGCTCGGTCCATTTCGCCTCATATATAATGGTGATTTTTCGGTTGTACCTTTTGTACACTTTATTGTATCTTAATTTATTTTATGTTTTTCTCTTACTTTTCATAAAATCCAAAAATATTTTATTTTCTGTTTTTTTTTCTAAATTTCACAAACTCCAAAAACACTTTATTTTCTGTTCTTTTTGTTTTATGTTTATTCTTTTTCAGAAAATTCCAAAACTTCAAAAACATTTTTTCTTTTCTGTTTCGTTTCGTGTTTGTTTCTTTCCTTAGGCTTGACGATCATAGGAGTTATAACAATTGGAGCTAGGGCAGGTATTCTATTTCTATCTTTGTACTAGTTAAGTGTCCCTAGAAGCATGCTGTTGTATGTAGACCGAAGCCTCCAAGACTGTGAGTGAAGCCTTAATGATTTGATCGACACCAATCATTTCTTCCCAATTAGGCTGCTAAATTTACTCAAGTCATGAGCTACCTTACTCTTCTCATATTGAGTTAAGAGTTTTATGCTTTGTCACTCTCAAATAGCAGGGGTACTTATGATTTCTTAACCACCTTATCTTATTTCTCCATCTCGTTTCACTCCACAATTGTAACCCTTGAGACTCTCAACAATTACCACAGACGTTTATGGTTACACAACATCTGTGTTGATGATCATAGATACGTTCACCACGTGCTAAGTTAAACCCAACATCCAACACCTTAAATGAATTGACGGTGATCGCATACACATTCAAGCCATTACTTGTTATCTCATGAAATTTCTTTTTATTTTTGCGTGATCTTTATGAAATTGTCTCACACCAAGACATTTCTTCTCATAAGATCCAGTTTCATTTTTGTTTTTGAGATTTCCTTCTATCACCAAGTCACTGTAAAAGATCAAAACCTACTTGTTTAAAAGGCTACACTGGTCTCACAAGTACTTCTTCCACTTTCGGTCTTATGTCAAGTACCCATGTATGGATTGAAGCGATAGCCACCCTAATAGCTTTATATAAAAAGATGCCTTTCAATGTCTCTTTACATGCATTTGATCGTAATTCAACGGGAAACCAAACAAGCACTTTGAAGTCTCTCTTGACTTTGAAGGAAGAGATTCGTGCCCGGGATCCACTGTTTTATGTCTTCCTAGACATCACATATATCCCATAGAATATTTGTGTAACACTCTAAAAATTTCAACCAATTTAAACTTTTCAAAACAACCCATAACCATTAAGTTATTACAAAAAGGTTTTCAATTCATTTAACATCAGAGTATTCCCCAGAATCATATCACAAAATCATAAAATATGAGGAGCGGTACGATCACCCCTTCGCCTTGCCACGATCTCCTGAAGTACCTGAAACATAACACTACAATTGTAAGCCCGTAAGCTTAGTGAGTTACCCCTAAAATACCAACCACACATACACATACTCATATCATATCACAAATAAAACAGCCTCGCACATCGGGTCTACTGTGTGACTGGTCCGCCCGTACCGGGCCTTCAGTCCCCCTGGTCCACCCTCCGAGTCTAGCCATATACATCGAGTCTACAGTGTGATTGGTCCGCCCGCACCGGGCCTTCAATTCACCTGGTCCACTCTCTGAGTCTACAGTATGACTGGTCCGCCCGCACCGGGCCTTCAGTCGGCCTGGTCCACTCTCCGAGCCTCGGCACGTCTGGTCCGCCCTCTCGGGGCCTTCAGCCTATCCGGACCGCTCGCTGGGCCTTCGGAATGTCCGGTCCGCCCTGGGTATGTTGGCCTACAGCACAAAGCAGGTCCCGCCTCAACCCAACCCCAGTCCAACAACTATGTGCACATAAACATATAATCATATACAATCCTCATCCAGACAAACAGTCTAACAGATCACATAGCATATCAATATCCTAATCAGGATTCCGACCTAACCGGTCACTAGCATAACATTACCCTATATCCCGGGTACCGACCTTAACCAGGTCTCTATCACATACCATCCTAACTACCAGGATGCAAACATAGCAAAACAACAACATAACAACAACTACCCGGATTTCCATCCGATAAAGGGCCGACCTTGGTGCCGTAGAGCCTGTCGATATAGTGAGGATAACTCACCTGCAACTGCCGACTGAAGAGGTAAGACCAAGCTGCTCCGACTACCGACACGATCTTCACCACAGAACACTACCAAAGAACCACTTTCATAAATACCAGAATTACCAAAATACCCTTGGAAGTAAAACTGGTCAACTCTTGGTCAAGGTCAAAGTCCTCAGTCAAAGTCAACTTTCCTTTCTGACTCTACTCGCCGATTCGACCCGTCGACTCGTCGAGTTCCCTTACTCAGAAACTCCCATGACACGTTTCTACTCGCCGAGTCGCCCCAAGACTCATCGAGTCCAAAGATCTTCGAGTCCCATCCTGCTCGACTCACCGAGTCGTCCCTCGACTCACCAATTCACGGCTTAACCAGAAAGGTCAGGGTTTCACGACCAGACTCGCCGAGTCCAAGAACAGACTCGCCGAGTCCAAGGCAATCTTCAACAGACTCGCCGAGTTGTTCTTCCAACTCGCCGAGTTCCTGCCTGTCTTCATGCAACTCGCCGAGTACACCCATGTGACTCGCCGAGTACCTCTATTTCTTAATCCATACAGTGGCTTTCTAAGTCATGCAAGGGCTCCAATCCATAGATCTACTCTTCTACAACCCATCCATCACGTAAAGTGGCAAACTTTACGTGAATCCAAAGAGATCTAAGCATAAAACACTCTAAGACTTGGGTTTGGGACAAAAGAACTTCACCAACAACTCAAAGACAGGAACTTTATGATCTTCTGGACCATCTCAAGTCCAGATCTGAGGTAGCAACCTCATATCCAACCTCCAAACCCGAAATAACTCTAGAAATGCCCCAAAACTCAAGTAGCAAAGGATCTAGACTCAAAGAAGCTCAAGTAATAGATTATTACCTCAAAAGAAAGCCCCCACTGAAGTAGACCTCGGATCTATACCACTCCCTTGCTATAATCCCTTTGCTCTTCAAGATTTCCTTCCTAATCCACTTATCCAAGCTCCAAAATGTGCTCCAATCTCTCACTCACGTCTATTAGGGTTTCTGGAACTCAAGGGAGGGTAAAGAGGCTGGGGAGAGGGTATTATGTTCTTTATATAGGGCTCAACCCCCGGGTTTAGGGTTTTCTCCATACATCACCAACTCACCGAGTCCACCCATGCGACTCGCCGAGTTGGTCACTTAACACGTGACCCATAACGCGACTCGACTCGCCGAGTCTATCCATCGACTCGCCGAGTCGACCTTCTTATTTACACTTTACACCCTCGATTCCTTGCTCTGGAACTTGGGATGTTACAATTTGCTTTATTTCTTTATCTTTGACACTGTCTTGCACGAAAATCTTTGATTTTCCAAAGTCTGGTTCGGTTTCACATACGCTATTTTCAAAAATATAACTTCGGTTCATTATGATGGAATGGAGTCTATTAAAAGCGAAAGGATGAGTCAGCATGAATTTGAAGGGTCCGGAATCTGGAACGATAAGGTCGAGATAAACATGGAAAGGCGCGTGAATTTGAAACGATAGCTGATGTCACGCATGTCTTCACCTTTCTAGGTGTAACAGTTGTCAAATCACGCTTTTCTAGGCGTCGATTGAGATTTTTCGCCTTTGACAGTATAAAGGGTTTTCTTAAATTACCTTTACCCTTTTTACTGCTCTCATACTTTTCAACAGCGAATACCGACGATTCTTTCTCCTCTGTTCATCATCTTCTTTGTCGAGCTTCAACAATGGCAGAATCTTCTTCCGTCTACGTAACTTCTGCTCGATCAACTCTTCTCTACATCAAGGCGAATCAGAATCTTCTGATCGATCTCACACCGTTTGCATATGATCTATACATGCTTAATGTGGTGGAATGTCTCAAGTACTCTCCACTCGTTATCGCTTTGACGAAGGTTGAATCTGTCCCGATGTCCTTTCTCTCTTAGGTGTACTCTACAGCAACATATGTCAAGACAAAATAGAGGGTTTTCTTTGACATTTTCGATCAAAAGACGTCGATTTCTAAGGATCAATTTTGCTCTCTGCTACGGCTCCCTTATGACGCCTCCATGGTCAACCCTGAATCAATCACCACTTCTCAGCTCTTCTCTATGTTCTACAATATGGGGTATACTGAACTCCTCACCACATTCACTAAATTCAAGAAGTCTTGCCTTCCACCTCAATGGAATAACCTCTTCACCCTACTGTTCAAAGGTCTTTCTGAGAGGGTTGCTGGTTCAGACGGGCTAGCAAGATTTTTATGACCCTTCTCTATGGTATTTACATTGGAATCAACTTGGATTATGGATTTGTTCTTTGGATTCAGTTGGTGCAAAGTCTCACTTCGGCTTCGCGTCATTCCAAAATCTCATGTGGAAGGTTTTGGACTCTTGTTACTCATTGGGATATGGATAGGTTTCACGTCCCTATTATGGCAGATTCATTGCTCTCTTCGATCGTTACTTTTCATATGACTAAGATCATAGTCACTGATCCATCCAGGTTTCCCTTTGACGGGTCCATTCCAGCCTCTATGTATACATGTGTGCCGGATGCAAGCAAATTGTTCCAAGCATACAAGAACCTTCCCTCTTCTGGGCCAAGGGAGTTAACTCCGAAGATGATCAAGTCCTTAGAGGAAGCTGATAAACCACCAAAAAGGGGCAAAAAGCCTGATTTGAAAAAGAAGGATAAGGAGGGTCAAGTGTCCAAAGTGACTACTCCTAAGAAGCGAAAGTCTGAGAAGGCAGCTCCCACTCAACCACAGAAGAAAAAGGTTAAGAAACTTGCCAGGAAATCATGCTGTGTTTCCTCCAGCGATTCAGACTACACTCCCTCAGATCGTCAACCAAACTCTCCACCAAGCGAAAGCGAAAGTTCTGACTCGGACGATGAAGGTTCGGTCCGTGGTAATACACATCCAGTTTCGCCTACACATGAGGTACCCGTTCGCTCCAACCATCTTCAACTCCATCTATCTCAATCCCAATTTCCATAACTCTAATCGCACCTGTTATCACCTCCACACCCACAACAACTATTCCCATTCCTACCCCAATATTCACTGAAGCAACCACTGTCACTGCTACTCACCCTACTGAACCTGAGGTTCGTGCCAACGTATCTAATACGGGGTTTGTACCTCAGTGGCTGACACCTTTGTTACATCCAAACCTCTCTCACCTACACCATCAACAGAAACTGTCCCAGTTCTTGGAGGAGAGGACGTCGATTTTGACTCGTTCTATTACAGTCCCTACAGGGTGCAAAGTGATGATGATGATGATGATGCCCCTGTCACCAAGCGTCATCTCATGGAGCTGAACGAAAAGCTAGAGATGCTTATGGCCTCCTCATCTACTCATGATTCTTTTTCTGAATCTATTGTGAAAGGCATGATGGCCACTTGGGTCAAGGAACACGAAACTTTAATCACCAAAGCCACCTCTGCTATTGATGTATCAACCAAAGTTTGCACCGAAGCGACCGAAAAAGTCGATAAACTAATTCAGAATGCTAATCTTTTTCTTGAGTCTTTACAGGGTGTTGCAGAGCAAAATGCCAACAAAGTCAATGGCACGATTCAGAACTTAACTCAATCTCTTCAAAAAGAGAAAGAGCATTTTGAGGCGATTCGAAAGAACTTAACCTCTTATTAAGTCAAGCTACAAGTATCTGTCTCTGAGCGTTTGGATAAACTTCAGGCAGATCTTGCTTTGGAAAGCAGAGTGATGGATGAACTCGCTCTAAAAACCACTCAACTCAAAACCCAGACTCTGAAGCTCAATCAAGCGAACAAGGAACTTGACGAACTGCGTTCGGAGCGGCGTGTGGTAAAAAGCTCAGTTGGTGATGTACACTCGATTCTTCTTCATCTTCTTGAAGCCCACGATTTAGTTCTTACGATCTCCGTTCGACGTCATTTGGCTGAGAAGTTGAGGCACACGCTTGATGTTCTAAGTCGAATTGAGGGTGTTCCGGAGTCCGTTGTCTCTCCGCAACAAGGGGGAGAATTAAAGAAGCCTTCATCTCAACCACCGAAATCTCAACCACCGAAACCTGAACAACCGAAACCAGAACAACCGAAGGTGGTTACTGAACCGAAGGGGAAAGAAGCTTCGGGTTCTGGTGTTCAAAATAAAGGAAAATGAATTATGGATGATGATGATGAGGACGATGTTGATGATATAGAAGAAATGGCTCCTAAAACAAGTTTATACAAAGCAAAGCCCTCTTTTCAACAGATTAAAGATAAGGTTCAAGAAGCGATCAATCAAGCGAATGAAGAGAGAGAAGCAAATCTGGTTAAACAAAGGAAATTGATGTTTCCTCTGTGGTCGTTAGAAAGGCTTCGAAAGGAGGTTATTGAAGAGCCAAGCTCACATGGGCTAGAGCCTATTCTTTCGTCCGATGTTGAGAATTCTAAATATTCTCAATTCGATATGCCAATCACTCGTAAGGCTTTCATCTTTTATTGCTTTGAGTCTACAGTGGCAATTCCTTCTCCTGACCTGAAGGTTGATCCAAACTTGCTTGAGTACTATCATGAGTTCTCCCAACCCCAATACCTGACTTGGAGTAGCAAGAAGATCACAACAGTTAAAGTACTGAAACCTACTCCAGCAGGGAAGTTTCTTAATATCAAGCTTAAAGTGACCCGAGGATCAGACGGTTCGGCTCATACAATCTCACTTGCTGATTTACCGAATCTGAATCCACATGATTGGATTCTCCTGAACAACATCCTTCTTGCCAACCCAATGGAGTATGAACCAATCATATGTCACATCAAGCGTATGCTGGTGTGTTACATTCATGAAGTAGCAAAGATGGATCAGGAGGTTGCCACTGCTATACGAAAAAAGCCCTCAATCAAGCCAATCGGGAAGGCAGGTGACATTGAGCTGATGGTGAAGGGTAAAATAGACCCACAGTTTCAAACTGTTATGTTTGTTAGACGCGAAGGTCAAAGGTGTCTGTTTGCTCTTGTTGATAAACATCTATTTTCTTATTCCTGCTTGAAGCATATTCTTGAGATTATCCAGGAGTGTGATCAAAACAGTGAGGCTGATAAGAATCAGTTTTCTGATATGCTTCAGTGGTATATGGCTTTCAGACGGACTATACTTGCCATCATTCCAAGGTTGTTCATGGTTGTGAAGCGAACTCCTCAACCTCTGCCGAAGTGAAGTCTCGCACCAATTGACGCAAAGGGGGAGATTGTTGGGCTTATTATGTTGCGTCTTGGGCTCGGTTGTTAGTCTAGTTTTGTCACCGGCTTGGGCATGTCCAGCCGTGTGTTTTGTTTTAGGGTTTAGTATATAAGTTGCATGCATGCAATCTTATCAAAAGATGCTCTCATTATTATTCTCATTAATTGTATTGTAAAACCTTAGCTCACCTCTACAGTGGAAGTTCTTTATCGAGCTCTGCTGAGGTGTGACCATATTGGAATCATTAAGCTTTATTTTGATTAAAATCATATTTACTTTGTTTGATTATTTATTTTCTATTAACCTGTTGAAGATCTAATCGATCTAAAGAGTTTTTCAACTCATCATCTAGGAGGTAGATGGCTGACATCACGGGGAGTTCTTCAGCAGCTGATGGCAGGGCGAGGTTGGGAACCTAAGAAAGCCTGTGATATGCTCTAGTGAGTTAGTAGGGCAGTTCAGTGAGGTTGGGAACCTAGGGGAGCGTAGGAGGTGCTTCGGTAGATATTGTGTCGTTGTTTAGCAGCCATTTAGTACATCATGGGAGTATGTGACTTAGAGGATTTGGGATGATTCCGGAGGAAAGTATGGATAGGTGTGGAAGGTAGTATTGGGCCCGTACTACTGAAAGCACAAGATCCATACTCGAATCGGGGAGAGTCTAGGAGAATCTAAGAAGCCTGGGAAGGAGAATCCTTGGTTATGATTAGATCGTGGGGAACTAGGGATAGCTGCTATGTAGAATGCGGATGCTCACGCAAGGGGAAGGACCAGGGTTTGGTTCCGTCTCCGGTGGTGAGCCAGTTAGCGGATGGACTATCAGGATTTTGAATTCACCTTGGATCTCTTATATCAGGCGGCAAGGAATGATTGTGCGATCTATTACACTTTCTAGATTAGAGACCATGTCTTGGGGGTAGTTTGTAGCCCGGTTTAGGGCATAGGTTGCTTCAGCTACTGTAGTTCAACCATGGGCGATTGAGCTGGTGAGTATACCAGGGTGCGAGGCCCTGAATGATATCATTTCTAGAGCTCCAGAGCATGGATTGATTTGGAGCACATTGGGAAGAGGGGATCAGATCACGTACATACATTGGAGGGTCCCGGAAAGGGACCCAAGGGTTTGAGTCAGTTGTAAGAGGGCAGCAGGGCCAGATTTAGTGCGGTACTTGCGGGAAACTGCACGAGGGAGTTTTCGTCTCGAGGGTTTTAGTAAGCATATCTCTGGGTGTGTTGCCCTATTTGTGTTTGGAGTATACATTCAAACATTTGTCATATGTGATTTGCATACCGTGAGTTACGAGGTGATTAGCGAAAATTTGTTTCCCTCTTTGCGGGTTTGGAGCGTTCAATGTTATCTGGGTCTAGGGTCGAGATTGGTCCAGGGACATGATGTGAAACGCCTACAGACAGGATTGGTGACTCGGCCATTATGCTCGAGTCGGCTTTTGGAAGCGCTAGGGGAAGTGGTTTATTGTTGATGCTTTGGTCTGGACATAGGTTATTCGAACTTCAAAATATATATGGGGCATCATTTCAAGGCGCCTGATATTGTTAGTCTCGCTGGGATTCGGAAAGTGTTTGTCTGATCATTAGGAGTTGTGTGGTCCTTGGGGATTTGGGCCCGTAATAAAACACTCGCACGAGCAAGAAACAGGTTGTCAGCAGTTGGTTATTAAAGAGTAAGAAGGATCGGGAATCCTTCAAATCTCATGTATTGTGAAGACTTATGCGAATCTAAGTGGGGGAGAATCGCGCAGGTAATAAGGACAGGGATAGGTATGAGACCGGGATGGACTTCTCGTTCTCATCGAGAGAAAATGGGAGCCCAAGTGGCTATTTGGTTGAGGATTGTGCGAGTTTTGAGTTCGGTAAAACTCCCCAACGTGTGAACCGCGTCTTTTAGGGGGCTTGATAGCAGAATTTGGGAAAGTAGGTTGGGACTCCAGTCATGAATCGAGTTCAGTTCGGGTGATCGGTCGAGTGTGTGATTGACTCTGCATGCATTTTGAATCGATAGATTAGGGGTAAGGTATTGGGATACGGTTGTGTTAGGATGAAAGTGTTGTAAGACTACGGGGGAGCCGTAGCACTCACTAATGGTCAGTTAGTATGGAAGTGATATAAGACTACGGGGGAGCCGTAGCATTATATAATGGTTAGTCAAGATGAAAGTGTTGTAAGACTATGGGGGAGCCGTAGCATTCACTAATAGTCAGTTGGTATGAAAGTTTTGTAAGACTACGGGGGAGCCGTAGCACTCACCCGTAGTCAGATAGTGCGGGAAGTGTCGAAAGAATGCAGGGTAGCTGCGACATTCACCGATTCGTTCGGATGAATTAGGCCAGGGTGGGCCAGTTTGCAAGCTTGTGAGTAGGTCACAACATAATTGGAATCAGGAAACGGTAGGTCGAAGGAGACCGGGTATGATGTAAGACTACAGGTATTTTGGTAGCATTCACCCTTTCGCGTCGGATTCAGTGATGACAAGTTGTCAGCCTATCATGATCGGATGGATCAAATGGATTGAAGGAGCCATGAGTTGTTGTATAGACATTGCAATTATTGTCGGACGAGGTATCCTTCAGAGGCCGCGTGGGACTGTTGAGTGTGTTTTCGGTTAGATGTCCGTTGTTTCGAGGGATTATCGCTGCTTCGGTCAGATATAAGTGTACTGCATGAAAATTTGGTCTGTGACTCTATTTTCTAGTGGGAACCTCAGGTTATCAGAAGTTACGTAGCCATTTGGGAGATAAGTGTAATGAATTCGACAATGATTCAGTGCGGGTGGTCTGTCAGGGAAACAGACCCTCTCGAGACTGCGAAATTCGGACGGAGTAGATGTGATATTGTTGCAGGAAATTCGTTCATCTTCGGGTTCTAAAACCTTACGAAGGCTGGCCACGGTAACCGTGGGAAGGCTAGGGTGTGCCCAATATTGTGACCATGTCGCCCAAGTTGTCGGGTGTGTAAGGGATGGTAATGAATGATTTCAAGGACGAAATCTAATTTAAGTGGGGGAGAGTTGTAACATGCCGTTTAAAATAGAATGGTTAAATAATGAACCGGAACCCCGAGAAGTAATTTTATTATTTTATTATTATAGCCCAAAATCAAATAATAATTATCAAGGTGTGGGTTTCGGGAAGCCATATGACAAGATTTGAATCTCCGCGGGTTAAAGTTGAATTTCGGGGCTTATTTAGTAAGGATTTTAGAAAGCAGGATGTAATTGGTAACATTTGGACTCATTCTGAAAGGAATCTCCGAAGTCAGGGTAGAAAGAGTAAAATATGGACATATCTTGAAATAAATGGAGGAAGGAAGGGCTAATAGTGTCATTATGGACCATATTTTATATGGATCAGGGTTTATAAGCAGTCATCCCTCCGTAACCCTAACCCTAGTAGCATTTCAGCCGTCACCCTCTTCCCTATGACCTCCGGCGCCACTATTCGCTGTTGTCGAAGTCGCAACCCACCGTTGAAGCCCTTGCTGCTGGCGGCAATGAGGGCCACCGGGAAACGAAGTTAGGTGGGTTGCTGCCATCGTTTGCTCGCTAGACTGCCTTTCCTTCCCGGTGACGTGGAGTAACCACTAGTCCCCCACCGTCTTCTTCTTCTTCTGTCGCTGCAAGGTTTCCATTCCGGGCGGCTATTGTGGCTGATGTTCTCCTCTGATGGCCATGCGTCACCGTTCGTGCTGCTACTGCCGTCTCCTGCCGTCCTCGTGTGGCACCAGGTGGGTGGCTACATCTGTTCTGGTGTGTAAATTTGAGTGCTGCTGTGCTAATCGTCTTATTTTGGAGCATTTTTGTTGGTCGGAAAACCCGAGGAAACCACCACGGCTGCCAACTATGGTGGCTGACGATGCTAGTTCTTTTCTGCCACCCTTAACCAACGTGTATTAGTGACTGTGAGTTTGGTTCAGTGTTTGTATGCATGTGTTTCACTTGTGAGGGCTGTAGGATCATTTCTTGAACGGAGATTCGAATAAAAACCCCGCTGCCACCACCGTGAGGTGGTAGCTGCCGCCATGAACCACCACCAGCCACCACAAGGGTGGCTGTGTGTGTGTCTTATTTTATGAGTGTATGTGTGTTATTTGGATATTATTGTAAATTGTATTGTAATCGGTATAAGAATAATAGAAGGAAACTCATAACCACTACCGTTAGGTGGTGGCTGCCGCCACCAACCGCCGTGTTGGGTGGCGGTGTGGCTAGTTACATTATGACTCGTTTGGGGTTCTTGGATAGAATGGGCCCAATGAAAACCTAGTAGGCCCAACAAAACCCTAATGGGCCTAATGAACCTTAAATGATCAAAAGACTTGGCTATTTGGCCTATTGGGCTAAGTTGGGGTTGGAAACCCTAATTAGGGTTTAGAAAACCCTAATATTTGATTTATGGGCTTTGGTCTTATCGGGACCCACATTTGGGCCATTGGAATTGGAGTATGTATTAAGCCCAAGCACACCATATGATTTATGTAGTAGAGTAGTGGACTTAATGGATTAAGTCCATAATGGGTTAAGTGAGAAACACTTATCCTAATTGTCATTTTATGTGAAACCCTAATTTCACTTGGGCTATGAGTTGGGCCTTTCTATTGGGCTTTGGTGATTGGGATATTGATGGGCCATCCAAGAACAATTATATGGACTATAATAATTTAATGGGCTTTAGGGTAAGGCCCATGTGAAGGTTTGGGCCCAATTTGGAAAATTGGGCCATAGATGGGCCATAATTGGGCCTTTATGATTATGAGACATTAGGCCATTAGAAATGTCGAATGATTGGACTGGACTAAATGGTTGGGCCTTTGAATGAGACCATGTAAAGGTTGGGCCCAATTTGGAAAATTGGGCCATATGTTGGGCTTTGGTCCATGGTTTGACTTTTGGGCCTTTGGATTGGGCCATGGACTGAATAAAGCTAAGTTAGGGTAAAGTAGTCTTTTACCCCAAGTATGGAGTTGTGGTTATGCAATGGGACCCAATTATTAGTTGGGTATTATTCGATGTTGACAGTTCGGGAACCTGTCAACCAGCACTGGAGTTTTATCTGCGGGACTTCAGCAGTGCTAGATGAGTCTCCTCACCATACCAGTGGGTCTAAGGCACCAATGCCGGCCCATTTTATGATATGTGATACACTAGCTGAAGTTGTATTATATGGCATGTTAGTTGGTTATGTGATAAGGAGTATGCTAGTGATTATTTGGTATGCTAATTGATTATGTGGTACGTGATATACTAGTGCTCTTTGTGATACTTGCATGGAAAACCTCGGGGGTTCTGAGGGCACTTAGGTGTAAGACCTTGGAGGGTTTCCTCGACATCCTAGGTAAAGACCTCGGGGGGTTCCCGAGGCACTAGGGTGTAAGACCTTGGAGGGTTTCCATGGCATCCTTAGTTAAGACCATGTGGGGGTTCCCATGGCACCCGGTCTAAGACCGTGGAGGGTTTCCAGGGCATCCTTATGTGTTTGCATGTTTAGCTTATATGTTGGTATGTATGGTTTGATTGGTAGTTAGTGAAGACCATGTAGGGGTTCCCATGGCAGTGGGCTAAGATCCTGGAGGGTTTCCAGGGCTTCCATATATGTTTATATGTATTGCTAGTGTAGTTGATATTATTTACGTGAGTATGTGAATAAGACGTTGGAGGGTTTCCATGGCATTTTTATATGTGTATATGCATGCTTATGCAATTGTTACGGTTTATGTAGCTGTTATAGCTGATATGTATTATGTGGTTATGTGCATTGAGTGGGGAATGCTCTGGGGAACTCACTAAGCTTTGTGCTTACAGTTTTGTTTATGGTTTCAGGTATCATCGATTTGGATAAGAAGTGCTCGAATTGATCGCAATGCACACACCTATGATTTCCGCAATGAATGATTTTGGGATAAACTCGGATAAATATTTTACTTAATGATGATTTGAAATGTTTGAAACAAATGGTATCAATGCTTTAGCTACATTTAAAAATGATATTTTTACCCTTGATTTTTGGGTCGTTACAAGTTCTTCGGTATTGATTCCATATTCTTGAATTTCACGAGCGCATCTACAAGAGCATGTTAAAGAAACATCTGAGTACAAATAATAACTCAAAGCATAATTATATGAAGTTAAACTTAAAAAAAAAAAGATAACCTTTGTAAATGCAGCAACATTCTGAAAACATGAGATCAATTCAAAGTTGTCATTAGATGTAGTTTTAGTGTAACTTTACTGAAAATGAAAGGGGTGTTTTTCAAAAAGATGAAGGTGGAGTTATCTCTATTTTTTTGCCAAATGCTCTAGACTTAAAATGAACGTCAAATCAGAAAGGTATAACCATCAACATTAGAGTTAGTGAAGTAGATTAAGTATAACCATATTCAAACTTCATAGACAACCTGCAGATTAGAAAAAGAAAGAAAATTAGCTCACGTTGAGTTCATTGAACTCTCAACCAAACGTACAAACTACCTGCTGTTTTGGTTAAAAGTTAATCAAGTGTACATTAACCAAATTGTATGAGAGGTTGTGACGCTGTCATCAAAACAATTAGACAAATCAAGAGTAAGTGACAAAAGTGGTTTATAAGGAAAGCCCTTGATCCTTGATAGGATCTCCGACACAGAACCTTGGGAGGTGATAATAGTCACCTGGCTTGTTGTTTTTATGTAAATTAATAGTTGAGTACAAAGGAATAGTATGAATGCAAGTACAAATGTCATAGATGAAAATGAACATGTTATTCCAGGGATCCTCTCAAATAAAAATGAACACGTTGGTTTGACATGGTATTCCCGGGTCTTTTTTCAGATTGAAATACTTCTTCGTTGAGAATGATTCTTATGTTGAGTAATTCTGTACATGTGAGAAAAAGACTAGAAATATATCCGTTATAAATGTTAGGAAATAAATGTAATAACGGTCAGGATCCTAAGTAGGGTTGAGAATCTTAGCCCTAACAATGGCCCCTAAATTATTCCTCTATGATATTTAGGTTAACTTTAAATATTCAAAAGCATTATTTAAATAAAAATATAAAAGAAAAGTAAAAATTTTGAAGTTTAACAAATAGGGTAATTTGAATCCCAACGGATAGATTTCTAGCTGTTGAAATAGGCATAATTACTCGTCAAATCACCCTTCGACCATTCCACGATTCTCGTATAAATAGGGCATTCAGGTTCTTAATTTTTCCTTGCTATTTACCTTACTTCTAGACGCTATTGAATTTCTTTCAACGTATTTTCCCTGCTCTTTTTCTCCTTAAATTTTATCGACTTTTATCATGGGAAAGAAAGAAACTCACTCGCGTACAAGCATGATCATTGTTCCCAATGATGATTTTGTTGGTCAAAAGGCCTTGTCTTACGAGGAAACTTGCCATTTTGACGACAACGACATTGAAGCTCTGAAATCCGTTCCGGCTCTTCCTCTTGGGTCTGTTTTCCCGAATATTCTTTCACTCTAGGTCTTTCTTATCCTTTTCTTGGTATCGTTTCTGAGTTCTTTGAGATTACCAAAATCTCATACATTCAAGCCATGCCAGCGATTTGGCGGATTCTTTACTGGATCGATCGACTGAACTAGTACATGGATCTTAAGATTAGCTTAAATGAGTTAGCTTATGCCTGCGATCTTTTCAACTTTCGGGAACTCTCAATTTTTACTTAATGTCAAAGCAGATAAATCACCCTCATTCTAAAGTCCAAGCATAATGACAGCGATTGTAAAGAAAAATATTTCTTCGTGAGACGCGACTCCATTCTTGATGGAAATCTCCTACCAAAGTATTGGGTTAAAAAGGGTAGGGTTTCATATTATTACACAAAGGATCCTAGAATTCACACTCCTTATTTTGTTTGATTTTTTGCGGCTTTCAAGTTTGAAGAGCCCGACCCTCCTACCGAAGATACTAAAGATTTGATTGAGGTTTTCTTTGTTCTACCCGAGATTGAGAGATCAATCAAGCTCGATCAACCTAACCATCTAATAAAGTTCAACTGGCATCATCTGTAGGTCAACTGGTAAGGATCCTTGATTTTATTTCATTTTTTACGAAGGATCCTGAACTGATAAAGTATTTTTGCCATGTTTAGAATTTAAGACTACACATTCTAGTTCTCGATTTACCCTCGCCGATATTGACTCTGCCATGTCTAGTGACCAACTGGTGGTTAAGAAAGAAAAGACCTCATCCTCTCTTCTTACCAAGAAAACTCCCATAGACCTGACTGTTAAGACTTCATGATCCCGCAAGAGGAAATCAACTGAGTTTTTTAGCTTGGAGAACATTGAAGCGGATGAAGTATTGAAGAAGTTTATTTCCTTCTCTAAATCTGTAAGTATCCTTGTGTTTTATTATACTTGCCTTCAGTTTTCTCATTGTTCTCTTTATAGGCGGCTGACCACATTTCTCATTCCACCGAGGATCTGAAGGTCAATTTTGACAAGGCGGAACAAGCTTTAACGGAACAAGAAGCAGTCAACAAGGAAATTTTATATAGGTTGGGGAATTTGGTCAAGGAGAATGCATAGAAAGACGAGGAGCATATGGCAGAGACTAAAGAATTATTGATGAAGCCAGGAGCAGTGTTCTCGAGGTGGTTTGGGAGGCAAAGATCATGTTGGCAGAGGATATCGAGAATGTGGGGTCTTGGGATGTAGTTGGCTGGCGTGAGGCCCCAGCTAAGTTGACTGGTGAGCATGCTGACACTGGTGAGGATCTTGCAAAGAAGGAGAGAGAATTGGAAGAGAAGAAGAAGAAGAAGGAAGAGGAAGAGAAGAAGAAGAAGAAGATAGAGGAGAAGAAAACAAAGATGACCTCAGTTGGGGGTCATCAAGCCTAGGATTAGGTTTAGTTAAATTAAAAACATTTTAATATTTTGTGTGTAAAAAATGTATATTTTATATTTTTTGAGGGGTCGATGGGCAACCATTTTAATGCTATGGTTGTTTATATATTTTTGCATGGTTGATGTGATTGTAAAATTAAAATAGGTTAGGTTTTCACAAGGATCCTTGGACTATTGGGATCCTAAAAGGTTCAGGTCTTGCAAGAACTTTTTGGGATCATAGCAATATGTGATAATTAATTAATATCTTAAAACAATTACGATCCTTAGAAAAGATAAGCCTTTAATTATAGCATAGGGTAGTCTTCTTGTAAAGAAAATAATAAGGATTGAGAAAACCAGATGAGCCTTAGGTGTAGTCTTGGCTTTTAGAAATTTCCTTTAGACTTCTATATTTTAGAGGAGTTCCATGCATGTTGTAAGTATTTTAGTTTCTTGGGTTCTTATATACGGAGGATCCTTCTTTAGATGATCCAACATATGAGTTTGTTGAAGAAGATTCTTACTTGGCTTTCACTAGGGGAAAAACCCACTTTTAGGAAACATTGGGAAATATTTCGCCTTATGATATTCTGGGGAAAATCTCAACTTAAGAAATTCCGGTGAGGATCCCGCCATAGAAAATATTGGGGAGGATCTCACCTTAAAAAATAACTAGGGAAAATCCTAACTCGTAAGATAACATGATAATGTTATATGCCTTAGGCATTTACTAGGGAAGATCCCAACTTAGGATAACATGTTAACATTATACACCTTACCAAATTATTGGGGAAGATCCTAACTTAATATAACATGTTAATGTTATAAACCTTAACAAATTCCCAGGGAAGATCCTAACTTAAGATAACATGTCCATGTTATAAACCTTAGATTTAAATGTTAGGATCTCAACATATGTTCAAAAATAAGAGGGTTGCCAAGTCACTATAGCTTGAAATGATCCCCTTATTCACATCCCGTAGTTAGATATTGTGCGTACAAGGGAAGTGAAGAAACATAAACTCGTTTGATAGAGGTAATTAACATTTTAAACCTTAGAGGGGATTAAGTAGCCTTAATTGTAGGAGAGATGATCAGTTTGTATTCACAGTTGCTATGATCCTTGAGTTTCTGCAAGTTGCAAACGTTAGCTTGGGGTGGGCGTTAGCTTGGCTAACGCCCCTCCGATGCATACGTCAGTAATGGTTTTTTTGAAAAAGTAAATAAAAGAATTTGACAACAGTAAATGTGAAGAATGTGTACCTTTGATCTTGTTGGAAAACGAAGGACTTTAACATACAAGAAATATGCTTTCAAGTGTATAGTGTTCCAGGATCATGGTAAGATGTCCCCTTCGAGGGTAGCTAGCTAATATGCCCATTTTACTACTTCTAAATCGATGAGATCTTGCCCTTTCTATTTGGGTGCCAATTTGCCTGCACTACGATCCTTGGTATTTTGGAACGCTTTTCTTAGAACCAAGTCACCTACTTGGAATCTTCTTACTCTTATGTTTTTGTTGTGTGTTTTGGTGATTCTTTGTGATGAGTCACAAATGCGAATCCTATCAAGATCCCTATGTTCATCAATGGTGTCAAGATCTTGATCAAGGATCCCATTATTGTCCTCCTAATTTTGGAGGTGATACATTGTCGTTCGAATCACCACTGCAGTCGGGATCACGACATCCGTTCCCAAAACCAAGGAATATGGAGTCTGACATGTGGCTGTCTTCGATGTGTTCCTATCTGCCCATAAGACAAAAGGAAGTACTTCACTTCATCTTTATTACTTTGCATCTACCCTTTTCTTTAAATTATTGACCATGATTTTGTTGCTAGATTCTGCTTGACCATTGGCTTCAGGATGAACAGGAGTAGAAGTCATCGTTTTAATTCCCCAATTTGTGAAAAAATCACTAGTTCTTTTACTTATGAATTGGGATTGATTATCACATATGATTTCCTCCGGGATCCCGAATCTGGTCAGGATATTATGTTTGGTATACGAGACCACTTCCTTATCTCTTAGTTGGACAAAAGCCTTAGCCTCGATCTATTTCAAGAAATAGTCTGCTATTACTAGAATGAAGACTTTTCCTCCTGGTGCCTTAGGTAGCTTTCCTACTATGTCCCCCCCCCCCACCCCCCACTTCATGGATTGCCAATGGGAGATCATAGGATGTAAAGGTTCTTTCGGTTGGTGTAGGATGTTGCTATGTCTTTAATAAACATCACATTTTTTTGCATTTAAGAAAGCATCCTTTTTCATTGTTGGCCAGTAGTCTCCTGTCCTTAACACATTGGAGTATAAGAATCTGCCACCAATGTGGTTGCCATAATCTCCTCCATGTATGTCTTTTAGAACCTGTGTAGCTTCGTGATCTTCCAAACATCTAAGGTATAGGCATTCCAAGGATTTCATATATAGTTTTCGGTGGACCATTACAAAACGTGAGACTCTCATCTTGGAAGCTCTCTCACTTTTCTCTTCTTTTGGGATCGTGCCATTTTGAGGGTATTCTATGATGGGATTGATTCAGTATCTTGAAGGATCCTAATTATTTTGTCTAATAGGATCCTGGTGAGAGGGTTAAGGGTCAGGATTCTGGATTGTTGCGATGTTGTCTATTTGATCATGGTTACTGGAACTTTCTGATCTTTTGTCAAGATCCTCAATTGTTGCGATCATTATATGGATTATTGGAATTCTCTTCTCTGATTGTATCTTGAGGGAAGATCCCAGGTTGGTCAATGCATCTACTTCAGCATTATCTTCCATGGGAACTTAGTTTAGGCTAAAGTCCTCGAATTTAGTGGTTAATTTTTTAAGAATTTGAAGATCCTTGATTTGAAGATCCTTGGCTAGTTGGAGTCCCATAATTAGTGCATCGTATTCTGCTTTGTTACTGGTTGCATTGAACTCGGAGCTGACAACCTGAGGTAGTATGTCCCTCTGTGGCGATTTTAGAATGATCTGAAGGCGGATCCTCTTTGGTTGGATGCTCCATCCGTGAAGAGTGTCCATCTTCACATATTTTCTTCTTCTAGGAGTTGTCTTGTTTCTATCTCCACTATGGCTTGTACATCATCACTAAAGTCAGCTACAATGTTTACTAGTGCTTGTAACTTTATCACAAATATTTCCTCATACATTTTATCGAATGTGCTGAGTTTTACCGACCACTTGGCCATTCTTCCTGACATCTCTAGCTTTCTCACAACATTGTTAATTAGATAATTAGTTCTTACATGTATGGTATGAGTTTGAAAATAGTGTCTTAACTTAGTGGAAGTTGTGAATAATACAAGTATTAGTTTTTCAAGATGAGAATACCTAGTCTCGGCATCTAGGAGGCTATTACTTACATAGTAGATGGGATATTGGTCCCTATCGAGATCCTTAGCTACGACTGTTCTTACGACATTCGAGGATACTGAAAGGTATAGGAGGAGTGTCTCTCCATCCAATTGTTTCCTAGTAGTGGTGCTGAACTTAAATACTTTTTGAGTTCTTAGAAGGCTTTTTCATTCTCCTAGTTCCATTCGAACTTCTTGTTCTTGTTCAGGATGTCGTAGAAAGGTTTGCACCTGTCCGAGGATCTTAAAATGAACCTGTTAAGAGCCACTACTCTTCAAGACAGTCTTTGGATATCTTTAGTTGTCGTTGGGGATCTTAGATCGACTATGGCTTTGATCTATTCAGGTTGGCTTCTATCCATCTCTTGGTGACCATATATCCAATAACATTTCTTGTCTTCATTCCAAAGTGGCATTTGGAAGGGTTCAAATTCATGTAATATTCATTTAAAATGTCAAAGGCACCTTGACCACCATATCATCAATATAGACTTCAATGGTGTCCCCCAGTGTGTCCTTGAAGATTCAATTCATTAGCCTTTGGTATGTTGGTCCTGCATTTTTAAGACCAAAAGGCATGACAATACAGCAATATATACCTGTAGGAGTTACGAAGGTAGTATCCTCTTTATCGTATGATTCCATCTTAAATTGTTGGAATCCTTTTAAAAGCGTCCATAAATTTTAATAGCTCATGTCCTGTCGTGGCATCTATCATCGAGTTTATGTGTGGTAATGGGAAAGGGTCCTCAGGGCATGCCTTGTTGAGATCCGTGTAATCCACACATACTCTCCATTTTCCATTTTTATTTTGGAATACCACTATGTTGGTTAGCCATCTTGGGAACTTCACTTCTTTAATCATTCCTTTCTTGAGACGTTTTTCAACTTCTTCTTGAATGATTTGGTTCCTCTCGGGTGCAAATTTCCTTCTTTTTTTTAGTGTATAGGCCTGAAATAAGGATCTATATTTAGTTTATTAGTTATAATTTTCCTATCCATACCTGTCAAATCCTAAGCGAACGTCTTGCTTCTGTCTCCTATGAGGACTTTCGCTTCAGTATCCTCGAGGTTTAAGGACACTTCCTTCACTTCCTTCACATCTTGATCTCTTGCTTCTAGGACACCTCGTGCCACATGCTTTAATTTCTATGTTTGGTGTGAGACTATTGATGAATTCATCAAGGTCTTGTAGCATTCTTTAGATTCTTGTTGATCCCCAACGATCTTCATTGTTCCCCATGGGGTAGGCATATTGACACACTGGTAGAACATCGATGAGACTGCATTCATGTCATGGATCCATCGTCTATCTAACATAACATTATAGGAACACAAAGCATAAATAACACAAAAACATTACATTGAATTTACCCCTTCGATGTAGATGGGTAGCTTGATTTCTCCAATGGTGTTCTTTGTTTCACCATTGAATCCTATTAAGACCAAGGATCTTTTGATGATTTCGGATTTCGGGATGTTCATCCTGGTTAGGGCATCTAAAAGTATGATATTTTCTCTATCCTATTCGTCAAAGATGTTCTCCTTGTTTTCTCTATCCTATTCGTCAAATATGTTCTCCTTGTTGCTTGTTATCGATTTGTTATTTTCTATCTTGGACACTCTGACGTGCCTTTTAGCTACAGAATAAGAAGTTCCACAGATGTCATATATGCTAGAAATAACATTGATTACCTTGGCATCATATGGGGGGATCCTGGCTTTTCCAGGATCTTTATACATTCTTGCTCCTTTTCCCTGGATCATTCGTTTCTTCTTCTTAGGATGTCTTTGAGGTATCCTTGCTTAGGATCTAGCTGATCTCCTTTCCAAGAGCTGTATAATTTTGTGTAATGTGGCTAAAATCTTCATGGTGTACACACCACTTAGACTTATCCTTCTATTCGGTGGACTTTTCTCCTTTCTTTGGCCACCTTGCTTTATCGCCACGATCCTGCATAGCATAGATTATTCCTGAAACATCCACGAAAAAACAATAATCAATGATCTTAGGAAATTCATCTTCTTCTCCTTCATCCTCAACGACATTAACCATGTGATGATCGGTTTGGAGTAAGGTTCTGACTTATAGGATTTTTGGACCAAGGATTCGGTCTTTCTATTGTGGTTATCGTGTGAGTTAGGATGGTTGCTCATCTTCTGAATCTCTTTTTCATCTTCTCTTCTGATGAAGCTTAAAGCTTCGCTCCTGACTTCGTCCATCCTTTTGCACGGGGTCATTACAAGGTCTTCATAAAAAGGAGAGTCCTTCTTTAGACCCATTTTGAAGGCTTCTATGGTAGTTTCCATGTCAATGTTGGGGATAGTCAAGGTTTTTCTGCCAAACCTGTTCACAATGTCCCTAATGGATTCCTTAGGATCCTGAATTACCCGATAAAGATCACTAGTGATCTTTTAAAAGTTCTGCTACAAGAAAAGTGATTGTTAAAAAAGATTAACTAAATGTGTAAATGAAGTACTAGAGTAAGGAGGAACATTAAATAGCCATTTTAAGGCTGATCCTATAAGGGTCGAACCAAAACCCCTGCACATGCAAGCTTCCTTCAAGTGTGGGGGAATAGGGATAATCTCCATTCTTTCCTTATATTGTGCCACATGTTCTTTAGGATCCATAGTCCCACCATAAGGTTTCATGTTGGGAGTTTGGAATTGTTTTGAGACTTCACTATCACCTATCGTAGGAGTAAATATCGAGATCTTGTGATTGGTGGGAGATACTTCGGGTATAGGTTGGACTATCCCCGGTACACTTGCAAACATTTTCCTTCGCTATTGGAGTTCTTTGGCCATAATTAGACTTATTCCTGCATCAAGATTCGTAGAGTTAGTTTTGGTAGGGTTACTATTAAAGAAGTTACCTGTATTTTTGTTATTAGGAGTATTGAAGTTTTCATCATGATCCTGGGTCATAGGAGTTTGGAGATTTGAGATTATTATCGTTGTTGAGGT
Organism: Lactuca virosa; assembly: GCF_052849685.1. Classification (NCBI taxonomy): domain Eukaryota; kingdom Viridiplantae; phylum Streptophyta; class Magnoliopsida; order Asterales; family Asteraceae; genus Lactuca; species Lactuca virosa. Next base: position 177,316,644 of record NC_136426.1, read on the forward strand.
AGCAACGGATGTTGGAACTGTCAATTCTAGGCGTTTCCCCAGGGATCCTGGATTGTTGAAATTCAAGATTCTCGATTGTAAGATTTAAGGTGTCGCCTCCTGGGGTTTGCGGATCTCTGCTCTTATTCTTTTAATTTCCTTAAGCAGCGTTCTGTTGTATTCCTATTGCTGAGACACCTGTTGTATCAACGTCTTCATCATGGAGAAGAGTTTGTTATTATAGACCGAGGCAGGAGGATCCTAGGATCCCATGGATCCTAGAGCAACCGGAGGAGTATTCTTCTTTGGCACATCAGAATTTTTCCTCTGACCAGGCATAGCCCGCTCGGAGGGGTAGAAATAGTTTTTGGAGGAACAGAGGGAACAGAGGAGGAAGAAAGAGTTGGTTGTGTAGACATGATTTTTGAGGATTACAAACATCATGGCCCCACGGCGAGCGCCAAATTGTTTTGGTCAAAAATTAATCATGTCTAAATTAACCAAATTGTATGAGAGGTTGTGATGTTGTATTCGAAACAATTGGACAAATCAAGAGTAAGTAACACAAGTGGTTTACAAGAAAAGCCCTTGATCCTTGATAGAATCTCCGACACAAAACCATGGGAGGTCATAATAATCACCTACATTTTTATTTTTGTTGAAATAAATAGTTGAGTACAGAGGAATAGTATGAATGCAAGTACAAATGTCGTAGATGAGCTGATTGTGTGTGTAGAGTGCATATTACAGGTGTATTTATAGTCTAGTCTAAGTAACAATAAGTCTGATATTCCTGGGATCCTCTTGAATAAAAATGAACACATTGGTTTCACTTTGTATTCCCGAGTCTTTTACAAGAATGAAGTGCCTCTTTGTTGAGAATGAGTCTTATGATGATTAATTCTGTACATGTGATAAAAAGTCTAGAAATATATCCGTTATAAATGTTAGGAAATAAATATAATAATGGTCAGGATCCTGAGATATATCCGGGATCATGAAAGGTCTATAAGATCCGAGATCTTGAGCAGGGTTAGGATCTTGTCCCTAACACCTGAATTTTCTTCAGTAAATATGTAACATCCCAAAAATACAGGCCAAAAATTTCGTTTCAATTAAGTTATTACATAAAACCATTAGTATAAAAACATTCATAATAATATCTCATGTCAAAACCAAAGTGTCAATAATCACATCACAGTATCATAAAACCATATCAGAGTGTAATCCCAAGCATCTCGTGTGCGGAAAACATGGTGTGATGCGTTGCGATCGAGCCGGCTCCCTTCCTTTGCAAACGAAGTACCTGAAACCAAAACTGAAAACCGTAAGCACGAAGCTTAGTGAGTTCCCCCATCATACCACATAATGCATATCCCTCGGTATCTTTCAACCAGTATCTGTCTGGCATAACTGGGAGCTGGACTCCTCTTCGGTATCTTTCAACCGGTACTCGGGAACTAACCTCCCCTTCGGTATCTTTCAACCGGTAACCGGGAGCTAACCTCCCCTTCGTTATCTTTCAACCGGTATCCGGGGACTATTTCACCCCTATCACTATCACATAATAACAGGTCATAAACATATTGGTTCCATGATAACATAACATAAACATACTGAATCACATAATGGCATATCATAACCATACTGGTCGCATAATATCATATCATAAACATACTGCTCACATATTGGAATGTCATAACCATACAGGTCACATAATATCATATCATAAACATACTGCTAGGCATGCATGGGTGCTGTCCACGCCTTCAGTATCTTTCAACCGGTAACCGTCTTCGGTATCTTTCAACCGGTAACTGGGGACTACTACATCCCTACTACTACTAACACATATCTCATAGCATCCCAGCACAATAAGCATATCAAATAATGGCAACCAGATAATTATCACAAAGACAAGCGTCTCAAACATAATCACCTACTGGTGGGTCGGCATTGGTGCCTTAGACCCACCCTTACTGGAAGGTAACTCACCTCACACTGCTGAAGTCCCACAGACTCAACACCAGCTGCTGGATGACAGATTCCTGAACTGTCAACACCCAAATAACACCCAATTAATAATTGGGTCCCAACACATAACCATAAATACATACTTGGATAATTACTATGTTACCCCAAGGTTGGCTTTATTTAAGCCCAAGGCCCAATCCATAAGCCTATAGTCAACTATGAATCAAAGCCCAACATATGGCCCAATTTTCCAAATTGGGCCCAAACCTTTGCATGGTCTCATTCTAAGGCCCAACCAAAAGTCCATTCCATCATTTGGTATTTTTATTGGCCCAATATCTCATAATCACAAAGGCCCAAACTATGGCCCAATTTTCCAAATTGGGCCCAAACCATCATATGCGTCGTATCCTAAGCCCATCAACATATTCTAGTCCATAAGATTATTCTTGGATGACCCATTAATAATCCAATTACCAAAGCCCAATGGAAAGGCCCAACTCAAGGCCCAAGTGAAATTAGGGTTTCACATCAAAAGACGATTACCGTTAAGTGTTTCTTACTTAACCCATTAAGGACTTAACCCACTAAGGACTTAATCCACTAAGGACTTAATCCATTAAGTCCAATATTGCTTAGATTAATTTTTGCCAATGATTATTATTTAATATTTCAAGTTATTAAATAATTCCTGTGTGTGTCCCGATAAATTCTCAAAGTTAGGGTTTTATTGGCATTAGGGTTTTCCAAACCCTAATTAAGGTTTCCAACCCAAATACTAGCCCATTTATCAATTTGTTGGCCCTTTAGGTCAATTAGGGCTTTTATTGGGCCTATTAGGCCCACTAGAATATCATTAAGCCCATTAGTCACATGTTTGGGCTTTTTGGTCTATTAAGCTTCATTGGGTCCATTAGGGCTTACAAGGCCCATTAGGGTTTCAAGCACCCCAAACGAATCAAGCTCAACGAGGCAAGCACACCGCCACCCGACACGGCGGCCGGTGGCGGCAGGAGGCGGCAGCCACCACCCTAAGGTGGTGGTTTTCAATTTCTTTCCATTATTCCACTTTTCTAATTACATTTTACAATGGTAATCTCCAAAATAACTCACACAACAAAGCTAAACACACACACACACACACACAACCACCTTGTGGTGCCTAAAGTGGCTAGTGGTGGCGGTAGGTATTCTCGACTTTACGGCTAGACAAAACACACACAACCTACCAAAGAAAACAGAAACACATCCATCCATACTTGCTTCTGATCTGCGAGATGTACCCCAACCACCCTCCCGGTGGCCCACGACGGCAACAACAAACATTTTGGGACGACAGCCACCACCTCATGGTGGTGGCAGTGATCTCCTTTGGTTGTCAGTCAAGTAATAGCACACCCCGACGAGACCTTGCTCGGAATCTGGACGCAACCACCCCCGGTGGTGCATGGTGACTGCAGCAGCAGCAGCGGCGTCGAACTAACAGTGAACGGAGGTGGCACAACCGACGACGGCCTCATCTTCGTAGAAAAAGGCAGCGTAGCGGCTCGACCATGGCCTACAACAGCCCCTGAAGTCGTCGTTCTTCCGTTTCCCCACGACTGAAATGACACCGCCCATCGTTAATCTCCGTCTTCAGCCACCGCAGAGAGGTAGCCGTAGCAACGCTCGACACGGCAGCGGGTGGTGTCGGCTGGAAATGACATGCTCATCGGACACATCTGATCGGAACCACGAAGAAGGGTGGCGGTTGGAGAGCTTCCGACGATGGCGGCTGCAACTATGGGTTAGGTTTAGGGTTAGACGGGTGCTGATGTCTATATACCCCCGTCCCATAAACTTTTCTCCATAATAACATCTTTGGTCCCTCCTTTCCCTTTTTCTTTCAAAATTAATACGAAATTTACCTTTTTAACCCTTGATTCCACAAATATTTACAATATAAATCCAGAATTTACATTTTACCCCTTGCTTCCATAATTCCGTCCATATTGAGTCCTAATTGTTACCATGCAGCCCCTGTCTTCAATATTACTTACAAAACTAATCTGTAACTTACACTTTTAACCCGTGACTACTAAAATTGTATCATTTGGTTTCCGAAAACCAACTCTCCACTAAAATTATGGATTTTAGGGCTACTAATCATTAATTAATTAATTAATTAATTTATTAAATAAACAGGGTGTTACAACTCTCCCCCAATTAAATAAACCGTACTTGCAACCCCAAACACAAATACTAATACGGCCCAAACGCTGAAACTGCCCGAACACTGATCTGCCTGAAGCAGTATGTTGCAACATGACTGCTTTCCAAAATCTACCGAGGCCTGCCTGGTCTCAATTCGTCCGATAATCATCTGAAATATCGGGTTCCAACCCGACTACGGAGCCAAAAGACTCATACACAGTCGCTCTACACGACTTCTGAATGAAATCCTTCTCTAGAACTAGTTGTCACTAGTTATCATGCCACTGTGTCTCTGACAACCTAACGATCTAACCGATCGGGTCCATGCGTCGAATCCTATCATCATCAAATCCAAGGCTAAAAGTGATTGCCACCTAACCGATGGTAGCCTTACATCACAAGCAATCTTATACGGTCCATTGCTTTCCATATCCCATAACTGCAGTGACGTTCCTACAATCTTATCACTGGCTCAATCAGATCTAATCCATCTGGGAAATTCTGACATCCAATCCGTGGATTTCCATATCTTCATTACTACACCCGAACTGGTGGGTACTACTGGTCCTTCCACGTCCTAACAACGCGCTCAAACTATCTACCAACCTAGTGAATGCTACGACTACCCGTAGTCTCACGACACTCTATCACTATCTGACCGCTAGTGAATGCTACGGCTACCCCCGCAGTCTTACAACACTTCCCATGCTAACATACCACTAGTGAATGCTACGGCTACCCCCGCAGTCTTATAACACTTCCCATGTTAACTGACCACTAGTGAATGCTACGGCTACCCCCATAGTCTTACAACACCTTCCAAACTGGTTCCAACACGCACTCGACCTAACACATCACCGAACTTGAGTCCTAACCTGAACTCTAACCTGGTTCCCGAAACCTGCTATCACGTGACCCCACTGTATCACTACCACACTCATGCCTATGATCAAAGCGTCACAGTAAACCATGGAATCATCTACACCCTCTGGCAGGGTGAGAATCGGTGCCTCGCACAACCACTGTCTGAGAGTCTCGAAGGCTGTCTGCTACTCAGGTCCCCAACCAAAGGCCACCGATTTCTTGGTCAGTCGGGTCAAAGGAACCGCAATCTCAGAGAAGTCCCATATAAATCTCCGGTAATAACCTGCTAGACCCAGAAAACTCCGAATCTCAGATGGAGACCTCGGAATTTCCCACTGCATCACGGCCTCTATCTTTGTCAGATCGACTAGAATACCCTTCTGGTTGACAAGGTGCCCAAGAGATTGCACCCCACGCAACAAGAACTCACATTTGGAGGACTTTATAAAATCACACCGATGACAACCTGTGCTTACCAATGCTAGCGATTAATCACCGGTTAAGCCTTAAGATCGCCCATACTCGGAAATCCTGATGAGTACTCTTGAAATCTGGTCCAGTCTGACCCTTCAATCCACCTCTCATAATGACTACTGGAGGTCTTAATCTTCACCCAGGGCTGATGAATCCTCATTCCCACCCCCAATCTTGCAGCACCATTTCACTCTAACCGAGCACAACCCATGCGTAAATACAATTCTCTTGATCATCTAATGATCACCCACTTATGCATCTAACACCCGCAACTGACACTACCCTCTTCATGATACCAGTCCTGTCCTGGCGACGGTAGTGCCTTGAACTCCAAAGTTCATCCCTAGACAATTGTCGACCACACCTGAACAATGATAGAGCCCCTGCACGCTGACTTCACTGGAGAACTATCACTCTAACCCTGACCGAGGATCTTCCAAACAATACTCCTGCACAGATCTCGACAAAGATCCAGGATGATAACGGTACACGCGGAACTCATCCGCAAGGTACACCCCTCTGTGGGTTCATCAAGGACCTTTCGACATGCAGGATGGCATATATGATCCTTGATAACCAAGACACTAGCAGAAAACCGACCCGAGGTCTGACTTATCCAAACTCACTCACAATTCCAAAGCGATACGTATTCCCAACATCCATCTAGCAGCAGTAGAAGATGACATACCCGCAACATCTGGAGGGATAGAGATCACCTTCAGCTGACATGACCAACCCCGCCACACTTGTAGCAGCCTAAACCCTCGGAGCGACAAACTCCCTTGTGCATTTTCCCGTACGTACAGTACTGACTCCGGCCCTGCTGGCCTTTCACATGAAGATCAGAAGTCATGGATCTCATCCCGGGACCCTCTACTATATGCACCTGGAACGAACCTCTTTTCCCAGGGTGCTCCAAATCGATCTCGCATCCGCAACTCTTGGAAATCATATCCTTCATGGTCTGACACCCTGTCACGCTCACTTGCCAATGGATAAGCTGGAACAACTGGAACATCCTCTGTCCCCAAACTAGGTCACAAACTCTTCCCTGAAGCTTCTCAGATTCTCCAAGACTCTCACCGATTCGAGTATGGATCCTGTGCTTTCAGTACTACGAGCCCAATACTACCTTCCACACCTATCCATACTTTCCTCAGCAATCCTCCCGAATTCTCCAAGTCACTTCCTCAAACTGCTACCCACTGAAACATATCCTAGGCTCTCCTAGGTTCCCGAACTCGCCCAGTCCTCAGCTGCTGAAACATTCCCAGTAATGTCAACTAGCTATTTCATGAATATAGCTAGCTCACATTACTAAGAGTCCCACAAAGCACAGAGCAAGCAGCATTCAGACAATGGAAAATCTAACCATCATATTCCAATCAAACCATTCTATCCTTTACGCAGGAGTCTGTAGATGCAATTCAAAGGTTAATACAATCAGGCATAACCTAAACAGGCTATCTTATCACTGATTGATCAGTACTAGCATGCAAGTCTACAAGCACATACAATAGGCATAAAAGACATCCTCCTAGATCCTCAACCCTAATCTAGCATGCAGTTCTCAAAATCATATCATAAGATAACATGTATGGGTATCTTGCAGAAAACATACTTGAGCTCGGCTGATTGCACGCATCACAAACCTTGTTCTTTTCAAAGTTCTCTTCCCTTTTCAAACTACTTTTTATAAAATGATTTTTACTTTTGAAATTTTTTTCTTACCAAGTCCTTAGTTTGAGTTCAGACATACTCGAGATTGTGCCCGAATCCCTCAAACCAAGGCTCTAATACCAACTTGTAACATCCCAAAAATACAGGCCAAAAATTTCGTTTCAATTAAGTTATTACATAAAACCATTAGTATAAAAACATTCATAATAATATCTCATGTCAAAACCAAAGTGTCAATAATCACAACATAGTATCATAAAACCATATCAGAGTGTAATCCCAAGCATCTCGTGTGCGGAAAACATGGTGTGATGCGTTGCGATCGAGCCGACTCCCTTCCTTTGAAAACGAAGTACCTGAAACCAAAACTGAAAACAGTAAGCACGAAACTTAGTGAGTTCCCCCATCATACCACATAATGCCTATCCCTCGGTATCTTTCAACCGGTATCTGTCTGGCATTATTGGGAGCTGGACTCCCCTTCGGCATCTTTCAACCGTTACTCGGGAACTAACATCCCCTTCGGTATCTTTCAACCGGTAACCGGGAGCTAACCTCCCCTTCAGTATCTTTCAACCGGTAACCGGGAGCTAACCTCCCCTTCGGTATCTTTCAACCGGTATCCAGGGACTATTTCACCCCCTATCACTATCACATAATAACAGGTCATAAACATATTGGTTCCATGATAACATAACATAAACATACTAAATCACATAATGGCATATCATAACCATACTGGTCGCATAATATCATATCATAAACATATTGCTCACATATTGGCATATCATAACCATACAGGTCACATAATATCATATCATAAACATACTGCTAGGCATGCATGGGTTCTGTCCACCCCTTTGATATCTTTCAACCGCTAACCGTCTTCGGTATCTTTCAACCGGTAACTGGGGACCATTGTACCCCTACTACTACTAACACATATCTCATAGCATCCCAGCACAATAAGCATAACAAATAATGGCAACCAGATAATTATCACAAAGACAATCATCTCAAACATAATCACCTACTGTTGGGCCGACATTGGTGCCTTAGACCCACTCCTACTGGAAGGTAACTCACCTCACACTGCTGAAGTCCCGCAGACTCAACCCCACATTGCTGAAGTCCCGTAGACTCAACACCAGCTGCTTGATGACAGATTCCCGAACTGTCAACACCAAAATAACACCCAATTAATAATTGAGTCCCAACACATAACCATAAATACATACTTGGATAATTACTACATTACCTCAAGGTTGGCTTTATTCAAGCCCAATGCCCAAACCATAGGCCCAAAGTCAACTATAAATCAAAGCCCAACATATGACCCAATTTTTCAAATTGGGCCCAAACCTTTGCATGGTCTCATAATCACATAGGCCCAAACTATGTCCCATTTATGGCTCAATTTTCCAAATTGGGCCCAAACCCTCATATGGGTCGTATCCTAAGCCCATCAACATATTCTAGTCCATAAGATTATTCTTGGATGGTCCATTAATAATCCAATTACCAAAACCTAATGGAAAGGCCCAACTCAAGGCCCAAGTGAAATTAGGGTTTCACATAAAATGACGATTACGATTAAGTGTTTTTCACTTAACCCATTAAGGACTTAACCCACGAAGGACTTAATCCACTAAGAACTTAATCCATTAAGTCCAATATTGCTTAGATTAATTTCTGCCAATGATTATTATTTAATATTTCAAGTTATTAAATAATTCCCGTGTGTGTCCCGATAAATTCTCAAAGTTAGGGTTTTATTGGCATTAGAGTTTTCCAAACCCTAATTAGAGTTTCCAAACCAAATACTAGCCCATTTATCAATATGTTGGGCCTTTAGGTCAATTAGGGCTTTTATTGGGCCTATTAGGCCCACTAGAATATCATTAAGCCCATTAGTCACATGTTTGGGCTTTTAGGTCCATTAAGCTTCATTGGGTTCTTTAGGTCTTACAAGGCCCATTAGGGTTTCAAGCAACCCAAACGAATCAAGCTCAACGAGGCAAGCACACCGCCACCCGACACGGCGGCCGGTGGCGGCAGGAGGCGGCAGCCACCACCCTAAGGTGGTGGTTTTCAATTTCTTTCCATTATTCCTCTTTTCTAATTACATTTTACAATGGTAATCTCCAAAATAATTCACACAACTAAGCTAAACACACACACACACACAGCCACCTTGTGGTGGCCGGCGGTGGCTAGTGGTGGTGGTAGCTATTCTTGACTTTCTGGCTAGACAAAACACACACAACCCACCAAAGAAAACATAAACACATCCATCCATAATTGCTTCTGATCTGCGAGATGTACCCCAGCCACCCTCCCGGTGGCCCACAGCGGCAACAACAAACATTTTGGGACGACAGCCACCACCTCACGGTGGTGGCGGTGATCTCCTTTGGTTCTCAGTCAAGCAATAGCACACCCCGACGAGACCTTGCTCGGAATCTGGACGCAACCACCCACGGCGGTGCATAGTGACGGCAGCAGCAACAGCGGCGTCGAAGTAACAGTGAAAGGAGGTGGCGCAACCGACGACGGCCTCATCTTCGCAGAAAAAGGCAGCGTAGCGGCTCGACCATGGCCTACAGCAGCCCCTGAAGTCGTCGTTCTTCCGTTTCCCCACGACTGAAATGACACCGCCCATCGTTAATCTCCGTCTTCAGCCACCACGGAGAGGTAGCAGCAGCAACGCTCGACTCGGCGGCGGGTGGTGTCTGCTGGAAATGACATGCTCATCGGACTCATCTGATTGGAACCACGAAGAAGGGTGGCGGCTGGAGAGCTTCCGACGATGGCGGCTGCAACTATGGGTTAGGTTTAGGGTTAGACGGGTGCTGATGTCTATATACCCCCGTCTCATAAACTTTTCTCCATAATAACATCTTTGGCCCCTCCTTTCCCTTTTTCTTTCAAAATTAATACGAACTTTACCTTCTTAACCCCTGATTCCACAAATCTTTACAATATAAATCCAGAATTTACATTTTACCCCTTGCTTCCATAATTCCTTCCATATTGAGTCCTAATTGTTACCACGCAGCCCCTGTCTTCAATATTACTTACAAAACTAATCTGCAACTTACACTTTTAACCCGTGACTACTAAAATTGTATCATTTGGTTTCCGAAAACCAACTCTCCACTAAAATTATGGATTTTAGGGCTACTAATCATTAATTAATTAATTAATTAATTTATTTATTAAATAAACAGGGTGTTACAAAATAAAACAATCAGATCAGTGATAAGGCAAGTGAAGAATTACAATAATCACCTTGTAAATATGAGCGAGATGAAAGCATGTGGTCAGTTTAAAAGTATCAATGCTAATAATATCATTTTCCAAAATATTTTTAACCTGGATAAATATGTCAAAATAGTGACTTTTACATGGTATAATCAACGATACTTTAAATGAACTAAACAATCCTCATTTTTCCTGAACTTAGACCAAAATCTATCAAATTCGGTGGACACATCTATAAGAAGGAATTTTCAGAGGGGAAATCAGTATTTGCATCAAAGATGTTAAAGAGGCTTATGAAACGAAATTTAAAAAAATCAAGTAAACCTACCCAAGGAAAGTTCACTACAAACCACATATGTCGAGACAATTTGAACCAACATATCTCTAATATCCGATTGTTTGGAAAATTAAACACATGTATATCGAGAATGAGAAAAATAAAAATCAAATTGCAATTATTTTCTGCTGAACTAGGTCGATTTGTACTTAGAAATTTCTTGAATCGGTGGAAGAAGTATACTAAATAGTAATAAAAAAGCGAGCATATAGTCATCAATTTCGAGAAATTCAATTTTAGTTCATTTGGAATTCGTAGAAAATAAAATTAGAATAGACGTAAAGCCCTAACTCATGTATTGAAAAAGACCAATTTGAGTTCGAATTTGCAGAAAAATAATGTAGAAATTAGAAATTCAATTTGTACTTAAAGCCCTAACTGCCAAATCATTTCGAAATCAGCGACCATAAAACTTCATAGTAGAGGAGAAACAATTTTTTTAGATAGATTGAATTGACTAATAATGAAAACTTACATGACTTCGGTCTGATCTTTTATGTATAACAACATATTTATAACTTGAGACTGTGATTCTTCCCATGGATGGCTTCCATCTTTATTGCCAGCAGCTTTAACCCAAATCCAATATTTGTTACAGATAATACACGATTCAAGAATAAAAGTTTGAAATACCTAAAAATTGAAAACATAGGGCTTACCTTCTACGATGTGATTCGAAAACCTACTTTACAAAAGAAACAAAAAATCGGAGGCAATGAGTTTCGATTCCTTTTTGGAATTCAATAGTTCGCTATTCCTCTTGAGGTTATGGCGCCACCATCAAATTCCTGTAGGTTTCCTTCTGCACTTTTATACTCATCCGAGGACATTACCTATATTTGGGGAAGAAGCCAGATGAAAAAAGTTTGTCTTGTTATAACGGAGGCGTTGATTTCATCAAAGGCGATGAACAAATATCGGAGAGAAGGTGATCGGTGGCGAAGAAGTGAGAATCAGTAAACTTTTAGAATAGAGGCAAAGACTAAAGTTGTCAATATTCCAAACTCCTGTGGCAAAGGCAAATACCTAAAGTAAACAAAAGTCACTATTCGCCAAGGTTCTAAATAACGTAAGGCGTGGCTTGGCGGCAATGTAAAAGTTAAGCGATGACAAGCCTTGGCGAGCCATGGCGTTTTTCAAGGCGTGACTATATTATATAAATTAAAAGATATAAATCATATAATTATTGAATTTTATCAAATATATGAAGTTTTTAGAAGTGTTATATTAATATCTAATAGAAAAAAGTTAAGAAAAACTCATTTATTTTAGGCCCAATAAAAAAATAAAAGAATAAAAACAAAAAAACTCGTGCCTTGAAAAAAAACTCGCGCCATAACGCGATATTTGGGCGCCACGCTTGACACGTTATTTGGGCGCCACGCTTTGACAAACCCGCATTGGACGTTTTCTTAACGGCTACACCACGCCTCGCGCCATGGCAAACCTTGAGGCGCGCCATGGCGCGCTTTTTAGAACCACGCTATTCCCTAAGGTCATGAGAATTATATATATATATATATATATATATATATATATATATATATATATATATATATATATATATATATATATATATATATATATATATATATATATTAATTTACTAAAATAATTTATAACTTTGTTTTTCTATTCTTCTAAATTTAATTATTAAATTTCTTATTATTATTTTTTTTACAATTTTATTTTTTCTAAATTTGTTTTTATAAACTTATTTTATTTTAACAAAATTAATTTAATCTTATATTTTAGTTTTAGGTATATATAAAAAAAATTGCTTTCACAAATTAATTGTGTTTATAAATTCGTCTACCAAATTCTTTTACATATTTGTTTTTAGCATATGGTTGTAAAAACAGAAAAAGCGCCTTTTTGCAGATTGAATTTACAAAACGGAAATAAATTCTTATACATAATTAAAGATAATTCTAATGTAAATTATATGTTTTCACTTTGTATACACGAATTTTCAAAATGCTTAAACTACCTCCAGTCAAAACTTAGAAATTTTGACAAGCCTGCGGTGGCCGGCTGGCGGATGGGAATAGGTATTGGAAGAAAGTTAAACGAAGTTACCATCAAAACGCTCTTTATTTACAGAAACTCACACAATTGTTCTTCGCAGAAACAATCACGATGGTTATCAGAAGTTTGTTTTCAGTTGAAGTTTGATGCATTTAATTACTTAGTAAGTTCATAATCTCCATTTTCTTCTATTATTTTCATTATCATATCCCTATCTGGTGTATCCTGGATGTTCAAACAAGTGAAAACAACTGCGACGGTTTTTTATCTTTTTCATTTTTTACGGATGAAAATGAGATTGTGTGTCTGGGTTTTATGTAATATGATATGTTTGGTACATTGTTTTTTTTTAATGATCATCATTATTCTACCCATGTAGTGACGAATCAAGAGAGTTTATGTTTCTCTTTAGGAAGACTTGGAGAGTGTTGAGAATGTATATATGTAGTCTACTATTTGACTGTACATACAACTTGTTTTTGGAATTAAAGGGCCGGATGATGGATTGTTCCCGTATCTTTATAAGATTGAAACTGTTTTCCATATCTATATTACTTTAATTAAAAAAAACTTCTCTGGTCATTTGTTGATTCTTTTTCTCTTGGGGATATTGTATTATGTATATGATGCTGAATATATGTACCATCAGATATAGTTTGGAGTGAGCTTGAGCTCTGTTATAAGAAGTATTTGAAGAAATACTGGCTTTCAAGTGACAAGGATTTGGAAGGTCAGTGAAGCAGTCCCTCCATCTCTTGTTGAGATTGAGCCTATTCTTGGTGTTGCCAATGAAATTCAATTGAAGAATCCAAGGGTTGCCTATCTTTGTAAGTCCCCAGTTCGTATTAACAGCGTGAAGTTTACACACACACATATGTTTTTTGAAACTGTTGAGATGCACATGCTCCTTGATAGTAGTGAGTCTCGAACAGCATCCAAGTAGTTTTCTTTTACATTATAACATGGATACATTTATTTCTAAATTGGATTCTAATAAATATTGTATGGACGAAGTCTCAAAGAGACAAGGCTTATACAATAATGTAATTTGGAAGATAAAAAACGTTGTCTGACTTCAGTTCTGTAGAGAAAATGCCTAAGTTTCTTACACCCTAGCTAGCTGATTGTTCTTTGGCAACCAGTGCAAATCTACCAAAAGTGGAATTCATAGTTTCTCAAATGTATATTTCACAACATAAAAGAGTGGATCAAGAGACCTTTTTGTATGCATACTACTCGAGCATACCTTTGAGTATACCGAAAAGCTGTGTTATATTTTTTCAGAAGGGCATGTGACTACTATTCTTAGCTGTTTCAGTGTGGATGAAGAAACCTTTTTGTATGCATGATCAGGTCGGTTGCATGCCTTTGGGGAAGCACACAAACTAGATCCCGCATCACGTGGTTATGGTGTTCGTCAATTCAAGAATGCTCTGCTTCATCGTCTAGATAGGGTAAACGTTCTTTTTTGTTTCATATCTTATCAGTTAATGAGCATTGTCAAACAAAGAAACACTCTAATGGTGGCAAAATGTTTTTTTAAGACAACAATGAGAATTAAGAGGTCATGGAGTTCTTAAAATGCAAACTAAAATTCCCTTGGCCACTAACAAATGTGGTAACTCCATTTACAATTACATTCATAGGATACTTGGATACAGGAATTCGAAACATATAACTGACAAGTTAGAGTGATAAAGAAAAAAAGGGAATCAACTAATAAATGTATGTTTAGCAACTGTGGAAAACATAGTATGGGTGGTCTCTTGCATACCAGATCTTAGCCCTTTTCTACCAACTGAATTTTCAATTACTTTCATTTACTCTCGGCATATGATGAGGTTTGATTGTAGTTTAATCCTCTTTCTGCTAATCCAAAGCTGCTTCTAGTGGCATGAACTAAAGTTAAGTATTCATTCATAAGCATCAGCTTGTACAAGTTCCAGTCATAGGTAAACAAACGGAAAACGACTTAACTAATTTATGCAAGTTTAGGAGGTAAATGTGTTGTACTAGCCCATTGGCACCAGATCTTATCCCCTTTCAACTAACTTGACTTTCAACTATGCCAAATATTTGTTGAATAACAGAACGTATAATAACCCTCTTGTTGAAACTTTCAACCATCGGTTTTGCTTGTATATATTTTTGAAAATGTATCTGCTTTCATTTTATTGAATAACTATTACATACGCTCTCTGTCCACATATTTTAGAAAATTTTAATCAAGGCACTCCAAGAATATCAAAACATATAAAAGTCTTTATATTCATCATCAATGCATGTTAGACTCTTAATTTATGGATTTTTAAACTCGTTCCACTTCTAGTTTCCTTTATATGGTTGAGCAAATACATCAATGGCCATCTTTATTTCAGTGCCAGTGTATCATTTTTTACTTCAATCCTAAGGTTATGAACTCCATCTGTGTATTCTACTCAGGAAGACGCAGCAACGTTAGGAGGACAAAAAAACCGTGATTCTCATGAAATGCAGGCCTTCTATGTGCACTATTATGCGAACTACATTCAGGGCTTTCAAAATGCTGATACTGCTGATGGGTAATTAATCGTGTTCTTGAATTTTTGTCTTATTATTTTTATGTATCTTGATTTCAGAAATTTTCTTCTTATGTTAGTACCCATCTTACAAAAGCTTGTCAGACAGCTTCTGTTCTTTTTGAGGTTTTGAAGGTTTTCTGTTCCTTTGAATCTGTGGAGGTGGCAGAAGAGGTAAAGGCTGAATACTTCTTTTTCTCCAAGAAAATATTTAATTATTGTTTTTATACGGTGATGCAATTTTGGTGAAATAGTACTTTATATGAGTGCATAGATATTGAAAGCACATGAAGAGGTTGTTGAGAAGTCAGAAATGTATTCTCATAATGTACTTCCACTTGACCCTGAAAGTTCAGATCAAGCACTACAAAGACATCCAGAGGTTAGTTCAAGAAATCGTGTATATATGTTGTCTGACTGCTTCAGTATTAATTAGTCCAGATCATATCCCAGATGAAGCAGCAAGACCACCTCAAAATTCCCCTCCAGGCCATGAAAAATTGTACCCAAGACTTCGACGAAAGAAATTTCATTGGGAAGGGTGGATATGGAAGGGTCTACACAGGAGTCCTCACCTGGGCAGATCATGTAAACCAACTAGTTGCTGTAAAACGGCTAGATGCCGCTGGGTTTCAAGGTAGAAAGGAGTTCCACACCGAGCTCGCAATGCTTTCACAGTATCAACACGAAAACATTGTAAGCCTTCTAGGGTTTTGTGATGATAACAAGGAGATGATCCTCATCTATGAATACGCGAGCCATGGAAGCCTCGACACATATTTACGTAACACTCCTATTTCAGGTGGACCATCGTGGCCTGAACTCCTCAATATATGCATTGGTGTTGCTTCTGCAATCAATTATCTTCATAATCATGTGGCAGAAAAACACAGAATAATCCACCGTGATATAAAAAGCGCGAATATTTTGGTAGATGAGAATTGGAATGCAAAACTTGCGGACTTTGGGTTGGCTAGGATAGGACTAGCAAATCAACAAAACACGTTTGTGATAACTAATCTTGCCGGGACACATGGTTACTGTGATCCACAATACGAACGAACAGGGTTTTTAACAAAAGAATCAGATGTCTTTTCGTTTGGTGTGGTTTTGTTTGAAGTTTTATGCCGAAGGTTGGCATGTGTTTACGATTACCATGATGAGCGGCGATTCCTCTATCATTTGGCTCGAACGTGCTACAAAAATGGAGAGCTACACAAGATTATTGATCACAGAATAAGGAAAGATATCAAACCAACAACATTGCTCAAGTATTCAGCTATAGCCTATCAATGCTTGCAAGAAAATCGAGAAGACCGACCTACAATTACTGAGGTTGTGTTCCAGCTGAAGGAGGCCTTGAAAATTCAAGTAAGTTTGAAATTTTTTTGTCAATTCCATCGATATTGACATGTTTTCAACTAGAGGGGTAAAAATAAGATGGTTTACATCAAAATTAACCTGATCATTTGTTTTCATTCTTGTCACCAGGTAGAAGATGAGATCGTCCCATATGGATTAGCAGATGATATGCTCCAACATGGTTTAGAAGATGAGATCCTCCAAGATGGATTACATTCCGGTGGAGACAAAGAGAAAATTATACAAGGGAGACTTGAACGATTAAAATCTAAGTTGAAATATATATTTCGTTGCTTGTTAAAGAAACAATGATAAGACAAGTATTAGATATTTTGGGACAAATTATAAAGTTATATAAATAACGTTATCATTGAATATGAAGCTAACATAAATTACTATTTAAAAATATTGATAGAAAGATATTGAAAGTAGACAAATTGTAATTAGTGTTACTTTCCATGGTATAATCCATTAATTGTTTGTAAGCATAGTACGACTCATTAATTATCAAATCAAACAATAATTGTTTCACTATCTAACTATATTGTTTTTTGTAATATTCTTGTTGGAGATAGTTTGTGAAACTGTTTCACTATTCCTTAAATTATTGTTAAGCTTTTGATTATAATTTTCACTATCCCTATTGCATCTGAGAATCTCATCCTATTGCCTAGTTGAGTCTTATCTTTATTTTATGAGAGCTCTGAACAGCTTAAAGGTTCCATAACTTATGTGTATTCAGATGTTTACATAACAAAGTTTGTTTTACCATGTATTATGGTTAATCTGAACATTCCATTAGTGTGAACTAATTCCACCATATATTCACATCACCAAGTGTTGTATCCTTTGTCTATTTTGATAAATAAGATTTACATTTATCATAAGACATGTGGTCAAATGATTGACAAAGTCTTATCTAACCGAATATTTGGTAATGTATTTCTCATTTATATGTCCAAAAAGATGATTCTACAAAAATACATTTTATCCAAACTTTTGGATGTATTCAAATCAAAGTTGAACTATTGTTACTATACTAGTTTCGTACGTTACATGACATGCTTTTAAATAGAAAACTTATAAAACGTTTTATATTTAAATAAGTCAGAGTCATCTATGAAAGATTGTAAAAACAATATCAATCATAAGAACAATAGACTAAAATTGGAAATAATGAGTTCATTCTTGATACTATGGATAGGAGCATGGTTTCAGTATCCATGATCAAACTATGTTCTTTATGTTTCAGTATTTTACTTCCCTTTAGTCACTGAACATTCTTGATAACGTTAGTACTTTTCTTGTGAACAATAATCAAGGATGGAAGTAATATTCTAATGGTTTTCTGAATTACTATTTCCGACCATAGACTAAACATTTAGTAGAACTAGTTGTGTTTTGATCTTAAGGATAGTAACATGGGCTCGATATCCTTGATCAATGTCGCTTCTTTATGTTTTAGTCTCTTAACTTCTTTTAGTCACTACGCATTCTTGAAAATTTTACTTGTCTTGAGTATTATACTCAAGGTTGGGAAGTATTATTCCAATGGTGTTATTGATTCATATAACTGAATATGCAATACCTTTGTTTTTTCTTCAGTTCTTTCTTATATACTGGGCATTTATGCTTTCTTAGTCATTTTCTTGTTTTGGAAACAAATATCATATCGAAATATGTTTCAGAATAAACATTACTTCTGTCTTTAGTTTTTAGGGTCAGAGTTGAGTGTACCAACTCCTACTTCCTTTTAACCATGGGGAATTGATTTCTTCTTCTTGACGCTTCCATTCATGATAACAAACATTGGAGCATTGAAGTTGGAGTGTCTATGTAAGTCCATGTTAGGTTTAAAGGCCCTCAACCTGCCATGCAACTCCATGATAGATCCTTCCAAGTCGTTCATATCAAATCAGAATAAACTCATTATATATACATGTCAGCTAGTCGGTTATGTTACCAACAGTTAACTCCTAACTTTATAGAATTACATGTTGCTTCATTTTGTCAATGTACAAAGTACACTGGATACATGCTCTTTCCTACAACTAAAATGCAATATCTAGAGGAACCTGAGAAAGAGCTTTATTAAAAGAACGATCATTTTTTTTTTATTTATTAGAACTACGCCCAAACTAAGAATTTAGACAAAATTAATATCTCAGATCAGCTTGTCCTTTCAGAGGTTTTATAGCAAGAAAATTTTACTGGACGATTTTTGTTTATAGACATCATTGAATATAAATCCATTCAAGTCTGTTTTTATATAATCCTTATAAAAATAATTACCCAATTCAATTAAAATTATTTAGATAAGGCTATGATCCATATTTCACTCCAAAATGTGAAGATGATTATTCGTAGGGGTGTAAGTGAGCCGCGCTACCCGTGAGCTACTCGGGATCGACTCGTTAAAAGCTCAACTCGAGATCGAATTAAACGAGTCCGAGTAAATATGAGGCTCATTTATTAAATGAGCTCAAGCCGAGCTTCAATTAGTAGGCTTGCGTGCCTAAATGAGCCTAAACGAGCCTATATATATATATATATATATATATATATATATATATATATATATATATATATATATATATATATATATATATATATATATATATATATATCAGTGTTGCAAATATCGGCCTAGGCGGCCGATTAATCGGCGCCTAGGCGCTTGGCGGTCCTCCACCGTCGACGTTTATAGCTAATCGGACCCTATTATCGGACGTGGTCAAAATCGGTCAAAGACGGAGATTATCGGGTCTAGGCGGGTCTAGGCGCCCTAATCGGTTAAAAAAAAACTTTAAGGGCAAAAGTGTCAAATTGTTAGAATTGCTGCTAGGGTTCTTCTCACTCCATCACATTCATTTCTTTTCTTTTTTGAAATTCTCTCTGTAGTATGAAGGAATGAAAGAAAGCATGAGCTGAATCTTCTAAAACGACGCCATCTTCTTCTTCGATGTCATCTGTCCCTCCTCCGACACCGTCTTTTTCTTCCATTCACGTCGTCGCAGTCCGTCAGTCGTCATCCTCGAAGCTAAACCGGTCTTCGCCTTCTGAAGCTTCTACAACAGTCGCCGCCTCTTGTGTGTTATATAGTTATATAGCAATAATCAGGATGGAATCATCGATCATGGAATTTCCACATATCCACAGCCTCCTGCTATTGAATTCCCTCAACATTCACAAAGTTCCAAATGCAGTAGACAACAGGTTGCAGGTCCACATCTCTTCCCGATGCTATTGGAACCCATTGTTCATAACACTTTTTTCTCCCCATTTTATGCAGACTTGGATGCAAATGCAATTGTTGGTTATTTAGATCTAATGTATTAGGGATCAAAAGGGTTTTTGTAATCATAGTATCATGTTATAATGTTATATTTATTAATTTTTGGTAACTTTTAAATAGATATAATGTTATATTCTTAGGATTAATGTTTTATTTATTAATTTTTTAATAATTAATGGTCCCTGATTAATCCTCCGATTAATCCTCGCCTAGCCGATTAATCCCTTGACCCCAGTCCACCGCCGAGCTACCGTCGAGTGATTTCTGCAACCTTGATATATATATATATATATATATATATATATATATATATATATATATATATATATATATATATATATATATATATATATATATATATATAGGCTCGTTTAGTCTCGCGAGCCCACTAAATTGTTCACGAGCCAAGCTCGAGCTTCATTTTAAGGCTTAAATCGAGCTTGAGCTTCTTCAAAATTAAACGAGCCGAGCTCGAGCTTGGTCAGGCTCGCGCTCGGCTCGACTCTTTTACACCCCTAATTACTTGTAATCACATCAAGAAGATTATTTTGGTAGGAAAACTGCTTACCAGTTTCAGTCTCTATGAAACTCCTAGGTTTGTAAAGATTTATTGACTTATGTCAATAGCATGTTAATCTCCTCCATGCTCGTCTAACATTCATTATTGCATTAGCCAAGGATCGTCATTTCAAATGTTAAATCAACCATGAAAAAACATGTGATCCCCAGCTTAAGTAACACATTACGAATATCACATCACATTGACTATATCTATTTAACGCAGTGGCTCCAAGCACTACCCCATGTCAACACATTATAAAGATGATGTGTGTTTTTCATGGGTAACGTGAGATTTATATTATCAGAAAACAGGATTTTTTTTTTGTTTTATTTACAACTTTTTAACTTGATCTTTTGAAAACATTAAAACTTCACCCAATTTTATAAATGTTATAAAAAGCCTTTTCTTTGTTAACTTTTAGCAGAATGTTATTCCAATTTTAGATAAGCAAACATGCAAGGATTAAATAATCACGCAAGCATAAAAACACAATCATATACATCTCCTATATGAGTCATCATAGGAGACACATCATACTAAGGTCAAAAGTTAACTTCAAATCTCCCACTAATGTAAGAAAGAGCATCATGGAACTCCAAACTCCCAGCTCATTTTCTTGGTCTTCAGTCTTCAATTTCAATTTTATATTATAATACAAATTTTCTAACTAAACTACTACAATTTAAAAGAAAATTAGATATTACAAAAAAAATAAATTACATAAATGTCACAAACACGAAAGGTACAACCAAACATTCCATACATAGTTTAAGTCAAGGCTCGGTGTGTCGGGCCCATACAATTAAAAATAAATAATTATTTTGAACTTGTATTGCAACTTTTAGATTAAATGAATAATCATGAACTTGAAAACAAGCTGGCATACTATTGTATCTATAATCTCCCATGCGAGGTATCATCCAAAAAACAATGTCATGATTCTTTTACTAATTAATAATTATAATTAAATAAATAAAACAATGAAGAAGACTTGATATCCCACTTTTGTAAAACCAACAGATTTGCACAAGATCTGTTCAGATGCAGAAGATTGACCAAAACATACTCAAAACTGAAAAAGAAAAATACAATTTGTGATACGTGACTTCCACACAACATAGGAGAATCTTATGCATTGCATCCCACTAGCACAATCACGTCTCCAAATCAGAACAATCGCCTCACGATCTTGTTCTAGGATTTCTGATTTTACACCACTTACACGTCGCATATGTGGTCCTTACAAGCTAGATAATCCAAAAACAAAAAAAAAGATTAAATCATTTTCAATATCAATCTAAGAAATTTAAAACATTTTAAACCATTAAGTAAATTGATCTAAACAGATTATTGACATGAAAATTGATTAACACATACAAAATGAATATCTTACTTCAATACACATAAACAAGTACCTTTGATACCACTATTAGGTTATGAGGGATCTAAAAGGCCACAAAGGCGCACAATAGAAGCAATAGAAAATATTTACGAAATAAGCCAAAATCTAGATCCATGTTCAACCAGATCTAATGCAACTAATATAAACCAGAAGAATCTGGAAACACATACCCTTGTAGTCCTTTGAAACTTTCTTTTGATTTTGTTGGAGAAATAGTTCTAACAGTTCAATGTAGAATTCCTCTTTCGTAGTCGCACCGAATGAGGAAAGTCTAGCAACCTAGATACCTCCAAATCAAGGAAGCACCATGAACACCAAAATAGATTTTGACTTCGTCGCATTTGTGTCACAACCTAATGGTTTTTAGGTTGCAACGAAAGAGAAACATGGAGGATTTGAGAGAAAGGAGAGGATATACGAATTGAGGACCAGGTTGTCCATTCGTGTTATCAAATTCTAAGTCACACATTAATAGTTCTAATCTAAATTTTCATGTTTATTTATTTTCAGTTTTATATGTTAGATATAATAACATCTAACGTGTTAAAGGAGTTTACTACATCATGGGATATTAAAGCCAACAATTCAGCATTCTTCTTCCTTATTGAAGTTTGGATGGAAGACATAAGATCGGTTCTTATACTCAACACCACCTCTTTCATTATATGTGGATTTTAGAAGTAGTGCCCATAGTCACAACATTTGGTAATACTACTATTGCAGGGTCCTTTTAGGTTATACGTGAGGACAAATATAAGCAATAATAATAAGAAAAAAAATTAAAGAGGTCAAGTTTGTTAATTTATTAAGTCTTTAATTAATTAAATAAACTTGTAGATTTATAAAGATTTAATTGTATGAATCTGAAACTCAATAAATTACCAAACCTAAGGATAGTAACTTAGTAACCAAGTAATTACTCATTAAGTGTTTAAATCCATATCTATAAATGAAGGGGTTCATAACCGGATTAACATCTGATCCCAAGTGAGAAAACCCTTAGAAGTTTGGTTAGTCTCTCACTTCTCTTAAAATCTGACTTGTCTTGTCACCACATTGGGTAGCTTTCCGTGATATAGAACATAAATCAACGAGAAACCTTATTTGACTATGGTTGGTGATGGTGGGTCTTCTAGTGGATTTTAGTGTTGCTGATTTGCTTCCTGGGTGTGATTACATCAGAGGGATTCTCATTTGGATCCCACCTCATCCGATCAAGTTGCTAGATAGAAGAAAACAAAGGCTACAAATGTACGTTTTCTTTTGTATATTTGGTTGATTTCTTTTTTTTTAGATAGATTAAATATGGATATGTATTTTTGGTTCATGATATATATATATATATATATATATATATATATATATATATATATATATATATATATATATATGCTTCCATTGTTCCTTTGTGGGTTTTCTATCCTCACAAACCAACAGTGGTTTCAGAGTTACTTATTCACGTCTAATGCACATAATTTCCTTTATGTTTGTAACTAACCAAATTTACATGTTAGTAAACTAATTAGATCAGGTTACTGAAATTTTAAATTGCTTTAAAATGTTTAGATTTTTTTGAGAATCAATTTTGGGTTTGATTCAGATTTTATGTTCGGCAACGTGTATGATACTCTTACACAACGCATTGACGAGTGTAATCTGAAACCTTAATTATGGAAATCGTGGTGCATTGATCTTTCTATCGCGGGGGGACAATGTTAGTAGGACTCGATGTGTAATCACTATTCACATAACATATTTTTAGTTATTGATTCTAGTATGTTTTGGTCACTAATTTACATTTGACTCATTTTAATAATCTCATACAAATATGCTATTTTTACAAAATTTGGATATCCTTTTAGTTGTAATTTTAATTGTTTTGTTCCTTGAATTATTAATTAATATAAAATTGTAGCATTGTTTTTGGGATGATCCCTCACAAGTAAAATCATTGAAATAATTGAATGTAGGCTTCCTTTCGAATTTATGGTTATTATGTAACGACGTAATTTTTCTGTAACATCCCAAAAATTGTTATTTGTAGTCCCTCGGGATGGAAGGGTAAAGCCATAAAAGCCCAAGGGCTAAGTTGTAATTTTTGGGACCAGGAGGAGTACGTTGCGCGTACATATGGGTACGCTGAGTGTACTAGGGCGCGCCCTAGTACGCTGGGCGTACTCATAAAAGATGGAAACCCTAATTTCCCGGTTTGAGAGCTATATAAACATCCTTATGGTTCATTTTCTCTCATCACTCTTAGCCTCCATCCTTCAGAAACGTCCCAAACCCTAGTTCTTGTGTGGGAGTGTGAGTTGGTGGGTATTTTGAGCACTTGGAGGTGAAGGCATTGCACCAAGAAGTTGGAGAAGAAGATTGGCTTGTAGATCTGAAGTTGATTTGTGTCCTTGAAGCTCCAGAAGGTAAACAGCTTCAAACTTTATGCTTGTATATCATAGATCTAGCGATTCTAGCATTTTGGAACCCTTTTTGCCCCAAAAGTTCCAAGATGATGTATGTTGTGTTTTGGACGAAATGATCTGTCCTTTTAGACTCTTGATGGGGTGTTGAGTGATAAAAATGTGGTCCCAATGGCTTATGAGGTCCCATGCAAGTAGTAGAAAGGTCTTAATGGATCAAGACCTTGGATTAAGAACTTTATGGACGTCCAAAGTGATAAAGTTCGTAACTTTATGAGTCCTAGGCATTTTTGGTCGACGGATCTGAAGTTTGGGCTTAAGCGCTTAAGCTATTAAGCACTTATGAGGATTTTTGTGAAACTCGCATACGCCCCGCGTAGGAAGCTATACGCCCAACGTACAGGGTCAACGGCCCCGTTTTCCAGTCAACATGAATCGGAGTACGCCCCGCGTACCATAGGAGTATGCCCCGCGTACCAGAGGAGTACGCCCCGCGTACTTCCTCTGTTGGGCTTATGTTATTTGGGCTTCGAGTGATGGGCCGTTTAAGGACTAGCTGGGCTTGGACCTTTGCTGGACTTTATGGATATGGTGTTTTGGGCCAAGTCTTGGTAATGGATCTTGGGTTTAGGCCCAATTAGGTGGTTGGGTCCAATTTTGAAAGTTGGGCCAATGATGGGCCTTGTCATATGAACTTGAGGAGAATGGATTCGGTGTTGGGCCTTGGCCCAAATTAGAGGAAAGGCAAATTGGACTATTGTAATATGTGGGATTCGTGGTCAAGATTTATATTCCTGTTTATTGACTTCTTTTTCGCTATTTTGGATAGTTCGGGATTGTCGGTGAGGCGGTGGTTCGGGAATCTGCTTATTCGGTTCAGATCGGCATTTCGAGGTGAGTTATCCTCACTATAACAACAGGGTCTAAGGCACCAAGGCCGGCCCTTTCTCGGATTGTATACTTATATTTGTTGATATGCTTATTGATCTGTTAGATCGGCGTCCTGGTAATTAGGACGGTATTATGTTAGTGACCTGGTTTAGGTCGGTATCCTGGTATATAGGATGGTATTATGTTAGTGACCTGGTTTAGTTCGGTATCCTGGTATATAGGATGGTACTATGTTAGTGACCTGTTAGGTCGGTATCCTGGATAGGATGTTGCTATGCGATATGATCTGTTAGATCAGTTTGTTATATGTGGACTGTTCTGTGATTATTTGTTTATGTGCACATGATTGTTTGGTATGGGGGTTGGGTTGAGGCGGGTCCTGCTTCATGCTATAGGCCAACATACCTAGGGCGGACCGGATAGATTGCAGACCTGGGAGGGCACATAGTCAGGCTGAAGGCCCGGCGAGCGGTCCGGATAGGCTGAAGGCCCCGCGAGGGGGGTCCAAACGTGTCGAGGCTCGGAGACTGGACCAGATAGACTGAAGGTCTGGTGCGGGCGGTCCAGTCATAATGTAGACTCAGAGAGTGGACCAGGTGGACTGAAGGCCCGGTGCGGGCGGACCAGTCACCCTGTAGACTCGAGATGCATGGTTGTGCGGTGCTTCTTATATGATATGTTTATGGTTATATAAGGTTGGTATTTTGGGGGTAACTCACTAAGCCTTCGATCTTACATTAATCGATTATTGTTTCAGGTTTGGCGGATGACCGCGGAAAGGCGAAGGCGTGACCGTACACTTTCCTCGGTTTATCAGTATGATTTCTGGGAACTCTGATATGAAACTGTTTTGGAAACCTTTTGTAATAACTATTGGTATTTTAAATGTTTTTAAAGAGTTTAAATTTTGGCATGATTTTATAGATGTTACAAGTTGGTATCAGAGCCTTGGTTTGTGTGAATTAGAGGAACACTCGTGTGAATCCAGTCTCAAATCAAGGAAAAGACTTTAAAGAAATGATTTTCAAAATAAATAAAGGAGGATGTAGAGTGTACGATCAGCCTAAGCCAGTAAGTAGACCCTAAAATACCATACTGTTATTTGATATGATGGTTTGTTAGAACAGCATGCTAGTACTAGGCTAGGGATCTTCAGGAATTGCATGATAGAATTGCCTGATTACATGATGCCTGCTAGCCTAGGATTTTCCTTATATGAAATTGACATCATTATTGTAGTTACTTAGTGTATGCATCGCGGTTGCTCATAATTAAGATCTTATAGCCTGAGAATGTTTGGTTCAGCCTTTTGTTCTGTTCTTGTCTGATTGGGGGCTTAGGGTAGAGTCAGATATTCGAAAGTCTATAGGGTCCAGCATTATGTATGGCCAACATACACTAGTGCTGCAGGGGTTGATGGAAGTTTCATGGGTGGATTGTGAGAGGCCGGGAGGCCAGTTATGAGATATTAGTTCCCTCCAGGGGTGAGGATTGAGCGCTCGATATAGTTGTATATATTGTTAGGGTGTTGTGGTGATACTTGAGACAAATATGGATAAGTGTGGAAGGTAGTATGGGCCCATACTACTAAAGCAAAGGACCCATATGTTGGATAAGGTGTCTAAGTCCATAACTATTTCTGGTATGTACTTGACCCGACCCGGCATGGTCCATTTGGGTTGCATGGCACCATGCAATTGGATAGACTAAATGAGAGAAATAACACTTGTGGTTTATTAATATATTATAAGTTCTAATATATTAATAGTATTATTTAATTAGTTTGATCAAGAATTAATTTAGAATTAATTAAGTGATCAAAAGATAACTAATTAAATATATGGGTTGATTATGTAAATCATCCATAACTTGTATAGTGGGCTAAAAGGCTCCATGGATAATCAAGTTAGGTTAAACCCATTGGATGCTCCATGGGAGTTACAAACCCATGGGTCATGGAAATGAAGAGTCATGACACATTAGGGTTTACATGGTGTAACCCTAGATGTGTCAACACTATATAAAGAACACATGCTCCACCAAAATCGGTTACACTAAGAAAACAAGAGGGCTTGGCCGATTTTGAGTGTTTATTCTCTCAAAAAGTTTACTCCTTTGCATTTGGTGTTGTGTGAAGCATTTGAGGCATCACACTTGGGGTGCTAGGCTCACAAGGTTTCAAGGATCAAAATCAACAACAAGGTATGTAGTTCTATCTTTCATTCAAGTTAAAATTGTTCCCCATGTATGCTAGATAGGATCATAACCTTGGAAGTCAAATTTGCATGATAATTAGACAAACATAGATCCAAGGTTATTAGGGTTGCATGTAAACTTAGGAAGTGTTAGAATGCTCAAAACCCATCAGTGGTATCAGAGACTAGGCTTGTTTGTTTGTTATTTGTGCAAAATTGTTGAAAAAAGTCGATATTGTGCAATCTACCTGCTGAACTCTCCGAGTCCATGGGGGGACTCGCCGAGTTCATGTGTAAATTCATCCTACTCGCCGAGTAGGTTCGTGCACTCGACGAGTAGGAGCCTCAGAATGCAGATTTTCGACTTTTGTTGCTGGAAATGGACTAGAAACATTACCCTAAACTGTTTTGGTGTTTTAAAACTTGTTTTAGTTGGTGTAATGTTTATGCTAATCCATTTACAATGACAATTATCAAAATTACAAGTTTTTTAAGTGTAATTTATGATTCTTGAAAGTGTTCATAATCATGTTCTTGAACTTATGAAGATTAGATGATCATAGGAATTCTTTGTAACCTACTTGGTAGTTTAATTCTTGATCATAATGTGTTTTAATGGAGTCCATAACTTGTCCTCAAGTTATGGAAAACCAAAAGTCACACTTTTATTAAAGCCATTAAAAGAACACAAGAGTTATAAAAATGAAGTGTCTTCAATTTTAATACTCAATTAAATTCATAAGTTATGAGAAATGAAAAGTTTTGAAAGTTTACAAAACTTGCCCTCAAGTTTTGGAACAAGTAAAGTCATATTAAAACTTTAGTTCCAACCCTTAGAATTTTAAAATTTTAAAATTCAACCCTTATACTTTATAATATTATAAGTTTAATAATATATATATATATATATATATATATATATATATATATATATATATATATATATATATATATATGTATAAGATCAAGTCGTTTTACCGCAAGTAGGCCTCATTCACGAAGCCGGTCTATAAGAGGGGTATAAGGTTGTTGCCTATAAAATGGCAACTTAATGGGTGGCCACTCTCACCCACCGCTTCCTTGACTGGTGGAGGGTCGTTAGCCGAACGGGTAGGACAATGAATTAAAATTCTCATTAAAAGTATAATGACTATTATAAAGTAACTAAATGTTTTTAAATTCCCAATCTTAGTTACTTTAGGAAAAATGTGAATAAGGTGCTAATCCATGAAATTACACTTTGCACCTTGTTTAAGTCGTTGGTGGAGCGTGTGTGGTTTACCGGCACACTAACTTGGACTTAACAAGGTAGGCAAAGGGTGACTTAAGGTTTTTCATGAGGTCGGAAGGAGCGCGTGTGGTTTACCGGCACAACGATTAAGTGAAAAACATTAAGGGTACCAAGTAATTTTCATGGTTACTTCACACCTTGTTTTGTGATCCTCGGTATCCCAGTCACAAAACATGAAGGGCACACTCGAGATTGAAACATGCCATTGAAAAGTTCAATGAATCTCAAAGAATCTAGGAGTTTCTAAAACCAAATAAAACCTAATTACCATATTTCGTTTTCACGGTGGAAATTGGTGAATCGGCATTCACCTACCCTTCAAATATGTTATAGCTCGGATTACGGCATCCCTCTTCTAAGCTATAATATATTGTGATTGGATCCTAGCCTTAATATTACATTTGGGTGTTTTATTAAGGACTGTCCCTATATCTAAACTAAACTTGTTTTCTTCTTTTCAGATGTCTTCCAACAATGCTACTCCTGGCTCAAATCCTACTGGCTCCTTCTCTCTCATGAACCTTTGTGGGAAAGTCATCTTTGATGGATCCAACTTTACTGATTGGATCAGAAACATCAGGATGGTCACTCGATACGAGAACAAGGAATATGTTCTCGACAAGGAGCTCAAGGTGCCTGAGCCAACTGCTACTCCTGAGGAGCTTGCTGAATATGAGGTACATGAAAGAGATGCTACCAAAGTGGCATGCATCATGATGGCCACCATGACAGCCGAGCTCCAAAAGTCCTATGATGACTACTATCCTTTTGAGATGCACCAGGATTTGATGGACCGCTACCATCAGAGTGCTCGTCAAGAGCGATATGAAATCATCTCCTCTATGATCACAACCCGAATGAAAGATGGTGAACCCATCACAAGCCACATGCAGAAAATACAAAGGTATGTGGATCGATTGATGAAGTTGAATGTGAACTTCCCTGAGGAGTTAGCAATAGATATTATTTTGCACTCCTTACCTTCATGTTATGATCAATTCCGCATGACATACCACATGAACAAGGAGGAAGTTACACTTAGCAAACTTCAAGGACTCCTAAAGATCACAGAATCAGGTCTTAAAGGTAAGTCGGTTGTGACCACTACTACTCCTACTCCAAACTCCACAACTGTCCTGCCAATCGAGAAAGGGAAAGGTAAGAAGAGGAAGACCCCTTCGAAGGGTACCAAGGGTAAGACCCTTGATGGCTCCTCTTCTAGTGGAACCAAGAAAGGTTTCGTTACACCTTCTTCTGATCCCAAAAAGGCTGAATGCTTCTACTGCCACGAAAAGGCGCACTGGAAGCGTAACTGTCCAAAGTACCAGCAAGATTTGAAGGATGGGAAAGTGAAACCCAACCATGCAGGTATTTACACTATTTCATCTAATAATTCACTCTATTCTAACTCTTGGGTCCTTGATACCGGTTGCGGTATTCATATTTGTTCTGAATTGCAGGGACTAAGAAGAAGTGAGAATGTGGAGCATGGAAAGATAAACTTGATCATGGGGAATAGGAAAGTTTCACATGTCACCAAGATTGGAGTTTATACTTTGTTGCTTAGTAGTGGATTTACTTTAGGTTTGAATAAATGTTGTTATTCGCCAGAAATGGCAAGAAATGTTATTTGCTTTCATGCTTTGTATAAACAAGGTTTTACCTTTTCCTTTGATAATGAAATTGGTGGAATAAATGCTTTCTTTACTAATGTGTTTTATTTTAAAGCATTACCTTGTGATGGTGTGTATGAAGCTGTATCTGTTGTAGATAATTTAGGAAATAATGTGTTGTGTATTGATTCTACTAATGATAATAACTTGGATAAAGCATCATTATGGCATTGTCGTCTTGGACATATAAGCAAGAAACGCATAGGCCAACTCCAAAAGGATGGAGTCTTGGAATCATTTGACCTAAAGTCAGATGATAGTTGTGAATCGTGCTTACTTGGAAAAATGACAAAGTCACCCTTCACAGGTTCTTGTGCTAGGGGTGAAGGTTTGTTGGATCTTGTACACATGGATCTGTGTGGACCCTTCAAACATGCCACAAGGGATGCTAATCGTTATTATGTGACTTTTACAGATGATTATAGTAGATATGGATATGTCTAATTAATCAAGCATAAGTCAGAGACTTTTGAAAGGTTTAAAGAGTTTAAACAGGAAGTCGAGAATCAATTGGGCAGGAACATTAAGATGCTTTGATCCGATCGCGGTGGTGAGTATCTTAGTACTGAGTTCCTCGACTATCTAAGGGAATGTGGGGTTGTCTCACAATTGACACCTCCCAGGACACCACAGTTGAATGGTGTAGCTGAGAGGCGTAATCGAACCTTGTTGGACATGGTTCGTTCCATGATGAGTCGAGCTATGCTACCAATCTCATTTTGGGGGTATGCCTTAGAGACTGCCACCCATATCCTTAATCTGGTCCCTACAAAGAAGGTTGCCAAAACACCTCACGAGATGTGGACTGGAAAAGTTCCTAGTCTAGCCCACATCAAGATTTGGGGTTGCGAGGCTTTCGTGAGACACGAGACTCATGACAAGCTCGAACCTCGAAGTGAGAGGTGTATTTTCATTGGCTACCCACAGAAATCCTTTGGTTACCTCTTCTACAGACCTAGTGAGAATGTGGTCTTTGTAGCAAGGAGGGCTGTCTTTCGAGAGAGAGAGTTCATAAGCCAAGGAAACAGTGGGAGGCTAATTGACCTTGAAGAACTTCAAGAGTCAAGTGGTGAAGGAACCTCAAACCCTAGCAGCCAACTTGAGGAGGAAACTCCTGTTGTACCTCCAATTGTACCTCTGAGGCGTTCCACAAGGGTTAGGAATGTACCTGAGCATTACTATGGTTTCCATATTACTACGGAAGGTGAAACACTTATCAGTGATGGGATACTAATAAGTCTGGATGAACCTAACAGCTATGCGGAAGCCATGGCAGGCCCCGAGTCTGCCAAATAGAAAGAAGCAATGGATAGCGAGATACAGTCCATGTATGACAATCAGGTCTGGGACTTGGTTGACAATGTGCCAGGTCGTAAGACAGTTGGGTGCAAATGGATCTTCAAGAAGAAGACCGACATGGATGGTAATGTACACACTTATAAGGCACGACTGGTTGCAAAGGGCTTTTCTCAAACTCCAGGAGTTGATTATGATGAGCCCTTTTCACCAGTAGCCAAGATTAAGTCTATTAGGGTATTGTTAGCCATAGCTGCATTTCATGACTATGAAATATGGCAAATGGATGTCAAAACCGCTTTCCTCAATGGGAAGTTGGCTGAGGATGTTTACATGAATCAGCCAGAGGGTTTTGTCAGCACAGAGTACCCTAATAGAGTGTGTAAGCTTGAGAAATCCATCTATGGATTAAAGCAAGCACCTCGCAGATGGAATCTTTGCTTCGATGAGAAAGTCAAAGAGTTTGGCTTTTCGAGGAGTGAAGATGAATCTTGTGTATATGTCAAGGCTAGTGGGAGTATAGTTAGCTTTTTGGTATTGTATGTGGATGACATACTACTCATAGGAAATGACATCCCAACCTTGCAGGAAGTTAAGTCCTGGCTTGGGAAGTGTTTCGCTATGAAGGACCTAGGAGAAGCTGCCTATATTCTAGGGATAAGGATCTTGAGAGACCGGAGTAAAAGACTAATTGGACTTAGTCAGAGTACATACTTGGAGAAGGTGCTGAAGAGATTCAGCATGCAAGATTCCAAGAAAGGAGAGTTACCCATCCAGAGTAATGCTAGACTGAGTAAGACTCAGAGCCCGAGTACTGAGGTTGAGATAGCAGAAATGAGTCGAGTACCTTATGCTTCTGCAGTAGGCTCGATCATGTATGCTATGACCTGCACTCGACCTGATGTAGCCTTTGCTTTAAGCATGGTTAGCAGGTATCAGGGGAACCCTGGTAAGGCTCACTAGACAGCGGTAAAGAATATTCTCAAGTACCTACGGAGGACTAAGGACTGGGTCCTTACCCTTGGTGGGAGTGATGACTTGAGAGTTGTAGGGTATAGTGATGCTAGCTTCCAGACTGATAGGGATAATTTCCGCTCTCAGTCGGACTGGGTCTTTACCTTAAACGGAGGAGCAATCTCTTGGAAAAGTTCCAAGCAGGAGACAGTGGCTGATTCAACTTGCTAATCAGAGTATATAGCGGCAAGCGAGGCGGCAAAGGACTTCATTGGAGACCTTGGAGTTGTACCAGCTATAACGGAGCCCATAGAGATTTTCTGTGACAGTGAAAGTGCAGTTGCCTTAGCAAAGGAACCAAGGGATCACGGGAGATCCAGACACATTGACAGAAAATACCATTTCATCAGACATCGTATAGAAGAAGGACTCCTCGTGGCAAAGAGGGTATCATCGGATGAGAACCCGGCAGATCCCCTCACGAAGGGACTGGGTAGGGTTAAGCATCTCCAGCATGCTAGGAGCATAGGGCTGAAGGATGATATTAGTTTTAGTAGTTAGATAATTTTGAAATTTGTAAAATGTAATTGACATTTGATGATGAATAAAAGTTGTGTTTATTTATGAGTAAAGTGTTGCTATCTTTTGTCAATCGTTTACTATTATTTCTTTTGCATGTTTTGACTTCCAGAATATTTATGTTGTGTTTTTACATATTATTCAAATTATCCACAGTCAGTCATATGTTGGAAGTAGATATGATGTAAGACTGTCATGAGTTGGTTGTAGAGGTCTAAGATGTTGGACATGGCCTCAACACTCATGAGTGCTCATAAGTTCTGAGTATTGGATTCAACCCACGCTTGCTGGTATCACTTCATGGAATTTATCTCAAGTGATCGCGAGACGGTAATATCATATAAGTCTTCAAACCTAGAGATATGACCTGTTAACTATGAGTTAGTTATACATTGATCATGCGAAAACGCATTGGTAACTCGATGTTATAAAACGTGTGGTTGTGTGTAATTTAACAAGTAGAAGATCAAGCATATGAGTCGAAGTTTATCTGTTCCTTCTTGTATTAGAAGCTGATATTTGGGCCCCTCGATGATCTTGTTTTGACCCATGTACCGGGCCCGGTCAGAACTAAGTTGATGTGTTCAATTAAGTTCTATGTCAAACAAATCGGAAATCGGGAAACAAACTGCTGGACAAAAGTAAGACACTGTTCCATGTATTTGTCCGGCTGATATCTAGAACAGAGGATTATATGATCACTTATCTGAAATGGCGTACCATCATCTTCTCAGTTCCGAGAAACCTTGAAAAGAGCTACGATTGCCGATCGGTTCCTGAAGTCATACTTGCAGTAATAGTTATTAGACTTATCCAAGTGGGAGACTGTTGGATAGGTGTCTAAGTCCATAACTATTTCTGGTATGTACTTTACCCGACCCGGCATGGTCCATTTGGGTTGCATGGCACCATGCAATTGGATAGACTAAATGAGAGAAATAACACTTGTGGTTTATTAATATATTATAAGTTCTAATATATTAATAATATTATTTAATTAGTTTGATCAAGAATTAATTTAGAATTAATTAAGTGATCAAAAGATAACTAATTAAATATATGGGTTGATTATGTAAATCATCCATAACTTGTATAGTGGGCTAAAAGGCTCCATGGATAATCAAGTTGGGTTAAACCCATTGGATGCTCCATGGAGGCTCCATGGGAGTTACAAACCCATGGGTCATGGAAATGAAGAGTCATGACACATTAGGGTTTACATGGTGTAACCCTAGATGTGTCAACACTATATAAAGAACACATGCTCCACCAAAATCGGTTACACTAAGAAAACAAGAGGGATTGGCCGATTTTGAGTGTTTATTCTCTCAAAAAGTTTACTCCTTTGCATTTGGTGTTGTGTGAAGCATTTGAGGCATCACACTTGGGGTGCTAGGCTCACAAGGTTTCAAGGATCAAAATCAACAACAAGGTATGTAGTTCTATCTTTCATTCAAGTTAAAATTGTTCCCCATGTATGCTAGATAGGATCATAACCTTGGAAGTCAACTTTGCATGATAATTAGACAAACATAGATCCAAGGTTATTAGGGTTGCATGTACACTTAGGAAGTGTTAGAATGCTCAAAACCTATCACCATACGTGTAGCAAGGAAGTCACAACCCCTAGGGATTGTTTGAGAGTTGGTTCCTGTATTGTTATATGGAATATTTGATGTTTTCCTGGTATATTTCAGCATGGTAGTTACGAGGCGTTTCGTGACCGGATTCGGGTCAGGATCAGGAGAAGGAGATCAGGATGCACCAGTGCTCGAGACCGTTGTTCAGATAGGGACGGATGAGTTGGACGCCAGGATTCGGGAGATCCTGCATGTTGAGGTGGCTACACTGTTCCAGGAACAGTTGTCGGAGATGTTTGGGTCTATCAAGACCGCCATGATTGAGTACTTTGATGAGCGTTATGCAGCCCTTTCGGAGGCGGTTGCCGCGGCAGCTACTGCTGGTGTATCAGCGGCAGGGATGGGAGCCGGTCGGGCTTTTCAGTATCGGGACTTCGATAATACGAAGCCCCCGACTTTCGATGGGATTCAGGACCTGATCATAGCCATGAGGTGGCTATCAGACATTGAGGGATGCTTTTTCACATGTTCTTTCCTGACTGACCAGAAGGTCAGGTGTGCCCTGAACATGTTGAGGTCCGGGGCGAAGGATTGGTGGAGGTTGATGACGGGATCTTATTCGGATGAGCAGAGAGCTGCAGTTTATTGGGATCGGTTTAGGGAGATGTTCTGCTCCCACTACATTCCTCGGGTCGAGCGTGAGCGTCTAGCTCAGGAGTTCTTGGAGTTGAGACAGGGTACGGAGTCGGTGACGAAGATCACCCGTATGTTCACTGAGATGGCGATGTTTTTCCCGGAGTTCGCTTCCGAGCAGGGTCAGATGGCGCGTTATCTGAGCATGCTCAAGGCTGACATCAGACAGTTTGTTGCTACCCAGCGATGTGATACTTTGCTGGAGTTACAGGCGGCCGCTAGGCGGCGTGAGCTGGAGATTGAGTTATAGTTGAGAGAGCAGAGACATGCCCCGGTGCAGTCGCAGCCGGCGCCAAAGCGGTCCAAGACCGTTGATTCTAGGGTTGGAGGACAGATCGGATGCACTTGTGGGAAGTGTGGGAAGGGGCATTCCGGAGTTTGTAGGTCTGGTGGTGCGTGCCGCAAGTGCGGAAAGGAGGGGCACTATGCGAGGGATTGTCACTAGTTGGCCCCGGTTCAGGACATGAGGATTTGTTATCACTGCCATCAGGTTGGCCACATGAAGGCCAATTGTCCACAACTTGTTGCAAGACCGGTGCAGGCTCCAGCACCAGCTACATTGCGGATTACTGGCGGGGGTGATGTAACAATCGTCAATTTTTTTTGGTCAAGTCAAAGTCAACCAAAGTCAACAAGTCAAACCGATCAATTCATTTAACCCTTGTATATTAGGGTTTCCAATATGATTCATATTATACTACTCGCAATCTTAATGCAAAGTATCACTTAGAGTTTTCACGTGTTCGGAAATTCTAAACCCTAATCAGGGCAAGTGATGGATCTATTCGATAAAACCTTATTCCTTAACCCTCGGGGGCATATAACAATCATAACGAGACTTAATGGGATGTACAAACCTTGCGTTACGAAGCCAAACACTTAAAAAGGTAGCAAACGAAGTCTCTCTCGATCTCTTTCACTCTATCTCCAAGTATGTGAAATCTCTCCTAAATCTCTCTCTGAATGGGAAATCTCTCCAAGTATGTGAAATCTCTCCCAAATCTCTCTCTGAATGAGAAATCTCTCCAAGTATGTGAAATCTCTCCCAAATCTCTCTCAGAATGAGAAATCTCTCCAAGTATGTGAAATCTCTCCCAAATCTCTCTCTGAATGAGAAATCTCTCCAAGTATGTGAAATCTCTCCCAAATCACTCTCAAAATCTCTCTCAACTTCTTATAATCACTTGGGGCATCCCGACCCTTAATTTAGACGAAAACCGCTCGAAAACGGAAGTTTACGTGAAAAACAGCCTTAAGGAGCCGAACCCTCTTAAGGAGCCGAACCCTCTTAAGAACCGAACCTCCCTTAAGGAACCGAAACCTCTTAGAGTCGAAACCCTAAGAAGCCTCCTGGACCGAACTTCACCTTCGCTTCTGACAAGATTCGGTTCTGACAAGAATGACCTTCGGTCGGAGATTGCAGCCATCGGTCCGAGATAGAACCTTCGGTTCCGAGAGGCGAAGCTGAGACCGAACCCTACCTTCGGTTCTATGTTCCT
This sequence comes from Lactuca virosa, assembly GCF_052849685.1. Taxonomy (NCBI): domain Eukaryota; kingdom Viridiplantae; phylum Streptophyta; class Magnoliopsida; order Asterales; family Asteraceae; genus Lactuca; species Lactuca virosa. The sequence continues at coordinate 177,353,684 of NC_136426.1, forward strand.
AAGGAGCCGAACCTTCGGATTTCAGCAATTTCTACCCGGTTTTCAATATTTTTAGCGTTTTGAGCCCATTTTTCGTGATTTTAACGTGGGATTTTCACCCAAACTCGTATTTTAACATAATAAACCCTAAATATTCATATTTTAATTATATTTTGGGGAAATCCTTGCCTAAGAATAAAATCTAGTAGGTAAGATTTATGGGTGGAGTGTTGACTTTGCCTTAGTGTATGACACAAGCAACCACCCATACCCACTCAATTACCAGCCCTTGTCCTTCCACCATACCTGGTCATTTCATTGTCCTTTTCCCACCATTTTTCCAGCCACACTCTTGGTCAAAGGCTAGAAACTCCCCTCTCTCCTCACATTTCTCTCATTTCCCACCAAAGAACAAACTTCATTCTCTCTCTCACTTTCTCTCTCTAAATCTCGAGATTTCAAGGTTGTTCTTGAGCATTCCCTCCACATTTGGTAAGTATCTTCATCCTACACTTGATTATCTTGCATCCCTTCACTCAATTCATGGATTCCTTACTCAAACATCATCATAATTGTTGCTAGGTCCTCGAATCTTCAAGCATCTCCCAAGTGTTCTTGACTTGGAAGCTCCTATTCACCATCCATCTTTTGAAATCACTCAAGGTGAGTTCATACCCCTATCTTTTCATGTTTTTTCTTAAGTTTTAAGGGGGGGAATACAAGTTAAAACACCAAGAACACAACTAAACTCATCCAACAGCTTTCATCAGAAACGTTTAACTCCATTCACGGACTGTTTTGGTCACCTTAAACATTTTAGTTTTCCAAACTGTTTTAGGTGCAAATAGCTCAGGTTCGTACCTTTAAAATGACTACTTACACATCCCCATACGAGTTTTCTACAATTTATGGTGATTTTCACAAAACTGCCTATCACTGTAGCTACGATTTTCGACCAGTCTGTGAATATGAACATGTTCACAACAAATCTAGACTCCTAAAAATCATGAGAAAAATTATGGACAAACTAGACACAATTTCTAAACTCTCAGAATTTACGGAATCAGTTTTCGACTCCGTATGAATTTTCTATAATTATTCCAAGAACAGGAACAGAAAGGATAAAACTAGCAAATTGTTATTAACTCATTTACACCTTGTAACTTGCTGAGCAAGGTGTGTATTATCATATATAAATACATGTTGGTTATAATACATGTCTTTTACCTCATTACAGAGGTTTACATCATATGTAAAAAGGATTTCTACCATTACAAAATGTTTTTAATAAGCTATAATAGGTATAGTTTATGTTTCGTATACATTACTAACATTTATGATAAACTATGGTAAGTATAGTTTATGTTTCATATACATTATAAACATGTTTCCATTGACACAACAAACACATTTCGGAAGGATATATTCCCACAGAAAAAGGTTTTACACTCACGCACACTACACGTAAACTTGTTAACTTAAATTGTGAGACATTCTTCTCGGTACTCCTAGAGTACAGGTTAAAATTTCTGGTAGTTATAACCAGAGTCTCTTGTAGGGAGAACGTGATAGTTGTGTATAGATCTATATTGGGTCTGACAAACCCACACCTAAGTTGCATGCAACAGCTAGACTGGCAAGTCTGGGGTGACAAGTGTCATTATCTTTTTCGACGCCTGAGAAACGTCGTGGCAGGTTCATTAGTCATAGTGTGGTTATAGCGACCCACATAGGGAGTTAACAATACATAAAGTTTACGGGGATTTTCTCAAACTGAAAAGGGTTTTATGTCGATTTAAAATCACTTTTTGTATCAATTAGTATGGATATTACTTATACACTTTCGGTCTTGAAATTAAGGACCACACATCACTTTTGTAAGTTTATGCCTATTTAAACTTGCATGATTCATAATTTTAAATGGAAAAGTACTAGCACACTATTAGTCTTGACATTTTAGACTACAATACATTTTAGTAGGAAAATATTGGATTTTCCTAGAACCAACACTACTTTTACAATAAAGGATTTCAACATTTCATTCAAAAAGCTTATGAACTCACCAACTTAATTGTTGACACTTTTTCAAAACTACTTGTATTCTCAGGAAATCAACGAATCCAGGTAACCACAAGCTTTTGAGGATGGAACGCTACGGCGTTGAACAACTATTTTTACCTCATGTTGTAATCAATCATTTTGAAATATGTAACACTTGAAACCATGTAATTCTTTTCCGATTATATTTATGATTGGTTGTATTGCTTTGATCACTATTATACTCGTTGTTATGGTACTATACATGAAGTCCGCCACCCCCGGACGTTTCCGCCATCCTTGGTTTGGGGGTTCGACAGATTGGTATCAGAGCATTTTTTATAGTGAACTAAGTATATCGAACCACGTAAGATATACAAACTATAAATGCATTGGGACTAAAGTCTCTGATTTAACAATTTCAAAACAATTATACTTTTAGAAATGAAATAGTTTCTTGTTAAAAGTATGAGTACATACATACATACTAGTATAGTATAATATTTATGACAATACAAAAGTAAAACGAGGAGTTGGACACTACGAGTAGACCTTGGGATATGTAATCAGACTTGGGATGAATATAGCCTGTTCAACTATATTTATCCGAGGTGTGACTATTGTATGCCGGGGCATGGTCGTGGTGAGCAACAAGCCTAAAATCTTCCCATACAAGAAAGTTACTAAGAACCAAACATAACATTTAAAATACTATAGGAGTATTTTGTAATATCATAACTTATGTGAAAACTAAATAGATCCTTAATAATAGGTCTATAGTCACTAAGTGGATTCTCTAAAGTTATATATAACTTAGAGATCATAGACTTAGAATATGTGGTCATTACCTTACCTCCTTTTCCTTATTTGGATGTGGACCTAGGGTAGGATCACTTATTCGAAGGCCTATCATATCTTTGTTATACGTAATTAGTATGCGCTATGTTATTATAGAAGTAACTAATGAGGATCAAACCCCTATAAGTATTTCTAGGAATACGAGTTATATATGCTTCCTACCCCTCCTATTCTCGCACGTATGGCATGGCAAGATTCTACTTACCAGGCGACCCCTACTTTCCGAACCAGAGAAATGGTGGATGGTTAGGAGAAGAACCCGAAGAAGACCCCAATGAAGAACCCGAGGAAAACGAGGAAGAAGAATTTGAAGATGAGGAAATCAAAATAATGACGAGTGAAGATGAAGACGAGGAAGAATCAGAAGAGGAACCGGAGGTGATCAACCCTCCATACATAGCCAAGGTTCCCACAAACCGCTTCGACTACATCGGACTTGTGCCCCGTTGGCCAACCGTGATCGAGGGTTGTAGTCGACAGCAACGACAACGATCACCATTTGGAGACCAACGAGGTTGTTATGACCTCAACCACAGGGGACCGACTGACAAAGCCCTCCCGACGAAGACCCGGCAGATCGCGAGCACCGGGGATCAGAACAGGGAGACTGCGAATCAAGTCCCGGAACAGCGTGCTACTACAGACGCTACCATCTCACAAACTCGAGACTTGGAAAAGAACTACCATTTCAGAGATCAACTCATTAAGGACCTTTTCGCCACTCGGGCGAAGGCAAGAGAGCGCCAGGATAGACACTCGACACTCGAAAACAGAGTGGTCGCAGCCGAGCGTAGGTTAGTAGAACTACAGGACGCGTCGACTTCATTTCAAGCACCACCGGAGACGTACTATCTTGAGCAGAGTTCATATTACTCACAATACCTTGTAGGTTAGGTTCATGAGTATGCGTTGGTGCTACTATATTCCGTGTGTAAGCTCAACCCTACGATTTAAGTGGTTATACTAATCGGGGGATTTATTTGTTGTCAAAACTTTTCCTTACAATGATCTGGTGTAGACCTGCATCGAGGTCAAAATTTTCTCTGAAACCAAAATTTCTAGAATCATATTAACAAAAGGGGCTTACGACAGGCCCATTAGAATTGAAGGACCAATAAGTCTTACTCATACAACTAAGCGTACATCAAGTGGTCGTAAGAAGGACTTAGCTTGGATCACATTACAGGGTTTCACTTGGATACAGAACTACTAAAATACATGGGTTTATTATGAACTCTCAGTGGGAATTGCTTTCAGAACACTATAAAAATCGAAATACAATACACTTATAACCAAGATAAACATAGTCAGATAAATCACGATGCATAGCCCTTTCTAACGACTCATTATCGTCTCACCTTTAACCATTTTGGTTGAAAGGTGCCTTCTTCGTAGACCTATAGGGTGCGATCATACCAGCACTAATGCATCGGATCCCATCAGAACTCCTCAGCTAAGAGTGTTTGGGCAAAATAGTAACTAGGATGGGTAAATTTAACATTCGTACAAAACCTACTTCTACCCATTTCCGTAACTCCATCTCAGGAGTGTTTAGCAGAAACACTAAGAATAGTACAACAATGTGCGAAATTTATATATGTGAATATAAATTGTAAGAATGCACTTGAGATAATCATCCCCGCTCACGAAGTCGTTTTTCATCATGAAACAGAATTATGTCTTCACCAAGAGGTAACCAACCAACTAGCAAGGAACCAACCCTGCGGATAGACTCTGCTACTTTTCAAGCTGCAGTCACGGCAGCCGTGGCAGCCGTCATGGCGCAACTCATTGCTAACCATGCCAGCGGGTGCGGAGATGGTGCCGGAAATACTAACCGCAATAACAATCAAGAACACCAGCGGGCATATACCAATGAAAATACCTCAGACCACAAACCTAAGAGCAAGAAACGGAAGTTTTGGAACATAGAGAAGTGCAACCCATCTCAAAAATTCGCTAAGAAACAGCAATCCGTGGCTGCCCCTACAATTACGACAGCAGTCACAACACATGCCTCGACATCCACCACAACATCTGTCACTCAAGCACCAGACAGGCAATATATGGGAACACTTCCAAAGTGTAACAAGTGTAACTACCATCACACAGGAGCTTGCCGGATTCCGCACTGTATCAACTGCAACAGGAAAGGACATACCGTCCGCTTTTGTGGGACCCCAACTCATCACATCAGTTCAACCACCAATACCAACGTAAGTCCAGCGTGTCACCTATGCGGTGAAATGGGACACTTTAAGAGAGACTGTCCAATTGAGAGGAATGACGGGGGAGCAGGAGGAGTGTGACGAACAAACAAGCAAGGGAAACAAGGAATCTTATTAGGACTTTTGTAATGTTTCCAACAATGAAAACTTTTAAGTACCATATGTTTGTAATGAATTCGGTGTGTTTGATAAATATTACTGTCTTTCAAAAAGTAGTTAAAATACCTTCTCGTTAAATCAAATCAAAGACACTTATATGTGACATTAGGATCATTACCGGCGAGCCGTGATGAATTGATGTATACATCAGGATTAAGTATAATCAAAATACTACAGACTTAAAACAAATAATTCCGTCCTAATTCCTGTTCCATGACTAGTGGTAGTATTAAGATAGAACCATTCACTCGTCGATTTCATCAATATCAAATGACATACGACTTGCATATACCGATCGATCATGGAATGATCGGCCGGGGATCACAATATAAAGTATCATCACTAGCTATCAGATCACGCTTATTGTCAGTACGAGATGTTGTGGTATGAATCAATTGCAGTAGCAATAACATCGATCAAAACGGAAAACACTAAAAAGAAACACATGATGCACTACCACTCTAATGAATACCTATTACGAATACGACTTAGTACATGTGTCATCTAGAAATTCCAGTGTCGTCATTTGATATGGATTGGTTTGGACCATCACCTTGTCAATTGCATATGTTACAATAAGACCCTCCACCTAACCAGCCGAATATCGAAACCCTCGTCTCTCACGACCTTAAATCTGACTTTGACTCTCTGGTCATCCTTCATTGCGAAACCCCAAAGCACTCTCTGGAGGTGTGTTATACCTTCTGTAACCTTTTCAATTTATTCCTAGTAAACCCTTCGAGGATATCACTCGTATATCAGGTCAAGATCAAGCATGGAAGCTTGGGACGAATACGGTTAGACTATCACTACTAAGTGTATATACGAGGATAATATATAATTAAAGTTCTACGGACATTGGATGTGTGCTTCTGCCCTATTTCCTATTCCTTGTCTGGTTGTGGACCTGGGGCAGAATCACTCATCCAACCGCCTTACCAATCGTAATTACATACGACCTATATGCGCGAGTTAATGATAGATGGACCAGGTACGAGTCCTACCAGGAACTTCGAGACAAGACTACCCAGGAGTGCGAGTGAATGTCCTACCATCCGAATAAGTCTAGTCGCGTAAACCAAACCCACATGCTTCCCATCGATCTAACCGACAAACGAGAAACACTACAGCAGGCCCTATGCAGCACTCCGAGGAGAAGTTATTACTTATGACTTAAGACAGCTAAAGACGTACGGGGTCGGCTAGGTCATGCATGACCTCAAACTAGGAGCGGTAGTATTCGCCCTAGAGATCTAGAGACACCATCTCTATGACAAAAGATGTACAATCTTTACCAATCATAAGAACCTAGAAGGCAAGAGCGGCAGGGCATGTTATCTTATGAACCGGATCTGGACACCGAGGTTGATGGATTCAGAAATAATGTCACAAACGAAGCACATGAAAACTCGCTACTCCCTTCATCCAGGCTCAGACAAGATGTGTCTGGACCTCAAAAAGTAACATCAGTGGACGAATAGGAAAGCTGACATCGCTACACATATGGGAAAGTATCGGACTTGTGCCAAGGTCAAGGTAGAATAAAGGAAGCCTCCGCGTTTCCTACAACAACCAGTGATACCCGAAGGGAAGTGGGAGCGGCTAACCATGGGCTTCATAACCAAGCTACCCAAGACAATGGATGGTCTCGATACCATTTGGGTAATCGTCGACAGACTGGCCGAATCCGTACACTCCCTACTAATCAAGGAAACCGACAGGATGGAGGAATCGACTAGAACGTACATCAAAGAGATTATTTAACCACAGGGTTTGTCAATATCTGTTATCTCTAACAGAGATAGTAGATTCATTTCGCGACTCTGGCAACTCTTACAGGGAACTAGGCTAGACTTGAGTATGGCCTACCACCATCAAACCGACGGGCAGAACAAAAGGGACTGTTCAAAGAGATTAGAACGTACATCAAAGAGATTATTCAACCACAGGGTCTGTCAATATCTGTTATCTCTAACAGAACGTAGATTCAATATCTGTACATCAAAGAGATTATTCAACCACAGGATGGAGGAATCGACTAGAACGTACATCAAAGAGATTATTCAACCACAGGGTCTGTCAATATCTGTTATCTCTAACAGAGATAGTAGATTCATTTCGCGACTCTGGCAACTCTTACAGGGAACTAGGCTAGACTTGAGTATGGCCTACCACCATCAAAACGACGGGCAGAACAAAAGGGACTGTTCAAACCTTGGGCGACATGTTAATAGCTGGGGGGATTGACTTTGGTAAAGCGTGGGAATGCCCACGTACCACTCGGCGAAATCAAAATGAATGAGAGTCTCCACTATGTAGAGGAACCGGTTGAAATCATGGACCGGGAAATCAAGAGAACGAAACAAAGTCGCATTCCTATGGTGAAGGTCCGTTGGGATGCTAAACGAGGACCCGAGTACACCTGGGAGCGCGAAGATCAGATGAAACAAAAATACCCGCATTTTTCCCCAACCCATGAAGTCCCAGTCGAAACGCTAATTTCGGGACGAAATTCCTTCTAACGGGGGGATGATGTGACAATCGTCAATTTTTTTTGGTCAAGTCAAAGTCAACAAGTCAAACCGATCAATTCATTTAACCCTTGTATATTAGGGTTTCCAATATGATTCATATTATACTACTCGCAATCTTAATACAAAGTATCACTTAGAGTTTTCACGTGTTCGGAAATTCTAAACCCTAATCAGGGAAAGTGATGGATCTATTCGATAAAACCTTATTTCTTAACCCTCGGGGGCATATAACAATCATAACGAGACTTAACGGGATGTACAAACCTTGTGTTACGAAGCCAAACACTTAAAAAGGTAGCAAACGAAGTCTCTCTCGATCTCTTTCACTCTATCTCCAAGTATGTGAAATCTCTCCTAAATCTCTCTCTGAATGGGAAATCTCTCCAAGTATGTGAAATCTCTCCCAAATCTCTCTCTGAATGAGAAATCTCTCCAAGTATGTGAAATCTCTCCCAAATCTCTCTCTGAATGAGAAATCTCTCCAAGTATGTGAAATCTCTCCCAAATCTCTCTCTGAATGAGAAATCTCTCCCAAATCTCTCTCAACTTATTATAATCACTCGGGGCATCCCGACCCTTAATTTAGACGAAAACCACTCGAAAACGGAAGTTTACGCGAAAAACAGCCTTAAGGAGCCGAACCCTCTTAAGGAGCGGAACCCTCTTAAGAACCGAACCTCCCTTAAGGAACCGAAACCTCTTAGAGCCGAAACCCTAAGAAGCCTCCTGGACCGAACTTCACCTTCGCTTCTGACAAGATTCGGTTATGACAAGAATGACCTTCGGTCGGAGATTGCAGCCTTTGGTCCGAGATAGAACCTTCGGTTCCGTGAGGCGAAGCTGAGACCGAACCCTACCTTCGGTTCTATGCTCCTAAGGAGCCGAACCTTCGGATTTCAACAATTTCTACCCTGTTTTAAATATTTTTAGCGTTTTGAGCCCGTTTTTTGTGATTTTAACGTGCGATTTTCACCCAAACTCGTATTTTAACATAATAAACCCTAAATATTCATATTTTAATTATATTTTGGGGAAAATACTTGCCTAAGAATAAAATCTAGTAGGTAAGATTTATGGGTGGAGTGTTAACTTTGCCTTAGTGTATGACACAAGCAACCACCCCATACCCACTCAATGACCAACCCTTGTCCTTCCACCATACCTGGTCATTTCATTGTCCTTTTCCCACGATTTTTCCAGCCACACTCTTGGTAAAAGGCTAGAAACTCCCATCTCTCCTCACATTTCTCTCATTTCCCACCAAAGAACAAACTTCATTCTCTCTCTCACTTTATCTCTCTAAATCTCGATATTTCAAGGATATTCTTGAGCATTCCCTCCACATTTGGTAAGTATCTTCATCCTACACTTGATTATCTTGCATCCCTTCACTCAATTCATGGATTCCTTACTCAAACATCATCATAATTGTTGCTAGGTCTTCGAATCTTCAAGCATCTCCCAAGTGTTCTTGACTTGGAAGCTCCTATTCACCATACATCTTCTGAAATCACTCAAGGTGAGTTCATACCCCTATCTTTTCACGTTTTTTCTTAAGTTTTAAGGGGGGTAATACAAGTTAAAACACCAAGAACACAACTAAACTCATCCAACAACTTTCATCAGAAACGTTTAACTCCATTCACAGAATGTTTTGGTCACCTTAAGCATTTTAGTTTTCAAATCTGTTTTAGGTGCAAATAGTTCAGGTTCATACCTTTAAAATGACTACTTGCACATCCCCATACGATTTTTCTACAATTTATGGTGATTTTCACAAAACTTCCTATCACTGTAGCTATGATTTTGGACCAGTCTGTGAATATGAACATGTTCACACCAAATCTAGACTCCTAAAAATCATGACAAAAATTATGAACAAGCTAGACACAATTTCTAAACTCTCAGAATTTACGGAATCAGTTTTCGACTCGGTATGAATTTTCTAAAATTATTCCAAGAACAGGAACAGAAAGGATAAAACTAGCAAATTGTTATTAACTCATTTACACCTTGTAACTTGCTGAGCAAGGTGTGTATTATCATATATAAATACATGTTGGTTATAATACATGTCTTTTACCTCATTACAGAGGTTTACATCATATGTAAAAAGGATTTCTACCATTACTGATGCGACATCGACCTCCGACGAGTCTTCTGGTCTGCTGCTGCGGTGGAGATCTGGATATCACAGTGCAAACCCGTTAGAGTCGTCCCAGGGACTGTGCCCCGGGAGCGGACTCCGACGGTCAAGTTAGATCAGCTAGAAGATCTGAGATGGTTCTCCTTAGCTGGAGAGAACCATCTTGGTGCTTGTGGTGGTCTATGGTGGTTGACGGCGGCGGGTGGCGGCTGAGCCACCCGGCCGGAGTGTAGTATGGCGGCTGAGCCAAGGGGAAGGATCCTAGGGAAAGGTCCTTCTCCATGGAGGAGATACTGTTCATTATATAGGGGACAATTAGGTCAGGCCTTGGTCCAGCCCAATTCAGGCCTAACTAGCAAGGAGTTGGGCAAGGCCGCCCGGAGGCGCCGGGCGGGGCTGGCGGGCGCGCACTAGGAAGGGATGGCAAGGGAGTGCCAGGCGAGGGAGCGCCAGGCCGGGCAGGCGGGAGAGTCCCCAGCAAGGCTGGCAAGGGAGTCCCCAGCAAGGCTGGCAAGGGAACGCCAGGCAGGGCTGGCAGGAGCGCGCCAGGACAGGCTGGCGCGCTAGATCAGTCTAGGCCATGCTAATGGACCATATATCATCAAGTCCCCCCAGTCTGGTGTTGTTGGTACGCGGCGAATGACATCGGACTGGACTTAGTCATATAAACCAACAGGAGAGTCCCCAGCGAGGCTGGCAAGGGAGTCCCTGGCAAGGTTGGCAGGAGAACGCCAGGCAAGGCTGGCGGGAGCGCGCCAGGCGAGGCTGGCACGCTAGACCAGTCTGGGCCATGCTAGTGGACCATATATCATCAAGTCCCCCAGTCTGGTGTTATTGGTACGTGGACAATGACATCAGATTGGAACTAGTCACATAAACAGTGCGTCGTCAAGTCCCCCTAGTCTGATGCGATTGGGTTGCTGACAATCGGATCGGACTAGATAAAGCACCAAAGCATTAAATAATAAAGAGAAATGACCAAACCTCGCCCACGAGAGCCGTGGGGTTGTGCGACAAGCCAAGCATTGCTTAAGTTGCTTGAGATGACTTGATACTCCTTCATTGAGAGGAGTGCGAGCCAATCGGTGCGATGCAACGTAACTGTTGCTGCGATCATGCAGACCGAGGCTGCTAAAGAGTGTTACGCGACACTAATGTCGACAAGGCATCGGGGCGGGGTAGCTAAGAAGCGTAAGCTTGCCATTCAGTCCGTGAGACTGTTATCCGACGTGATTGTTGTGGTAGCCATGCGAGATGGGATGTCACCAGTAACCATCTACATAGTCTGCATTAATAACCATCTTGAGGATCTTTATTGCTTGGGCTACACCTAGCTGGATTGCGGCGTACCAACCCTATTCCCCCCCCCCCCTTTCTTAGAGGAGGCGAGGAATAGATTCCGAGAGCTGGGCGACTAGGTTGCTAGCGAGGGTCACGTAGTAAGACTATTGTCGATAGCCAGACAACAGAATTCTTGAGGAACAGGTAGTGAGGCTATAGGTAGGAAACATGCAGTGAGACTGTTGCCGAGAGCCAGGCAGCAGAGGTGCTAAGGGATAAGCGGTGAGGCCAGAGGTATGGGTTGCGCAGCAAGACCATTTCCAGGGGCCAGGAAACAGAGATGTTGTGGGGTACGCGACGAGGCTACATGTAGGGTTGCACAACGAGACCATTTCCAAGAGCCAGGAAACAGAGGCGTTGTGGGGTACGCGATGAGGCTACAGGTAGGGTTACGCAGCAGGACTGTTTCCGAGAGCCAGGAAACATAGGTGTTGTGGGGTCGTAGGTAGCAGGGTTGCTGTCGGGATGACCTTCTTGCTAGAGAGTATCCTTACTATAGCCGGTTGTAATGTGGATAATACTTCATCGATCGTCCGAGCACAAGAGAATCATGATGACTGTGAGAGAGGAAGCACCAAGATCATGGTGTGGAAGAAGCTTGTGATGCGCGACTTATGATGCGCGACTTAGGAGAATAGCTTGGGCTTAGCAGCCAATGATCATGGAGGTGTTACGCGGGAGAGCATCGCGCGGAATGGATCGGGCTTGGCTGCTAGTGATCGTAGATAGATCACGTGAGAGAGCATCGCGTGGAATGGTCGGGGCATGTTGCCATACTGGAGTCGGGCTGAGAAGCCAGGCGACTCGAGGCAAAGGTACTGAACCTCGCATGCAGAGCTTGCCGCTATAATGGAGTCGGGCTGAGAAGCTAGGCGACTCGAGGCGAGGGTACTGAACCTCGCATGCGGAGCGTGCCGCTATAATGGAGTCGGGCTGAGAAGCCAGGCGACTCGAGGTGAGGATACTGAACCTCGCATGCGGAGCGTGCCGCTATAATGGAGTCGGGCTGGGAAGCCACGCGACTCGAGGCAAGGGTGCTGAACCTCGCATGAGGAGCTTGCCGCTGTAATGGAGTCGGGCTGGGAAGCCAGGCGACTCGAGGTGAGGGTACTGAACCTCGCATGCGGAGCTTGCCGCTGTAATGGAGTCGGGCTGGGAAGCCAGGCGACTCGAGGCGAGGGTATTGAACCTCGCATGCGGAGCTTGCCGCTGTAATGGAGTCGGGCTGGGAAGCCAGGCGACTCGAGGCGAGGGTACTGAACCCCGCATGATTGGGCGTAGCACCCTACAATCTATGTGTCTAGCTCGTATGACCAGTCTGAGTTAAAGCGGAATGGTACCTGGTGCTTTGCTGCATCTTTAGTCATACTAATAATTGATGCCTCGGTATCTTGGTTGTTTGTGGAGAGCTATGTGGCAGTGCTACCTAGAGCTCGATAGTGTAGCTACTGTTAAGAGGTGCGTAGCGAGACTGCTGTCAAGAACTGGTTAGCAGGGCCGCTGAGGCCTGGGCAGCGAGCTGTTGGCGATAGGTGGGCAACAAGACTATTGAGAGTTGGGTAACAAGACTACCGAGAGTTGAATTGCGAGGCTACTCTTCAGAATATTAATGTCACCTTGTGGATGCACCATCATGCGTAGTGTCAGTTCTTCATGTGCTTTAACTCTTTCCCTTGGGAATAACAATCACTTCTACATAGTGTCGTACCAACCCTATTCCCCCCCCCCCATTTTTTTTCTTTAGAGGAGGTGAAGAAAGGGAAAATATGGATGTATAGCTGCTGAAAGCTGAGATACATAGCTGTTGGAAAGAGCTAGGCGATGCAAGCGTTGACAAGAACTGGTTGGCGCGACTACCGAGAGCTAGGCAGCGCGACTGCTAGTCCAACAACGTAACTACTGATGGCTAGGCCTTAAAGCTGCTGAGCTGGGCCGCATCGCTACTGAGAGTCAGGCTGTGCAACCGCTGAGAGCCAGGCAGCGCAACTGCTGAGGGCTAAGCAGCGAGACTAGCGAGGGCCGGTTAACATGAATGGTGAGAGCTGATTAGCAAGACTTCCTAGGATTGGTCAACACGGCAGCTGATAGCCGCGCAACGCAGTTGCTGATTACTATTTCGAAATGCTTCACTAGTAGTAGTAGCGTACTACTCTTCTCCCTCCCCCCCTTTTTTTTGAAGATGTCGCGAGAGGTAGGGTTGCAACGCATTCTGTTGAGCAGAGCTTGCGATGCGCGAGTATTAAATTGCTAATTCTTGTCTTGTAAAATTGACCCATGTTTTGTTGATGTGGCCCAATATAACAAAATGCCAATTTGATGGAAGCCCAAAAATAGGTTTGTTGGAGCCACTTGATAAGAGTCCAAGATTAACTATGAGAAGCCCAAATTTAGTGAGGAAAACCAAATCGCATTTTGCTTTTGTTGGGGCCCACATACAACCAGCCCAATTCCCTTTCTATATTTATTTATTTATTATTAATTCTTTTGAATTGTTGAGTGGTTTGGACTACAAGCGCAACTTGTGAAATTGGATTTTGCTGGCGGAACTGTAGTACACAAGCTCTTGGTTTTTTATTTTGGATATTTATCATTGTTGAATTAGCCCAGATCGGAATCGGTAGCCCATTTGTAAATATCAGCCCAAGTGCTCATTCATTTTTTTAAGCGAATTAATCGCACGGGAATGGCTCATTATTTGTTGTATTGGATGTTCAAAGCTTATCATATGTGGGCCTGTCATTCTTTCCTTAATATTGAAAAAAGGAAAATCTCTAACTGTTCGTGCTTAGCGATTCGCGTGCTTCTCTTTTTTTTTTTTTCTCTTTTTCCTCTTGGAAGTTTTTGTCTTCTGCTTCCTTACAGGCTTACACATGTGATTTGTTGAGAGAGAACCCCTCAAAAGAAAAACGATGGCGATTAAGTTCTTAGATTTCACAGTAACTAGCACATCATGGTTGGTAATTTTCCAACTGGTGGTGCTCAGTAGGCTATCTGATGTTTGTGCTTGTGACCGGCGGCGAGGTGGGTAGTAGCTCAGGCCGACAGCGAGGGTTCAAGAAAACAAAGGCTACAATTCGTTGTCAGTGCTGTTGTCGGATAGCCGGAGATGATCGACGGTAGTGATCAGGTTCTACTCATTGGACCCGAAAGTAATCAGTGGTGCTCGGAGGATTATTGCAGGCGGAAACACGAAGAAAACAGGTGTGGATTCGTGGTGTTTCAAAGAAATAGGTAACCATGTGGGGCCCTCCCTTTGATTTTTTTTTTCAACCTTCTTGACCGTGTGGGGCCCACACACCTTTTAGAATTAGAAGAGTATCAACAAATGGTAGGTCAGGCTGTAGTTTTGACTTTGTTTATGTCGAGAATTGGACCAGGTGGATCCCACTGCAATTGCTTTTGTCCTTTGGTCTGTGGTGTGCACTGTATACACCAATTACTCTCTTTTTTTCTTCTTTTGTCGATTGTAGATTAGAATTGACAACTCATTGTTGTAATATGTCTGCTATAAATATGAACCGTAAAAATATCTCTTTTTTTTTACGATCTCTTACTTTTATATAAATCTCTTTTTACAGGGCTGCTCTTTTAGTAGAACTCCTCTCCACCATTTTTTCTTTAAAACCATTAACTAAAATGGTAAATCCATGGATAAAAGTGACTTTTACCAATATTTTGAAATGTATAAGCATTACAGCAAAATTTAAACAAACTCCTATCTGTAAATCATTACTGAAACAAACTTTTCATAAATATGAGCTGACATGGATGGTAAACAATCATAAGAATTTTTTTTCAAGATTGAGCAAAACCATCAAAATATGGGCACAACTCTTAAAAGCCTCTTTCTCTCTTTTTTTTTAAAAGGTTACTAAGGAATATATTAAGATATGAACAAAGACCTTTAAAATTTTTTTATGGAGATGTACAACCAACACAGCTGTGCTTACAAACAGTTGTTTCAAGAATGGGAGGTATAAACAGAAAATCTCTAGATAACAACGATGTATTTGTAATATGGGCTAGAGATGTGTAAAAAACTCATAAAAAATTTCTTTTCTTCTCAGACTTGCTGAGAAACCTCAAGATATAAACAAAAACGAAATCTGATGAGGCTCACTCCTCATAAAACTTTCTTTTCTTTTCAGTTTGCTCAACAAACCATCAAAACATAAGCAAAGGAACATATCTGAAAAGATTTTCGTTTTCCTTCTCTAAATTTCTGGAGATAAACACCAAAAATATGAACAAAAGAAAAAAACTCAGATTTTTTTTTTGAAATGTACAAACATCTCAGCTATGCTTACAAACAGCTGATGCATATATTGAAGTTATCACATAAAATCTTAACTAGAAAACGATTTTTAGAAAATATATGCACTAAAATGAGGTAGAAACTCATAAAATTTTATTTTCTTCTGAAATTGCTCAACAAACCGCCAAAATGAAAACAAAAACGGATCTAAGAAGGTTTTTGCAAGCTTGGGGAGTATTTGAGTGAAAAAAATCATATTGATCCATAGATCTGAACTAAAAACGAAATGGATCTACAGATTCAAAGATTTGTGAAGCAAACTTGGACAGATCTTGGAAAAACCAAGAAGATCTGATAAATTTTCGTTCTCTTTTCAACTTGTTCAACAAGAACATGAACAAGGAAAAATCTGAAAATTTTTTCGTTTTCTTTCTCTAAATTTTTTAAAAGAAACATCAGGCAAACAACTTCAAAGAAGTCTTGCAAAGAAAATCATAGCCTGAAGGTGATTTCTTTGCAACATAAACTGAAAACAAAGTAAATATCTACCAAAAAGTTCTTCAACTCTCAAGTTGGTTCCATAAAACACCAAAATATGAACAAAAATGAAGGAAATCTCGCAAAAACCCTCCTTTATCCCCGAAAATATAAGTGAAAACGGGTCTGAACTGGTGTTTTTTGAACTTGAGAGATGATTAAGTGAGCAAAAACATACAGATCTAGAGATCTGAGCAAAAAACGTTGATAGATCTAAAATGTCTTTGCAAACTTCATAACTTTTCAGATGAGTTAAAAACTCAACAGATCTTGGGATCTAAGTTTCAAGACGAAAACAGATCTACAGATCTGAGCTTGAGAACGAAAATAGATCTAGAGCTGAACTGAAAATGAAGTAAATCTTGAGATCTAAACGATGGTTAGCCAGATCTGAAAAGATCGTGTCAAGAACCAAACAGATCTGATCAAATGAGGGGTGAGAATGGACAGATCTGAGAAAACCTGATGTGGAACTCAACAGATCTGAACAGATCTAGGAAGAACAAGGTGATGGCTGCTTGTTCAAGTCCGGGATGGCGCCAAATGATGCGACATCAACCTCCGACGAGTCTTCTGGTCTGCTGCTGCGGCAGAGATCTGGATATCACAGTGCAAACCTGTTAGAGCCGTCCCAGGGACTGTGCCCCGGGAGCGGACTCCGACGGTCAAGTTAAATCAGCTAGAAGATCTGAGATGGTTCTCCTTAGCTGGAGAGAACCATCTTGGTGCTTGTGGTGGTCTATGGTGGTTGACGGCGGCGGGTGGCGGCTAAGCCACCCGGCCAGAGTGTAGTATGGCGGCTGAGCCAAGGGGAAGGATCCTAGGGAAAGGTCCTTCTCCATGGAGGAGATATTGTTCATTATATAGGGGACAATTAGGTCAGGCCTTGGTCCAGCCCAATTCAGGCCCAACTAGCAAGGAGTTGGGCAAGGCCGCCCGGAGGCGCCGGGCGGGGCTGGCGGGCGCGCCCCAGGCAGGGCTGGTGGGCGCGCACCAGGAAGGGATGGCAAGGGAGTGCCAGGCGAGGGAGCTCCAGGCCGGGCAGGCGGGAGAGTCCCCAGCAAGGCTGGCAAGGGAGTCCCCAGCAAGGCTGGCAAGGGAACGCCAGGCAGGGCTGGCAGGAGCGCGCCAGGACAGGTTGGCGCGCTAGATCAGTCTAGGCCATGCTAATGGACCATATATCATCAATTACAAAACGTTTTTAATAAGCTATAATAGGTATAGTTTATGTTTCGTATACATTACTAACATTTATGATAAACTATGGTAAGTATAGTTTATGTTTCATATACATTATAAACATGTTTCCATTGACACAACAAACACATTTCGGAAGGATATATTCCCACAGAAAAAGGTTTTACACTCACACATACTACACGTAAACTTGTTAACTTAAATTGTGAGACATTCTTCTCGGTACTCCTAGAATACAGGTTAAAATTTCTGGTAGTTATAACCAGAGTCTCTTGTAGGGAGAACGTGATAGTTGTGTATAGATCTATATTGGGTCTGACAAACCCACACCTGAGCTGCATGCAACAGCTAGACTGGCAAGTCTGGGGTGACAAGTGTCATTATCTTTTTCGACGCCTGAGAAACGTCGTGGCAGGTTCATTAGTCATAGTATGGTTATAGCGACCCACATAGGGAGTTAACAACACATAAAGTTTACGGGGATTTTCTCAAACTGAAAAGGGTTTTATGTCGATTTAAAATCACTTTTTGTATCAATAAGTATGGATATTACTTATACACTTTCGGTCTTGAAATTAAGGACCACACATCACATTTGTAAGTTTATGTCGATTTAAACTTGAATGATTCATAATTTTAAACGGAAAAGTACTAGCACACTATTAACTGCCACGGTCAGGCACGGTCAGGCAGTACCTCAACACGCGTATGCAGGATTTTAGCGTATGTGGTAGATACACGGGTCAGGGATCAGACCACGGGTTTTTGAGAGGGTGGACGATCGACATAAGGCCTAGGGTTAGGCTGGGGATATAGTCCACATAGTAGATCCGAAGTTCGAAGCCCCAAGTGGGGGAGAACGGGATGCATGTGAGAAAGCATCAGGAAGGGGTCCAGGGAGATGCTCAACAGTTTAGAGAATGGTCCAGACAGGCTGAAGGCCCAGAGAGGCGGTCCAGACATGCTGAAGGTTCGAAGAACGGTCCATACAGGCTGAAGGCCTAGAGAGGCGGTCCAAACATACTGAAGGTTCAGGGAGTGGTCCAGATAGGCTGAACGCCTGGCGAGGCGGTCCAACCATGCTGAATACTCCGGTGTATTTCTGGTTGATCGGAATCGGTTATTTGAGGTCAGATGGAGTGCAGAAGATCTTGGTGATCTCATCTGTTCGGAGTATCTCCTAGGCTTCATCTTCTTGGATCGGGTAATACTCCAGTTGGGGACTGAGAGTGGATTTGAATGGGTATTCATCAGTTTTGGGAAGGTTTGGGATGATAATATCCTTTCATTCAGGTTCTGGGAACCGGGTTAGATCTATCTCATGATCGTCTATGGCATTTGGATATGGTTGAGGTGGTCCTGCTCTATACAGTAGGCCAAGACACCCGGTGCAGGCCGATTATAAGTCATAGGCACGAAGGCTCGAAGGGAGTGGTAGGGTTGAGGCGGTAGGCCAACAAACCCTGAGGATATGGGCTAGATATAAGTGTCGTACTGGTTGGCCGGTAGTGGTAGGAATGTTGATAATGGTTTGAGTTGTTGTGATGTGTATTGGGATTCTTGTGTGGGAGTAGTTTTGTATCGTTATGTTGTTCGTTGATGAGCGGAGGAAAGTGGATATATGCAGGGTCGGAGCGTTGGGTAACTGAAGTGACGGCAGTAGTGTCGATCGGTCATCAGGAGCATTCCAGTCTTGAGCTGAGAGCCGGGGAGGGCATACCAGACTCATGCTGTGGGCTCAGAGACAATTCAGACCCATGCTGAGGACCACGTAAGGGTATTCTAGTTATAGGTTGTGGGCATAGAGATTATGTTGGTTATGTCTGTTGTAGGAACGCGTTCAGGTTGGATGTATTGCTGAAGATTCGGGGGAGTTGCACCCGGTTGTGGCGAATTTGAGGATGGTGGATGAGGCGCAAGGATAGATCCTTGGATCTCTGGTTATGTGTAGATTTGAGTTATGTTCATGGAGGTTTTCCAATCGAGGGTATTCCATCCTAGGGATGATTGGAGTCGTCGTAGGCTCGCCTGGTATCCTAGCCCGAGGCTATTTGGGGCAGGCATGAGTGTTCATATTCATTGGTGGATTATTTATGTATGATATTCTGAGAGCTGAAGGATGCATTGTCCTGTCAGAGCAAAGGGTTCGGTTGGGTTCACATCATCTCTCACGTCTCGCATTTGCGAAAGTGCATCATGGATTAGGAGACGGTAGTATCATTGGATGACATTCAGGATGGTGAGCGCCTTTGTTAGGTTGAGAGGCCTATGGCCACTCTGGAGAGAAATAGGTGAAGGTTCTGCGAAGCAAGGTGGTACCTTGGAAGCGATGCAGTGGGAGCCACAAAGATGGTCCGATTAGCATGGGAGCCGGAGTCCGAGATGCGAGAGTGTCACCTGGAATTTTGCTGTAGCAGGCTTCAAGGACGAAGCCTAGTTTAAGTGGGGGAGAGTTGTAACATGTGACATCCGCCTAAAATGGATTCGGGTCAACCCAACCCAATTGGAAATTTAATAAACCCTACTCAAGATTACTTGACGCTAATAGGATCAAAACCCATACAATACGATATAACTTGACGTTAATAGCAACATAGTATTGTACAACGTTATAACTATAATCAAAGTAAATTATGATACCATATTAAAATCAAATCAAAGTATAATGCTCTAATTAAATACAAAGAATCAAACTTGAATTCTCTAATTAAACTTCAAATCAAAGTAGATTGTTATAATCAAATAATAACCTATCTTTTATAAAACTCCATTTTTATAAACTTTACATTAAATTTTATAAAACTCTATTTTTTATAAACTTTACTTTAAATTTTATAAAACTCTTATATTAATTATGTAAAAGATGCTTGTGTTAGTGGGAAATTATGAAGACCACCAAAAGCAAAAAGATTATTCCCATGGTCTCCCACTCACACCTCCCATCCACTTTCCTTTCCTTTTTCTCCCAACACATTATTCTCTTCACCACTTAAATCTTCTCTATTCTTTCTCTCACTCTCAATCTCGAAATTTCCTCCAAGAATACTCATATTCCATCCAAGAACAATCTATTATACTCAAATCTTCATCCCTCTTGAAGCATTCATCAAGGTATGTTGTTAAAAGTTTCAAATTCATACAAGAAACAAATTAAATCCACCAAAATATCTAAAACTCATTTTTTTGCATAAACCTGATTTTTCTCAGAATACCATCAACAAAATAAGAAGTTCAGGAAATTTTCAGAAAATAACTTATTTTTATTGAATTATCATAATTATTGTAATAAAGTAGGGCAATAATTCACATAAAATACTTGTTGCATTCAATAAATTCTGAGAAAATTCTGGGATGACCTGTATACTGATTAAACATGATATATGAAGTTTCATGCATTTATATTACTGTTTACTATTATTTATGATTTTATTGATTAATTAATAATGAAATATATAAAAAAAATACTTCCCATAGTCACAAATATCTGAAACTTATACACTGGGCTCTACATCATGTTATAAAACCATGGTCAATTTTACAGATTTTTTTAGAAATATTTACTATTTTTCCCGAATTTTGTGTTGTTTAATCATTAAAATATTAAATAAATACTAAAACAGTTCAGAAAAATATACAAATTTTACAGTAATTCATATTGTATGAAATAATGATTTCCTAATAATTTCATAATTTTTCAATACTGTTTACTATTTAAAACTATTTTCCTAAGTATTTAAGCATGTAAAAATGCATTTTAATGATTATTTCATATAAATAATTGTTAAAATCTGTAAATAATTATAATTGGGCAAGTTATTATTTTAATAAGAAATTATTAAAATCTGGCCTAAATTGAAAATATAAATTAATTATGCAAAGTAAGTAATTCAATTTAAAATTCATTTAACAAATAAATACCTTAATATTATAATCAAAATGAATTATTGTTAATTCATCTAATATAAGAATATGTGTCTAATTATTTGTATTAATACTCCATTCTCGTTTAGCAGTTCCTAAACCAAAACTATTAATTATATTAGGTTCTACGCCATTTTGACTCGAATCGTCTATCGTACGACACACGCATTTCGTTTTGGGACTAATGTGAGTAATCTACCCCATATTTTATAATTTTCAATACTTTTGGGGTGTATCATGTGGTTCTAATATGTTCCAACTTCATTTTATTGTTTTATCACAGTTGAGACATTGTTGGGACATTTATACGTGAGTCATTAATTGTATAACTATTGTTTGTTTACGCTACATGTACTTGTAGTGCATTATCATTTTTAGTCTAATCTCCATGACTATGCCCGTATTCTTGAGGTACGTTATGGACAATAATAGCGCTATTGGGTTGACCACCCCGCCTTGGGACGCTAAGGTGATTGATCACACGTGGTTGAGTGTGTACGATGATTAGATGCTCCATCCTATATATATTTATATATATACATATGTATATATATAGGGTGAGGACTTATTGTTGTTGTTATCAATTGTTAATCAATTTTTGATTTATAAACCGTTATCTCAAATACAATTGTTTGGCGACTTCAAAAGAAAACAGATTTCAAATTATAAATGTTTCAACTTCACAATTTTCTCTACTAAAATTTGATTACTCACCAACTCTCGTAGTTGACCTGTTTTTACCCATGATGCAGATTTGAAGAATGAAGAATGATGAAAAATAGGTTGTGCCTTAGAAATCCACAAGACAATTTAAATTTGATGTAATAAATGTGGTTTGCATTTGTATTTGTACTTGTATGTTGTGGATCTTGTTTGCATACTTAGTACTTAATTGAATCTAATCACATTATAACCTAGTTGTCATGAGACTTTGAACAATATATCACGCCTTGATCGATTCCGACAAGGATCGGGGTGTGGCAGATTGGTATCAGAGCCCTTGACTATAGGGAATTAGGTTAATTGCCTTGACCTAGTCTATAGCCTCTAGGGTCCTCTCGTATGCTAGTTTATAAAATGCACACACAACTGTATGCAATTCGCACTTAGAAAATCCTAGGAATACCTTTGTGTGTTAATTGCTCCCTTATGTGCATACGTATTACTCCTGACACTTATATGTGTGCATACACTTGTGAATATTCTCCACTTTCTCTGAAAATCACACACATACTCAAGTTGTTTAACAAAATGTATATACATATATGTATTCCTTAGAGCTCATAGGAAATTCAAAGTCATCCACTCTAGTTGGGTAGGATCATAGTAATGGACGCGTAGTAACTGGAAGGGGGAGGTGCCGGTAGGCCGAAAGTCCTGACTAGGTAAGCATTCGTATACATCCCAATCAACCGAGGGACCAGTTTGCTTATCTGGGGACCAAAGGCGAGAGTTCCCAAACCTATAGGCCAAAGCGCGTCATTCACATTACTTTTGAGCAATCAAAATACCCGACCTTATCAAACGTATCCGAAAGGATACACTCCAAAATGGCCAACTCATTGGACTATTAAGTTCCCTAATGGGCCTAGAAGTGGGAAAGACATGTGAAAACTTAGTTTTGTGGGGGCCCACGCAAGTGCTACATGTTTCACATTTAGTAACCATGAAAAGCCCAAAAGGTGCCCAACACTCCTAACCATGGCCCAACAAGTGTTTTACAATTATTTTACCCAACAATGTCTAAAAACTTTATTTCCATAATCAATTTACAAATAACTCACAAGTCCATATGCGTGTTTCTCGTAGAGGGCATTACGACCCCCATACGCTGCTCGCAACAACCGAAGGCTAGCTGCCCTTATCGCCAAGGAGGTAGCAAACGTCATCCCAATAATTGCAACCCAACTTCATTCTCTTCAGCCACAAGCTCCAGCAACCACTCCTCGTTGCTCGTTCAAGCACTTTCGGAACTGCAATCCGCCTTACTTCAAAGGCATCGATGGTGTCACCGCACTCCTCACATGGATTGAAGAAATGGAGAGTACTTTCATCCATAGCGAGTGTCCTGAGGACCTGATGGTCCGTCATGCTACAGGGTGCCTCCAAGGTCATGCTCTCACATGGTGGAACCTAGAAAAACGGGCAAAGGGAGAGGTTGTTGCCTTGGGAATGACCTGGTCAAAACTAAAGGAACGCATGATGGAGAAGTTCTGCCCTGACAGCGAATTGCAAACTCTTGAGAATGAATTCTGGAATCTGAAACAGGTGGGAGGCGACAACGCGACCTACACCAATAGATTCCATGATCTCTTGAGACTCCTACCTCACATGGTTCAACCTATGAAAACTACAATACGCCGCTACATCAAAGGGTTACCACGCCAGATCCATGATTCGGTGACCAGCAGCAGGCCATCTACCCTAGAATCCGCCATTGAAATAGCAGGTCAACTCAACGAGGACAATATGAACGATGGTGTCCTCCCACGCAAGGGTTCAAAGATGTCAACTGAAAAGCCGACCCCTGAGACCCCCCTAATTGTCAAGTCAGAGTCCTCCCACCGACATGACAAAAAGAAGCGGAAAAGTCATCACCACAACCATGCTGTTATTACCCCTGGTACTCCTATCACCCAAGTCATCCCACAACCCCAACCGAATAAAAAGCCGTATACCGGACCTCACCCCCTCTGTAACCACTGTAACTATCACCATATGACCACCAGCCTGTGTCGCCTCTGTACGAATTGTGGTCGCTATGGCCACTTGGCGGACACATGTCGTGCACCAAAAAACTCAGCGACCACTCTATTTACCCTCAAATCAGCAAACACAAACCCGATATCCAACTGGAACATGCTTCAACTATGGTGACCCTACCCATTTTAGAAACGCGTGTCCTAGGCTAGTCAATATCATCAACACCCAAGCCCAGGCAAATCCAACAATGCAGGTTCCAGCTCCCAAAGGCCGAGCCTTTCTCATTACCGCAACCCAAGCAAAGATCGATAACAAGGTCGTAAATGGTACGTTTCTCATAAATGACTGCTACGCGTCAGTACTTTTTGATTCAGGTGCCGATAAAAGTTTTATGTCTTTGGAATTTGAGCCCATACTTCACACATCTAGCACGATTCTTGATGAGTACTTTACCGTAGAAGTCGCCGATGGAAAATACGTTTCACTCAATGCAGTCATCCAAGATTGCACTTTCGATTTTTGCGGTCATCAATTTTCTGTCAACTTAGTTCCTATGGAACTTGGTAGCTTCGACATCATCGTAGGAATGGATTGGCTATCCCAAAACCATGCTGAAATAGTATGTTACGATAAGTTCATTCGTATTCCTCTCGCCGACGGTCAAAGTCTTCGTATTTATGGCGAGACTCATTCGAAAAAGCTTAGTCTTATGTCATGTACTCAAGCTCGATCATATCTACGAAAAGAATATATGGCTTTCTTAGCCCATGTGGTGGAAACAAAGGTCAAAGAAAAGAAGATCGAAGATATTCCGATAGTACGAGACTTTCCCGACATCTTTCCTGATGACGTATCTGGACTCCCTCCAGTACGTGAGCTAGAGTTCCGCATCGATCTTGTTCCTGAGGCTACTCCCATAGCCAAGTCTCCATATCGGTTGGCTCCAGCCAAGATGCAAGAATTGGCAAGTCAGCTCCAAGAATTAACCGATAAGGGATTTATCCGCCCTAGTACTTCACCCTGGGGAGCCCCGGTTCTCTTCATCAAAAAGAAAGATGGTTCGTTTCGTATGTGTATTGATTATCGGGAGTTAAATAAATTAACCATCAAGAACCGATATCCGTTACCTCGGATCGACGACCTTTTTGATCAGCTTCAAGGAGCTTCATGCTTCTCAAAAATTGACCTTCGCTCGGGTTATCACCAACTTCGAGTACGGGAAGAAGACATCCCCAAAACCGCTTTCCGAACCCGCTATGGTCATTACGAGTTCACTGTTATGCCTTTCGGCCTAACAAATGCCCCTGCCGTATTCATGGACTTGATGAATCGGGTATTTAAACCTTATCTCAACCGTTTTGTTATCGTCTTTATTGATGACATCCTCATTTACTCCAAGACAAAGGCAGAGCATGAAAGACACCTTCGCCTAACTCTCCAAACGTTGCAAGGAAATCGGCTCTACGCCAAATTTTCGAAATGCGAGTTTTGGTTAAATGAGGTACAATTCCTTGGTCATATTGTAAGTGACAAGGGTATTTTAGTCGATCCCGTAAAAGTTGAAGCAGTCCAGAATTGGAAAGCCCCACGTACCCCCAAGGAAATTCGGTCCTTCCTCGGTTTAGCCGGCTATTACCGGCGTTTCATTTCAAATTTCTCAAAGATTGCTTTACCGCTTACTTCTCTCACTTGCAAGGGTACACCATTTGATTGGGGACCCAAGCAGGAATACGCGTTCCAAACTCTTAAACAAAGTTTGTGTGACGCTCCGATTCTTACACTCCCTGAAGGATCCGAAGATTTCGTGGTATTCTGCGATGCCTCCAATCTCGGTCTAGGTTGTGTTTTGATGCAAAAGGGAAAGGTTATAGCTTACGCATCACGACAACTCAAAATTCACGAAAGGAATTATACGACTCATGATTTGGAGCTCGGTGCCGTGGTTTTCACTCTTAAAATTTGGAGGCATTACCTTTACGGCACTAAATGCGTAATTTTCACCGACCACAAGAGCTTGTAACATATTCTTAATCAAAAGGAACTCAATATGAGGCAAAGACGATGGGTCGAGCTCCTAAATGATTACGAGTGTGAAATACGCTATCATCCGAGCAAGGCAAACGTCGTAGCCGACGCGTTAAGCCGAAAAGAACATGCCCATGCATTTCATCTAATATGTTCTCCTATCTTGTCCAATCTCAGCGACCAAATTCGAGGAGCCCAACACTCAGCAATTACCGAAAATGACATGCCCACGGGAATTGATGGGGAGTTGGAAACTAAATCTGATGGTATTTTCTATTATCAAGATCGCATCTGGATCCCAGATCGTGACAATCTTCGTATATTCCTGATGGAAGAAATCCATAAAACCCGATATTCCGTTCATCCGGGCACTGACAAGATGTATCATGGCCTGAGAATCAATTATTGGTGGTCGGGAATGAAAAAGGATATTGCTTTATTCGTGGCCAAATGTCTTACATGTTCCAGGGTCAAAGTAGAACATCAACGACCCTCTGGACTATTGGTCCAACCAGAAATCCCCAGGTGGAAATGGGAAGCGATCGCCATGGATTTCGTAACCAAACTTCCCCGTACCACAAAAGGACACGACAGCATTTGGATAATCATTGACCGTTTGACCAAATCCGCTCATTTCCTTCCCATCCGTGAAAATTTCAAAGTCGAAAAACTTGCTCGGATTTACATCAACGAGATAGTTAGTCGACATGGCATTCCTCTCAGCATCATTTCAGATCGTGATGGGAGATTTCTCTCTCGGTTTTGGCAATCACTTCAAACAGCCATGGGAACCCGCCTCGATCTCAGTATCGCCTATCATCCTCAGACCGATGGTCAATCTGAGAGGACTATTCAAACACTCGAAGATATGTTGAGGGCGTGTGTCTTGGATTTCGGAGGAAACTAGGACTCTCATTTACCGTTGGTGGAATTCTCCTATAATAACAGTTATCATTCTAGCATCAAGATGCCACCATTTGAGGCATTATATGGCCGTAAATGCCGATTTCCTATTTGCTGGCATGAAATTGGTGAGTCCCACGTGATTCGTGCAACAGTGGATTCTCCAATCGTTGGTCCTGAGCTTATCCAGGAAACAACCGACAAAATCACTCATATTCGCGATAACCTTCTCGCAGCTCGTAGCCGACAAAAGAGTTATGCCGACAAGCGATGCAAACCGCTTGAATTTACCTTGGGTGACATGGTCATGTTAAAAGTGTCCCCATGGAAAGGTGTGGTTCGATTTGGACGCAAGGGTAAATTGGCACCACGCTACGTAGGCCCGTTTAAGATCATAAAAAGGATCGGACCAGTAGCCTACAAGTTGGATCTACCAACATAGCTTAAGAAAGTTCACCCGGTATTTCATATAGCCAACCTCAAGAAGTGTTTAGCAGACGAGAACCTTCATGTTCCTCTCGAGGATATCCAAATCGACGAGACAATGCAATTTATCGAGAAACCCTTGGAAATTGCTGACCGAAAGGAAAAGCAACTCAAAAGAAGTCGCATTCCCCTGGTTAAGGTCAGGTGGCAGTCGGCACGTGGACCTGAGTATACATGGGAGCGTGAGGATCATATGCGTACCAAATACCCACAACTTTTCTCTTAAGGTACTCTCTTCTTAAATTTCGGGACGAAATTTCCTAAAGTAGGGGAGACTGTGACATCCGCCTAAAATGGATTCGGGTCAACCCAACCCAATTGGAAATTTAATAAACCCTACTCAAGATTACTTGACGCTAATAGGATCAAAACCCATACAATACGATATAACTTGACGTTAATAGCAACATAGTATTGTACAACGTTATAACTATAATCAAAGTAAATTATGATACCATATTAAAATCAAATCAAAGTATAATGCTCTAATTAAATACAAAGAATCAAACTTGAATTCT
Organism: Lactuca virosa; assembly: GCF_052849685.1. Taxonomy (NCBI): domain Eukaryota; kingdom Viridiplantae; phylum Streptophyta; class Magnoliopsida; order Asterales; family Asteraceae; genus Lactuca; species Lactuca virosa. Next base: position 177,381,511 of record NC_136426.1, read on the forward strand.
CTAATTAAACTTCAAATCAAAGTAGATTGTTATAATCAAATAATAACCTATCTTTTATAAAACTCCATTTTTATAAACTTTACATTAAATTTTATAAAACTCTATTTTTTATAAACTTTACTTTAAATTTTATAAAACTCTTATATTAATTATGTAAAAGATGCTTGTGTTAGTGGGAAATTATGAAGACCACCAAAAGCAAGAAGATTATTCCCATGGTCTCCCACTCACACCTCCCATCCACTTTCCTTTCCTTTTTCTCCCAACACATTATTCTCTTCACCACTTAAATCTTCTCTATTCTTTCTCTCACTCTCAATCTCGAAATTTCCTCCAAGAATACTCATATTCCATCCAAGAACAATCTATTATACTCAAATCTTCATCCCTCTTGAAGCATTCATCAAGGTATGTTGTTAAAAGTTTCAAATTCATACAAGAAACAAATTAAATCCACCAAAATATCTAAAACTCATTTTTTTGCATAAACCTGATTTTTCTCAGAATACCATCAATAAAATAAGAAGTTCTGGAAATTTTCAGAAAATAACTTATTTTTATTGAATTATCATAATTATTGTAATAAAGTAGGGCAATAATTCACATAAAATACTTGTTGCATTCAATAAACTCTGAGAAAATTCTGGGATGACCTGTATACTGATTAAACATGATATATGAAGTTTCATGCATTTATATTACTGTTTACTATTATTTATGATTTTATTGATTAATTAATAATGAAATATATAAAAAAATACTTCCCATAGTCACAAATATCTGAAACTTATACACTGGGCTCTACATCATGTTATAAAACTATGGTTAATTTTACAGATTGTTTTAGAATCATTTACTATTTTTCCCGAATTTTGTGTTGTTTAATCATTAAAATATTAAATAAATACTAAAACAGTTCAGAAAAATATACAAATTTTACAGTAATTCATATTGTATGAAATAATGATTTCCTAATAATTTCATAATTTTTCAATACTGTTTACTATTTAAAACTATTTTCCTAAGTATTTAAGCATGTAAAAATGCATTTTAATGATTATTTCATATAAATAATTGTTAAAATCTGTAAATAATTATAATTGGGCAAGTTATTATTTTAATAAGAAATTATTAAAATCTGGCCTAAATTGAAAATATAAATTAATTATGCAAAGTAAGTAATTCAATTTAAAATTCATTTAACAAATAAATACCTTAATATTATAATCAAAATGAATTATTGTTAATTCATCTAATATAAGAATATGAGTCTAATTATTTGTATTAATATTCCATTCTCGTTTAGCAGTTCCTAAACCAAAACTATTAATTATATTAGGTTCTACGCCATTTTGACCCGAATCGTCTATCGTACGACACACGCATTTCGTTTTGGGACTAATGTGAGTAATCTACCCCATATTTTATAATTTTCAATACTTTTGGGGTGTATCATGTGGTTCTAATATGTTCCAACTTCATTTTATTGTTTTATCACAATTGAGACATTGTTGGGACATTTATACGTGAGTCATTAATTGTATAACTATTGTTTGTTTACGCTACATGTACTTGTAGTGCATTATCATTTTTAGTCTAATCTCCATGACTATGCCCGTATTCTTGAGGTACGTTATGGACACTAATAGCGCTATTGGGTTGACCACCCCGCCTTGGGACGCTAAGGTGATTGATCACACGTGGTTGAGTGTGTACGATGATTAGATGCTCCATCCTATATATATTTATATATATACATATGTATATATATAGGGTGAGGACTTATTGTTGTTGTTATCAATTGTTAATCAATTTTTGATTTATAAACCGTTATCTCAAATACAATTGTTTGGCGACTTCAAAAGAAAACAGATTTCAAATTATAAATGTTTCAACTTCACAATTTTCTCTACTAAAATTTGATTACTCACCAACTCTCGTAGTTGACCTGTTTTTACCCATGGTGCAGATTTGAAGAATGAAGAATGATGAAAAATAGGTTGTGCCTTAGAAATCCACAAGATAATTTAAATTTGATGTAATAAATGTGGTTTGCATTTGTATTTGTACTTGTATGTTGTGGATCTTGTTTGCATACTTAGTACTTAATTGAATCTAATCACATTATAACCTAGTTGTCATGAGACTTTGAACAATATATCACGCCTTGATCGATTCCGACAAGGATCGGGGTGTGACATAACATCCCAACAATTGTTATTTGTAGTCCTCGGGATGGAAGGGTAATGCCATAAGAGCCCAAGGGCTAAGTTGTAATTTTTGGGACCACGAGGAGTACGTTGCGCGTACACAAGGGTACGCTGGGCGTACTCATAAAAGATGGAAACCCTAAGCACTTATGAGGATTTTTGTGAAACTCGCGTACGCCCCGCGTAGGAAGCTGTACGCCCAGCGTACAGGGTCAACGACCCCGTTTTCCACTCAACATGAATCGAAGTGCGCCCCGCGTACCAGAGGAGTACGCCCCGCGTACTTCCTCTGTTGGGCTTATGTAATTTGGGCTTCGAGTGTTGGGCCGTTTAAGGACTAGCTGGGCTTGGACCTTTGCTGGACTTTATGGATATGGTGTTTTGGGCCAAGTCTTGGTAATGGATCTTGGGTTTAGGTCCAATTAGGTGGTTGGGCCCAATTTGGAAAGTTGGGCCAATGATGGGCCTTGTCATATGAAATTGAGGATAATGGATTCGGTGTTGGGCCTTGGCCCAAATTAGAGGAAAGGCAAATTGGACTATTGTAATATGTGGGATTCGTGGTCAAGATTTATATTCCCGTTTATTGACTTCTTTTTCGCTATTTTGGATAGTTCGGGATTGTCGGTGAGGCGATGGTTCGGGAATCTGCTTCTTCGGTTCAGATCGGCATTTCGAGGTGAGTTACCCTCACTATAAAAATAGGGTCTAAGGCACCAAGGTCGGCCCTTTCTCGGATCGTATACTTGTATTTGTTGATATGCTTATTGATCTGTTAGATCGGCGTCCTGGTAATTAGGACGGTATTATGTTAGTGGCCTGGTTTAGGTCGGTATCCTGGTATATAGGATGATATTATGTTGGTGACCTGGTTTCGGTCGGTATCCTGGTATATAGGATGGTACTATGTTAGTGACCTGTTAGGTCGGTATCCTGGATAGGATGTTGCTATGCGATATGATCTGTTAGATCGGTTTGTTATATATGGACTGTTATGTGATTATCTGTTTATGTGCACATGATTGTTTGGTATGGGGGTTGGGTTGAGGCGGGTCATGCTTCGTGCTATAGGCCAACATTACTAGGGCGGACCGGATAGATTGCACACCCGGGAGGGCACATAGTCAGGCTGAAGGCCCGGCGAGCGGTCCAGATAGGCTGAAGTCCCCGCGAGGCCGGTCCAGACGTGCCGAGGCTCGGAGAGTGGACCAGATAGACTGAAGGACCGGTGTGGGCGGTCCAGTCATAATGTAGACTCAAAGAGTGGACCAGGTGGACTGAAGGCCCGGTGCGGGCGGACCAGTCACTCTGTACACTCGAGATGCATGGCTGTTCGGTGCTTGTTATATGATATGTTTATGGTTATATGAGGTTGGTATTTTGGGGGTAACTCACTAAGCCTTTGAGCTTACATTAATTGATTATTGTTTCAGGTTTGGCGGATGACCGCGGGAAGGCGAAGGTGTGACCATACACTTTCCTTGGTTTATGATTATGATTTCTGGGAACTCTGATATGAAACTGTTTTGGAAACCTTTTTGTAATAACTATTGGTATTTTAAATGTTTTTAAAAAGTTTAAATTTTGGCATGATTTTATGGATGTTACATCTTCAAACAAATTTTTTTCATTTTTAGAACACATAAAACTCATATATTATATTTCATAAAATCACAAGTGTCTTAAAGTCAACATAAGTCCACAAGAAAAGTCAATCCCAGAATCCTCAACATAATCTTGAACATGTGTGTACAATCATGCAAGTGCCTTCTCGCGATCCTCGGAGGTACCTGAAGCACATAACACATAATACGGTAAGCACGAAGCTTAGTAAGTTCCCCAAAATACCACATACAACTCTTTAGCCACTCGAGGCTATAACTCTATATGACCCTCCGCTCAATGTGTCTCAGTGGGACCCTCCAGTCCCACAACTCTGGTGGACCCTCTGGTCCTAACTCTGTGGACCCTCCACTCCTAACTCTGTAAACTCTGAGCAATACACAACATATATCAGAAAGAAATAATGCAGGATACCACAATACACAGATAAGCACATAAGACATCTCAGTCTCACGAAAATACCACTCATAGTAAAGTATAGTGAGAAGACTCACCTCGTAAGAACTCCAATAATCTAGAACTCAAATCACCGATCTAGCCTCCGCCTAACACACACACAATAACCATCTCTAATTAAAAACGGCTCTCACAAGGCTAGACTAATCCTTCCATACACTCACAAAAGGGTAAAAGGCCATTTTACCCCTCCATGGGCTTAATAGACCACAAGTTGATCAAACCCTAAAAGTCAACTGAACGTCAAAAGAAGGGAGTACGCTGCGTACCAACTCCCTCCGCTAGGCGTACTCGGCTGCCATGCAGGTATCGGGGATGCTAGACCCCTACGTTGCACGTACTGGGATTACGCCCAGCGTACGTCCCAGTTTCAATCTCCTCACATTTTTGGTCTTAATCAGTTAAGGCATAGGCTCATATCTCAGATCTGGACTCCTTAATGTCTCTTAATCCATAAAGTCAGTAACTTTAAGCCTTTGCATGGCTGGTTAGGTCACAAACACTCAAAACACCCATCCCCTTTCCTTATCAAGCTCATAACTCATGCATGGATCACTCTTAATGTCCAAGATTGGATTTTTATGACTATACTTCACAATATACACTGAAAAGGGGTAGATCAAGGTCTCTAGATCTCATTATCTCGAAAGGTCTCCATCTTTTGGGACCAAAACCCTAAATACTCCATAAGAATGAACCAAACCATAGGATGATAAATCTTGAAGCTTTATACCTTTTTTTGAAGCTTTCCACACAGCTAAGCTCAGATCCAAACTCCTGGGGCTCTCACTCCTTCTTCTCCAAGCTCCTTCTCTACTTCAAGAACACAAAATTACAATCACAAGCTTCCAAGTGCACTCTCCAGCTATAAGGACAAAAATTTAGGGTTAGAAAGGTTTGGTGTCTGGGAATGATGGCCAGGAATGAGGCCATCATGTCCTTTAAATAGGGAGCTCACTAAGAATTAGGGTTTCATTCAGGGCCTAGTATGCCCAGCGTACCCATGGGTACGCACAGCGTACTAGGTGGCCTCCGCATCACATGCACGTATTCGAGTATGCTGAGCGTACACTCTAGTACGCCCTGCGTACTCGTATACCACCTTTCCTCGAATAAGGGCCAAAATGGACAAAAGCTCAAAAGATCAAGGTTTTACAAGATGTACCTGAACTTGGGATGTTACAATTCTCCCCCACTAGAACCAGACTTCGCCCTCGAAGTCATGCTCCGTAAATAACTCTGGATGCTGCTCCCGCATCTCCGACTCCGGCTCCCAAGTCAGCTCGGACCCCCTTCGATGTTGCCAATGGACCTAAACCAGAGGCACTTCCTTGTTCCTTAGAACCTTAACCTTTCGATCCAAAATCGCGATCGGCCTCTCGATATAATTCAGGCTCGCATCCACCTGAATGTCCTCGAGTGGTACCACTGTTGTCTCATCGGCTACACACTTCCTCAACTGGGAACGTGGAAGGTGTTATGGATCTGACTCAATTCCGCAGGTAGCTCCAAACGGTATGCTACTCTACCCACTCTGGTGGTCACCCTAAAAGGACTGATGTATCAGGGTCCCAGCTTACCCCGGTTCTTGAATCGGATCACCCCTTTCCATGGGGATACCTTCAGGAGCACAAAATCTCCGACCTGAAATTCTAGCTCGGATCGTCGCCTGTCCGCATAACTTTTCTGACGACTCTGGGCCGTCAGTAACCTGTGTCCGACCTGCTGAATCTGCTCGGTCGTCATTAACACTATCTCCGTGCCACCCATCACCCTCTGCCCCACCTCCCCCCAACAAATAGGAGTCCGACACCTCCTCCCATATAAAAGCTCAAAGGGAGGCGTACCAATACTCGAATGGTGGTTGTTGTTGTAGGAAAAGTTAGCCAGGGGTAGGTAGGTATCCCAACTTCCTCCGAAGTCCATGACACAAGCACGCAGCATGTCCTCGAGCGTCTGAATCGTCCGCTCGCTCTGCTCGTCCGTCTGTGGGTGATACGCAATGCTGAAATGCAAGCGCGTACCCAACTCCTCATGAAATTTCTTCCGAAACCTGGAAGTGAAACGCACGTCACGATCCGACACTATCGAGATCGGCACTCCATGCCGTGCTACCACCTCTCTCATATAGAACTCGACCATTCTCTCTACAGAAGAACTCTCACTAAAAGCAAGAAACTGAGCACTCTTTGTCAACCTATCCACAATCAACCAAATCGCGTCAACTCCACGCGCCGTTCTCGGTAGTTTCGTAGTAAAATCCATGGTAATTTGCTCCCACTTCCACTGGGGAATCTCAAAAGGCTGCAATGGACCATGCGGTCGTTGGTGGTCTGCCTTGACCCGGCGGCAGGTCAAGCACCTCTTAACTACCTATGCAACATCCTTCTTCATACAGGGCCACCGGTAATCTCTCTTCAGGTCCAAATACATCTTAGTGGCCCCGGGGAGGATCGAAAACCTCGATCTATGCGCTTCCTCCATCAGTATGCCTCGAGCCCCGCCCGTATAGGGCACCCAAATCCGCCCTCAGAAAGTCATAAGCCCTCGGCTATCCGTTGCAAACTCCGAAACTTGACCAATTACCCGCTCCCTCTTGCGGTTCTCCGGTTTCACGGCCTCCGCCTGGGCTTCCCGGATGGCATCCAAAACTGGAGTTATCATTGTCATCCTCATACACATGTCTCGAATCGGGGCACTCTCTGCTCAACAGCTCAGGGCGTCGGCTACCACGTTAGCCTTGCCTGGATGATAAATGATCTCACAGTCATAGTCTTTCACCACATCCAACCATCTCCTCTATCGCATATTTAGGTTGGGTTGATCCTTAAGATACTTCAGGATCTTGTGGTTCGTGTATATGGTACACCGAACCCCATACAAGTAGTGGCGCCAGATCTTGAGGGTGAACACCACCGCCCCCAGCTGTAGATCGTGGGTGGGATATCTCATCTCATGAGGCTTCAACTGCCTCGAGGCGTAAGCTATCACGTGCTCTCTCTACATTAGCACCACACCTAACCCGGATATAGATGCATCACAGTAAACCACAAAGTCCTCCATTCCCTCGGGAAGAGCTAACACAGGGGCTTCGCACAACCTCTGGCGAAGAGTCTCAAATGAGGTCTGCTGCTTGGGACCCCAAGAAAAGTGACACCCTTCCAGGTCAACCTGGTGAGGGGGGCGGCAATCTTGGAGAAATCTCTAATAAATCTCTGGTAGTAGCCGTCCAATCCCAGAAAACTCATGATCTCGGATGGGGATCTCGACACCTCCCATCGCATGACTGCCTCAATCTTGGCCGGGTCGACCAATATCCCATACTGATTAACGAGATGCCCTAGAAACTAGACCTCTCGCAACTAGAAATCACACTTGGAGAATTTGGCATAAAGCCTCTCCGATCTCAATACTCCAAGAATCTCTCTCAAATGCTCCTCATGCTGCTCTCTGGATCTCGAATTCACCAAAATATCGTCGATGAACACGATCACCGATCTATCCAGCATAGGCCTGCACACCCGGTTCATGAGATCCATGAACGCCGCCGGTGCGTTGGTGAGTCCAAAAGGCATCACCATGAACTCGTAATGCCCATAACGAGTTCTAAAGGTCGTCTTCTGGACATCCTCTTCACGAACTCTCATCTGGTGATATCTAGACCTCAAATCGATCTTGGAAAACCAAGACACACCCTGCAACAGATCGAACATATCGTTGATCCTCGGAAGTAGATAACGATTCCTGACCGTCAGCTTGTTCAACTCTCGGTAATCGATGCACATCCGATGAGAACCATCCTTTTTCTTGACAAAAAGGATCGGTGCTCCCCACGGCGAGCTGTTCGGCCGGATAAAGCCCTTCCCCACCAGCTCCTGGAGCTGTGAGGATAACTCCTACATCTCAGGCGGCGCAAGGCGATAAGGTGCCTTGGCAATAGGCGCCGCTCCAGGAACCAAATCAATCTGGAACTCCACTTGCCTCTCGGGAGGCACACCCGACAACTCTTCGGGAAAAACATCCGGAAACTCACTCACTATCGGAACCTCAGCGATAGAAATTAGTCTCTCAGTAGTAACTCGTGCATCCATCATATACGCTATAAAACCCCTGCAACCCTGTTGTAGACTCTGCCTCGCTCTGGCAGCAGAGCAGAAAGCTGATCCAGACTAGGTACCCTCGCCATATACTGTAAGCACTCCCCCACTAGGGTCTCGTATGGTCACCAGCTGACGCTCGCAGTCGATTACAGCTCCGAACAGGATCAACCAGTCCATGTCCACAATGACACAGACATCAACCATGGTGATCGGCACCAGATGTAACGGAAACTGAACACCAAAAATCTCGAGCATACATCCCCGGATCACGTCAGTGGCAAACACTACATGCTCATCGGCTATAGAAACTCTCAGAGGTCAACTTAACGACTCACGTCGGATACTGATGTGGAGACTAAACGCTAATGATATGAAAGATCTGTGACATCCCCAAAAACTCGGCCAGAAAAGACCGGTTTTATTTATGCTTTTTAAACATTTTCAGAGTAAATTCTTTTGATTTAAAAGAGTTGCGGAATTTGTTCCCAAAACAAAATATGATAAAATAAAGTTTATCAAAGCATTTCATCAAGAGATGCATTTTCGTTATATAACAATATTTGGGATGTCATGTTCCGATAAACATATCAAAAGCATAAACAACAAAAGAAAGACCATGCAACAGTTACATATAACATCTGGTCTAATAAACAAATAGCTTGATGATTCATCCATCTTATGCCCTCGCGCCACTACCTGTAATACAAATAAACTGAGTGGGTCAGGCTTGGGAGCCTGGTGAGCATATAGGGTTTTCAACCCGCAATAAATAATTATATTTAATTTCACCAACCAACAATAACCCGATTACCCATTCCCGTTATCCTCACTTTACATCCCTAAAATAACATCTATCTCAAGGGACCTAATCTAGGATTTTTCATCGGGACGGACATTACCGCAAAGGGGTTTCCTTAGCAATAGATGTCCTAAAGGCAACCATGAGGGGGATAGAGTACACCGGTGAACACATCGTTCACAACACCTACAGGTTATGAGCCTGCTAGTGTTCCACTAGACTGTCTAGAATGAGTCCGTGGTCGTCATCCATACTCCGCTAGATGACTAGATCAACAACGACATCGAGGCCTCTCATCTGTTTATCACACATCAACTATCTACCCATGTTCTACCCAACATATTAGTAGATAAAAATATATATTTTTATACATAGTTTAAAACCTGTATATCATGTTCATTTAATACATATTCCACATAACAGATGAGGCACACACATATAACACGTATTTCATAGAGAAGAAATTATATCTACGAGATAGAAGTGAATATTCATTCACACATATAACAACAAAATATACACATAACACGTATTTTGTATAAGATACTTCATAATTATGCGTTAGAAGAAAGTAACTACACACTCACTTGATAAGGTGATGATTCTGCCCTTGAACAGCGCTTTGTTATCTCAAAAACAATTATCCCTCGATAAAACAACGAGTTTTTCTTAAAACCGGGCTTCTTGCGGGCAGAGCTTCAGCTTGAATGGATAGAGAGAGTATAGAGAGTGAAAGAATGGGTTGAAGGTGTGAAGAATGAGGCAGCCCCGAGCCTCAATTTATAGTGCTCTGGGTGCTCCACTGGTGCTCCACTACCTGCTTAGTGCTCCACTAATTTCTTAGTGCTCCACTACTTTCATTTAGACTCTGTCGGCTAATTCTCGACCGATCTTAAATTTAACAGTAGGAGGAGATTAGACTGCTAAATGACTGCGAAGAATTCGTAACTCCTTCATACGGACTCCGTTTTTGTCTGTCTTTTTACCGTTGAGTTCCTATTAATGAGATCTTCAACTCTCATTTAGGTCGCGTAAGCCAAAAACCGCTCGAACTAAAATTCGAGTTTCGGGCTGTACACTGCTAAGCCGAAACTTTGAAAAATCATAACTTCCTCATACGAAGTCAGATTTGGGCGTTCTTTTTATGGATTTTCTTGGTTTAACAGATACTACAACTTTGGTTTAGATCACTAAGGCTAAAAGTCGCTCCATCGTAAATTCGCTATTTACGCTTCCCGGTGCCGTGCCGGTTCCGTCGCGAAACTTCGACGGGTCATAACTTTTTCGTTATAAATCGGATTTCGGCGTTCTTTATATTTTTGGAAACCTCGTTTCAACTACTTCAACATCATCCATAGATATCGGCTTTGTCTAATATTTCATTTTAACGCTTATTTTTATTCTTAATTAAATTAAGACACACAATTAAGCACATAACACATAATACTCAAATAATACACTTCCATTATTTCAAAACGGGTTACAAAGGTTAACCTAGACTATTACAACAACATTAATGCTTAGCCCAGAAACACGGGCGTTACAATTCTCTCCACCTTAGAATGATTCCGTCCCCGGAATCACACATCAACAAACAAATGCGGATAGCGACTCATCATGTCACTCTCCGTCTCCCAGGTGAGATTTGGCCCATTCGTGTGTTTCCGTTAGACAAGCACTAACTCGACCATCTTGCGTCGCAACTTCTTAGTCTTTCGGTCAACGATTGCCTCTGGTTCTTCAATCAACCTTTTGTTCTCATCGATTCTCAACTCCGAAAGTGGAATCATATCGGGAACTTCACCCGTGAACTTCCTCAAATAACACACGTCAAATGTGTTATGAATACCATTCAGTTCTTCTGGTAGTTCGAGCTTGTAAGCTTGGTTCCCAATCCTCTGAAGAACTTTAAACGGTCCAATAAACCTTGGACTTAACTTTCCCCTTTTTCCAAACCTTATAAGTCCCTTCCACGGCGAGACTTTAAGCAAAACCGAATCTCCAACTTCAAAAGTCATCGGCCTTCGCTTGTTGTCAGCATAGCTCTTTTGACGATCCTGAGTTGCTAACATTTTCTCCCTAATTATTTTCAACTTTTCAGCAGTTTGATGGACTATCTCCGGTCCCATAAACTGCTTTTCCCCAGCCTCAAGCCAACAAGACGGCGTACGACACTTCTGTCCATACAAAGCTTGATAAGGTGCCATCTTAATGCTCGAGTGGAAACTATTATTGTAGGAAAATTCTACCAAAGGTAAATGTTCATCCCAATTACCTTGGAATTCCAGGGTACATGCTCTCAGCATATCTTCAAGTGTTTGTATCGTTCTTTCGCTCTGACCATCAGTCTGTGGATGGTAAGTTGTACTCAAACACAACTTGGTACCCAATTCCTCTTGTAGACTTCTCCAAAATCTTGAGGTGAAACGGCTGTCACGATCTGATACAATCGTTAACGGAACACCGTGAAGCCTCACAATTTCCTTCACGTAAGAATTTGCGAGTTTATCCATAGACCATTTTTCATTGGCTGCTATGAAGTGCGCACTCTTAGTGAAGCGATCAACGACCACCCAAATCATGTCGTGACCATTCTTTGTTCTGGGCAGTTTAGTGACAAAATCCATAGCAATGTCTTCCCATTTACCCATAGGCACAGGTAAAGGTTCTAAACACCCGTATGGTTTCTGATGTTGTGCCTTGACTCTCGCACAGGTCACATACTCCGCCACAAACTTCGCAATGTCGAGCTTCATCGTCGGCCACCAGTAGTAGGGTTTTAGGTCCCTATACATTTTAGTGCTACCGGGATGAATCGTGTACATGGTTTTGTGAGCTTCTTCCATCAGAAGATCTCTTATTCCTCCTGACTTAGGTACCCAAATACGATCTTGGAATACCTTCAGTCCATGACCGTTTGTACCAAACACCAACGTTTTTCCCAAACGTTCTTCCTTTCGGTCATTCTTTTCAGAAGCTTCCTCTTGTGCTTTCTTTATACTTTCCACAATGGTCGAGACAACTTCAATTCTCAACACTCTTGGCCTCTTTCTTTCAAGATTGACTTTCCGACTGAGAGCATCAACAACAACATTGGCTTTACCGGGGTGGTAAAGTATCTCACAGTCGTAGTCTTTAAGTAATTCTAGCCAGCCTCATTGCCTCATATTCAATTCTTTCTGATTAAAGAGATATTGGAGACTCTTATGATCAGTGAAAAGTTTGCACTTCGTGCCATAGAGGTAATGCCTCCATATTTTCAGAGCGAAAACTACCGACGCCAACTCCAAGTCATGAGTCGGGTAGTTCTTTTCATGTTCCTTCAACTGTCGAGACGCATATACGATCACCTTTTCCCTTTGGGTCAAAACACAACCCAATCCAACACCAGACGCATCGCTATAGACAGCGAAGTCTTCGACTCCATCGGGTAGAGAAAGAATCGGTGCCTCACATAGCTTCTTCTTTAACAACTTGAATGCTTCTTCGTGTTTATCATTCCAAGCATAAGTAGTTCCTTTGTGGGTCAAAGCTGTTAATGGACTAGCGATCGAAGAAAAGCCTTGGATAAACCTTCGGTAATATCCGGCTAATCCCAAAAAGCTTCGGATCTCCGTGGGACTTTTTGGTTGTTCCCACTTCATTACAGCTTCAATCTTTGCTGGATCGACCATTATCCCTTCTTGGTTGACCACGTGACCCAAGAATTGGACTTCTCGAATCCAAAAATCACATTTGGAGAACTTAGCATACAGCTTCTCCTTCTTCAAGACTTCTAACACTTCCCGCAAGTGTCTACCATGTTCCTCTTGGCTTTTCGAGTAAATCAGAATGTCATCTATGAACACTATCACAGATTTATCAAGAAACCGATTACAAACCCTGTTCATTAAATCCATGAATGCTGCTGGAGCATTGGTTAGTCCAAACGACATAACCAAGAACTCGTAGTGTCCATATCGCGTTCTGAATGCAGTCTTCTCGATATCTTGTTCTCTTACCTTCAGCTGATGATATCCTGACCTAAGATCGATCTTCGAGAAATAACTTGAACCTTGCAGTTGATCGAACAGGTCATCAATCCTTGGCAACGGATATCTATTCTTTATTGTCGCCTTATTCAGCTCTCTGTAATCAATACACATTCTCATACTTCCATCTTTCTTCTTCACGAATAACACCGGAGCTCCCCAGGGTGATGAACTAGGTCTAATGAAACCTTTGTCCAATAACTCCTGAATTTGCATCATCAGCTCCTTCATCTCCGTCGGTGCTAATCGGTAAGGTGCTTTTGCTATTGGCGTCGTCCCTGGTAACAAGTCAATACGGAATTCTACTTGTCGATCAGGCGGTAATCCGGGAAGATCTTCGGGAAATACTTCCGGATAATCACACACGACAGGAATGCTCTGTATCACCTTCTTTTCCTTCTTAGCATCGATCACGAATGCTAAATATGATGTACATCCCTTGGTCAAACATTTTCTGGCTTTCATTAGAGAAATGATTCCAGAATTTACCCTGCGTTTGTCCCCATACACCATAAATGACTCCTTCCCTGGCGGGTTTACTTTTACGATCTTCTTTTTGCACAGTATTTCGACATCATTGGCGCTAAGCCAATCCATTCCCAACACGATGTCGAAACCGTTAAGTTTGATAGGCAATAATTCCTCGTGAAACTTATTCCCGTTCAAATCAATTAAGATGTTTTTCATACGATGGCTAACAGGTACAAACTTGCTACTAGCAACTTCGACTAATAAGGCATTATTTAGTCTATCGACAGGCAAAGCTAGCTTTCTACCAAATTCATGCGAAATAAAGGAGTAGTTGGCTCCAGAATCAAATAAAATTTGGGCAGGCAATTTGTTTACGAGAAAAGTACCTGAAGCGACATCAGCTTCTTCCTTAGCAGCTTCCAGTGTCATCTGAAAGGCTCTAGCCTTCGGCTTTGGGGGAATGTTGGGTTTTGCTGCCTCCTTCTTTTTCGGACAATCCCTCGAGATGTGCCCCTCCTCACCACACCCGTAACAAACTTTCTTGGTGAGGGTGCATTCGTTGGCATAGTGCCCTGGCTTTCCACATTTGAAGCATCTGCTTTCCCCGCCACATTTCCCATGATGCTTCTTCTTGCATTTGTCGCACCATTTCGCTTCGCCTCCTCCACCTCCTCTCGAACTAGACTTTGAGAATTTACCCTTTTTGCTGGACCCCGAGGGTCCGTCGAACTTCCTCTTCTCTCCAACCTCTGACCCTTCCAGACCCTTATCCCTGATCTGGGTCTCAACATTTCTAGCAGCCCAGATGGCGGCTTTCAATGTGGTTGCTTGCTTAACCATTGGACCATAGTCCGCTGGTAGTCCAAGGGCAAACTTATTGACCTTTGAGAGTTCTGTTGGAACTAGGTATGGGATAAGCTTCATTTTCTCCGTGAAACTTGCAGCGTATTCAACAATGCTCATTTTTCCCTTTTTCAGATTCTGAAACTCATTATTGATTTCCAGAAGGTCCTGCTCGGAGCAGTATTGCAGTTTCAGTTGTTCCACAAAATCTTCCCAAGGCATTTTGCTCGCTTCTCCCTTGGGCATAGAGTCAGCTAACAGCTTCCACCAACTCAACACGCCAGATTTCAACAACGGGATCGTAAGAGCGGTCTTCTGCCTGTTGCTGCATTCGCAACTTTCAAACATTGTCTCCATTTCGGAGATCCAATCCATAATTTGCACCGGCGTCGGGCTTCTGGATAGACACGGTGGCTTAGACGCCATAAAATCCTTGTATTTACATCCTCTTCCATCATTTCCTCCATTGCGATTGTCTTGTCTAACAATTGGTGGGTTGTCTTGACCAACAGTACCACTGAAGTTTCCACCTTCTGATGGCCCTCCATTCACTTCGGGCTCTTCAACTTGAATTGAAAGTTCTTCACGATTTTGTCGAAGCAGACGTCTAGTTTCTTCCATCTGATTATCCAACATCGCCTGAATCATCAATTGTACACCAGCCATCGTCACTGGCTCAGGTGCTACTACTACAACAGGTATTTGCTCGACTACAGGTGGTTGATTCCTGTTTTCGTTTGCGTTTCCAGCGCCACTTCTTGTTCTTTCCATCGCTGATCTATACACCAAACAAGGTGAATTTAGATCCTTCTTCACGATAGATAATTATACAAATCACTCCGAAACGTTTACATGCCAGTTCTAATACCGTCGACGCACGCTTAGAATCCTAAACACATAAGGTTTCCAGATCCGGTCGGCAACAGACCATAGATCCGAACAAATAATATCATATATGGCAACATATAACATTTAGCACATAAAAGCATTTTAGGCAACTTTCCTAAATTAAGCTAGTGCTCACACCTCACAATCATCGCTTAGCATTCTAAGTTTAAGTCTAGATATCCTACAAATTCCTAGTTCGCTTAAACTAATGCTCTGATACCAACTGTGACATCCCCAAAAACTCGGCCAGAAAAGACCGGTTTTATTTATGCTTTTTAAACATTTTCAGAGTAAATTCTTTTGATTTAAAAGAGTTGCGGAATTTGTTCCCAAAACAAAATATGATAAAATAAAGTTTATCAAAGCATTTCATCAAGAGATGCATTTTCGTTATATAACAATATTTGGGATGTCATGTTCCGATAAACATATCAAAAGCATAAACAACAAAAGAAAGACCATGCAACAGTTACATATAACATCTGGTCTAATAAACAAATAGCTTGATGATTCATCCATCTTATGCCCTCGCGCCACTACCTGTAATACAAATAAACTGAGTGGGTCAGGCTTGGGAGCCTGGTGAGCATATAGGGTTTTCAACCCGCAATAAATAATTATATTTAATTTCACCAACCAACAATAACCCGATTACCCATTCCCGTTATCCTCACTTTACATCCCTAAAATAACATCTATCTCAAGGGACCTAATCTAGGATTTTTCATCGGGACGGACATTACCGCAAAGGGGTTTCCTTAGCAATAGATGTCCTAAAGGCAACCATGAGGGGGATAGAGTACACCGGTGAACACATCGTTCACAACACCTACAGGTTATGAGCCTGCTAGTGTTCCACTAGACTGTCTAGAATGAGTCTGTGGTCGTCATCCATACTCCGCTAGATGACTAGATCAACAACGACATCGAGGCCTCTCATCTGTTTATCACACATCAACTATCTACCCATGTTCTACCCAACATATTAGTAGATAAAAATATATATTTTTATACATAGTTTAAAACCTGTATATCATGTTCATTTAATACATATTCCACATAACAGATGAGGCACACACATATAACACGTATTTCATAGAGAAGAAATTATATCTATGAGATAGAAGAAAGTGAATATTCATTCACACATATAACAACAAAATATACACATAACACGTATTTTGTATAAGATACTTCATAATTATGCGTTATAAGAAAGTAACTACACACTCACTTGATAAGGTGATGATTCTGCCCTTGAACAGCGCTTTGTTATCTCAAAAACAACTATCCCTCGATAAAACAGCGAGTTTTTCTTAAAACCGGGCTTCTTGCGGGCAGAGCTTCAACTTGAATGGATAGAGAGAGTATAGAGAGTGAAAGAATGGGTTGAAGGTGTGAAGAATGAGGCAGCCCCGAGCCTCAATTTATAGTGCTCTGGGTGCTCCACTAGTGCTCCACTACCTGCTTAGTGCTCCACTACCTGCTCCACTAATTTCTTAGTGCTCCACTACTTTCATTTAGACTCTGTCGGCTAATTCTCGACCGATCTTAAATTTAACAGTAGGAGGAGATTAGACTGCTAAATGACTGCGAAGAATTCGTAACTCCTTCATACGGACTCCGTTTTCGTTTGTCTTTTTACCGTTGAGTTCCTATTAATGAGATCTTCAACTCTCATTTAGGTCGCGTAAGCCAAAAACCGCTCGAACTAAAATTCGAGTTTCGGGTTGTACACTGCTAAGCCGAAACTTTGAAAAATCATAACTTCCTCATACGAAGTCAGATTTGGGCGTTCTTTTTATGGATTTTCTTGGTTTAACATATACTACAACTTTAGTTTAGATCAGTAAGGCTAAAAGTCGCTCCATCGTAAATTCGCTATTTACGCTTCCCGGTGCCGTGCCGGTTCCGTCGCGAAACTTCGACGTGTCATAACTTTTTCGTTATAAATCGGATTTCGGCGTTCTTTATATTTTCGGAAACCTCGTTTCAACTACTTCAACATCATCCATAGATATCGGCTTTATCTAATATTTCATTTTAACGCTTATTTTTATTCTTAATTAAATTAAGACACACAATTAAGCACATAACACATAATACTCAAATAATACACTTCTATTATTTCAAAACGGGTTACAAAGGTTAACCTAGACTATTACAACAACATTAATGCTTAGCCCAGAAACACGGGCGTTACAAGATCGACTCGCAACCGAGTCAAATAAGACTAGGACAGGTACCGAACTCACAAGAAAAGTACCTACGCATAGCACAATATAAGCACAAATAACTTAGAGTAGAATAACCAAAGGAATACATATCGGCCACGACATTAGGTGCTGCGCGGACCTCCTCCGCTGTCAGCTGGAAGGCTCTCCCACGAACCTTCGGCGCCTCGGTCTTCACGGGCCAACTCTCGGTAGCTCGTACAGTGGTGTGTGCAGATCCTTGAAGTAGATGGGGGCACTTGGCATTTCGATGGCCAGTCTTGTTGCAGTGAAATCAGACTGCATACCCCTTGGGGCAATCCTTCGCCATGTGCCCCTCCTTGCCACACTTGTAGCAAGACCCCGCTCGACATATCCCCTCATGACCCTTGCCGCACTTCCCACAAGTGCGGCCCTTCTGGCCTCTTGATCTCAAATCTGCGGTCTTAGCCCGCTTGGCTACCGGCTGAGACTGTGTCGGCCGACGGTCTCTCCCTTGAGACTCCGCCTCCTCCCTGGCCCGAGTCTCCAGCTCAATCTCCCTCTTTCGGGCATTTGCCTGAAGCTTGGAAAATGACCGATAAGACGAGTTCGCCACGAACTCACAGATATCCCTCCTCAAAATTCTCAAATACCGACTCATACGTGCCTGCTCAGTAGACACGTGCTTCGGGCAGAACATCGTCCTCTCATGAAACATCCTCGTAATCACTGTAACAGACTTTATCCTTTGCTTGAGGAACAGGAACTCCTGGGCCAACCGTTCCCTCTCCACCGGGGGAACATACTCCTCTCGAAACATCACAGTAAACCTCTCCCAAGTCACTGCAGTGTGCTCTACAGGAGTAAAATGAGCTGTCACAAACTTCCACCAATCCTTCGCTCCTAAGCGAAGCTGGTTCAGCACGAACCATACCCTCAAGTGCTCTGGATATGAACAAGTGTAGAAACACCCCTCGATATCCGAAATCCATATCATCGCAACAATCGGATCCTACGTCCCATCAAACTCTGGTGGCTTCGTGTTGCTGAACTCTCGGTACAACAACGAGTCACCCCCTTGTGGCCTGGCAGCAGCGACAACTATAGCCGCTTCGGTAACACCAGCATATCGCTCATCAAACGTCTCAATCAAATTGGTCTTAATAGACCCAAACATCTCCGGGATGGCCTCTCGGATAGCTGCGACCACCTCGTCATGAATCATCTGGCGAATCTCATCATCGCTAACTCTACTGGTCCCTGGGGTGTGGCGCGTACCCACCATGATGTCTCAGAAACATAACACAAAATAATCAGAGACTCTATCAATAATACTCACACTCGTTCACTCGCCCCTACTTGTTCCTTAGCACCCTAAGGATTCTTACTTGGACTGCAAACTGATCCGGTGTTTCCAGTAGTACGGGCCCAATACTACCTTCCGCACCGCATCTGTGTTCATTACAAGTCTTGCTCCTAGGATCCTAGTTCACAAGTACTCTATATCTCGCCAAACACAAACTACTCTCTTAGTAGACCTCTCATATGCTCCTCTCTGCTACCTACTCATACTCGAAGCAAATCACTGGTAGCAGTAACCCCTAGACTAAGGCATCACATATCAGGCCACTCTAGTCCTAAATTATGAAATACCTAGCCTACTCTCTAGCATGCATAACATATCACATAATATCTCATAGCACATAAATAATGATATTTTGGGAAATCACCGTTCGTGCTCTGGCTGATTGTACACACTACCCTTCTCGTTTTTCTCTTAGAAACTCTTACTCGTTTTTAGAAAAATCGTTTCTTTTGAAAATTTTCTTAAATCCTCAGTTTGAGTCCAGACATACCCGAAGGTGCATCTGAATCCCTCAAACCACGGCTTTGATACCAAATTGTAACGACGTAATTCTTCAAACAAATTTTTTTCATATTTAGAACACATAAGACTCATATATTATATTTCATAAAATTACAAGTGTCTCAAAGTCATCATAAGTCCACAAGAAAAGTCAAATCCCAAAATCCTCAACATAATCTTAAACAGGTGTGTACAATCATGCCGATGCCTTCCCGCGATCCTCGGAGGTACCTGAAACACATAACACATAACACGGTAAGCACGAAGCTTAGTAAGTTCCCCAAAATACCACATACAACTCTTTAGCCACTCGAGGCTATAACTTTGTATGACCCTCCGGTCAATATGTCTCAGTGGGACCCTCCAGTCCCACAACTCTGGTGGACCCTCTAGTCCTAACTCTGTGGACCCTCCGGTCCTAAATCTATAAACTCTGAGCAATACACATCATATATCACAAAGAAATAATGTAGGATATCACAATACATAGATAAACACATAATACATCTCAATCACACGAAAATACCACTCATGGTAAAGTATAGTGAGAAGACTCACCTCGTAAGAACTCGGATAATCTCGAACTCAAATCACCGATCTAGCCTCAGCCTAACACACACACAATAATCATCCCTAATTAAAAACAACTCTCACAAGGCTAGACTAATCCTTCCATACACTCGCAGATGGGTAAAAGACCATTTTACCCCTCCATGGGCTTAATAGACCACATGGCGACCAAACCCTAAAAGTCAACCGAAAGTCAACGGTAGGGAGTACGGTGTGCGTACCAACTCCCTACGTTGGGCGTACTCGGCTGCCATGCAGGTATCGGGGATGCTCGATCCCTATGCTGCGCGTACTAGGATTACGCCCATCGTACGTCCCAATTTCACTCTCCTCACATTTTAGGTATTAATCAGTTAATACATAGGCTCATATCTCAGATCTGGACTCCTTAATGTCTCTTAATCCATAAATTCAGTAACTTTAAGCCTTTGCATGGCTGGTTAGGTCACAAACACTCCAAACACCCATTCCCTTTCCTTATGAAGCTTATAACTAATGCATGGCTCACTACTAACGTCCAAGATTGGATTTTTATGACTCTACTTCACAATATACACTGAAAAGGGGTAGATCAAGTTCTCTGGAGCTCATTATCTCGAAAAGTCTCCATCTTTTGGGACCAAAACCCTAAATACTCCATAAGAATTAACCAAACCATAGGATGAGAAAGCTTGAAGCTTTATACCTTTTCGTAAAGTTTTCCACACAACTAAGCACAGATCCAAACTCCTGGGGCTCTTACTCCTTCTCCAAGCTCCTTCTCTACTTCAAGAACACAAAATTACACTCACAAGCTCCCAAGTGCACTCTCCAGCTATAAGGACGAAAATTTAGGGTTAGAAAGGTTTGGTGTCTGGGAATGGTGGCCAAGAATGAGGCCATCGTGTCCTTTAATTAGGGAGATCACTAACAATTAGGGTTTCATTCAAGGCCTAGTACGCCCACCTTTCCTCTAATAAGGGCCAAAATGGACAAAAGCTCAAAAGATCAAGGTTTTACAAGATGTACCTGAACTTGGGATGTTACATATTAAGTTAATCTAAAAGTTGCAATATAAGTTCAAAATAACTATTTGTTTTAAAATGTATGGATCTGATACACTTAGCCTTGGCTTGACCAATGTGTTGTATGTTTGGTTGTGCTTTTGGTCGTTATGAACTTCATGTAATTTATTTTTTCTGTTTGTGATATGTATTTCTATTTTAATTTATAATATTTAGTTGGGAAATTTGTATTAGAATATAAAAAATGGTAATTTATTGAAGCCCAAATACCAACAGAAGGATTTTAGACTTTGGAGTCCCATGAAGTTTGAGGTGTTATCAAGAGTTGGTGGCTGATTGAGTGGGGGATTTGAAGTGTCCTATTTTTTTCCTTAGTATGAATTGTCTCTTCTTTGATGACACATATGGGAGATGCATACGATCGGCGGTATCGTTGTTTGCACATTGTTGTGTTCCTTCTTATTTTAATTGTTTTAAAATTTGAATCCAACACTTTTTATAAAAGTTATAAAATGCGATTGAAAGTGAACGATTTCAAAAGGCTAATTTTTTTTAACTAAATAAAAAAAATGATTTTATAAATGTAAATCTCATGTTATCCATGAATAAACACACATTCTATTGTAATTTGTTGATGTAGGGTACTGCCTAGAGGCAACGCATTAGTTCGATTATGTTCGTGGTGACATGATATTCTACATATTTCAAGTGTAACTTGTTTCATACCATTTGATCATTACATAGTCGATGTACCATCTAAATTCATGATCCTCGGCAAACCAGTCATGAATGTTCGATGAGCATTATAGATATTAAACATGTTACTGACATAATTCAATAAATCCCAATAGGCGTTGAAGTTTTATAACATTAAAACTAGCACTACATCAAACATAAGCTTGATTATGTGATTATGGAAAACCTTTTAACATCTTGGAGAGAATTATTGATCCTAGTTTTATTTAAATAATTTTAACATATTGGATTATTATTTTTCTATCGACTTGATCAAACTAAAAATACAAGTTATATATATATATATATATATATATATATATATATATATATATATAGCTAGGTTCAGGTATTTAAAATAATTATTGTGTTAATGTATGCACCAATTAGATTTTAGATAAATCAAATCATTTAATAAATAATATAAGGGTATTATAGTAATCTTATTATTAGTTAATTATGGTAAAATAGATATATAATTTGATATTAGTTGTATTCCTAGTAAATCGCAAGAAGCACAGATATATTTATAACATTCAATCAGCATCAAGATTCAAAACCCTAAATTGAAGCCAATATCGTTTTTCCTTCTTCACTTCTCAAATCCGATCGACACCTCCCAAAATCGCACCTCCTCTTCTTCGCGTCTTCTCCCTCCGGTCAACAGAAGCCAAATGATTGCAACTCCCTTCTCTCTTCTCCAATCGATCGATGAAATTAACAGCTCCTTAATCTTGCTGATTGATCGGACGTAATTGTCTCCCTTTTCCACCTCTATTTCTGATTCGAATAGCACCGCACTCTTCTATTTTTTTATTGGCAGAATTGATGAATGTTGGTGGTTTGGCGGAGGTTAATGGACTTTTAAGGTTGGGTGTTTGGTGATGGTGGTGGCTAGAAAGTGGTATAAGGTGGTACTGAGTGGTTCGGTGGTGAGGTAGATTCGTTGGTGATGAAGGTGAGATAAAGGAGGGAGAAGGGTGATGTTTTTTGGGAGTTTGAAGGCTGTTAACGGTGATGGGTAAGAAATCTGTAAAGTACAAAGTGAAGGTAGTTTGTCACTATTTTCATATCAAATTTACTTCTTCTTATATGATAAAAATCAATTTGTTTCTGTAGATGATTCAATGGATGATATTGGTGCCATTCCAATTCTTTTGGAATGGAATCACGAATTCTAATTCGTTTGGAATGGAATCATGAATTCTAATTCTGTTGGAATGGAGTATGAATATTTTCTCACTGATTTATGCATGTTCTACAATTCTTGGTTATTGGTTTTGGTGCAATTCACAAGTCCACATATTTTTCCAAAAAAAATTAGTTTTTTATTTTTCATTTGCTAATGCATTATTGAAATCTAAACTACAATTTGGTATTGTTTTCACAGAAGTTGATGCTTGAAGAACGGACCACAAAATTGAAAGTGATTATAAGCAACATTATTCTTTTAGAATGTATTAGTGTCGTTAGATTTTGATATTTTCTTTCCTGTTTTGAAAGTTTTTTTTAGTTTAATTATTTAACAATAAATATAATTCTTAACAATTGTTACCTGTATTCTATAAGAAATAATGTAATTTTCGTTTTTATTCTTCAATTGATTGTTCAAGAATTTGTTGTTCTACAAGAAGTTTTTAAAGTCATGATCAAGAAATAGGTTCAACAATATTTTTAAATTTATAGTTCAAGAATATTTTTATTTTTGAATATACTCATAAACATATTCTGTCAGAATCTCTGAATTAAAATAATTATAATTTGTAAAATTGGATTTTTAAAATTAATAGAATCTATGATCCCTTAAGATATGCAATTTTCCTTTATTAAATGTATATTAATTGACTAAAATACCATTGTAAGTAAATTGGATGATATTTTTCTATTATATTTAATTCAATAATATGTATTAATCACTTTCTTAAAATAAGTAAATTTGATTGGCCCACATTTATGCATACAATAACACAATAATTAATTTAAATAGAATAACCTAAGCCTATATATATATATATATATATATATATATATATATATATATATATATATATATATATACACACTCTAGCCATTTACCCGCGCCATGCGACGGGTGTGAATATTTTTTTTCAGAATATAGTTTGTAGAGGTGATTAGTTCTTTTACGTAAATAATTACTACTTCTATACTAATTAAAGACATCATATCACCTTCTTATTGGTTGTTGGTACCACCACCATATAATTTAAAAAAACAAAGTGAAAGTAAGAAAAAAAAATAAGAAGGGAATGATATAAAGTTATCATATTTATCTATCCAAACTAATTACAAAATTAATCATAAATTTACAAATAGTTATTTTTGTATAATATTGGATAATTGTTTAAATGTTAAGTTTATTTTTTCAAACTTTGAGTTGGATTCTTGAATTAGTCATGATTCGATTGCTATTCAACACATTACTTATGTGTTGAATAAATTCACAAAAATATGAAACATCACTGAGTAATTATGCGTATATCCCTTTTAAGTGTATCAAAAATAAAAATGTCCGTATATAAATGTTATTTGTTTTTTCTTAATAGATGGAAGGTATAACAAATAGTTTTTTTCTTAAATAAATGTCATATTTTCTGATCTAACCACTCTATGCATAACTTGAAACCAATATCAGTTTTTTAAAAACAAATTAAACAAATAATATAAATTAATGTTTTTCAATACAAATTCTCAACAATTTTGAAACAACTTCTAACATTAAATTAACTAATCAATGTTAATTACACTTTTATAAAGAAGATCTTTGTATTCTCACAGAAGTTTTAAACTGTGGTCATTTAGTATCTCAAGTAATCACACATACTCTTTATTAGTTATATATTACAATTTTCTTTATTCTAAATTTTATTTTAGATATTGGAAAGTAAAATTAATTATTTTATTCATTGAGTTTAGTTCAGAGTAATAAAAATTGATTAATGTTTAATATAATAAGTATAAAATGATTAAGAAAACTAATACAAATTAAAAAAAAACTGCCACGTTGGATTTTTGTGAATATATATATATATATATATATATATATATATATATATATATATATATATATATATATATATATATATAGGGTGAGGTTCAATAGAGAACCATAATTAACCAAAGAACCAAGGAACCAATCTTTTTTTCAACTTTTTCAACTTATTTTTTATCAAAAAAAAAAAAACTAAAAATACAGAAATTCATAACTTTTTATCATTTTTCCAATGATATCAAATTCGATTTTTTTTTTGAAAATTCACAAAATGAATCCGGATTCACACGGTAAATCCGAAAAATATTTTTCACATTCACAATGTTAATATATAAATTTAGATATTTTTAAATTTTTTTTTCGATAAAGAATAAGCTCTAGAAATTGAAAAAAAGATTTGGTTCCTTGAAGAACCAATAATTATGGTTCTCTATTGAACTTTTCCATATATATATATATATATATATATATATATATATATTCACTTATGATGGACTATTTCCATCTTTACCCTTTTTCACATAAAACCACCTTGATGTATATCCTATGTATATTTATAACCTTTCAAATAAGTTCACTTCCATCAGCACGTGGGTTCAATGACGTCAACTCATCAATTGGAGTCATTGCCCCCTTTGCCCTTTGATGATTAACAAAGAAATATGAAGATAAAATAAGGTGATTTCCTTCGTTTTTGCTTTCACGTTTAGATTTGGTCCTCCAAGGATAGCATCTCAAGGTGTCCTGAATCTGTTTAAATGTTGTTAATAATTAGAAATCAAAATCTATAATCATATAAAACACGTTGGTATTTTAGGGGGATGCAGTCGACATATAGGAAAAATATGCAGACACATATGTTTATTTATCATAACATAGTCCTTGTTTTTAACCGAGAAAAATTCACTTTGATGCATGACTTAAAATTATAAATGAGTTAAAAAGAAAATATTAGTTTCAGATAAAACAAATAATCTTATACGTATACACCAGGTTGTCGTTTTGATGCACAAAGAGCTTGGACAAAAAAAAGTATAATTTTTAGAGATTAGCAAAAATATTGAAACGGAACCAAGAACAAAAAACATGAAAAACTGAACCATTTTTAAAATTCAACGATTTGGTTTTTTTGTTTTTTGAAAAACCTGATTTTTAGATTTGGTTTCCTATTCCTATATATATTAGAAATGTAATTAAGTTTTTTAAGTATAATAGCAACATACTTTAATTTATTTACCTAAAATTATAAATGGGTAAACCACATTGTCACTGTGATGCTTACGGAGCATGGACCAAAATTAACCAATCAATCAAAAATCCTATTCTTTCTCATGATTGCAAACAATAAATGAAAAGGAAAAGAAAAGAGCTTGTTACCTGCCCCCACAATTACACAACCTTCCACTCTGATACTCAAGCAGCCTCGACCAAAAAGTAAACCAATACAACGATTATTAGAAAACAAAAGCAGGATGCTATAATTGTACATATATTCAAGGGAGATGAATTAGGGAAACTAAAATCATATGTGAATCATTAGCATTTGCAATGGGCTTTAAAACTAAATTCAAAATCCCCTGCACCACCATCATTTTTGTATAAAGCACTAAAACACAAAACTTGCTCCCATTTAGCAAAAGTAGGATGCCCACACGCTTTTTAGTCAACATGTAAGAAGAGTTATATAGTTACAATGCATCATTAATGAGGTGTTCAACCTACTATGATACAAAACAAATAGTAAGTTGTAGGTATTAAATATGCTTATAAATAACATGGATTTATTCACAAATAGAAGCACAATGATACTAAAAAATAAGTAGTAGACATCCACTTTGTTCTTTTTTTTTTTTAAACACAAATTCCAGTGAGATATCATTAAAATAGAAATACATCACCATTAATACATCTAATCATCGAGATGATGAAATCTAAAAAAAAGATCACAATTCACCAACAAATAAATTTTCATACCAAACATAGATCATCAATCATAACCATAATCAAAAGACACAAAACAAATTGAATGGTGATAGTGGCCGAGATTAGAGTATTAGAGATAAAGGGAACATATTAGATCGAGATAAAATCAAATTAAATAGGGATAAGAGAGAATCAAATACAAGGGGTTTTTACCTAAATCTTTTTTTCTTTAAAGCTCATCCTCAAGTTCTGTAATATCTTATATAAAAAATCGAATTCTTGGGATATACAGATATAATCAAGATTTATGTGTAAAACTATTATGCAAAAAGATTACCGGGTTCTTGTTAGGTTCCTATGAAGGAGATGAAAAGAAGAATTAGGGTTAGAGATCTTCGTCTTGACTATTGGTGGCCCTGAAGCGGGATGTAGCATGGTATGTGGAGCGGTGCTTGACCTACAGGAAGGTCAAGGCCAAGCACAAGAGGCCACACGGCAAGATGCAACCGTTGGATATTCCCATGTGGAAATGGGAAAATATTACCATGGATTTCATCACCAAACTCCCCAGGACCGTGCGGGGAGTGGATTCCATATGGGTCATCGTGGATCGATTGACCAAGAGTGCCCATTTATATCGATCCAGGAGAGTATATCGGCCGAGAAGTTGGCCGACATCTACATTCGAGAGGTGGTGGCTCGACACGGAGTGCCAGTCTCCGTGATTTCTGACAGGGATGTACGGTTCACTTCCAGATTCTGGAAGAAATTCCACGACGACTTGGGTACTCGTCTACACTTTAGCACCGCTTTTCACCCGCAGACGGATGGTCAGAGCGAGCGGACCATCCAGACTCTGGAGGATATGTTGTGGGCGTGTGTGCTAGACTTCGGTGGTAGTTAGGATACCTACCTCCCGTTAGCTGAATTCTCCTACAACAACAGCTACCACGCGAGTATCGATCGTCCTCCCTTTGAGATGTTATACGGGAGGAAGTGCAGGACCCCAATATGTTGGGTCGAGGTGGGCCATAGGGTCATGGGGAGCACCGAGGTGGTATCAAGACGACAGAGAGGATTCAGCGGGTCAGGGGCAGACTTCAGACTGCATAGAGTCGGCAGAAAAGTTATGTCGACAAGCGCCGTTCAGACCTAGAGTTTCAGGTCGGGGATATGCTCCTCCTGAAGGTGTCACCATGGAAGGGCTTCATCCGATTCAGGAAGCGGGGCAAGCTGGACCCCAGGTATATTGGACCCTTCAGGGTTATAGCCCGGGTGGGCAAGGTGGCGTATAGGTTGGATCCGCCAGCGGAACTCAGTCAGATCCATAGCACTTTCCATGTCTCCCAGCTGCGGAAGTGTCTGGTAGATGACTCTGCAGTGGTGCCTCTCGAGGATATTCAGGTAGATGACAGCCTGAACTACATCGAGCGACTGATAGCCATTCTAGATAGGAAGACGAAGGCACTGAGGAACAAGGAAGTAGTTCTAGTGAAGGTGCAGTGGCAGCACCGCAAGGGTTCAAAATGGACGTGGGAGCCAGAAGACGAGATGAGGGAGCACTACCCCGAGTTATTTCCAACAATAGCAACGGACTTCGAGGACGAAGTCTAATTCAAGTGGGCGTAATTTGTAGCGCACGTGATTTATGAGGTATTAAATTTGTATTTATTTAAGGGAAATGATTTTATAAGTTCGGACTTAGGCCTTTGGGCCTTCACGATAGGGCTGATGACGGACGAACACGGGGCGTAACCCCCATGTACGGCCAACGTAATCAAGGATCCAAGACGCGGGCTTAACCGTGTACCCCCAGCGTACAAAAGGGTACACGCAGCGTACGTGCGCAGTGTGTTAAACCCTAATTCTGGGACTTATCCCTATATAAAGGATGTTATGACCTTGGACCAGCCTCCCTAACACCCTTAAGCAGTCATCTCGAAAACCATAGCCTACTTTTGTGTGTTCTTAGCCATTGGAGGCATTTGGTGTAGTTTTGGGGCATTGGAAGAGAAAGGAACTTGAAGAAGGAGTAAGGATCCACCAAGAGCTTGTAGATCCAGAAGAGTAGCACCATTTCTGACTTATTTGAGGTATGAAGTTCCAACCTTGACCATTATCTTCTTAGATTTGTTGTTGGGAGTGTTTAAAGTTACTTTTGGACTCCATTGTTGAGAGTTCTTGCATCTTGACGACTTCAGACCATAAAACTTGTCCTCTTAGGCTCCTAGAGGCACTAGCAGTCATAAAAATCGGATCTTGATGGTTAAGCAACAACCATGCAAGGGTTAGTGAGTTTTGGGGCTAGTTAGATGGACCAAAGTCATGTTTTGACCCCAACCTTGCATGCAAGCACATAAAGTTCGTGACTTTATGGTTTAGGATGTCTTAAAAGACCTGGATCTACAGTTTGGACGAAAGGACTTACTGAATTAAGTCAAAAATTAAGCCTTTAGGGGAATGGCCAGTACGCTGGGCGTACTCCCCGTTACGCGCCGCGTACTGGGTCAAAGCCCTGATTTCGGGTCAAGGCAGTATACGCTGGGCGTACATGCCCGTTACGCCGCGCGTACACCTACAGTTTGAGAATTAATGGACTTTTGGGCCTAAAGAAAATGGGCCTGGACTTTTGGGCCTCATGGCCCACTATGAAGCATGATTTCGGGCTTAAGGACTTAGGACTCGAGTATTGGGCCTTCTTGGGCCAAGTTGGGCCCTTGAGAATTATTATGATGGACTTGGATATTTTGGGTCCATTTATGGAATAAGGCCCAATTCGGTAAATGGTCAGTTAGTGGGCCCTTAGGGAATCCTTAAAGGGCCACAGGGGATTTAGGATTAATAAGTTAGAATTGGGACTTCGGTATGTCCAGTTGGGTCAAAGGGGTAAAATGGTCATTTTACCCTAAGATTAGTTATCAGCTTTTGATTAAGTGTCTTTATGGAAATTATAGCCGGAGAGTCACCGGAGCAGGAGCAGACAAATATTTCTCACCCAGTTTATCAGCAGTCACTTGTACAAGGTGAGTTACCTTCCAGTAGCGGTGGGTCTACGACCACAATGTCGGGCCACTAGTAGGAGTTGTATGTTAGATGATTGTCTTTGTGATATTCATCTAGGTTTGCTACTACCTGATATGTTTTTGATTATGTTATGATGTTATGTGATAGTAGCAGTAGGGGAGATAGTCCCCAAGATTACCGGTCGATATGGCCGAGGGGGTACTAATACCCAGTTATGCTAGATAGATTATGATTATGTGATATATGTTATGTGGTAGTAGTAGAGGGGTGAAATAGTCCTCGATGCCCGGTCGAAAGGATCGAAGGGGAGGCCAGCACCCAGGTATGCTAGGCAATGTCAGGTCGAAAGTACCGAAGGGGAGGCCAACACCCAGATATGCTAGGCAATGTCCGGTCGAAAGGACCGAAGGGGAGGCCAACACCCAGATATGCTAGGCAATGTCCGGTCGAAAGGACCGAAGGGGTAGGTCGGTCACCCAGATATGCCTGGCAATATTTATTTTTTATGTTTGTATGGTATGTGGTATGATGGGGGAACTCACTAAGCTTCGTGTGCTTACAGTTTCAGTTTTGTTTCAGGTACCTCTTCGGCGAAGGGGAAAGAGCCGGCGCAGTAGCTGCACATCACACACACATCAGATTTCCGCATTATTGATTCATGGGATTGTACTATGATTTTACTACTATTGGTGTTTTGATTTGGAACATGTTTTGAATGGTTTATGGTTCGTTGTGACATTAACAAGATTTTTAGTAAATGTTTTATAAATCAATTAATTAAAAATGAAATTTTTGGACTCGAAATTTGGGACGTTACATCCCCTGATTACTTGATTTCCTAGTTTATTTTAGATCATTCCATCTCATAGTTAATCTTCATGCATATTTTCTCTTTTTGTTATTTTTCACCTTTATCGAGTACTTTCTAGTCTTTTGAGCTTAATTTTAGGATTAACCGAAGACTATTTGACATGGAGGAATGGAAGGAGTACGGGACCTTTGGAAGCTTGCGGGCTGGGTGTGGACTTGAAGTGATGCGATTGGGCCTGTTGTCAACATAATCAAGGAAGAAATGGGCCATCTTGGGAGAGTTAAGAAGATACAATTGGGCTATCAAGAACTTTAACATGTGGGCTGGACCAAGACACAGTGGAGCAACTTTGGTGGCCACTCAAACGGGCCAAATAGCCCATTCAGTAGCTCTCACACAGTCCGTGTGGATCAACAAACGGTCCGCATGGATCGCGCTGTGAAGGATCCAGATTTTTGCATTAAGCCTCTATTTACGGAAATTGGTGGGATCCTTTTGGGTAACTTTTACATCCGACTTTTGACAACTTTTTACCGGAGTTTTAGAAGGAAGGGAGAACTCTTCAAGTAAGAACACATTTTGCTCTCTAGGAAGACTTGAAGCTTGGCACATTTCTTTCATCCTTCAATCTTGAACAATGTTTGGTATCTCTAATCTACTTTGTTTTTCTTTAATCTGGACATGCTAGGCCAGATTTATGTTTGGTTTATGATGGTTTAATCCATGGATGATTAGTTACTTTGAAGACTTCATATTATCTTGTGTTTGAAATTTATGGGATTGTTTTCTAGTCAAACATCTTCTTATGTTGATATGTCTTTGATCATGAGCTTGGATAAACGAACGTTTATTTTGTTGGCTAATTTCTTAGTTAACTAACGGACCCTAAAATTAGTAAGCAACAAGTGGTTTATATGTTTGTTTTCAGTTCATTTAAAAAATGGAAATATTTCCTCCATAATGATAATGTAAGCATTTGATTATCTTTGGCACTTGGTGACTCTTAAAACTTAGTGCTAATTGATTTTCACAAAATTACATGCTTCATTAATTTTGTGAATTTGATTAAGATAATGTGTTTTGAGCTCCTCTAACCATTTTAATAACAAATAAGAGTTGAGGTGATTTATGCTTATGTATTGCAATAGGCAAGTTAAATTAAATCACAAGTGTTATTCCATTTTGTCTAATGATAAGCTAATTAAGAAATCCATGTGGTGTATTCCAAAATCAACCAACTTCCTTTCATTGATTTTAAATCAACTTATTTACTTACTTATTTGTAATTTCTACAAACAAGCATAGTTTTAGTTTTCCCAAAACAATCATAAAGATTTAAACCAACATTTTACTTTTATTTTTGTTTCACAAGTATTTGAACAAGTGATTTTCGTAGAGATATAAATTGAACCAATCTTCGTGGATACGATCGTTTTACCATTATACACTATTTTGTTTGCAAGATTTAGGGTTATTAATTTTGTTGGCCTCGAAAACCACCAAATTTTGGTGCCGTTGTCGGGGATTGGTTTATTTTTAATCAATTTGTTTCTCTATGCCCAGATCTCAAGGTATAGGTGCTTTGATTTATAACACAGAAATTGAAAAAGAAGCAAGGCATTTGGCGAAGGAAAAAAGAATAGAATATGGTCAAACATTAAATGCTAACGGGGATTAGGAGGTCAAAACCGCTTCCTCTAGTGACACCGAACCCGATTCTAGCCCTGATCCTAGCCATGAAATTCCCAAAACACCAACCCTACAACAAAATTCACGCATCATAAACCAATTTGCAATGGCGGACGGAAAAGAAGAACTCGAAAGAACCTCGAGACAAATGATGGAAACCGGTGTTACACAAACTCCAACATGTATCAATTACCCCGTTTTGGAAGGAGGTTCGGAATTGAAGTCAAATTGCGTACATCACCTTCCAATTTTTCGTGGATTGGAGAATGAAGACCCACATAAACACTTGAATTTGTTTCACATCATTAGCACTAGCATGAAGCCACAAAGGTTAACCGATGACCAAATCAAATTAAGGGCATTCCCCTTTTCATTCGTTGATACAGCAAAATATGGGCTATTTTATCTTCCACCTAGGTCAATCAACTCCTGGGCCGATATAGCATGAGTTTTCCTTGATAAGTTTATCCCGCCTCAAGAGTCTCAAGTCTTAGAAATGAGATTTGTGGAATCTGCCAAGGTTAAAATGATACTTTCAATGACAATTAAGAGTGGTTCAACAACTTGTGCTATAGTTGTCCACAACACCAAATTCTGGAACAACTCCTCATGCAACACTTTTTTGAGGGATTGTTACCAATAGAGAGGAGAGTAGTGATGTGCAAAAAATATACCTATCAACTTTTAAATTTATAACCTAACAAACTTATACTAACTATGCACCTATAGGCAGTGTACCTAGTCAGATTATAGTATAGCTTGGGTAAGTCGGGTGTCGATCACAGGGAACGGTATTCAATTAATAAAATAATTACTAAAATCTAAACTAAGAAAAACAACTAAAAGTGAGGGTTTTATCTGATTTTACAAGTTCAGAAAAACTTAAGCACTAAAATAAAAACGATTGTAATCAATATACTAAAACACTTTCGTTTAGTTTCGAATCCACCTTTTTTCCTATGGTTAGTTCTTATTTATGGATTAATGAAGTTGGTTACCAAGTTATTGTAATTAGCAATTCAAGTCCAAATTTACTAATATTTTCACCAATTCATGAACTACATTGTATGGTCATACATAAGCAAAACAGAAAATTAGTTATTCATTATAGATGGGCTATGTAAGATGTATCTAAACAAACACAATCATGGTCACAATTATGTTCTCCAGCACAGCTAAATTTGTTACTTTTATTACTTATCTAAGATTTGGTCGATCCTAGCTCTAGCAATTTAATGGTCACTAAATCACTAGGTAATCAAGTTCATGTAATTTAAAGGTCCCTAAGCTACCCTACACTTGAAATTAAGCAACAAAGTTACAACCTTTAACATGCTAGGTAATGATAATCAAACACATGCATAAACCAAATTCATATAATCCATAAAGTAAGAAACTAACTCATAGTTTTAGGTTTCATCTAACTAAACGAAAGCAAGGGTTTTTAGCCCATAATCACAGCGGGAAAACACATAAACATAAGGGAAAATAGACTAATCATGATTAAACTAAGCAAACCGAATGTGTAGATGCAAATCCTCGCTCCAATCTATTTATCCTTTGATCTCTAGTTGAATTCTGCCCTCAAAGGGGTCTTGGAAGGGTATTTTTTTGTTAATAGTCGCAGCCTTCAACCCTCTCCCCTCTGGAATCGACCTAATGTCCGAGATATATATATAGTTACCAAAAATCTCGACACCACAACGTGGTAAAGGCACCACGTCGTGGTCCTCGTGTTTATACTATAACATATATTGGCTACGTTAAACATTTGAGCTCTCATCGGATCATCCCATATAATACTAGCAACTTAATTTGAAATTATTACTAGATTAAATTTTTAGATTATTATTTCAAACCTACTAAAAAATTTTAAATTTACTACTTTTCTAGCAATTTACTTTTTCGACCCCCTACCCCACACTTATTACATACAATGCGCTCATTGTATGCTATGCAAAATATATAATTAAAAAGAGGGAGAAAAAGGAACAGACTCCCCTGGGATAGAAGATGCATCTCGAATCGTGTGTATGATCTCTAGCTTTCTCTAAAGTGTGGAAACGGAATTCGAAAGTAAAATGACAGCCTCCTGATGTGATGAAAAACTCCCCCACGACATAGGAAAGTGTCAACCATGTCGTGGCAGCCGGGACATTGGCGTAAAAATAAAATTTGATGGTGTGGGAACAGCTCATCCATACCATGGAATTCAATATAGAATTGGAAACGCCACTCTTGAACACTTGGACTAGTGAAAGTACGGGACCAGACTCGAAAAACGGACTCGAAAAGCACCACCTCGTGGCGGAATTCACCACCTCGTGGTGGCTCAAACAGATTATTTTTCTGGTATTCTGACTGCGACAACACGACGTGGTGGGGTTTACCACGACGTGTTGGTCTTGAAATTTCAATAATCGGTGCCAGAATGACCTGATTTCTGGAATATATGTGGCATCAACGAATGTACGAAGTTGTTAGGCGTGACTCCTTACTTATTGACGCAAACAAACACCCGAAAAATTGCTCAAATCTCGCTTCTCTCGTCATTTTCTAATCTTTCTCTATAAAGAACCTTCTTTTGTCAATAATACCCTCACTCGGACTCTAAATATAATACCTGGAAAGCTTCTTCTTGTGAATGCAAATGTGCCGGATCGAATGAAAATAAACAACCATTCTTGAAAAAAATGTGTTGAACCACTGCCACGACGTGTTGATGATGTCCATGTCGTGTTGTCTTCTTTTCAGTAAATATGCTTCAAAAAAGATTTTCTCTTTATTATGTGGGAACCCCACACTTATTCAAAAACTTGTTCTTCAATTATGATCTTCAAAAATCGCACGACTTTTTCAAATTAAGCTCCTTCACTTCTTCACTTTCGTTCAACACTACAAAATAAGATCAAGAACTAGAGAAACACATCATCATTCGGTTAAACTAAAAAAAAAACTAAAAATTAAAAATTAAAAACTAAAACAAATCAAAAGGAAACGAAATTGCAAACTCATAAAAATCGGGTTGCCTCCTAACAAGCGCTTCTTTTTGAAGAGTCGTGATCCGGACTCCTTTCCACTCTACGTTGCGTCAGGTGGAAGTGTAACCTCCCCGTTCTCCATCATCTTGAACCTTACTCTTTTGTAAGCAACCCTTCTATTGAATGCCTTTCTTGAACTTTCTTGCATTGTTGGGTTGACATCTTCTTTATGTTTCTGCTTGGGTTCTTTCCTCATTCCCTTGTCTTTAGCTTTTGTCTTGTCCCTTTCCGGGTTTTTCTTGTCAAAATGAGGTTCATCAAATTCTTCTTCTTTTTCTTTAATCGGCTCTGTGACTTGATCTGGTGGTCTTGTAAAAGCAAACACCTCAAAAGTCATAGGCGTTGAAACTGGAGGTTTTGAATAATTCGCTTCTTTTTGCAATTGCTCTTCAAGTTCTTTATGCTCCATGAACATTGTGTTTCCTTGCTTTGCCATATTTTCCTTGGCACGAGAAGGGAAAGGAAGAGGTGGTTGATATGGCTCAACAACAGAAAAATCATAATATTCTTTTTATTGCCCACGACGTGGCATTATTGTCTCCACGTCGTGGCGACCGGGCAACTTCACGATACTCTTCTTCTTCTTTCTTTTTTACTTCGAGTGACTGATTAGACTCCTCTTCAAGGTCCTTAATATGCACCAATTCATCTTCTTCTTCTGTATCAACGGCCATGGCTTGAGCATTTTGGATTGACTCGATTTTTCGTGAAGGTGAATCCGGTAGCTTTTCTTGTACAAGCCGTGTTAATTACACCACTTGCGTACAGATACTTAAAATAGATTCTTTTTGTTCTCTAAGTATTGTGTCTGTAGCATCATGTCGTTTTTCGCTAGCTTCCATGAATCTAAATAACATTGACTCGAGAGCAGATATTTTCTCTGATTGGACTTGCTCAATTTGGTAGAGATCATGCTTAAGTTCTTGAATTTCTTTCACATCTCGTTCTCTCTTGTACTCCACCTCACAATCCCTTATAGAATGAGGTCCTCCACAAGCTCCACATCTATCATGAATTGATCCACCCATTTTTGTGATCTTTTCTTCCATTGCGTCGAGCTTTGCAATTACTGCACTGATAGTATCTTGGCCTCCATCTTTACTTGACTTTCCTCTAGTGAAATCCTCCTTTGAATTGTGATACTCTCTTGAATGCTTAGCGAATTCTTTAATCAAAGCTTTATTTGTTATCGGATTCTTCTTTGTCATGGGCCCTTGCGAGTCTAGAAGTTGACGAGTGCACACGTTGACTCCATCATAAAATATCGAGATTTCTTGTTACACATTGAAGTCATGTTGAGGGCAATGTCGTAACAATCTCTTGTAACGTTCCCAAGCTTCGTATAATGACTCCCCCTCTAATTGTTGAAAATTCTGGATGTTTCTTTTAAGCTTTGCCACTTTCGAAGGAGGAGTAAACTGGTTGATGAACTCAGTCTTAAAATCATCCCATGTCGTGATTGCTCCAAAAGGTAGTGATTTTAACCATTCTTTTGCTTCACCCTTCAATGTGACCGGAAAAAGTCGAAGCATCACCGCATCTTTACTCACGTTTGGTGCCTGAAAATAATGTGAAATCTCCACCACCTCTTCTATATGCTCATAAGCGTCCTCGTGCTCCTTCCCATAAAAAGGTAGTTCCCTTAACATATTGATAATGTGTCCCGGAAGTTCAAACTTTGTCGTGGCTGGGATTTTTGGTGGATCAATACCCCATCTGTTTTCGTTCCTCATATGTCGTTTGTACTCTTCCATTGACATGGTCGTGATGTCCCCCATTTTTCCTGCTAAACAAAACTAAGAAAGAAAAAAAACACGTAAAAAGGAACAAAAACTAAAATAAACAAAAACTAAAACTAAAAACTACCTGGAACGTGACCACGACGTGGCCAAGGTTCCCACGACGTGGTTGATGTCCAGACAAAAAAATAAAATAAAATAAATGCTGAAAAATAACTTTTTGCGGTTTTTAACCCACAAAAAGGATCGAATAACTAAAAGTAATTAAAATAATAATCAAATAAGCCGTTCCCCGGCAACGGCGCCAAAAACTTGATGTGCACAAAATATACCTATCAACTTTTAAATTTATAACCTAACAAACTTATACTAACTATGCACCTATAGGCAGTGTACCTAGTCAGATTATAGTATAGCTTGGGTAAGTCGGGTGTCGATCACAGGGAACGGTATTTAATTAATAAAATAATTACTAAAAGCTAAACTAAGAAAAACAACTAAAAGTGAGGGTTTTATCTGATTTTACAAGTTCAGAAAAACTTAAGCACTAAAATAAAAACGATTGTAATCAATATACTAAAACACTTTCGTTTAGTTTCGAATCCACCTTTTTTCCTATGGTTAGTTCTTATTTATGGATTAATGAATTTGGTTAACAAGTTATTGTAATTAGCAATTCAAGTCCAAATTTACTAATATTTTCACCAATTCATGAACTACATTGTATGGTCATACATAAGCAAAACAGAAAATTAGTTATTCATTATAGATGGGCTATGTAAGATGTATCTAAACAAACACAATCATGGTCACAATTATGTTCTCCAGCACAACTAAATTTGTTACTTTTATTACTTATCTAAGATTTGGTCGATCCTAGCTCTAGCAATTTAATGGTCACTAAATCACTAGGTAATCAAGTTCATGTAATTTAAAGGTCCCTAAGCTACCCTACACTTGAATTTAAGCAACAAAGTTACAACCTTTAACATGCTAGGTAATGATAATCAAACACATGCATAAACCAAATTCATATAATCCATAAAGTAAGAAACTAACTCATAGTTTTAGGTTTCATCTAACTAAACGAAAGCAAGGGTTTTTAGCCCATAATCACAGCGGGAAAACACATAAACATAAGGGAAGATAGACTAATCATGATTAAACTAAGCAAACCGAATGTGTAGATGCAAATCCTCGCTCCAATCTCTTTATCCTTTGATCTCTAGTTGAATTCTGCCCTCAAAGGGGTCTTGGAAGGGTATTTTTTTGTTAATAGTCGCAGCCTTCAACCCTCTCCCCTCTGGAATCGACCTAATGTCCGAGATATATATAGTTACCAAAAATCTCGACACCACGACGTGGTAAAGGCACAACGTCGTGGTCCTCGTGTTTATCCTGCATTCCCCAAGCAAGCGTCAAGAATCGCGAAGATTCCATTCACCACGTCGTGGTGGGATCACCACGTCGTCGTGGTTGAAAATCCGACTTTTGTCAAAACATGAAAGTCGTCCGAAATTGTGTCTAGTTTTCAGATCATTTTGA
Source organism: Lactuca virosa (assembly GCF_052849685.1). Classification (NCBI taxonomy): domain Eukaryota; kingdom Viridiplantae; phylum Streptophyta; class Magnoliopsida; order Asterales; family Asteraceae; genus Lactuca; species Lactuca virosa. The sequence goes on from NC_136426.1 coordinate 177,420,085, forward strand.
ATCACCTTAATCGGAGTTACGAGTCATGAGATATGATCAAAATAATGACGAGGGGTCAAGCTGTCTAGCAACATCTTTCTTGTGTCTTCTTCTTCTCTAAGCTCGTATTTTCCTGCTTCCAGCTTCCATATTGCTCCCGAGAATGTCTTTATGCTACATAACAGATATTAAGCATAATAAGTACCTTTTGTTCTATAATAAGCATAATTATAGCTAAAAGTATTAATATATGATGTAAAATATATGTGTAGATATGCACAAATCAAGTAGTTGATGCCTCAAGTGGTGGAGATGTCTTTAGCAAAACTCCTCAACAAACAGGACAACTCTTCAACACCGTAGTCGCAAATTACCAACATTTTGGCCCCCGCCAAGACATGACGAGAGACACGCATAAAAAATCCAATGACGTGGTGACATCAAACCTCGATTCTAAAATTAAAGATCTATCATCCGTTTTCCAAAAGCTAGTCATGGGAAAAACTCCACAAGTGATGGTTTGGGGAATATGTTCAACAATGGGTCATCCTACAGAATGTGTCCCATTCTTCAAGAAGATGCGGAGCATGTAAATGCGATTGGAGAGTTCCAAAACTACCACAACAAACCATCTGGTTACCAAAATGCTTACAATTCAAGTTGGAAGTCAAATCCCAATATGAGCTACAACCCAAAAACCATTGCCTCAAAATGTGTTGGTTCGACCTTCTTACCCACCACAACAACCCCATTACCAACACCCACAACCTCACTATCAACCCGAACCACACCCTCGTGATCATCACCAACAACCTCCTTAATCCTAAGAAAGTAGTTTCGAAATGTCTCTTGATGACATTGTCATGTCCCTTACTACTAGCACCCAACAATTCTAAAAAGAGACAAGAACTAGTATTTCCAACCTTGAAGCACAAATGGGAGATATAGTTACATCCTTAAGCAAGTTGGAATTTTGTGGAAAACTATCTTCTCAAACTGAAAATAATCCTAATGTGAATGTGGTGACCTTGAGAAGTGGTAAACAAACCGGAGAGTAGCTCTAAGAAGAAGTCAATGGAAAATGAGGAAGAAATAGAGATCATCCCTATTGAAGATCCTATTATTAATAATAATGCACAAACCGAAGTTCCAAAGAAGACTACTCCTCTAGTGACTCCAACAACCATCCAACCACCCATGTCCTTCCCGACTTACATCCTCAAAGAAGAATATGATGGAGAAGGAGATCTTAGATACCTTCCAAAATGTGGAGGTAAACATTCCATTACTTGATGGAATCAAACAAATCCCTAGATATGCAAAACATTTTAAAGAACCTTTCACAAATAAAAGAAAATTGAAGGGGAATGAAAAGATTTCAATGAATGAAAATGCATCTATGGTTTTGCAAAGAAAAATCCCACCTAAGTGTAAAGACCCCGACACGTTTACGGTTCCTTGCAAAATAGGGGATGTCACTTTGAGTAGTGACATGCTTGATCTTGGTGCTTCTGTTAATGTCATGCCCTATTCGGTATATCAATCATTAAATGTTGGTCCCTTAAATGAAACGGGTGTCATAATTTCACTTGTGGATAAATCAAGTGTTTTTCCTAGAGGTTTCTTAGAAGAAGTTTTGGTGCAAGTGAATCAATTGGTCTTCCCGGTGGATTTATATGTGATTGATTTAGAGGAACAAGTTTCCTCAAAATCGACTCTAATCTTGCTTGGAAGACCGTTTTTGAAAACGGCTAGGACAAAAATCGATGTGTATGCAGGTAGTTTAACAACGAAATTTGATGGTGAAACAATAAGCTTTAATATTTATGATGTTATGAGATACCCTAGTGATTTCTCATCTCTATATTTTGTTGATGTTGTTGAACCACTAACCCAAGAATTGTTTGAGTTGTCTAATGGTGACATGTTGGAGATGATTTTAAGCAAAGGGTTTGATTGTGGGAAACTAGACAAGAAATTGAAGCTCTATCTCTAGATCCGAAAGTTGAATAGTTGGTTAACAATTTGGAGGTCAAGAAAACTACACAATTTAGTGTGAAGAAAATCGAGTTATCTCAAACTCACACAAAGTTGCCACCTTCCCTTGTTCAACCTTCGGAATAGGAATTGAAGGTTCTACCTCACCACTTGAAGTACATTTACTTGGGTAAGAACGAGACTCTTCCGGTTATTATTTCCACTCACCTATCCGAATTTGAAGAAAAGCAACTCCTCAAGGTGTTTAAGGAATACAAATAAGCCATGGGTTGGAAAATTGCAGATATCTAAGGATGAAGCCCCTCCATTTGTATGCACAAGATTTTGATGGACGATGAATGTAAGCCAACCCGAGATGCATATAGAAGATTGAACCCGCCTATAATATTTGTTGTGAAGAAAGAAATATTGAATCTTCTTGATGCGGGAATGATTTATCCAACCTCGGATAGCAAGTGGGAGAGCCCAGTACAAGTGGTACCAATGAAGACGGGAATCATGGTGGTCGAGAAAAATAATGGTATTATGGTCCCCACCCATATGCAAAACGGGCGGAGAGTATGTATTGACTACCGAAAACTCAATGCATGCATAAGAAAAGACCATTTCCCATTGCCTTTCATTGATCAAATGTTCGAAAGGTTGGTCGGGATATCTCATTATTGTTGTCTAGACGGGTATTCCGGTTTTCATCAAATCCCGGTGGCACCAGAAAACCAAGAAAATAGAACCTTTACATGTCCATTTGGCACTTTTGCATACCAGAGAATACCATTTAGATTGTGTAATGCCCCACCCACTTTCCAACGTTGCATGGTTAGTATTTTCTTGAAATATGTCGAAAACATAATTGAAGTTTTTATGGATGATTTTACGGTATACAGAAACTCCTTTCAAGAGTGTTTAACTAATCTCACCAAGATTTTGAAAAGATGCATTGAAACAAAATTTGGTTTTGAATTTTGAAAAATGTCATTCTATGGTGAGTCAAGGTCTTATCTTAGGTCAAATTGTGTCAAAGAAAGGAATCGAGTTAGATAAAGCTAAAATTGATGTTATGCAAAGCTTATCTTACCCGACTTGTGTTCGAGAAGTTCGTTCTTTTTTAGGTCATGCGGGTTTCTACCAAAGATCCATCAAATATTTCTCAAAGATAATGATACCAATATGCCAACTCTTTCAAAAGGAAGTTTATTTCGATTTCAATGAGGCATGCAAAGAGGCTTTTGACAAGCTCAAAGGAGTTGCTTACATCCGCTCCTATCATACAAGCACCAAATTGGGATCTCCCCTTTGAGATCATGTATGATGCAAGCAGCTATGCTATAGGAGCCATTTTGGGTCAAAAGAATGGAAAAGCCTCCCATGTGATCTACTACGCATCAAGAACACTAGACAATGCTCAATGCAACTACTCTACTACAGAGAAGGAATTATTTCCCATAGTTTCGCTTTGGAGAAGTTTAGGCAATATCTACTTGGTACTGAAGTCATTGTTTATTCGAATCATGTGGCTCTCAAGTACTTGACGACAAAGAAATATGCAAAGCCAAGACTCATCTGGTGGATCTGACTATTGCAATAATTTGATTTGCAAATTCCGGAGAAGAGTGGATGCGAAAATCTTGTTGCCGACCATCTAAGTCGGATCAATTTAAATGAAACCCCTCTCCCATTGCAGAACAAGTTTCCGGATAAGCATCTCTTTTCCCTTACTCAATCTATTCCTTGGTATGCCGATATCATTAACGTTTTGGTCACAAAAAGGTATCCCGACACACTCCAACGCGCTCAAAAAGATAAATTAAAAAGTGATGCAAAATACTATGTGCGGGATGAACCTTATTTATGGAAACATTGTCCCGATCCAATCATTAGGAGATGTGGACCCCAACAAAAACATCAATCCATTTTGCAATATTTTCGTGAACTTGCTTGTAGGGGACACTTCAGACTTATTCGAACTTTGAGAAAAGTTCTTGAGTGTGGTTTATTTTGGCCAACCATAATGCGATTGTTATTTGTTTTGTAAAAGTTGTGAGCGATGCCAAATGATGGGAAATGTTTCTCAAAAGAACCAAATGCCACAAAATCCAATCCTTATTTGTGAAGTTTTGGATGTATGGGGTATTGATTTTATGGGCCCATTTCCTGTTTCGTTTGGAAACATTTTATATCCTACTCGCGGTTGATTATGTTTCTAAATGGGTGGAGGCCAAAGCCACAAGATCGGATGATGCCAAAACGGTTATCGAGTTTTTGAAATCTAATATTTTTGTGAGATTTGGTGTGCCTAGGGCCGTGATTAGTGATAGAGGGACGTATTTTTGCAACAAGATGATGGACGCTTTGTTGAAGAAGTATAATATGATGCACTGTGTCTCTACCGCCTACCACCCCCAAACAAACGGTCAAGCGGAAGTTTCAAATCGGGAAGTAAAGTCTATCCTTGAGAAAACAGTGAATCCAACAAGAAAGGATTGGAGTTTAAGGCTTGATGATGCCTTGTGGGCCTACCAGACCACTTACAAGTCCTATATACGGATATCCCGATTTACATTGGTTTTTGGCAAGCCATGTCATCTTCCTATGGAACTAGAGCATCGTGCATTTTGGGCAGTCAAGCAATGCAATTTCGACATTGATGAAGCGGGAAGGCATATAAAGCTTCAACTCCAAGAGTTTGAAGAGTTAAGGAATGACTCTGAGAATACAACAAGGAGAAAACCAAGGCTTTCCACGACAAGTCCATCACCTAAAAACACTTCAAACCGGGACACAAAGTCTTACTCTATCATTCCTGTTTAAAGTTGTTTCCCAGAACTTTGAGGTCAAGATGGATAGGTCCATTCCTTGTGCTAAAATTCTTTGAACACGGAGCGATAGAGATCCAAATTCAAGAAATGTGGAAAATCTTCAAAGTCAATGGGCATCTTTCGATGAGGTTTTGATTGCAAATGTCCTCGATGTCATCCATTTGGATGCCCCGGTGTACTGAAATCGCAAAGGGAAGACCACTCGCCAAAGACGCTAAAAACGGGCATTTTTGAAAGCATTGTTCTTTCATCTTTTTTGAATTCCGAATAAATGTTTAGTTAAAACTGTTTTTGCGCTTCCAAGCTCTCATTCCTTTTAAAGTCATAATCTGTTGAACTTTGAAGTCTCAGGGTTCATTTTGGTCAACACACAGATGTTTTGGATTTTCCACCAAAAGGGTTTACAGATGGTCCACGCCTGATCCCCTCGTCCGCATGAGCCTGATCACGTGAAAATAAAGATTCAACATCGTTACTGCACATCCCACGCGGTCTGCATGTACTCCAGGAATTGACCGCGTGCCCAAAAAATGAACCATGTGTACTCCAACTGATCGTCCGCATCGTTTTTCGATATCATAACTCTTTCAGCAATACTCACGCGGACCATATGTACTCGAGATTTGTCCACAAGTGATTTTGACTTTTGTGGACCCGGGAATTCACCAAGCTTGACCGAAAATTAGATCACCCTCTTTACCCAAGCATCGGCAGACCAATCTTTCTTCCCTACTTCCTTACCTCTTTCTCTCTAACCTCCATTGAATAAACCTCCATCTCCACCACTAAAACTCGGCTTCCTATCAAACCACCAGCCGGAATCACATGAAATTAGCGGCATTCTCTCTCATTTTCCGAGCTCTACATTTCCCATTTAAATTTTGCCCCGATCCGCCCCCAAAATTAGCAGCGCCGACCACCACCCACTTCACCGGATAATTCGATTTTATGGCCACCTCCATGCGCCTATCGAAATTTCGACACCACCATTGTGCTCCCCCTGGTCTAGGCTATAAAACCCACTACAAATATCTCTCAAAGCTCACCGAAAATTTTCTCCATATTTTAAAAGCATTGCCGGATTTCTCGACTTTTCACAGTAAATTATTTCTCATGTGCTTTTGAATAAAGCTTCAAGCTTGGGGTGGATTATTTCAAGAATTACAAATTCTTGATTTTCGCGAGCATTTTCGATTTTCAAAATTTACAATCACCAGCGGGGTACATTCTTTCCTTGACTTTAAATAATTTGTATGCGTATTTAAAATGATAACTTAGTTGACATTGCATCAAGTAATTCTAGGAAACATATTTTGAATTGGCTTGGTGATCCATTTAGAAGTCGACAGGGAGTCAATTTGTGAATTGGATTAGATCATTATCTATTTGGATTGTTGGTCTGTTCGGTTTGCAATTTTGTTTACAAGTTGGTCATGTCCACTTCAAGGAAGCGTTCGATTGTTGACCGAGGAGAAGCCCCGACTAGGGGGCGAAATGAGGAACCAAGGATTCCAAGGTTATAGGACAAGAAAGCAGTTGAAAACTACAAAAAGAGTTTTCCTAGGAAGGTTGCTTCAACCAAGCTTGTGTGCAATTCCACACTCGCCGAATTGAGAGTTCTAGATGGGGTTACCTAATTTTTATGCAATATCGGGTGGGAGAATTTTCTCAGTCTCATGGCACATACATACCAGCTTCCTACTAGAAAATTCCTTGTTGACTGCGGGTTAGACAACAAGATAAGAAAAGTTGCATTCCAACTCATGGGGGAAACGATCCTTCTCGATTTCGCAAGGGTAAATGACATCATGGGATTGCCAACAACAAACATATTTGTAGCTTTCGATTCACTGCCTCCCCGGTTCAACCATGAGACTTTTTGGACAGAAATTACCGGTGAGATCTTTTCTTGTGTCAGTCGCAACAAGGCAACCTCCATTATTCACCCACGCCTCCGCATTGCCCATCGTATATTAGTATGCACTGTCTTTGTCCGAAAAGAAGTCGGTCAAGTCACAAAGATTGATCAGCTGCCCGGAAACCCTCGTTAGGGAAGTTCCCTTTCCAAAAAAAAGATTGAGCAGTTTTTCCTATGGTGCATGACAAGGCGTGAAAACCCTCTCATCCCAGATTTTGCCTCATTCGTTTTCTACAAATGTGCCCTCATGAAAACTGAAGTTTTCACTGATATTTGCATAGGAGGATTTGTTACCCTTTTAGCCTACGGTTTTGACATCGAGTTCCCAGAAGACAACACGCATGTAGACAACAAGACTCTTTTGGATGTCTGAGTTCTAACCAACATGCATCATATCTGCCATTGGAGTAAGGATGATTTCTCATGGTTTTGTCCTCAAGGGGTCGGCTATTTCATTCTTCCCGACCCCAAAGTCTCCAAATTCACTTACAATGACCGCACTCAGTGGAAATTCGAGAGAACCATCACCCAAACGATTTGCAAGAACACACTTTATGCTCAAGACGATAATGAGATGCACATGGATGACGAGTCTGGCATTGAGCCCATCCGTGGTCTCCAACAAACACAACCATGAGTGCCCCCTGATATTACCAGTTTCCCCTTTGATTTTTCTGAACGATTCGAGGCTCTTTGTGTCACCAACCAAATATTGTCACAATAGATGCATCATATGTGGGGCAGGAACCAATCATAGAACCATTTTGAGAACATACCGCTTCCTCCTCCATATATATATATATATATATATATATATATATATATATATATATATATATATACCCTCCCCTACTCATCCTTATCCCCCTCCACCCTACCCTTACCCTTACCCACAATATCCCTATCCTCCTCCCGACCCCCCGGTTTAGGTAGTTTTGCCTTGCCCCAAGCATCAAGGACAATGCTTATTTTTAAGCTTGGGGTAGAGTATTCCCTTTTACTTTGATCTTTCTCATGCATTTTAGCTAGGATTGCATAACAATTTTGCCATAATTTGTATCCATTTTTTTATTTTATAAAATTCCAAAAGATTTTATTTTCTTATTTTCCACTTATTATTTTTAAATAACATTTAGCTTAGGATATTACCATACATGCATTTTTGTTATCCGTTTATTCTCATCTCTTGGATTCCATTGAACAATATCATAAGTATTGAATCATAGATTGGTCATGGGTTTTATTGTGGAATTCCATATGTTCGAAGAGTGGGACACATTTTGATCCTAAAAAGACCACTTTTTGAAATGCTTGTGCGGGGTTCAGATACAGGTAGCTTGATTGTGTCTAGGTGGGGATGGAAGTGGTCAGCCAGAAATATCCGTGCAGGCAAAGATTAGGCAGGTAAGGTATTGTGAAGATCTTGAAGAATCACGTCTCGATTTTGGGGGAAGTACTCCTTAGTACTCCCGAGTCTCGCTCGAGCCTTACTTAGTTAGTTTCTCACCACCTTTTCAGGCTAGGAAGTTTTTTAAGTGTCTAGAATGGATAGATAGTAAAGTTTTTTCATCTCACCTTACATTGATGAACTTTGAGATAGGCCCCCCAATTCACATTTTTGGGACCATAGGTCTTTTGGTAACACCCATTCTTGAGTCATTCCCCAACCTTTTTAGTAGATCTTGACACACTGTCAATGATCATTTGGTATTCATTTTCAGCCTCTACCTTTGGTACAATCTCTAAGCTATGAAGAAAACAAACAAATGAAGAAAAATTGGAAAGCGAAGCACAAAAAGAAGCAATAAAAGAAGAAGATTTGTAGAGACAACAAAAACAAGAAAATTTGAAGAAAAGGAGCAGCACAAAAGAAGAATAAAGAGATCAAGTAAATATTGGAAATCCAAGCACAAAAAGAAGAAAACAAACAAATGAAGAAAAATTGGAAAGCGAAGCATAAAAAGAAGCAATAAAAGAAGAAGATTTGTAGAGACAACAAAAACAAGAAAATTTAAAGAAAAGGAGCAGCACAAAAGAAGAATAAAGAGATCAAGTAAACATTCAAGCTCATGTTTTCAAGTTATAAAGAGAGAGAGGGGGGGGGGGAGAGAGAGGGGGGGGGGAGAGAGAGGGAGAGAGAGACAGAAGACAGAAGACCGAGAGAAGAAGTTTAAGACTGAAGACTTAGGTTGTCTTATATCTAGTTCTTAGATTGAGTCATTTTTATTTTGTTTTATTTTGTTTCTGATTTTTGGTGAGAAATGGTTATGAAGGTGAGACGGTAGATTGTAAAGGACAGTATAGGGGAGAAACCTTCGAAATCAGATGTTTTCCCGAACGTCGTTGCTACAAAAACCCTATTTTGTTATTATACACTTTAGTCAGGACAAATGTAGGAATTATCGTGTATGGGGGCATCTTACCTTCATGCATTATGGTCTACATTGGTGATTTAAAGTGTCCCTATTGGGCGCATCCCCTGTTTCTTTTGTCTAGCACGTTCCGATGGCTGCCACATCTAGAAGAAATCTATTCGCCCATCAAGTGGTTCGAGAATATGGTTTATGGTTCTAAAGTGGGAAACACTTGGAGGGCACGTAGGGTCCATGCAAGGCTGACTCTGAACATGTTGACTGATCTTGACCAGGTTTTGTGTTTTTGTCCAATCTGTTTTTATTTTTATGATAGTTCATCCCAAATTCATTCTAGTTTTGTCTTACTTGAGGTCGAGTAAGGTTCAAGCTTGTGGTGATTTGATACTTTCATTTTATTACTTCTTTTCCTAGTTTATTTTAGATGATTCCATCTCGTTTTAGTTAATCTTCATGCATATTTTCTCTTTTTGTTATTTTTCACCTTTATCAGGTACATTCTAGTCTTTCGAGCTTAATCACAGGATTTACCGAAGCCTATTCGACATGGAATAATGGAAGGAGTATGCGACCTTTGGAAGCTTGCAGGTTGATTGTGGACTTGAAGTGATGTTATTGGTCCTATTGTCAACATAATCGAGGAAGTAATAGCCCATTTTGGGAGAATTAAGAAGAAACAAATAGGCTATCCAGAACTTTTACATGTAGGTTGGACCAAGAAACAATAGAGGTTACTTTTAAGGCCAATCAAATGGGCCATATAGCTCATTCAGTAGCTCCCATGCGGTCCATGTGGATCCACAAATGGTTTGTGTGGATCGCGCTATGAAGGATCCAGATTTTTGCATTAAGCCTCCATTTGGAGAAACTTTGTGGGATCCTTTTAGGTAAATTTTACATCCGAATTTTGACCACTTTTCATTAGAGTTTTGAAGGAAGGAAGGGAGAAATCTTGAAGGAAGAACAAATTTTTCTCTCTAGGAAGACTTGAAGCTTGGTGGATTTCTTTCATATTTCAATCTTGAACAATGTTTGGTATCTCTAATCTACTTTGTTTTTCTTTAATCTTGGCCAGGCTAGGCTAGATTTATGTTTGGTTGATGTTGGTTTAACCCATGGATGATTAGTTACTTTGAAGACTTCATATTATCTTGTGTTTAAAATTTATGGGAATGTTTTCTAGTTATATATATCTTATTATGTTTACTTGTATTTGATCATGAGCTTGGATAAATGAATGTTTATTTTGTTAGCTAATTTCTTTGTTAAGTAATGGACTCTCAAATTACTAACCAACAAGTGGTTTATATGTTTGTTTTCATTTCACTTAAACCATGGACATATTTCCTCCATAATGATAATGTAAGCATTTGATTATCTTTTGGACTTAGTGACTCTTAAAACTTAATGCTAATTGATTTTCACAAAATTAAATGCTTCATTGATTTTGTGACTTTGATATAGAAAATGTGTTTTGAACTCCTCTAACCATTTTAATAACAAAGAAGAGTTGACGTGATTTGTGCTTATGAACGTCTATAGCCAAGTTTAATTAAATCAAAGTGTTTTTCCATTTTGTCTAATGATAAGTTAATTAAGAAATCCATGTGGTGTATTCCAAAATCAACCAAATTCCCTCATTGATTTTAAATCAAATCATTTACTTACTTACATTTAATTTCTACATTCAAGCATAGTTTTAGTTTTCTCAAAACAATCATAAAGATTTAAACCCGCATTTTAATTTTATTTTTGTTTCACAAGTACTTGAATAAGTGATTTTCATAGACATATAAATTGAATCAATCTTCATGGATATGATTCCTTTACCATTATACACTATTTTGTGTGCAATATTTATGGTTAGTAGTTATGTGGACCTCGACAACCACCACTAGACGTTGACGGTTATACACTGATGATACACTTACCAGGTGATACGATGATAGTACTCTTTGCTGAAGTCCAAGCTAATGTTGCAGATGATGTTGAAACTGAAGCTGATTAGCATGTCACCCTGACGCTGATGTTGAAGCTGAAGTTGATCAGCGTGTTGCCCGAGACGCTAATGTTGATGATCTGATCAGTATCTGATGTGTTTGGTGATGATATCTGAATCTGGAGAAGATCGGATCTGATCCATTCCTTATATACTGAAATAGTTTATATTTAGGTTAGATACAATTCCTTGATTAAAGGAATTCACTAGAATAGATTAGTATATATTCTTGTATTAGGGTTAAAGCCTAACTATGTATTTGTGACGGCTTTTTGCCAACTACTTTGTGCACCCCTTCTCTTGGTGAGAACCTTTCTTAATGAAAACATTCTTTGTGATACTTCTGCGTTCTTCTATTGTTCTTTCTTGTTTGTATTCGATCTACGAATCTATAAAGGGTTTGGGACAAACAAGTTTTATCCGAGCAGGCTAGAACATTGGTACTAGGATCTATTAAAGATTCAGAAGTTTATTCACTATTTAGTAACTCAAAAATATGAAGAAGAATAAGAAATCTTATATCATCCAGATATGAAGAATATTTCAGAATCAGAGAAGAAAGGGTGTGGTATTTCCCTATCTATGGTACTTTCTGATTAATTCATATGTGTTGGGTCCTTATAATGTTTCTTAGACGAGAGAACAATTTTTAAGTGAAAGGATCAACAAAGATACAAGTGTTGTTGATGAAGAAGAAAAAAATTATAGTTCGAAAAATGAAATAGCAATCAATGCAAGCCCTTTATCTTGTTTTTCTGAAGTGATGTATGATCCAAAAGGACCTTTATCTGTGTTCTTCATTTCTGAAATGGATCTGAAAGACAAAGTCATCAACCACAGACAAGAAGCTATGGAAGTAGAGAAGAAAGTTCTGGTTGAAATGGAGAAGGAGATATCAAATCTGAAGGAGAGGATTAAAGAAAACGATGTTCAGAAGAATCATTTGTCATCTAGTAGCGTTCAAAATGAAGGACTACCTAATAAAAACTCGTTTTCAAGAAACCCTAATATTCATACTGATGAACATCAGAGCAGCTCTTGCACCAACCAGCCACATGTTGATAAGATTCATGTTGAGAAACCAAGAGTTGCTCATACTCAAAAATCTTTATCAAAATGAGTTACCATTTGCAAACGAACCTCTCCTTCAGCTTCATCTCATATTAGGACAACTCCAGTTCACACTGACGAGCCTTGCGCTGACACACTTCAAGGTGAGAAAGTTAGCACTGCCAAGAAGTCTCGCACTGTCAAGACTTCACACGCTGACAAATCAGTTCACACTGATAAGTTTTTTAAAGCTGACAAAAATTTTGGCACTGTAAAGATACCTCAGGCTGTGAAGATTTCATCTCACTATGTCAAGACTCAAGTTCCATCTTCATTCTCGAACATCAGAAGAATTTAAGCATGTAAATTCTCTAATGTATGTTCTTTAATTAATAATAATCTTACATGGAAAAACAAACAAATACAAGGAAGCAAAGGCAGATAAGACTTGGGTTCCAAAGAAATCTTTTTCTGAACCCACAATGATGAAAAAAGTCTGGATTCCCAAAGATACGTACTCACAACCCGAAATAAGGCCACCTAAAGAAGTCCGACCAAAGATATGTAATTTGAAGTGTCTTGGAAAGGTTGTTGAAGAAAGTTACAATAAGAAAAGGAGAATTTAGAATCCTGGAGTTCGTGGTTCTTCATCTAATCAAAGGCATTCTAAAGAAGAAAGGCCAATCTCAAATGGGTGGCTAAGTGGTTTTTGTCAGATCTAATAATTTGAGAGAATCTAAATTTTTCAAAGTTCATATTTTGATGTCTCTCTCACATTATGCATAAAGGTGTGTCTATATGGTTTTATTTTTATTTTTATTTTTTTATTTGTTCAGAAGTAGATTTAAAAAAAAGGGTTTTATTTTCAAAATAATAATAATAATAATAATAATAATAATAATAATAATAACAATAACAACAACAACATTGATATGTTGTCGATTCTAATAACTTTTTGCCTCATTGTTAAAAGTAACACAAGAGTATTATCGGTATTTCTTGGTTTTTATTCTAATTTTTACAGATGGGATGCTCAAATAACAAGAAAAGTGCATTATCACATGAGTGGTTCCCGAGCAAAAGTGAAAGACTGGAAATCTTATGAGTGGTTCTCAACCTAATGTGAAAGACTGCAAATCTGATTAGGCCAGAAAAAAGGGAAGAATTTGTGGTTATGACAAATACACAATGGAAAATCTCCGGAAAAGTCACAATATTTTACCCTAATTTACGAAAAAGTCTCAAACTAAAATTTGTTTATGAAAAAGTCTCAATTACCGGTACAAATGATGATTTGGCCCTATTTTCCCGGTTTACCGGTTTCATTACTTACCCGGTTTTAATAAAGTCGTATTATTTTACCATACTTTACGAATAAGTCCCAAATTATTGTAAAATAATGGGACTTTAATGAAAATTATGGTAAAATAATGGGAATTTAATGAAATGAGTAAATATTGAAACCGATAAATCGGAAAAAAAAGGGTCAAATCGTCATTTTTTTCCGGTAATCGGGACTTCTTCATAAACCAATTTTAGTTTGCGACTTTTTCGTAAATTAAGGTGAAATATTAGGACTTTTCCGAAGATTTCCCAATACACAATGGTCAAAGCATGAACAAATTTAAGGAATACAACAAGTTGTACCATCACAACAACAGAAGCAAAAATATGATATCCTCGTATGTGCATAGTTGTCTTCACAACTTGTCATAATCGCATAGAAGTTTACACGATCTTTTGTTACAATGTGATGAAGTTAGTAATTATTATATCCTATTCTCAAGAAAAGATATGGTACTTCACTAAAGCTTATTCAAGTCATGGAATGTTGCATGAGTAAAAATTAATTTTTTTATGGCAATTCGTACAAGGAAACAGGCCCAATTGAATTTTGATTTGGATCAAGAAAGAATGCCCAAGGGCTACCATAATCAAGCATGTCTTTTGTCTTTATGTATCCAAGCAAGCATGGTGAGTATTTCATGGAACGATGGTTTCTTTCAAGAAGTCAACATGGTGTATAAGCTGTCAAAATCGAGTCTCAAATTAAAAGTTATTCAGCATATAGATAAGTCATAGTATGGCTAAATTTCAGTTAAGAAATAAAGTCAATAGCTAAAATAGAAGCATTGTTTGTTTAATTCATAAAGTAAGGTACATGGGTAGCTTCAGATATATATATATATATATATATATATATATATATATATATATATATATATATATATATATATATATATATATATATATATATATATATATATATATATATATTTCGTTTTTGAATGTTTTAATTAGTCTTCTTCTAAATAAATTCATTGTTTTTAGTTAGTTTTCCCTTTTTAAAATAGAGAAAAATAAAAAAATAAATAGATAAATTTTTTTAGTTATTTTCTTTTTGTTGAATCATAAAAAATAAAATATAATAGCTTTCCATGTTTTTAATTAATTACCTTTTGTGTATTTTCGTTCGTAATTGTTAAATTTATTTTATTTTGCTTTTGTTAATATATTTATTTTGTTTTTCTAGTTGTTCTTTAAATCTAAAAATCCAACAAGTGTGTGTAAGTGTTCCAAGCAAGGTGTTTCAAATTTATATTTTTTCTCAGCTTGATAGAAATATAAAAGGGAGAATCCATCCAAGTATCGAAATGGAGTCAAATAAGCAATTCTAGAGGAAAATTTTAATGATGTGTCCGATATTCAAATTATTTATGCACATTAGAACTTATTTACCCCCTGAAGTATCTAATACTTAAACAAGGGATCGCATGGATGTTAGATCACATGATGGTTCTTTTTTAATGTACATTTGGTTCAACATTTGCAATTTTATTACACCGTTTTAGAACTATTTGACAGTGAACTATGTGTTCTAAGATGTCATCCTTTATGAACCAAAACTGAAGTTGTTGATGAACCACAAGCTTAGGTGGAGCATTCTAGTTTGACAAAGGCAAGCGCGCTAAAATTTGACAAACATGTAGAAATGTTTTTTGAAGCTGATACATATGCTTCATCTGGTTTGGTATCTTATGCTAAAATCTTTATACTATTCATGCTTTGACGGTAGCATTTTATAAGCCCAATATGTACCTGTGGACAATTCATTGCCCCTAGAACAAATTCTACCGCATATACCTTATGTCCCATGTCTTCTAGCAGTTGATGATCTGATGAGACTTCACTTCAGAAGTCTTTAACCCAACATGTAATAATCTTATCTATTAAGAATAAATGAGCCATCCATCTCTTGTGTTGAATCTAATATCAAGGTCTATTCTTCAACTAAGAGATATTACCTGGTCTCAAAAGGCAAGGATGTTATCCCCTCTCTTAGCCAATCTTTTTCTCATGTCCTTGACCTCTTAGACTAAGGTATGACATGGTACCAATATGAAATGTTGGTGGACATACTCCAAGATGTTAACTACTCCTCTCTACATTTATTCTTTATAAGTGCTTAATGATTCATTGTGTTATACCACACACTGATAAAAGTTCGAAAGTCTGTGTCGATGGTTAGACTATGTACCATAGTTTATCACACACACCAACCCATTCTTGCCCTATAATTCTTCTTAAAAGTTTTATGATTCATAGTCAAATGCTATAAACTGATGAGAACTCGAAAAATCTATGTTGATGGGTACATTCTGTACCGGAATGTATTACATGCATCATTCCACTCTCGCCCTTTTTATCTTCTATTAAATGTAGTTAATGGTTTAGAATTAAAAACCATATGCGGATGAGACTTAAAAATTCTTTGTAAAGGATCTACTATTGCAACAACACAATAGTGTGATACACTTGTCTTATTCTCTAACTTTATTCGATGTTTTTTTTTATTTCACGTTATTGGTTGTCTTCTTTAAAAAATGAGGGATTTAAATATCTAGTTTTGCTACATTGTTAGTTGATCATCTTTTGAATAGCAGACACTCTTGAAAAAAGAAGACTATAAATCTAAGGGGGAGCAAAACTCACATGTTGTTTATCTGAAGGGGAGCTAAATCTAAGGGGGAGTAGAAATCACCATATCACTTCAGTTGTATTTATTTATTATTATAGTTTTGACATCATCAAATAGGGGAGATTGTTGGGTCTGATTGTTGTATACATGTCATAATGCAATATATATATATATATATATATATATATATATATATATATATATATATATATACTAGTTAATCTGAAGATATGATGATGGAAGTTCATATGACGAAGACTAAAGAACATCCCTTAATGACTAAAAGACCGTGAAGAATCTATCATCACAGAAGGCATGAAGACACTACCTACTGAAGATTGATTAGCGTGTCCAGACGTTGATGGTTATACAATGATGCCACATTGATCCGGTGATGCACTGAACTCTCTTACACTAATGGTACTCTCCGATAAAGCTGATTAGCGTGTCGCCCTAACGCTGATACTGAAGCTGAAGTTTATCAGCGCGTCGCCCTCACGCTGCCCTCATGCTGATTTTGATGCTCTAACCAGCATCTAATGTGCTGGTGTTGATATACGAATCTAGAGAATATCTGATCTGATCCACTCCTTATATACCAAATTAGTTTATATTTATATTATATACAATCCCTTGATTGAAGGGATTCACTAGAATAGATTAGTATATATTCATGGATTAGGGTTAAAACCTAATTATGTCTTTATGACGGCTTTGGGCCAACTGATTTGTGCACCCATTCTCTTAGTGAGAACCTTTATTAGTGAAAACCATCTTCGTGATATTTTTGTGCTCTTCTATTGTTCTTTCTTGTTTATATTCGATCTACGAATCTACAAAGGGTTTGGGACCAATAATATATATATATATATATATATATATATATATATATATATATATATATATATATATATATATATATATATATATATATATATCTGTGTGTGTATGTGTGTGTATATGTCACAACGCAAACCGGAGCGGCGGAAACGTCCGGGGGTGGATGACTTCACGTTAAGTATCACAACACATGCATCATAGTAATCAAAGTACAAGAACCATTACATTAATAAAGTATAAGTTTTACATATGTATTCAATCATTGTGTATATAACATCAATAGTTATATAACAAAAGATAGAAGACATAGCTCTATACTGCTCCGTCTTCTCAGAATCCCGGGGATATATCTGTCTATTGGTTCCCTGAGAATACAAGTATTTTGAAAAGAGAGTATCAACATTTTAGTTGGTGAGTGCATAAGAATTTATGTTTAGAAGTTTGCGGTTAGTTTTTTGAAATAGTAATCATGTTTATTGTTCCAGAAAATCCAATACTTTCTAATATAACTAGAAAGTAGTTTTAATACCATAAAACTGTTCTGCATAAGTGTTGTTGTACTATAAAGTAGTGTAAGATAGTTTTAATTCAATAAAACTATAAAAAGAATGTTTTCTATATTGTTTATGTTTTCCAAGTTCTGTAATTCTACTCTTTGAAAACCCTGTAAAAGTGAGTATGCCTGGCTCCACCAGCTGTAATTGTAAATTGTAATGTAATACTATATATCGTATTATTATAAAACTAGGACTTTGTATTCATACTCTTTGGTTTAATTAATTATACACTAACTGTATTTGTTCATATATTTTTGTGAGTTATTATAACCATGCTATGACTAGATGACCTGATATGACGCTTTGTAGGTGCCGGAACTCATAACGACATTTGTCACTCATAAACATACCAGCCTAACTGTAGCGAACAATCTGAGTGCGGGATTGTCAATCCCGTATAGATCTATACACATTTGTCTTGCCCTCTGTCGGGAGATTTTGGTTATAATATCAGGACTTTAATAGTATTGCCTAAATGAATAAGCAACTAAACATTGTCTCACAAAAACCATATTGACGATTACGAATATAATAATGATGAAAATTCATTTTGAAATAAATGGACTGATAGTATGATCTTTCTCTAGTATACTTGAATGTAAAGTATTTGTATGAGAGTATACCGTTAAACTTTGTATAACTGATTAGTGAAAATAGTTTGACCGTTCCATAAGTTATACCTATTATAATTTATATGTGTGTTCTGCTTGATATGTAATATTCATGAAAGTACCCCCTTTGCTCGGCATGTCACAAAGGGTAATGAATTTGATTAAAATAACTTTTATATTCATATATATAATTGATAAATATACTTAAAATTGAAATGACATTCGGACAAATAACTCTGCCCTAAGCCCACATCGAAACAAGGAAAAGCAAAATAAAGCGAATTATTAGTCCTATGCCCTTTAAATCTTATATATATATATATATATATATATATATATATATATATATATATATATATGATTTTGGCAAAATATAAGTTTAAAAGAGTTTTTAAAATATTTAAAGTCGTTTTAGAAATATTTAGAAATCATTTATTTGTATACACAATATTCTTGTGTTAGACATGTATCCCCCCCCCCCCCTTAAAACAGTGAAAAATAGTAAAAACATTGGGGTATGAACTCACTTGATGAGTGGTGATTCGGACAGCGTTTCGTCTCTAGGAATGATTTTTCTTGACGAAGCCGAGAGTTTTTGAAGAAAAGTCGGGCTTTACGCGGGCAGAGTTTCAACTGGAAAAGATTATTTCTCGAGGACTTTGGGGCTCTTGGCTTTCTTCGGGGGTTAGGGGGGGGGGATTCTAGGCTTCGGGGTGTTAAAAGTAGCTTGAAAGGGTGTTTAAGATGAGAGAGAGGTTAAAAATTGTAAACCAAACCCGGAGACCTCGCATGTTATTTATAGGAGGCTGAGGCCTCGCATTATGCTGGGCGTACTTCTTGGTACGCTTAGCATACTACGGTATACTCGGGTACACTGGGCGTACTCTCTCGTATGCTGGGCGTAGTGGCTACGTGTCTTCTATTCGGTTTCCGGGCTTCGGACGTGCCAATGCTACTGATACGCGTCGAAGCTAGTCCGAGTACGCTGGGCGTACTTCGTACGACATACGTGTCCTCTAATCGGGTTCCGAGCTTCGGGTTTGTCAAGGCTACTAACGCACATCGAAGCTAGTCCGAGTAAGTTGTGCGTACTCTTTTGTACGCGGGGCGTACTCCTTCGCGAATGAATTTTTCAAACTTCAAAAATTCGTAACTTTTGCATACAACTTCCGTTTTTGTCATTCTTTATATCCCCGCGTAGGTGAGACCGTGCTCTACAACTTTCATTTAGACTCCGTTGGCCAATTTTGACTTTATTTTTAAAGTTATATTTTTAACAAGCCTAGACATCAAAAGTCCGTTAAAAATTCATAACTTCTTTATCCGACGTCCGTTTTCGTCTGTCTTTTTACCGTTGGATTTCTTTTGACAAGATCTCCGATTCTCGTTTAGGTTGTTTTGGCCAAAAGTTGCTCGATCTAAATTTCAAGTTTCGGGCTGCATACTGCTATGCCAAATCTTAGAAAATTCATAACTTCAACACACGAAGTCAGATTTGGATGTTCTTTTTTTTACACGCTCTCGGTTTGACGTATTCTACGACTTTCATTTAGATCGTTAAAGATAAAAAGTATTTTATCGTATTTTCACTTTTTACGTCATACAACGTTTTGCCGGTTTTGTCGTAGATCTATAGTTCATAGCTTCTTCATTATAACTCGGATTTCGGTGTTCTTTAAATCGGAATCCTTGTTACAATCTCTACCACTTTATTCATCTCAATTAAGTTTATTTAACATTTCATCATTGTAGATCAATAAGTAAATGCATATAGTATTCAAAGAGTTCCCTTTATTACTTTAAAAACTAGTTACAAGTTAATATAAATTATTACATTGATTTGAAATAACGGGTCATTGCATTATCCCCCGTTAGAGGGAATTTCGTCCCAAAATTATTTATAAAGTGGTACTCATGGACTAGGAAAAGATGTGGATATTTTTGTTTCATCTGATATTCCCGTTCCCAAGTGAGTTCAGTCCCCCGCTTGGTATTCCAGCAAACCTTCACTATTAGTATACGACTTTTTTTTGTTTTTTGATTTCCCTATTCATAACCTCCACTAGTACTTCTATGAAGTGTAGACTCTCGTTTAATTCGATTTCATCAAGTGGAATTACAAGAATCTCATCAGACAGACACTTCTTCAGATTTGAGACATGAAAAGTGGGATGAATGTTACTGAGTTCATGTGGTAGTTTGAGTTTATAAGCAAACGGACCAATTCTAGCAAGAATCTTGAATGGTCCGATGTACCTTGGATTTAGTTTTCCACTTTTGCCAAATCATATCATTTCTTTCCAGGGCGAGACCTTTAACAAGACGCGGTCACCAACCTGGAATTCCAAGGTTTTTCGTCGTTTGTCCGCATGACTCTTCTGTCTGTCTCTAGAAGCTTTCAACTGTTCCCGGATTTGTATAATCTTTTCTGTGGTTTCTCAGATGATCTCGGGACCGGTTAGAGCACTATCGATTACTTGGTTCTTGGGTAGTTGCATATCGCCCACTTCAGCCCAACACAAAGGAGATCTGCACTTACGGCCATAGAGAGCTTCAAAGGGTGCAACTTTGATGCTAGTGTGATAGTTATTGTTGTAAGAGAATTCAACTAGTGGTAAATGGGTATCCCAAGGTTTACCGAAATCTATCACACAAGCCCTTAACATGTCTTCCAGCATTTGTATGGTTCTCTCACTTTGTCCATCAGTTTGAGGATAGTAAGTTGTACTCATGTCAAGACTTGTTCCCAAGGACTTTTGCAATGATTGCCAAAACCGCGAGGTAAATTTACTATCTCGGTCAGAGATAATGGATATTGGCACACCATGTAATCGTAATATATCTTTAATATACGTCCTTGATAACTTCTCCATTTTATCAGACTCTTTTATTGGCAAGAAGTGTGCGGATTTAGTTAATCTGTCGACTATTACCCAAATGGTATCATTACCACCCGTTGTCCTGGGTAACTTGGTTATGAAATCCATTGTAATTTGCTCCCACTTCCATTCAGGAATTTTTGGTTGTTGGAGTAGACCCGAAGGCTTTTGGTATTATACCTTGACTTTAGCACAAGTAAGACAATTGCCCATAAAGGTAGCAATTTCGGATTTCATGTTAGGCCACCAATAAAGTTTCTTAAGGTCCAAATAAATTTTATCTAAACCCGGGTTAATGGAGTATCGTGTCTTACATGCTTCATTCATGAGAACTTCTCTGTAACCACCGAACTTTGGTGTCCAAATTCGGTTCATGAGATATTGTCACACCCCAAAATCGGAATGGCAGAAACATTCTGGGGCAGAGGACGTCATGTACAGTATCATAACAATGTTCAATAGTAAACAAGCAACAACATCATCCATTGCATTAACAGTATAATTCAATATAAGTGTTCTGTGTTAATGATATAAGACACCAAAAATGAATAATCAAAATAAAGACGAGTCTTGAATGTGCTCCGTATTCTCAAAAACCTATCCATTTGTACCTGTCTACTGGTGACCTGAGAATACAAGTTATTTTGAAAGAGCTGATCAACATTTAAGTTGGTGAGTTCGCAAGTACTTTAGTGCCATTTGTTTGTATATGTTTGAAGAAAATGTTTGTAAATGCATAATGTAAATGTTTGTAGTAAATGTCTGTATCTCCTAGAAAATCCTATATTTTCTACTGAAATGTAGTCTTCTACCAAGACCCGAGCGTTCTGTATGTTTGTTCTTTTGTAAAAGTGTGTGTTTTTCCCAAGTATAACTATCATTATGAAAATATAGTTTATAATTATCGTTTATGTGAGAAGATCACAAAGTGAATGCAAATGGAAAAATAATGAAGTACTGTAGTATTGTATATAGCAACTACTGTTGTACTAACTACCTTAAACCAATTGTTAATTAAGGTATAATGTGATGAGCTTGTAACCATACTTGATCAACTAGTGAAAATACGACGCACGAAGACGTCGAAATGGTATGACATTTGTCACCCGTAGACCTGCAGGTCCCACTGTAGCTAGCAGCAAGGTGTAGGACGGTCAGTCCAGTATAGATCTATACACAAATTCACGCTCTCCCTCCAGGAGACTCTAGTTACAAAACATGAAACGGCTGTAGTTTGCCATGCCATGGAGTAGTCACTCACATTAATGTTATAGTATTCTTGTATTTGTATAGTATGTTCCCTCTGTACTAGTATATTGTATGTTCTCTTGTATAGTGTATAGTATGTTCCTCCTTGTTTCTTATTATAGTATTTTCTTCTGTTTCTCATTATAGTATGTTTGAACTGACTCTTGTATGTTTCATTGTACTAGAAATAGTGAGTAGTAGACCTCTAAATTATACCTATTATAGTTTACTAGTAATGTTGTTTGAATGACAGAGTATGTTTGTACACCTTTGCTACCCAACGGTGTTGGAATTGAGGTAAAAGCTTTTATATCTACACACATATACGTAATATATAACTAAGATTCAAACGACACTCAGACAAACAACAGGATACTCTAAGTCCACAACCAAACAAGGAACAGGAAATATAGTGAGTTATCAGTCCTAAGTCCTTCCAACCTTATTTATATAACTATATCCGTATAAACATGATTTTGACAATATATAAGTGTAAAAGAGTTAAATGAAAGGTTTAGCATATAAAAGAGTTTGATAAAGAGTTTAGCATGTAAAAGAGTTTGATTCAATGTTTTGAAATAGATTGTTTGATAAAACATCTTGAAGTATAAGAAATCCATTTGTTTGATAGTTATTAATCACATGTGATTAATTCAATAACTATAATGTTCAACTTGTATTCCCCCCCCCCCCCCTTGTAAAAGCATTTAAAATCATTTAAAAGGTAGATTAAGGGGTATGAACTCACCTGTAGTGAGTGATGTGAATGTAAGATCGGTTGTAGGATGCTAAGTGTCAAGTGAAGACTCGAGCACACACGGATCCTATTTAGCATATAATGGCATATATATGAATATAATTAGTGTTTAAGCAACTAATCATGATAGAGAATCACATTAGGGACTAGGAAACACTTGAAACTAAGTGTCAAAATCACAAATGATTGAACAAGGGAGGTTTACGACCACACCATGGAGTGTACGTCCAACATGTGTACGGCCTATCTGTATATGACCAAAGGGGTTTACGGCCCTTGTGGTATACGGTCCTGGAGTGCACGGTCAAGGAGTTTATGATGGGTTTGAGACATAAGAACATTCCTATGTGCACATACAAACCTTAATGCTTGGATATAGGTTTCTCTAATGAACATTCTTTTCATCCAAGACTTGCAAACCCTAGATCTATGATATACAATTCGAAAATGACAATCTAAGAGAGATCTAGATGATTACCTCTTCTTGGAAGCTTGAATTTTTTTGTCCTTGGAGCTTAGAGCCACAATTGTCACCCCTCTAATGGCTTACAAACACCAAGATGCAAGAGGATGATTTGGAGAGAGGTTGTAGGCACAAATTCGGCTCTAGGAACTCCTTAGGGTTTCTGGTAGCCGATTTCTGTAGCCCTTGGGTCCTTTAAATACTTGAGCTGCTAGGGTTACAGCCTGAAACCCTAATTAGATTACTTAGGCCTTAAGCACTCCAAGGATCCTTCTAGATTAGGGCTTGGACGAATTCAAGGAGTCCATACACCTTATTTCCGTCCACCCTATGATCCATAAGGATCCGCAACCCAAAACAAACTATCACACAATTGACAGTTCTGGCCCCCTTTATTTAATTAATCTCTTTTAGTCACAGAATTAATTCTTAATTAATTCTTGTCTAATATTAATTAAACTATATGATTTCTCCTTTAATATATTAATCATATAATATATTAAAAAATCATAATAACATCTTTATTTATAAATCATCCTATCATGTTGCTCTGGTGAAGGCAACCCAAAAGGACCATGCACAACCAGGTCAAGTACTTACCATATATAGTTACGGGCTTAGACACTAATCCAACAGTTTACGGCCGTACACTCAGGGAAAGACTTGCAAAACGAGGTGTTTTATGGCCCTAACTAGCATTCTCTACATGTTCACGGTCCTAGGCTTAGACTTGAAGTGAGTTTGAGGCCAAAACATGCACCAACACAAGGGTTTACGGTCATGCAAGGGTTTACGGCCGTAAACTCTTGGTGTTCATGTTCTAATTGATGCTTTAAGGCAAGGAATCAATTGTTTATCAAGCCTAACTAGAAGATGGAAGAGATACTTACACTTTGGAGGCTTGAAGGGGGTTCATGGCCTAAGAACAAGTAGGTGTTCTTGGTGTTCTTGGTGAGAATGTTGAATACTTGAAGATCTACCCAAAAAGATGATTTTCATGGATGAAATCAAAGGGTGATACAAGATCAAGAAGGATAACAACAAATAAAATGGAAGGAATTCTTACATTTTGGAAGATCAATTTGAAAGCTTGATGATAGTTGAGAGAGAGTTGACTTTTCTTGATTTGGAAGTGGAAAAATTGGTGAAAATGAAGAAGTATCATATTTATTGGGTGAGTTCACGGTCAGCCAAGGGTTTACGGCCGTAAACCCTAGTTTACGGCCGTAAACTCCAATCCTTGGAGTTTTCCGGATTTTATGCTACATACTGAACTCTAGAATATACTTCCTAACATTCCTTCTTGAAGGCACTAGGCTTAGAACACTCAAACAGACCCTTAACAAGGCTAAAAGATAGCAAAAATAAGTCTGAATTTGATTGAACTGAAAGGTTTGTACAAGATAGAAATTTCGGGTTGTCACATCCTTCCCCCGTTAGAGAGAATTTCGTCCCGAAATTAGAATTTAAGCAATTACAAATAAGTAAATAAAAAGATGAGGGTAATTCAGTTTCATTTGATCCTCGCGCTCCCAAGTGAATCCAGGTCCCCGCTTGGCATTCTAGTGAACCTTCACTATCGGGATACGGATTTGCTTCGTTTGTTTGAACTCTCGGTCCATGATCTCTACTGGTTCTTCCACGAAGTTGAGGCTCTCGTTGATATCGATCTCGTCAAGTGGGATTACAAGAGTCTCATCGGATAGACACGTTTTCAAGTTCGAGACGTGGAGAGTAGAATGTACGTTACTAAGTTCGCGAGGTAGTTTAAGTTTGTAAGCTACAGGGCCGATTCTAGCGATAATCTTGAAAGGCCCTATGTATGTTGGATTTAGCTGCCCACGCTTTTCAAAGCATATCAAGCCCTTCTAGGGTGAGACTTTCTGAAGAACACGGTCTCCCACCTAGAATTCCAAAGGTTTCCTTCTCTTGTCTGCGTAGCTTTTCTGTCGGTCTCTAGAGGCTTTCAATCGTTCACGAATTTGAATGATCTTCTCTGTCGTTTCCCATATAATTTCTGGACATGTGAGAGTGTTGTCAAGAACTCATCCTTTAGCTAGTTGTGTGTCACCCACCTCAGCCCAGCATAGAGGGGATCTGCACTTTCGGCCATAGAGGGCTTCGAATGGAGCAACATATTGTTGTAGGAAAACTCGACAAGGGGTAAGTGAGTATCCCATGCCTTCCCAAAGTCAATCACACATGCTTGTAACATATCTTCCAAGGTTTGAATAGTCCTCTCACTTTCTCCGTCGGTTTTCGGATGGTAGGCTGTACTCATTTCCAGCCTAGTTCTTAGGGAACTCTGTAGCGACTGCCAGAACCTTGAAGTGAATCTACTATCTCTATCGGAGATAATGGATATAGGAACACCGTGCAGTCGTACAATCTCCCTAATGTATGTTCTCGTTAGCTTCTCCATTTTGTCAGTCTCTTTGATGGGCAGGAAGTGTGCGGACTTTGTTAACCTGTCTACGATCACCCAAATGGTATCGAGACCACCCGTTGTCTTGGGCAACTTGGTTATGAAGTCCATTGTGATCCGCTCCTTCTTCCACTCCGGTATCTCCGGTTGTTGTAGTAAACCTGAGGGTTTCTGGTATTCAACCTTAACCTTGGCGCAAGTAAGACATTTACTCACGAAGGTAGCAATCTCTGCTTTCATGTTAGGCCACCAGTATAACTTTTTAAGATCCAGATACATCTTATCTGAATCTGGGTGGAAGGAATATCGAGTGTTGTGCGCTTCGGTCATGACCAAGTCTCTGAAGCCACCATGCTTTGGTGTCTAGATCCGGTCCATGATATATAAGGCTCCGCCACCCTTGACTTCCAAGTTTTTATCCATCCCTCTCAGGGATTCACCCGCCACGTTTTCAGGTTTCAAGGCTTCTAGTTGAGCCTCCTTGATTTGCATGGACAAATGTGAATGGATAGTCATAGTCAATGATTTGACTTTACGACCAGAGTATTCTTTCTGACTTAGGGCGTCAACTACTACGTTGGCTTTACCCGGATGATAACGAATTTCACATTCGTAGTCATTGAGTAGCTCGACCCACCGTTACTGTCTCATATTAAGTTCCTTCTGGTTGAATATATGTTGAAGGCTCTTGTGGTCTGTAAAGATAGTGCTTTTCGTACCATACATGTAGTGTCTCCAGATCTTCAGAGCAAATACCACTGATCCTAACTCAAGATCGTGTATGGTGTAGTTGACCTCATGTGTCTTTAGCTGTCTCAAGGCATAGGCGATGACCTTACCTCGTTGCATGAGGACACAGCCGAGCCCTTGGTTGGATGCATCGCAATAAACCACGAAGTCTTCTATTCCTTCTGGGAGGGATAGTATCGGTGCGCTGCATAAGGCTCGCTTTAGCGTTTGGAACGCCTTTTCTTGTTTCTCTTCCCAATCAAAGGCCACACCTTTATGGGTCAAGGTAGTAAGCGGTCTCGCGATCCTAGAGAAGTTCTGAATGAATCTGCGGTAGTAGCCAACGAGTCCTAGAAATTGACGAATTTCTGTAGGCGTCTTTGGTGCTGACCAGTTCTCAATGGCTTTAATTTTGGAAGGTCCACGTGAATTCCCTCTTTGCTAACCAAGTGACCCAAGAATTCGACTCTTCGGATCCAAAATTCACATTTGGAGAACTGCGCATAGAGTTTCTCTGTCCACAGTGTTTCTAAGACTTGTCGCAGATGTTTACTATGCTCCTCCTCACTACGAGAGTAGATAAGTATGTCATCGATGAATACAATGACGAACTGATCCAAGTAAGGATGGCACACCCTGTTCATTAAATCCATGAACACTGCAGGCGTATTTGTCAATCCGAATGGCATCACTACAAACTCGTAGTGTCCATAACGAGTTCAGAAGGCTGTCTTCCGAACATCCTCCTCTAGCACTCGTAATTGGTGATACCCGGATCTCAGATCAATCTTTGAAAAGTAATTCGCCCCTTGTAGTTGGTCGAACAAATCGTCTATGCGAGGCAGAGGGTAACGATTCTTGATGGTTAGCTTGTTTAGATCTCTGTAGTCGATGTACATACGAAACGATCTATATTTCTTCTTCACGAACAAGACCGGTGCTCCCCATGGTGAGAAACCTGGTCTAATGAAACCCTTGCTGAGCAGTTCGTTAAGTTGACCGGATAGTTCCTGCATCTCGGCTGGTGCTAGACGATAGGGCGATTTGGCTACTAGGGTAGCCCCTGGAACTAATTCGATTCTGAACTCGACTTGGCGTTGCGGTGGTAATCCTGGTAGTTCTTCTGGAAAGATGTCGGGAAAGTCGCGTACTACTGGAATGTTCTTTAGGTCTTTCGACTCTTGGCTCGTATTGACTACATGAGCAAGGAATTCATGATATTCCTTTCGCAAGTACTTCTGAGCTTGAATACTCGAGATGATACGAAGATTCGTGCCGTTTTTGTCGCCATAGATAACAATAGCTTCGCTAGATGGTAGGTTAAGACGAACGGCCTTCTCATAACACATGATGTCGGCACGATGAAGACTCAACCAATCCATGTTGATTATGACGTCGGAACTTTTAATAGAGACTGGCATGCGGTCGATTGGAAATGAATGGTTATCTAGAGTTAGAGTACATCCCATGTATATACTGCTAGTGCTCTCGGTCTTTCTGTTAGCCATTTCTACAGTGAACGGTTCTCTAAGTGCGCATGATTTTTGTTTAAGTAAGTGAGAAAATTTCTGGTTCACGAAACTCCTTTCTGCTCCACTATCAAACAGTACGCATGCATAAGAGTTATCGAGGAGAAACATACCAGTAACCACAGTAGGGTCGGCTACCGATTTCTCATGGCCTATAGCCAAAACTCTTCCAACTCCGCCCGTATTCCCTGCCTTCGGGCAGTTCCTTTTGTAGTGACCCACCTCGCAACATCCGTAGCAAGCTTGGCCCACACCAACGCCGGGGACTTGGGTGATTGGCCTTGCCGGAGCCTTGCAGAAACGGGCAGTGTGCCCTTTCCTGTTGCAGTTAGTGCACTGCATCTCCCGGCACGGTCCATTTGGTGGAAGTTGCACTTTTCGCACTTGGGCAAACTTCTAGCATACTGCTTCGTTGGCGCAGTAACAGTGCGTGCTATCGCAGCATGAACAGCTACGACCTGTTACTGTTTGGCAGATTTCTGCGCCGCTTTGTTCTTCTTGTTATCCCAAAACTTCCGCTTGTTGTCAACGGTTTTGGATTATTCTGGGACGGTGATGGTTGTTGTTGATGGTGTGCGGACTCCATGATCAATGAGCCGCTGTGCCAACCACTTGGCACTGTCGAAGGTAGTAGGGTTTGAAGCTAAGACATTACCCTGATATGGAGGCACCAGCCCCCAGATATACCTCTCTATTTTCTTTCCCTCATTAGGGACCATTCCCGAACATAGTGCCACCAAATCGCAGAATCTGGTAGTATATGCCACTATGTCGGAGCCCTTCATGGTTAGGCTCCAAAGTTCATATTCGAGTTTCTGAACCTCGTCCCTCGGGTAGTATTCTTCAATCATGAGCTCCTTCAGAGCTTCCCAGCCCATAGCATTAGCCACTATTAGAGTAAGCGACTTGACATGGGTATTCCACCATGTGAGGGCTTTGTCTAAGAAGGTGCCGGCAGCAAATTTTACTTTGCTTCCCTTTGGGCAGGAGCAGATCTCAAAGATCGACTCTGTTTTCTTGAACCATTGTGAGAGGGTAATGATTCCACCAGTTCCTTTAAAGGACATGGGCTTGCAGTTGGTTAAGTCCTTGTATGAGCACTCCCTAGAGCACACTGGAGCATCACCTTGAGTAGAATGTACAGCTGTTCCACCTCCGCTAGTTCCGCTCGTACTGAATTGAGCTAAGGCCGCCGCAACAGCCGCTGATACCGCAGCTTGGAGAGCTACAAGATTGTATTGTGGAGGAGGTGGTGGTTGAGTTGGAGTTATCAAAGGATTGCGTCTCGTTGATCGAAACGGAGGCATATTTTAACTAAAAGTTTACACAGATGAAGATAATAGTAAGAATCAATTGTAAGTATAATGAGAGTGATTCATGAACTAACTCGCCATAGTTCAATAACACAAATGAGAGTATGATTGAAATAGAGATATAATAGTAGGAGCATGAAAGCACTTGGATAAATATTTTCCCAACCAATTAAATAACTGTCAATAATATTGGTATTAATGATGTAATAAGTTTGGGAAAAATGACCTAGAAGTAGGTCTTACATCATACCAGGATAAGAAAATTTTAACACCATAGAAGTCTAGTTACAGTACTTGAAAGACATGAATATTTTATAGGAAAAGTGCTACATAGAGCATAGATAAGAAGGCTATTCCTTAAACCAAAAGAAAGGACGAGTTGAGCATCTTCTACCGGCGATGGGTACCCCTCTGGTGAACCCTCAAACTTGCCAGTTGACGCTCCACGTCAAGAAGGTGTCATTCATGAACTCTTTGACGTGCTCGGAGTTCTACGACTTCAGCTCGAGATGCAGCTAGTTCTTGCGGCAGAACCTCATTGGCTCTCCTAGTCCTTCCATTAGCATCTTCTAGATGGCAAATGTGGACCGTATTAACGCCCAAATTGGCATCAATTTCCATGATTCGGTCGATGGCTGCCCTACCCTGCTCTTCATTCCGAGCAATCCTGCGGACCAGAATAGGCAGGACTCTGTCTGCTGATCCTCCCTCGCTCAGATTGTAGAAGCTTTTGTCTCTATTGTAGGGCATGGGTTGCCCCTGTTCCTGACTCCATCTGTTCAAGTTTGTTGCCCACAGGGGTGTGGGGCCTTGAAATGCTGGTCGAGGGTTAGAATTTAGGATTTGAGCCACCGGAGGTAGATTATTGACTTCTGGCTCGGAGTCAGAACCCTCAGAGAAGTTTTCTGCGAGTTCATCATCCAAAGGAATTGCATGATCATCTTCTGGCTCTGCATCGAGCCATCCACCATTTCCTTGGTTGGGAAAGTACGCATCGCCAGGGGGATGGAATCCAGCCATGATATCTATGCGAGAAAAAGGGGTATAAGAATCTTATATAAATAGACGTACTACTTAAGATAATTATAAAATGATCCTTAACAGTTACTTCAATACTCGCGTAGTGCATACCAGTTATATGAAATCAAAATAGGATAGACCTTCGAATAAGGGACCCTAACTCTAAATCCTCAACCAAACAAGGAACAGGAAGTAAAGCAAAGATCACAGCTTCTAAGTCTATGACACCTTAGCCACATATAACCTTAGCGTATACACTCAGCAACTATTGACCTACAAGTAAAGATCTTTTTAGTTTTCACATAAGTAATTATAGTAACACAAAATACTCCTATATTATTTTAAGTTTCTTTGTAGTAGTGTTGGTAATTATTTAGACTCGCTGCAACACCACCACCATTCTTGGGCGCATGCTGATCACTTCTCGGAAAGATATAGTTGATGAGGCTATATCACTCCCAGATCTGGTCGTATGTCCCCAAGCCTATCGGTGCTGTTCAACAATCATAATACTTTGTTCTGTTCTAGTATGACAATGATCCTAGTATGAATGCATGTATGTATACTTTTAGTTACAATATTTTATTATTTAAAAAATATAAACTCTTGGTCAGAGTATCTTAGTCCCTTTGTGTTTATAGTTTGTATATATTTTATGGGTTTATACACTCGATTCACTATAAACAACGCTCTGATACCAATCTGTCACACCCCAAAACCGGAACGACGGAAATGTTCTGGGGCGGAGGACGTCATGTACAGTAGCATAACAATGTATAATAGTAAACGACAACAACATCATCCATTGCATTAATAATATAATTCAATACAAGTGTTTTGTATTAATGATATAAGACACCAAAAATGAATAATCAAAATAAAGACGAGTCTTGAATGCGCTCTGTCTTCTCAAAAACCTGGCCATCTGTACCTTTCTACTGGTGACCTGAGAATACAAGTTATTTTGAAAGAGTTGATCAACATTTAAGCTGGTGAGTTCATAAGTACTTTAGTGTCATTTGTTTGTATATGTTTGAAGAAAACGTTTTAAATGCATAATGTAATTGCTTGTAGTAAATGTCTGTATCAAGACCCGACCGTTCTGTATGTTTGTTCTTTTGTAAAAGTATGTGTTTTTCCCAAGTATAACTATCATTATCAAAATATAGTTTACATTATCGTTTATTTGAGAATATCACAAAGTGAATGCAAATGGAAAAATAATGAAGTACTGTAGTATTGTATATAGCAACTACTGTTGTACTAACTACCTTAAACCAATTGTTAATTAAGGTATAATGTGATGAGCTTGTAATCATACTTGATCGACTAGTGAAAACACGACGCACGAAGACGTCGAAATGGTATGACATTTGTCACCCGTAGACCTGCAGGTCCCACTGTAGCTAGCAGCAAGGTGTAGGACGGTCAGTCCAGTATAGATCTATACACAAATTCATGCTCTCCCTCTAGGAGACTCTGGTTACAAAACATGACACGGCTGTAGGTTGCCATGCCATGAAGTAGTGACTCATATTAGTGTTATAGTATTCTTGTATTTGTATAGTATGTTCCCTCTGTACTAGTATATTGTATGTTCTCTTGTATAGTGTATAGTATGTTCCTCCTTGTTTCTCATTATAGTATGTTCTTCTGTTTCTCATTATAGTATGTTTGAACTGACTCATATATGAACTGAATCTTGTATGTTTCATTGTACTAGAAATAGTGAGTAGTAGACCTCTACACTATACCTATTATAGTTTACTAGTAATGTTGTTTGAATGACTAAGTATGTTTGTACACCTTTGCCACCCAACGATGTTGGAACTGAGGTAAAAGCTTTTATATCTACACACATATACGTAATATATAACTAAGATTCAAACGACACTCGGACAAACAACAGGATACTCTAAGTCTACAACCAAACAAGGAACAGGAAATAAAGTGATTTATCAGTCCTAAGTCCTTCCAACCTTATTTATATAATTATATATGTATAGACATGATTTTGACAATATATAAGTTTAAAAGAGTTAAATGAAAGGTTTAGCATATAAAAGAGTTTGATAAAGAGTTTATCATGTAAAAGAGTTTGATTCAATGTTTTGAAATAGATTGTTTGATAAAACATCTTGAAGTATAAGAAATCCATTTGTTTGATAGTTATTAATCACATGTGATTGATTCAATAACTATAATGTTCAACTTGTATTCCCCCCCCCCCCTATAAAAGCATTTAAAATCATTTAAAAGGTAGATTAAGGGGTATGAAATCACCTGTAGTTAGTGATGTGAATGTAAGATCGGTTGTAGGATGCTAAGTGTCAAGTGAAGACTCGAGCACACACGGATCCTATTTAGCATATAATGGCACATATATGTATATAATTAGTGTTTAAGCAACTAAGCATGATAGACAATCACCTTAGGGACTAGGAAACACTTGAAACTAAGTGTCAAAATCACAAATGATTGAACAAGGGAGGTTTACGGCGACACCATGGAGTTTACGGCCAGCATGTGTACGGCCCATGTGTATCCGGCCAAAGGGGTTTACGGCCCTTGTGGTATACGGTCCTGGAGTGTACGGTCAAGGAGTTTACGACCGTACAATCAGGGAATGACGTGCAAAACGAGGTGTTTTATGTCCCTAACTAGCATTCTCTACGTGTTCACAGTCCTAGGCTTGGACTTGAAGTGATTTTGAGGCCAAAACATGAACCAACACAAGGTTTTACGGCCATGTAAGGGTTTACGGTCGTGAACTCTTCGTGTTCATGCTCTAATTTATGCTTTAAGGCAAGGAATCAAGTGTTTATCAAGCCTAACTAGAAGATGGAAGAGATACTTACACTTTGGAGGCTTGAAGGGGGTTCACGGCCCAAGAACAAGTAGGTGTTCTTGGTGTTCTTGGTGAGAATGTTGAATACTTGAAGATCTACCCAAAAAGATGATTTTCATGGATGAAATCAAAGGGTGATATGTAACAACCAAAAATTCCCTTAAAAAACATTACTAAAACCATATTTATAAACCATAACATAAGTCATAACATAAATTCAGTGTATCAATTCAAAACATGTTCTTATTATCAGAGTAAACATCCCAGGCTGACTAACTATGGTGTGTGCCATACGATCACGTCGAGCTCTTCCCTCTGCCACCAGTAGTACCTGAAACCAAAACTGCAAATTGTAAGCACGAAGCTTAGTGAGTTCCCCAACCTACCACATACCATGCACATAATCGCATACCGCAAATACTGGGCCTCGCCCACTACCTCGGGACTCGCCCGCTACAACAGGCCCCGCCTGGCTTCGAGCCCCGCTCGGTGTACAGATCTGTTTCTCTTAGGCCCCGCCTGTCTCTGGGCCCCGCCCGCTAACATATACTAACATACAATCATATCATAACACATCAACTGAACATATACTACTGGATTCCTATTCCAAGGCCTCGCCTATCTTGGGCCCCGCCCCTGCCCTGCTACTGATGAGTCATGGAACCCCGTCCATGCTCCTACTGATAGTGAGATACGGGCCCAACCCACACTCACTCCCTTCCCACCTTGGGCCTTGCCCCTGCTCTGCTGCTAATGAGATATGGAACACCGTCCACACTCTGCTATTGGTGAGATACGGGACCTCGCCCACACTCACCTCCTTACCCGGCACATACATGTATCACACAGACAACAAGTATAAACTATCATGTAAACCGTTCCTTGGGCACCCGCCCGCTAACATTGGTCCTTGGTCCTGAATATCATACTAACATACAGTGCCTAGGGCTAACCCTCGGGTCTTCCTACTCATAACTACATGGGCCGGTATTGTGGCCGTAGACCTATCCACACAAAAGGGAAAACTGACCTTGTACTGCTGAAACTGCTGATAACCCTCTGGCTGCTATCCAACAACTCTCTGAACTACTGCTCCTCTAGCACCACGAGCTACCAATACCACATAATAGCAACACTTAGCCTAACTGTCCTCAAGAAGTCAGCTAAGTCAACTATGGTCAAAGTCCTTCTCAAGGTCAAAGTCCTGGTCAAAGTCAACCTTCCAGTTGACTCGACTCGTCGAGTTGTTCTGCCAACTCGCCGAGTCCATGCTCCTCAAATCCCAAAACAACCCCGACTCCACTCGTCGAGTCTAGCGAGAACTCGACGAGTTCTCCTTCATCTAACACTTCGGGACTATCTTCAACCGACTCGCCGAGTTCATCCTTGAACTCGTCGAGTTCATTATCAACACATTAATATCTAGGCCATGACTCGCCGAGTTGTATGAGCAACTCGTCGAGTTCATCTTCATAAATAAGAAGATTGCCTTGGACTCGCCGAGTTCTTCTTCGAACTCGTCGAGTATTATGATCTTCATGACCAATACGGACCCAGTCTGGTTGAATCCTTTACTAACTCCACTCACTGATCTGAATCATAAACAGAAGGGTTTGGGTTTGCGACCCGACTCGTCGAGTCCATGAACTGACTCACCGAGTCCACCTAGAAAGATGATCTAAATGATTAGCAGCCAAGGTATAAGCTTTTTATCTCTAAGTGGTCTGAAATGCTTCCCCAACTCTGGATCTATAGCTTCTTCTTGCACCACCAAGGCCCTTCTTCCTTCTCCAAGCTTCAATTCACTCTCAAGGCAAGAACTAGCTCAACAATGGAGTTGGGTGGCTAAGGTTTCGAGTTCTGGACAATAGGGGCCGCAAATGAGCCCTAGGGAAGTGAATAAGATGCTTAAATAGGGTACCAAGTCCCGGAATTAGTGTTTCCTAACCCAGACCTGACTCGCCGAGTCCACTTGCCGACTCGTCGAGTCGGTCACTTAATCTTGCACACGGATCCCGCTCCGAATCGTCAAGTTCTTCCCTAGGCTCGACGAGTTGACCCCCTTTTGACTTAGGGTTTCTTTTCCTTTCTTGGTCTTTCTAATTCTGGGTGTTACATGATACAAGATCAAGAAGGATAACAACAAATAAAATGGAAGGAATTCTTACATTTTGGAAGATCAAGATGAAAGCTTGATGATAGTTGAGACAGAGTTGACTTTTCTTGACTTGGAAGTGGAAAAAGTGGTGAAAAATGAAGAAGTATCATATTTATGGGGTGAGTTCACAGCCAGCCAAGAGTTTACGGCCGTAAACTCCAATCCTTGGTGTTTTCCGGCTTGTATGCTGCACACTGAACTCTAGAATATACTTCCTAACATTCCTTCTTGAAGGTACTAGGCTTAGAACACTCAAACAGACCCTTAACAAGGCTAAAAGATAGCAAAAACAAGTCTGACTTTGATTGAACTGAAAGGTTTGTAGTAGATAGAAATTTCGGGTTGTCATAGTATCGGGCTCCATCACCTTTGAATTCTAAATTCTTGTCCATTCCTATTAAAGATTCACCTGTCACATTTTCGGGTTTCAAGGCCTCAATTTAAGCCTCTTTGATCAATGTGGAAAGTTGTGAATGGATAGTCATGGTCAACGACTTTACTTGACGTCCTGAGTATTCTTTTCTGCTAAGGGCATCAGCTACTATATTGGCTTTACCAGGATGATAATAAATCTCACATTTATAATCGTTTAGTAGTCCCACCTAACCTCGTTGTCTCATGTTCAGTTCTTTCTGATCAAAGATGTGTTGGAGGGTTTTGTGATCTGTAAAGACTATACATTTTGTGCCATATAGATAATGCCTCCAGATCTTTAAGGCAAAAACAATTGCTCCCAGTTCGAGATCATGTGTAGTATAATTGACTTCGTGGTTCGTAAGTTGTCTCGAGGCATAGGATATAACCTTTCCTCGCTGCATAAGAACGCAGCCTAGCCCTTGCTTGGACGCATCACAGTAAACTACGAAATCTTTCGTCCCTTCTGGGTGGGAGAAGATCGGTGCGCTGCAAAGGGCTTGCTTTTGTGTCTGGAAAGCAGTTTCTTGTTTCTCCTCCCAATTGAATGTCACACCTTTTTGAGTCAAGGTGGTGAGTGGCTTCGCGATCTTTGAAAATTTTTCAATAAATCTCTTGTAGTAGCCAGCGTGACCTAGAAATTTCTGTTGGGGTTCGTTGGGTCAGCCAACTATCGATAGCTTTGATCTTGGAGGGATCAATATGTATCCCTTCCTTGATGACTACATGACCTAGGACCTCCACCTTTGGAATCCATAATTCACATTTTGAGAACTTCGCGTACAATTTTTCTGCCCTTAAGGTTTCCAAGACTTGTCGCAAGTGTTGGTTGTGTTCTTCCTTACTTTGGGAATAGACTAGTATGTCGTCAATGAAAACGATAATGAACTTGTCTAAGTAAGGTCGACACACACGATTCACCAAGTCCATGAATACTGCAGGTGCATTCGTTAGACCAAAGGGCATCACTACAAATTCATAGTGACCATAGCGAGTTCTAAATGCAGTCTATGGAATATCAGCCTCCTAAACTCGCAGCTAATGGTATCCTGATCTCAGGTCAATCTTGGAGAAGAAACTTTCCCCTTGGAGTTGATCAAAAAGGTCGTCGATTCGAGGCAAAGGGTATCGATTTTTGATGGTAAGTTTATTCAATTCCCTGTAGTCTATACACATGCGAAACGATGCATCTTTCTTTTACACGAACAAGACTGGTGTTCCCCAAGGTGAGAAGCTTGGTCTTATGAAGTCCTTGCTGAGAAGTTCGTTCAATTGGCTGGACAGTTCCTACATTTCTGATGGTGCAAAACAATACGAGGATTTAGCTACTGGAGTAGCTCCAGGTATTAAGTCGATTCTGGATTCGACTTGTCTCTCTGGCGGTACTCCTGGAAGATCGTCAGGAAAAATGTAAGGGAAATTACAGACTTCAGGAATGCTCTCGAAGTCCTTCACTTCTTGTTTCTTGTGTACTACGTGAGCTAGAAAAGCACAGTACTCCTTGCGAAAATACTTTTGCGCCTTGATACAGGAAATGATTTGTAGGTTTGCACCGGATTTGTAGCCGTAAACGATAAGGGTTTCGTTACTTGGAAGGTTAAGGCGAATAGCTTTCTCGTAACATAGGATGTCGGCACAATTAGAACATAACCAGTCCAACCCAATAATGAAGTCGAAGCTTTTTATGGATACTAGCATCAGGCCGATTAAGAAGGAAAAGTTATTTAGAGTAAGGGTACATCCCATGTATATATTGTTAGTGAACTCAGTTTTCCCTTTGGAAATTTCTGTAGTGAAGGTATCTTTTAGTGGTTGAGAATTTTGTTAAAGTAGGTTTTCAAATTTATGGCTCACAAAACTTTTCTCTGCACCACTATCAAATAGAATGCATGCATATGAATTATTGAGAAGAAACGTACCCATTACCACCGTAGGGTCCGCAACGGCTTCCTTGTGACCAATAGCCAGTATTCTTCCCACACCACCGGCATTCCTTGCCTTTGGACAATCCTTTTTGAAGTGCCTAGTGTCACCGCATTCATAACATGCCCGACTTATTCCAACGCTAGGAACTTGAGTGATCGGTTGCAGCGGTGACCTACAGAATTGGGCAGTGTGCCCTTTTCTGTTGCAGTTCCTACATTGCATCTCACGGCAATTTCTATTGTGATGGAAATTACACTTGTTTCAGTTCGGTAGCTTACCAGCATACTGCTTTGCAGGTGTAGGAGTAGCAGGAACGGTAGCAGGAGTGGTAGCAGCATGAACTGCCACTATCTGTTGTTTCTTAGAAGGCTCTTGGGAAGTTTGACCCTTCCTTTTGTTCTAGGGCTTTTTCTTGCTATTGTTGTTGTTATTGTTGTTGTTGTTGTTGTTGTTTTTGTTGTTGTTGTTGTTGTTGTTGTTGTTGTTTGTTTTGGGTTGTTCTGGAATGGCAGCCATGAAGCCTTGACGGACTCCATGATCAACAAGTGACTGTGCCAGTTGTTTGGCACTATCAAATGTAACAGGCTTGGAAGCTAACACACTTCCTTGAATCTGAGGTGATAGTCCCCAGATATACCTTCCAATCTTCTTTCTCTCCAGAGCAACCATTCCAGGACATAAGATCGCTAAATTGCTGAATCTATTGGTATATGTCACTATGTCGGAACCTGTCAAGGTAAGGCCCCTAAGCTCTTGTTCGAGCTTTTGTACTTCGCCCCTTGGGCAGTACTCTTACATCATCATTGATTTCATATTTTCCCAGCTTATTGAGTTAGCCACTATAAGAGTTAGTGACTTAACATGGCCATTCCACCATGTTAGAGCTCGGTCAGAAAAGGTGCAGGCAGCAAATTTTACTTTACTCCCTTCAGGGCACGAGCAGATCTCAAAGACTGCTTCAGTTTTCTCTATCCATTGGGTTAGAGCCATGACTCCTCCAGTCCCATTAAATTTTCTAGGTTCGTAATTTGTGAAGTACTTATAAGAACACTCCCGTGGGTGTCCATGACTTTCACCATGATTGGAGGGATGAGCACCACTCCCAGATCCACTGGCACCAGTTGTATTTATGTGTGACATAGCGGCTGCCATAGCTGCAGTGACCACTGCTTGGAACATGGCTGCGTCAAACTGTGGAGGTGGTGGTGGAGGTGGTGTTGGAGCTGTATTGACATTGACACGCCTTGGATTTCTTCTTGGAGGCATCTTTTTCTATAACGATTTAAGAAAAAATGGTGATAAGGACTCTGTAGTGTCATGAGTTAGGTGATATTGAATAAGACATATCTTAATTCTAATTGTATTATTTCCTGACTGCCATAGTGTTCTATTAAGTGATTTACAATAAAATGTCTACTAATATAAGTAAACAATCGCAAATTTTTGTTTATAGCAACACTTGTATTGTATAATATATTCCATACCAGGTTCCTTTATGCTTATTTAGTGTATACAAGTTGTATATAATTAAAATTTGAACAAACTGTTGAACATAATAGGTCTGCCTTAAGTCTACAACCAAACAAGGAACATGGCTTAAAGCGGGCCTACCATTTCTAGGTCGATTAAATTTTAATTACATAATACTTATACATATTAAATAATTATAGATTTACCATGAGTAGTCAAAATGTTATGAAAATTGTTGTAACTCCCAATGAAAACAAGATGCTTGCCATTTGATACATATTTTTGTACATACAGTTGAAATTATTTAACCTTGATATAGATTTATATAATATCTATATAAGGGAAAACTTTTCAGTATTATAACCTACGAGTAGTGTATTCACTTAATTGTAGGGTAGATTTTTACATAAAAAAGTAATATACATATCCGAGATTCCATTTTATATTAAAATAGAAGTAGTGTAAACACTACTTGTGGCGAGAACGGTTCTTGGCAATGGATTTTGCAGCCTGGTGCTCTCTTCCCCTCATACGCCTCTTTAGTGAAGCTTGATGCTCCCTGAGTGCTCTAATTTCGATTTGAGCAGCAATCATTTCTTCATGAAGCATGTCTGTATGGTGTTTGGTTTCATCGTGATCTCCGTCCAGATGATGAAGATTTACGACGTTTACTTGGGACGCAACAGTGACTTCTAGAATTCGGTTGATCGATATTCACGATTGATCAACCTGACGAGAAATGCGGCGTACTATAACAGGGAGGGCCCTGTCAGTTGAACCTCCATTGCTGATGTTATATAAGCCTCTGTTCATACAAAAAGGAGGGCGTTGTCCTTGTTGCTGGCTCCAGCTATATAGTTCTTCGTACCATGCTGGTATCAGACCTTGGAAATCCTGTCTGGCTGCGGGGTTTTGATCAACCAGCGGTGG
Source organism: Lactuca virosa (assembly GCF_052849685.1). Classification (NCBI taxonomy): domain Eukaryota; kingdom Viridiplantae; phylum Streptophyta; class Magnoliopsida; order Asterales; family Asteraceae; genus Lactuca; species Lactuca virosa. The sequence continues at coordinate 177,460,313 of NC_136426.1, forward strand.
ATTGTATACTTCTGGATCTGAGTCTGTACCCTATGAATCCTCCTCGGGATCCTCTTCAGGATCATCTTCAATCCAACCATTATTCCCTTGACCAGGAAAGTAGGGATCTCCATGTGGGGGATATCTTGCCATAAAGTCTATACCAGAAATTAAAGGTAAGATGCATAGAAAGAATGTAGTTTTATAGTATTACAAAATATTCCTATAGTATTTTAAATTTGAATGATAAAGGTTCTCTGTATGGTTTATCGGTAAGTTTTAAATTTGTTGTGTTTTGTGCACTGCTTACAATATGTTTTTGTTTTTTTTTGTTTGTTGTCGAACTTTTGTCATGAGTACACTACATATTGGAATTTGATTTCTCTAAAAAAACACTAAACTGGTTTAGTGATCGGTGAAGGTTAGCGCCTGTTTGTATGTCTGTATGTGTATATTTCTCCCCTGTTTACAACTCTTGTATATTATGTGGTATTTTTCTTCCTTTTTCAAGTGTTGGAATGGCCAAGACAAAAAGGGTGAGTAGCAACCAGAACCTTGATGACATTGATGCATCATTATCATCTAGCAAGAAGAGGATCATCAAGACTTGTATTGGTATCTGAAGGACTTTAAAGGAAAAAAGTTTAAAACTATAATGCACAATTCCACTAGTAGGATCTGAAGGACTTTGAAGCTATGCATACTTCTGATCACGAGCTGAATATTCAATTAACAAATACAAACACAAACTTACCTGATAATTTAGCGATTGGAACAACAAATTGGCGAGAAGAAGGTAGAAAAGAAAATGCAGTGATAATGCAGTCGTCGATTGCAACACTAATTTGGCGAGAATAAGGCAGAAAAAAGTCGCGAGGTTATATTGATCGTCCAGTCGCTAGTTGCACGTTGCAGGAATAAGGTACTCTTATGATTTACAAGCCAGATGTATTATGGTCCGATTAGGGGTAAGGGTATTATGGTCCATTTAGACATTTTCTTAAATTAAAATGATTTTAAAATGCAATAAAAGTTTATTAAATAATAAATATTATTTAAAATATAAATTTGGGCAAATCCGATATTTTAAAATACTAAGGATGATATTTATAAAAATGATTAAGAGGCCATATTTATTCAAAATGAGACTTTCAAAGCCTCCTTAATCCCTTCACTTCTCATAAAATTCGTTCATAGGTTCTCTCTCTCTTACTCTTTATACCTTGCTCCCATGATGCTAAATCTTGAGGTCAGATTTTGCATGTCCCTTTGAGACAGTAAAACCTTTCTTAGAAGCAGTTTATTTGGGAGATATTTTCCCATTTCATTTTTCACATGTTAGCTCACATATCTGGAGTTTTGTGGCCGATTTTGGTGGAGTATAGCCTCAAAGAGGCGATGAGAGAAATGGTCTATCAAGAGAGACAGAAATTCACTTTATCTATTTCTTTTCTCTAAAAAACTATCTACTTCTCGCAACTCTGTCCACCAAAAATAAGCCTTCAACACACAAAAATAATGAGATATTTGGGTGTTTTTGATGCCTCAAAATCGATGTCAAGGTATGAGACTCCACTCTTTAAAGATGTAAATTTTCAAACCAAATTTTTCATTTTTCCAAACACAATAAAACACATGTCACATTTTCTTCAAAAACCTCAAGTATCAAATATCATTACATATTTCAAAAATCTTTTATCACGAATCCAGGATCCAAATTAAATATAACTCCAGCTTAGATGTGTGTGTACAATCAAGCTGGTGCCTTCCCGTGATCCTCGGAAGTACCTGAAACACATAACACATAACACGGTAAGCACGAAGCTTAGTGAGTTCCCCAAAATACTACATACAGCACATTAGCCACTCGAGGCTATAACTATGTAAGACCCTCCGGTCTATGTGTCTGAGTGGGACCCTTCAGTCCCATGGCTCGTTGGACCCTCTGGTCCGGTCTCAGTGAGGACCATCCGGTCTCACAGCTCGTTGGACCCTCCGGTCCGGTCTCAGTAACACAGAAAATAGCATATATATCACACATATAAATGCATAACTCAAGTAAGCACATACGAACCTCTGGTCACACATAAATACCAATCTAGGTAAAGTATAGTGAGAAGACTCACCTCGTAAACTAGCAAGTAAAAGTTTCGTACTCGAAATCCTCGATCTAGCCTCTGCCTACCACATTGGATAATTATCTCCAATTAATTCTCTACTCGAACTCAAATACACTAAAAGTTGTTCTCTCTTTCACTATATCCCTAGGAATGGGTAAAAGACCATTTTACCCCTCCCTGGTCTCCATTGCTCATTTTGACCAAACCTTAAAGTCAATAACAATTCACACTCGAGTCAACAGCCCCAGTTGACCTGACTCGCTGAGTGCACTAATGCGACTCATCGAGTCCCAACGTTCCTCAGTAGTCTCAAGAAATTACAGCTCGTCGAGTTAACCCCTAACTCGCCGAGCTATCGCATGGTCCAAATCATCAGGAGAAACCCTAACCGACTCGTCGAGTCGACTCATCAACTCGACGAGTCCATTCAGACCCAAATTGCATTCAGACGATTTCAAGGCGGAAAACCCTCTCACACTCTAGTTCTAAGCTCTCAAGGCTTGAATATCACGTAAAGCTACGAGCTTTATGTTCATGCATGGCACTAAGGGCTAGAAATGCCAAGAACATGCTTGAGAATAAGTTTCTCATTCAAGGAGATAATATGGCTGAATAAAGCAGGGAACTTTTGAGTCAAGGGACCTCACAAGGTCCAGATCTGATGTCCATATCTCAAAAGGTTCTCAAAACCTTAAAGGTCCCAAAATAAGATGGAAAAAGAAGCCTTAAACTCTAACATCATGAGATCTACCCATACTAATGAAAAAGATACGGACTTTATACCTTAAACAGAAGCTCCTTGAAGTTTAGCAGCAGATCTAACAGCCTTTTCACGATCCTTTCTTGAAATCCTCCTCTTTTCTACCAAAAAATGCACAAAAGTTCTCAAATAATGGCTCAATACTCTCTCAAAAGCTCAAGGGGGCGATTAGGGTTTCTCTCAATGAAGGGAAGCAGATGGGGAGCCGCAAATGAGGCTATAAGTGTCCTTAAATAGGCCCCAAACCCGGGGATTCAGGGTTTCCACTCACAACACCTACTCGGCGAGTCGACTCTCGGACTCGTCGAGTAGATCATTAAACTCACGTGGCCATACCCGCTCTACTCGGCGAGTTGTAGCACCAACTCGTCGAGTAGATCAATAAACCTCAAAAATAAATAAGTGAAATAATATACCTGGGAATCCGGATGTTATAATTCCCCCCCACAAGAATCAGACTTCGCCCTCAAAGTCATGCTCCACAAATAATTCTTGATGCTGCTCCCGCATCTCTGACTCCTGCTCCCAACTCAAATCGGACCCTCTCCAATGTTGCAACTAGACATGAACTAGGGGCACTTCCTTGTTCCTCAGAACCTTCACCTTTCTATCCAAAATCGCGATCGGCCTCTCAATATAATTCTGGCTTGCATCTACCTAAATGTCCTCCAGTGGTACCACTGTCGTCTCATCTGCTACACACTTCCTCAACTAGGACACGTGGAAGGTGTTATGGATCTGACTCAACTCTGCAGGTAGCTCCAACTGGTATGCTACTTTGCCCACTCTGGCGGTCACTCTGAAAGGACCAATGTATCGGGGTCCCAACTTACCCTGCTTCCTGAATTGGATCACCCTTTCCATGGAGATACCTTCAGGAGCATAAAATCTCTGACCTGAAATTCTAGTTCGGATCGTCGCCTGTCTGCATAACTCTTTTGGCGACTCTGTGTTGTCAGTAACCTCTGCCTGACCTGCTGAATCTGCTCGGTCGTTTTCAGCACTATCTCCGTGCCACCCATCACTCTCTGTCCCACTTCTCCCCAGCAAATGGGAGCCCGACACCTCTTCCTATACAGAAGCTCAAAGGGAGGCATACCAATACTTGAATGATAGTTGTTGTTGTAATAGAACTCAGCCAATGGTATGTAGGTATCCTAACTTCCTCCGAAGTCCGTGACACATGCACGCAACATGTCCTCGAGTGTCTGAATCGTCCACTCGCTCTGTCCACCTGTCTGCGGGTGATACACAGTGCTGAAATGCAAGCGTGTGCCCAACTCGTCATGAAATTTCTTCCAAAACCTGGAAGTGAAATGCACGTCTCGATCCGACAATATCGAGATGGGCGCTCCATGTCGTGCTACCACCTCTCTCACATAGATCTCGTCCAATCTCTTTGTAGAGGAGCTCTCACTAATAGCAAGGAAGTGAGCACTCTTCGTCAGCCGATCCACAATCACCCAAAACGCATCAACTCCACGCGCAGTCCTCGGTAACTTGGTGATAAAGTCCATCGAGATCTGTTCCCACTTCCACTGGGGAATCTCCAGAGGCTGCAATGGACCATGTGGGCGCTAGTGCTCTGCCTTGACCTGGCTGCAGGTCAGGCACCTCTCAACTACCCAAGCAACATCCCTCTTCATACAGGGCCATCATTAATCTCTCTTTAGGTCCAAATACATCTTAGTGGCCCCAATACGGATCGAGAATCTCGATCTATGCGCCTCCTCCATCAGTATACGCCGAGCTCCGCCTGTATAGGGCACCCAAAACCGCCCTTGGAAAGTCATGATCCATCGGCTGTCCGTCACGAACTCGGACACCTGCCCAATCACCCGCTCCCTTTTGCGGTTCTCCAGTCTCACGGCCTCCTCCTGGGCCTCTCGAATAGTATCTAAGACTGGAGTCATTACCATCATCCTCATACACACATCTTGGATCAGTGCATTCTTTGCTCTGCGGCTCATAGCGTCGGCTTCCACGTTAACCTTGCCGGGATGATACATGATCTCACAGTCATAGTCTTTCACCACATCCAACCATCTCCTTTGTTGCATATTTAGGTTGGGCTGGTCCATGAGATACTTCAGGCTCTTGTGGTCCGTGTATATGGTACACCGAACCCCGTACAAATAATGGTGCCAGATCTTGAGGGCGAACACCACCGCCCCCAACTCTAGATCATGGGTGGGATATCACATCTCATGAGGTTTCAACATAGGCCTCTCCGATCTCAATACTTCAAGAATCTCTCTCAAATGCTCCTCATGCTGCTCTGTGGATCTCGAACACACCAAAATGTCGTCGATGAACACAATCACCGATCAATCCAACATGCTCCTCAAAATGTCGTCGATGAACGTTGTCGGTGCGTTGGTGAGTCCAAAAGGCATCACCATGAACTCGTAATGCCCATAACTAGTTCTAAAGGCCGTCTTCTGGAGACCTCCTCACGGACTCTCATCTGATGATATCCAGACCTCAAATCGATCTTGGAAAACCAAGATGCGCCCTGCAACTGATCGAACAGAACGTCAATCCTTGGAAGTGGATAACGGTTCGTGACCGTCAGCTTGTTCAACTCCCGGTAGTCAATGCACATCCGGTGTGAACCATCCTTTTTCTTGACAAAAAGGATTGACGCTCCACATGGCGAGCTACTCGTTCGGATAAAGCCCTTCCCCAACAGCTCCTAGAGCTCTGAGGATAACTCCTGCATCTCAGGCGGCGCAAGGCGATAAGGTGCCTTGGTGATAGGCGCCGCTCCCGGAACCAAATCAATCCGGAACTCCACCAGCCTCTCGGGAGGCGCACCCGGTAACTCCTTGGGAAAAACGTCCGGAAACTCACTCACTATTGGAACCTAAGCTATAAAACTCGGTCTCTCAGCAGCAACTCGCGTATCCATCACATACGCTACAAAACTCCTGCAACCTTGTTGTAGACTCTGCCTCGCTCTAGCAGCCGAGCAGAATGCTAACCCAGATCGGGTACCCTCTCCATAAACTATAAGCACTCCCCCACTAGGGTCTCGTATGGTCACCAACTAACTCTCGCGGTCGATCACAGCTCCGAATCGACTCAACCAGTCCATGCCCACAATGACACATACATCACCCACCGCGATCGGTACCAGATCTATCGGGAACTCAACACCAAAAATTTCGAGCACACATACCCGGATCACATAAGTCGCAAACACCGCATGCTCATCGGCTATGGAAACTCTCAGAGGTCGACTCAACGCCTCTCGTCGGATACTGATGTGATGACTAAACGCTAATAATACGAAGTATCGACTCTCACCTGAGTCAAATAACATCAAAGCAGGTAGATAACTCATAAGAAAAGTACCTAAGCATATCACAATATAAGCACAATATAACTCGAAATAGAATAAGTAAAAGAACACATACCGGCCACGACATCAGGTGTTGCGCGGCCCTCCTCTGCTGTCAGCTGAAAGGCTCTCCCGCGAACCCTCTATACCTCGGCCTTCACTGGCCGGCTCTCTGTAGCTCATATAGAAGCAGGGGATGATTCATGTGCTGATCCCTATAGCAGCTGCGGGTACTCAGCCTTCCGATGGCCGGTCTGGTTGTAGTGAAAACTGTGACAACCTGAACTTTCTAGCTTGTATAAACGTTCAAATCGATCAAAGTTAGACTCGTTTTGCTATCTTTTAGCATTGTTTAGGGTCTATTCTGAGTATTCTGAGACTAGTGCATCAAAGAAATCAGTGTTTGGAGTTTTCAGTTAAGGTTCCAAACCATCTAGCAAACCGTAAACCTCCTCAAAAGGAGTTTACGGTCAGGAAATTTAGAGCTTAGGGTCATGGTGACCGTAAACTCCCTCTATATATATAATTCATGATCATTTTGATCATTTCTTTCCTTTACAAACCAAAATTCTCGAAAACTCTCTCAAGTATTAAAGGATTTTGCTTCCAATTCTCGAAAATGTTAGTTATTCCTTCCCTTTTGTGTGTTAGATCCTTCCTAATCCATGTTTCACTCTGGATTCATCCAAGGATTTCATCTTTTATCTAGATCATCAAAGATTCTCAAGAACACGGTTGTGTTTTGGACCGAAAACACCTTCCTTGCCTACAAAACCGTAAGTACCATCCTCCTTTACATCTATCTAGTTACAATCCTTCATTTTGGACTTAAGATCATCACTCTTTACATGAACAAAAGAGTTTACGGTTCTATGAATCTTCATAGACCGTAAACCCTTATAAAGGGTGTTCTTATAGCCTTTACCCTTCCTAAGGCTAAGCATGTTCCCTAGAATCCGATGCCTTTGAATGAAGCCCTTGAAAACCATCATTTGTGCAAGATTTGATGAGTTTGCGGTTGAATCTCCTTAGACCGTGAACTCCATGACCGTAAGGTCATTGGACCGTAAACACCTAAGACCGTAAAAACCTAAGACCATGAACACTTGGACCGTGAACTCCAAGGGTCATACCTCCTTGACGGTAAACTCTATAGGGTGGCCATATACCCTAGTTATGCAATCATATGTGATTGTATCCCATAAATCTTAGAGCTTCCTAGGCAATAAGGGTGTTACCCTTCTTATTTAGTTGTCTATACACTATATTCGTACACATACATGTCTATATGTGTCTATTAGGATCATTATGTGCTCAAGGTTACACCTGACACTCTATAATCCTCTTCCAACAACACGTCAGAACCACTCACTACAGGTGAGTTCATACCCCTTAATCTACCTTTTAAATGATTTTAAATGCTTTTATGGGGGGATACAAGTTGAAACATTATAGTTGTTATATCAATCACATGTGATTAATAACTATCAAACAATGGATTTGCTATACTTTTAGCTGTTTTATCAATCAAAATACTTCGAAATGTTTATCAAACTATTTTACATGTAAAACTCTTTATCAAACTTGTTCTTACATGACAAACCTTTTCCTTTGACTCTTTTAAACTTATATATTGTCAAAACTATGTCTAATGCATATATAGTTATATAAGTAAGGTTTGAAGGACTTAGGACTGATAACTCACTTTATTTCATGTTCCTTGTTTGGTTGTGGACTTAGAGTACCCTGTTGTTTGTCCGAGTGTCGTTTGATCGTTAGTTATATATTATGTATATATGGATAGACATAAAAGCTTTTATCTCAGTTCAATACACTCAGTTATACAAACAACTTTACTAGTAAACTATAATAGGTATAGTTTAGGAAGTCACTATCCACTATTTCTAGTACAATGAAACATACAAAGAGTCAGTTCATACATGAGTCAATACATACTATTATGAGAAACTAAGAGAACATACTATAATGAGAAACAATACATACTATACACTATACAAGAGCACATACTATGATGAGAAACAAAGAGAACACACTACATACTAGACAGAGAGAACATACATTACACTAGTACATACAATACATATACAAGAATACTATAACATAAATGTGAACCATTGTTTCGGGGCATGGCATCACTGCCATGGCTCGATTTGTATCCAGAGTCTCCTGGAGGGAGAGCGTGAATTTGTGTATAGATCTATATTGGATTGACTATCCTACACCTTGCAGCTCGCTACAGTGGGACTTGCAAGTCTACGGGTGCCAAATGTCATTTCTTCCGACGTCTTTCATCGTCGTGTTATTAGTCGATGGTATGGTGCACTCATCTCACATTATACCTTGATTAACAATTGATTTAAGGTAATTTGTACAGCAATAGTTACTATAATTCAAACACTACAGTACTTTATTATTTCTCCATTGCATTCACATTGTGATCTTCTCACATAAACGGTAATGTAAAACTATATTTTTGGTTAATGATAGTCACACTTGGGAAAATACACACTCTTACAAGAAACAAACATACATAACATTTGATGCCTTGGTAGAAGGCTACGTTTAGTAGAAAATATAGGATTTTCTAGGAGATACAAACATTTACTACAAACTTTTACAAACTTATACATCAAACACTTACAAACATTTTCATACAAACAATGACATTAAAATGCTTATGAACTCACCAGCTTTAAAGCTGATCAACTCTTTCAAAATAACTTGTATTCTCAGGTCATCAGTAGACAGGTACCGATGCCAAGTTTTGAGAAGATGGAGCTCGTTCAAGACTCATCTCTTATTTTGATTTACATTTTTGGTGTCTTATAAACTTCACAGAACACACTTGTATTAAATTATATTAGTAATGCAATGGATGATGTTGTTGCTTGTTTACTACTATGATTTTTGTGATATTGTACATGACATCCTCCGCCCCCGAACGTTTCCACCGTTCCGGTTTTGGGGTGTGACAGATTGGTATCAGAGCATTGTTTATAGTGAATCGAGTATATCAACCCATAAAAGATATACAAACTATAAACCCAACGGGAATAAAATACTCTGATCAAGATTTTATACTTTTAAATACTAAAATATTTAACCAAGTATACATACCTACATTCATACTAAAATCAGTTTCATCAGGACAGAACAAAAGTATTACGATTGTTGAACATCACAAGTAGGCTTGGGGATGTATGGTCAGTTTTGGGAACGACATAGCCCGATCAACTATGTTGGTCCGAGAAGTGATTAGCATATGCCCGAGAATGGTTGTGATGTGGCAACAAGTCTAAAAACTTACCAACACTACTACAATGAAAACATTAGAACAAAACATAAACCTAAAATACTATAGGAGTATTTTGTGTTACTATAATCCTTATCTGAGAACTAAAGGTCTTCATTAGTAGGTCAATAGTTGCTAAGTGGATACGCTAAGGTTGTATGTGACTAGGATGTCATAGACTTAGAATCTGTGATCTTTGCTTTACTTCATGTTCCTGGTTTGGTTGCGGATTTGGAGTTAGGGTCACTTATTCGAAGGTCTATCCTGTTTTCATTACATGTAATTGGTATGCACTATGCAAGTATTGAAGTAACTGATAAAGATCATCTTATAATTATCTAATTAGTACGTCTATTATTATTACTTTATCCCTATTCTCGCGTAGATAACATGGCTGGATTCCATCCCCACGGCGACCCGTACTTCCCAAACGAAGGCAATGTTGGATGGCTTGAAGAAGAGCTAGAAGATGATTATCCAATCCCTTTGGATGATCACCATGCTGAAGGCTTTTCTGATGGTTCTGACTCCGAGCCAGAAATCAATAACCTACCACAAGAGGCTCCAATCCCAAACCTTAATCCCCGACCAGCATTTTAAGGTCCCCCACCCTTGTGGGCGACAAACTTGAACCGTTGGAGTGATGAGCAGGCTCAGCCCTTACCCTTCAATGGAGACCGAAGCTTTTACAATCTAAGCGAGGGAGGCTAAGTGTCACACTCCCAAACCAGAACGGCGGAAACGCTCGGGGGCGGAGGACGTCATATTCAGTATCATAACAGTTCATAGTAAGGAAAGTACACACCACCATACATATAAAGGTTTCAAAATGTTTACATAGTTGTATTTGTTACATGTTCAAAAGGGTAAATACATAAACATCTTTCAAAAGAAGTAATTAACGTCAGAGCGTTAATCCCCAAAAGTTGGTTTCCAAACCTGCTTAGCGGTTCCCTGAGAATACAAGTTATTTCAAAGAAAAAGTGTCAACATTTAAGTTGGTGAGTTCATAAGCAGTTTTGAGAAAATGTATGCCATTCCAAAGTTCACGTTCGTTTTCCAAGAAAATCCCATATTTTCTTATAAAAGTATGAAATGCATATGAATGTTCGTGTTGCGAGTTGTAAATAGTTGCACCAGGAAAATCCCTTATTTTCCTATTAGTTGTTTGTTTTAGATGCAGGAAAAACCCTTATTTTCCTAACGTAACAAGCAGTCTCTAAGACCGAAAATCACAAGCAACCGACGTGCTTAAAATTTGAGTCATAGTTTTATATAGTAAAATTATAAGAAAATCGCACTTGTTAGATGAAGAATAGTTTTAATAGCTACTCGTTCATAAAAGCATAATACTATAATAGCTGTCTATTTGGTGAGTTTTATAACCATGCTAAACATAATATGCCTGTGGCGACGGTCTTTAGGCGTCAGATCGTTTACGCCAAACTGTCACCCAAAGGACTGTAGCTAACAGTCAGGGCGCGGGATCATGACTTCCCGTATAGATCTATACACATTTGACACGCTCTCCCACGGGAGACTCTGGTTATAATCGTCAGGACTTTAAGTTGTACCTTTTCGCAAAAAGGTAGCAGTGAAGATGTCTCACGGATTCTCAACTAAGTCTGTACTAGAGTGATAGTTTTGTATGAAATACTTATCCTATTTCACAATGTATGACCAAGCATAAGTCATAAGTTCTTTGAATGCATAAAATGGTTTATCAAGGATGACTACCCTAGATACTATGCATTTTGTATAAATATAGTGCACGCAAAATATAACAAGAGTTTTCACGTTTTCACCCGGGATTAACCGGGTGTTTACTTGTATTCTCCCCCGAAATGTATTAAAAGTACATTATAAAGTATTTGAAGGTGTATAAAAGGGGGTAGGAACTCACTTGATGATTGAAGAAAGCGAGACGAAAACCGAGCAGAACTTTGACAAGAGAAAACGGATTTTTCTCAGGATCCTCGGGAATCTCGGGAGCGTAAAACTTCCTTCCAAACTTGAATATGAAAACCAAGGCTTCGGGATGGCTCCGAGGGTTTAAACATAGAGCTTCGGCACGAGAAAGAGAAGAAATGAGCAAATTTCCTTGGAACCCTCGCATCCCTTTTATAGGGAGGCTGAACCGCCTCGGTACGCTGGGCGTACGAGGTTACGCGGGGCGTACTCGTGCGTCACTGCTTACGCACTCCTCGGACGAAGCATCTGATGGGAGGGCATAGAGGCGTAGGGGCGACGTGGCCGAACCGAGACCGAGCATCCGAGTACACTGGGCGTACGAGGGTACGCTGGGCGTACGAGGGTACACTGGGCGTAATCCGGCTAAGCCCGGTGACTCCTCCTCCTTCGGATAATACCGGGAATTTAGATTTAAATTTAATGTTTAATTATTTAATAAATTTCGAAAATTCATATCTCTCTCATACGAACTCCGTTTTTGACGTTCTTTATATCCACGCGTAGGTGAGACTACACTCTACAACTCTCATTTAGACTTCGTCGGCTATTTTTGACTTTATTTTTATTATATTATTTTTAACAGGCCGGACCTAGAAAAGTCCGTTTAAATTCCGTAACTCCTTTATCTGATGTCCATTTTCGTCAGACTTTTTACTGTTGTACTCATATTGTCAGGGTCTTCAACTTTCGTTTAGGTTGTGTCGGCTAAAAACCGCTCGATCTCTATTTCGAGTTTTTAGCTGTCTACTGCTAGGTCAGGAACTTCCAAAAATCATAACTTCCTCATACGAAGTCAGATTTGGGCGTTCTTTTTATGTATGCTCACGGTTTTGGGTTATCTATGACTTTCATTTAGATACCTAAGGCTAAAAAGTATTTTATTGTAATTTCTCGTTTTATGCTTAAGAACGCACTACCGGCAGTGTTACGAATCTTAGGTTGGTCATAACTCCTTCGTTATAACTCGAATTTTAGTGTTCTTTATATTTATGGAAACATTATCACGATATCTATCACTTAAGGTACTAAAACGGAGCGTTTTGAACATTTCATTTTCGATGATATTCTCATTACTTCACCAAAAAGATTACAAGACTCGACTTTTAGACATTATATTGACCTGAAATAACGGGTTGTTACATCATCCCCCCGTTAGAGGGAATTTCGTCCCGAAATTAATTACAATATAACAGTTTTAAGGACTAGGGAAGAGATGCGGGTACTTCTGTTTCATCTGATCTTCTCGCTCCCATGTGAATTCAGGTCCCCGCTTAGCATTCCAGCGGACCTTCACTATTGGTATGTGACTCTGTTTAGTTCGTTTGATTTCCCTATCCATGATTTCGACGGGTTCTTCCACAAAGTTAAGATTTTCGTTAAGTTCGATCTCGTCGAGTGGAATCACAAGAGTTTCGTCGGACAAACACTTTTTCAGGTTAGACACGTGAAACACGGGATGTACTTTGTTAAGTTCAATTGGAAGTTGAAGTTTATAAGCCACTGGACCAATCCTTGAAGTAATTTTGAAAGGTCCAATGTATCTTGGATTTAGTTTTCCACGCTTCCCAAAGTGTATCATGCCCTTCCAGGGTGAGACCTTCAGTAGAACGCGGTCACCAACCTGAAATTCCAAGGGTTTTCGTCTTTTGTCGGCATAGCACTTTTGCCTATCCCTCGAGGCTTTCAGACGTTCTCGAATTTGAACGATCTTTTCAGTTGTTTCTCTAATAATCTCCGGTCCAGTGAGAGTGCTATCAGGGACTAGACCTTTTGCCAACTGCGTGTCGCCTACTTCCGCCCAGCACAGAGGTGATCTGCACTTACGGCCGTAAAGGGCTTCAAATGGAGCAGTCTTGATACTAGTATAATAACTGTTGTTATAAGAGAACTCAACTAAGGGTAAGTGAACATCCCACGCTTTACCAAAGTCGATTACACATGCTCGCAACATGTCTTCTAGGGTTTGGATTGTTCTCTCACTCTGTCCGTCAGTTTGTAGGTGATAGGCTGTACTCATATCCAACCTTGTTCCCATGGATTTTTGCAACGATTGCCAGAATCTGGAAGTGAATCTACTGTCTCTATCCGAGATGATAGACATCGGCACTCCATGAAGTCGCACGATCTCTCGGATGTAGGTTCTTGTTAGTTTTTCCATCTTATCAGCTTCCTTGATCGGTAAGAAATGAGCAGACTTGGTTAGTCTGTCGACGATCACCCAAATGGTGTCGTGACCACCCTGAGTCTTGGGTAGTTTTGTTATGAAGTCCATGGAAATCTGTTCCCATTTCCACTCAGGTATCTCGGGTTGGTGGAGTAGACCTAAGGGCTTCTGGTGTTCTACTTTTATCTTGGCACAAGTCAAGCATTTGCTTACATAAATAGCAATTTCTGCTTTCATGTTTGGCCACCAGTAGAGTTGTTTAAGATCCAGATACATCTTATCTGAACCTGGGTGTACGGAGTATGGAGTCTTGTGTGCTTCGTTTATAACTATCTCTCTGATCCCACCAAACATTGGTGTCCAGATTCGGTTCATGAGGTAGCGCACTCCATCACTCTTGATCTCTAGATTCTTGTCCATCCCTATAAGGGCTTCACCTGTCACGTTTTCGGGTTTCAAGGCTTCTATTTGAGCTTCCTTGATTTGTGTCGACAAATGAGAATGGATCGACATGGTTAATGATTTCACTCTTCGACCAGAGTACTCCTTACGACTAAGGGCATCAGCCACCACATTGGCTTTTCTCGGATGGTAACGAATCTCACATTCGTAGTCGTTGAGCAATTCGACCCAACGTCGTTGTCTCATGTTTAACTCCTTCTGGTCGAATATGTGTTGAAGGCTCTTGTGGTCTGTGAAGATGGTGTACTTGGTACCGTATAGGTAGTGCCTCCAGATCTTCAGAGCGAAGACCACAACTCCAAGTTCTAAGTCATGAGTGGTGTAGTTGACTTCATGTGTTTTCAGTTGTCGTGAGGCATACGCAATAACCTTTCCTCGCTGCATTAGCACACATCCCAACCCTTTATTCGAAGCATCGCAATACACCACAAAGTCTTCGATCCCCTCTGGAAGAGAAAGAATGGGTGCACTGCATAGGGCCTGTTTCAGTGTTTGAAATGCAGCATCTTGCTTTACTCCCCAGTTGTAAGGCGCACCTTTCTGAGTTAGGGAGGTAAGAGGTTTTGCGATGCTGGAGAAGTTCTGAATGAACCTTCGATAATATCCAGCAAGGCCTAGAAATTGGCGAATCTCCGTTGGTGTAGTTGGTGCAGACCAATTTTTGATAGCCTTGATCTTAGATGGGTCCATGTGGATTCCTTCCTCGCTGACCACGTGACCTAGGAAGTCCACCTTCCTAATCCAAAACTCGCATTTCGAGCACTTTGCATAAAGTTTCTCAGCTCGTAATGTTTCTAAGACTTGTCTCAGATGTTGGCCATGCTCTTCTTTACTTTTTGAATAAATGAGTATGTCATCTATGAATACTATCACAAATTTATCCAGGAATGGACGACATACCCGATTCATTAAGTCCATGAATATGGCAGGGGCATTGGTTAGTCCGAACGGCATCACTACAAACTCGTAATGCCCGTATCTTGTTCGGAAGGCCGTCTTGGGAATATCACTCTCCAGGACTCGCAGCTGGTGATATCCCGATCTCAGATCGATCTTGGAGAAGTAGTTGGCTCCTTGGAGTTGGTCGAATAAGTCGTCGATTCGGGGTAGGGGATATCGGTTCTTGATGGTAAGTTTGTTGAGCTCTCGATAGTCGATGCACATCCTGAATGATCCATCCTTCTTTTTCACAAACAACACTAGTGCTCCCCAGGGCGAGAAGCTCGGCCTGATAAATCCTTTGCTGAGTAGCTCATTCAGTTGGCTGGATAGCTCCTGCATCTCTGTTGGGGCTAATCGATAGGGCGCTTTGGCTACTGGGGTAGCTCCGGGTATCAGATCGATTCTGAATTCGACTTGTCTCGCGGGTGGTATTCCTGGAAGATCTTCGGGAAAAATATCGGGAAACTCGCATACGTCAGGCACGCTCTTGATGTCCTGGACTTCGCGTTTCACATCCACGACATGTGCCAAAAACGCATGACATTCCTTGCGTAGGCACTTCTGAGCTTGGATACACGAGATAATACGAAGAGTGGTACTGGGTTTGTCGCCATAGATTAAGAGGGTTTCGCCGGTTGGCAGATTAAGGTGAACGGCCTTGTCGTAACATAAAATGTCCGCACGATGAGAACTCAGCCAGTCCATGCCTATGATGACATCGAAACTCTTAATCGAGACTGGCATGAGGCTGATTGGAAAGGGGTTATCGTTTAGAGTTAGGGTACAGTTTAAGTATATTTCCTTAGTGTTTTCTGTTTTACCGTTGGCCATTTCTACTATAAATGGTTCACTTAATGATTGGGGTGTTTGTTTCAGCAGGCCTTTAAATTTATGACTTACAAAACTCCTCTCCGCTCCACTATCAAACAAAATGCATGCATACGAGTTATCGAGAAGAAACGTACCCGTAACAACAGTGGGGTCTGCAACGACTTCATCCTGTCCCATTGCGAACACTCGGCCCCTTGCGTCGGTATTCCTGTTGTTAGCCTTCAGGCAGTCCCTGCGGTAATGCCCCGTGGCTCCGCACTCAAAGCAGGCGCGGTTCACTCCGACGTTAGCAGTGGGGGCGGTTTGTTGGGCTGGCTCCTTGTAGAAGCGGGCCGTATGCCCTTGCTTATTGCACCTGGTGCATTTGAAGTGATTGCAAGGACCGTGGTGGTGGAAGCTGCACTGGTTGCACTTTGGAAATCTCCCACTGTATGAACTCGTGGGTGCAGTGGTGGCAGGAACAGTAACGGCATGAGCTGCTACCACTTGTTGTTTCTTGGGGTTCCCCTGTTGGGTTTGACCCCTTCTTTTGTTCCAAGGCCTTCCCTGGCCCTATACCTCCTTTGATGAGTCGACAGTAGCTGCAACAGTACTCTATTTGATTCCGTGGTCGATGAGTCGTTGAGCCAGGCGCTTAGCTCTTGAAAGTGATAGGGTTGGAGGCCAAGACATGACCTTGAATCTGGGGTGACAACCCCCAAATGTACCTCTCAACCTTTTTCGGTTCTGGCTTGACCATGGCAGGGCACAAGGCAGCAAGGTCGCTGAACCTGGCCGTGTAGGCTACTAGATCAGACCCAGTCATCTTCAGATTCCAGAGCTCTTGCTCTAGCTTTTGTATCTCGCCCCTTGGGCAGTATTCCTCCAGTAGTAGGACCTTTAAGTCCTCCCAACTTAAGGCGTTGGCGACGGTGAGAGTAACAGACTTCACATGGCTTTTCTACCAAGTGAGGGCTCGATCCGTGAGGGTGCAAGCGGCGAACTTGACTTTGCTTGTTTCCTAACAAGAGTAGATCTCAAAGACCGTTTCGGTCTTTTCGAACCATTGCATCAGTGCAATGACTCCCCCTGTGCCATTAAAAGTTTTTGGCTTTGTGTTGGAGAACTCCTTGTAAGTACAATCCCTTACTTGACCATGACCAGTGCCATGGTTGGCATGATTCGTGTTGCTTCCCGTCCCTCCATTTCCGTTGGAGTTTATTTGTGAGAGGGCGGCGGTTACTGCTGCTGTGATAGCAGCCTGGACCATAGCCAGATCATAAGTTGGTGGTGGAGGTGGTGGTGGCATCGCGTTCGGCCTGGGTCTTAGGTTTGGACGAGGAGGCATCGCGCTGCCAAGAATTAAAAATGAAATGTCATTAGTTTTGGTGGTCGAGGGTTGAATGATAATGAGTTAACTATCTTTCATAGTTAAAGAACTTGGTTTGACCAACCCAAGGCTTTGAGTTTGATTCACAGCTAGGGTTTGAATAGCAATAGATTAACTCATGAGTTCAAAAGGAATGCACAGAATTAACACACGAAAGAGATATGTCCTATATATATTAAACATATGGTTGTGTTACATCCGAAGTTAGAACAAAATGGACCTTTCTAAACGTCTCTGATTATAGAAAGTTAAAGAGAGTAAGACTTTTAGCCGATGGTCCTATTCTATATCAAAATTTGGGAGTCGGGCAAGCACTACTTGGAGTACATACTAAGGTTATTCCACAAACCAACAGAAATAGCGAGTAGAGCATCCTCTACTGGTGTCGGGAACTGTTCTGCTGAGCTTTTTGGCCGGCTAACTGACGTTCCATCTCGAGCAAACGCATTTCATACCTTGCTTGGCGTGCTCTAAGTTCCCTGACTTCAGTTTGAGTTTCAGTTAGCTCTCTCTGCCAAGCTTCACTTTGATTTACGATTCTCCCGTGAGCTAATCCTAACCGTCAGATGCGAACTGTATTGACTCCAGTGTTCGCATCATTCTCCTCAGTTCGATGGATGGTTGTCCTCCCTTGTTCATCAACGCGAGCAATTCGGCGAACCAATATAGGAAGGACTCTGTCTGTTGAGCCTCCCTTGCTTAGATTGTAAAAGTTTCGGTCTCCATTGAATGGAAGGGGTTGAACCTGTTCACGACTCCACCTATTCAGGTTGATTGCCCATAGAGGTGTCGAGCCATGAAATTCAGGTCGAGGATTAGGGTTTTGAATTGGAGCCGCTAAGGGTAGGTTATCGTCCTCGGGATCTGAGTCTGATTCTTCTTGCATTTCTTCTTCGGGGTCATTCCCTTCTCCATTGTCTTGGTTCGGGTAGTAGGGGTCTCCGGGGTGATGGAATCCAGCCATTGAGTCTATACGAGAATAGGGTTAAGAATTGACTATAAGCTAAAGCATGTAAAGTTTACCCTTAAGTTTGACGGTTGAAGATACTCAAATACTCCCATAGTATTCTTAATGATATTCTCTTGGTAAGTTTTAAATTTGTTGTCCACTGCAGACACTCCTTGGCATACGTTAGTCGGCTCTTGGATAAGTATAGTTGATCAGACTATATTCATCCCAGTTCTGATTACATGTCCCAAGGCATACCTGCACTGCACAATTTATTTATAATACTTATATATTGATCTATTTATGACCCTGTTATTAGTATGAAACGAATGCATGCTTACTTTACAAAAATCAAATAAATTTAATTTTTAAAAGTATGACTCTTACTCAGAGTGTTTTTGCCCAGTTGTGTTTATAGTTGTATACCAAAAATGGTTTTGATATACTTAATTCGCTATAAACAATGCTCTGATACCAATCTGTCACACCCCAAACCAGAACGGCGGAAACGTTCGGGGGCGGAGGACGTCATATTCAGTATCATAACAGTTCATAGTAAGGAAAGTACACACCACCATACATATAAAGGTTTCAAAATGTTTACATAGTTGTATTTGTTACATGTTCAAAAGGGTAAATACATAAACATCTTTCAAAAGAAGTAATTAACGTCAGAGCGTTAATCCCCAAAAGTTGGTTTCCAAACCTGCTTAGCGGTTCCCTGAGAATACAAGTTATTTCAAAGAAAAATTGTCAACATTTAAGTTGGTGAGTTCATAAGCAGTTTTGAGAAAATGTATGCCATTCCAAAGTTCACGTTCGTTTTCCAAGAGAATCCCATATTTTCTTATAAAAGTATGAAATGCATATGAATGTTCGTGTTGCGAGTTGTAAATAGTTGCACCAGGAAAATCCCTTATTTTCCTATTAGTTGTTTGTTTTAGATGCAGGAAAAACCCTTATTTTCCTAACGTAACAGGCAGTCTCTAAGACCGAAAATCACAAGCAACCGACGTGCTTAAAATTTGAGTCATAGTTTTATATAGTAAAACTATAAGAAAATCGCACTTGTTAGATGAAGAATAGTTTTAATAGCTACTCGTTCATAAAAGCATAATACTATAATAGTTGTCTATTTGGTGAGTTTTATAACCATGCTAAACATAATATGCCTGTGGCGACGGTCTTCAGGCGTCGGATCGTTTACGCCAAACTGTCACCCAAAGGACTGTAGCTAACAGTCAGGGCGCGGGATCATGACTTCCCGTATAGATCTATACACATTTGACACGCTCTCCCACGGGAGACTCTGGTTATAATCGTCAGGACTTTAAGTTGTACCTTTTCGCAAAAAGGTAGCAGTGAAGATGTCTCACGGATTCTCAACTAAGTCTGTACTAGAGTGATAGTTTTGTATGAAATACTTATCCTATTTCACAATGTTTGACCAAGCATAAGTCATAAGTTCTTTGAATGCATAAAATGGTTTATCAAGGATGACTACCCTAGATACTATGCATTTTGTATAAATATAGTGCATGCAAAATATAACAAGAGTTTTCACGTTTTCACCCGGGATTAACCGGGTGTTTACTTGTATTCTCCCCCGAAATGTATTAAAAGTACATTATAAAGTATTTGAAGGTGTATAAAAGGGGGTATGAACTCACTTGATGATTGAAGAAAGCGAGACGAAAACCGAGCAGAACTTTGACAAGAGAAAACGGATTTTTCTCAGGATCCTCGGGAATCTCAGGAATCTCGGGAGCATAAAACTTCCTTCCAAACTTGAATATGAAAACCAGGGCTTCGGGATGGCTCCGAGGGTTTAAACGCAGAGCTTCGGCACGAGAAAGAGAAGAAATGAGCAAATTTCCTTGGAACCCTCACATCCCTTTTATAGGGAGGCTGAACCGCCTCGGTACGCTGGGCGTACGAGGTTACGCGGGGCGTACTCGTGCGTCACTGCTTACGCACTCCTCGGACGAAGCATCTGATGGGAGGGCATAGAGGCGTAGGGGCGACGTGGCCGAACCGAGACCAAGCATCCGAGTACGCTGGGCGTACGAGGGTACGCTGGGCGTAATCCGGCTAAGCCCGGTGACTCCTCCTCCTTCGGATAATACCGGGAATTTAGATTTAAATTTAATGTTTAATTATTTAATAAATTTCGAAAATTCATATCTCTCTCATACGAACTCCGTTTTCGACGTTCTTTATATCCACGCGTAGGTGAGACTACGCTCTACAACTCTCATTTAGACTCCGTCGGCTAATTTTGATTTATTTTTATTATATTATTTTTAACAGGCCGGACCTAGAAAAGTCCGTTTAAATTCCGTAACTCCTTTATCTGATGTCCATTTTTGTCAGACTTTTTACTGTTGTACTCATATTGTCAGGGTCTTCAACTTTCGTTTAGGTTGTGTCGGCTAAAGACCGCTCGATCTCTATTTCGAGTTTTTAGCTGTCAACTGCTAGGTCAGGAACTTCCAAAAATCATAACTTCCTCATACGAAGTCGGATTTGGGCGTTCTTTTTATGTATGCTCACGGTTTTGGGTTATCTATGACTTTCATTTAGATACCTAAGGCTAAAAAGTATTTTATTGAAATTTCTCGTTTTATGCTTAACACCGCACTACCGGTAGTGTTACGAATCTTAGGTTGGTCATAACTCATTCGTTATAACTCGGATTTTAGTGTTCTTCATATTTTTGGAAACATTATCACGATATCTATCACGTAAGGTACTAAAATGGAGCGTTTTGAACATTTCATTTTCGATGATATTTTCATTACTTCACCAAAAAGATTACAAGACTCGACTTTTAGACATTATATTGACCTGAAATAACGGGTTGTTACACTAAGCTGACCGAGTCCTGCCCATCATGGTCTGTAGGATTGCTCGGAATGTCGAGCAAGGTCGGGAAACCATCGACCGAGTCATGGAAATTAACGCCAACTCTGGCGTTAACACGGTCCACATTCGCCATCTCGAAGTGGCTATGGAAAGGACTAGGAGAACCAATGAGGCTCTGCAGGAACAGCTAGCTGCATCCCAAGCTGAAGTCAGGGAACTTCGAGCTCGGCAGGAAATGTCTGAAAGGCGCATGAGAGACATGGAGCGCCGTCTGTCAGAGTCAAGGACTCATTCTAGTGGTTCTCGTCGTAGATAGATCCTACTCAACTCTCTATTTTGGATATAACTTAGTTATGTAAAAACTCTAGTTTAATTTCCTATCTATGTTAAGGCTTTGAATCTGTTAAGTCTTGTTAGGTCATAGCTCTGTCAAAATTTTCCCATCTTGGTTTGATGTAAGACCTACTTCTAGGTCATTTTTCCTAAACTTTTTACATCTGTAATACCAGTATTATTGAGAGATATCTAATCCCATGGAAATTATTATCCAAATGCTTCCATCTTTCTAGTACTAGATCTACATTCAATCATACTATTCAATTGTGCTGTTGGGCTATGGAGAGTTAGTCCACGAGTCACTCTCATCATTCTCTTTACTAAATTCTTACCAATATCTTCATCTTTGTGATCTTATAGCTACAAGATGCCTCCGCGTCGATCAACGAGACGCGATCCTCCGATAACTCCGAATCAAACTCCTCCACCTCCTCAATACAACCCCGCAGCTATCCAAGCTGCTGTGAATGCGGCTGTTACTGCAGCTTTAGCACAATTCACCAATACCAGTACTAGTGGGAGTGGGACTTATGTGCCTCCCACTGTGGTCGAAGCTCCAGTACACGCTAGGGAGTTCTCGTACAAGGATTTCACCAGCTGTAAACCCAAATCCTTCAATGGAACTGGCGGAATCATTTCCCTCTCGCAATGGTTCGAGAAGACGGAATCGATCTTTGAGATCTGTTCCTGTCCGGAAGGGAGCAAGGTCAAGTTTGCCACCTCCACCTTCGCGGACCGATCTTTGACGTGGTGGAATAGCCATGTCAAGTCACTATCCCTTATAGTGGCAAATGCTATAGGCTGGGAAGCTCTAAAGGAGCTCATGATCGAAGAATACTGCCCAAGGGGAGAATTTCAAAAGCTAGAGCAAGAACTTTGGAGCCTAACCATGAAGGGCTCCGACATAGTCTCTTATACTGCCAGATTCAGGGATCTGGTAGCTCTATGTCCGGGAATGGTCCCTTCTGAAGCCAAGAAGGTGGAGAGGTATATCTGGGGGCTGGTGCCTCCGTTTCAGGGGAATGTTTTAGCTTCAAACCCCGCTACCTTCGATAGTGCCAAGCGCTGGCACAACGGCTCATTGACCATGGGGTCCGTACCCCGTCGTCAACAACAACAACCCTAGCCATCTTTGAACCCTCCAAAGCCGCTGCCAACAAGCGGAAATTCTGGGATGACAAGAAGAAGCAGAAAGCTGCTAAAAAGCAATAGGTCATAGCAGTTCATGTTGCGATAGCACCTGCCATTCATTTTCAATCGACCTCATGCCGGTCTCAATTAAAATTTTCGACGTCATTATCGGCATGGATTGGTTGAGTCTTCATCGTGCCGACATCATGTGTTACGAAAAGGTTGTTCACCTTAACCTACCATCTGGCGAAACTCTAGTAGTCTATGGCGACAAACCCGGCACGAACCTTCGTATCATCTCGAGTATTCAAGCCCGGAAATACTTGCAAAAGGAATGTCGTGCATTCCTTGCTCATGTTGTCGACGTGAGCCAACAGATGAAGGATATTAAGAACATTCCAGTAGTACGCGATTTTCCCGACATTTTTCCAGAAGAACTGCCAGGATTACCTCCATAACGTCAAGTTAAGTTCAGAATCGACTTAGTTCCAGGGGCTACCCCCGTAACCAAATCGCCCTATCGTCTAGTACCTTCTGAGATGCAAGAACTGTCCGGTCAACTTGACGAATTACTCAGCAAGGGCTTTATAAGACCAAGCTTCTCACACTGGGGATCACCGGTCTTGTTCGTCAAGAAGAAAGACAGATCGTTTCATATGTGCATCGACTACAGGGAGCTCAACATGCTTACTGTTAAGAATCGTTACCCTCTGCCTCGCATAGATGATTTGTTCGACCAACTTCAAGGGGCGAATTACTTCTCGAAGATAGATCTGAGATCCGGGTATCACCAATTACGAGTGCTAGAGGAGGATATTCCGAAGACAGCCTTCCGAACTCGTTATGAACACTACGAGTTTGTAGTGATGCCATTCGGATTGACTAATGCGCCCGCAGTATTCATGGACTTAATGAATAGGGTATGTCGTACTTACTTGGACCAATTCGTCATTTCCTTCATAGATGACATACTTATCTACTCTCGTAGTAAGGAAGAGCATAGTAAGAGTCTACGTCAGATCTTGGAAACGTTAAGATCAGAGAAGCTCTATGCGAAGTTCTCTAAATGCGAGTTTTGGATTCGAAGAGTCGAATTCCTGGGTCATGTTGTTAGTGAAGAGGGAATTCATGTGGACCCTTCCAAGATCAAAGCCATTGAGAACTGGTCAGCACCGAAGACGCCTACAGAAATTCGCCAATTTCTACGCCTCACTGGCTACTATCGTAGGTTTATTCAGAACTTATCCCGAATTGCGAAACCTCTTACGACTTTGACCCAGAAGGACATGGCCTTTGACTGGGAAGAGAAGCAAGAGAAAGTGTTCCAAACACTGAAGCGAGCCTTATGCACCGCAATCATACTGTCCCTCCTAGAAGGAATAGAAGACTTCGTGGTCTATTGCGATGCATCCAATCAAAGGCTCAGTTGTGTTCTGATGCAACGAGGTAAGGTCATTGCCTATGCCTCGAGACAACTAAAGACACACGAGGTCAACTACACCACGCATGATCTTGTGTTAGGAGCATTTATATTTGCTCTGAAGATCTGGAGACACTATCCGTACGGTACGAAAAGCACTATCTTTACAGACCACAAAAGCCTACAACATATATTCGACCAAAAGGAGCTCAACATGAGACAACGACGGTGGGTCGAGCTACTCAGTGATTACGAATGCGAAATTCGTTATCATCCCGGCAAGGCCAACGTAGTAGCTGACGCCCTATGTCGGAAAGAATACTCTGGTCGTAGAGTCAAATCATTAACTATGACTATCCATTCACACTTGTCCACACAAATTAAGGAGGCTCAGCTCGACGCTTTGAAACCTGAAAATGTGGCGGGTGAATCCCTAAGAGGGATGGATAAGAACTTGGAAGTCAAGGGTGGCGGAGCCATATATTTCATGGATTGGATCTAGACACCGAAACACGATGGCTGCAGAGATTTGGACATGGCCGAGGCACAAAACACTCGATATTCCGTCCACCCAGGTTCAGATAATTTGTATCTGGATCTTAAAAAGTTATACTGGTGGCTTATCATGAAAGCAGATATTGCTACCTTCGTGAGTAAATGCCTTACTTGCGCCAAGGTTAAGGTCGAATACCAGAAACCTTCAGGTTTACTTCAGCAACCGGAGATACCTAAATGGAAGTGCGAGCGGATCACGATGGACTTCATAACCAAGTTGCCCAAGACAACGGGTGGTCTCGCTACCATATGGGTAATCGTTGACAGGTTAACCAAGTCCGCACACTTCCTGCCTATCAAAGAGACTAACAATATGGAGAAACTAACAAGAGCTTACATTAGGGAGATTGTACGACTGCATGGTGTTCTCGTATCCATTATCTCTGATAGAGATAGTAGATTCACTTCGAGGTTCTGGCAGTCGCTACAAAGTTTCCTAGGAACGAGTCTGGACATGAGTACTGCCTACCATCCACAAACCGACGGACAAAGTGAGAGTACTATTCAAACCTTGGAAGATATGTTACGATCCTGTATGATTGACTTTGGGAAGCCATGTGATACTCATTTACCCCTTGTCGAGTTTTCCTACAACAATAGTTATCACACAAGCATAAAGGCTTCTCCATTTGAAGCCCTCTGTTGCTAAAGGACGAGATCCTCAAAGCACTCTCACAGGTCCCGAGATCATTCGGGAAACGTCAGAGAAGATCGTTCAGATTCGTGAACGATTGAAAGCCTCTAGAGATCGACAGAAAAGCTACGCAGACAAGAGAAGAAAACCTTTGGAATTCCAGGTGGGAGGCCGCGTTCTTTTGAAAGTTTCACCCTGGAAGGGCTTGATACGCTTCGGAAACCATGGAAAGCTCAATCCAAGATACGCAGGGCCTTTCGAGATTCTAGCTAGAATCGGCCCTGTAGCTTACAAACACAATCTACCTCGTGAACTTAGCAACGTACATTCTACTTTCCACGTCTCGAACTTGAAAAAGTGTCAGTCTGACGAGACTCTTGTAATCCCACTCGACGAAATCGAGATCAACGAGAGCCTCAACTTCGTGGAAGAACCAGTAGAGATCATGGACCGAGAGGTCAAGCAAACGAAGCAAAGTCGTATCCCGATAGTGAAGGTTCGCTGGAACGCCAAGCGAGGACCTAAATTCACTTGGGAGCGCGAGGATCAAATGAAACTGAAATATCCTCATCTTTTCGCTTAGTTATTTGTATTAACTTAATTGCTTAAACTCTAATTTCGGGACGAAATTCTCTCTAACGGGGGGATGATGTGACAACCCGAAATTTCTAGCTTGTATAAACGTTCAAATCTATCAAAGTTAGACTCGTGTTGCTATCTTTTAGCACTGTTTAGGGAATATTCTGAGTATTTTAAGACTAGTGCATCAAAGGAATCAGTCTTTGCAGTTGTCAGTTAAGGTTCCAAACCATCTAGCAAACCATAAATCTCCTCAAAAGGAGTTTACAGTCATGAAATTTAGAGCTTATGGTCATGCTGACCGTAAACACCTTCTATATATATAATTCATGATCATTTTTATCATTTCTTTCCTTTACAAACCAAAAATCTCGAAAACTCTCTCGAAAATGTAAGTGATTCCTTCCCTTTTGTGTGTTAGATCCTTCCTAAATCCATGTTTCACTCTGGATTCATCTAAGGATTTCATCTTTTATCTAGATCATCAAAGATTCTCAAGAACACGGTTGTGTTTTGGACCGAAAACACCTTCCTTGCCTACAAAACCGTAAGTACCATCCTCCTTTACATCTATCTAGTTACAATCCTTCATTTTGGACTTAAGATCATCACTCTTTACATGAAAAAAAGAGTTAACGGTTCTATGAATCTTCATAGACCGTAAACCCTTATAAAGGGTGTTCTTATAGCCTTTACCCTTCCTAAGACTAAGCATGGTCCCTAGAATCCGATGCCTTTGAATGAAGCCCTTGAAAACCATCATTTGTGCAAGATTTGATGAGTTTGCGGTTGAATCTCCTTAGACCGTGAAATCAATGACCGTAAGGTCATTGGACCGTAAACACCTAAGACCGTAAAAACCTAAGACCGTGAACACTTGGACCGTGAACTCCAAGGGTCATACCTCTTTGACGGTAAACTCTATAGGGTGGCCATATACCCTAGTTATGCAATCATATGTGATTTTATCCCATAAATCTTAGAGCTTCCTAGCCAATAAGGGTGTTACCCTTCTTATTTAGTCATCTATACACTAAATTCATACACATACATGTCTATATGTGTCTATTAGGATCATTGTGTGCTCAAGGTTACACCTGACACTCTGTAATCCTCTTCCAACAACACGTCAGAACCACTCACTACAGGTGAGTTCATACCCCTTAATCTACCTTTTAAATGATTTTAAATGCTTTTATAGGGGGGGATACAAGTTGAAACATTATAGTTGTTATATCAATCACATGTGATTAATAACTATCAAACAATCGATTTGCTATACTTTTAGCTGTTTTATCAATCAAACTACTTCGAAATGTTTATCAAACTCTTTTACATGTAAAACTCTTTATCAAACGTGTTCTTACATGACAAACCTTTTCCTTTGACTCTTTTAAACTTATATATTGTCAAAACTATGTCTAATGCATATATAGTTATATAAGTAAGGTTTGAAGGACTTATGACTGATAACTCACTTTATTTCATGTTCCTTGTTTGGTTGTGGACTTAGAGTACCCTGTTGTTTGTCCGAGTGTCGTTTGATCGTTAGTTATATATTATGTATATATGGATAGACATAAAAGCTTTTATGTCAGTTCAATACACTCACTTATACAAAAAACTTTACTAGTAAACTATAATAGGTATAGTTTAGGAAGTCACTATCCACTATTTCTAGTACAATGAAACATACAAAGAGTCAGTTCATACATGAGTCAATACATACTATTATGAGAAACTAAGAGAACATACTATATTGAGAAACAATACATACTATACACTATACAAGAGAACATACTATGATGAGAATCAAAGAGAACACACTACATACTAGACAGAGAGAACATACATTACACTAGTACATAAAATACATATACAAGAATACTATAACATAAATGTGAACCATTGTTTCGAGGCATGGCATCACTGCCATGGCTCGATTTGTATCCAGAGTCTCCTGGAGGGAGAGCGTGATTTGTGTATAGATCTATACTGGATTGACTATCCTACACCTTGTTGCTCGCTACAGTGGGACTTGCAAGTCTACGGGTGCCAAATGCCATTTCTTCTGACGTCTTTCATCATTGTGTTATTAGTCGATAGTATGCTGCAATCATCTCACATTATACCTTGATTAACAATTGATTTAAGGTAATTAGTATAGTAGTAGTTACTATAATTCAAACACTACAGTACTTTATTATTTCCCCATTGCATTCACATTGTGATCTTCTCACATAAACGGTAATGTAAAACTATATTTTTGGTTAATGATAGTCACACTTGGGAAAATACACACTCTTACAAGAAACAAACATATAGAACATTTGATGCCTTGGTAGAAGGCTACGTTTAGTAGAAAATATAGGACTTTCTAGGAGATATAAATATTTACTACAAACTTATACATCAAACACTTACAAACATTTTCATACAAACAATGACACTAAAATGCTTATGAACTCACCAGCTTCAAAGCTGATCAACTCTTTCAAAATAACTTGTATTCTCAGTTCATTAGTAGACAGGTACTGATGCCAGGTTTTGAGAAGATGGAGCTTGTTCAAGACTCATCTCTTATTTTGATTTACATTTTTGGTGTCTTATAAACTTCACAGAACACACTTGTATTAAATTATATTAATAATGCAATTGATGATGTTGTTGCTTGTTTACTACTATGCTTTGTTGTGATACTATACATGACGTCCTCTGCCCCGAACTTTCCGCCGTTTCGGTTTTGGGGTGTGACAGATTGGTATCAGAGCATTGTTTATAGTGAATCGAGTATATGAACCCATAAAAGATATACAAACTATAAACCCAACGGGATTAAAATACTCTGATCAAGATTTTATACTTTTAAATACTAAAATATTTAACCAAGTATACATACCAGCATTCATACTAAAATCAGTGTCACTAGGACAGAACAAAAGTATTACGATTGTTGAACATCACAAGTAGGCTTGGGGATGTATGGTCAGTTCTGGGAACGACATAGCCTGATCAACTATGTGATGGGTTTTGAGCAATACATCATTCCTTTGGTGTACATGCAAACCCTAATAGTTTTGGATATAGTTTGTATAATGAACATGCAATAGAATATCCAAAGCTATAAACCCACGATCTAGCATACAATTAATCATATGAACACAAAATAGGGTTTAGATCTAACCTTTGATTGTTATATAGCAATAACAATCTAATCCTTGGCTTCAGAAAGCTTAGTGCCTCAAGTGTTGCATCTCTAATGGAGTCACAAACACCATTAAGCAACAAGATGAAGAAAAGAAGAGGAAGGAGGCTCCAAAACGTCCAGGAAACCCTAAGGATTCAGTCACCACGTTTTTGGGGCGTAGGGGCTCCTTAAATAGGTAGACAGTTAGGGTTATCTAACAAGGAAACCCTAATTTGACTGCTTAAGCCCTAAGCAGCCCATGGACCCCTTCTGGAACATGATTTGGACGATTTCTAATGGGCTTCCCCATAGAATTCGTCCAACCTATTATTCCAAGGTGATCCATAGCCCAATTGCAATTATCTTATAATTATAATTCCAGTCCCCTAAGTTTAATTAATCTATTTTGGCCACAAAATTAATTCTTGACTAATATTAATTAAACATTACGATTTCTCCTTTAATATATTATTCTTATAATATATTAATAAATCATAATTAAACCTTTCTCTCCTTAATTCATCCTATATATTGTTATGGTGAAGGCAACCCAAAAGGACCATGCTCATAATCGGGTCAAGTACATACCAAAATAGTTATGGACTTAGACACTAATCCAACAGTCTCCCACTTGGATAAGTCTAATAACTATTCTGTATAACTTCAGAATCTGATCAACAATCGTAGCTTTCAAAAGCCGCTGTCAACTCTGATCTTATCAGATACGCGTGTCCTTTAGATAAGGGATCATATATTCCTCCATTCTTAAGATATCGTATAGACATAAGACATGAGTTTTAATCATTCTCTCTATACTGTTTCCCGACTTCCGATTTATGACGACTGACAACAGACTACAATTGAACACATCAACATAGTCCCGGCTTGGCCAAGCGCTTAGGTGTCATCACTAAATTATCGAGGGGCCCACAAATATCGCTTTTATCCCACTTTGGGTAAAAGGAATGGATAAACTTCGACTCAAATGCTCGCTTGTACTCACTCATCGAATCACACACAACAAAAAGTTTTATAACACCAAGTTACTGGTGCGTTTACTTATCATCAATGTGCAACCGACTAGCAAATAACAACTCACACGTCTCGGTTTCAAGAATATACAATATTATCGTCTCACTAATCACTTGTGATAAATCCATGAAGTGATCCAAGTGAGCGTGAGTTTCATCCAATACTCTAATCTTATTAAAGCACATATGAACTCTGCAGCAAACTTGTGCTATGTCTAAACTCTTCAGACAATCTACAGACTTTTCATGACAGTCTTGCTTCATACCTACTTCCAGAGTATGATCGACTGTGGAGGTTCGAATAAACCAGTTATTCTGGAAGTCAAAACATGCAAACTGAAACACAACAATAATACTTAATCCTATATGGCCCCAAACTTGTGAGAGTAAATAAAACACTTCTATTTAACCACCATATTGATTACTCATTATTTATCATTTAATGTTTCGGATAATCAACTCATTACTTGAATTACAACAATAGTTGTCCCATGCACCCAGCATGCACACTATGTTTCCTATGGTCCTTACTTTGTGAAATAGATCAATTGAAAATTTTTTCCAATGATGCTCATTTCACAATTCCCAATCCTTATCATTAGTGTAAGAACACAAGGTTCTTGCCACTATTATAATATGCTAGATTCTAACATTTTATGCAATGATCCTTTCGCAAAGTCATAGCACAAAAGTCACCAAGACTTGGCCAATGAAATTACAAAGTACTCTATCGGGAATTGTTACCAGACAATTCCATAGACGTGAAGTCTTACATTTAAATTACATTCCTTTGAACATCCTTCTTGCATAAAATTTTCTAATCTAGACATAGACTCTCAATATCCAACTCCCAATATGGAAACATTTCCATATTTGCCATATGACAACTCATTCTTAATAGAATCATATCTGTTCATAATAATGTCAATATGGTCCATCCAATACCATACTTCCAACTACTCACAAGCGACCAATCCTCAGCGAACTTTGGATCGTCCTTTGATAGTTGTTTAATTATTTCAGTCAAAACCGATTCTAGTCCTTTTTCCCTCTTAATGCGCTAGACATTTGGAAAATTTTAGAATGGTCAAATATTATAGCATTTGCAATCGATCCTATACCCGAAGCGTATGGAACACGATGCATAATGTCTTACATAAAGATATGATACTATATCAATCTTCTGCCATAATATTTTATGTGTCACGTTCTCACAATTCGAACTATGAAGAGGGATGCCGTAATCATAATCGAAATTTGAGAACACACTATGTATCCTTTGACTATATTTATTAAAATTTCTCAATCTAAGCTTTAGATTTTGAAACGAAGTATAATATTCTCTCCCTTAATTATAGCAAAACAATTTTTCAACCCATGCAACTTTGCAAATTGAATCTTTGTTTTTCTATAATTAATATTGCTAACTCACAATACTTAAAATAATAATCATGCTCCCACTAACACAAAGATTATTTCCTTACAAGCATAACATTTATGCTCCCACTAGCTTTGACATGTATTCAGAAAACAACTGAAATTCCAGAAAACAATGCTTATTGAATTCCTTAAGTTCATATTTCTAATACTTGATGCTTTGATAAGCCTTTATCTAAGCGTCTTAAACTCATACACCTTTGCCTTAGAAAGCTCACATGTGTGTCTAAACAAATTCAGAACTTATGTTACTAAGTCCCAAAAGTTCAGACTAATTGCCAAATCTCACAATTCTAACTATGAAGAGGGATGTCGTAATCATAATCGAATTTGAGAATACAATTTACACAACTGATATCTCCTTAAAATCTCTCTTAGTGAAAGCATTTCCTCACAATCATTTTCATGAAGGAGTGAATCTTATGACACTTAGAGTTTATGGTGTATGTCCTCCTATCCATGTGAATTTGCCAAAACCAAGTTTGCGACAAATCCAAACTCATATGGACTGAACTTTCTTAATCTTGATTTCTTGCCTTATGGTAACACGAGTGCCCACCATGTCTTCCAAGTAGTTTAGCAACTTACCCTTACATATCAATGTACTTTCCATCGATCAAGGTACTTTGTCTTTATGCATTCAAATGAGAACTCATAGAACTCACATGCATAATTAACTCAATTGGAATGGCACATAAGCAAAATAATGTCAACACGATAGGTTGTAAACCTCAAGTCGTGTGCTAGTGATGATCAATAAGGTTTATTCTTGATTTGTTCTTGAAACTTTTTCAATATCATTAAAACTCCCACTGACCTCTTGACATATATGATTCTCTTGTTAGAAACCTTTTCTAGACAAAACACATATTCAAGAGTTAGCGTAGTTCTTATCAAGACAAAACACTTCACATAATTGGTACATCACAACTTACCAATTTCAAATGTGCAAGAATAAGAAAACTTTTCCAAATTCCACATTTGTTGAGTGTTATAAACCTTCTTAAGACTTGTCACTCAATTCGCAATCTTGGAGTATGACTCTAAGATTCGATATTGGAACGAAGTATAATTGACTTCTTGATTTAACCATTTCCACAATTCCCGATTCCTCTTCTTAGACATACAAATGTACTAAGACTCACTTAGAGGACCAATTGAGATATGGTTCTTAATCATTAAGACTTATCATAAAACACAATAAAAGGTACTCTCCCTTCTTCTTAGAATAGAGAAACTTTTATCTTTCTGCCTACTTGATTCTTCTTTATTCGTTCTGCTATTCATTGAAACTCTTTCAATCAACTCAGAATTACACTTAATCTTATAAGTATAATCATATATACTAAACTTTTAGTAAATCATGACGAATATCTTATCTCTCTTTGTGGCGGACTTGATCAACGCACAACCTAGTGTACTCGATCTCCTAGTCCTTCACTTGACACTTTGTCAAAGAATTAGTCTAATTTCCAAATATGAAAGTTTTCATTCATCACGCAACCAAGTTGCATGATTCCAAGTTTCTGTCCAATTGAAACTTGGGCGATGAGAAAATCTCCTTATTTGGTAAATTCTTGACATCTCCACAAATAACATAATTAAGAATCAAATCCATTATTGCTAATAATAGAAACCTTCAAACATCAATTTTTTATACACGCCATGGCAAGGATAAATAAATAAGATAAAATCAAATTTTATTTTATTGCGGAAAAAATGTGTCCTTACAATGCAATTCAATTGAAAAACTATGTTATTACATATTTCTTAGCAATCTATTCTAACTCCAAGTAGTAGCTCAAGAATCTAATCTTCAAGCAATGCGATCGAAATCCATTTCTTCACGATTAGATTCAGCTCACTTCTTCCCTTAAGGTTCCTCTCTTTTCTTTGATCCTACAAAACATCAAAATGTAATCTTATCACATCATGTATTAAGAATCTAGAATAGGAACTTAAAAGAGTTAGATAA
Source organism: Lactuca virosa (assembly GCF_052849685.1). NCBI lineage: Eukaryota > Viridiplantae > Streptophyta > Magnoliopsida > Asterales > Asteraceae > Lactuca > Lactuca virosa. The sequence goes on from NC_136426.1 coordinate 177,493,666, forward strand.
TGGATTTTACCTGAAGTAGAGCCATACGTCTTGACTCTCCCATCTCTTAGATCTCTCAGGTAAATAGGACAACTTCATCTCCAATGCCCCTTCTCTTGGCAATAAAAGCAAATGGACTCTTTTGGAATGACACAAGGAACTATCTCAGAGTTTACCTTTTCTGGATCTCCAATGTCATCATTTTCAATGTCCATTGAAGTTTGGGAGTTTGATTCACCAGACAAATTTGCTTGACCAGCACGCCAAATCATTGCTGATTCAGCAGCTATAAGCAAATAGGTGAGATCAATGAGGGTCACGTCGTGATCCATCATATAGTACTCTCTAACGAACTCATTATATGATTCAGGAAGTGACTGAAGAACTCAGTCAACAGCCAACTCCTTGGGGATGACAACACCCAACATACCCAACCTGTCAATGTGTGACTTCATCTCTAAGACGTGTGCACACACAGACTTTCCATCTTTGTGCTTAATTGCCAATAGGGCTTGAGTGAGCTTGAACTTTTCAAGCCTTCGAACTTGTGGGTTAGGAGAACAACTGGAGGAGGTGGAGGAAGTGAAGCATGATTTCTTGTTCCTCGATCATATCGTGGAATATCATCTTCGTTTGGAAAACTTGTTTCAAGGGATTTAAGAAAACCATAGTTGTTTGACATCTACAAAACGGGAGAAAATTCAAGTTAAGTTGATTAGAATCCTTGATGTAACACCCAAATGAAACATCAAAGCTAGGATCCAACACAATACTCTACAACAAGAGGGATACCGTAATCTAGTTGTAGAATATTTGAAGGTAGGTAAATGACGATTTACCAATTTCCACCATGAAAAACGAAAAAGAAATTTAAGTTTTAAATGAATTGAAATTCCTAGATCTTTTGAGATTCATTGAACTTTTCAATGCCATGTTTAAATCTCGATTATGCCCTTCAAGTTTGCAACTGGGATGTCAAGGATCACAAATAAGGTGTGAATAACCATACGAATCACGTGGTGCACTCAATGCTACTATCACCTAATCAATGTGCCGGTTAGCCACACACGCTCCATTGATCTATGATAAACATCGAGCCACCCTTCGCCACCAATGTCAATCCCAAATTAGTGTGTCGGTTAACCACGCATGCTCCACTAACGTTTGACAAGGGTACGAAGTGTAATTCCATGGATTAGCATACAATTTCACATTTTGCCAAAAGTAACTATGATTTGGGAATTTGTAAAAACATGTAGTTACTTTGTACTTCATTATACTTATAATGGAAGGTTTCTGTCCTATCCTACCCGTTTGGCTAACGACCCTCCACTAGTCAAGAGTGCGGTGGGTAAGAGTGGATACCCATTCAATCGCCATTTTATAGGCAATTTCCTTAAACACCCCTTATAGACCAGCTTCCTGAATGAGGCATACTAACGGTAAGACTGACTCTTTACTCATATAAATATATAATATTAGACTTTTAATGTTACATATATATAGTATAGGGTGTATTTTACACTTTAAAAATACTAGGTGATTTTATTAAATTTCTCTTTTAATTAAACTTTTAATTAACTTAACAAAACCATGAGAGTATAATTTGAACTTTTCAAAATACTAGGGTTTTAGAATTTAAATATTACATAATTAAACTATTAATCAACTTTTAAATTTCAAAACTTGAGGGCAAGTTTTGAAACATTTCAAAACATTAGGGTTTAGAATTTAAATATATTTCAAAATTAAACTTTTAATAAAAAATTTAAATTCCAAAACTTGGGGGCAAGTTTTGAAACTTTTCAAAACATTTTGGTTCAACTATTTAAATTTCAAAAAACTAAAACTATTAAGCTCAAATTTAAACTATGAAACCTAAAGGGTTAATTTGAAACTTTTTCAAACTATATCAAGAACATTCTAGATCAAAAAAAATTCAAATAAGGCAATTAACAATTAATTGGTGGTTATCTAATTTTGACCTAGTCCAATTTCTTGCAAGATAATACACCAAATAATTCAAATAATTAAATTTAATCATATAAGGAAGTAATTATTCAATTAATATGAAATTATCTTTTATTTTGGCAAAGATAATCACCCAATATCATAAAAATCCGATTTCTATCAATAAAAAACGTTTTGGTAATTATCCCACAGCAAAATAGGCAAGAAAATCGCAAAAACAGGCTGCCAGATCCATGGACTCGCCGAGTCAGGGACTGGACTCGCCGAGTCGACCAGACTCGCCGAGTTCATCCACTGACTCGCCGAGTCGACCAATATCTTCATCTTTGTGATCTTATAGCTACAAGATGTCTCCGCGTCGATCAATGAGACGCGATCCTCCTATAACTCCGAATCAAACTCCTCCTCCTCCTCAATACAACCCCGCAGCTATCCAAGCTGCTGTGAATGCGGCTGTTACTACAGCTTTAGCACAATTCACCAATACCGGTACTAGTGGGAGTGGGACTTATGTGCCTCCCACTGTGGTCGAAGCTCCAGTACGCACTAGGGAGTGCTCGTACAAGGATTTCACCAGTTGTAAACCCAGGTCCTTCAATGGAACTGGAGGAATCATTGCCCTCTCGCAATGGTTCGAGAAGACAGAATCGATCTTTGAGATCTGTTCCTGTCCGGAAGGGAGCAAGGTCAAGTTTTCCGCCTGCACCTTCGCGGACCGAGATTTGACGTGGTGGAATAGCCATGTCAAGTCAGTATCCATTATAGTGGCAAATGCTATAGGCTGGGAAGCTCTGAAGGAGCTCATGATCGAAGAATACTGCCCAAGGGGCGAAGTTCAAAAGCTAGAGCAAGAGCTCTGGAGCCTAACCATGAAGGGCGCCGACATAGTCTCTTATACTGCCAGATTCAGCGATCTGGTAGCACTATGTCCGGGAATGGTCCTTTCTGAAGCCAAGAAGGTGGAGAGGTATATCTGGGGGCTGGTGCCTCCGTTTCAGGGGAATGATTTAGCTTCAAACCCCGCTACCTTCGATAGTGCCAAGCGATTGGCACAACGGCTCATTGACCATGGGGTCCGTACCTCGTCGTCAACAACAACAACCCTAACCATCTCCGAACCCTCCAAAGCCGCTGCCAACAAGCGGAAATTTTGGGATGACAAGAAGACGCAAAAAGTTGCTAAAAAGCAGCAGGTCGTGGCAGTTCATGCTGCGATAGCACATGCCGCTGCTGCTCCGGTAAAGCAGTACGCTGGAAGTTTGCCCAAGTGCAACAAATGCAACTTCCACCACACAGGAGCCTGGCGGGAAATGCAGTGTTCTAACTGTAATAGGAAGGGGCACACTGCCCGTTTCTGCAAAGCTCCGGCAATGCCAATCAACCAAGTCCCCGGTGCTGGTGTGGGCCAGGCTTGCTACGGTTGTGGCGAGGTGGTCCACTACAAGAGGAACTTCCCGAAGGCAGGGAATGCAGGTGGAGTAGAAAGAGTTTTGGATATAGGCCACGAGGAATCCATTGCCGACCCCACAGTGGTCACTGGTACGTTTCTCCTCGATAACTCTTATGCATGCATTCTGTTTGATAGTGGAGCGGAGAGGAGTTTCGTGAATCAAAAATTTGCTCAATTAATTAAGCAAAAATCACGAACACTTAAAGAACCGTTCACTGTAGAAATGGCTAACGGAAAGACTGAGAGCACTAGATGTCTCTGAAACACAACACAAAATAACCTGAGACTTGCTCAAGTATACTCACACTCGATCACTCGCCCCTACTTGTTCCTTAGCATCCTCAGGATTCTTACTTGGACTGCTCACCGATCTGGTGCTAACTTTAGTACGGGCCTAATACTACCTTCCACACTGCATTTGTATTCACCCAAGTCCTCCTCCTAGGATCCCTGATCGCAAGTACTGTATATCTCGCCGAACACAAACTACTCTCATAAGCTCATTTCTGCTACATACTCATACTCAAAACAAATCACAGGTAGCAGTAACTCCTAGGCTAAGGCATCACAAATCAGACCTCTCTAGTCCTAAATTATGAAATACCTAGTCTACTCTCTAGCATGCGTAACATATCTCATAATATCTCATAAATATCTCATAACACAGAAAGTAAGGGTATTTTGGGAAAATCACCGTTCGGGCGTTGGCTGATTGTACACACTGCTCTTTCTCGTTTTTCTCTTAGAAACTCTTACTCGTGTTAGAAAAATCGTTTCTCTTGAAAATTTTTCTCAAATCCTCAGTTTGAGTCCAGACATACCTGAAGGTGCATCCAAAACCCTCAAACCAAGGATCTGATACCAACTTGTAACGATGTAAATTTTCAAACCAAATTTTTCATTTTTCCAAACACAATAAAACACATGTCACATTTTCTCCAAAAACCTCAAGTATCAAATATCAGTACATATTTCAAAAATCTTTTATCACGAATCCAGGATCCAAAATAAATATAACTCCAGCTCAGATGTGTGTGTACAATCAAGCCGGTGCCTTCCCACGATCCTCGAAAGTACCTGAAACACATAACACATAACACGGTAAGCACGAAGCTTAGTGAGTTCCCCAAAATACCATATACAACACACTAGCCACTCGAGGCTATAGCACTGTAAGACCCTCCGGTCTATGTGTCTCAGTGGGACCCTCAAGTCCTATGGCTCGTTAGATCCTCTAGTCCAGTCTCAGTGAGGACCCTTCGGTCTCACAGCTCGTTGGACCCTCCGGTCCGGTCTGGGTAACATAGAAAATAGCATATATATCACACAGACAAATGCATAACTCAAGTCAGCACATACGACCCTCTGGTCACACATAAATACCACTCTAGGTAAAGTACAGTAAGAAGACTCACCTCGTAAACTAGCAAGTAAAAGTCTCATACTCGAAATCCTCAATCTAGCCTCCGCCTACCACATAGGATAACTATCTCTAATTAATTCTCTACTCGAACTCAAACACGCTAAAAGTTGTTCTCTCTTTCACTATAGCTCTAGGAATGGATAAAAGACCATTTTACCCCTCCCTGATCTCCATTGCTCATTTTGACCAAACCTTAAAGTCAATCAGAAGTCACACTCGAGTCAACAACCCCAGCTGACCTGACTCGCCGAGTGCACTAATGCGACTCATCGAGTCCCAACGTTCCTCAGTAGTCTCATGAAATTCCAGCTCGTCGAGTTAACCCCTAACTCGCCGAGCTATCGCATGGTCCAGATCATCGGGAGAAACCCTAACTGACTCGTCGAGTCGGCTTATCAACTCGACGAGTCCATTCAGACCCAAATTGCATTCAGACGATTTCAAGGCAGAAAACCCTCTCACACTCTAGATCTAAGCTCTCAAGGCTTGAATATCATGTAAAGCTACGAGCTTTACGTTCATGCATGGCACTTAGGGCTAGAAATGCCAAGAACATGCTTAAGAAGAAGTTTCTCATTCAAGGAGCTAATATGGGTGAATAAAGCAGGGAACTTTTGACTCAAGGGACCTCACAAGGTCCAGATCTGATGTCCATATCTCAAAAGGTGCTCAAAACCTTCAAGGTCCCAAAATAAGATGGAAAAGGAAGCCCTAAACTCTAACATCATGAGATCTACCCATACTAATGAAAAAGATACGAACTTTATACCTTAAACAGAAGCTCCTTGAAGTTTAGCAGCAGATCTAACAGCCTCTTCACGATCCTTTCTTGAAATCCTCCTCTTCTCTACCAAAAATGCACCAAAGTTCTCAAATAATGGCTCAATACTCTCTCAAAAGCTCAAGGGGCGATTAGGGTTTCTCTCAATGAAGGGAAGCAGATGGGGAGCCGCAAAGGAGGCTATATGTGTCCTTATATAGGCCCCAAACTCGGGGATTTAGGGTTTCCACTCACAGCGCCTACTCGGCGTGTCGACTCTCGGACTCATCGAGTAGATCATTAAACCCACGTGGCCACACCCGCCTCTACTCGGTGAGTTGTAGCACCAACTCGTCGAGTAGATCAATAAACCTAAAAAATAAATAATTGAATTAATATGCCTGGGAATCCGGATGTTACACACTCTCTCCATTATTCTCTTCATCTTGATGCAAGGTTTAGTTTTGTTTTCTCTTAATCATTGGATTTTATGCCCTTTAAAGGCTAGAATCTTTCCTTTGATCTTGATGTTTGTAGATTATCACCACCACTTGTTTCATGTATTAAAAATGGTGATAATCCACGATCAAACCAATGTTAAGATCAAATATTAACCCAAGCAAGCTCTTTCAACTTTAAAAATCGGATTCTACTCCATCTTCTTCAAAATCTGTTTTCTTATGGTTGTAATGGTTTTTAGAACATCATGTATGTGTTTTGACAATATTAATCTATTAAAAATAAGGTTTCATGTTCATGACCTTAGCAAAAATCGATTTTCAAGTTAAGAACATCAAGCCTATTTTTTAGAGTTCTTGAGAACAAACATTTTGTACTTGAATGCATGTTTGTTTTTTATCACTTAAAACCCCTTTTGTCTTTGGAAACATGACTAGAACATTCATGAATTTTGATATCTTTAAAATATTTTAAAAGATTTTCTCAAAGTAATGATTAAAGCTCACTTTTCCAACCCACTAGCATACATGCAATCTACCAGATTTCATTACCCGACTTTGAACTGCCATATCTCACTCATTTCTCAACCAAAACATGAGATTCTTTTTTGAGGAGTAGTAATTTAGCAAAATTTCAAAATCAGGTGGTCTCATTGCAAAACATTAAGATTTCGATTTTCGACAATTTTTACAAAACAGTTGCTCCATCAGCACTTTATCTTTGATCACTAGTATTTCATTACATGATCAAAGGCCTTAAAACCCACAATAAATCTAGAGAAAATTATTTTAGGAACTTGACACATTTATCTCAAAAGACGTAGAACTTCGTGAACAAAAATGTTATCGAGATGTCAGCACAAATTATTGAACTTTCAGCTGCATTTGGAACTCATGCATTTGCTAGTGTTATATTTCATAACTTGTTGGGGTTGAATACCCCCATTTAGCACCAAGATAATTTTGAGCCAAATTTTTTTATGTAACTTCATGTTTTCAATGGATGTTCTATAAAACCCCAAGTACTAGAAGAAATTCTTTATTTTTCTACATAAATAAGGATTTAATGGCAAAAAATTCAAAATAAATACTTACATATGAGATAAAAATCTAAAAAATTATAGAACTGGTTTATGTACAAAATAAGGATGCCACTTAAATGTTCATACACTTTGGTCACTGTTTGGTATTTTATTCAAAATTTTTATTGAATTAGAGCATGAATTTACAAAACCGGTTCTTATTACTCAAATGCACAAACCAATATTCTTCCCAGCTTTAGGAACATTATTAGAATGTGTACAAATTTATTTGAAAATTTTTACAATTCTTTACTAATTCTTTATAAATTTTCATATTATTTAGTCTTAAATTACAAACAAATATCAAATGACCTTCAAAAATTACTATAAAAATTACTAACAACCATACCCTCTGTTATAACCAGAAAATATATTTTGTAATTTTTGGAGTTAATAATCCTGCCTTTGTGGATTTTTTTAACACAAGGCACCACGAATCCAATATGTACCGATAATGAACCGAACGAACATTATGCACTTTGTAACATCACTAATTGGATAAGTAGTTACTAGATTATGTATAGTGATCAATGACTTACTAGAAACTTATTGTTCCATAGGATGCTAGTAGGGATCGAACCTGACGACCTCAAACCGTGACACACGAACCGCGAACTTTCCCTTGTGAGTATTCATAGTCCCCTTTTTACTATTTTCATGTTTTGGAGTGGAAAGCATGAAACTGTTTTATAAGCTATTTGTACTATTTTATGAACTTGTGGAACTTTGTTTTACGAACTTGCTGAACTCTATTTTGGTAAACTTGTTAAGACTTGTTTTATGAACTTATGAACTCATTGAACTTAGAACGATGTTGTTATTGAACTTTTCTATGAACTTGGTGATATGAACTCTATGTTTTGAACTTTGTATGTTAATTCCTTGGAGAACTGATACAACCTATTAACTCGTATTCGAGCCAATGGTCTTATGGATAACGTTATTTGGGGTAGACGAGCCCCACTCGCCGAGAACCGCGAGTGCATATTTCCGTGAACTGACATTATGGGAACCATGGACATGATGGAATGGGGCAAGAACGATCGTTAGGATTGGTTGTGAACGGAGTGATTTGGCATTCCACACTCATTTTGAGTTGGAACTTTTGTTGAACAAATCTATATTTTCTTAATGAAATGATTTACCTTTATAAACCTGTGTACTCACCAACTATTTTATAGTTGACCCTCGTTTTTGCATGCTTTTTCAGGGAACGATCAGTGGTCTAAATTAGACATCAATATAAATTTGCACTCGATGTTTCTTTTGTTATGTATTAGACTTTGTAGTAGGGAACTAAAATGTAATTTTGTTTCGAATATGATGTAAACTTAAAATGCTCAATGATTATGGTTGGTACTCCTATTTACCTTGTGTTATGAGACCTTATCCTGTCACCCTTCATGTTTCAACTTTATCGGGGTGTGACATTGTGTTTTCATATTAAATGATGATTCCAGTTTTGAGATGTGTAATTTATATCCATAAATGGATCTTAAGGCTTATACACTATGTTATGATAACTTGAATTATTAAAACCATCAATCTAAGTAATATAGACGTCTTCAAGTATGTATTTATTAAGAAAAGAAATTTTATTGTAATTTATTTTGCATATATCATAATCAGAATATGTAGTTATGGTAAATAATATCTTGATTGATATAATCATACCTACATGAGAAAATGTTTGATAATACTCATTGAAATGAGTGTGATTAAAGCCTTTAAGAACATGTCTAGCTAAATGTGTATAGATCTATATGTTTGCAGTATTTCTAAAAGAATTACTTACTCCTTATAGCCTTATCATGGCGGGATGGGGGAGGGGGGATTAATCAAGCGCATACTTGATTATTAGACATTTACTATCTCTTAGTGTTCATGACTCTAAGTCATTAATTAGGTTCAAAATCTGATATATCATTATGGTAGTTGATGGATTTTCCAGAACCCATCAAGAAGAACTCGTCAATGAGAGATTCCATATTTCTCATGTTATAGATGATTCCTATCATTTATGCGAACAAATTGTGTTTCTGAATAGATATTATTCATGTTCAACAATTCTTTGTTGAAACTAGTGCCAACTTTTGTTACATCAAGCTATGGTTCTTGAGTTGCTTCAAGTTCCATGTGCCTTCCACTTGCTTTGTCATTAGAAGCTTGGTTTTTGTTAACTTAACTTTAAGATTAATAATAGAACATATTCTTAGTGGATTTGTCTATAATAATCTATGCAATCTTTTAGAATAATCTACTAATATGTATTTATTTTATTTTGGGTTTATAAGCTCTAGTTTAACATAGGCTTTAAAATGAAAAAACATTACGTGAGATAAGGATGGAGCATGTCCATATTAAAACTTATAAAGTGTTTTATCTACTTATTTTTTTGTGTTTTATTGAAGATACAAGTGATAATGATTAAGGCATAATCCCAAATGAATATAGGAGTTTAATTTCTACCGATTATAAGGTAAACCATATCTATTATGGTTTAATATATCCTTGAATATCTTTAAGGCATTAAATGGTTCTATTGATCTGTATCACAAATTTGTATTTGGAAACTTCAATAAAGGTTTCATAATTATCTTTTAATATATAAAATATAATTATAAAGACTATATTTGTTAACAAAATTGATTATGTATCTTGTATTAAATCTAGACATTCATTGGAAATGATGTCATACATTATACTATATAGTTCCTTAATAATTATTTTCTCTACAGCTCGGTGAAAATATTTTTAGGAATATTTTATATATAAATAAGATTTACATATGTCAAATAAACTAAATTATTTTCCTTTAAAAATCCACTTTTTGAAATTGAAATATTTTGTAGATTATTTATATAATGAAGACACCATTTTCCTAGATAAGTTTGATTCAAAACAAGTTTAACTCAAAAGTGTTTGCGTATAGAACTTGCTATTTAGAAAACACTGATATTTACTATATAATTCTATTAAGAAATCTAGTTTTCAAAAATAGAATTTTTAATCATTACAAAATATGAAGGTGATCGTTGTTTAATAAATTAACTAAGACATATATTTAGACAAGCTAAATTAAAATAGACATTGTTCCAAAACAAACATTGTTTTACATTACAAGCTAAATTAAAACATTGTTCTAAGCATACATTATAAACTAAACTTTGGGATTGCAATTCCAACTTGATTGTGCTCATCTGGTTACACTTCTTGAAATATCTACAAAAAAATTATACATATTATATTAATAATTAAGTACCAAGTACTTGAGTGTTATAGGAAAAGTATACGTTCTATCTAGTAGATACCTGAAGTACTAGTCTCTCAAGACTTTCTTCTCAAATAAGAGGGACGGTTCCTCTTCCCATGTCATGTTTCTCTATAGAAAAAAAGATCCATTTTTGTGGGCCTTCTTGGATTTCATGGGCCAAAATGTGTCATTTCCATGAACTAATGGCCTCTTAAAGCACACATTATGACTCTTTTCAGCCTTGAATTCTTTTTGTCATGAATTGGCTCATACAAAATATTATTACATTTTAAGAACATCTTATTAACTTGTCAAAACATATGAAATGCTTCAAAGCCTTCCAGTTCCTTCCAAAGGCCAGGAATAATAGTACCTAGTATGGTGTTAGAAACATCATCAACATCGCAATAATGCTACCACCAAATTCATGTTCAACTCTAATGGTAAATGCAGGTTGTTTAGGAATAGTGCCTTTAAGAATGTGCAATTTATTATCTCTCTTGGGATTCTCTCACAAGGTACGAATCCATTCGTTAATATTATACTGTGACATCCCCATTTTCACGGCTAGAAAAGACCGATTTTGTTTATGCTTTGTTTAAAAATCAGAGTAACATTTTAAATAAAAGTGTTACGGAATTTGTTCCCAAAATAAATTATGATAAAGACTTATCAAAGCATTTCCGTAGAAATGTATTTTATTAAAAAATCGGGATGTCATGTTTGATACTGATCAAAAGCATAAACAGTACAATATAGCCTTACTACATTTATTTATAATCTCTCATCCCAAACATCATATCTATGCTCGTGCGCCACTACCTGTAATACAAGAAACTGAGTGGGTCAGGCTTGGGAGCCTGGTGAGCACATAGGGTTTTCAACCCACAATAAATAAGTTTATTAATTTCATCAACCAATAATAACTCGATTACCCGTTCCCGTTATCCTCACATTACGTCCCTAAAACACCTATCATAAGGGACCTAGACTAAGGATCAACATCGGGATGGACACTACTGCCAAGGAGTTTCCTCAGCAATAAATGTCCTAAAGGCAACCGTGAGGGGGATGGAGTACACCGGTGAACACATCGTTCATAAACACCTACAGGTTGCGAGCCTGCTAGCGTTCCACTAGACTGTCTAGAAGAGTCCGTGGTCGTCATCCATACTCCGCTAGATGACAGAATCAACAACAACAACATCGAGGTCTCTCATCATTTTATCACACATCGTCTTATTACATCTACCCATGTTTTACACCAACATTTTTGTAGATATAAAATACATATACAGTTTAAATTATTTAAAACATGTATAAGAGTCTTTCATCAACATAGGCAGCAAGTATTCAGATAATATGCACACATAACACGTAATTAATATAAAATACTTCATATATATGTGTAAGATGAGAGTAACTATGCACTCACCTGATAAGGTGATGATTCTGCCCTTGAACAGCGCTTCGTTATCTCAAAAACAATTATCCCTCGATAAAACCTACTATTAATACCACTAGGGTTTAGTCTAGCGTTAACCGCGACTAATTAATAGTCTAGCTATTATTATTATTATATAAGCGTTAAATAACACTCAATATAACTCATAATAATAGCCCAAATAATTATTTTAAGGACCTAATAACATTACTATAATTATTTAAAAGTTATATTAAAAATTGTGTAGGCGTAGCTTACTTACAGCGGGTTTTTTTCAAAACCGGGCTTCTTGCGGGCAGAGCTTCAGCTTGAATGGATAGAGAGAGTATAGAGAGTAAAAGAATGGGTTGAAGGTGTGAAGAATGAGGCAGCCCCGAGCCTCAATTTATAGTGCTCTGGGTGTTCCACTAGTGCTCCACTACCTGCTTAGTGCTCCACTACCTGCTCCACTAATTGCTTAGTGCTCCACTACCTGCTTGATGCTCCACTAACTTTCATTTAGACTCCGTCGGCTAATTCTCGACCGATCTTAAATTTAACAGTAGGAGGAGATTAGACTGCTAAATGACCGCGAAGAATTCGTAACTCCTTCATACGGACTCCGTTTTCGTCTGTCCTTTTTACCGTTGAGTTCCTATTAATGAGATCTTCGACTCTCATTTAGGTCGCGTATGCCAAAAACCGCTCGAACTAAAATTCGAGTTTCGGGCTGTACACTGCTAAGCCGAAACTTTGAAAAATCATAACTTCTTCATACGAAGTAAGATTTTGGCGTTCTTTTTATGGATTTTCTTGGTTTAACATACTCTACGACTTTGGTTTAGATTATTAAGGCTAAAAAGTCTTCTATCGTAAATTTACTTTTTACGATTCCCGGTGCCGTGCCGGTTTCGTCTTGAAACATCGATGGGTCATAACTTCTTCGTTATAAATCGGATTTCGGCGTTCTTTATATCCCCGGAATCCTTGTTTCGACCACTACGACTTTATGTAAAGATATCGGGCTTATCTCACTCTTTAATTTTGACGCTTATTTTTATTCCTTATTAATTATACATTTATAATTAAATTAATAAGCACATAAATTCACATAATTCACAAAATACACAAATATTTCATTTTTATTACATCAAAAGAGTTACAATAGTTGACCTAGACTATTACATCATCTAAAATGCTTAGCCCTGAAACCCGGGCGTTACAATTCTCTCCCCCTTAGGATGATTCCGTCCCGAAATCATGCATCAGCAAACAGATGCGGGTAGCGACTCATCATGTCACTCTCTGTTTCCCAAGTGAGATTCGGCCCATTCGAATGTTTCCATCGGACTAGCACTAAGTCGACCATCTTGCGTCGTAACTTCTTAGTCTTACGGTCAACAATTACCTCGAGCTCTTCGATTAGCCTCTTATTCTCATCCATTCTTAACTCCGAGATTGGAATTATGTCGGGAACTTCTCCCGTGAACTTCCTCAAATAACACACATGGAAGGTGTTATGAATACCATCGAGTTCTTCGGGCAATTCCAGTTTTTAAGCTTGGTTCCCAATCTTCTGAAGAACTTTGAACGATCCAATAAACCTTGGACTCAACTTTCCTCGCTTTCCGAATCTTATAAGTCCCTTCCACGGTGAGACTTTAAGCAAAACCGAATCCCCAACTTCGAAGGTCATCGGTCGTCTTTTCTTGTCAGCATAGCTCTTCTGACGATCCTGAGCTGCTAACATCCTTTCCCTGATCACTTTTAACTTTTCAGCAGTCTCATGGACTATCTCGGGGCCCATAAACTGCTTTTCTCCGGCCTCAAGCCAACAAGATGGCGTACGACACTTCTGTCCATACAAGGCTTGATAAGGTGCCATCTTGATGCTCGAGTGGAAACTGTTGTTGTAGGAAAACTCTACCAGAGGTAAGTGCTTATCCCAGTTCCCTTGGAACTCAAGGGTACATGCTCTTAGCATATCTTCAAGCGTTTGAATTGTTCTTTCGCTCTGACCATCAGTCTGTGGATGGTAAGCTGTACTCAGACACAACTTCCTACCCAGTTCTTCTTTTAGACTTCTCCAAAACCTTGACGTGAAATGACTATCACGATCCGATACAATTGTTAGAGGAACACCGTGAAGTCTCACAATTTCCTTCACGTAAGCATTTGCAAGCTTATCCATAGACCACCTTTCGTTGGCTGCTATGAAATGTGCACTCTTAGTGAAACGATCCACGACCACCCAAATCATGTCGTGACCGCTCTTAGTTTTGGGCAGTTTAGTCACAAAATCCATGGTGATGTCTTCCCATTTACCCATGGGTACAGGTAAAGGTTCTAAAATCCCATATGGTTTCTGATGTTGTGCCTTAACCCTTGCACAAGTTACACACTCGGCCACATACTTCGCAACGTCGAGCTTCATCGTCGGCCACCAGTAGTAGGGTTTTAGGTCTCTATACATTTTAGTGCTACCGGGATAAATTGAGTACATGGTCTTGTGTGCTTCTTCCATCAAAAGATCTCTTATTCCTCCCGTCTTAGGTACCCAAATTCTGCCTTGGAATACCTTCAACCCGTGGTTGTTTGTGCCAAACACTAACGTTTTGCCCAAACGTTCTTCCTTTCGGTCATTCTTCGCAGAAGCTTCCTCCTAAGCTTTCTTGATGCTCTCCACAATTATCGAGACAACTTCAATTCTCAACGCTCTTGGCCTCTTCCTTTCAAGGTTGACATTCCGACTGAGAGCATCAGCAACAACATTGGCTTTACCAGGGTGGTAAAGTATCTCGCAGTCGTAGTCTTTAATCAATTCCAGCCAGCGTCGTTGCCTCATGTTCAATTCCTTCTAATTGAAGAGATACTGGAGACTCTTATGATCAATGAAGAGTTTACACTTGGTACCATAGAGGTAACGCCTCCATATTTTTAGAGCAAATACTACCGCTGCCAACTCCAAGTCATGAGTGGGGTAGTTCTTTTCGTGCTCCTTCAATTGTCGAGATGCGTATGCTATCACTTTTTCCCTCTGGGTTAGAACACAACCCAACCCGACTCCAGATGCGTCACTATAGATCGTGAAGTCTTCAACTCCATCGGGTAGAGAAAGAATTGGTGCTTCACATAACTTCTTCTTTAGCTTCTCGAATGCTCCTTCGTGCTTTTCGCTCCATGTATAAGTAGCTCCTTTGTGGGTCAAAGCTGTCAATGGAGCAGCTATCGAAGAAAAGCCTTGGATAAATCGTCGGTAGTATCCGGCTAATCCTAGAAAGCTTCGAATCTCCGTGGGACTCTTTGGTCGTTCCCATTTCATCACCGCTTCGATCTTTGCTGGGTCAACCATTATCCCCTCCTGGTTAACCACATGACCCAAGAATTGGACTTCTCGGATCCAAAAATCACACTTGGAGAACTTTGCATACAATTTCTCCTTCTTCAAGACTTCCAACACTTCTCGTAGATGTTGACCATGCTCCTCCTGGTTTTTCGAGTAGATGAGAATGTCATCTATGAACACTATCACGGATTTATCGAGGAATGGTTTACAAACCCTGTTCATCAGATCCATGAATGCTGCTGGAGCATTGGTTAGTCCAAACGACATAACCAAGAACTCGTAGTGTCCATATCTCGTTCTGAACGCAGTCTTCTCAATATCCTGATCTCTCACCTTCAGCTGATGATATCCTGACCTAAGATCGATCTTTGAGAAATAGCTCGAACCTTGCAGTTGATCGAATAGGTCATCAATCCTTGGTAATGGATACTTGTTCTTCACTGTTGCTTTGTTCAACTCTCGGTAGTCTATACACATTCTCATGCTTCCGTCTTTCTTCTTCACGAATAGCACCGGAGCTCCCCAGGGTGATGAACTCGGTCTAATGAAACCGTTGTCCAACAACTCCTGAAGTTGCGTCATAAGCTCCTTCATCTCTGTCGGTGCTAATCGGTATGGTGCTTTCGCTATCGGTGGTGTGCCTGGTAACAAGTCTATTCTGAACTCCACTTGTCTATCTGGTGGTAATCCGGGAAGATCTTCGGGAAAGACTTCCGGATAATCACATACAACCGGTAGATTCTGCACCTTTTTCTTTTCCTTCTTAGCATCGATAACAAACGCCAAATATGATGCGCATCCTTTGGACAAACATTTTCTGGCTTTCATCAGGGAGATGATTCCAGAATTTACTCGACGTTTGTCCCCGTACACCATAAATGACTCCTTTCCGGGTGGGTTTACCCTTACTATCTTCTTTCGGCATTGAATCTCAGCATCGTTGGCGCTAAGCCAATCCATTCCTAGAACGATGTCAAAACCGTTTAACTCTATGGGTAATAGCTCCTCGTGGAATTCGTTTCCATTTAGGTCGATGACGATGTTCTTAATACGATTACTAACAGGTACGAATTTGCCACTGGCAACTTCCACAATTAGGGAATTATCAAGTTTTTCTACAGGCAATGCTAATTTCCCTCCAAATCTATGTGATACAAAGGAATAGTTTGCTCCGGAATCAAATAGTATGTTGGCAGGTAATCCATTTACAAGAAAGGTACCTGAAGCGACGTCTGCTGCCTCCTTTGCAGCCTCGAGCGTCATCTGGAAGGCTCTCGCCTTCGGCTTCGGCGGTATGTTGGGTCTTCCTGCCTCCTTCTTCTTCGGGCAATCCTTCGAAATGTGCCCTTCCTCGCCACACCCATAATAGACTTTCTTGGTGAGGGTGCATTCATTGGCATAGTGCTCGGTCTTTCCACACTTAAAGCAGGTGACTTCTCCGTCGCATTTTTCAGAGTGTTTCTTCTTGCACTTGTCACACCACTTTGCTTCGGCTCCTCCTCCCTTCGAGAATTTACTTTTCTTGTTGGACCTTGAAGATCCATCGAATTTCCTTTTCTCACCAACCTCGGCCCTCTCCAGACCCCTTTCCTTTTGTTGGGTCTCCACATTCTTAGCTGCTCGAACAGCTGATTTCAGAGTGATTGCCATCTTGACTGTTGGGCCATAGTCGGCTGGCAGTCCATTTGCGAACTTCTCAATTTTGGAAAGTTCGTTTGGCACTAAGTATGGAAACAACTTCATCTTTTCTGTAAATGCAGTAGCGTAGTCGTCAACGCTCATTCTTCCCTTCTTCAGGTTTTGGAATTCATTGTTCAGATCAATCAGATCTATTTCTGAACAGTAATGCGCCTTCAGTTGTTCCAAGAACTCATCCCATGAC
Organism: Lactuca virosa; assembly: GCF_052849685.1. Taxonomy (NCBI): domain Eukaryota; kingdom Viridiplantae; phylum Streptophyta; class Magnoliopsida; order Asterales; family Asteraceae; genus Lactuca; species Lactuca virosa. The sequence continues at coordinate 177,510,693 of NC_136426.1, forward strand.
ATTTTCAGAGCTTCTCCTCGCGGCATTGTGTCCGCCAATAGCTTCCACCAGCTCAAGACTCCAGTTTTCAATTGTCTCACAGCGAAGACGGTCTTCTTCTTCTCGCTGCAGTCGCAGCTCTCAAACACCATCTCCATTTCGGAGATCCAATCCATGATCTCAACAGGCTTTGGGCTTCCTAAGAGACTCGGTGGTTTCGCACCCAAGAAATTCTTGTACATACGTCCCTCTCGGTCGATTTCCCTCCCCGGGTCATTCCTTCTTACCACTGGGGGTTCCACTTGACTGACAGTGCGACTGTTATTCCCTTCTTCCGACTCTCCGTTATTTCGTTCTGGTTGTTCAACAGGCATAGAAGGTTCACTTCTGTTATTCAGCAACAATTGTCTCATTTCTTCCCTCTCTTCCGCCATCATAGTTCGAATCATGGCTTGAATTCCAGCCATTGTGACTGGCTCAGGTGCAACTTCGACTATCGGCACCTGCTCAATCACTTCGGGAAGAGGCTGCTGATTCCTGTTTCCATTTGCGTTTCCAGCTCCACTTCGAGTTCTTGCCATTTCGATCTATACACCAAATTAGGTGAATTTAGATCTTTATTCACGATAGGCGTTTAAATTCCCCTTATCACTCCGAAACGTTACATGTTAGTTCTAATATCATAGTCGTACGTTTAGAATCCTAAACACATAAGGTTTCCAGATCCGGTCGGCAACAGACCATAGATCCGAACAAATATCATCATATTAGGCACAAAGCATTTAGCACATAAAAGCATTTTAGGCATAATTCCTAAAATAAGCTAGTGCTCACACCTCACAATCATCGCTTAGCATTCTAAGTTTAAGTCTAGAAATCCTACAAATTCCTAGTTTGCTTAAACTAATGCTCTGATACCAACTGTGACATCCCCATTTTCACGGCCAGAAAAGACCGATTTTGTTTAAAAATCAGATTAACATTTTAAATAAAAGTGTTGCGGAATTTGTTCCCAAAATAAATTATGATAAAGACTTATCAAAGCATTTCCGTAGAAATGTATTTTATTAAAAAATCGGGATGTCATGTTTGATACTGATCAAAAGCATAAACAGTACAATATAGCCTTACTACATTTATTCATAATCTCTCATCCCAAACATCATATCTATACTCGTGCGCCACTACCTGTAATACAAGAAACTGAGTGGTTCAGGCTTGGGAGCCTGGTGAGCACATAGGGTTTTCAACCCACAATAAATAAGTTTATTAATTTCATCAACCAATAATAACCCGATTAACCGTTCCCGTTATCCTCACATTACGTCCCTAAAACACCTATCATAAGGGACCTAGACTAAGGATCAACATCGGGATGGACACTACTGCCAAGGGGTTTCCTCAGCAATAAATGTCCTATAGGCAACCGTGAGGGGGATGGAGTACACCGGTGAACACATCGTTCACAAACACCTACAGGTTGCGAGCCTGCTAGCGTTCCACTGGACTGTCTAGAAGAGTCTGTGGTCGTCATCCATACTCCGCTAGATGACAGAATCAACAACAACAACATCGAGGCCTCTCATCATTTTATCACACATTGTCTTATTACATCTACCCATGTTTTACCCTAACAGTTTTGTAGATATAAAATCCATATACAGTTTAAATTATTTAAAACATGTATAAGAGTCTTTCATCAACATAGGCAGCAAGTATTCAGATAATATGCACACATAGCACGTAATTAATATAAAATACTTCATATATATGTGTAAGATGAGAGTAACTATGCACTCACCTGATAAGGTGATGATTCTGCCCTTGAACAGCGCTTCGTTATCTCAAAAACAATTATCCCTCGATAAAACCTACTATTAATACCACTAGGGTTTAGTCTAGCGTTAACCGCGACTAATTAATAGTCTAGCTATTATTATTATTATATAAGCGTTAAATAACACTCAATATAACTCATAATAATAGCCCAAATAATTATTTTAAGGACCTAATAACATTACTATAATTATTTAAAAGTTATATTAAAAATTGTGTAGGCGTAGCTTACTTACAGCGGGTTTTTTTCAAAACCGGGCTTCTTGCGGGCAGAGCTTCAGCTTGAATGGATAGAGAGAGTATAGAGAGTAAAAGAATGGGTTGAAGGTGTGAAGAATGAGGCAGCCCCGAGCCTCAATTTATAGTGCTCTGGGTGTTCCACTAGTGCTCCACTACCTGCTTAGTGCTCCACTACCTGCTCCACTAATTGCTTAGTGCTCCACTACCTGCTTGATGCTCCACTAACTTTCATTTAGACTCCGTCGGCTAATTCTCGACCGATCTTAAATTTAACAGTAGGAGGAGATTAGACTGCTAAATGACCGCGAAGAATTCGTAACTCCTTCATACGGACTCCGTTTTCGTCTGTCCTTTTTCCCGTTGAGTTCCTATTAATGAGATCTTCGACTCTCATTTAGGTCGCGTATGCCAAAAACCGCTCGAACTAAAATTCGAGTTTCGGGCTGTACACTACTAAGCCGAAACTTTGAAAAATCATAACTTCTTCATACGAAGTAAGATTTTGCGTTCTTTTTATGGATTTTCTTGGTTTAACATACTCTACGACTTTGGTTTAGATTAGTAAGGCTAAAAAGTCTTCTATCGTAAATTTACTTTTTACGATTCCCGGTGCCGTGCCGGTTTCGTCTTGAAACTTCGACGGGTCATAACTTCTTCGTTATAAATCGGATTTCGGCGTTCTTTATATCCCCGGAATCCTTGTTTCGACCACTACGACTTTATGTAAAGATATCGGGCTTATCTCACACTTTAATTTTGACGCTTATTTTTATTCCTTATTAATTATACATTTATAATTAAATTAATAAGGACATAAATTCACATAATTCACAAAATACACAAATATTTCATTTTTATTACATCAAAAGAGTTACAATAGTTGACCTAGACTATTATATCATCTAAAATGCTTAGCCCTGAAACCCGGGCGTTACAATTCTCTCCCCCTTAGGATGATTCCGTCCCGAAATCATGCATCAGCAAACAGATGCGGGTAGCGACTCATCATGTCACTCTCTGTTTCCCAAGTGAGATTCGGCCCATTCGAATGTTTCCATCGGACTAGCACTAAGTCGACCATCTTGTGTCGTAACTTCTTAGTCTTACGGTCAACAATTACCTCGGGCTCTTCGATTAGCCTCTTATTCTCATCCATTCTTAACTCCGAGATTGGAATTATGTCGGGAACTTCTCCCGTGAACTTCCTCAAATAACACACATGGAAGGTGTTATGAATACCATCGAGTTCTTCGGGCAATTCCAGTTTGTAAGCTTGGTTCCCAATCTTCTGAAGAACTTTTAACGGTTCAATAAACCTTGGACTCAACTTTCCTCGCTTTCCGAATCTTATAAGTCCCTTCCACGGTGAGACTTTAAGCAAAACCGAATCCCCAACTTCGAAGGTCATCGGTCGTCTTTTCTTGTCAGCATAGCTCTTCTGACGATCCTGAGCTGCTAACATCCTTTCCCTGATCACTTTTAACTTTTCAGCAGTCTCATGGACTATCTCGGGGCCCATAAACTGCTTTTCTCCGGCCCCAAGCCAACAAGACGGCGTACGACACTTCTGTCTGTACAAGGCTTGATAAGGTGCCATCTTGATGCTCGAGAGGAAACTGTTGTTGTAGGAAAACTCTACCAGAGGTAAGTGCTCATCCCAGTTCCCTTAGAACTCAAGGGTACATGCTCTTAGCATATCTTCAAGCGTTTGAATTGTTCTTTCGCTCTGACCATCAGTCTGTGGATGGTAAGCTGTACTCAGACACAACTTCCTACCCAGTTCTTCTTGTAGACTTCTCCAAAACCTTGACGTGAAACGACTATCACGATCCGATACAATTGTTAGAGGAACACCGTGAAGTCTCACAATTTCCTTCACGTAAGCATTTGCAAGCTTATCCATAGACCACCTTTCGTTGGCTGCTATGAAATGTGCACTCTTAGTGAAACGATCCACGACCACCCAAATCATGTCGTGACCGCTCTTAGTTTTGGGCAGTTTAGTCACAAAATCCATGGTGATGTCTTCCCATTTACCCATGGGTACAGGTAAAGGTTCTAAACTCCCATATGGTTTCTGATGTTGTGCCTTAACCCTTGCACAAGTTACACACTCGGCCACATACTTCGCAACGTCGAGCTTCATCGTCGGCCACCAGTAGTAGGGTTTTAGGTCTCTATACATTTTAGTGCTACCGGGATAAATTGAGTACATGGTCTTGTGTGCTTCTTCCATCAAAAGATCTCTTATTCCTCCCGTCTTAGGTACCCAAATTCTGCCTTGGAATACCTTCAACCCTTGGTTGTTTGTGCCAAACACTAACGTTTTGCCCAAACGTTCTTCCTTTCGGTCATTCTTCGCAGAAGCTTCCTCCTAAGCTTTCTTGATGCTCTCCACAATTATCGAGACAACTTCAATTCTCAACGCTCTTGGCCTTTTCCTTTCAAGGTTGACATTCCGACTGAGAGCATCAGCAACAACATTGGCTTTACCAGGGTGGTAAAGTATCTCGCAGTCGTAGTCTTTAAGCAATTCCAGCCAGCGTCGTTGCCTCATGTTCAATTCCTTCTAATTAAAGAGATACTGGAGACTCTTATGATCAATGAAGAGTTTACACTTGGTACCATAGAGGTAACGCCTCCATATTTTTAGAGCAAATACTACCGCTGCCAACTCCAAGTTATGAGTCGGGTAGTTCTTTTCATGCTTCTTCAATTGTTGAGATGCGTATGCTATCACTTTTTCCCTCTGGGTTAGAACACAACCCAACCCGACTCCAGATGCGTCACTATAGACCGCGAAGTCTTCAACTCCCCGGGTCATTCCTTCTTACCACTGGGGGTTCCACTTGACTGACAGTGCGACTGTTATTCCCTTCTTCCGACTCTCCGTTATTTCGTTCTGGTTGTTCAACAGGCATAGAAGGTTCACTTCTGTTATTCAGCAACAATTGTCTCATTTCTTCCCTCTCTTCCGCCATCATAGTTTGTGACAACCCGAAATTCTAGCTTACATTCTTCATTTTTATCAAAGTTAGCCTCGTTTTGCTATTTTATAATGAAGTTTTGGGTCTATATGCGTGCTTAAGGCGTAGTATAATCAAGATACGTGTCGTAGGATGGGTTAGAAAGTGTGTAGCATCGAAAAATCGGGCCAAACGCACCAAAATAGGTGTGTGCGGCCGCACACCAGAGTGCGCGGCCAGCCAGCCGCACACATGCCAATCGCACACCCCCTTCCAGCCGCACACTCCCTCCTATATATACTACCCTTGGTCATTTTGATCATTTCTTACACTTCTTCAAAGCTAGGACCCGGAAATCCTCTCAAGTATCATCAGAAAAGGTAACCTCTTTCACCAAGAAATCCAAGAACACTATGTGTATGGCAGCACACACATGCTGGCAGCACACCCGGCCGCACACCCGGCCGTACACATGTGGTGGCCGCACACCCGGCCGCACACATGTGCTGGCCGCACACACGTGCTGGCCGCACACCTGGCCGCACACACACATATAGTGTGTATTTTGATCATACACTCTCTTGTGTAGCCTTATAACCCTTTCATACAATCATATAGGGTTGTAACACTTAATTCTAAGTGTTTTTATGTCCCTAAGGCGTGTCCCTAACACTTTTAGTGGTTATATTCATGAGATGTATTCATATATATGTATTTATATGTTAAATAGGATCATTGTGTGTGTACAAGTCTTCGATTGACACTTAGCATCCTATCTCTTCAGTTCATCCAAACCTCTCACTACAGGTGAGTTCATACCCCCTTAATTAACCTTTTAAATGTCTTTAAATACTTTTATGGGGGGGATACAAGCTGAACAATTATAGTTATTATATCAATCATATGTGATTAATAACTACCAAACAAATGGTTTTCTTACCTTTCAAACTGTTTATCAAACTGTTTTACCTCAAACTGTCTTACAAACTCTTGTTCTTATCAAATACTTTTACTTCAACTCTTTTAAACTTATATTTTGTGTATCTATATAAATATAGTTATATAAGTAGGATTGAAAGGACTTAGGACTGCTAGCCTACCTTACTTCCTGTTCCTCGTTGGGTTGTGGACTTAGGGTATCAAGGTTAGTTGTCCGAAGGTCATTTGAATCCTAGTTATATATTATGTGTATGTATATAGATATAAAAGGCTTTCCTTCATTTCGTTCCATGCCCTTGGGTAGCAAGGGTATACAAACATGTTCATACATTACTAGTAAGCTACCATAGGGGTGGTTTAGGAAGATACTATTACTAGAACAATGAAACATACATTGAGTCAGTTCATACATGAGTCAATACATACTAGGTTGAGAAACAAACATAAAACAGAGTGATGAGAAACAAACATAGAACAGAGTGAGGAGAAACAAACATGAAACAGACTGATGAGAAACAAACATACAGGCTAGACAGAGAAAGAACACACAATACAGCTAGCACACAATTCACATAACATTTACATTAATACATTTATGTGAGCCATTAAACAGGGCATGGCACTACCTGCCATGGCTATTTTTGTATCAGAATCTCCTTAATTGGGGAGCATATGAGTTTGCGTACAGATCTATACTGGATTGACTATCCTACACCTTGCTGCTCGCTACAGTGGGACTTGCAAGTGTACGGGTGCCAAACGTCATTTTTACGGCATCTTACATTGTCGTGTTTCAGCTAAGTCGGTAGCAAGATACAGGCCGATCACATGTTACCTTAAAATATACATTTGGCTTAAGGTAGTTAGTACATCCGTAGTTACTTAATTCTACATTACAGTACTATAACATTTTCCCTTTACATTTTACTTTGTGTTATTCACACAATAAACAATAATGTAAAAACTATATTTTTGGTTAATTATAGTCGGATTTGGGAAAATACACACTTTTAAAAGAAACACACACACACAGACACTAGATGCCTTGGTAGAAGGCTACGTTTAGTAGGAAACATAGGGTTTTCTAGGAGAGTTCAAACAAATACAAAACTTTTACAAACACATACAGTACATCTTACAAAACATCTTACAAATGCTTTCATACAAACACAGACACTAATATACTTATGAACTCACCAGCTTTAAAGTTGATAAACTCTTTCAAAATAACTTGTATTCTCAGGTCGCCAGTAGACAGGTACCGGAGCCAGGTTTTTGAGAAGATGGAGTTGTCCAAGACTTGTCTTCAATTTTTGATGTATATTGTTTTGGTGTCTTTATAAACTTGACAGAACACACTTGTATGAAATTATATTATTAATGCAATGGATGATGTTGTTGCTTGTTTACTACTTGCATTGTTATGATACTGTACATGACGTCCTCCACCCCAGAACGTTTCCGCCGTTCTTAGGTTTTGGGGTGTGACAGATTGGTATCAGAGCATTGTTTATAGTGAATCGAGTGTATCAACCCATAAAAGATATACGAACTATAAACACAAGCGGGATTAAAATACTCTGATAAAGAGTTTATACTTCTAAATAATAAAATAATTAACTAAGTATACATACCTGCATTCATACTAAAATCAGTGTCGCTAAAACAGAACAAAAGTATTACGGTTGTTGGGCAGCGCAAGTAGACTTAGAGACATATGACCAACCCTGGGAAGAGGTAGCCTGATCAACTACATTATCCGAGGAGTGATTAGCATGTGCCTAAGTGTGGTTGTGAGGTTGCAACAAGTCTAAAAACTTACCAACACTACTACAATGAGAACAGTAGAACAGAACATTAAACTTAAAATACTATAGGAGTATTTTGTGTTACAATAATTACTTATTTGAGAACTAAATAGATTTTTATTAGTATGTCAATAGTTGCCTAGTAGATACACTAAGGTTATATGTACTAGGATGTCATAGACTTAGAATCTGTGAATCTTTGCTTTATGTCCTGTCCTCGTTGGGTTGGGGGCTTAGAGTTAGGGTCACTTATTCGAAGGGCTATCCTATCCTAAATGCATATAACTGGTATGTGCTAAACAAGTATTGAAGCAACTGATAAAGATCATCTTATAATTATCTTAGTTAGTTCGTCTAATTATCTCCTTTTCTCGCGTAGATAACATGGCTGGTTTCCATCTTCCCGGAGACCCGTACTTCCCAAACCACGGCAATGGAGGATGGCTAGGAGAGGAACCAGAAGATGATCACCCAATTCCTTTGGATGATCATGAAGCTGAAGGCTTTTCTGATGGTTCTGACTCAGAGCCAGAAGTCAACAACCAACCCCCAGCTGTTCAAAACCCAAACCATCGTCCTGCATTTCAAGGACCAACACCTCTGTGGGCCACAAACTTGAATAGGTGGAGTCGGGAACAGGGTCAACCTTTTCCCTACGATCGAGACAGAAGCTTCTACAACATCGTGGAGGGAGGTTCTGCTGATAAGGTCCTACCTATCATGGTTCGTAGGATTGCTCGGAACACCGAGCAAGGTCGAGCAGCTATCGACCGAGTAGTGGAAGTTGATGCCAACTCTGGTGTTAACACTGTCCGCATTCGCCAACTGGAGTCCGCTCATGAAAGGGCTCAGGTCGGTAATGCACTGCTTCAGAGGGAACTTGCTGAAACCCGAGCCGAAGTCAGGGAGCTTCGAGCTCAACAAGCAAGATCGGATAGGCGTGTGAGAGACATTGAACGTCTGCTTTCGGATTCAAGAACTCTCTCAAGCAGTTCTCGTCGTCGTTAGAGTCTTACCGACTTCTCTTTTGGATATAACTTAGTTATGTAAGAACTTAAGTCTAATTTCCTATCCGTATAAATCTTAGACCTATTAGGTTTTGATTAGGTCGTATGCTGTCAAAATTTTCCCATCTTGGTTGATGTAAGACCTATTTCTAGGTCATTTTTCCCCGAACTCATTACATCTGTAATTCCAGTATCTTTGACAGATATCTAATCTAATGGAAATTATTATCCAAATGCTTTCATCCTCATTCAAGTATTCATTCAATTATGCTGTTGGGCTATGGAGAGTTAGTCCATGAGTCATTCTCATCATGTCCCTATTAAACTATGCATCACAGGCTACATCTTTAAGGTATAAAGTCAGAACCTTGACATGTAACTTATTAGATCTCATTATTTTAGTTTTGGCTTAGTTTTTGGGGTTTTGACTTAACACGTCCAAAGGAAAGAGGTTTCCAGAGGTTTGGGGTGTAGATCCAGCCCCTACCTGACCTCTAGAGGATCAAAGTTACAAACTTTAACAGTCTCCATGTCCCATTCATGTATTATGAGCATATTGAAGCCAAAAATGATCCATATAGAGTATTTCAAGCATGCATGAACATCAAGATAGAAACTTTACGTGATTTGTCCACCTTGGACATCAGATCTGTGTTTTGGGACGTTGGGTGAGAGTTTAAGGGATTAATGGGTCAAGACCTTCTTTAAAGAAGCTAGGGTTTGGGTATTAAGCTTAATGGATGGTTCTTGAGGGTAAAGTTGGAAAATTTACCCTTCTAGGCATCATTTAGGAAAAGATCTGAGGTTTGGAGTCCTTGGCTTTAAGAGAAATGGCTTAATGCATTAAGTGGGTTGGCAGACTGAAGAACTCGATGAGTTCATGGGTGAACTCGACGAGTTGGTTTGGGATTAGCCAGATCCTGATGAAAAAGGGGGCAACTCGTCGAGTTGCAAGGAAACTCGACATGTTGGGTCGAGATATCATGATTTTGTCTTTGAGTGGAACTCGACGAGTTAAAGTATAACTCGACGACTTGTGTCAACTCGGAGCGTTGACTTTGACTTTGACTTGGACTTTTGACTTTAGACAAGTTAGCCCAAGGGGTGCTTAGAGTAAAACCAATTATAATGAAGGAGATTATGGGCTTAGGATAAGGTATGTAAGGGGTTGGGGCCTAATTTAGAAAATTAGGCTATTGGTTGATTTATGGATATTATAGTTCTGGGATTTTATTTTGGGCTTAGGCCTTAGTTTGGATCATATTGGGCCAAGGGTAGAATGGTCTTTCTACCCCATATATGGAATAAGGATTATAGCATGGAACCCAAATTACTAATTGGGTAAATTGATTGGTATTAATAACTTAGGGAGCCGGCGGGACAGCAGCTAAGGATTTCTTCTGGGAAGCTTCAGCCGTGTGAGGTGAGTCTCCTCACCATACCAATGGGTCGAAGGCACCAAGGTCGGCCCATTATGTGTTATGTGATATGCTAATTGACTATGTGGTATGCGATATTCTAGTTGATTGTTTGGTGTGTAATATGCTAGTTGTCTTTGTGATACTTGCATGGAAGACCAGGGGGATCCCGTGGCAGATGGATGTCATACCATGTAGGGGTGCCCATGGCATTCCAGGTAAAGACCATGGGGGAGCCCATAGCACTTGGTTATCAGACCATGTGGGGGTGCTCATGCCATTCCAGGTAAAGACCATGGGGGAGCCCATGGCACATGGTTATCAGACCATGTGGGGGAGCCCAAGGCATTCCAAGTAATGTCATGGAGGAAGCCTATGGCACATTGATGTAAGACCTGCGGGAGCACACAGCATCCTATAGTAAGACCCAGGGGGAGGCTACGACATCCGTATATGTTTGTATGCATGGCTTATGTGGCTTATTTGACAGATATGGTCTATAAGGTTTAATTGGTTATGTGGATTATGTGGGGTATGTTATGGGAGAACTCACTAAGCTTTGTGCTTATAGTTTTGTTTATGGTTTTAGGTATCATTGGTTGGAAAGGAAGGGCCCGGCTTGATCACAATGTCGACACCCGTGTTTCCGCAACATATGATTTTAGGATGAACTCTGATAAACTTTTTAATTAAAAATGTTATTGGAATATTTGGATTAAACAGAATCTATGTTTTGACCATAATAAAAATGAATTTTTTACCCTTCATTTTTTGGGTCGTTACAAGTTGGTATCAGGGCCTTGGTTTGAGGGATTCGGACATACTTTCGGGTGTGTCTGAACTCAAACTAAGGATCTGTAGAGTTTTCAAAAGAAAAATGTTTTCAAGGAAAGAGTTTTCTAAGACAAGAAAGGGTGTGGTGCATGCAATCGTCCGAGCTCAAGTAAGTTTTCCCCAGAATACCCATACATGTTATCTTTTATGAATTGATTTACGAATCTGTGGATCGCGTGCTAGTTAGGGCTAGGAGAGATGCCTTATATGTTTATTGTATGAGCTAGTACACTTGCATGCTAGTGTTGATTAGTCAGCGATAGATTGGCCTGATATGTGATGCTTGTAGCCTTGGAGATACTGGATGATATGCTGGAATAAGAATGAATATTGGTATCAGTAACTGCTAAGTGTATGCTTTGAAAATTGTATACGGTTAGGATCTTATAGCCTTAGAATAACTGATTTAGCCTAATTTCATGTTCCTTGTCTGGTCCTAGGGTAGAGTCTATTATTCGACAGTCTATTAGATCCTGTTTTATGTATAATTTGCATGCATAAGGCAGCCGAGAGTGAGGGTGGATTTGGATAGCACGAGTTGTGGTATGTGGGCTGAATGTTCTATAATAGTTCCTCGGATCGAAGAGATACTGCATGAATGCTGCTTGCTTTGTGCTTTGTGGAATTCTTGATGATGGGAGTTAGCCACTAAGTGAATGTGACGATATTCAGGAGGTGGATGGCTGGCATCATGAGGAGTTCTTCAGCAGCTGATGGTAGGGTGAGGTTGGGAACCTAGGAAAGCCTATGATATGCAATAATGAGTTAGTGGTCGGTTCAGTGAGGTTGAGAACCTAAGGAGGCCTAGGAGGTTCTTCGGTGGGTACCGTGTTGCTGTTTAGCGGATATTTAGTACATCAGTGGAGTAGTTTGGTGCTTTGGGTTGAGGAAGTGACTTAGAGGATTCGGGAGGATTGCTGAGGAAAGTATGGGTAGGTATGGAAGGTAGTATTGGGCCCGTACTACTGAAAGCATAGGATCCATACTCGAATCGGTGAGAGTCTTGGAGAATCTATCAAGCTTAGGGGAAGGAGAATTCTTGGTTATGCCCTGATCATGGGGATGGATGCTTTCCCAAATGAGGATGAGCACACATGGGGAAGGACCAGGGTTTGGTCCCATGTAACAACCCAATTTTTACAAAGAAATATTTCATTTTTCAATAATCAAACCATTTGCATAAACCATAAATTTCCAAAACATCTGTTTTCAAATTTACGTTCATTACATCATTATCTTCTTTTAAAACATCAGAATGTCCCGAAACACATTAATAAAGGAGAGATAGAGTGCACGCCGTGTCATCATGCCTTGCCCTTGCCCTTGGACTCAGATGTACCTAAAACAAATTCACAAATGGTAAGCTTGAAAGCTTAGTGAGTTCCCCACAGCACACCCACAAACAATCACGTATAGCTTATCATACTAGCTAAACAGCTATCCAAGACACATAAACGATATATGAAAATCACATAAGGAAGCCCTGGAAACCCTCCAAGGTCTTACTCCGGGTGCCATGGGAACCCCCACATGGTCTTAGTCCAGTTCCTCGGGAACCCCCTCGAGGTCTTTGACCTAGGATGCCAAGGAAACCCTCCAGGGTCTTACACCTAAGTGCCTCGGGAACCCCCCGAGGTCTTACACACAAACATAATAACATAGCACACCAAATCACAAAATGTCTAACACATGTATCATTATCACGGAATGGGCCGGGCTTGGTGCCTTAGACCCATTGGTATGGTGAGGAGACTCACCTCAATCTGCTGAATACAAACACTGCCCTCCTAACAGTCCGCAATCCCCCGAGCTGGACAATAATAATGGTAATATAATCAATATTAGAACTTTAAATTAACCAAGGGTAAACCAACCTGAAAACCCCTCCCCAAGGCCCAAATACCCTTTTCTTACTAATGGGCCCCAAAGTCCAAGTCCATTATCCTTAATGGGCCTCTTAGCCCAATAAGGCCCAACCATTGCATCCATGGCCTATACAGATGAAGAAGTCCATAATTCACAAAATACAACCAAGCCCTATACCAAAATGAGGCCCACCGGCTTAAAGGCCCAAAACAGATTAAGGCCCAACTGCTGCCGTGTACGCCCAGCGTACCATCTTGGTACGCACAGTGTACTGAGGGTTTGGGGGCTATGTGCCGCGTATAACTGGTTACGCCCAGTGTACACCCAGTTTAAGCACTTTCTCCATTAAGTGCTTAATGCTTGGTTTCCTCACGACCAAAAGTCAGATCTATGTCTGTTAAAACGTCCTAAGGCATAAAGTTGCCAACTTTATGCCCTTGCATGCCTCAAAATCGTCCAACACTTCCATTAAGACCTTTTCAAGGTTCTTAATCCATGCATTAGGCCTAAACATCCATCAAGATCCCATTTTTATGCTTCTTAACGACCAAGGGACCTCAGATCTGTCATCCTCATCTTATGGAGTTGCTTAACTCTTCAAAAGAGGTCCAAAACCAACCAAATGGGCAAAACTAGAAAACCCTAGCTAGATCTAAGGATTTAGATGGAAATGTGCAAGCATTTTTACCTCCAGAACCTTTGTAAGGTGAGTTTGATGTAGGATCTTGAAGCACCTATACGATCCAAGCTTGCTTGACCACTTGTTCTTCTTGCAATGAACACTAAAAGGTCACAAATACACTCTTTTAAGCTCAAGAATGATCTCACAAGGTTCTCTGGGGGTACAACGACGCTTTAAGGCTATGGAGGCTCTCTGGGGTTAAGTCCAAGGGACTTCAGATCGTTTAAATAGGCCTCATGTCCGAAGATTAGGGTTTTGGCTCTCTGACGCGTACGCCCAGCGTACCCTTACGTACGCCCAGCGTACGTGAGGCTTTTCCGCGATCAGTCATGCAGAGTACGCTAAGCGTACACCTAGGTACGCCTAGCGTACTCGAGGGACCAAATACGCTTATAAATGAAATCTTGAGGGTTTCCAAGACATACCTGATTAGGGTGTTACAACTCTCCCCCACTCATATTAGACTTCGCCCCCAAAGTCTGCAACGGTCAACAGATCAGGGTAATGCTCCTGCATTTCCTCCTCCGGCTCCCACGTCCATTCGGAGCCCTTCCGGTGCTGCCATTGCACCTTTACCAACTTTACTTCTTTGTTGCGAAAACCCTTTGTCTTCCTATCTAGGATGGCGACTGGCTTCTTGACATAATTCAGTTTCCCATCCACCTAAATGTCGTCCAAGGAAACAACTACTGTCTCGTCAGCAATACACTTCCTAAGCTAAGACACATGAAAGGTATTGTGAATTTGACTATGCTCCTTGGGCAGCTCTAAACGATAGGCTACCTTGCCCACCTGGGCCGTGATCCTGAACGGGCCTATGAATCGAGGTCCCAACATGCCTCTCTTGCGAAACCTGATAATCCCTTTCCAGGGCGACACCTTCAGTAAGACAAGATCCCCCACTTGAACTCGAGAGCTAATCGACGTCGATCAGCATAGCTCTTCTAACGGCTCTGTACGAATCGCAACCGATCGCGCACCTGCTGAATCAACCCGGTAGTCTTGAGCACTACCTTAATGCTCCTCATGACCCGATGCCCAACCTCATCCCAACACACTGGGGTCCTGCACCTTCGCCCATATAACATTTCGAATGGGGCTCGGTCAATACTGGCGTGATAACTGTTATTGTACGAAACCTCTGCCAGTGGGAGGTATGTGTCCCAAATTCCTCCAAAATCCAGCACGCATGCACGGAGCATGTCTTCCAATGTTTGGATCGTCCTCTCACTCTGACCGTCAGTCTGAGGGTGATACGCCGTACTGAAAAGTAGTTGGGTGCCCAATTCCTCATGGAACTTCTTCCAAAACCTGGAGGTCAACCGGACATCCCTATCGGAGACCACAAACACGGGCACCCCGTGTCTAGCCACCACTTCACGAACATATATTTCTGCCAATTTCTCCGTGGATATACTCTCATAAATTGGAAAGAAATGGGCACTCTTTGACAGTCTGTCCACGATAACCCATATGGCATCCACGCCCCTTGCCATCCTCGGAAGCTTTGTAATGAAGTCCATAGTGATCTCCTCCCACTTCCAAAATGGAATGGGTAGTGGCTGAACCTTGCCATGAGGTCGTTGATGCTCGGCCTTGACCTTCCTGCAGGTCAAGCACTGCTCCACAAACCAGGTAATCTCCCGCTTCATGCAGGGCCACCAATAACTCAGTCTCAAGTCTCTATACATTTTTGTAGCTCCCGGGTGAATAGAGAACTTGGACTTGTGCGCCTCCTCTAATAACTTCTGCCTCACTCCCCCTGCCATTGGTATCCACACTCGGCCACACTGAGTCAAAAGCCCGTGACTATCCTTGACAAAAAAAAGGATAATGTCCCCGAATTTTCTCTGTTTTCCAATTTTTCCTCTTCACCCCCTCAACCTGAGCCCCCTTGAGGTTCTGTTGATCCATCAAATACTTGAGACTCTTGTGATCCATATAAATTGTGAACCGCACACCATACAAATAGTGCCTCCAGATCTTGAGGGCAAACACTACCACCCCTAACTCCAAGTCATGCGTGGGGTAATTCGCCTCGTGAGGCTTCAACTACCTTGAGGCATAAGCAATCACATGCCCCTCTGCATCAGTACCGCACCCAACCCTGAAATCGATGCATCACAGTACACTACTAAATCATCCAACCCCTCAGGTAGTACTAGAATCGGAGTCTCGCATAACCTCCGTCTCAGGGTCGCAAACGCCATCTGTTGATCCTTACCCCACTGAAAGGTCACATTCTTCTTGGTCAAGCGGGTCAATGGCACAGCGATCTTGGAGAAATCCTGGATAAATCTCCGATAGTAGCCCGCTAAACCCAAGAAACTACAAATTTCTGAGGCATTCCTCGGTACCTCCCATCGCATCACCGCCTCTACCTTGGCTGGATCGACCGAAATTCCCTCCTGATTGATGACATGCCCCCAAAATTGTACATCCCGTAGCCAGAAATCACATTTTGAGAACTTCGCATAAAGTTTCTCCGCCCTCAGGGTCTCCAATACCTCCCTCAAATGATGCTCATGCTGCTCCCTGGCCTTAGAGTAGACCAGGATATCATCAATAAAAACAATCACTGACCGATCCAGCATCGGCCTAGATACCCGGTTCATATGATCCATGAACGCTGTCGGGGCATTGGTGAGCCCAAACGGCATCACCACAAACTCATAATGCCCATATCTAGTCCTGAAAGTCGTCTTCGGTATATCCTCCTCCCGAATCTTCATCTGATGATACCTGGACCGAAGATCAATCTTGGAGAACCAAGACGCACCCTGAAGCTGGTCGAATAAGTCATTGATCCTTGGCAAGGGATAACGGTTCTTCACTGTCAGTTTGTTCAGATCCTTATAATTAATGCACATCCTGTGCGATCCATCCTTCTTTTTCAAGAAAAGGATCGGTGCTCCCCATGGAGAGCTGCTCGGACGGATAAACCCTTGGTCTAGTAGTTCCTGAAGCTGTGTGGATAACTCCTGCATCTCAGGTGGTGCCAACCGATATGGTGCCTTGGCTATCGGAGCTGCACCTGGCACTAAATCAACGCGAAACTCCACCTGCCTCTCCGGAGGCAGTCCCAGTAACTCTTCGGGAAAAACGTCCCGATAATCCCGTACAACTGGTACACTATCCACATCCGACACGGTCTCCGTTCTCGTATCCGAAACATAAGCTAGAAATCCTGAGCAACCCTGCTGTAGAAACCTCCTTGCCCTCGCATCCGAACAGAGGATCGGTCCCTGCGAGGCCCTCTCACCATGAATAACCAGTTCTCCCCCGCTTGGGGTTCGAACCCTAACCAGTTGGCACTCGCAATCAATCATGGCCCCATTAGCCCCCAACCAGTCCATTCCGACAATCACCTTCAGTCCTCGTAACGGTATCAGAACTAGATCTACATGGAACCTCTCGCCCAACACATTCAAAACACAGCCCCGATATACCCTCGCCTCACTAACGGTGTGGTCATAAGCAATCTCCACCTCGAGCGGGGAATCCAAGGTCCCCGAAGCATCCCCAAACTTCTTGTTAAGGGCAAGAGACACAAACGACCGGGTAGCACCCGAATCAAACAAGACATGAGCAGTCATACCATTGACCAAAAACGTCCCTAAACAGCATAATACATACATATATATAAGCACTGCAATTAGATAAATATAAAACTGATAAAAATACACACATACCAGCCACAACATCTGGTGTTGCCCGAGCCTCCTCGGTAGTCAGCTGAAATGTGCGGCTCTTTACCGTTGGAGCTTCCACCTTAGCAGGGCGGCCATCAGTGATCCTCAATGTAGCGGGCGAGGGTGCCACCACTGCTCCTCCTCCTCCCTGTAACCTAGGACATTCGGCCCGCTTGTGGCCGGTCTGGTTGCAATGAAAACATATCAAGCTCTTTTTGGGGAAGTCCCTGCTCACGTGGCCCGGCTAACCACATGTATAACACACCGTGCCCTGACCCCTACATGCTCCTCCATGTGATTTCCCACACTCGGCACACCGGCCCCGGCCCTGCTGGCCCCTACCCGAAGAATCAGAGGTCTTAGTCTTCTTAGCCTGAGCCCCTGCTGCCTGTACCTTCTCAGTCTTCCGCTTCGAGCGGGACTCCAACTCCATCTCCCTCTCACGGGCCTTCTTCACCATATCATTCAGGGTTTTGCACCCTGTAAAGCTCCCGAACTCCCGAATATCATCCCTCAGCATGGAATGATATCGGGTCCGCCTCATCTCCTCATCGGCAGCATATTGTGGAATCAATAAAGCTCGCTCCCGAAACTTGGCGGTGATCTCCGCCACAGTCTCGGTGGTCTGCTGCAACCCATGAAACTCCCGCACCAGCCGTTGCACCTCAATGGGTGGTGCAAACTCCAAATCAAATTGTCGTATAAACTCGGCCCACGATATCTCAGCCACTCTGGTTGTCCCCTCCTGACTAGTAACCTCGCCCCACCAATCTCGGGCCCTATCCCTCAGCATACAAGAAGCAAACCCAACCTTTGCTGCATCCGAGCAGGAACTCGTATGCTGGGCATTCTCGATATCCGCTATCCAGCATCGACTGACTATGGGGTCCTTGACCCCGAAAAACTTCGGCGCCTCGCACGCCTTGAACTCCCAGAACGAGGGAGTTCGGGCCCCGACCTGGTCTGCAGCAATCTCAACCCTAAATGATCAGAGTCTCTCCTCCATGAGATCCATAATACCCTCCTTGACCGTCCCGAAGATGACTGGGGTCGCGTCAATGATGCCCCTAGTAACCTCGACTGCAATGAGCTAACGCAGACTCTCATCAATAACATCGGTAATGTCTCCTGATCCCGCCCCGGATCCAGATCCCGATCCTGATCCCCCAGCTCCAAATTGTGTCACCACCATACTGAACTGAAAAAAAAAAAAAAATTCCAGTGATCAGGATTACTATATAAGGGGTCTTCCCACGTTGGTCCTCCTTGAAGTCGTCAGATCCAACATTGGTTCGGGTACAAGTCTTGTGCTTCCAGTAGTACGGGCCCAATACTACCTTCCACACCTACCTGTACCTTTCCCCATTGCTCTAATTGATAACTCCAAGTCGTCCCGCCACCAAACCATATTCCACAACTACCCCGCATACTAATCTCAGGCTGACCTAAGATTTGCCCTATTCATATCAACTAGACCAATCATAACAGGTTGCCCTTATGAATGCAAATTGTACACAAAAAAGGATCAAATAGGCTTACGAATAAGAGACTCTACCTTAGAACCACAACCAAACAAGGAACAGGAAATAAGGCCAAATCAATCATTTTGAGGCTATAAGCTCCTAACCGTATACAATTTTAAAAACATACACCTAGCAAGTTCCATATAACTAATAAGGCTCAATTATCAGTATAACATGGCTTAACATATTGGGGAACTACTTATTTGGCTCGGCTGATCACGCGCGTTGCATTCTCATCTTTCTCTTCCTTTTGAAAAGTCTTTTAAGTTACTTTTGGAAACAATTTTTTTTTACCATTTCCTCAGTTTGAGTCCTGTCACACCCGAAAGTGTGCCTGAATCCCTCAAACCAAGGCTCTGATACCAACTTGTAACAACCCAATTTTTACAAAGAAAATTTTCATTTTTCAATAATCAAACCATTTGCATAAACCATAAATTTCCAAAACATTTTTTTTCAAATTCACGTTCATTACATCATTATCTTCTTTTAAAACATCAGAATGTCCCGAAACACATTAATAAAGGAGAGATAGAGTGTACGCTGCTTCATCACGCCTTGCCCTTGCCCTTGGGCTCAGATGTATCTGAAACAAATTCACAAACGGTAAGCTTGAAAGCTTAGTAAGTTCCCCAGAGCACACCCACACACAATCACGTATAGCTTATCATACTAGCTAAACAGCTATCCAAGACACATAAACCATATATGCAAATCACATAAGGAAGCCCTGGAAACCCTCCAAGGTCTTACTCTGGGTGCCATGGGAACCCCCACATGGTCTTAGTCCGGTGCCTCGGGAACCCCCTCGAGGTCATTGACCTAGGATGCCAAGGAAACCCTCCAGGGTCTTACACCTAAGTGCCTCGGGAACCCGCCGAGGTCTTACACACAAACTAAATCACATAGCACACCAAATCACAAAATGTCTAACACATGTATCATTATCACAGAATGGGTCGGCCTTGGTGCCTTAGACCTATTGGTATGGTGAGGAGACTCACCTCAATCTATTGAATACAAACACTGCCCTCCTAACAGTCCGCAATCCCCCGAGATGGACAATAATAATGGTAATATAATCAATATTAGAACTTTAAATTAACTAAGGGGAAACCAACCTCCAAACCCCTCCCCAAGGCCCAAATACCCTTTTCTTACTAATAGGTCCCAAAGTCCAAGTCCAATATCATTAATGGGCCTCTTGGCCCAATAAGGCCCAACCATTGCATCCATGGCCCATACAGATGAAGAAGTCCATAATTCACATAATACAACCAAGCCCTATACCCAAATGAGGCCCACCAGCTTAAAGGCCCAAAACAGATTAAGGCCCAACTGCTGTTGCGTACGCCCAGCGTAGCATCTTGGTACGCGTAGGGTACAGAGGGTTTGGGGGCTACGCACCGCGTACAACTGGTTACGCCCAGCGTACACCCAGTTTAAGCACTTTCTCCATTAAGTACTTAATGCTTGGTTAACTCACGACCAAAAGTCAGATCTATGTCTATTAAAATGTCCTAAGGCATAAAGTTGCCAACTTTACGCCCTTGCATGCCTCAAAATCGTTCAACACTTCCATTAAGACCTTTTCAAGGTTCTTAATCCATGCATGAGGCCTAAACATCCATCAAGATCCCATTTTTATGCTTCTAAACGACCAAGGGACCTCAGATATGTCATCCTCATCTTATAGAGTTGCTTAACTCATCAAAAGAGGTCCAAAACCAACCAAATGGGCAAAACTAGAAAACCCTAGCTACATCTAAGGATTTAGATGGAAAGGTGCAAGCTTTTTACCTCCAGAAGCTTTGTAAGGTGAGTTTAATGCAGGATCTTGAAGCACCTACACGATCCAAGGTTGCTTGACCACTTCTTCTTCTTGCAATAAACACTAAAAGGTCACAAATGCACTCTTTTAAGCTCAAGAATGATCTTACAAGGTTCTCTGGGGGTACAAGGACGTTTTAAGGCTATGGAGGCTCTATGGGGTTAAGTCCAAGGGACTTAAGATCGTTTAAATAAGCCTCATGTCCGAAGATTAGGGTTTTAGCTCTCTGACGTGTACGCCCGGCATACCCTTACGTACGTCGAGCGTACGTGAGGCTTTTCCGCGATCAATCATGCAGAGTACGCTAAGCGTACACCTAGGTACGCCCAGCGTACTCGATGGACCAAATACCCTCATAAATGAAATCTTGAGGGTTTCCAAGACATAGCTGATTAGGGTGTTACATCCCAGCTCCGGTGGTGAGCCAGTTAGTGGAAGGACTGCCAAGGATTTGATTCCGCATTGAATTAAGGAGGTGGAAAGTGTTTTCCGCACTAGTCCCTACCCCTTAGGAGCTGACGTTTGGTTCGCCTGGGATCTCTTGTATCAGGCGGCAAGGATTAATATGTGATATGTTGCGCTTTTGGGATTGGAGACTATGTCTTGGGAGTAGTTTGTAGCCCGGTTTAGGGTACAAGTTGCTCTACCTATTGTCGTCCAGCCGTTGACGATTGAGCTGGCGAGTATCTTAGGGTGCGAGATCCTAAATTATATGACTTCTAGAGCCCGAGGGTGGGAGATGGATTTGGAGCACATTGGGAAGAGGGTACCAGATCAGGTGCATACATTCGAGGGTACTGGGAAGAGACCCAATACTTCGGATCAACTTTTGAGAGGCCAGCAGGGCCAGATTCAGTGCAGCACTTGCGGGAAACTGCACGATGGAGTTTTTCGTTCCAAGGGTTGGGATTATGTCATTGTTGGGCTTTATCTTCAGGGAGTATCTTACATCTTTTGCATGTTGTGAATCATTAGTGGTTTATTGAAGGGTCATTTCTCGTATAGCAAGCTCCAACTGTTCGGTTGCATATTGGGTGGTAGTCGAGATCGGTTCAGGGGTATTATGTTGAAGGTCTGTGGACAGGGTTCCGCAGGATGGTTATTCAGCATCATCAGGATTCATTGGTTTCAGTAATCGTTATTGATTGGCTTATGGAAGCGCCAAGGGAAGTGGCTCGTTGATGAACTATTGGTTGGAGCATCTATCTTTTGGTCTTCAAGATTTGAGTGTGGTATCATTTCAAGCATCAGGGGCTATCGGTTTCGCTGGGATTCGGGAATTGCTAATCTGGTCTTTAGAAGTTGTGTAGTCTTTGGGCGATTGGATAGTGATGGAGCACTAGTTGGTAAGCGCTAGTTGTCATCGGGTCGATCGTTGTAAGGTAAGAAGGACTGGGAATCCTTCAATGCTGGTGTACTTTGAGAATTTAGTCGATTCAAAGTGGGGGAGAATGGTCATGGGATTTAGAAGCAGGAGCAGTTTTGAAACTAGGATAACTTTCGCATCCTCTTCGGGAAGAAAGACGGCCTAAGCGGCTGTTAGGATTGAGGATTTTGTAAGTTGGAACTCCGGGAAACAGACCAACATTGAGAGCGTGTTCTCTGGGTGATTGATAGCAGGCTTCGGGGAACCAGATTGGGGTCCCAGGCATAACTTGACTTCGGCCTGGGGTGTTTGGTCGAGTGTGTGCTTGACTCTGAGTGTATTTGAATTGATAAATTAGGGGTAAGGCATTGGGCTGCGATTGTGTTAGGGTGAAAGTGTTGTAAGACTGCAGGGGAGCCGTAGCATGTACTAATGGTCAGTTAGGGAGAAAGTGTTGTAAGATTGTGGGGGGCCGTAGCATTCACTAATAGCCAGATAGTTTGGGAAGTGTTGTAAGACTACGGGGTAGCCGTAGCATTCGCTGTTGGACAGATAGTGTGGGAAGTGTTCTAAGACTGTGGGATGACCCATAGCATTCAAGGATTCGTTCAGATGACTTAGGCCAGGGTGGGCCAGTTCGCAAGGTTATGAGTAGGTCACAACACAATTGGAATCAGGAAACAGTAGGTCGAAGGAGACCTGGCATGATGTAAGCCTACAATTATTCTAGTAGCATTCAACTTTTTGCGTTGGTTTCAACGGCGACAGGTTTTCAGCCTATCATGATCGGATGGATCAAAAGGATTGATCGAGCTATTAGTAGCGGTATTGATAGGGCAGCTATTGTTAGACGAGGTATCGTTCGGAGGTCGTGTGGGACGAATGTGAGGTTGCTTGTTGGCTTAGCAACCAGGCAGGAATCCGATATTTCAGATAGTGGCAGACAAGATTGGGATCCAGGGAAGTCATGGTTTCTATGGAAACCAGCAAGATGGCGGTATGGTATTCTGAGTAGCAGTAGTGATTTGGGATCCTTAGGTGGAGTAGTCATTGACCGGGAGATGCTAAGCCACTTGTAGTGGGATTAAATAATCTCGGGGTAATCGCTTTGACTATGCTACGCAACTCTCGTCTGAGTCTAACCGTTGCAGAGATGGATTCCCTACTCGAAGGTTATTTGGACTATATGTTAAGACAGGTGTTCGACATTTGGACATGGTAAGTGAATTCATTCGGTTGGTAACACCGAGATAATCAGGACAGGAAGTGGTTGTTCGATCAGTTATCCGTGAAGGGAAATTGTATGGTACGGTTCCAGTTTAGGGAAGAGTCAGACCAATGTGAGGTATCAGGATCCGAGAAGGCAGGAGTAGTTCCTACATGAGACGAAGGATTCATCCTTCA
The DNA here is from genome assembly GCF_052849685.1 of Lactuca virosa. Classification (NCBI taxonomy): domain Eukaryota; kingdom Viridiplantae; phylum Streptophyta; class Magnoliopsida; order Asterales; family Asteraceae; genus Lactuca; species Lactuca virosa. The sequence goes on from NC_136426.1 coordinate 177,534,084, forward strand.
CCAGGATTAAGGAGAGTCTAGTTTAGTTGGGATTATTTGCCTTGGGAAGGCCATCAGAAGCTCGGGGTGATTGTTGTGACCCTCGGCATGTTGGTTTTTGGTATTGTTGGGTTCAGAACGGGTTGTCGATTATTGGTAAGGCTTGGATACTCAAGTTTATCGAGGTTGAAGTGCTCCCAAGGCTTCACCTTAAAGAGCGACACCCCGATTCGGGAAGCAAGGCTAAAGGCTAGGTATAGCAATTCTATCAAGAATTTGGCCCAACTGGGAAAGGTGACGCGTCGTGTAGGATTGTGATGGAAGCTCAGACTGATTCATAGTGCTTACTATGTCTCAGGCACGTAAGTGTTTGGACAGCAATTTCTTGTAGTACTTTTGGTATTCAGGATGAAGAATGCCTGAATCAGGAAAAGAAGTAGTGGCATATATCTTGCATAAAATAAGGATCTAGAGGACGTAAGGTGACGGGATTTGTGAAGATGCAGTGGGAAACATCAGTTGGTTCATGGTAGATAGAGGAAATCGTGGGAGTGGCGCGTGAGTAGTATCCGGGTGGGTTACTACAGCAGACTTCGAGGACGGGGTCTATTTTAAGTGTGTGAGAGTTGTAACGCCCAGAATTTAGAAGGTTAATTATGGAAATAAAACCTTATTTATAAAGGTCAATTCGTCGAGTTTAAGGCACAAACTCGACGTATTGGAAATATATTGCACGCACGTTTCGAAGATCAACTCGACGAGTTGGGGAGGTCCAATCGACGAGTTGGCCCAGGAAATGAAAACCCCAATTTTCCGGCTTTTGCACCCTATTGAAAGGACTTACTGCTAAGGTTGGCCACTTTACTAACCCCTTTCCTAGAAGAAAACCCTAAATCGTCTTCCCCGCTTGTTTTTGAGCTTTGTTCGTTTTAGAGTGATTTCTTTGGTGAATCTTGAAGAAAGTTTTGAAGAGTGAAGCCTCAAGCTTGGAGGATTGATTGTGGATCCAGAAACTCTGCATCAAAGGCTATATCTTTGAGGTATAATGTCAGAACCTTGACATGTAGCTTATTAGATCTCATTGTTGTAGTTTTGGCTTGTTTTTGAGGTTTTGACTTAAGATTTCCTAAGGAAAGAGGTTTTCAGAGGTTGAGGGTGTAGATCTAGCCCCTTCCTGACCTCTAGAGGATTAAAGTTGCAAACTTTATTAGCCTCCATGTCCCATTCATGTATTATGAGCATATTGAAGCCGAAAATGATCCATAGAGAGTGTTTCAAGCATGCATGAATGTAGAGATGGAACTTTACGTGATTTGTCCACCTTCGACATCAAATATGTGTTTTGGGACTTTAGGGTGAGAGTTTAAGGGCTTAATGGGTCAAGACCTTCTTTAAAGAAGCTAGGGTTTGGGTTTTAAGCTTAATGGATGGTTCTTGAGGGTAAAGTTGGAAACTTTACCCTTCTAGACATCATTTAGGAAAAGATCTGAGGTTTGGAGTCCTTGGATTTAAGAGAAATGGCTTAATGCATTAAGAGGGTTGGTAGACTGAAGAACTCGACGAGTTAATGGGTGAACTCGACGAGTTGGTTTGGGATTAGCCTGATCCTGATGAAAAAAGGGACAACTCGTCGAGTTGCAAGGAAACTCGACGAGTTGGGTCGAGATATCGTGATTTTGTATTTAAGAGGAACTCGACGAGTGAAAGTATAACTCGACGAGTTGGGTCAACTCGGAGCGTTGCCTTTGACTTTTACTTGGACTTTTGACTTTGGACAAGCTAGCCCAAGGGGTGCTTGGAGTAAACCCAATTACAATGAAGGATATTATGGGCTTAGGATAATGCATGTAAGGGGTTGGGGCCCAATTTTCATTGGTTGATTTCTGGATATTATAGTGCTTGGATTTAATTTTGGGCTTGGGCCTTAGTTTGGATTATATTGGACCGAGGGTAGAATGGTCATTCTAGCCCATGTATGGATTAAGGATTATAGTCTGGAACCCAAATTACTAATTGGGTAAATTTGATTGGTGTTGATAGCTCAAGGAGGCATCGGGACATCAGCTAAGGATTTCTGCCGTGAAGCTTCAGTTGTGTGAGGTGAGTCTCCTCACCATACCAACGGGTCAAAAGCAACAAGGTTGGTGAATTATGTGTTATGTGATATGCTAGTTGACTATGTGGTATGTTATATGCTATTTGATTATTTGGTATGTAATACGCTAGTTGTCTTTGTGATACTTGCATGGAAGACCCCACGAGGAGCCCGTGGCAGATGGATCTCAGACCATGTGGGGGTGCCCATGGCATTCCAGGTAAAGACCATGGGGGAGCCCATGGCACTTGGTTATCTGACCATGTGGGGGTGCCCATGGCCTTCCAGGTAAAGACCATGGTGGGGGTGGGGGGGAGCCCATGACACTTGGTTATCGGACCATTTAGGGGAGCCTACGGCAGTCCAAGTAAGACAATGTAGGAAGCCCATGGCACATTGTTGTAAGAACCTGTGGGGAACCCACGGCATCCTAGTATAAGACCCTGTATGGAGCCCATGACATCCGTATATGTTTGTATGCATGGCTTATGTGGCATATTTGACTGATATGGTTTATAAGGGTTAACTGGTTATGTGAATTATGCATCGTATGTTATGGGGAACTCACTAAGCTTCATGCTTTTAGTTTTGTTTATGGTTTAAGGTATCATTGGTTTGAAAGGAAGGGCCCGACTTGATCGTAGTACCCACACCCGTGTTTCCGCAACATATGATTTTAGGATGAACTCTGATAAATGTTTTTAATTAATAATGTTTTTGGAATGTTTGGATTAAACGACATCTGTGTATTGACCATAATAAAAATGAAATTTTTACCCTTGATTTTTGGGTCGTTGCAAGTTGGTATCATGGCCTTGGTTTGAGGGATTCAGACATACTTTCAGGTGTGTCTGAACTCAAACTAAGGATCTGTAAATTTTTCAAAAGAAAAATGTTTTCAAGGAAAGAGTTTTCTAAGACAAGAAAGGGTGTCGTGCATGCAATCGGTCGTGCTCAAGTAAGTTTTCCCCATAATACCCATATATGTTATCTGTTATGACTTGATTTACGACTATGTGGATCGCATGCTTGTTAGGGATAGGAGAAAAGCCTTATATGTTTATTGTATGAGCTGGTAGACTTACATGCTAGTGCTGATTAGTCAGTGATAGATTGGCGTGATATGTGATGCTTGTAGCCTTGGGGATACTGGTTGCTATGCTGGAATGAGAATGACTATTGGTATTGGTAACTTCTAGGTGGATGCTTTGAAAATAGTATACGCTTAGGATCATATAGCCTAAGAATAACTGATTTTGCCTTATTCCCTTTTCTTTGTCTGGTTGTTGTCGTAGGGTAGAGTTTATTATTCGACAGTCTATTAGATCATGTTCTGTGTATAATTTACATACATAAGGCAGCCGGCAGTGAGGGTGGATTTGAATAGCACGAGTTGTGGTATGTGGTCTGAATGTTCTATGATAGCTCCTCGGATTGGATAGATACTACATGAATGCTTCTTGCTTTGTGCTTTGTGGAACTCTTGATGATTGGAGTCAGCTACTAAGTGAATATGATAATATTCAGGAGGTAGATGGTTGGTATCATGAGGAGTTCTTTAGCAGTTGATGGTATGGTGAGGTTGGGAACCTAGGAAATCCTAGGATATGCTCCGGTGAGTTAGTAGAGTGGTTCGGTGAGGTTGAGAACCTAGGGGGGCTACGAGGTGCTTCGGTGGGTATCTTGTTGCTGTTTAACAGATATTTAGTACATCAGTGGAGTAGAATGGTGCTTTGGGTTGAGGAAGTGACTTAGAGGATTCGGAAGGATTGCTGAGGAAAGTATGGATAAGTGTGGAAGGTAGTATTAGGCTCGTACTACTAAAAGCACAGGATCCATACTTGAATCAGTGAGAGTCTTGTAGAATCTAAGAATCTTAGGGGAAGGAGAATTCTTTGTTATGCCCTGATTGTGGGGATGGCTGATTTCCCAAATGAGCATGAGCACACATGCGGAAGGACCAGGGTTTGGTCCCGGGTCTTGTATCGGGCGGCAAGGATTGATTGTGTGATCTATTCCGTTTTCAGGATTGGATACTATGTCTTGGGAGTATTTTATAGCCCGGTTTAGGGCAGAGGTTGCTCCAGCTATTGCAGTTTAGCCGTTGACGATTGAGCTGGTGAGTGTGTCAGGGTGCAAGACCCTGAATGATATGATTTCTAGAGCCCAAGGGTGGGAGATTGATTTGGAGCACATTGGGAAGGGATTTAGTCTAGACTTGAGAGCCGTTAATGACTTCAAATAATTACCTTATGTGATTAAGCGGGGCTAGGTCGTTGCTTCGAGGTTCAGGGATATCGAGCACGTGAGTTACTAGACATCATACGAGGTGAGTCTTCTCATTATGCCTTACCCGATTGGGTAATTATATGTGACCGGAAGGTCTTATGTGTATGATGTATATGTGATGCATGTTATATGTGATATGTTATGATATGAGTAAGATGATATGGACCGGAAGGTCAACAGAGTTTTGGGATGGAATTCCCCTGAGACACTTGGATCGGAAGATCCTATGGCCTGGAAGGGCGTATGTGCTATACGTGGTATTTTGGGGAACTCACTAAGCTTTTATGCTTACCGTGTTATGTGTGATATGTGTTTCAGGTACCAGTGATGACCGCGGGAAGGCGCCAGCTTGATCAGTACACACTTGCAGATGACATGTTTTCGAGATCTTGGGATATGGATTTTGTTATGTATTTCTGAGAGAATATTGGATACTTGAATTTGAATGATTTGGAAATAAAATTTTTAATTAAAATAAATTGAAAATTTGTTTGAAATTGAACGGTGTTACAAATTAGTATCAGAGCCTTGGTTTGAGGGATTCGGATTCACCTTCGGGTGTATTTGAACTCAAACTGAGGATTTGAGAAAGATTTTCAATAAATAAACAATTTTTCTAATATAGTAAAAGAATTTGAAAGATACGCGAGGAAGCAGTGTGTACGATCAGCCAGCGCCCGAACGGTGATTTCCCAAAATACCCTTACATTTTGTGTTATAAGATATGTTGAAATGTGCTATGCATGCTAGGATAGGCTAGGTATTCATGTTAGGACTAGAGTGGCCTAATTTGTGATGCCTTAGCCTAGGAAGATTCTGCTGCCATGTGATGCTTGAGAGTGAGTAGGTAGCAGTGAGATGCAATGAGAGTCTACCGAAGGGTAGTTTATGTGTGGGAGGAGATAGAGTACTTGGGACTTGGGATCCTTGGAGGATGACTTGAGATGAATACTGATATGGTGTAGAAGGTAGTATTGGGCCCGTACTACTGGAAACACCGGATCAGTGTGCAGCCCAAGTAGGAATCCTTTGGGTTCTAGGAACCAAGTAGGGTTGGGTTATCAAGTGTGAGTACACTCGAGCGAGTCTCTGATATTTTTATGTTGCATTTCAGAGACATCATGGTTGGGACGCACCACAGAGCAGAGACCAGCGAGAGAGGTGTGAGCGACGAGGAGCTCCGCCAGATGATTCATGATGAGGTGGCTGCTGCCATCCGAGCTGAGATTCCAGAGATGTTCGGGTCTATTAAGACCACGCTGATTGAGACCTTTGATGAGTGATATGCTACTCTTACTGATGTTGTTGTTGCTGCAGCCACTGCGGCCGTCGTTGCTGCCAGGCCGCAGGGGGGTGACTCGTTGTTGTACCGAGAGTTCAGCAACACGAAGCCACCAGAGTTTGATGGGACTCAGGATCCGATAGCAGCGATGAGGTGGATATCAGACATTGAGGGGTGCTTCTACACATGTTCATGTCCGGAGCATTTGAGGGTCCGGTTCGCGCTGAACCAGCTCTGCTTGGGGGCGAAGGATTGGTGGAAGTTCGTGACAGCGCATTTTTCTCCAGCTGAGCTTGCTGCGGTGACCTGGGAGAGGTTCACCGCTATGTTTCGTGATGAGTACGTTCCCCCGGTGGAACGGGGGTGTTTGGCTCAGGAGTTCTTGACCTTCAAGCAGGGTACGGAGTCAGTTACTGTGATTACCCGGATGTTTCATGAGAGGGCGATGTTCTGCCCTGAGCACGTGTCGACCGAGCAGGCACGTATGAGCCGATATCTGGGCATTCTGAGGAGGGACATTCGTGAGTTCGTGGCGAACTCATCATATCGGACATTTGCTGAGCTCCAGGCAAATGCCCGGAAGAGGGAGATTGAGCTGGAGACTCATGCCAGGGAGGAGGCCGAGTCTCAGAGCAGGGACCGTCGACCGGCACAGACTCAGTCGGCGGCCAAGCGGGGAAAGCCTGCTGATTCGAGATCTGGGGGCCAGAAGGGCCACACTTGCGGGAAGTGCGGCAAGGGTCATGATGGAGTTTGTAGAGCGGGTGCTTGCTACAAGTGTGGCAAGGAGGGGCATATCGCCAAGGATTGCCCCAAGGGATTCATGGTTTGCTTTCATTGCAACCAGACTGGACACCGGAAGGCGGAATGTCCACAGTTGTGGGGGACGACACAGGGAGCCTCTCAGGGATCTGCTCCTGCTTCTACGAGAGCCATTGAGGGTCGGCCGGTGAAGGCCGAGGCGCCGAAGGCGCGAGGGAGAGCGTTCCAGCTGACAGCGGAGGAGGTCCGTGCAGCACCCGACGTCGTGGCTGGTATGTATTCTGTTCATGTTTATTTATGTTATTACGAGATTTTGTGTTTATATTATGATATGCGTAGGTACCTTTCTTGTGAATTTTGTACCTGCTTTGGTGTTATTTGACTCGGGTGCGAGTCGGTCTTTTGTGTCATTAGCATTCTGTGGACACATCCGTACCCAGCGAGAGGTGATGAGTCGACCTCTGCGTGTTTCTATAGCTGACGAGCGAGCAGTGTATGCCACAGATGTGATTCGGGGGTGTGTGCTGGAGATCTTCGGCGTTGGGTTTCCTATAGATCTGGTTCCGATTGCGATGGGGGATGTGTGCGTTATCGTGGGCATGGATTGGATGAGCCGTTTTGGGGAGGTGATAGACTGCGAGCAGCAGCTGGTGACTATCTAAAATCCTAGTGGGGGAGTGATGACGGTTTATGGTGAGGGAACTCGTAGTGGGTCAGCATTCTGTTCGGCTGCCAGAGCGAGGCAGAGTTTGCAGCAGGGCTGCAAGGGATTCGTAGCTTATGTGATGGATGCGCGGGAGGCCACTGGGAGGCCAAGTTCAGTTGATGATGTCCCGATAGTGCGTGAGTTCCCGGATGTATTTCCCGAGGAGTTGCCGGGTGTGCCTCCCGAGAGGCAGGTGGAGTTTCGCATCGATTTGATTCCCGGGGCCGCCCCTATCGCTAAGGCGCCTTATCGCCTAGCACCGCCAGAGATGAAGGAGTTATTCTCACAGCTGCAGGAGCTGTTGGGGAAGGGGTTCATTCGTCCGAGCAGCTCGCCTTGGGGAGCGCCGATTCTCTTCGTTAAGAAGAAGGATGGTTCACACCGGATGTGTATCGATTACCGGGAGTTGAACAAGTTAACGGTTAAGAACCGTTATCCGTTGCCGAGGATTGATGATTTATTTGATCAGCTGCAGGGGGCGTATTGGTTCTCGAAGATTGATTTGAGGTCTGGATATCATCAGATGAGGGTGCGCGATGAGGATATCCAGAAGACGGCATTCAGGACGCGTTATGGACACTATGAGTTCGTGGTGATGCCTTTTGGGCTCACCAATGCGCCAGCAGCGTTCATGGATCTCATGAGCAGAGTATGTAGGCCGATGCTGGATCGATCGGTGATTGTGTTCATTGATGATATCCTGGTATATTCTAGATCTCGAGGGCAGCATGAGGAGCACTTGAGAGAGGTTCTTGAGGTATTGAGATCGGAGAGGCTTTACGCCAAATTCTCCAAGTGTGATTTCTGGTTACGGGAGGTCCAGTTTCTGGGACATCTCGTTAACCAGAATGGGATTTTGGTCGATCCGGCCAAGATTGATGCGGTGATGAGCTGGGAGGTACCGAAGTCTGCCACCGAGATCAGGAGCTTCTTAGGGTTGGCTGGCTATTATCGGAGATTTATCAGGGATTTCTCCAAGATCGTCGTGCCACTCACCAGGTTGACCCGGAAGGGTGTTGCCTTTTTCATGGGGCCCAGAGCAGCAGGCCTCCTTCGAGACGCTACGCCAGAGACTATGCGAGGCCCCGGTGTTAGCCCTTCCGGAGGGAATGGAGGACTTCGTAGTGTATTGTGACGCGTCGATATCAGGGTTGGGAGCGGTGCTTAAGCAGAGGGGGCATGTGATAGCATATGCATCGAGGCAGCTGAAACCTCATGAGTCGAGGTATCCCACCCACGATCTGGAGTTGGGGGCAGTGGTATTCGCCCTCAAGATCTGGCGTCACTATCTGTATGAGGTTCGGTGTACCATATACACGGACCACAAGAGCTTGAAGTACTTGATGGATCAGCCCAACCTGAATATGCGCCAGAGGAGATGGTTGGACATGGTAAAGGATTACGATTGTGAGATCCTGTACCACCCGGGCAAGGCTAATGTTGTAGCCGATGCCCTGAGTCGTAGGGCGGAGAGCGCCCCGATACGGGAAGTTTGTATGAGGTTGACAGTGATGACTCCGGTGTTGGACACCATTCGAGGGGCCCAGGCTGAGGCCGTGAGACCGGAGAACCACAAGAGAGAGCGGGTTATCGGATATGTATCGGAGTTCATTACCGATAGAGAGGGCTTATGACCTTTCAGGGTCGGGTTTGGGTGCCATTTATGGGCGGGGCATGTACCATACTGATGGAGGAGGCACACCGATCGAGGTTTTCGATCCATCCCGGGGCCACTAAGATGTATTTGGACCTGAGGAGAGATTATTGGTGGCCCTGTATGAAGATGGATGTAGCGTGGGTTGTTGAGAGGTGCTTGACCTGCCGCAGGGTTAAGGCTGAGCACCAGCGTCCGCACGGCCAGTTGCAGCCACTTGAGGTTCCCCAGTGGAAATGGGAACAGATTTGTATGGATTTCATCACCAAATTGCCGAGGACCGCAAGGGGTGTTGACGCAATTTGGGTGATTATGGACAGGTTGACGAAGAGCGCTCACTTCCTTGCTATCAGTGAGAGCTCTTCCGCTGAGAGGTTGGAAAAGTTGTACGTGAAGGAAGTGGTATCACGGCATGGTGTGCCGATCTCGATCGTCTCAGATCGAGATGTACGTTTCACTTCCAGGTTCTGGAAGAAGTTTCATGAGGAGTTGGGTACGAGGTTGCATTTTAGCACTGCGTACCACCCACAGACCGACGGACAAAGCGAGCGGACGATTCAGACGCTCGAGGATATGCTCCGGGCATGTGTACTGGACTTCGGAGGAAGTTGGGACAAGTACTTACCCTTGGCTGAGTTTTCCTATAACAACAGCCATCATTCGAGCATTGGTATGCCACCCTTTGAGCTGTTGTATGGGAGGAGGTGTCGGACTCCCATTTGTTGGGGAGAGGTAGGGCAGCGTGTGATGGGTAGTACGGAGATAGTACTTCAGACCAGCGAGCAGATTCAGCAGGTCATGCAGAGGTTGTTGACAGCTCAGAGTCGTCAGAAAAGTTATGCGGATAGACGACGGTCAGAGCTCGAGTTCCAGGTGGGTGACTTTGTTCTCCTGAAGGTATCTCCTTGGAAAGGAGTGATCCGTTTCAGGAAGAGAGGTAAGTTGGGGCATCGGTATAGTGTCCATTTCAGGGTGACAGCTAGGGTGGGCAGGGTAGCGTATCGTTTGGAGCTACCTGCGGAGTTGAGTCAGATTCATGACACCTTCCACGTATCTCAGTTGAGGAAGTGTATCGCCGACGAATCGGTTGTGGTTCCATTGGAGGATATTCAGGTGGATGCGAGCCTGAACTATGTAGAGAGACCGATCGCGATTCGGGACAGGAGGATCAAAGTTTTGAGGAACAAGGAGGTATCATTGGTTCAGGTCCAGTGGCAACATCGGAAGGGGTCCGAGCTGACTTGGGAACCGGAATTCGAGATGCGTGAGCAGTACCCCGAGTAGTTTGCCGAGCAGGACTTCGAGGGCGAAGTCTGATTCTAGTGGGGGAGAATTGTAACATCCGTATTCCCATGTATTTCATTTTAAGTATTTATGTTGAGTTTTGAAGAGGGACTCGGCGAGTATGCGCTCAGACTCGCCGAGTAGGGTCGCGCGTTGTTGGACTGAATTAGTGGCGGACTCGGCGAGTACATACGTGGACTCGGCGAGTCCATGCTGTTTAATGAAACCCTAATTTCTTGGGTTTGGGACCTATTTAAAGGCCCTTATGGCCTCCATTTGCGGCTACCTGTTCTCAGAGAGAAACCCTAGAGTGATGAGCGATTTGGGAGAGAAAGGAAGCCATTATTGACTTTTGTGGTGTTGTTTAGCAAGAAGAAGAGATCCAAAGCAAGGGGAGCAAAGGGAATTGCTATTCAGTGGATTGGAAGCTTAGATCATCATATTTGAGGTAGTAATTCGACTCTCTTTCTGTTCTTATGATGATCATATGGATTTAGGGTTCTTAGACCCTTTGTTGGTTAGATTTGAGGTCCAAATAGTCCCTTATGATGATGAGGCTTTGGATCTGGATCCATAGAGGTCCAGAGAGCCTTGTTCATTAAGCTTTATGAATAACAATGGAGGTTATGACCTTGGGTTATGGTATTTGGTGCTAAATCATCATATATGGTCAAATAGATGTTGTATGTGCATCAAGATAGAAACTTTACGTGGTTATTGGGTTTGGGAATGATAGATCTATAGGTTAGAGGACTGGATCTGACCTCAGAAGGTTGTTTGAGGTTGTGCATGGAATGGACTCGCCGAGTCCATGGGTGGACTCGCCGAGTTGAGTCGGGTTGCCCCGCGACTCGCTATCTGTGACGAACCGTGGAGCAAAGGGTTGACCCAGTGAGTCAAGAGGGAACCAGGAGCTAAGAAGACAGGCGTGGACTCGCCGAGTCACCTTAGTGCACTCGGCGAGTCGGGTCCAATGTTGACTTTCGTTGACTTTTAGGGTTTTGGTCAACATGGAGACTTTCAAGTCAGGGAGGGGTAAAAAGGTCTTTTACCCTTCTGTGGGATTGTAGAAAGGGATTTAGTCTAGACTTGAGAGCCGTTAATGACTTCAAATAATTACCTTATGTGATTAAGCGGGGCTAGGTCGTTGCTTCGAGGTTCAGGGATATCGAGCACGTGAGTTACTAGACATCATACGAGGTGAGTCTTCTCATTATGCCTTACCCGATTGGGTAATTATATGTGACCGGAAGGTCTTATGTGTATGATGTATATGTGATGCATGTTATATGTGATATGTTATGATATGAGTAAGATGATATGGACCGGAAGGTCAACAGAGTTTTGGGATGGAATTCCCCTGAGACACTTGGATCGGAAGATCCTATGGCCTGGAAGGGCGTATGTGCTATACGTGGTATTTTGGGGAACTCACTAAGATTTTATGCTTACCGTGTTATGTGTGATATGTGTTTCAGGTACCAGTGATGACCGCGGGAAGGCGCCAGCTTGATCAGTACACACTTACAGATGACATGTTTTCGAGATCTTGGAATATGGATTTTGTTATGTATTTCTGAGAGAATATTGGATACTTGAATTTGAATGATTTGGAAATAAAATGTTTAATTAAAATAAATTGAAAAATTGTTTGAAATTTAACGGTGTTACAATTGGGTTGCGGTTGTGTTAGGGCGAAAGTTTTGTAAGACTTCTAGGGAGCCATAGCATTCACTGATGGTCAGATAGGGCGAAAGTGTTGTAAGACTGCGGGGGATCCGTAGCATTCACTTGCGGCCAAATAATGTAGAAAGTGTTATAAGACTGCGGGGTAGTCGTAGTATTCACTGGCGGCCAGATAGAATGGGAAGTGTTGTTATACTACGAGATGACCCGTAGCATTCACGGATTCATTCAGATGACATAGGCCATGGTAGGCCAGTTCGCAAGGTTGTGAGTTGGTCACAACACAATTGGAATCAGGAAACGGTAGGTAGAAGGAGACTGGGCATGATGTAAGACTACAATTATTCTGGTAGCATTCAACTTTTTGCGTTGGATTCAGTGGCGACATGTTGTCTGCCTATCATGATCGCATGGATCAAAAGGATTGATGGATCCATGAGTGGCGGTATAGATAGGGTAGTTATTGTTAGACGAGGTATCATTTGTAGGTTGCGTGGGGCGAATGTGAGGTTGCTTGTTGGCTTAGAAACCGGGCAGACATTCGATATTTCAGATAGTGGCAGACAATATTGGGATCCAGGGAAGTCATGGTTGCAATGGAAAGCAGCTAGACTGTCACACCCCCAAACCAGAATGGCGGAAACGTCCGGGGGCGGATGATAATCATGTATTGTATCATAACAGTTAAGTATAAATGATCAAAGCAACACAACCAACATATATATAATTGAAATAGTTACAATATTTGTATGTATAACATGTTTCAAAAGACAACTATAATATGTTGCCAAAAGATTTGTTTAAACGCCTTAACGTCTCATCTTCAAAAGCTAGTGATCACCTATTTTACTGATTCCCTGAGAATACAAGTTGTTTGAAAAGAGTGTCAACAATTAAGTTGGTGAGTTCATAAGCATTTGTATGAGTAATATGTAAACCTCTGTTTGTAAAATAGTGTTTGTCTTACCAGAAAATCTTATATTTTCCATAAAATGTATTGTAGTCTTAAATGTACCAAGACCAAAGTGTATAAGTATTTTCCATACTTAAAATAATATTACACAGTTTTAATCATGTATATAAAACCGTTTGAAGAAATGCTTTTACTTAAACTAAAAGAGTCGTTGTTTCTTTATGTGAGTTTTTATAACCGTACTAATGACCGATGTTGGCATCTCGCGACGTTCTTCAGGCGTCGGAATGTTATGACGTTTGTCACCCCAGACCTGCCGGTCTAACTATAGCTAACAATTTATGTGTGAGATTGTTAGTCCCGTAGAGATCTACAAACAAGTATCACGCTCTCCTTCCAATAGACGCTGGTTATAAAATAGGACTTTCGTTTGTACTTTGTAGTGTACCGTGAAGAATATGTCTCACAATGTTGTTTAACGACTTTACGTGTTTTTCTACAAAAAAACGTATGTATATGTAATTATCCCCTTGGTCGGGATAAAAATGAAAACGACATATTATAATTATATATGAAATTATATAATTATACCATTTGCTCAACGGGTTACAAAGGGGTAAAGTTATGTAAGCCGTATGTATATAGTTTATCGTAGAAATCGAGTCGTACTCAATATATATATATATATATATATATATATATATATATATATATATATATAAGAAAATAAGTATCGTTACGTTTTTACCAAAACTTTGCCCGTAATAATATACGGGTTTGATAATGCAGCCATTTTGTGTATTTATCATTTTTCATAAAAAAAGCAATTAAACGTATTTGACGGTTTGCGTTTTTAAAGTAAATATTCTTATGTGTTACTTGTATCCCCCCCCCCCCCCCCCTAAAAACATAGAAAAACTTTGTAAAAATGTAGGTGTATGAACTCACCTCAATCATGATTGTGGTTAGATAACGGAATAGAAACGGTAACTTCGTGCTAAATCACGGAAAGGATGTCGTAATCCTAATGGTTTTAACACAAAATAATGTATGATTAAGATGATACTAATCATGAAATGTTTGTAAAAATACTTTTGAACTTACAATGATCTTAAGGAAATAAACTTGAAGAATGAAGCTCCAGGGAAGTTTAACCTTTAAATTTTGAGAAGGAAATGAAAGTTGCTATTTGAGAGAGAATTGTGGATGTTTGATAATTTTACTAACTATGAAATGAAAATTGGTTCATATATGTGTCTTATATATGGGAAAGTAAAGGATAAGCGTGTAAGAGAAGTGACACTTACGTTGGTAAGTCTATCATATCACATTGGGAACTTAATAAAGTAAAATATCTAGATATTTAAGATGGATTTCAGCCACAAGAAGGTTTATTTCGGTCCTAGCATTATCGAAATCACCTTGGTTGTCCCATATTTGATAGATTTCGGTCCTAGTGGAGGAACCAAAACCGAAAACCTAAAGTGGTCAAATCGTCGAGTACATCATCTATGTCGTAAGCCAAATCCTGGAGTTTGTTGACCCACATATGAACAACTCTATATGTGATGTGCTTATGGGCTGCATCAGCAAGAACAATTTGGATCTAGAGCAGGGTGTTGTTCCCTCTGTTCTGCTGAGAGATAAGTCCCTCCGACCGAGATACCTTTAGCAAGTCCGCAGAGCCTAAATTCTCAAATACCACTGTAATGTAGAGGTGTTGAGCGGGTAAATTTTTCGGGTTTCGGGTAATTCGGGTTTTTCATGTTAAAAAGATTACCCGTTATCCAACCAAATTAAATTCGGGTAATTCGGGTTTGGGTAATTTAGGTAGTGGGTCGGGTTTGGGTAATTCGGGTATTACCCGATTTTTTTTAATGGCACCTGAAAATAAATTTAATGAAATAAATATGTCGTGTTCAAACTTTGAATATTGAAATTTTTTAGTCAATAATACTTGAGATATCAAGTAATCGTTTAACAATTTAATCAAATCTAATAAGATGTTAAAAAAACAAATACTTAAAGATCTTAGTTTATAAGTTGAATCTCATAATAGAATCAAAAAAGAGTTTAATATATAGACTAGATTTATTACTACTCATTGTTTTAGATGGAAGATTTGTAAATTAAAACAATAGAAATAAGCAAAATCGAAAGACAAAGAAAAGTATACATGCATGCATTTTGATGAAATAATAACAACCAAAGTCAACCATTTAAATTACTTTATATCAATGTATATGCATGTATTTTGCATTTACCAAAAAAACTTACGTCTTAAATCTAGAAAATAGAGAAAACCATTACATATTATGAAAATAATAACATGTCAAGTTCCAAAAGGCATTCACAAATATACTCGTCTTCTTGCACCTACTTGTTCTTCTTGCACCTTCACTACTTCATCTTGCTCAATTCTATATAAAAAAATCAAATACTGTTAGTATTAAAAGGAAAAGATATAAAATTTAAAATAATTAAAATAATCAAAGATAAACAATTACCTTTGTCAATTTGTTGATTTTCTTCCCAATCTTTTCATAATCGATTGTGTCACTTATGCTACCCCAAATCCAATCTTTTGTACAAATTAAACTTTCAACAATTTTAGGAGTCAAAGAACTCCTAGACAGATCCAAAACCCTCCCACTAGTGCTAAAAATGGATTCCAAAGCCACGGTTGAGACGGGAATGGCAAACACATCTCTTGCCATCAATGATAGAATCAGGAATCTTGGACTATTCATTTTCCACCAATCTAGAATACTAGAGTCGTCTTCAACACTTTCTTGCAAATACTTTTCTAACTCCCCAATTGATTTAACTATGTTCATCTTCATCCTTTCTCTTAGTTTATTTCTCAATGGGGGATTAGGTGCCATAAAATCCGGATTTTAGCGTTTCCCTAGTATCGATGATGTAGTGGTAGACTCGGCAGTACTTGAAGTAGAACTTGAAGATTGAATTATAATATAATCATTATATAATTCATACATAGAATCCAAGATATATTTCTTTTTGGCCTCCACCTCTTTTCTCCATAACAATCCTCAAGTAGTATAACCAAATACTTTACTTTGTTCCTCGGATCAAGAATCAAACCAAAGTAGAGCAATAAATTCATTTTTTCTTTGTCGCCAAAATACTTATCAAACTTTATTTTCATGGCCAATGCAATATCACAAAGACTAGAATCGGAAATAGCGTCATCCAAGAGCATACAAATGGAATATATATCTTCAATGCATGTGTTTGATGTCGCATAAAGTTTTTCGGAAATCCTCAAAGTAACATCATGAAAAGGTTTTAAAAAATGACATACATTCCTAAGCCTTTCCCAATCGCTTGATGAAGGTATCGACAAACACGCTTTTTCAATTTCGTACCGAAAATCAAATTCCTTAAGATCATATCTCTCAATAGTTTTTTCGTAAGCTTGGGTAATTTCCAACATATGGTAAGTAGAGTTCCATCTTGTTGGCATATCTCCCTTCAAGTCTTTTGTTATACCAGAATTAGCAACCTTAGCAAAGTCGGTATACTAATGAATTCTAGAAGGCAATTGCCTAATCCATTTAACCGCCCATCGAACTATCTCAACCGTCTTATCAACTTTTTTTATGCCATCTTGCACCACTAAATTTAAAATGTGGGCAACACATCGAATGTGCATACTTTTCCCACTAAGAAGACACTTGTTGGAGTTTTGAAAACTTTTTTTCAAGAAGTCAATCGCCACTTCATTCACACTTGCATTATCAACATAAACTGTGAAAACATTTTCTATTTCCCACTCAATTAAACATTTCTCAACCATTTTTCCAATATCAACCCGACTTTTATTTTTTCAATTTCCATTCGTTATCAATAAAGTGGGAGGTGAGACACATATAACATGATTGTTGCTCAGAAGTCCATGTATCGGTGGTCAAACATATTCTACCAACATTTTTTTAATAAAGTCACAATTTTTTTTTTCATCTACAAACGATTGGTAGGCATCCGTTGTGCTTGTACTTCTACATGGAACTTTAAACAATCGTTCAGTAACACTATTGTAATACCTAAAGCCCACACCTTCTACAAAGCTAAAAGGAAGTTCGCCAATTACCAATATGTGGGTTAGAGCTTTCCGACTCTCATTTTGATCAAATTTCCAAGTTGACAATTTGTTTTCATCACCATATTGGAAAGCTAGTTGTTTTTGCCCACCACTAAGTTTAGCCAAGTAAGCTTTACATTTAGTTAAATGATAACCCAGATTTTTGGTCCCATAACCACTTGATTCGCACTTGTAATTCCCGCCACCACAATACTTACATTTACATCTTTGAACACCCTTTTCGTTCTTATACCTTTCAAATTCTTTCCAAACTTTCGATCTTGGGTTGAATTCTGTACTTTTTTTTCTCTTTTTCTTGTGGAACTTGATCATTGGTTGGGTTGTCAACTTCAATCTTCTTATCTTCCACTTCAATATAATCATCCGTTTTACATCTAAAAAAAAGAAAAAATGTTAAAAAACATAAAAATCAAGGGGGGGGGGGGGGGGGGGGGACGGAAAAAAAGGATAAACAGGAAAAAAAAAAGACATATAGGCTAGCAACGTATTTTCTTTTCCTTAAAACTTAAAAGTATTATTAATGAACTCATAACAAGCATGTTGAAATCTCTTGCTCTTTTTGGGATTGTGTTTTGCTTCTCTTAAATGTGGAACCAATCGATCTAATTCTAGCGAGCATAACAAAGGTTTAATGAACCGATAACAAGAAGGCATGCATGATGGTTGGCAAATAAAATTATCAGAAATAACAAAAATATAAAAATAAGGGGATCAAGAAACACACCACCATGACTTATTAATTAACCAATACACACATATTTCATTTTTCAACAATACTACAGACATGCAACATATGATCCAAATCGCAAAACTGATCATAATCACAAAAATGAAAGCTAAAACCAAATATACACACGACAAAAACTAAACAATAGACACACCACGAACAATGGAAAACAGACCACAAGCACGAGCCAGCGAGTCATGATGCATCTCATCATTCGGCCAAGTTGAAATCTCTTGGAATTCTCGTGAAGGCCAGGAATTTTCTAGTTTTTCAGGTTATTTGGTTTTAAGTTTAAATTCCTTGCTTACACGTTAATTAAGTATGATACAAGACTGTTTCATGGTAAAAGTGAACATGTATTGTGTTAATAGGCTTTAAGTTAAGGTACTTCAAATGTAGGGTGATATTAGATTTGAAATGAGTATTGCACCTATGTTTAATTACCTGTTTCTTTGCAGAGATCTCTAAAAAATGAACACTTGTTGTGGTAGTTACTTAACATAGAAAACGATATTGAGAAGGCCAATCACGAGATTCAAGCTGAAAGTAGTAGACTTCAGGAAGTTGAGAATGAATTGGGTGGTTATGAGAATGAATCATGCAAAAAAGAAAAGGAACAAGCTAAATATAGAAAAGAAGTTGATAAACACGAAAAGAAGCTTGCAGAGAAGAAAAATAAAATTGATAAATATGTTAGTTCTCTTTCTATTTGCTCTGCATCCTTATCAGTTGCTTACTATAAATGATATTCTTGTTTATCAGCAATAGGAGCTTCTGAAGCCAAAGATGGAGAAGTTTCGGTTGATTGCAAAACTTGAAAACACTGAGAAAGAGCTTGAGAAAAGGATAGAAGAGAAGAAGAAACACAACTAACTCAATAACTTACAAACAATAGCTCAATCTGAAAAAGGGAAGCAACAACTTCACTTAACTGATCATCAGTTGGAGGCGTATAATCGCATGTAAGTAGTTAAGTACTTATTTGTTGCAAATTAATTATAAAATGTGGTTTGTTGCAAGTTAAGGGACGCAATTTAACAGTATATTCAAGAATGAATCGTTTCCCAAATTTAACAGACATAGGGCCATGCCGCCATGCTAAGCATATTCAAGAATGAATCCCAACAAAGTGTAAACTGTAAAATAAAAACAACTGGTTGTTATCACTTACATTCAAGAGTAAAGTCTAAATCCGTGATTTTTGCCTGGAGGTGACGAGCTGATAACTGTGACGTTGCGACAAGCCAACGACCACCTGATGACCGGCGAGGCAGCGACGAGCTGACGACCAGCTGACCGGCGAGGAGGCGAGGATGACTAGCTGAAGTTGATTGATCGGTGATGAACGAAGTCACGAATGAAGAGCGGACGAGGGTTTTTTTTTTTGACAGAGAAAATAGAACGAGGGAAATTGCTGGGATTTGGGAATCGATCACGGATAAACTCAAAAAAAGATATTGGGTAATTCATTATTTGTTAAAGGGATAATGCCATAAAAACCCTCAAATTTTCAAAAAATATTTGGTTATATCCTAAGTCCATTTTTATGTCCACAAAAACCACACATTTTGGCAAAAATTGTCATAATTGCCATATTTTCCGATTTTACCCTTCTATGGCATTAGGGGGTGTTTGGTTCAGTGGTTTGTTGTTCAGTAATTGTCACCCAAACACCCATGCCCTCTTGCTCAATTTCTATTGCTGCTGGAGACCAAAATCAACTCCACCGGTGAGCTTCATGCCGAGAGAAAACGAGCCAGAAACCCACCGGCTGCCATCTCCTGCTCACCACCGTTCCAACACCTCATTCGATTGTTGAGCAAACCGACGAGCACCCCCTGAACACCTCATTTCTTCCCCGGAATTCCACCCTCATTTCTCCCAACCATTGCCATGAAACCCAACTCTTGTCGTCGCCCCTGATTGTTTATCAGATGCATACTTCTACGACTTTACCCACTTCCCACCACTGCCCTTAATTGTTCATCACCATCATCTCCTTCACCTTAGAGCAAAAAAAAAAATGTAAGTTTTGGTTTAGGTTTAATTTCAAGTTTGTGCATTTATGTTGCTAACCACGATTTTGATTTCATTTGTGGTTTTTGAGTTTAAATTTTAGGTATCAATTTATCATAGTTGGGTTTAATTTTTAGGTTTGAGCACCCATGACATCATTTTGGGCACTGAGTTTTGATATGGGTAAGAAAGGGAGGTGGTAGTGGTGGACGATGTCAATGTAGATGTGGTGGCGGTGGTGGATTTCAGGGATGGTAGCAGTGATGTTTGATATTTGATGGTGACGGTGATGCATATCACAGGTGGTGGTGGTTTCTGAGTTACGAATGGATGATCTTGTTCATGGGAATTGATTCCTTGAGACCAAACAGAGATTGTTAAATGGAATTTTATTGATTCAATATATGGATTTCGTTGAGTATGAATGACATATCTTTGAGCTTCTATGGTGATGAACAACAAACCACTGAACCAAACACCCCCCCCCCCCCCCAATGCCATAGAAGGGTAAAATCGGAAAATAGGGCAATTATGATAATTTTTGCCCAAATGTGCAGTTTTTATGGACATAAAATTGGACTTAGGATATAACCGAACATTTTTTGAAAACTTGAGGGTTTTTATGACATTAGCCATTTGTTAAATATATTTTAGGTAATCGGGTATACCCGAAACCTAAAAAATTTACCCTTTATCCGACCTGAAAAAAATCGGGTTACTCAAATACCCGAAAAATTAACCCGATACCCGATTAACCTGACCTGATTTACCCGATGCCTAAAAAAATCGGATGGGTAATTCGGATAACGGGTATTTTCAACGGCCTAGTCAGGAATACCGAATTATTAATTAATTAAGTTGGAAGTAAGTGCTGTAATAATGTCGTTGCCCAAGCTTTATTTATCTTTATAGATATGTAATCAGACAAACATACCTGTAATCAACCTAGCCACATACATGATTTAAGCTTAAATTAATTTTGAAAATAATATTGGAGTCTAAACGTTAACACTTCGAAGTTCGAAACCTTTTAACACCAAACAAATGAATGTCATTCAAATTTACTAATCAACAATTCTTGTTAGTGTTGTGTTTCGTAATGATAATCAATAAAATCCAACGTCAATCATATCTAGGGTTGGGTTATTCTTGTGAATACCTGTATTCACTTACTTTGTTGTTATTTCTAGAGTGACAAACAATAAGTGTATGAAGGTGATAATCATGAATGAAGAATGAAATCTTTCAAACACAACTAATGTTGTGTATAAGGAAGTATTTGAAAGCTAATGTTGTGTATAAGGAAGTACTTGAAAGTATATAAATACTACAGTGGCCATCAAGATTGGATTAATGATGTTTGAGTATAATTCACAATATATGGTACATAAATTATGTTGGAAGATATTAGTGATTGCCTTATGTAATTTATAAAGATTCCCATTGGTTTGATTGTATAATGTTTTAATATATATATATATATATATATATATATATATATATATATATATATATATATATATATATTATATTTTGTTTATCAAAAAAATAAAAAGTATGAATTTTGATAATTTCTATACTTTTATTTCTAAAAATTTATTATCCACATAAATAGTTACTGAAATTAAATAAAAAAGGAAGTAAGAAATAGGCCACTAATGGGCTGTCATAAATGGACCGTTGGGTCCTGATTATAAATAGCTGGACGACTTGATTGAGAGAAATGTATTTTCTTTTTCTTTTTATAAAAGTTTTATTACTTTATACGTTACATACAATCAGTTGGTCAAAGAGATTAATAAACACGGTCTAATGATAACAATTCCTCCTTGAAATTCCGATTCCAGCTAACAAGCGGTCCACCACCCATTAGTTTTTGTCTTTCAATAAGACCAAAGGAGTACCAAACACGAAACTGGTCGTGGACTAAGTGTCAACCAATCACGACCAAGCAGTGACAGATCTAATTAAGTGGTTCTTGGGAGTCCCAGGCCACCATTGGTTTCAGCTTATAATATAATTTTTTTTTTATTAAGATGCAAAGTATTTAAAAATTAGTGTCACTATTATTTTATATTTGGTTGGAAATTTTTTTAATGTCACTGCTATTGAGAGTTTTTGCGACCAAGAACATCATCCCGGTACTTAGAGTTTTTGCGTCTGTCACTGTGACCAAGAACACCATTGCGGTATTTAATGGTCGCTGGTGGCCTAGGTCAATTGTTGCGGGGAGCATGAACTATCATATCCAATAAGTATCTTTCTCTGTCTCTCTCTACATTTGAAGTAGTAATTAAAAGGTGCTCTACATTTGAAGTAGTAATTAAAATGTGCTGCTATTAAGACAATATTTAGACATCCCATAGACACTTTTATCAAAAGTCAATCTATAGGTAACTATTTTTAATTATCTTTTTTAAAAACAATGCAATTTCAACCGATAAGAATACATTACAAAATATATAGTGTCTAAATGATAAAATCAGATGTCTTTTTTATCCAACTTCTAATTAAAATATAGATATTTTTTATTTAAATAATAAAAACACAATAAGTTATAGTGATGGGTATACTAGTCTTTATAGTTGTATGTGGTGATGAGAGTCGTTACCCCGGATGAACGTAGGTGTCCAAGAAAAAACCCTGATGGAGCTTATAAGACTGAGCATTTACAATCGGCTAGGGAAAAAGGAACGGAAGTTAAATCTCTTTAGGGTTCAAGAAAAAAAAAACCTCGAGCAAACAGGTACATTTTGCCTGTGGTTTTGATCTTTGATGGCTTGCTGTGATATTGATTTTTGATCTTTTAAATTTCTAACATCACTTGTGAATGATAACACTTTTGGTGATTATTACTGTTTGTATGTGCATAGATATTGAAAGCAAGCTGAGATGGCAGAAACGGATGCTCATAATGTGATTCCACATGACCCTACAAGTTCAAATCAAGCTCTAGCAATACATTCAGAGGTTAGTTCATATACATCATGTATCTTGTTTCAGACCAGTTCAGTTTTTATTGATCCAGATCCTCTATCCCAGATGGAGCAGCTAATCCACCTCAAAATCCCTCTCCAGACAATAAAAAATTGTACCCAAGATTTCAATGAAACAAATTTCATTGGGAAGGGTGGATATGGTAGAGTATACAAAGGAACCCTCACCTGGGGGGATCATGAGAACCATCTAGTTGCTGTAAAACGGCTAGATGTCACTGGGTTTCAAGGTAACAAGGAGTTCCTCACCGAGGTCACAATGCTTTCACAGTATCAACACCAAAACATTGTAACCCTTATAGGGTTTTGTGATGATAACAAAGAGATGATTTTGGTTTATGAATATGCAAGTCATGGTAGCCTAGACACATATCTACATGACACTACCTTGTCCCGAGGACTATCATGGCCACAAATCCTCAAAATATGCATCGGTATTGCTTCCGCATTGGACTATCTTCATAATCAAGTGGCAGAAAAACACAGAATAATACATCGTGATATAAAAAGCGCGAATGTTTTGTTAGATGAGAATTGGAATGCAAAACTTTCTGATTTTGGGTTGGCTAAGATAGGTCTAGCGAATCAACAAAACACTTTTGTCATCACTAACCATGCTGGAACACATGGTTATTGTGACCCACAATATGAGAGAACTGGTTTTTTAACAAAAGAATCCGATATCTACTCATTTGGTGTGGTTATGTTTGAAGTTTTGTGTGGAAGGCCAGTGTGTGCTTTGATGTTCCATGATGAATGGCGATTCCTTAATCATTTAGCCCGCTCTTGCTACTTAAAAGGGGAGCTAGACTTGATTATTGATCAGAGAATAAGGAAAGATATCGAACCACAAACGTTGCAGATGTTTTCAGCTATCGCGTATCAATGCTTGGAAGAAAATCGGGAAAAACGACCTAAGATTGCTGAGGTTGCATCCCAACTTAGGGAGGCTGCAAGGATGATTCAAGTAAGTTTTTAAAAATCATTTTTATGTCTAGAGTAGTGGTGGAGTCTTATGGCTGCAAGAAATATTTTGATGGGTTTCCCTATTCATAAATACGCTGATAACATTGTCATATGATTATATCAAAGAGAAATTACAAGGGTTCTCAAAGAAAAGCATAAAGACTACAAGGAATAAAGCGGATATAAATACTAGCTAGACAGAAACCCTAATGGGCTAAAGACAAAAAAGGACCCATAAACAAGCGGGCTAATAATATAGACTAACACGCAACACATAAATTCCTGTGCTCTTTTACTTTCTTGCATTTTACTTAACAATATGGATATAATTTAGGACTAAAAGATAAGATTAATTATTTAAATACAAGTACATGACTTGCTAAAGTCAAAGGTTATGAAATTGTTTGTACTTTGTAGTAATGTCAAAATCCTAGAACATGATGGCTCTGTTTGATTTTGAACATGGAAATTGTAGGTTCTTGACCCTGTTGAGAAGATTGAGCTTCTAGTGGATGAAAGAGAGGATCTTCAGTCTAAGGTTAGTGATTTTGAATGGTTTGAGCACGAAAGACATTTTTTTCTTTTATTCAATAAGTGTTGTATGTCTCCGTAAATGATGTTTAAAAAGAATATAATAACAAATGGAAAAAGATAAACGAGGGAAAATTTGTGAAATGTTCGACTTAATAGGAAAGCTTCATTTTTCTGATGATTTTCGAAGTTAAGGAGTTATTCTTGCATGCTGCATTAAATAAACAGAAATCATACATAACTTAAAAAATCCAATTTATCTCCCTTGACTCGAATTTTATAGTATGTGATGGTGGAACATGGGTGCAGGCAAATAATTTTTTGACACAAGATACCCAAACGAGGAGGAAGATATGTTTGCAGAGCAAGAAGGTAATGCTGATCATATTTCTACCAATCATTGCCCTTGTTTTACTCTTAGTTGCAAGTGTTTGTGGTGGTTTTGATTGTCGCAAGTGAAGTATATATAGACTTTATGATGTTGTCATCGTTTTCACTGTCATTTTCTGCTAAAATGTATATTTTAAATCTGAGAAATTTATTTACTAGCAACATTTCTAAAATAGGGTTTCAATTTCGGTTATGTATAAAACTTGGTGGTGTACCGTGTATTCTCGTGCTTTGCTGCCGGAATTTTCTGTATATACGCAGGAAAAAGATAATTACTATAAGATTAAAGTTAACTATACAAAAAAGTACAATCATAGTTCGTTATATTCATCTTGTAAATATAAAAGTAATTTACTATGTTCCCTAAAATATCTGCTGAAAGCCTGAAACAGTACCATGCAAAAGTGTGACTATTTCGATGATGCGGTTGGGTCAGGGAAATTAATGGGCGGACCTACACTCGAGGCAGCTACCTCCACAAAAAAAATAAAAATAAATAAATAATACTATATGTTTTTGTAAATAAATAATAATAATAAATAAATAAATAAAATTGACCCACTTCAAAATAATATATTTTGACCTGCCAAAATATTTTGCCTTCGTAAACAAAAATTGCCCACTCTTCGAAAAATTTCTGGTCCGCTTCTCATTAGTATACTTTTTTTTTTCTGCAGTCATTTTAGAACTCTTGTTTACAAACACATGGAGGGAAAAAATTTTGTAAAGTGAGGAAGTGGAAGAACAGTAAAAGAAAAAACGTGATAAAGAATAGTCAAACATGGTGAAGATGTGAAGTAGGGTGAGCATTTGGACCAAACGGGACCGGATCGGCTCTTGGACCAGACCGGTTATTGAGAATTTTGTGGACCGTGGACAAGACCGGATGAGTCGTGTCCGTGTCCGGGTCCGGGTCCGGGTCTGGATTTTCCAGTTTTTGGACCCGTTTAATTTGGACCGGTACAACTTTAATTGCATAGAGTACAAGTCGTTAAAATAAGGTTTTGGGTTTGATAGAACTCGTTAAAACAAATATGTTGTTGAGTTTGATACGATACAACTTATAAAAATGATTATGTTTCCGTTTCATTCATAACTTGCAAAATTAATTTTCCAAATAAAAGAAACTAACATATAAATCAAGTTACCAACAAAAGTTAACAATCATAAGACAAACATACAGAAGTATTACCGTAACACCAAAAATCATAGTTTAAACTTTAAAATCAATCAAACTAACAAACTTTATAAACTCATAATCTAATCTTTCATTGGCATCTTCCTCATATCATTGTCATCCATATCTAACATGTTTAAAGCTTGTGCAATCTCTACATAAACACAAATGAAAATGTTGTTAGTATTTAATAAAAAGTAATAATTGTATAAAAAAAAGAAACAAAGATTGTAATTTTTTTACCCAAAGCTATATCATCATCGTTTAAGATGTCATCAACATTGTCAATTACCGGATTTGTAAACTTTCTCACCCAATCTTGGGTGCATAGCAAAGCTTCAACTATCAAAGTCGATAAACTAGTCTGATACTCACTTACAACTTTACCACATGTGCTAAATGCGGACTCGAACGCCACACTTGAGATTTGTATCGCCAATATGTCTAACAACAAAGATTTAAATTGTAACAACATTAATTTATAAAGAAACTATGAAAGACTAAAAAAAGTAATCACCTTTCGCCATCCGAGCAACTGTCGGGAACCTAATTGCGTTTACTCTCCACCACCCGAGAATTGAAAAATCTTTTTTATAATTAACTATATTCTCTTTCAAATAAGTTCGAAACTCGTTATCTGCTGGATCCGGGTTGCTACCTCCCGTACAAAGAAAATCACCGAAAAAATGATTATCATCATCAACATCAATGACTTTTTGACTCACTTCTTGTTGAGATGATCCACCGTTGTCAAATCATTTCAAGTAGGTCATAAATAAATTCTCCATCCTATTCTCAACCTCTCGGACTATTTGACGTGCTTTTATGTCTATGTCCGCGGGGGTCAATGGCGGTTCCATCACTTCCATGTACCCATTTTTTTGAAAGCATGTAACAAAAAAGGTGATTTGGTGTAGAATCAAGTAAAACCGCAAAGTACATAAAATCGTTCATCTTGTTGTATGCACCCCAATAATTTTCGTATTTCGTCTTCATGTCTTTTACCATTTCGAGAAACATTGGTTTGGTGGACCACTTTCTTAAATGTATGTCCACATCTAAGACTTCCCGGATAAAAAGATTTACCAAAGGTTTTGATGAGGCCGAAAAAAGCTCTGTTTTTGTCTTGAAATTTTCAAAGAACTTCACCATTTCGGTTACAACTTCAAAGTCATAATTTTCCGATACTCTACTGAGATCCCTTTCATATGATTTATCTGTCGAAGATACATAAAATTCAGAATTATAGTCTAAAATAATAGCTAAAAAGCTTAAATATTTCAGCTTTAATAGCTCAACTTTGAAGGATTGTAAGTCACTGAATATAATACCAAAATCAACAAAATCATAGTCTAAATTCATCTACAAACTGTAAACTAAATGTTGGAAAAAACCGCGTGTCAATCCGACTTAAAATGAATGAGTTATGGTTGTTTAAAGAGTTCCACAGATTATAAAATTTTAAAAATGTTGCTGAAAAACTGAAAATTTTCAGCTTTGATAGCTCAACTTTGAAACACTATAGCTCATTGAATATAATACCAAAATCAACAAAATTATAGTCTAAATTCATCTACAAACTGTAAATTAAATTTTGTAAAAAACCACGTGTCAATCCGACTTAAAACGAATGAGTTGTGGTTGTTTAAATAATTTCACAGATTACAAAATATTAAAAATATTGCTGTAAAGCTGAAATATAACTTAAAAATAAATATTACCTCTTACGCCAAATTCCATAAATGCCTCTTGTAACTGTTATGTGGACTTCAATAACTCGAAAGTCGAGTTCCATTGGGTAGGGGTGTCACCACATAGAAACTTCTTCGTTTGTAAGCCACAATCTTTCATCGCCTTCTTGAACTTCTTTATTCTTTATGGTGACAATCTAATATACCGTACCGCCTTTTGGATACACTCAACATGATAATTTTGGTATTTTAGTCCATCCTTTACGATAAGGTTTAAAATGTGGGCTATACACCTAACTTGGAAATGCTTTCCACCATCGTAAAGATTGGGAAACTTTTTGACCAAAAAGTCAAGTGCCTTGTCGTTTGTAGCGGCGTTGTCCCATGTAATGCTTATTACATTTTTCATTCCCCATCCGCGAATACAATCGAGTAATTCTCGACCCATATCCTCTCCCTTATGGATATATATCTCCTAAAAGTTTATAATTCTCTTGTGTATTATCCAATTCTCATCTATGAAGTACGCAGTGACCACCATGTAAGTAGTCCTTTGACAAGAAGATGTCCAAGTGTCCGTTGTCAAATGTATAGTGGTGTTTGGGTTACTTAAAAATTGAAGCATTTTGGTTCTTTCTTCTATGTAAAACTTGGAAACATTTCGGGATATTGTATGTCTAGATGGCAACACGACCTTAGCATTAAGTGTGTTGGTGTATTCCACAAAAGCCTCGTTTTCAACGAACATGAAAGGTAGTTCGCGTACCACAAAAAGGTTAAGTTATGCTTTTTTTATCCTAGCATCGTCATGTTTCCATGTTTTAACACTAGTCTCCCCATTTGACTCCTTCTTTAGATTCAATTCGGTTTGAGTTTGATCTTGTAGCTTATCTGGGTATTTTTGACACCTACCTACGTGTTTGAGTAAACTAGAAGTCCCATTTCTTTCCACATTCGCCTTTAGTAGCCTTTCACACCAATGACATTTTCCATATCTTCTTTTTACACCATAATCCTCTTCTATCTTAACTTTATCAAATGTGTCCCAACAAGAGGATGTTTATTTGCCACTTGTTTCTTTTTGCGACTTGTTTTCGTTTTCCCATTTGTTCTTTTTCGTTTATTAAATTTTGATTGATAATCTTTTTCCGAATCGTCAACTAAATTAATTTATGGTGTGTACTCAATAAATTCCTCTTCATCAACATTCGTAACCTAGTTTACATAACAAAAATATTTTCACAATTAATCAACAAAATATAACAACATACTTTATAACATTCAACAAAAGTTAACAAAATTCAAACAAAAATTGTAACCCTAGTTTACATATAGTCACAACAAAAACTTTTTCAAAATTAATCAACAAAATATAGCAACATACTTTACAACTTTCAACAAAAATTAACAAAATTCAACCAAAAATCGAAACCGTAGTTTACATACAATCACAAAAAAAAAACTTTTTGACAACAAATAACCTAAATATAACAACATACTTTATGATATTCAACAAACAATAACAAAAATCAACAAAAAATCATAACATTAGTTTACATATAATAACAATGCATTTTTTTTACAAGAATTCAACTAAATATAACAACATTCTTTTTTAATTCAAGAAAAATTAACAAAAAAACAATCAAAAATCATAACCCTTACTTGAGTTTCATCATCATCATCTCCAACCCAATTAGCATTTTAGATTTTTGATTCCATTACTTCTGAATCGACACTTGAGTTTCACAAAAATCGATTTTCACTTGAATCGAAACTTGAGAGAGGGAGAAGCCGAGAAGGTTGAGATCGTTGAGAGAACTGAGAAGGAACAAAACCTGTAAGGCGTCAAAGTCTTGATCGAAGTTGAGATCGTTGAGATCATTGCGAGGTTGAGACTTGAGAGAAGGGTTACGTCTGACGTCCACACTCTACACTAGGATTTGAATGATCGAAGTCGATCTTTCTTTACGTATGGTAATTGGTATGCTACGTAGTTATGGGAAAGGGACCGTCAACCCGTCTAAGGTGTCAAAGTCTCAAAGCAACAAAGCCGATTACTGATTTTTTTTTAAAATCGGCTGCAACCGGTTTTAAACCCGGTCAAAAATCGGACCGAACCTGGAAAAAAACCGGACTGGTTTTGATGGAATCTTAGAACCGAGAACCGGCCCGGGGGTCCAAAAAAATAGTCCGGTCCGGTCTACCAGTCCAAACGCTCAACCCTAATGTGAAGTAGAATCAAAGATAAGGCCTACGGGTGAAGCACGTGGCAAGCCCAAACCCCCTATTCATATAGGTTGGTAAAACCAGAAAAAATGAAAAATATTATTAAAAAAATATGTAAACGAATAAAGTAGGATGCTATAATAAGCAAGAATATTGTTATTTTTTGAGTATAACCAAAATATGAAAATGTGATCTTTCTAGTTGCTTTAATGCTTCGTTAATCATGTACCTATAATAATAAAATAACGTAGCGTGCTATAATATGAAAATAAAGTGAAGTACGTTGCTATTTTTTTGCGTTTTACCAAAATAGGAAAATATAATATATTTTTTTCTGGTGGCTTTGATGCATTTATAATAATGTAGGATGTTATATGATATTTTTCGGTGCCTTCGATACATCCATAATCATGTAAGATATTGTATTAAGCAATTAAGGCAAGTATGTTGCCATATTTTTAATTTGCTTGGATTTCGATCAACAAAACAGTAAAATCTTTGGTTTTTCAGTTGTTCTTTTTCGTAATAGATGGTTACATGGAAAATGGAAAACTATATTATTATATTTTATATCATGATGTTTATGTTTGCACTTTAGTATGTATATTTAAATTATACTTGTTTATGTTGGATTAGGTGTCTAAGCTCATAACTATAATTGGTATGTACTTGACCCGATAGTAGCATGGTCCATTTTGGGTTGCTTTCACTTGTACAATTTGACAGGATGGATATTTGAGAAGAGGTTATTTGTGATTTATTAATATATTATAAGAATATATATTAATTGAGAAATCATATTATTTAATTGGTATTGATCAAGAATTAATTTGGAATTAATTTAGTGATCAAAAGAGACTGATTAAATTAACAGGGGCTGATTATGTAAATCAGTGATACATATAATTTGGGCTAATGATCCATGATTAATTAGTAATGGACTAAATTCATATGAGAGTCCATGAAGTGTTATCGGATTAAAAGCCTAAGTGTATGAATTAGGGTTTACAAGTGACCCTTGAGATTCTACACTATAAATATGTTCCCTTAGCTCCAAAATCGACACACAAGTATTCCAAGAAGAAGCTAGCCGATTATGGTGTCTCCTAAAACTCTCTCATATTCCTCTAATTGTTCTTGAAGTTTGTGACTTGATTGAGGCATCACACTTGAGGTGCTAAGCTCTTATAAGGCCAAGTTCTACAAGCTACAACAAGAGGTAATCATCTAACTAGTCTATATGATTCATATTTCAAAGTTGCATGCTAGTTAGGATTCATGCTTTGGAAAATGAATATTGCATGTGTAACTAGAGAAAAATTAGATCCACATCATTATGGTTGTGTGTGCACCATAGGGATGTTAGAGTACATAAACCCAACAGTTTAACCATGTCATTATCTAGTTACAACCCTTTACACACTACAAAACTACGACCTTTAGTGGTGACGTCGATCTTCGATAAAGAAAGTGTAACATTCATTATTCAGGCAATTTATATTGTTGACACTAATTATGAAATTTATTTGCAAATTGGTCCCTTTGGCTCATTAAGTGAAACATATTGGACTTGTTAAGTACGCTGGGTGTACTCAGTGTATGTTGGGCATACGTAGCTGAAACCCAAACCGTAATTTTTGGGGTTTGGACCATATTTAAGCATCATTATCTCTTTGAGACCCTTCATTCATCAGCATCCATTTCCTTTTTCGTCCATAACAAACCCTAATATCCATTTGTGGTGTTTTTAGATCATTTTGGTATTTGGTGTTAACTTTTGAATGAAGGAAGCCATTGGAAAGAAAGGAATGAGCTCCAAGCTTTGTAAATCTGAGTTTTACACTTCTTGAGCAACCCCCAGGAGGTATAGAGTCCTGAACTTGATGATTATCTCACTAGATCTTGCTAGTTTTAGAATTTATGTGCTTTTAGTCCATATTCTTGGTCTATGTGTGTGACAACCCGAAATTTCAAGCCAATGTAACGAATTCCAGTCGAACCTTGTAACCCGTTTTAAGTTAATAAAATATCTTCGAAAATAAAATGTTCAAAAAGTCTCAATTGGGTTGCCTAAATGATAGATATCGTTTCAAGGGTTTCAGAAATATAAAGAACACTAAAAACTGAGTTATAACGAAGAAGTTATGACCAATCTAAAATTCACGGCAAAAACCGGCAATACTGGTAATCGTAAAACACAAAGTTTCAATAAAATGATCATTAGCCTTAGGTGTCTAAATGAAAGTCGTAGATATCATTAAACCATGAACATACATAAAAAGAACGCCCAAATCTGACTTCGTATGAGGAAGTTATGATTTTTCGAAGTTTCGGGATAGCGGTAGACAGCTAAAAACTCGAAATAGAGATCAAACGTTTTCTAGCCAAAACAACCTAAATGAGAATCGAATATCTCGATGATAGTAGTGCAATGGTAAAAAGTCTGACGAAAACGGACGTCGGATAAAGAAGTTATGGATTTTTAACGGAATTATCTTGTCCCGGCCTATTAAATAAAATATAATTAAAAATAAATTTAAAATTTGCCGATGAAGCCTAAATGAAAGTTGTACAGCATTTTGTCACCTTCGCGTGAATATAAAGAACGTAAAAATCGGAGCTCGTATGCGAAAGTTACGGATTTTACAAGTTCGTGGCACACACACCGAAACGATTTATGCCCAACGTACCCTCGTACGCCCAGCGTACTCGGATGCTAGGCTCCGGTTCGTCCACATCGCTCCGATGATTCGTCCGAGGATGCGGTCACTCATGATGCATGCGAACGCCCAGCGTAACCGAAGTACGCCCCGCGTAACGAGTACGCCCAGCGTACTCCGAAATTACGCCCAGCGTAATCCGAGGATTCAGACCCTATAAAATGGATGTGAGGGTTCCGGGGTTATTTGCTCATTTCTCCTCTTTCTCATGCCAAATCTCTGCGTTTAAACCCTCGGAGCCATCCCGAAGTCCCGGTTTTCATATCCAAGTTTGGAAGAAAATTTTACGCTCCCGAGATTCCCGAGATTCCCGAGGATCCCGAGAAAAATCCGCTTTCTCCGGTCAAATTTCTTCCCGGTTTTCGTCTCGCTTCCTTCAATCTATCAAGTGAGTTCATACCCCCTTAATTAACCTTTTAGATGTTTTTAAATACTTTTACGGGGGGAATAAAAGTTAAATCATACTAGTTATTATTTCAATCGCATGTGATTAATAACTAGCATACAAATGGATTTACTACACTTTTAGCTGTTTTACTCAGTATACTACTTCAAAATGATTTCTCAAAACGTTTTTACATATTAAACTCTTTATCGGACTGTCTTACATACTATATCTTTCCTTTCAAACTTTGTCATAACTACGTTTCAAACAAAAGTCTTCATGTACTTCAAGTCGTGTTTCAAACAAAGGATTTCTTACACTCTAAACTGTTCTTATCAGACAAACTGCTTTTAAATCGCTTTATAAACAGACATCAAGTCATCAATTCTTATTTATTAACTTTTCAAAGGTTTTACAAAACTTCTTTTATACTTTTATATTGTCAAATGCATGCCTATATATGCATAGTTATATAAGTAATGTTTAAAGGACTTAGGAAGGATAACTATCTTTAATTCCTTTTCCTTGTTTGGATGTGGCCTTAGGGTATCGGTTATTCATCCGAATGTCGTCTAAATATTAGTTATATATCATGTATACATATATAGACATAAAAGTTCTATTAGTAAATTCAGTACCTTTGGGTAGCAAAGGCATACTTTCGGTTATACACGTACATCATTAGTAACTATAATAGGTATAGTTAGGAGATACTATTTACTATTCTTGGTACAAGGAATCACACTAAGAGTCAGTTCATACATGAGTCAATACATACACTACACTAATACATACTATCATACGGAAACATTTACATACAATATATCACGAGAACACTTGGTCCTTTTTGGGATAAAACATGTTGTTAAGTAAATATGAAACACTTTGTTTATATTTCAAGTATAAATGTTCAATAATGTTATTACAAATGTTATACTTTACATACAAACTCGACACTACGCTAGGGTTTATATACAAACGAATCATACTTTTGGAAAAACTATAATAGGTATGGTTTACTAGGTATTCACGAGATTTTTACATTCTATAGATACTATATCAAGGAAATACTTTCATATACAAGAACAAATGGACTTTTCATACGTAAATCTATTTGATACTAAGTTTTGTGAGACATTCAGCTTCAACGTACTCTCGAGTACGCATTTCAAGTCCTGTATTATAAACCATAATCTCTTGGAGGGAGAGCGGGATACTTGTGTATAGATCTATACGGGATTGATAATCCCGCACCTAAACTGTTAGCTACAGTTAGACCGGCAGGTCTGGGGTGACAAATGTCATAACATTCCAACGCCTGAAGAACGTTGTTACAGGCAGTCTGGGTCAATAGCATGGTTATAAAACTCACAAGGAGTATTAAAAACCCATTGATTTACGGGATTATCAAATGCCTTAGCGATTTTATACATACACAAATCTACTATTCTAGGCATGAAAAAAACACTATTGCATTTCAGTTTTGGGAACTTTCAAACTACCACACACTTATGGACAAATATTGGATTTCTAAAAGCAAACATTCAAAGCAGTCGGGTCTTGGTAGAAGACTACTTTTTACACTAGTAGGAAATATGGGATTTTCTAGGGTTTCATACTTATACAAACTTTTCCTCAAAACAATTACAAGTCTTTTATTACAAGTTTCATTTACAAATCAATGATATTAAAATACTTATGAATTCACCATCTTTATTGCTGATACCCGCTTTCAAAATAACTTGTATTCTCAGGTCACAAATAGACAGGTACGACGACCAGGTTTTGTGGAGACGGAGCCGTCAAGACTCGTCTTTTTATTTTGAATATTCATTATGTTGATTTATATTATGAAAGAACTCACATGTAATTAAAATTTTACTATTAATGCAATGGATGATGTTGTTGCTTGTTTACTACTTTACACTGTTGTGATACTGTACATGACGTCCTCCGCCCCAGAACGTTTCCACCGTTCTTGGTTTTGGGGTGTGACAATGTGAGTATAGACTACTCTAGACCAAATACTTTGTCCTTCTGGACGTTTAGGAGTGTTTAGAGTTACAAAAATGTGATATTGGTTCCTTTCATTTCTTCATGCATGAGATATGAAGCTTTGGTTTGTGTATTAAGTTAGGGTTTAGTTTTTGGACCCATTCTAGCATTGGAATGTCATAAAGTTGGAAAATTTATGACTTAGAACATTATTTGGAACTGGATCTGAGTTTTAGACGTGATGCCTTAATAAATTAAGCACTTAATAGAAAAGAAGATGTGACAACTGAGTACGCTATGCGTACTTGAGGGTACGTTGCCCGTACCTGGTCAAGACCCCCATAATCTGGTGGAGGCGTTCCAGTCCGATAACTGATTGGGCTGAGGCATTCCAGTCCGATGACTAATTGGGCCGAGGCATTCCAGTCCGATGACTGATTGGGTCGGGGGTAATCCAGTCCAAACACTAAGTTTTGGTTTACAATTTAAGTTTTATGATTCAGGTACTTCATAGGATCGGAGGAAAGCAAAGGCGTGATCATACACATCCTTCAGTTTTAGGAGATTTGATGTTGGGATACTCTCATTTAAGATTATGCACTTTGGAAACTATGTTTTGTAAACATTTATAGTTTTGGGTTGTTTTTGAAAAATAAAAATTTTCACCTTGATTTTGGGATTTTAAAAGGTGGTATCAGAGCCCTAGTTTGAGAGAATTCAATGAGCATTCGTGTGAATCTAGAATCAACCTAAGGATCAGTAAAGGATTTCAAAATGGTTTTAAAAATTGTTTTCAAAAGTAACCAAGGAAGGATGAGATGTGTACGACCAACCGGAGCAAGCAAGTATACCCCAAGTTACCCACACTATTATTAATTTATGATGATTATGATAAAACTGCATGTTAGTGGTAGGATAGGGATATTCAGGAATTGCATGATAGAATTGTCTGATGTATGATGCCTAATAGCCTAGGAGGACTTCATGTCAGTTAGACGAAATTGACATGATTATTGTAGTTTCTTAGTGTGTGCATTATAGTTGTATATCACTAAGATTCTATAGTCTGAGAATGTTTGGTTTAGCCTTATTTCATGTTCCTTGTTTGGTTGTGGGCTTATGGTAGAATCAAGTTATAGGAATCCATTTTGACGATCGGCTTGTGCAGAATAATATGATCTTGAGATTTAATGATAAAAAAATATATTAAGAAGATAAGATGAGTAATTTGATTATATTAATAGAAATAGAGGTTACAACTTTGAAGAACACTTCGGTGGGAGAGATCCTAACCGAAATTTCTCGCTATCTAAAACAAAAGACTACATTTTAGGTGCACACATACAACAATGACCATTCCTTTCTATTTATAGAGAGATATAACTTACAATACAATAAAGGGTAATAAAATAACCTTACTTTTCACTCATAATTTGTAGAGCATTTCCATACTCTAACAATCTTTCCTAAATGCTCGCAAATGATGCGGGATACAAATACAATGATAAAAGCCTAAAATACATAGTAACCAACTAGCAAGTGCGGTAATAAAAATGAAACATAATGAGAACCAAATGTTGAATTCTCTCTGAAACTTTGAAGTGTGTGTGATGTCTGAAACTGGGCGATGAAATCTCTATAGTAACAGTCTTCTAAGCAACTAAGTCAACCATCTCCGGTGTTGAAGAGTAAGATTCCAGTCTACACATGTGATCAGGGAACCAAGATGATCAACTTCAAAAGAGTACCAATAACTCTTGAACTGAACGTACCATAACCAAGTCACACTTCGGCTTCAAAAGTTTGAAACATATCTACTTCTTGGTGTTTGTGACTTGATTGAGGCATCACAGTTGAGGTGCTAAGCTCTTATAAGCCCAAGTTCTTAAAGCTACAACAAGAGGTAATCATCTAACTAGTCTATATGATTCATATATCAAAGTTGCATGCTAGTTAGTCTTCATGCTTGGGAAAATGAATATTGCATGTGTAACTAGAGAAAACTTAGATCCAAAGAATTACCGTTGTATGTGTACCATAGGGATGTTAGAGTACATAAAACCCAACAGTGGTATCAGAGCCTAGGGTGTTTTTTGTTATCTTGATGCAATTGTGTTATTTTCAAAGCTAAAAAAAGTGTAATTCTGGATTCTGTCGGGCTGAACTCAACGAGTCCCATAAGGGAACTCGACGAGTTAGATCATATGATGATGAACTCGACGAGTCCATTGCTTGGATCGACGAGTTGGATCATCTGTTGGCTGAATTTTCGATTTTTTGGCATTTTTTGGATTAGGATCATTTCCCCAAATCGTTTTGGCTCATAAAATTCAATTTTACTAATATGGTAATGATTATCCCCATCCACTAAGATGATGATTGTCAAGTTTTAAGATAATTACTTGATTTTTGTAAAAACTAATTATTTATAGAATTTGAAATTATCTTGCTATACGAATTAAATTAGGTCAAGTTGGTAAATGATAAATTATTTGATAATTGTATTAGTTTAAAATTTGATCTAAATGTTTTTGAAGAGTTTCATAACTTGTCCTCAAGTTATGGAATGTGAAAAGTCTCATTCATGAAACATTAAATCCATAAGTTATGGAATTCAAAAAGTCTTGAAGACTTACAAAAGTTTCCCTCAAGTTTTGGAACTTGAAAAGTCTCATCTATGAAACTTTAATTCTAAACCCTAGAATTTTATAAGTTTAAAATTTCAACCCTTATACTATTATAATATTAAAAGATTAATACTTATATATATGTATAAGACAAGTCATTCTTACCGTTAGTAGGCCTCATTCATGAAGCCGATCTATAAGGGGGTATAAGGAAATTGTCCAGAAAATGGTGATTGAATGGGTGTCCACTCTTACCCACCGCTTCCTTTATTGGTGGAGGGTCGTTAGCCAAACGAGTAGGATAGGACATTAATTCTCATTTAAAAGTATAATGATAATTATAAAAGTAACTAAATTTTTATAAATTCCCAATCTTAGTTACTTTAGGGAAAATGTGAAAATGGTGCTACTCCATGAAATTGCACTTTGCACATTGCCAAGTCATTAGTGGAGTGTGTATGGTTAACCGACACACTAATTTGGGACTAACAAGGGTGGAAAAGGGTAGCTCAAGAATTGTCATAGATCAATGGAGCGTGTATGGTTTACCGACACATTGATTAGGTGGTAAATGACTCGAGAGTGCCAAGCACATTTGCATAGTTATTCACACCTTGTTTGTGATCATCGACATCCCAATCACAAACTTGAAGGGCATAATCAAGATTTAAACTTGCCATTGAAAAGTTCAATGGATCTTAAAGAATCTAGGAATTTCAATTCATTTAAAACCTAATCTTTATTTTCGTTTTTCATGGTGGAAATTGGTAAATCCTCATTTACCTACCTTCAAATATTTTACAATTAGATTACGACATCCCTCTTCTGAATTGTGAAATATTGTGTTGGGTCCTAGCCTTAATATTTCATTTGGGTGTTATATTAAGGATCCTTATCTAATCTAAACATTGTCTTTCATTTCAGATGTCTACTTCAAACACTGCTTCAAACCCAAACTCTTCCGAATTTTTCTCCCTCATGAATTTATGTAGGAGGGTCATCTTTGATGGATCGAACTTCAATGACTCGATTCGAAACATTCGCATGGCCATTCGATACGAGGAAAAGGAATATGTTCTCGATAAAGAGCTAAAGGAGATTGATGAAAACACTGCCACTCCTGAACATATTGCTGAATATAAGGCTCATGAGAGGGACGCGAGGAAGGTGTCGTGTATCATGATTGCTACCATGACTGCTGAGCTTCAAAATTCCTATGAGGACTTCTGGCCCTATGAGATGCACCAAGACTTGATGGAAAGGTACCATCAAAGTGCTCGAAAGGAAAGGTATGAAATCATTGCCTCCATGATCACAACAAACATGAAGGATGGAGAGTTCTTCACGGCCCACTTGCAAAAGATGCAAAGTTTTGTGGACCGCTTGCTGAAATTGAATGTCAACTTCGATGAAGAGTTGGCCATTGAGATTATGCTACACTCTTTTCCTTCTTGTTATGAACAATTTTGTATGACTTATCATATGAAAAAGGAGGAGGTCACTCAAAACAAGCTTCAAGGCCTTCTGAGAACTGCTGAAAGTAGTTTGAAAGGCAAGTCTGTTGTACCTACTCCTACTGCTGCTGCCCCTGTCTTCGCAATTGGACATGGGAAGGGAAAGAAGAGGTAGGCTCCTTCTAAGAACCACAAGGGAAAATGCCATGATGGATCCTCTTCTAGTGGGACCAAAGTTGGTTCTGCTAAACCCTCTTCTAATCCAAAGGAAGCAGATTGCTTCCATTGTCATGAAAAAGGGCACTAGAAACGAAGCTGCCCCAAATACTTGAAGGACATAAAGGATGGGAAGATCAAACCCACCTTCGTAGATATTTACACTATTCTATCTAATAACTCATCACATGCTAATTATTGGGTACTTGATACAGGATGTGGTTTTGACATTTGTTATGATTTGCAGGGTCTAAAAGGAAGTAGGGATGTGGAGCACAGGAAGGTGAACTTGATCATGGGGAATAGGAAAGTGTCGCATGTGACCAAGATTGGAGTTTATTCCTTATTGCTTAGTAGTGGGTTAAATTTAGAGTTGAATAATTATTGCTACTTGTCCGATATGGCGAGAAACATTATTTCTTTTCATGGTTTGTATAAACAAGGTTTTACTTTTTCATTTAATAATGAGATTGGTGGTATTAATGCTTATTATAATGGTAAATTTTATTTTGAAGCATTGCCTTGTAATGGTATATATGAAACTGTGACGGTTGTAGATAACTTAGGAAATAATGTGTTGCATATCGATTCGTCTAATGGTTTGAATAAAACATGATTGTGGCATTGTCGTCTTGGACATGTCAACAAGAAGTGCATAGCCCAACTCCAAAAGGATGGAGTGTTGGAGTCATTTGACCTAAAGTGAGATGAAACATGTGCATCTTGTTTTCTTGGAAAGATGACCAAGTCACCCTTCACTGGTTCATGTGAAAGGGGTGAGGGTTTGTTGGATCTCATACACACCGATGTGTGTGCACCTTTCATATCCGCCACAAGGGATGCTAACCGCTTCTATGTGACTTTTACTGATGATTATAGTACATATGGGTATATCTACTTAATCAAGCATAATTCAAAAGTCTTTGAAAAGTTCAAAGAGTTTAAGCAAAAAGTGGAGAATCAATTGGGCAGGAAGATAAAGATGCTCCAATCAGATCGAGGTGGTGAGTATCTTAGTATTGAGTTCCACGAATATCTTAAGGAATGTGGAATTATTTCACAATTGATGCCACCTAGGACATCGCAGCTTAATGGTGTGGCTGAGAGGCGCAATCGAACCTTGTTGGACATGGTTCGTTCCATGATGAGTCGAGCTTCGTTACCTATCTCATTCTGGGGGTATGCCTTAGAGTCTGCCGCCCATATCCTTAATCTAGTCCCAACTAAGAAGGTTACCAAAACACCTCATGAAATATGGACAGGGAAGGTTCCCTCATTAGCACATATCAAGGTTTGGGGTTGCGAGCCCTTCGTAAGACGAGAGACTCACGACAAGCTCGAACCTCATAGTGAGCGTTGTATTTTCATCGGCTACCGACATAAATCCTTTGGATATTTCTTCCATAGACCGAGTGACAATGTTGTCTTTGTTGTGAGGAGAGGGGTTTTCAGTGAAATAGAACTCATATGCCAAGAGGACAGTGGGAGGCAAATTGACCTTGAAGAGCTTCAAGAGTTAAGTGATGAAGGAACCTGAGTTTTATGGTTTCCATATTACTACATATGCTGATACTTTTATCAGTGATAGTACACTGGAAAATTTGGATGAACCTAACAACTATAAGGAAGCCATGGCAGGCCCCAAGTCTGCAGAATGGAAAGAGGCGATGGACAATGAGATTCAGTCCATGTATGACAATCAAGTTTGGAACTTGGTTGACAATGTACCAGGTCATAAGACAGTCGGGTGCAAATGGATCTTCAAGAAGAAGACCTACATGGATGGGAAAGTACAAACTTATAAGGCACAATTGGTTGCGAAGGGCTTTACTCAAACTCCTGGAGTTGACTATGACGAGACCTTCTCACCAGTAGCGAACATTAAATCTATAAGGGTTATGCTAGCCATAGCTGCATTTCATGATTATGAAATATAGAAAATGGATGTCAAACCGCTTTCATTAATGGGAAGTTGGCTGAAGATGTTTACATGAGTCAGCCAGAGGGTTTCGCTTACAAGAGGTTAAGTCCTGGCTTGGGAAATGTTTCGCTATGAAGGACCTTGGGGAAGCTCCTTACATTCTAGGGATAACGATATTGAGAAATACGATTAAAAGACTAATAGGACTTAGTCAAAGTACCTACTTGGACAAGGTGTTGAAACGTTTTAGCATGGAGAACTCCAAGAAAGGTGAATTACCTATCCCGATGAATACCAAACTGAGTAAGACTCAGAGTCCGAGTACCGATGCTGAGATAGCAGAAATGAGTCGAATACCATATGCTTCTACAGTTGGCTCGATCATGTATGTTATAACATGTACTCGCCCTGATGTGGCTTTTCCTTTGAGCATGGTCAGCAGGTATCAAGGGAGTCCTGGTAGAGCTGAATGGATTGCAGTAAAGAACATTCTTAAATAGCTCCGAAGGACAAATGACTGAGTCCTTACCATTGGTGGGGGTGATGACTTGAGAGTGATAGGGTATAGTGATGCCAACTTTCAGACCGACAGAGATAATTTCCACTCTCAGTCGGGCTGGGTATTTACCTTAAATGGTCGAGCAATAACTTGGAAAAGTTCCAAACAGGAGACTGTAGCTGATTCAACGTGCGAATCAGAGTACATAGCAGCGAGCGAAGCATCGAAGGAGGCGATATGGATAAGGAAATTCATTGGAGACCTTGGAGTTGTACCAGCTGTAAAGGAGCCTATGGAGATTTTCTGTGACAACGAGGGTGTGGTCGCCTTAACCAAGGAACCAAGGGATCATGGCAGATCCAGGCACATAGACATAAAATATCACTTCATAAGGCATCGAGTAGAAGAAGTATTCCTCGTAGTGAAGGGGGTATTGTCAGAGGAGAACCCAACAGATCCCCTCACGAAGGGTCTGAGTAGGGTTAAGCACTTGCAACACGCCAGGAGTATCGGGCTGAAGGACGATATTAGTTTTAGTGATTAGATAGTTATTTAGAATATTGTAATAGCTAAAATGTAATTTACAGATGGTTGAATACAAGGATTTTTATTTATAACTAAAGTTACTATATTGTGTTAATTGTTTACTATTGTTTCACTTTTGCATGTTTTGACTTCCAAAATAATAAGATTATTCAAATTATCCACAGTCTATCATACTTTGGAAGTAGGTTATGAGACTAGACTGTCATGAATGTGTTTGTG
The DNA here is from genome assembly GCF_052849685.1 of Lactuca virosa. NCBI lineage: Eukaryota > Viridiplantae > Streptophyta > Magnoliopsida > Asterales > Asteraceae > Lactuca > Lactuca virosa. The sequence goes on from NC_136426.1 coordinate 177,576,165, forward strand.
AGATTGTATAAGGTGTTAGACATAGAAAAAGTTTGCTACAACATTCATGAGTGCTCTTGAAATAAGATTTGAGTATGGGACTAAACCCACGCTCACATGAATCACTTCATGGAATTTATCATGAGTGATTGTGAGACGATAATATCGTATAGTCTTCAAACCAAGATATATGAGTTGTTGATTACAAATTGATTCTACATTGATAATACAAAAACGCATCAGTAACTTGATGTTATAAAACGTATTGTGGTGTATGATTTAACGAGTAGTTAGTACAAGCGTATAAGTCGAAGTTTATCTATTCCTTTTATCCTAAGAGGATTAAAAGTGATATCTTGGGCACCTCGATGATTTTGTTTCGACTTATGTGTCGGGCCTGGTCAGGACTCAGTTGATCTGTTCAATTAAGTTCTATGTCAAACAAATCAGAAATCGAGAAACAAATTGTTGGACAATGAGTATGACTTTATTCCATGTCTTTTTCCATACGATATCTTGAAGAACAGAGGATTATATGATCCCTTATCTAATGGACGCGTCAGAGTTCGATAGCGGCTTTTAAGAGCTATGATTTTTGATCGGATTTTGAAGTCGTGCTTACAATTATAGTTATTAGACTTATCCAAGTGGGAGACTGTTGGATTAGGTGTCTAAGCCCATAACTATAATTGGTATGTACTTGACCTGATAGTAGCATGGTCCATTTTGGGTTGCCTTCACCAATACAATTTGACAGGATGGATATTTGAGAAAGAGGTTATTTGTGATTTATTAATATATTATAAGAATAATATATTAATTGAGAAATCATATTATTTAATTGGTATTGATCAAGAATTAATTTAGTGATCAAAAGAGACTGATTAAATTAACAGGGCCTGATTATGGAAATCAGTGATACATATAATTTAGGCTAATGATCCATGATTAATTAGTAATGGACTAAATTCATATGAGAGTCCATGAAGTGTTATTGGATTAAAAGCATAAGTTTATGAATTAGGGTTTACAAGTGACCCTTGAGATTCTACACTATAAATGTGTTCCTTTAGCTCCAAAATCGACACACAAGTATTCCAAGAATAAGCTAGCCGATTTTGGTGTCTCCTAAACCTCTCTCATATTCCGCTAATTGTTCTTGGTGTTTGTGACTTGATTAAGGCATCACACTTGAGGTGCTAAGCTCTTATAAGGCTAAGTTCTACAAGCAACAACAAGAGGTAATCATCTAACTAGTCTATATGATTCATATATCAAGGTTGCATGCTATTTAGGCTTCATGCTTTGGAAAATGAATATTGCATGTGTAACTAGAGAAAACTTAGATCCAAAGCATTACGGTTGTATGTGCACCATAGGGATGTTAGAGTACATAAAACCCAATAGTTTAAAAATGTCATTATCTAGTTACAACCCTTTACACACTACAAAACTATCGACCTTTAGTGGTGACATCTATCTTCGGTAAAGCAAGCGTAACATTCATTATTCAGGCAATTTATATTGTTGACCCTAGTTATGAAATTTATTTGCAAATTGGTCCATTTGGCTCATTATGTGAAACGTGTTGGGCTTGTTAAGTACGCTGGGTGTACACAATGTATGTTGGGCATACGTAGCTAAAACCCAAACCATAATTTTTAAGGTTTGGACCATATTTAAGCATCATTATCTCTTTGAGACCCCTTCATTCATCAGCCTTCATTTCCCTTTTCGTTCCTAACAAACCCTAATCTCCATTTGTGGTGTTTTGAGCTCATTTTGGTATTTGGTGTCAAGTTTTGAAGGAAGGAAGCCATTGGAAAGAAAGGAATGAGCTCCAAGCTTTGTAAATCTGAGTTTTACACTTCTTGAGAAACCCCCAGGAGGTATAAAGTTCTGAACTAGATGATTATCTCACTAGATCTTGCTAGTTTTAGAAGTTATTTGCTTTTAGTCCATATTCTTGGTCTATGTGAGTATAGACTACTCTAGACCAAATAAGTTGTCCTTCTGGACGTTTAGGAGTGTTTAGAGTTACAAAAATGTGATCTTGGTTCCTTTCCTTTCTTCATGCATGATATATGAGGCTTTGGTTTGTGTATCAAGTTAGGGTTTAGTTATTGGACCCATTATAGCCTTGGAAAATCATAAAGTTGCAAAATTTATGACTTAGAACGTTATTTGGAACTGGATCTGAGTTTTAGACATGATGCATTAATAAATTAAGCAATTAATAGAAAAGAAGAGGTGACAACGGAGTACTCTATACGTACTTGAGGGTACATTGCGCGTACTTGGTCAAGACCCCCATAATGTGGCCGAGGCATTCCAGTCCGATAACTGATTGGGTTGAGGCATTCTAGTCCGATGACTAATTAGGCCAAGGCATTCTAGTCCGATGACTGATTGGGCCGGGGGTAATCCAAACTGATGATTGTGGACCCGAAGGTATTCTAGTCTGTTGACTGATTAGACCCAACATGCATGATTGCATATGCTATGTTTTATGGAGTACCTTGGGGGTACTCACGAAGTTTTGGCTTAGAATTTAAGTTTTATGTTGAGTCCATTTGTGTTGCGTCTTGGGCATTAAGTTTTGTATCCGGATTGGGCCTGTCCATCCGTGATTATCTAGATTAGTTCCGTGATTATCTAGATTAGTTCCGTGATTATCTAGATTAGTTAATAGGGTTTTACTATAAATATGAATGCAAGTATGCATGATAGAGAGTTGATTATCACGTTTATTGATTGTAACCCTAAACACCTCTACAGTTGAAGTTCTTTATCGAGCTCTTCTGAGGTGTTAAAGCATTAATCATTCGACATATTCAGTGCCATTCTTGTGTTCTTTATTACATCCTTATTTATTAACTTGCATAGAATCATACGATCCTAATAGAACTTTGTTCTAACAATTGGTATCAGAGCAGGAGATTGTGTGATCAATACACATTCCTTCTGTATTCAGTATACTTTAGGGTTTCCGCTTTTATCGTATAAATAGAAGCCGTCTTATTCATATCGACGATAACTCTGTTTCTGATAAAACCCTAATCTCAAGTTTACAGGTTTGATTCTAGTAGCTCACCATGTCTCACGAAGATTCGCAAACAAAACCCATCAACATCTCAAACAGCATTGGATCCACAACAAGAATACCCATACTCTACACTCAAGACTATGAAGTATGGGCACATCACTTCGAAGACTATGTAGTTGGTTATGAAGACAATGGCTATATCATCTGGGAAGCTATCACGCTTGGGCCGTTTGTTTACTCAGGAACGAACACTACTGTCAAGTCCCAAAAGGAGTACAACAAGCTGGTGGCGGACGTAGACAAGATGCCGCAGGACGAGAAAGACAAATTGCTTTGTAATGTAAAGCCTATGAGGATGATCAGATTCGCCTTACAATCTGACACCTTTCGGTTGGTTGGTTCATGCACAACAACCAAAGAAATCTGTGATAGATTGAAAGAGCTCTATTCGACCGATGAAGATTTGGAACACTCCATACAAACCTTGCTGCTGTCTGAATTTGGAGTTTTCGAACAAAAACCAAAGGAAAAACTCATACAGACTTTCGATCGGTTCAATCATCTCCTGAGTAAGATGATCAAGCATGGAATAGAGAGGAAGTTGATCGAGCAGAAAGTAACTTTTATGAACGAGCTAAGACCAGAATGGATGGCCGTTGTATCAACTGTGAAAGCACATGAACAGTTCAAATCCTACTCTCTAGCGAAACTGGTGGGAATACTCAAGTCCCATGAAAGCGTGGTAACCAAAGAAGCGAAAGTAGTTTCTGGTATGGGATCTCTGGCACTTGTCTCAAAAGGAAAAAGTATCCCAGAAGATGAAGAAGATACTGATATGTCTGAGTGTGAACTGACTAGCAAGGAATATGCTTTGATGATATCCAATCCGAAGAAGTTTGCAAGAAGAAAATTCCCTGTCAACAAGAACCGAAACTGGCAGGGAAGTTACAGCTCTGAGAAGGTGAAAGATGAAGCGAAGAACTCCTCTCAAAAGGATGATGAAAAGAAGGAGAACAAGCTTTCAGGAGACTTTGGATACGACTGCAATTACTGTCACGGCAAGAACGATTTTGCCAAAGATTGCATGTTAAGGAAAATGGCTGAGAAGAGAGAGGGTGAAGATCATGAGGCGTACTATATGCGCAAGTTAGAAGAAATCAAGAAGAAGAAGGCGACTAACAGCTGAATGAATGCCTTGATTATACAGGAGAATGCTGGGGAAGATGAGTTCGGTGGCGTAGAAGTGTGGTCAACCGACTCTGAAGATGAAGAGGTTAGAAGGCCCACTCATGGAAAAGCTTATGTGGCAAAGGAAGAAGGTTCGGCTGGAAGGTGTTTAATTGTCACAGCTGGCCCATCAACCGAAAGTGCAGATAAGGAACCGAACCTAACCGAGAACAAGTGTTTTGCAGCCAAGCCAGTGAGTGAGAAGGTCAACGACTGCGATCGGATGATCAAAAAGGTAATCAGTGACGAGCAGTTCGATGATGAATGGTACATAGATAGTGGCTGCTCACGTCACATGACAGGAAGGAAGGAAGAACTGAGGGAGTTTCGGTCCCTGAAGGATGGTGGGTGTGTGAAGTATGGAAACAATTCCTATGGAACAATCAAAGGATATGGCATGATAACTATTGGAGACTTCTCAATCAGAAAAGTGGTGTATGTGGAAGGATTACAACATAACCTCATAAGTGTGTCACAATTAGTTGTGGGCACAGGTTTGAAGGTATCCTTTGATGATGAGGGATCTGAGATAATTGAAAAAAAATCCAAGAAGGTTCTACTGAAATCTGAACGTAAGGGAGAAATGTATCCTCTGAATCTAAGCCCAATTCGAGGTACACCAGCTATTTGTCTACTGTCAAAGGTGAATACCGTTGAAAGGTGGTTATGGCATCGATGTTTATCGCATCTAAACTTCAAAGATATCGACAAATTGGTACTTGGTGATCACGTTCGAGGCCTCCCTCTTCTCAATTTCGATAAGGAGCATCTATGTCCTGCATGTGACATGGGCAAACAGAGCAGAAAGAGCCACCCTACACGCATAAATAGGAAGATAATTGAAGCTCTTGAACTATTGCACATTGACTTGTGTGGACCTTCGGCTATTGAGAGCATTGGTGGTAATAAGTACATTCTTGTTATTGTAGATGATTTTTCACGCTTCACTTGGGTTTTCTTTCTTAAGCAGAAATCAGATGCAACTCCCAAGTTAAAGACTTTCATCAAGCAAGTGGAAGTACAGCTGAGGAAGACGGTGAGGAACATCAGAAGTGACAATGGTCTGGAATTCAAGAACAAGGATTTTGAGGACTTTCTGGCTGATAAGGGGATAACTCACAATTTTTCGGCCCCTTATACACCACAGCAGAATGGGATTGTTGAAAGACGAAACCGTTCGATATGCGAGGCAGCCAGAACCATGCTCAGTTTCGGTTCCCTCCCATTATACTTCTGGGCAGATGCAATTGCCACTGCTTGCTACACTCAGAATCGGTCCTTGCTCAACAAGAGATTCTCAATTACTCCGTATGAGATCTTAAATAATAGGACGCCTAATGTTAAATTTTTCCACATTTTCGGTTCAAGATGCTTTATTTTTAATTCTAAGAAGAACCGAAACAAGTTCGATGTCAAAGCCGATGAGGGAATATTTCTGGGCTATTCTCTGTCATCAAAAGCATACAGAGTGTTGAATAAACGCTCAAAACAGATTGAAGAAACCTATTATGTTACCTTTGACGACAATTATATGAAGAAAGTTCAACGAACTGAAGGTGACTTAGGTGACATATTCCCAGAATATGGTCAAGTCTCAGTTCCGATATCCAACTTGTTTGAAGACTACATTCGGCTGTTTGATGAACCAGAGAAAGCGGTACACTCAGAGGCGAAAGCAGCATATAACAAAATAGATAATCTCAAAAAGGTCATCGATGAAGCTGCCAAAGAGATGGAAAGTGAACCTCCTACAGCTAAAGGTGATCAAACCACAAATAACTCTCCAAGCAAAGGCTCAACGTTCAAGGGGGAGAGTTCTACAACTTCAAGGAAAACTGAAGTCTCTGTCGAGGGGGAGAATCCAATTCCCTCCCCAACACATGAAGGTCTGGATGAAAGGGAAAGTACTGATCCAAAACCAACAAGTAGTAGTTCAATCGAGGGGGAGAAACCAACTTCCACAGGAAATGCAGACTCTGATGCTGACAGAGATTACACTTCGCCAGTCGAGGGGGAGAAAGAGAAAGAGAATGCAACTGACGAAGGCGAGGATGATCAATCAGAATTTGAAGAAGAGGTGGAAGCTGAATTGAATCAGGAATATGATCCAAACTATCCTTCGTTAGTAAAATGGACAAAGGACCATCCCAAGGCACAGATCATTGGTGAATCTTCTGAAAAAGTTCTTACTCGTTCTCAACTGAAAGCGAAACAAACTGCATTATTCTCTAAAGTTGAATTTTGTATGTTTAATTCGTTTATTTCCAAAATTGAGCCGAAAACTGTAAATGCTGCACTTGATCATTCTGATTGGGTTCAAGCAATGCAGGATGAGCTCCATGACTTTGAACGCAACCGAGTTTGGAGGTTGATTCCTACACCGAAAGATGCTTCTGTTGTCGGTCTTTTTGGCATCTGCTGCTCATAAAAACTTCGAAGTTTTCCAAATGGATGTCGAATGCGCTTTCTTGAATGGAGAATTAGAAGAAACAGTTTACATTGAGCAACCGCCTGGTTTTGTGAACGAAAAATACCCTGATCATTGCTATGTGCTAGATAAAGCGGTCTACGGATTAAAGCAAGCACCGATGGCCTGGTATGAAACACTAACTCGCTTTTTGAAAATGTCGAAATTTAAGCAAGGTTCGGTTGACCCAACCTTCTTTCGTAAGAAGGAAGGCGAACATCTAATGATTGTTCAGATTTATGTTGATGATATCATCTTCGGCTCCACGAATCCTAGCCTAACAGCTGAATTCAGGAAGTTGATGGAGACTAAATTTGAAATGATCACAATGGGTCCAATTAATTTTTTCCTTGGTTTGAATATTAGACAGGGACCAGAAGGTATATTTATCAACCAGGAGGCTTATACGAAGAACTTACTGATGAAATTCGGAATGCAGGGTGAATCAAAAGTGAAGGTTACTATGGCATTTGGCACTAAGTTAACACCATCTCTGGAAAAACCTGCTGTGGACATAACACTATATCGTCAAATGATAGGGTCCCTTATGTATCTAACAGCTAGTAGACCGGACATTATGTTTTCTGTTTGTTATTATGCCAGGTTTCAATCTAATCCAAGAGAACCTCACATGGTGGCAGTAAAGAATATTTTTCGTTATCTGAAGCGAACCTCATCTCTCGGTCTCTGGTATCCTGCAAGATCTAGATTCTTCATTCAAGCCTTTTCTGATGCTGATCTAGGAGAATGTGGACTGGACAGAAAGAGCACTACAGGTGGATGCCAATTTCTTGATGGGAAACTTGTTAGCTGGCAGTCCAAGAAACAAACCTGTGTTTCATTATCCACAGCCGAAGCTGAGTATATAGCTGCAGCATCTTGCACTTCTCAAGTGGTATGGATTCAAAGTCAACTGAGAGACTATGGGCTAAGTATGAAGAAAATCCCCCTCTATTGCGACTACGAAAGTGCAATTAGGATTTGTCACAATCCAGTGCAACACTCAAAAACCAAGCACATTGCACTTAGATATCATTTCATCAAGGATCATGTAGAAGATGGGAACGTGGAAGTACACTTTGTCCGATCTGCTGATCAACTGGCTGACATCTTTACTAAAGCCTTACCTGAAGCTACCTTTAACAAAATTTTACAAGGCTTAGGCATGATGGAAGGAGACTAGGTACCGAATCCTCAAATCTCTCTCTAAAGATTAGACAAGCGAAATGGAGCGAACGCTCGGTCTATTTCAACTCCATAATTTTCGGGAACCGAAATGAACCGACTGCTCGGTCTATTTCGGCTCTGGAATTTTAGGGAACCGAAATGAACCGACCACTCGGTCTATCTCGGCTCCGTAATTTTCGGGAACCGAAATGAACCGCCCGCTCGATCTATTTCGGCTCTAGAATGTTAAGGAACCGAAATGAACCGATCGCTCGGTCTATTTCGCTTCACTCATCTAAGATAAGGTTTCGGTTGTATATCTTGTACATTCTTTTCTCTCGTCTTTAATTTGATTTAAACTTAATTGTTTTACCTTTCTGTTTTTATTATTTTTCAGAAAATTTCAAAAAAATCCAAAAATATTTTATCTTTCTGTTTTTATTCTTTTTCAGAAAATTTCAAAAAAAAAATCAAAAATATTTTATCTTTCTGTTTTTATTCTTTTTCAGAAAATTCCAAAACTTCAAAAATATTTTTTATTTGTTTCGTTTGTTTGTTTGTTTGGTTTGTGTGGTGTGTTTCTTTGTTCTTATTAGGTGACAAGAGTACTAGTACAACAAAATGTGGATCTAAGGCAGGTATATTTAATTTCAATACGAACTAGTTAAGGGTCCCGAGAAGCATGCTGTTGCATGTTGACCTAAGCCTCTACGACTTTGAGCATGCCTTAATGATTCGATCAATACCTATCGTTTCTTCCCAATCAGACTGACTACATCTACCCGGTCTAGAGCTACCTTACTCTTCTCATATGAGTTAAGAGTTTTTCTACTTTGTCACGTTTATCTAGCAGAAGGTACTTTCGGTTCTATAGCCACCTCCCTTATATTCTCCATCTACTTTCGGTTCACCATTGTAACCCTAGAGACTCTCGGTTCTTACCACTGAGGTTTATGGTTGCACAACATCTGTGTTTGTGATCTTAGCTACAACTACCACGTGCTGAGTGAAACCCAACATCCAACACCTTTAATGAATTGATGGTGAATTTTTATTCAAGAAATTACTGGTTACCAAATGAAATCTTTTTTTTTTATTTTGCGTGGTCTTTTATGAAATTGTCTACAACCAAGGCGTTTCTTCCCAAAGAGATCCAGTTTATTTTTGGTTTTGAGATTTCTATTAATTCCTTTGTCACTCCAATTAATATCTCACCTACTTGTTCAACAGACCACATCGGTCTCACAGGTACTTCTTCCAACGTTCGGTTTTATGTTAAGACTCGAAGTTCGGTTGAAGATAAGCTACCCTAAGCCTATAATTAAAAGAAGCCTTTCACTGTTTATTAACAAACAGTTGATCGTATTTTTCGGGAAACCACACAAGCACTTCAAGTCTCTTTTGACTTTGAAGGAAGTGATTCTTGCCCGGAATCCTCTGCTTTCTGTCTGATAATGAGACATCACTCACATCCCATACACATTTGCTTTATTTCTTTATCTTTTGTCACTCTAATGCACAAAATTTTTTATTTTCCATCATTCTGGTTACTGATTGGTTTGAATTTTCTTCTATCTATTGGAGCCAAACGAGGGGTTATCATGGAATTTCAAACGACGATTGAAGATAAGATTTAGGCGCGTGAATTTGAATGGTCTCTATACCCATGCGTGCTGACGTATACCTGGGAGTAACCACACTGTCACATCGCGCTTTTTCAGGAGACGTTTCAGAGATCACGTAATTATCATCATGATTTTTCTCTCTCCTGGCAATGGTATATAAAGGGTTTCCAATTTATTTGTCTTTTACTGGCAACATTTTTTCTATGAAAAACCAACGCAGCGCAAAATGTTCATCTTCTTCCTTCTTCGATCAACAATGGCGACTTCTTCATCAGTTCATGATCAGACAGCATCATCATCTTTGCTCACCATTAAGCCAAACCAAAATATGATCATCGAACTTAACCCGTTCTTGTATGATTCATATATGCTGCACGTTGTGGAATGTTTGAAATATTCCCCCTGGTTTTAGCCCTAACCCAGGTTGAAGCTGTTCCAATGTCGCTATTATCGCAAGTTTATTCTACGACGGCTTATGACAAAAACAAAGAACGCATCTACTTTGTCATCCACGATAAGAAAGCTTCTATTTCGAAGGTGATATTTTGTTCGATATTGAATCTTGCCGTAGATTCCTCTGTCATCTCGCCGGACTTTATCACGACAACTCAGTTATTCTCGATGATGTACGAGATGGGGTATACCGATGTGCTAACCACCATTACCAAAGTTAAGAAGTCATTTTTACCCTATCAATGGAATGGATTGCTCACTCTACTGATTAAGGGTTTGGCAGAACGAAGTGGCGGTTCACACGACATCATCAACGGTTTTCTTACCCTTATTTATGGACTTTACAACGGGCTCAATCTTGATTATGGGTCAATAATCTGGTCTCAGGTGGTGCAGAGCCTCAACACATCAACGAGGCATTCTGAAGTATCTTGTGGAAGATTTTGGACTTTAATTATGAGGAAAGCGATCAATTCTTTATCGATTCCTGTTATGAAGGATGCTCTGCTTGCATCTATCGCTACCTTCCACACAAAGAAGATAATCATCTCGGATCCAATCAAGTTCCCTCATAATGGATCTATTCCTGAATCGATGTATCGAGGGGTTGCAGAAAAGAGCAATGTTATGGATGACTATAGGAAACTTCCTCCCACTAGACCGATGGTTCTGTCTCCAGAACAACATGCTGCCCTGGATGCCTTGGACAAGCCTAACAACCGAGGGAAGAGGATCTCCAAGAAAGAATCCACTGAGGAAGGAAAGTCTAAGTCGTCCAAGTCCACAAAACGCAAGTCTGGTGAAGGGGATTCTTCTCAGCAAAAGAAGAAGAAAATAAAGAAGATGACACGACGATCTAAGAATCCAACTCCTCCCAGCTCAGAACATGACGATGAGGAAAATGAGGAAGAGGAAAGTCATGATGACTCACCAAGAGGTAACACTCCTCCCCGTTCACCTACTCCAACAGAATCTCCCAATCACAACAGAGTTCCAACAACACCTCCATCACCGAAACAGACCATACCTCTCTCTGTTCCTATTATTACTCCACCTGTTACATCTCAAGCCACTACTTCTTTACCACCACCACCACCCATTACTTCTATTCTTATTTCCACAACTCCTTTATCATCTCTAATCCTTACAGAATCCACAACCACTACCATTCCTAACCCTACAGTGAATGTCAACGTATCTGATACGGGGGCAACTACTTTAACAGAAACTCATGTCATCACCAAACCTCTTTCACCAACAAACTCAACTGATTCTGGTGCTACTCTTGGGGGAGAGAATGAAGAATTTGACTCTACTTATTTCAGTCCATACCAGCTTCCGAATGATGATGATAATGATGCTCCAGTCTCAAGTCAACATTTACAGGGAATTCATGAGAAGCTCGATCGCGTACTTGATGACAGTAAAGCTTATAGTGGTGTTGTTCTTAAATCCTTCCTAGAGACTGTCATCGATCAATACACAAAGGCCATTGAGAAATCTACTGCGGCAGTTGATGCGTCTACATCTTCTTGTAAAAAGGCCACAACAGAGGTTACTGAGGTTGTTCACACAACTCAGATCTTCCTTGACTCTTTGAAAGCTCATGCTGAAACCAATGCAGCGAAAGTACAATCCTCTGTGGACTCCTTTTCTATGTCCCTTCAAGAAGAAAGCACTAAGTTCGAAGCTGTACGATCATCGCTCCAAACCGAGACCACTTCTTTTTTAAGATTAGTGGATTCTCTTTTTGACTCTCTTCATGCTAACTTGGCAACCGAAAGTGCCTTGAAGGAGGATCTGGCTAAACACAAAGCCACTATTGAAGTTCAGAAGGTGCAGCTAGCCCAAGCTGAGAAAGAAATCTCTTTGTTGAAAACCCAACGGGCTGTGTATAAGAGCTGTGTAGGTGAGGTGAAGGACTTGTTGACCAATTTGCTTGGTGCTCATGATCCTATTTTAACTCTTACAATCTCCTTCCTGTCCTTGCAATGCTGCATGAAATGAAGGGTGTTTCGGAGGGGTTTGTACCTCCAAAATAAGGGGGAGAAAGTAGTGCTCGTGTTGTTCAACCGAGAGTAATTGTGAAAACAGAAGGTGCTCAACCGAAAGCAACAACCAAACTGAAGGATAATGTAGTTTCAGGTTCTGGTTCACAAGCAAAGCCAAAGGAAATCATTGATGAAAGTGAAAGTGATGTAGAAGAAACCATTGCTGAAGCTCTCAAACGAAAGAAAAGAGACAGAGAGCTGGATGAAAATCTGAAAGTTGCTAAGGAAGCAGAGGAGAGGGAAAGGAGAAACAAAGAAGAAGAAGATGCGTTGAACTGCAAGAAGGCTTTGTTTCCCTTGTGGACGAAAGAGACACTCATCAATCAAGCGATTGAGTTTCCTTCTGTTTATTGGTTGGAACCAGTTGCTTCGTTTGATTGTGATAACTCCAAGGACTCGCAGTTCGACATGCCGATTACCAGAAAAGCTTTCACGTTTCATTGCTTTGATGCGACTGCTGCGGTTCCTTTTCCTCATCCTAAGGTTGACAGAGAATTAATAGACTTCTATTTGAAGTAGGGGAAACCGCAGTACTGGACTTGGAGCGCACAGAAGATAATTACAGTCAAGGTGCTCAAACCCTCGCCTGCTGGGAGATTTATTAACGTTAATTTCAAGATCACTCGTGGTTCAGCAAACACGGTGTCAACTATCTCTCTAGCAGATCTTCCTAATCTCAATCCCCATGGCTGGATTTTGCTGTTCAACATTCTGCTCACTAATCCTAAGGAATATGAGCCCATTCTAGACCATCTGAAGAGAATGTTGGCCTCCTACATCCATGAAGTTGCTACTATGGATCAGGAGATAGCAAAGGTGATGAACAAAAAGCCGACTGTGAAGACTACACCGAAACCAGGGGATGTGAACAAGATGAAAATAGGACAGATAGATTCGACGAATCTTACGGTCATGTTCACGAAAGGCGAAGCTCACAGGTTTCTGTTTGCTCTAGTTGATAAGCATCTCTTTTCAACAGACTGCTTGGATCATATCATCAACATCATACATCGGTGCAAGCAGAATTCAGAGGCTGATAAGAAGAATTTTACTGACATGCTTCGGTGGTACATTACATTTCGCTACCATCTTTTGGCCATTATACCGAAGGTGTTCAAGACAGTAAAGAAGCCTTTTGTTGTTAAACAGGATTGAGGTTTCGGCTCCAAAGACGTAAAGGGGGAGATTGTTGAGTCCATTTGTGTTGCGTCTTGGGCCTTAAGTTTTGTATCCGGATTGGGCCTGTCCATCCATGATTATCTAGATTAGTTCCGTGATTATCTAGATTAGTTAATAGGGTTTTACTATAAATATGCATGCATGTATGCATGATAGAGAGTTAATTATCATGTTTATTGATTGTAACCCTAAACACCTCTACAGTTGAAGTTCTTTATCGAGCTCTTCTAAGGTGTTAAAGCATTAATCATTCAACATATTCAGTGCCATTCATGTGTTCTTTATTACGTCCTTATTTATTAACTTGCATAGAATCATATGATCCTAATAGAACTTTGTTCTAACATTTTATGATTCAGGTACTTCAGAGGATCGGAGGAAAGTAAAGGCGTGATCATACACATCCTTCAGTTTTATGAGATTTGATGTTGGGATACTATGATTTAAGATTATACACTTTGGAAACTATGTTTTGTAAACATTTATAGTTTTGGGCTGTTTTTTCACCTTGATTTTGGGATTTTAAAAGGTGGTATCAGAGCCCTAGTTTGCGAGAATTCAATGAGCATTCGTATATGTAAGTCCTAAATTTTGCTTGATGTATCAATCAGATCCACTTGATGGTGCGGAATCCCAATCAAGTGGATGACCTAAGATCAAATAGAGAAGAAGAAGAAGAAGAACTTGATGAATCTATGATGTATTGAAGATATGAATGATAATCGTTACACAAGATCCACACACACTAGTTCTCTCTCTAACTTTTTCTCTCTAGCACACCTTAATTTGCACACACTTGACCGTGAAATATCTCTGACAATACTGACACTATTTATAGTGAACAGTGAACCGTAAACACGTTCACGGCCGCACATACGTTCACGACCGTGAACACCCACAAAACCGTAAACATCATGAGCCGTAAACCCAAGGCTGTTTTCGATCCTAGACCAAAAACTACAATTGCCTAGAAAAGTAAGGTATAAACCAAATTTTAGACCCAACAATCTCCCCTTTGGTTTATAACTTTCTTTTCTTAGACCCAACAAACTCCCCCTAAAAATGTAGCTGGCTTTTCTTATCAATCTTCATTTGGAGCTTGGCTTCATCTTTTTGTCTTCTATTTCTTCATAGCTTCAAGATGAACAACTGAATCTTCTAGCTGAATGAATTCATCTTGAACGGATGGGCATTTCTTCATAATTTGGCTTTGAACGAACGTTGGGTGAAGAGGCTTCATGTAGAGATTCTTGAGAAATGGTGCTTTCAGCTTGAGAATATTCAGAGAGAACAAATAACGAACTTTTGGATCACTTCAGCAGGTTCATAGATAGTAGCAAATTCATTGAGGAGGCTTCAATGCAATCTGTCACATAATCTTCAAGTGAGCTTCACCTTGCTTCTAGGGTTGAAAGATTGTATGTTGAAAAATGATTTTCACTTCTAGTTCCTTCGAATGAATGTTCTTGAATGATCACCGTTGTGCCTTGAGAATTAACCATGACTAAAAAGTCATTGTGGATCACAGAAATAATCATAAAGACCCTTCTCACCACAATTGTTCAAGGATGAATCCTTGACTCAGAAGGAGACTACTCGCAGTAACTGTGTGAACTCGAAGAAAAGCACTGCGATTTGTTGAGTATCTGAGAACTACTCTTGGCTAGTTTTGATGTTAGCCCCTGTATATCCTTGATCATAGATCTCAATACAGTTATCAACTTAACAAGTTAACTTGGCCCTTGGTGAGACGTTCAGCGATACCTGTTTCCCTGTTGGGTGAATCGCCCTGGTGCTGTGACAGTTCTTAGGTAAAGAAAGATGACAAGACCAATCTGAAAATTTGTACCGTTTCAGACGTTCAATTCATTAGATACGAAAGTTCTTAAAAAGAAACTGCCTGACTGGCATTTTGTACAATGTCACACCAGGTATGAGCCATTATGCGTCAATTCATGGGTGAAATCTAGAACATATAAAATGTTCACCGTCAATTCATGTCACACCCCCAAAGCAGACGGCGGAAACGTCCGGGGGTGGAGGACTTCATTTGTAGTATCACAACACATGTAATATAGTAATCAAAGTACAAACAACCATTGTATTAAAAAGTATAAATATTTGCATGTGGTTCACATTGTATACTAAAACTATAAAGTTGTACAAAAGAAGAAGACAAGACATAAATAGCTCCATCTTCTCAAAAGCTCGGGGTGTACCTGTCTACTGGTTCCCTGAGAATACAAGTAATTTGAAAAGAGAGTATCAACATAAAGTTGAGTGAGTGCATAAGTTTTTATGTATGTAAGAATATCTTCTGTTTCTTGAATATGTAAACTGTTTCCAGAAAATCCTATATTTTCTGTTGTATATGAAAAGTAGTTGTATTTGTATAAAACTGTTCTATTTGAAAACCAATTATCTGTATTTGTAATCTTTATGTAAACTTGTATCTTGTTAACTGTATCTTGTAAACTGTATCTTGTAAATTGTATCTTGTAAACTGGTACTTTGAAAATGTACTTAAGTTTAGTTAATTATACACTAACGTATTGATAATATCTTTTAATGAGTTATTATAACCATACTAACTAGATGGCCTGATCCAACGCTATGAATGCGCTGAAAGTTGATGATTACAATTGTCACTAACAGGCGTGTATGTCTGACTGTAGCTAGCAGTCCGAGTGCGGGATTGTGAATCCCAATATAGATCTATACACCCATTGTTTCGATCCCCTGCTGGAGACTCTGGTTATAATATCAGGACTTTACTATATTGTTTAAAATGAATTAAACAAACTGTACTACTTGTCTCATAAAAGCATATAAATGTTACATGTATATTAGTTATGAAAACCCAATCATTTTGAAGTAAATGATTGATAGTATGCTCTTGAATCAGTACTCTTAACATGTATCTGAAAGAATGTATATCCTTAAATAGTTTTGAATCATTCTTTGTTCTTGTAAAACAATTTACTCTAGTATACTTGAATCATGATTTATTGTTCTGTGAATCATAAATTATACCTATTATAATTTATATGTACTTTCTGTATTGATACTTAGTATTAATGAATACAACCCCTTGCTCAACTTGTTACAAAAGGGTAATTGAAACTTGATGAATAAACTTTTATACTTGTATATATATATATATATATATATATATATATATATATATTTATAAATATATATATATATATATATATATATATATATATATATATATATATATATATATATAAGTAAAATTTAAATGACACTCGGACAAATAACTGATACTTGTAATCCCACATCCAAACAAGGAAAAGGAACCAAAGTGGTTTATTAGTCATAAATCTTTTAAATCTTATTTATATAAATATATGTATACTAGTATGATTTTTGGGGAAAAATATAAGTTTATAAAATATTTAAAAGAAGATTCATATTTAGAAATCCATTTTTATGACTTGACGTCTTTTTGAAACAATCACTTAAAACCACTTAATTTGATGATACTGAAATTCATTTTGATAAGATGTTTGAAACCATTTGTTTTGTTAACTGTAATCCATTTGAAATCATTTGTTATAACACAAAATCTTTGTGTTAGACTTGTATCCCCCCCTTAAAACAGTAAAAACTATGAAAATACGGGGGTATGAACTCACCTGTTGTAAGTTATTCAAATGTAAGATTGGTGTAGGATGCTAAGTGTCAAGTGAAGTCTTGAACACAACGGATCCTATTAACATATAATGATACATATATGGATACAATTAGTGTTTATAACAACTAATCATGAAAAATAACACCCTATTAGACTAGGAAACCCTAGGATTGAAGTACTACAATCACATATGATTGTATACTAAGGGTGTATGGCCATTCTATGAGTTTACGGTCATGAGTTCACGGCCTCATGAGTTTACGTCATGAGTTCACGGCCTCATGAGTTTACGGTCGTAAACTCATGATGATTTGTGTCAAAAGGTGTTTCAAGGTCTTACAATCCACAAGGAAGTGTTGTAGCCCTAAATCCAAGCCTTAGGAAGAAGTTATGGTCCATATGCATCACTAATTAGGGTTTACGGCCAAGGGAGATTGTCTTGGCCGTAAACTCCTATTGTTCATGAGATTTGGACGTCTTCAAGGTTTACTGGTTTTCCAAGAAGTATTCTAGTTCACAAGTTTAGCTCCTAGAAGAGTTTAGGGTCAATATGGCACCATTTTAAGGGTTTACGGCCAAGGGAGATGGTCTTTGGCGTAAACTCCCTTTGTTCTTGTCAAATGGATGTTTTCTAAGTTTTCTTCAAGTATTACAAGTATACAACAAACTTAGGAGAGATTACTTACGATATAGAAGCTTGAAAGGGTGATTAAGGTTCAAAAACACTAGTGTGTGTTCTTGGTGTTCTTGGTGAAATGAAGAACACTTGATGATCTAGTCAAAAGAAGAGATTTCATGGATGAAATCATGTGTATTCACTTGATATTGAAGGATATCAACAAACCAAATGGAAAGAATTCTTACGTTTTTGGAAGATCAAGATGAAGATCCTATGATACTTGAGAGAGAAATTGGGTTTCTAGACTTGAAATGGAAGAGAAATGATGAAAAATGAAGAAAATCTATATATGTATCTGAGGGTTTATGACCGAGGAGTTTACGGTCTGAAGTCGGCAAGGTGTTTACGGCTGAAGCCTCGTTTACGGTCTGCGAGGAGTTTACAGTCCGAGGAGTTTACGGTCGTAAACACTTTGCGGTCCGAAGCGAAGGGATAATTGCGAAGTTTCTCGGATTTTCAAAGCTTTTCCTTCCATAATTCAATTGTAGATATTTTAAGGATTTTAACAAATAAAGGTTATTATTATAACCTAAATAGAAAACCCAAACAATAAAAAGGGCTTTAGTTGACCTTTGTTTGACTTTAGTGGATTAGAGTTGACTTTACAAACAGAAAATAACGGGATGTTACATTACCCCCTCGTTAGAGAAAATTTCGTCCCGAAATTAGAGTTTAAGCAACTAAGTTATTACAAATAAATAAGTAAAAAGATGAGGATATTTCAGTTTCATTTGATCCTCGCGCTCCCAAGTGAATTCAGGTCCTCGCTTGGCGTTCCAGCGAACCTTCACGACCGGGATACGGCTTTGCTTCGTTTGCTTGACCTCTCGGTCCATGATATCTACAGGTTCTTCCACGAAGTTGAGGCTCTCGTCGATCTCGATCTCGTCGAGTGGGATAACAAGAGTCTCGTCGGACAGACACTTTTTCAAGTTTGAGACGTGGAAAACATGATGTATGTTACTTAGTTCTTGAGGTAGACGGAGTTTTTAAGCTACGGGACCGATTCTAGCGAGAATATCGAATGGTCCTATGTACCTTGGATTTAACTTTTCATGCTTTCCAAAGCGTATCATGCCTTTCCAGCGTGAGACCTTCAACATGACGCGGTCACCAAGCTGGAACTCCAAAGGTTTTCTTCTTTTGTCAGCGTAGCTTTTTTGTCTATCTCTGGAAGATTTAAGTCGCTCCCGGATTTGTACGATTTTCTCCGTGGTTTCGCGAATGATTTCCGGACCAGTGAGGGTACCGTCAGGAACTTGACTTCTAGCTAACTACGTATCGCCGACTTCAGCCCAGCATAGAGGGGATCTGCACTTACGGCCATAGAGAGCTTCAAAAGGAGCAACCTTTATGCTAGTGTGATAACTATTGTTGTAAGAGAATTCGACAAGGGGTAAATGAGTATCCCATGCCTTACCAAAGTCTATCACTTAAGCTCGCAACATATATTCTAAAGTTTGAATCTTCCTCTCACTTTGTCCGTCGGTCTGAGGATGGTAGGCTGTACTCATGTCCAGCCTAGTTCCCAAAGATTTTTGTAAAGACTTCCAAAAACGAGAAGTGAATCTACTATCTCGGTCGGAAATAATAGATATTAGTACACCATGCAGTCTAACGATTTCCTTGAGGTAAGTTCTTGTTAGCTTCTCCATCTTGTCTGACTCTTTGATTGGTAAGAAGTGTGCGGATTTCGTTAATCTATCGACGATTAGCCAAATAGTATCATAACCACCCGATGTCTTGGGTAACTTGGTTATGAAATCCATTGTAATCCGCTCCCACTTCCATTCAGGGATTTCAGGTTGTTGCAATAAACCTGAAGGTTTATGGTATTCTACCTTCACCTTGGCACAAGTAAGGCACTTGCCCACAAAGGTAGCAATTTTGGCCTTCATGTTTGGCCACCAATATAGTTTCTTGAGGTCCAGGTACATCTTGTCTGAACCTGGATGAATGGAGTATCTGGTTTTATGGGCTTCATTCATGACTACTTCTCTGTAACCACCAAAATTAGGTGTCCAGATCCGGTTCATGAAACAATAAACTCCATCATCCCTGACTTTTAAATTTTTATCCATTCCTCTCAAAGTTTCACGTGTCACGTTTTCAGGTTTTAAGGCCTCGAGTTGAGCCTCTCTGATCTTTGTGTACAGATTTGAATGGATTGTCATGGTCAACGAATTTACTCGGCGTCCCGAGTATTCTTTTCTGCTAAGGGCGTCAGCTACAACGTTAGCTTTACCAGGGTGATAAAGAATCTCACAATCGTAGTCGTTAAGTAGCTCCACCCACCATCGTTGTCTCATGTTCAACTCTTTTTGATTGAAGATATGCTAGAGACTTTTATGGTCCGTGAATACTGTGCATTTCGTGCAATGTCTCCAGATCTTCAGAGCGAATACCACTGCTCCTAGCTCAAGATCATGTGTTGTATAGTTGACTTCATGTGTCTTTAGCTGTCTTGAGGCATATGATATCACCTTTCCTCTTTGCATAAGAACACATCCAAGCCCTTGATTTGAAGCATCACAGTACACTACAAAATCCTCTGTCCCTTCAGGGAGACACAGGATTGGTGCACTACACAAGGCTCGTTTCAGCGTTTGGAACGTTGTTTCTTGTCTTTCTCCCCAGCTAAAGGTTACACCTTTTTGCGTCAGAGTGGTAAAAGGTTTAGCTTTTCGAGAGAAATTCTGGATGAATCTGCGATAATAGCCAGCAAGACCTAATAATTGACGGATTTCTGTAGGTGTTTTGGGTGCTGACCAGTTTTCAATTGCCTTTATTTTGGAAGGGTCGACGTGTATTCCTTCTGAACTGACCACGTGACCTAGGAAATCAACCTTCCTGATCCAAAATTCACACTTTGAAAACTTCGCATAAAGTTTCTCTGTTCTAAGAGTTTGCAAAACTTGATGAAGATGTTGGCTATGATCCTCTTCACTTCTTGAGTAGATAAGGATGTCGTCAATGAAGACTATGACGAATTTGTCCAAGAATGGACGACACACTCTGTTCATTAAATCCATGAACACAGCAGGTGCATTCGTCAATCCGAATGACATTACTACGAATTCATAATGACCATAACGAGTTCTGAACGCGGTTTTGGGAATGTCATTCTCCAAAATTCGTAACTGGTGATACCCGGATCTTAAGTCTATTTTTGAGAAGTAGCTCGCACCTTGAAGTTGGTCGAACAGATCGTCTATGCGAGGCAGAGGGTATCGATTCTTAATGGTAAGTTTATTCAGCTCGCGGTAGTCTATGCACATACGGAACAATCCATCCTTCTTCTTCACGAACAAAACCGGTGCTCCCCAGGGTGAGAAGCTTGGTCTTATGAAACCTTTTCTAAGGAGTTCGTTAAGCTGGCTGGATAATTCCTGCATTTCTGAAGGTGCAAGACGATAAGGAGATTTGGCGACAGGGGTAGCCCCTGGAATTAATTCGATTCTGAACTCGACTTGTCGTTCAGGAGGCACTTCTGGAAGATCATCAGGAAAAACGTCGAGAAAGTTACAGACTTCTGGAATTTTCACGATATCTTTCACTTCTTGCTTTTTGTCTACTACGTGAGCTAAGAAAGCACAGTACTCTTTGCGGAGGTACTTCTATGACTTAATTCAAGAAATGATATGGAGGTTCGTTCCGGGTTTGTCACCATAAATAACAAGAGTTTCATTAGTTAGCAAGTTCAGACGAATGGCTTTTTCATAACATAGGATGTCAGCACGGTTAAGACATAACCAATCCATACCTTTTATTACATCGAAACTCTTGATAGAGACCGGCATAAATTCAATTGGGAACGAAAAGTTATTTAAGGTAAGAGTACATCCTATGTATATTTCGTTGGTGGATTCAGATTCCCGTTAGCCATTTCGACTGTGAATGTTTCTTTTAATGGTTGGGAGTTTTGATTTAGCAAGTGTTTGAAATTATGTCTCACAAAGCTCTTCTCAGCACCACAATCAAATAGAATGCATGCATAAGTGTTGTTGAGAAGGAACATACCCGTAACTACTACAGAATTTGCCACCGCTTCTTCCTGGCCCAAGGCTAAAGTTCTCCCCACTCCACCTGCATTTCCAGCTTTCGGACAATTTCTATTGAAATGTCCTACTTCACCACAATTTCAGAACGCTTGACCTACTCCAGCAGCAGGTACTTGGTTAACTGGTTGGGGTGGTGCTCTACAAAATCGGGCGGTATGCCCTTTTCTTTTGCAGTTACGACACTGCATTTCCCTGCAACTTCCATTATGGTTAAAATTGCACTTGTTGCACTTAGGGAGATTACCAGCATATGCTTCGTTGGTGCTGGATTAACGGGAACAACAGCAGGTACAATAGTAGCGTTGACTGTAGTCAACTGTTGTTTCTTTGAGGAATCCTGTGAAAACTTTCCCTTCCTCTTGTTCTGACCCTTCTTCTTGTTGTTGTTGTTATTGTTTCCCTTCGGTTGTTATGGTGTAGCAATCACCGAGTGTTGATGGATTCCATGATCAATAAGAGATTGTGCCAGCTCTTTGGCACTGTCAAAGGTAATAGGCCTTGAAGGTAAAACACTATTTTGAATTTGGGGTGATAGTCCCCAAATATATCTCTCAATCTTTTTGCTCTCTTGAGCAACCATATCCAGGCAAAGGATTGCCAGATCACAAAATCTACTAGTATAGGTTGATATATCAGAACCAACCATTGCGAGACTCCAGAGCTCCTCCTCAAGTTTTTTAACTTCGCCTCGTGGACAATACTCCTGCATAAGCATACCCTTGAAATTCTCCCAGCTGATTGAATTAGCCACTACTAGAGTAAGTGACTTAACGTGACCATTCCACCACATCAAAGCTCTTTCTGAAAAAGTGCAAGCAGCGAACTTGACTTTGTTGTTCTCAAGATAGGAGCAAATTTCAAAAATTGCTTCTGTCTTCTCTATCCACTGCCTTAATGCCATAACTCCTCCAGTTCCATTAAAGATCCTGGGTTTAGCATTGGTAAAATCTTTATAAGTGCATTCTCGCGAATGCCGATGACCTTCACCCTGATTAGGGGGATTTGCACCAGCTCCTAAACCACTAGCTCCAGAAGTATTGATCTGAGCCATAGCAGCAGCTACAGCTGCTGTCACACCCCAAAACCAAGAACGACGGAAACGTTCAGGGGTGGAGGACGTCATGTAATGTATCATAACAGTGCAAAGTAGTAAACAAGCAACAACATCATCCATTGCATTAAAAGTAAAGTTTTAATACATGAGTGTTCTTTCATTGTAATAAGACACCAAAATATGTAATCAAAATAAAAGACGAGTCTTCACTGTGCTCCGTCTTCTCAAAAACCTGGTCATCGTACCTGTCTACTGGTGACCTGAGAATACAAGTTATTTTGAAAGAGTTTATCAGCATAAATCTGGTGAATTCATAAGTATTTTAGTGTCATTACCCTGATTTAGAAAGCTGTTATGAAAGCCATGTAAATCTTTAAATGAAACATTTGTTATAAGTGTGAAAACCCAAGAAAATTCCATATTTCCTACTAGTATAAAAAGTACTCTTCTACCAAGACCCGACTGTTTTGAATGTAGTCTTCTACCAAGACCTGAATGCTTTGAAAGTAGTCTTCTACCAAGACCTGAATACTTTGAAAGATGCCTTTCTGTAACAAAGATGGTTTTTTCCCTAAATGACTATTTTTAACAATATATAATCTACCTTATCGTTTATGTGAATGTGTCACAAAATAAAAGTAATAGGGAAAAATATATTCATTGAAGTATTATCCTTTGGTACTAGGATAAACACAAAGTGGAAACTCGCCGAAAAGTATTAACCGTAGACATCCGTCGATGTGCATTTTCCCTACTGTAGCTAACAGTCTTGGGCGTAGAATGGTTAGTCCCGTACGTATATAATAGTATCTACTAATATAATATGTAATAGTATCTCATCATATAGTATCTATGTAACAGTATCCATGTAAGTATAACCATGTAAGTGTATCTCTTCATATAGTATTTAGTATAGAGTCATGAATGTACTGACTCTGGTGTAATTCCTTGTAATAGGAATAGTGTTTTGTATCCCCTAAACTATACCTATAATAGTTTACTGGAATGTAATTGATGTCCAAGAAGGTTTATACACCCTTGCTACTCAAGAGTGTTGGAACTGAAGAAAGAATGAAAGCTATCATATCAATACATATATACATGAAACATAAGTATATAGATATGGTTTTTAACAATAAGTTGTAAGAGGTTTTGTAAAACATTTAAGAGTTTTGAACAATATAAAGATGACTTGATGTCATTTTTTAAAATATTTCAAAAGGAACTCATTTGATAACCAAGTATAAAACAACTTAAAACCATTGTGATGAACACATTTTGTAGTATGTGAAATCAGTTGATTGAAAACACAGTTATAAATCACATGTGATTGATTCTATAACTTCCTGTTTTCTACTTGTATCCCCCCCATTAAAGCATTTAAAATCATTTAAAAGATTGATTAAGGGGTATGAACTCACATGTAGTGGGTGATTGTGGATGAACTGAATGATGTAGGATGCTAAGTGTCAAGTGAAGACTTGTACACACTCAATGATCCTAGTTAACACATAATCACACATATATGTATCCAATTAGTCATATAACAACTAATTTACTAAGTTTAAGACATCCTAGGACATGTAAAACACCTTATTTAAGTGCTATTAGTCATAAGGATTGCATCTAAGGGTGGTAGGACCTTGCTATTGAGTTTGGGGTTCAAGGATAAACTCCCTTGGAGTTTACGGTTTTGTGACCATAACTCCTTGAGTTTACGGTCGTAAACCCATGAGTTTATGGCCGTAAACTCATGTTTCTTTGACCATTTGTTGTTTTGAAGCTCTACAAGCCATTAGAAGCATTCCCACTTCATGTTTAAGCCTTAGGAAGAGATTAGGGCACCATTTCACTCCTTTTAGGAGTTTACGGTCCTTGGACCATTTGTCTTTGGGTTTACGGTCGTAAACCCAAATGGTTTATGGTGTTTTGATGTTTTCATGTACTAAACTCATTAAGGAAGGGATCTATGCAAGTTTCCAAGGCTTAGAAGGGACTAGGGCACACTTTGGCACCGTTTTTAGGGTTTACGGTCCAAGAACATCTTGGACCGTAAACACCTTGATCTTGTGTTTCTTGGTTGTTTCTTGATGTTAAGAAGTGTAACTAGCTTCACAATACACTAGGGTAGGAGTACTTACTAGTTGGAAGCTTGAAAAGGTGCCAAAAGTCCAAGAACACTAGTGTGTGTTCTTGGTGTTCTTGGTGAAACTTGAAGATCTAACCTTTTGGAATGATTTCACGGATGGAAGTGTGTTAAATCACTAGATTAAGTAATATATCAACTTAATAGGGCTAGAAACACTTACAAGTTGAAGATCTTGAAGAAATGATGGATGATACTTGAGAGAGAAATGAGCTTTTGACTTGAAAATGGTGAAAAAGTGGTAAATATGACTAAGTGTCATATTTATACCCCTTCCCTTAGGGTTTACGGCCGTAAACACCTTGTTTAGGCCGTAAACTCTAAATTTTTGGAGTTTAGGGACATTATTGTTGCACAATAAACCCTAGGGCATCCTCTCTCCTGATATCTCTTAAAGTACTAACTTTAAAACACTAAAACTTAAACCAATAAGCCTGAAAGTTAGCAGAAACTGTCCTGACTCTTATTGAAGTAAGAGGTTGTACAGAATAGAAATTTCGGGTTGTCTCATCATCCCCCCGTTAGAAGGAATTTCGTCCCGAAATTAGAGTTTAAGCAAATAAGTGGTTGCAAATAACTATGTAAAAAGACGAAGATATTTCAGTTTCATCTACTCCTCTCGTTCCCAAGTGAATTCAGGTCCCCTCTTGGCGTTCCAGCGAACCTTCACTATCGGGATACGACTTTGTTTCGTTTTCTTGACCTCCCGGTCCATGATCTCTATAGGTTCTTCCACGAAGTTGAGGCTCTCGTTGATCTCGATCTCGTCGAGGGGGATTACAAGAGTCTCATCGGACAGACACTTTTTCAAGTTCGAGACGTGGAAAGTAGAGTGTACGTTATTGAGTTCGCGCGGTAGATTGAGTTTGTAAGCTACTGGGCCGATTCGGGCAAGAATCTCGAAAGGCCCTATATATCTTGGATTGAGCTTCCTACGCTTTCCGAAGCGTATCAAGCCCTTCCAGGGTGAGACTTTCAAAAGAACGTGGTCTCCCACCTGGAATTCCAAAGGTTTCCTGCGCTTGTCTACGTAGCTTTTCCGTCGGTCTCTAGAGGCTTTCAATCATTCATGAATTTGAACGATCTGCTCTGTCGTTTCCCGAATGATCTCCGGACCCATGAGAGTGCTTTTAGGAACTCGTCCTTTAGCTCACTGTGTATCACCCACCTCAGCCCAGCACAGAGGGGATCCGTACTTTCGGCCATAGAGGGCCTCAAATGGAGCTGCCTTGATGCTAGTGTGATAACTGTTGTTGTAGGAAAATTCGACAAGGGGTAAATGAGTATCCCAAGCTTTCTCGAAGTCTATCGCACAGTCTCGCAACATATCTTCCAAGGTTTGGATAGTCCTCTCACTCTGTCTGTCGGTCTGTGGATGGTAGGCTGTACTCATGTCTAGCATAGTTCCTAGGGAACTTTGTAGCGACTGCCAGAACCTCGAAGTGAATCTACTATCTATGTCCGAGATAATGGATATGGGAACACCGTGAAGTCATAAAATCTCCCTAATGTAAGTTCTTGTAAGCTTCTCCATCTTGTCTGTTTCCTTGATAGGCAGGAAGTGTACGGACTTGGTCAATCTGTCGACGATGACCCATATGGTATCAAGTCCACCCGTTGTCTTGGGCAACTTGGTTATGAAGTCCATAGTGATCCACTCCCACTTCCATTCCGGTATCTCCGGCTGTTGTAGAAGGTCAGAGGGTTTCTGGTATTCGACCTTGACCTTGGCGCAAGTAAGGCATTTACTTACGAAGGTAGAAATTTCTGCTTTCATGTTAGGCCACCAATATAGCTTTTTAAGATCCAAATACATCTTATCTGAACCTGGGTGGACGGAATAACGAGTGTTGTGCGCCTTGTTTATGACCAAGTCTCTGAAACCAACAAGTTTCAGTGTCCAGATCCGATCCATGAGGTATAAGGCTCCGCCACCCTTGACTTCCAAATTCTTATCCATCCCTCTTAGGGATTCACTCGCCACATTTTCAGGTTTCAAAGCATCGAGCTGAGCCCCCTTAATTTGCGTGGACAAGTGTGAATGGATAGTTAGATTCAAAGATTTGACTCTACGACCAGAATATTCTTTCCGACTTAGGGCGTCAGCTACTACGTTGGCTTTACCCGGATGATAACGAATTTCGCATTCGTAATCACTGAGTAGCTCGACCCACCGTCGTTGTCTCATGTTGAGCTCTTTCTGGTCGAATATATGTTGTAGACTTTTGTGGTCTGTAAAGATCGTGCTTTTTGTACCATACAGGTAGTGTCTCCAGATCTTCAGAGCAAACACGACTGCTCCTAGCTCAAGATCGTGTGTGGTGTAGTTGACGTCGTGTGTCTTCAGCTGTCTTGAGGCATAGGCGATAACCTTACCTCGCTGCATCAGAACACATCCGAGTCATTGATTTGACGCATCGCAATAGACAAAGAAGTCTTCTATCCCTTCGGGGAGGGATAGTATTGGTGCAGTGCACAAAGCTCGCTTGAGCGTTTGGAATGCTCTTTCCTGCTTCTCTTCCCAGTCAAAGGCCACGCCCTTCTGGGTCAGTGTTGTAAGAGGTTTCGTAATGCGGGAGAAGTTCTGAATGAACCTGCGATAGTAGCCAGTGAGACCTAGAAATTGACGAATTTTCGTAGGTGTCTTCGGTGGTGACCAGTTCTCAATGGCCTTGATTTTGGAAGGGTCCACGTGTATTCCCTCTTCACTAACTACGTGGCCCAAAAATTCGACTCTTCGGATCCAAAATTTGCACTTAGAGAACTTCGCGTAGAGCTTCTCCTATCGTAATGTTTCTAAGACTCTTCGTAGGTGTTGACTATGTTCCTCCTTACTTCAAGAGTAGATGAGTATGTCATCGATGAAGACGATGACGAACTGATCCAAGTAAGGACGGCACACCCTATTCATCAAATCCATAAATACAGTGGGCGCGTTGGTTAATCCGAACGGCATCACTATGAATTCGTAGTGCCCATAACGAGTTCGGAAGGCTGTCTTCGGGACATCCTCCCCTAGCACTCGTAGTTGGTGATATCCGGATCGTAGATCTATCTTCGAGAAGTAGTTGGCTCCTTGAAATTGATCAAATAAATCGTCAATGCGGGGTAAGGGATAACGATTTTTAATGGTCAGTTTGTTGAGCTCCCTGTAGTCGATGCACATACGAAATGATCCATCTTTCTTCTTGACGAACAAGACTAGTGGTCCCCATGGTGAGAAGCTTGGCCTAGTGAATCCCTTCTTGAGAAGTTCGTTAAGCTGACTGGAAAGTTCCTGCATCTCCGCTGGTGCCAGACGATATGGAGATTTGGCTACGGGAGTATCCCCTGGCACTAAGTCGATTTTGAACTCGACTTGGCGTTGCGGTGGTAATCCCGGGAGTTCTTCTGGAAAGATATCGGGAAAATTGCGTACTTCCGGGATATTCTGAATGTCTTTTACTTCTTGACTCGTATCGACGATGTGTGCGAGGAATGCATGATATTCCTTTCATAAGCACTTCTGAGCTTGGATGCACGAAATGATGCGAATGCTCGTACTAGGTTTGTCGCCGTAGATAACTAGGGTTTCGCTGTTAGGAAGGTTAAGACGAACTGCTTTTTCAAAGCACATGATGTCGGCGTGAAGAAGACTCAACCAATCCATGCCGATAACAACGTCGCAACTTTTAATTGGGACCGGCATGAGGTTTATCTTGAAAGTATGGCCATCTAAAGTTAGAGTACAACCTATGTATATGCAGTTAGTACTTTCCGTTTTCCCATTTGCCATTTCTACGGTGAATGATTTATCTAGTGCATGTGGTTTTTGTTTAAGCAGTTGTGCAAATTTCTGGCTTACAAAACGTTTCTCCGCCCCACAGTCGAAAAGTATGCAAGCATATGAGTTATCGAGGAGAAACATACCAGTAACTGTCGTAGGATCAGCTACGGCTTCCTCGTGGCCCATGGCCAGAACTCTTCCTACTCCGCCAACTATCCCTGCTTTAGGGCAGTTCCTCTTGTAGTGGCCCACTTCGCCACAACCGTAGCAAGCTTGGCCCACACCGGCGTTAGGAACTTGAGCGGTCGGCCTTGCTGGAGTCTTGCAGAAATGGGCGGTATGCCCCTTCCTGTTGCAGTTAGAGCACTGCATTTCCCAGCAAGGTCCGTTGTGATGGAAGGTGCATTTGTTGCACCTCGGAAGATTACCGTCATAAGGCTTTGCCGGTAAGAGATTAGTAGGGGCAACAGGGGTTACCGTGGCCGCATTGATTGCCACAAGTTGTTGTCTCTTTGAGGATTCTTGCGAAGACCCGCTTTTCCTCTTGTTCCACACCCTTTTCTTGTTGTTGTTGTTTCCCTTTTGTGGCTCGGGTGCAGAAATCGTTGGGTTCTGGTAGTTTCCGTGATCTGTGAGAGATTGTGCCAGCTCTTTAGCGCTGTCAAAAGTAACAGGCCTTGAGGCTAACACACTTGACTGGATCTGGGGTGACAGTCCCCAAATATATCTCTCTATTTTCTTGCTCTCGAGAGGAACCATATCAGGGCATAGAATTGCCAGATCACAGAATCTATTAGTATAGGTTGATATGTCGGAACCAACCATTACAAGACCCCAGAGTTCCTGCTCGAGTTTTTGAATTTCCACTCGAGGACAATACTCTCTCATCAGCATGGCTTTCAAGTTTTTCCAGCTGATCGAATTTGCCACTATTAGAGTCAGAGACTTAACGTGGCCATTCCACCAAGTTAAAGCCCTGTCAGAAAAGGTACAAGTAGCAAACTTGACCTTATTGCTCTCTAGGCAGGCGCAGATTTCAAAGACCGCTTCTGTCTTTTCTATCCACTGCCTTAAGATCATAACCCCTCCAGTTCCATTGAAGTTCCGGGGTTTGGCATTCGTAAAATCCTTGTAGGTGCATTCCCGACGACGCCCATGGCTCTCGCCATGGTTGGAAGGAGGTGCACCTGTTCCCGATCCACTAGGGACAGGAGTATTGATGTGTGACACGACAGCCGCTACGGCCGCCGTGAAAGCTGTTTGGAACATAGCAGCGTCGAACTGAAGAGGTGGTGGAGGTGGGGGTGGTATCGGGGTTTCGTTATTATTGTTACGCCTTGTACTTCTGCGAGGAGGCATCTTTTAACTATAAGTTGAAAAGATAGAAACAATGATAAGAATTCAAATTGGAAAGTTGATGAGAATGACTCATGGACAAACTCTCCATAGCCCAACAACACGATTGAATGTAGATCTAGAACTAACAGGTGATAGAATTTGGATAATAATTTCCATGAGATTAGGTGCCTGTCAATATTACTGGAATTACAGATGTAACAAGTTCAGGAAAAATGGCCTAGTAGGAGGCCTTACATCAACCAAGATGGGAAAATTTTGACAGGACTACGACCTAATCAAGACCTAACAGGTCTCAGATTTACAAAGATAGGAAATTAGACCAGAGTTTTACATAAACTAGGTTATATACAAAAGAGAAGTCGATGAGATTCTATCGGCGACGAGAACTACTAGAGTGAGTTCTTGATTCCCACAGAAGGCGTTCTATGTCCCTCATACGCCTGTCAGATCTTACTTGCTAAGCTTGAACTTCTCTGACTTCAGCCTGGCTTCCAGCAAGTTCTCTTTGTAGAGCTGCATTGTGGACCAGAGTCCTTTCATGAGTAGACTCTAGTTGGCGAATGCGGACTGTGTTAACGCTAGAGTTGGTGTCAATCTCTACGACTCGGTCGATAGTTGCTCGATCTTGAATGTCATTCCGAGAAATCCTACGAACCATGATGGGCAGGACCCTGTCAGCTGAACCTCCCTCAGTGAGGTTGTAGAAACTTCTGTCTCCATTGTAGGGAAAGGGTTGACCCTGTTCCTGACTCCATCTATTCAAGTTTGTGGCCCACAGGGGTGTGGGTCCTTGAAATGCTGGGCGAGGGTTCAGGTTTGGGTTTTGAGCAGCTGGGGGTAGGTTGTTGACTTCAGGCTCCGAGTCAGAACTATCAGAAAAGCCTTCAGCTTCGTGATCATCCAAAGGAATTGGATGGTTATCTTCTGGCTCCTCATCAAGCCACCCAGCATTGCCCTGGTTTGGGAAGTATGGGTCGCCGTGGGGATGGAATCCAGCCATAAAATCTACGCGAGAAAAGAGGTATAAGAAGTATTTAATAGACGAACTAACTAAGATAATTATAAGATGATCTTTATCAGTTACTTCAATACTTGTTTAGTGCATACTAGTTATATGTATTTAGGACAGGATAAACCTTCGAATAAGTGACCCTAACTCTAAGCCCACAACCAAACAAGGACAGGAAGTATAGCAAAGGTTCACGGATTCTAAGTCTATGACATCCTAATACATATAACCTTATTGTATCCACTAACAACTATTGACATACTAATAAAGCTCTATTTATTTCTCAGATAAGAAATTATAGTAACACTAAATACCCCTATGGTATTTTATTGTGGTAATGTTGGTAAGTTTTTAGACTTGTTGCCATATCACAACTATTCTTGGGCATATACTAATCACTCCTCGGACCAGAATAGTTGATCAGGGTATGCCGCTCCCAGGACTGACCATATATCCCCGAGCTTACTTGTGATATTCAACAATCGTAATACTTTTGTTCTTGTCCTTGTGACACTGATTTTTAGTATGAATGCAGGAACGTATACTTAGTTAAATATTTTATTATTTAAAAGTATAAACTCTTGGTCAGAGTTTTTTAATCCCAATGTATTTATAGTTAGTATATCTTTTATGGGTTGATATACTCAATTCACTATAAACAATGCTCTGATACCAATCTGTCACACCCCAAAACCAAGAACGGCGGAAACGTTCAGGGGTGGAGGACGTCATGTAATGTATCATAATAGTGCAAAGTAGTAAACAAGAAACAACATCATCCATTGCATTAAAAGTAAAGTTTTAATACATGAGTGTTCTTTCATTGTAATAAGACACCAAAATATGTAATCAAAATAAAAGACGAGTCTTCACTGTGCTGCGTCTTCTCAAAAACCTGGTCATCGTACATGTCTACTGGTGACTTGAGAATACAAGTTATTTTGAAAGAGTTTATCAGCATAAAGCTGGTGAATTCATAAGTATTTTAGTGTCATTACCCTGATTTAGAAAGCTGTTATGAAAGCCATGTAAATCTTTAAATGAAACATTTGTTATAAGTGTGAAAACCCAAGAAAATCCCATATTTCCTACTAGTATAAAAAGTACTCTTCTACCAAGACCCGACTGTTTTGAATGTAGTCTTCTACCAAGACCTGAATGCTTTGAAAGTAGTCTTCTACCAAGACCTGAATGCTTTGAAAGATGCCTTTCTGTAACAAAGATGGTTTTTTTCCCTGAATGACTATTATTAACAATATATAGTCTACCTTATCTTTTATGTGAATGTGTCACAAAATAAAAGTAATAGGGAAAAATATATTCATTGAAGTATTATCCTTTGGTACTAGGATAAACACGGCGTGGAAACTCGCCGAAAAGTATTAACCGTAGACATCCGTCGATGTGCATTTTCCCTACTGCAGCTAACAGTCTTGGGCGTAGAATGGTTAGTCCCGTACGTATAGAATAGTATCTACTCATATAATATGTAATAGTATCTCATAATATAGTATCTATGTAACAGTATCCATGTAAGTATAACCATGTAAGTGTATCTCTTCATATAGTATTTAGTATAGACTCATGAATGAACTGACTCTGGTGTAATTCCTTGTAATAGGAATAGTGTTTTGTATCCCCTAAACTATACCTATAATAGTTTACTGGAATGTAATTGATGTCCAAGAAGGTTTATACACCCTTGCTACTCAAGAGTGTTGGAACTGAAGAAAGAATGAAAGCTATCATATCAATACATATATACATGAAACATAAGTATATAGATATGGTTTTTAACAATAAGTTGAAAGAGGTTTTGTAAAACATTTAAGAGTTTTGAACAATATAAGGATGACTTGATGTCATTTTATAAAATATTTCAAAAGTAACTCATTTGATAACCAAGTATAAAACAACTTAAAACCATTGTGATTAACACATTTTGTAGTATGTGAAATCAGTTGATTGAAAACACAGTTATAAATCACATGTGATTGATTATATAACTTCCTGTTTTCTACTTGTATCCCCCCCATTAAAGCATTTAAAATCATTTAAAAGATTGATTAAGGGGTAGGAACTCACCTGTAGTGGGTGATTGTGGATGAACTGAATGATGTTGGATGCTAAGTGTCAAGTGAAGACTTGTACACACTCAATGATCCTAGTTAACATATAATCACACATATATGTATCCAATTAGTCATATAACAACTAATTTACCAAGTTTAAGACATCCTAGGACATGTAAAACACCTTATTTAAGTGCTATTAGTCATAAGGATTGCATCTAAGGGTGGTAGGACCTTGCTATTGAGTTTGGGGTTCAAGGGTAAACTCCCTTGGAGTTTACGGTTTTGTGACCATAACTCCTTGAGTTTACGGTCGTAAACCCATGAGTTTACGGCCGTAAACTCATGTTTCTTTGACCATTTGTTGTTTTGAAGCTCTACAAGCCATTAGAAGCATTCCCACTTCATGTTTAAGCCTTAGGAAGAGATTAGGGCACCATTTCACTCATTTTAGGAGTTTACGGTCCTTGGACCATTTGTATTTGGGTTTATGGTCGTAAACCCAAATGGTTTATGGTCTTTTGATGTTTTCATGTACTAAACTCATTAAGGAAGGGATCTATGCAAGTTTCCAAGGCTTAGAAGGGACTAGGGCACACTTTGGCACCCTTTTTAGGTTTTACGGTCCAAGAACATCTCGGACCGTAAACACCTTGATATTGTGTTTCTTGGTTGTTTATTGATGTTAAGAAGTGTAACTAGCTTCACAATACACTAGGGTAGGAGTACTTACTAGTTGGAAGCTTGAAAAGGTGCCAAAAGTCCAAGAACACTAGTGTGTGTTCTTGGTGTTCTTGGTGAAACTTGAAGATCTAACCTTTTGGAATGATTTCACGGATGGAAGTGTGTTAAATCACTAGATTAAGTAATATATCAACTTAATAGGGCTAGAAACACTTACAAGTTGAAGATCTTGAAGAAATGATGGATGATACTTGAGAGAGAAATGAGCTTTTTACTTGAAAGTGGTAAATATGACTAAGTGACATATTTATACCCCTTCCCTTAGGGTTTACGGCCGTAAACACCTTGTTTAGGCCGTAAACTCTAACTTTTTGGAGTTTAGGGACATTATTGTTGCACAATAAACCCTAGGCCATCCTCTCTCCTGATATCTCTTAAAGTACTAACTTTAAAACACTAAAACTTAAACCAATAAGCCTGAAAGTTAGCAGAAACTGTCCTGACTCTTATTGAAGTAAGTGGTTGTACATAATATAAATTTCGGGTTGTCACAGCTGCCGTGACCGCCGCTTGGAACATAGCGGGGTCGAACTGAGGAGGTGGTGGCGGAGGTGGCACCGGCGGTTCATTATCATTTTGACGTCTTGGATTTCTATGAGGAGGCATCTTTTTCTATAAAAGTCAAAAGATACAAAGATGATAAGATATGAAGAGCGAATATGAATTCTGATATCTCTGAACTAAAACATATAGTTCAATGTGAATCTTGGAATGAATTAGAAATAGAAGTCTATGACAAGTATAACTTGTAACTGAATAATATGAAAGATAACGCTATATCTTATCCGTAGACTTAACTATAATTAAAAGAGTGAATAGGAAACGAGTAGAGTATTTCCTAATGGCGACGGGTATCATTTGGATGAAACCTCAACTCAGCCAGTGTTATCTAAGCGAGAATAGGGATAAGAGATATAGAATATATTTAGTAACGATTGACTACAAAAGAGACCTATAGTTATCAAGTAATGTATTATGTATGACTTGTTGTTAGTTATTTCTATAACTATAAAGTGTATACTAATTATATATAATCTGGGTATAACCGACTTTCGATTATATGACCCGACTCTAAATCCACAACCAAACAAGGAACAGGAAATGAAGCTAAATCACATATTCTATGTCCATATAACTTTAATTATATATAATTGTAATATACTCTTAATATTTATAGTTCTACCCTTAATTGTTATATTGTTTTCACATGTTTGTTATTAGTATATAATGTCTAAAATACCCTATAGTATTTTAATCTTTATGTTCTGATCTAAAGTTCTTCTGAGTATGTATGGTAAGTTTTAGACATGCCACAACACCACTATCACTCCCAAACACATGTTGGTCATATCTCAAATCAATATTATTGATCAGGCTATATTAATCCCAGATATGATTACATAACTGTCCAGGTTTGATTGTAGTGTTCAACATCCAAATACTTTTAAGTTCTCATGACTGTGATACTGTACTTGTAGGTATGAGTGTTAGTACACTTCTTGTAAAAATAATTAAAATTTTAAAAGTATACTTGTAGTCAGAGCTCTTAGCCCCAAATGTATTTATAGTTTGTATATATTTTATGGATTGATATACTGAGTTCACTATAAACATTGCTCTGATACCAATCTGTCTCACCCCAAAACCAGATGGCGGAAACGTCCGGGGGTGGAGGACTTCATTTGTAGTATCACAACACATGTAATATAGTAATCAAAGTACAGACAACCATTGTATTAAAAAGTATAAATATTTGCATGTGGTTCACATTGTATACTGAAACTATAAAGTTGTACAAAAGAAGAAGACAAGACATAAATAGCTCCATCTTCTCAAAAGCTCGGCGTGTACCTGTCTACTGGTTCCTTGAGAATACAAGTAATTTGAAAAGAGAGTATCAACATAAAGTTGAGTGAGTGCATAAGTTTTTATCTATGTAAGAATATCTTCTGTTTCTTGAATATGTAAACTGTTTCCAGAAAATCCTATATTTTCTGTTGTATATGAAAAGTAGTTGTATTTGTATAAAACTGTTCTATTTGAAAACCAATTATATGTATTTGTAATCTTTATGTAAACTTGTATCTTGTTAACTATATTTTGTAAACTGTATATTGTAAACTGTATCTTGTAAACTGGTACTTTGAAAATGTACTTAAGTTTAGTTAATTGTACACTAACGTATTGATAATATCTTTTAATGAGTTATTATAACCATACTAACTAGATGGCCTGATCCAACGCTATGAATGCGCTGAAAGTTGATGATTACAATTGTCACTTACAGGCGTGTATGCCTGACTGTAGCTAGCAGTCCGAGTGTGGGATTGTTAATCCTAATATAGATCTATACACCCATTGTTTCGATCCCCTGCTGGAGACTCTGGTTATAATATCAGGACTTTACTATATTGTTTAAAATGAATTAAACAAACTGTACTACTTGTCTCATAAAAGCATATAAACGTTACATGTATATTAGTTATGAAAACCCAATCATTTTGAAGTAAATGATTGATAGTATGCTCTTGAATTAGTACTCTTAACATGTATCTGAAAGAATGTATATCCTGGAATACTTTTGATCAATCTTTGTTCTTGTAAAACAATGTACTCTAGTATGCTTGAATCATGATTTATTGTTCTGTGAATCATAAATTATACCTATTATAATTTATATGTACTTTCTGTATTAATACTTAGTATTAATGAATACAACCCCTTGTTCAACTTGTTACAAAAAGGTAATTGAATCTTGATGAATAAACTTTTATACTTGTATACATATATAATATATATAAGTAAAATTTAAATGACACTCGGACAAATAACTGCTACTTGTAATCCCACATCCTAACAAGGAAAAGGAACCAAAGTGGTTTGTTAGTCCTAAATCTTTTAAATCGTATTTATATAAATATATGTATACTAGTATGATTTTTGGGAAAAAATATAAGTTTATAAAATATTTAAAAGAAGTTTCATATTTAGAAATCCATTTTTATGACTTGACGTCTTTTTGAAACAATCACTTAAAACCACTTCATTTGATGATACTGAAATTCATTTTGATAAGATGTTTGAAACCATTTGTTTTGTTAACTGTAATCCATTTTAAATCATTTTTTATAACACAAAATCTTTGTGTTAGACTTGTATTCCCCCCCCCCCCCTAAAACAGTAAAAACTATGAAAATACGGGGGTATGAACTCACCTGTTGTAAGTTATTCAAATGTAAGATTGGTGTAGGATGCTAAGTGTCAAGTGAAGTCTTGAACACAACGGATCCTATTAACATATAATGATACATATATGGATATAATTAGTGTTTATAACAACTAATCATGAAAAATAACACCCTATTAGACTAGGAAACCCTAGTATTGAAGTACTACAATCACATATGATTGTATACTAAGGGTGTATGGCCATTCTATGAGTTTACGGTCATGAGTTCATGGCCTCATGAGTCTACGGTCGTAAAATCATGATGATTTGTGTCAAAAGGTGTTTCAAGGTCTTACAATCCACAAGGAAGTGTTCTAGCCCTAAATCTAAGCCTTAGGAAGAAGTTATGGTCCATATGCATCAATAATTAGGGTTTACGGCCAATGGATATTGTCTTGGCCGTAAACTACTATTGTTCATGAGGTTTGGACGGTTTCAAGGTTTAATGGTTTTCCAAGAAGTATTCTAGTTCACAAGTTTAGCTCCTAGAAGATTTTAGGGTCAATATGGCACCATTTTAAGGGTTTACGGCCAAGGGAGATGGTCTTGGCCGTAAACCCCTTTGTTCTTGTCAAATGGATGTTTTCTAAGTGTTCTTCAAGTATTACAAGTATACAAAAAACTTAGGAGAGATTACTTACGATATAGAAGCTTGAAAGGGCGATTAAGGTTCAAAAACACTAGTGTGTGTTCTTGGTGAAATGCAGAACACTTGATGATCTAGTCAAAAGAAGAGATTTCATGGATGAAATCATGTGTATTCACTTGATATTGAAGGATATCAACAAATCAAATGGAAAGACTTCTTACGTTTTTGGATTTTAACAAATAAAGGTTAGTATTATAACCTAAATAGATATTTTAAGGATTTTAACAAATAAAGGTTAGTATTATAACCTAAATAGAAAACCCAAACAATAAAAAGGGCTTTAGTTGACCTTTGTTTGACTTTAGTTGATTAGAGTTGACTTTACAAACAGAAAATAACGGGATGTTACAATTCATTAATAAATGGTTTTGGATTTTTGGTTTCACTTAGAGTCATGGTGACAACGACATCTAAGATCATAAACACAGAATTTTTGGCAACCGTCAGCCGAGTTGTTTTATACTCGAACCTCAAGGGGTACCGGTACGTAGAAATGATTTTATGGATAAAATTTTAGATATGAGTGAAGAATGGTTGGGTGTTTCACATTGGTCATGGTGAAAATGACCTTTGATCATTAACATATGATGTGAAGACTCCTGTTAAGACTGGTATATGTCTCAATATGGAAGAGTCTATCACTCGCATTTGAATTTTCCGTCAATTCCTTGTGAAAGTAGTGTGAAGTGAAATGACCGTCAAATCCTTTCCCATTTTCAGGTTTCTTCTCCTTGCTCAGAATATTTCGATACAGTTTCCTTGAGTCTCATCTTCTCCTGAATTCACTTTTCAAGATAAATGAAAAAATTTGAGATAAACATAAAAAATAAAAGTAAACTTAGCACACTAAGAAATAAAAATAAAAGTAAAATACGCTCAAAAACACTATTTTTTGGATTTTTGAATTTTTCTGAAAAAGAAATAAAAACATACATGAAAATATTTTTTTGTATTTTCTAAATTTTCTAAATTTTTTGTTTTGTTTTTTTTAATTCTCCCCTTTAAATTTGTGCATATAAGAAAATATGAACAAATTTAATCAAAAACAAAAGTAAAATACAAAATGCTTTTGGGATCAAAGTTGTCAATCAATTTAACTTGCCATTTATCATTAAATCCCATATCATTTCCCTCATGATTACCTACCAAACAAAGACACATTTTAAAAAAAAAATTTAATTGTTTTTTTGTATTTTGATTTCTCTTCCATAAATTGAGCATAGGGAAGAAATAAAATAAATGCACAAAATTAAAAGAAATTTGTCATTCAAATGAATCATTTTAAGAAGAACTCAGGAGCATCGAAAGAATTCAAACCAAAAGTCAGCAATTGAAGACGCAAGCAGCAAAAAATTTAGCCTTAGCTGGGTTTCGGTCTCGGAACAGATCCGAAAATTCTTCACATCGTCAAGTACAATCCCCATTTGTGATCCTCTCCTTTCTTCTTTTCTCACAAAGGACACATAATCTCAAACAAAGTTCTGAGTGTTGTACAGTTGAGAGATGGCTCCTATCATGTGCATGGAACAACCACTATCAACAAACCAGAGTCTGATGATATTCCTTCATAGCTGCTCCAGAACAGAGTGCGAGATTAGTTGCTCTTTGGAACCCAGTCCATTTTGAAACTGGGTTGACCTTTTTCATCCATGCACGCTACTCTCTCCCATGACATATCCTGCTTATCACATACAGAAAGCGAAGAAATGTTAGAGTCATTAGAAGATTTTGGAGAGTAAACCTTCGGAACCCATCTGTAGTCGGGTTTAACCCATTTCTTTTTTGATCGGTTGGGTGCCTCGGCACTTGATTTTGAAGTTGAAGTCGGTCGTCGAGATGGCTTTGACCTAACCGGTCTTGGTTTCACTGGAGCATCTTTTGGATTGGACTTCTTGGCCATGACTTTGGGATTTTGATTATTGGCCTTCTGTGCGTTCCAGTCGCCATTGTTTGAACGTGGCCTCAAAGGGTTTCTTTTGGAAAAGCTCCCTCTTTGTGCGTTCTGCCACTGTTGTGCATAGTAAGGAACGTATGCGATTTGGACAATTTTTGGCAATGTGTCGAGGTGTTCCACAGTGAAAACATGTCTTTTTCTTCACATAGGAATTGTTTCTTCCTGCCCCTGGTGACGTACCATTTCCTTGTCTCTGATTGTTCCCACAAGCACACTTGCAACAGCCACTCTAATTTGCTTGTTTTAGTGGCATATATTTGCCAATAGCAGGTTGATTAGTAGCAACTGAGTTAGAAGCAACAGATTCTGAGATCAAGGAGTCATTGGTTTGACAATCATCAGAATTTGCTGAACTAGAATTAATTCTGTTCTCCATGTCCTCATCCTCTACTACTTTACCTGCACATGAAGCAGAATTATCAAAAACATTCACCTTAATATTCTCAGTTGGCCCAGATTGTTCAGTCTTAACTAAAGCTAGTTCAGTGGTTTGGCCAAACTGAGCAGGAATTTCTTCCTCGTTGGTCTCAAGGGTTGTGGTATAGTTGTCATTTAAAGGAGGTGGAACACTATGATACCCTAGACCCCTGTTTTGATTATATTTGAATTTTAATTGCTTCTCAATCATAGATGCAACTACCTCACTTGACATGTGAAATTTCTTAAAGTTGAAATCAACATCTTTATATTTAGCTTTCAATGCATCAAGTTCGGTAGTTAATTCGGCAAGTTTTCTCTTAATATATGTATAATTTTCACAATTGTTGCTGTATTCCTCTTGAAATGTTCTAAAGTCATTTGTTTTGGCCTCTAGTTGAGCTTTTAGGGGTTTTTGACCTTTCCTTAGGGTATAGCCTTCATATTTAAGGTCCTTATTATCTCTTTTTAATATATCGATTTGTTCACGAAGAAATTTAATAGTAGCTTCACAAGATTTTGAACATGAAGCTTCATTGACCGGGATGTTTGACGAACTCATTGTTTAAAATATTTCCCTTTGACTTAAAACCTCAAAAGTCAACCTTAAAAGTCAAGCTTAAAAAGTCAAACGTAAAAGTCAAACTTGAAAAGTCAAACTTAGAAGTCAAACCGAATAGCTAAAAGTAAAAATTTGAAGGTTAAAAGAGAAAGTCAAAGTTTAAAGTCAAATGTCAAACTTGAAAGTCAGTCAAATTTTTAAGGTCAAAAGTCAAAAATGATAGTAAAAAATTAAAAACCAAAATTTTGGGTAGAAAATGGAATTTTAAAATTCAAAAAATTAATTTTTGGGCAAAATTTGTCAAAAATCCAAAATATAGGTCGAAATAGCGAAGCTTCTTGAATTAAAAAGGGAAGGTGTTAAACATCTCGCATGCTAGATGAGTTGGAAAGGGCGTTGGTTGAGGAGGCAAGAGACCCGAGTTCGAAACCTTGCACTCCCCAATTTCTTTTGAATATTTGATGTTGCGCAAGCTTTCTTGTGAAGGAGCCTCGCACCGAAGATGCTTGGACCGAACACGTGCTGGACACCTACTGGGCCGAAGATCCGAGGGGACCGTAAACGAGGACTGGACTACAAACTCTCATGGGCCGAACACCTGTTGGTCGAGAACTGTCCGAGGATCGCAAACGAGTTGAGTTGTAAACGTCCGAAGTCGGCCGTAAACCCTTCTTTGGCAGTGAACCCTTCTTCGACAGTAAACTCTTCTTTGACAGTAAACCCTTCTTTGGCCGTAAACCACTCGCAGATTACGAGAAAAACAACGTTTTTCACCCCTTTTTGCTCTAAACTCGATCAAAAACTCGTTTTTATGAACAACACAAAGAACAAATTAACCCCCAATATTTCTTCAAAAACAATCCAAAAACGTAAAATCCTTCAAGAAAAAAAATGCAAAAATGCTCCAGATCTTGCCAATTTGATTGATACAATCCAAGCTCTGATACCAACTATAAGTCCCAAACTTTGCTTGATGTATCAATCAGATCCACTTGATGGTGCGGAATCCCAATCAAGTGGATGATGCAAAATCAAATAGAGAAGAAGAAGAAGAACTTTATGAATCTATGATGTATTGATGATATGAATGATAATCCCTACACAAGATTCACACATACTAGTTCTCTCTCTAACTTTCTCTCTCTAGCACACCTTAATTTGCACACACTTGACTGTGAACTCTCTCTGACAATACTGACACTATTTATAGTGAACATTGAACCGCAAACATGTTCACGGTCGCACACACGTTCACGACTGTGAACACCCACACAACCATAAACACCATGAGCCGTAAACCTAAGGCTGTTTTCGGTCCTAGACCAAAAACTACAATTGCCTAGAAAAGTAAACTATAAACCAAATTTTAGACCCAATAATGTGAATCTAGAATCAAACTAAGGATTAGTAAAGGATTTCAAAATGGTTTTAAAAATTGTTTTCAAAAGTAACCAAGGAAGGATGAGATGTGTACGATCAACCGGAGCAAGCAAGTATACCCCAAGTTACCCATACTATTATTAATTTATGATGATTATGATAAAACTGCATGTTAGTGGTAGGATAGGGATCTTCAGGAATTGCATGATAGAATCGTCTAATGTATGATGCCCGATAGCCTAGGAGGTCTTCATGTATGTTAGATGAAATTGACATCATTATTGTAGTTGCTTAGTGTGTGCATCATAGTTGTATATCACAAAGATTCTATAGCCTGAGAATATTTGATTTAGCCTGATTTCATGTTCCTTGTTTAGTTGTAGGCTTATGGTAGAATCAAGTTGTAGGAATCCATTTTGACGATCGGCTTGTGCGGAATAATATGATCTTGAGATTTAACGATAACAAAATATATAAAGAAGATAAGATGAGTAATTTGATTATATTAATAGAAATAGAGGATACAACTTTGAAGAACACTTCGGTGGGAGAGATCCTAACCGATAATTTATCGCTATCTAAAACAAAAGACTACATTTTAGGTGCATACATACAACAATGATCATTCCTTTCTATCTATAGAGAGATATAACTTACAATATATGTCACAAACCCGAAAATTTTAGAGCCAGCAAGGTCTAAACCCTAACCTAGTATAAGTGAAGCTACATTGGAACCTAGATGCGTTGTGTCATATATAATTATGAAGGCTTGTTTATAAACTTGTATATAAGCATGGATTGAAAACTTAAGCAAAATTAGAGTGTTATAAATGAACATAAGTTAAAAGATTAAGGGTTTAAAACATAAATATAAAAATTAAATGAGTTTTCACCAAGAAATCAATTCCAAATGGGGGTTTACGGTTTGAAATTAATGCATTAAAAGTTGTTTACAGCCAAACAAATAAGTGTAAAGGGTGTTGATGGCCTAGGAAATTAAAGGTTAAGGAGTTCACGGCCAAAACAAATAATTATAAAAATGTGTTCTCGGTTGACAATGGATTTAAGGGATGTTCACGGTTGAACTTGAACCAAAAACTCAATAACGAAGCCCATTAGGAATGTAAACCCTTTCATATTTAGGAGTATAGGATCGTAAACTCATCAAATATCTTTATAATCTTATCTAAAGTTAGCTTCCCAATGTGATTTCACCGTAAACCTCACATTCACCGCCTCATGAGTTTACTTCATATTTAAGGAACAAATGAATTCATTTGACACAATCAATAAACTCATTTCATTCATATGCTTTAAAAACACATATCAAAGTTCTTCGTATCTTCAAGCAGTTAACCAGAAACCTTCAAACTTTCATAAGAATTTCTTCACAATCAGTAAGTAATTTACATAAACTAATGTTAATTATCAAGTTAAATTATTAGATATCTAATTTATGCATATAATTATGTGTAAAATATAATTAGGATACAGTTAATTACATGTATTCTATCCCGGTAAATCATCGCAACCACATCGAATCTAACCAGAAACACGTACACGAGGTGAGTTCATACCCCTACGTTTTCACAATTTTTAATTGTTTTAAGGGGGGAATGAAAGTAAAACACAAGAAATCTTGTGTTTTAAAAATATAAATTGTTTATTTATTTTCTTACTATAATTTACCGTTAAACGTGAAATTTACTAAATTTGCAAAATATTGTTATTAATGAATTTACAAACGATTTATCAAAAACATGTTGAGACGTAACGATTTTCACACCAACACGGAAAAACAAACTTATAAACT
This sequence comes from Lactuca virosa, assembly GCF_052849685.1. NCBI lineage: Eukaryota > Viridiplantae > Streptophyta > Magnoliopsida > Asterales > Asteraceae > Lactuca > Lactuca virosa. The sequence goes on from NC_136426.1 coordinate 177,619,913, forward strand.
ATAATAGGTATAGTTTATGGAACAAATGATCTATTTTACAAAGAACATGTTAACTGATAAACAAAAAGGGTTTTCAGATATCAGATAAACAAAAAGGGTTTTCAGATATTACTCGTAAAAACGTTGAAGCAATTTGTGAGACGTCTTTGTGTACTTATCTAAGTACGAGTAAAATTCCTGATTAATAACCAGAGTCTCTTGTAGGGAGAGCGGTATATTTGTGTATAGATCTATTTGGGACTGACAATCCCACATCCCGACTGTTAGCTACAGTCAGGTCGGTAGGTCTGGGATAATAAATGTCTTTAACGTTTCGACGCTTGAAAAACGCCGCGATCATACCGACTGGGTCAGTACGGTTATAAAAACTCACAAAGAGAAAACAACGACTTACTTACGAATAATATGTTATCAAATCATCTTAATTTATTATTAGCCTTACATTCGTATTTCAGAGCAAAATATACTTTCAAGGGTTTTATTTAAATATAAAACTATATTACATTATTTTGCTAGTACATAAGTTCTAGATTTACACACAGTTACATGAAAAGCAAAACTTTATACTATTTACTGATATGGTACAAACAAAATCTTATTCCATGAGCACTCATGAATACTTTATACTATTTACCGATATGGTACAAACAGAATCTTTAACGATATGGTACAAACATAATCTTAGGGTGTCATCACTAAATCATCGAGGGGCCGACATATATCGCTTTTATCAACATGGGGTAAAAGGAATGGATAAACTTCGACCCAAATGCTCGCTTGTACTCACTTATCAAATTACGCACAATGATATGTTTTATAACATCCAAGTTACTGGTGCGTTTACATATGTCAATGTGCAACCGACTCACAACTACAACTCACACGTCTCCGTTTGAAGAATATACGATATTATCGTCTCATGATCACTCGTGATAAAATCCATGAAGTGATTCAAATGAGCGTGGATTTAATCCAATACTCGAATCTTATTCCAATAGCACTCGTGAATACTGCAGCTATGTCTAAAACACCTAGACATACTACAAACCTATTCATGAAAGTCTTGCCTCAATACCTACTTCCAAAGTATGATCGACTGTGGTCGGTTTGAATAACTTAGTTATTCGAGAAGTCAAAACATGCAAAGTGAAACACAAGAATAATACTAATCCTATATGGCCCCAAAACTTTTGAGTCATATTGATTACTCATTATTCATTCTATAATGTTTCAAACAATCAACTTAATACTTAAACTAAAACAATAGTTGTCCCATGCTACAAGCATGCACACTGTGTTTACCTATGGTCCCTTCTTTGTGGAATAGATCAATTGAAAACATTTCAACGATGGTCATTTCACAATTCCAAATCCTTATGATAAATGTAAGAATACAAGATTCTTTGCCATTTACTGAAATCTGTTAGATTCTAAACTTATATGAAATGATCCTCTTGTAATTACTATGAACAAAAGTCACAAAGACTTGGCAACATCCATTACAAAGTATTCCAATGGAGATCAATTACATGGAAACGAAGTCTCACATTCAAAGTACATTCCTTTGAACATCCTTCTTGCATTAAGTTTTCTAATCTTACACATATTTAAAGAATAACTTCCACTTATGGAAACATTTCCATATTCCCATTTTGATTATCACTTCTGAACAAGAGTTGCCTCTTTTCAGAATATGTCAATATGGTCCTTCCAAAACTAACACTATACTTCCAACTATCCATGAGCAACAAATCTTTGGTATGCCTCAGATTGTCCTCGACAATTGCTTAATCATTTTAGTCATATACAGTTATGGTCCTTTTTCCCTCTTAATTCCCTAGGCATTTGGAAAATGCAGAACACATAGAAATATTATAGCATATGCAATCGATCCTATACCTGAAGCATATGGGATAGGATTCATAATGTCTCACATGAAGACTTGATCCTAGACCAGTCTTTTGCTATAAAATTTTCTATTAGCCATGTTCTCAAAATTCGAACTATGAAGAGGGATGCCGTAATCATAATCGAATATTGGGAACACAATTAATATTTCCATATATCGAATTTCCTTATGTTGAAATGAAGAATAATTCGATTAAAATCTCAATTTAAGGTATTAGAATTGGAATGAAGAATAATTTCCTCTCCCTTAATTATAGCAAAACAACTTTTCAAACCCTGAAACTTTGCAAATTGAAACTTTTTTTTTTCTATAATTAACATTGCTAACTTGCAACACTTAACATAATAATCATGCTCCCACTAACATGATAATTATCTTCTTATCAGCATAACACCTATGCTCCCACTAGCTTTGACATGTATCCAGAAATCACCTGGACTTCTAGAAATCAATATTTTATTGAATTTCATTACCAAAGTTCAGGTTTCTGATACGATATTCTTCGATAATACTTTATCTAAGCTTCCCAAAATCATACACCTTTCCTTAGATAGTTCACATGTTTATCTAAACAATTTTAGAACTATGAAAAGGGATGTCGTAATCATAGTCTGAACTGTTTAGACCTTTACCATTGCTCACAATTCGAATTATGAAAAAGGATGTCGTAATCATAATTGAATTTGAGAATACAAATATCATGACTGCTATCTCCTTAAAATCTACTTAGTGAAAGTGTTTCCTCACCATCATTTTCATGAATCGAAGAGAAACCTTATGACACTTAGATTTTATGGTGTATGTGTTCTTATCCATGTGAATTTGTCTAAAAACATAACCACAAGAGGAGGTTAGTGACAAATCTAAACTCATATGGACTGAACTTGTTCAATCTTAACTTCTTGCCACCTGGCAGCACAAGGGCCTACCATTGCTTCCAAATAGTTATGCAAACAACTGAGAACTCATAGAACTCACATGCATATCCAACTTTAACTGGAATGTGCACAAAAATAAGAATATGTCAACACGATAGGTTACAAACCTCAAGTCGTGTGCTAGTGATAAACAACAAGTTTTATTATTGATTAGTTCTTGAGACCCTTTTCAAGATCATTAAGACTCCCACTGACCTCTTGACATATAAGATTCTCTTGCCAAGAACCATTCCTTGACAAAGCAAATATTCAAGAGTTAGTGTAGATCCTTATCAAGACAAACACTTCACACAATTGGCCTTAGTTAGTCTTTGTTTTATCCAAAACATCACAACTCACCAATTTCAAATGTACAAGAGTAGAAAACATTTTACTCTACATTTGATAAGTGTTTTAAACCTTCTTAACATTATGTCACTCAAGACTCAATTTTGGAACGAAGTATGATTCATCTTTTGATTTAACCATTTCAACAATTCACGTTTCCTCTTCTTAGTCAAACAATTGCACTAAGATGTCCTTAGATGATCAATTAAGATATGGTTTTTCCTAATCATTAAGATGATCATAAAACATGATACATAAGTACTCTCCCATCTTTTCAGAATGCATAAACTTTTATCTTTCCGCCTAATTTGATTCTTCTCATTCGTCCTGACATACATTGAAAAATTTCCAATGTTTAAGAATTACACTTAAACTTGTAAGCATAACCATTTTTACTAAACTTTAGTAAATCATGACGAATAGCCTTATTGTTCTGTGTGGTGGAACTGATCAGCGCACAACCAAGTATACCCGATCTTCTAGTCCTTCACTTGACTCACATATACATGTGAACAAGGAATTAGTCTAAATTTCCTAAAGATGAAAATTCTCATTCATCATACAATACAAGTAGCATGATCCCAAGTTTCAATCCAACTGAAACTTGGGTGATGAGAATCTTTCCTTATTTGGTAAATTATGACACTACCACAAACGAAAGAATCAAATCCATTTTCCAATATTGCTATCAATGGAAACATGTAAACAACAATTTTCACAAATGCCATTTTAAGGATACTTAAAATAAATAAAATCAAAAATTTTTCTTTTATTTAAAAAATTGCAGAAAAACTTATCCATACAATGCAAACACATATGAAAACTATGTTATTATCTATTCCTAAGCAATCTATCATAACTCTTAAGCAGCAACTCAAAATTATGATCTCCAAATCATGCGATCGAAATCCATCTTCGCGATTAGATTCAGCATACTCTTCTTCTAACCTTCCTCTCCTTTTTCGATTCTACAAAACATCAAAATGCGACCTAGTCACATCATGTAATAAGAATCTCTAAATAGGAACTTAATAGAGTTAGATAGTGGACTTTACCTGAAGCATAGTCAAATTTTTTACTTTTACCATCCTAGTGAACTTTCAGGTAAATAAGGCAGCTTCGCAACCAATGACCCTTCCTTTGGTAGTAGAAACATATGCACTCTTTGGTAATGGAACATGGGACTATCTCGGACTTAGCCTTTCTCTTTACCATTTGGTCAACCGGGTTGACTATAGCCGATCCCTTTCCATTGGGAAGAGAATACTTTTCTGGACTTCCAATGTTTCCATTGTCAATGTCAATGTAATTTTGGGAAGTAGATCTTCCAATCAAATTTGCTTTACCAGTGCTCCAAATCATTGTTGATTCAGCAGCAACAAGCAAATAGGTAAGATCGATAAGGTTTATGTCGTGATCTGTCACATAGTAGTCCTTTAAAGAACCCGTTATATGACTTATGAAGTGATTGAAGAACCAAGTCAACAGTCAACTTCCTTGAGACTTCGACACCCAACTCTCCCATATTGTCAATATGTGACTTCAGATGTGAGCACGTATAGACATTGCTTGCCAATAGGGATTGAGTAACCTTGCACTTTTCAAGAACTTGTAGGTTGGGGAGAATAATCGGAGGAGGTGGAGGAAGTGAAGTATGATTTCCAATCCCATTAATGAACAACAAAGGGATTAATCTTTCACCTTGATCGCCATTTGGGATATCATCTTCATTAGGATAGCTTTATCCAAAACGATATGGAAGACCATAGTTGTCATAACTAGACATCTATGAGGGAGAAATTCAAGTTTAGTTGATTTAAGTCCTTAATATAACACCCAATATGAAATATTAAGGCTAGGACCCAATACAATATTTTATAACTTGGAAGAGGGATGTCGTAATCTAAGCTACAAAATATTTGAAGGAAGGTAAATGACGATTTACCAATTTCCACCATGAAAAACGAAATTTAACATTAGGTTTTAAATGAATTGAAACTCCTAGATCTTTTGAGATTCATTGAACTATTCAATGGCATGTTTAAATCTCGATTGTGCCCTTCAAGTTTGTGACTGGGATGCCAAGGATTACAAACAAGGAGTGAATAACCAGGCAAATTAACTTGGTACACTTAATGTGACAACCACCTAACCAATGTGTCGGTTAACCACACACGCTCCATTGATCTATGATTAACATCAAGCTACCCTTTGCCACACATTGTCAGTCCCAGATTAGTTTTCCGGTTAACCACACACGCTCCACTAACGACTTAACAAGGTACAAAGTGCAATTTCATGGGTTAGCACCAAATTAAGATTTTCCTAAAGTAACTAAGATTGGGAATTTAATAAAGTTTAGTTACTTTATATTTATCATTATACTTTTAATGAAGGGAGAATTAATGTGATGTCCTACCTATTCGGCTAATGACCCTCCACCAGTCAAGGAAGCGGTGGGTGAGAGTCGACACCCATTAAACTGCCATTTTATAGGCAGTAACCTTATACCCCCCTTATAGACCGGCTTTGTGAATGAGGCCTAGTAACGGTAAGACTAACTTACTCTTATATATATATATATATATATATATATATATATATATATATATATATATATATATATATATATATATAAATATTAAACCTATAATATTATAATAATATAAGGGTTGAATTTCAAACTTTTAAAATTCTAAGGGTTGGAATTAAATTATACATGGGGGGGTAACTTTACAAATTCCAAAACTTGAGGGCAAGTTTTGAACAATTAAAAAACTCTTGGTTTCCATAACTTATGAGTTTAATATGGTTTTTATGGAAGACTTTTCAAGTTCCATAACTTGAGGACAAGTTATGGAAGAGATAAAACTATTTTATGATGACATTAAAATAAGATCTTTCATTTTTTAATAACCTATGAATCTTAATGAACTTTTAAAAGAAAAAAACTCTTCATTTTCCATACTTGAGGACAAGTTATGGAGTTTATAAAAACCATAAAGATTAAATATTCTAATTAACACAATAATCAAATAATTTTCCATGATCTAGATTAAACTCATAATAACAAGATAATTCATATCAACTATTTACAAGAAATTAGTCTATTACATAAACTAATAAAATCTTGAAACTATGAGAATTATCTTTTATTTTGATGAGGATAGCTATTTTCACAACAGAAAATCGAATTTTTATCAAGAAAACATTTTATAGTAATTATCCAAATCCAAATTAAGCCAAGAAATCCAAAAATCTGCCAGACCCGTCACCACCTCGTGGTGATCAGGCAGAGTCCAAAAAAATGATTTTTTATCTTTGAAAAATAAAAAAGCATCAAATATAATAGAAAACAACCCATGGCTCTGATACCATTATTGGGTTTTAGTATACTACAACATACTATGGTGCACATACAACCCTAAAAGCTTTGGATCTATGTTTTCTCTAATTATACATGAATATGGTTTCCACAGCTTTAAGCCTACAACTAGCATAGAAATAACATATGTATAATAAGACAAGTTTTAGACATACCTCTTGATGTTGTTGATGTTGCTAGGAAGACTTTTGCCTTTAAGAACTTAGTACCCCAAGTGTTGCACCTAAAATGGAATCACAACTCACCTAGGCCAAAGGTGACTCTTGAGAGAGAATATCCATGCACCAAAAACACCTCCATGAACCCCAAGAACTAGAAGTATAGCCAAGTGGCGTTTTTAGGTTATGGAGCTTATATTTATATGTAGGATTCCAAGAGCCATGGCTATAACCGAAATCCATACCCATGGGTTTTGTGATCCATGGTTCATGTGGCTCAACTCTTTATGTATCCATACATAAACTTAGTCCAATATGGATCATAAGCCCAACACAAATTAATATAACCAATTACCATCATTAGTCCCCATATATTTAATTAGTCTCTTTTGATCACTAAATTAATTCCAATTAATTCTTGATCAATACTAATTAAATTATATGATTTCATATTAATATATTAGAACTTATAATATATTAATAAATCATATATAACCTCTTCTCAAAAGTCCATCCTAACAAATTGTCCTGATGTTATCATACCCAAATGGACCATGCTACTCTCGGGTCGAGTACATACCAATAATAGTTATGGGCTTAGACATCTAATCCAACAGAATCAGCTACAATTTCCTGCTTGGGACTTTTCCATGTCACTGCTCCTCCATTCAGGTTAAACACCCAACTCAACTGAGAGCGAAAATTATCTCTGTCGGTCTGAAAGCTTGCATCGCTATACCCTGTCACTCTCAAGTCAACACTCCCAGCAAGGGTAAGGATCCAATCCTTAGTTCTCCGCATGTACTTAATAATGTTCTTAACTATAGTCCAATGAGCTTTACCAGGATTCCCTTGATAGCTGCTGACCATAATCAAAGCAAAGGCTATATTAGGGCGAGTACAAGTTTTATCATACATGATCGAACCAACTGCGGAAGCATATGGTATATGACTAATTTCTGCTATCTCAACCTCTGTATTAGGACACTGAGTCTTACTCAGTTTGGCATTGCCTTGGATAGGTAAGTCACCTTTCTTGGAGTTCTCCATGCTGAAATGCTTCAACACCTTGTCCAAGTATGTACTTTGACTAAGTCCTATTAGCCTTTTACTTTTGTCTCTTAATCTCCTTATCCTTAGAATATAAGCAGCTTCTCCGAGATCCTTCATAGCGAAACACTTCCCATGCCAGGACATAACCTCCTGTAAGGTTGGGATGTCGTTTCTTATGAATAGTATGTCATCTACATACAACACAAGAAAGCTCACTATACTCACACTAGCTTTGACAAATACACAGGACTCATCCTCACTTCTCGAAAATCCAAACTCTTTGACTTTCTCATCAAAACAAAGATTCCATCTACGAGATGCTTGTTTCAATCCATAAATGAATTTCTCAAGCTTAAACACTCTATTAGGTTACTTTGCACTGACAAAACCCTCTGGGTGACTCATGTAAACATCTTCAGCCAACTTTCCATTAAGGAAAGCGGTTTTCACATCCATTTGCCATATTTCCTAATTATGAAATGCAACTATGGCTAACATAACCCTTATAGATTGAATCTTCGCTAATGGTGAGAAGGTCTCATCATAGTCAACTCCGAGAGTTTGAGTAAAGTCATTCGCAACCAGTCGTGCTTGTATGTGTGTACTTTCCTATCCATGTTGGTCTTCTTATTGAACATCCATTTGCACCCGACTGTCTTACGACCCGATACATTGTTAACCGAGTTCCAAACTTGATTGTCATACATGGACTGAATCTCGTTGTCTGTAGCCTCTTTCCATTTTGCAGACTTAGGGCCTTCCATGGCTTCCTTGTAGTTGTTAGGTTCATCTAAATTTACCAGTATGCTATCACTGATAAATGTATCACATTCAGTACTAATATGGAAAACATAAAACTCAGGTGTGTTTCTAACTCCACTGGAACGCCTCAAAGGTAAGGACTCGTCAATTAGATCAGTTGGAGTTTCCTCCTCAGGTTGATTGCTAGTGTTTGAGGTTCCTTCACCGCTTGACTCTTGAAGCTCTTCAAGGTCAATTTGCATCCCACTGTTTCCTTGGCCTACGAGTTCTCTCTCACGAAAGACTCCTGTCCTCGCAATGAAGACAACATTGACACTCGGTCTGTAGAAGAGATATCTAATATTTATGTGGGTAGCCGATGAAAATACATCGCTCACTCCAAGGTTCGAGCTTGTCGTGAGTTTCTTTTCTCACAAAAGCCTCGCAACCCCAAACTTTGACGTGGTCTAATGTGGGAACTTTCCCTATCCACATCTCGTGAGGTGTTTTGGAAACTTTTTTGGTAGGGACTAGATTAAGGATATGGGCGGAAGTCTCTATGGAATACCCCCAGAATGAGATAGGTAACGATTCTCGACTCATCATGGAACGAAGCATGTCTAGCACGGTTCTATTGCGCCTCTCAGCCACACCATTAAGCTGTGGTGTCCTAGGCAGCCTCAATTGTGAAACAATTCCACATTCCTTAAGATAGTCAAGGAACTCGATACTAAGATACTCTCCTCTTCGATCGGATCGCAACATCTTTATCTTCCTACCCAATTGATTCTCCACTTCTTGCTTCAACTCTTTGAACCTTTCAAAAGTTTCTGACTTATGCCCAATTGATTCTCCACATATATATCCCTTGTGGCAGTTCTGAATGGTCCACACACATCTGTATGTATGAGATCCAATAGACCTTCACCCCTTTCACAAGTACCAGTGAAGGGTGACTTGGTCATCTTTCCAAGTAAACAACATTCGCAAGTGTTATCCGAATTTAAGTCGACATATCCAAGACGACAATGCCACAAGCATGCATTGTCCAATTCATTGGAAGAATCAACATTCAACACATTATTCCCGAAGTTATCTACAATCATCATAGTTTCATATATACCATTGCAAGGTAATGCTTCAAAATAAAATACACCATTACAGTAAGCATAAATATCACCATTTTCATTATTAAAGGAAAAGGTAAAACCTTGTTTATACAAACTGTGAAAGGATTTAACATTTCTCGCCATATCGGCCAAATAACAACAATTATTCAAATCTAAATCTAAACCATTACTAAGAAATAAAGAATAAACTCCAATCTTGGTCATAGGAGACACTTCCCTATTTCCCATGATTAAGTTTATCTTCCCGTGCTCCACATCCCTACTTCTTTTTAGTCCCTACAAATCAAAACAAATGTGAATACCACAACCTGTATCAAGGACCCATTAATTAGCATGTGATGAGTTATTAGACCTGCAAAGGAGGGTTTGATCTTCCCATCCTTTATGTCCTGCAAGTACTTGGGGTAGCTTCGTTCCCAGTGCCCTTTATCATGATAATGGAAGCACTTTGCTTCCTTCGGATTGGAAGAGGGATTGACAAAACCAACTTTGGTGCCACTTGAAGTGGATCCATCATGATACTTTCCATTGCGGATCTTGCAGGGAGCCTTCCTCTTCTTTCCCTTCCCATGTCTGATTTCCAGAACATGGGCAGAAGTAGTAGTAGGAGTAGACACAACCAACTTGCCTTTCAGGCTGCTTTCTGCAATCCTAAGAAGGCCTTGAAGCTTGCTAAGAGTGACCTCCTCCTTGTTCATATGATAAGTCATACGAAACTGATCATAACAAGAAGGTAGAGAGTGTAGAATAATATCTAAGGCCAACTCTTCATCAAAATTGACATTCAATTTAAGCAAGCGGTCCACGAATCTCTACATCTTCTGCAAGTGGGCCGTGATAGGTTCACCATCCTTTATTTTGGTTATGATCATGGAGGCAATGATCTCATACCTTTCCTACCGAGCACTTTGATGGTATATTTCCATCAGATCATGATACATTTCATAAGGATAGTAGTCCTCATAGGACTTCTGCAACTCAGCAGTCATGGTTGCAATCATTAGACACGACACCTTTGTCGCATCCCTCTCATGAGTAGTGTGTTCAATGATTTGTTCAGGAGTAGCAGTAGTGACATCAATCTCCTTAAGCTCTTTATCAACGATATATTCTTTGTCCTCGTAGCGAATAGCCATCTTGATGTTTCGAATCCAATCATTGAAATTCGAGCCATCAAAAATGACCCTCCCACACAGATTCATTAGGAAGAAAGAGCCTGAAAGGATTAGGTTCGAAACATTGTTTGAGATAGACATCTGTAAAAGAAGAAGAACATAGTTTAGATTAGATGATTATCCTTAATATTACACACAGTATGAAATATTAAGGCTAGGACCCAAGACAATATTCTACAATTGCGAAGAGGGATGACATAATTCAATTGTAAAATATTTGAAGGTAGGTAAATGACGCTTTACCAATTTCCACCATGAAAACCGAAATAGATTATTAAGTTTTAAATGGATTGAAATTCCTAGATCTTTGAGATTCATTGAACTTTTCAATGGCAAGTTTAAATCTCGATTGTGCCCTTCAAGTTTGTGACTTGGATGACGGGGATCACAAACAAGGAGTCAATAACCATGCAAATTAGCTTGCTACACCCAATGTTACAAATCACCTAATCAATGTGCCGGTTAACCACACACGCTCCATTGATCTATGATTAACACCAAGTTACCCTTTACCACACATTTTTAGTCCCAAATTAATGTGTCGGTTAACCACACACGCTCCACTAACGACTTAACAAGGTGCAAAGTGTAATTTCATGGATTAACACCATTTAACATTTTCCTAAAGTAACTAAGATTGGGAATTTTAAGAAAAGTTTAGTTACTTTATATTTTTATCATTATACTTTTAATGAGGGAGAATTAATGTCCTATCCACCCGTTCGGCTAACGACCATCCACCAGTCGAAGTAGCGGTGGGTGAGAGTGGACACCCATTAAACTACCATTTTATAGGCAGTAACCTTATACCCCCCTTATAGACCGGCTTCGTGAATGAGGCCTACTAATGGTAAGACCGACTTTATCTTATACATATATATATATATATATATATATATATATATATATATATATATATTATTAAACTTATAATATTATAAAGTATAAGGGTTGAATTTTAACTTTTAAAACTCTAGGGTTTGGTATTAAAGTTTCATTTAAAGAGACTTTGTAAATTCCAAAACTTGAGGGTAAGTTTTGAAACTTTTCAAAACTCTTCACATTCATAACCTATGAGTTTAATTTGATTTTAATGAAGAGACCTTTCATTTTCCATAACGTGAGGACAAGTTATGGTGGTCATTAAAACATCATTTAGATCAATTTTCTAACAACTAAGTTCTCACATAATTCATGATCTAACTAAACCCATATGCAAGACAACTTCAAATCAACAATTTAAAAGCAACTTTGTTTATCATATAAAACAACAATTATTTCAAAACTTTGGCAATTATCTTGTGGTTGGGTGAGTACAAGCACTATCATATCATAAAAAACATTTCCAATGATCCAAAACAATTTGTGGTTGTGTTCCTAATCCAAACCAGGCCAAGAAACTCGAAATTCTGCAAACAGGGCCTTCAACTCGTCAAGTGCAAGAACTGACTCACCGAGTTGCCTTGTTTACTGAGTGGACTCGTCGAGTCTGTTCATGTACTCGGCGAGTTCACCAGTCAGAGGCAAAAATTTCGAGTTTTTCAACTTTGAAAAACTAGTAAGCATCAAATATAATGGAAAACAATCCTAGGCTTTGATACCACTGTTGCGTTTTGAGCACTATAACACTCCTATGGTGCACATGCAACCCTAAATTCTTTGGATCTATGTTTTCTCTATTATACATGCATATCTTCAATTTTTCCAAAGCATTGTCCTATCTAACATACAAATTGTTAATTGAATAAAACATCTAGATAGATGACATACCTTTTGAAGGACTTGTAGTTCTTGACCCTTGAAAGCTTGAGCACCTTAAGTGTGATGCCTCTAATGGTTAACAAACACCAATATGCAAGAGGACGATTTAAGAGAATAATCTATTTATCTCAAAAGAGAAGAGGCAACCTATTTTGGTCTATGGAGGGTTATATTTATAGTGTTGGACATGCTAGGGTTACACTTGGTAAACCCTAATAACCCATGACTTTCCACATTCTCATGCTCCATGGGTTTAACCTCCGTAGACTATCCATGGATTAGTTTAGCTCATAATCATGGATCATTAGCCCACACTACAAGAATGATTGATTTACATAATCAATCCCCATATATTTAATTAGTCTCTTTTGATCACAAAATTAATAAATTAATTCTTGATCAATACTAATTATATAATTCCGTATTAATATATCATACTTGTAATATGTTAATAAACCATAAATAACCTTATTCTCAAAATTCATCCTATCAAATTTGCACAGGTGAAGGCAACCCAAAAGGACCATGCTACAATCGGGTCAAGTACATGTTGGATTAGTGTCTAAGTCCATAACTATAATTGGTATGTACTTGACCCGAGAGCAGCATGGTCCATTTGGGTTGCACATAACCAGGACAATTTGATAGGATGGACTTTTGAGAAGAGGCTATTTATGATTTGTTAATATATTATAAGTTCTAATATATTAATATGAAATCATATTATTTAATTGGTATTGATCAAGAATTAATTTGGAACTAATTTTGTGATCAAAAGAGACTAATTAAATATAAGGGGTTGATTGGTAAATCATTGTAAGGTTCGAGAAACAGGATCTTAACCAGTGATCAAGCAATCTAACAATCAAATAAGATGAGAATTGAGTAGAAGAGGAATGAATCAAAGCTTGCACACGTTTGTATTCAGAAAACGTCTGGTACAACTCTAACACTGGCCGTAAACTCTATAGATCATCAACAACAACTAACAGACACAGACTCATCCTATATATAGGGGAGAGGACTTGGCTGTAAACATGTTTACGTCCGTAAACCTGTTTACGGCCGTAAACACACTCTTGGCCGTAAACACATCAAAATACTTCTATTACAATACTCAAAGTAAAAATGACCTATACATCCAAAAGCCTAACCCAAACCACAACTTGGACCCTTCAATCTCCCCCTTGGTTTGGGGCTAGCTGTGACTCAGTCCAAAAGTAAAGTATAAACCATAATTTTGACCCAAAAATCTCCCCCTTGGTTTATAGTTTTCTTTTCTAATTGACCCAACAAGCTTCCCCTAAAAAGTAGCTGGCTTTTCTTGTCAATCTTCATTAGGAGCTTGGCTTCAGCATTAATCTTCAATATCTTCATGACTTCAAGATGAACATATGAATTTTCAATAAATGACTTCATCTTGAGCAGTTGGGCCTTTCTTCAGAAATTGACATTGAACGCACATTGAGTGAGGAGGCTTCTTGAAAAGATTCTTGAAAATTTCGCTTTCAACTTGAGAATCTTCAGAGAGAATAGAGAACGAAACTTCTAGATCACTTCAGCAGGTACAAGATAGCAGCAAATTGATTGAAGAGGCTTCAATGCAATCTGTCACATAATCTTCAATTACAGCTTCACCTTGCTTCTGGGGTTGAAGGATTGAATGTTGAAAAAAATAATCTTCATTTCTTGCTCCTTCGAATGAGGATTCTTCGATGCTCACAGATGAAGCCTTGGCTCAGAAATTTTCGATTCAGTCTCCATGAGTTTCATCTACATCTGAATTCACTTTTCAAGACAAAACAAAACTAAAAGAAAACTTAGCACACAATATTATTATTATTTTTTTTGGAATTTTCATATTTTCTGAAAAAATAAAACAGAAACAAAAATATTTTTGGATTTTTGATTTTTCTGAACAAGAAATAAAACGGAAATAACACTATATTTGGATTTTTAATTTTCTGATTTTTGTTTGATTTTTGAATTTTTTAATTCTCCCCCTAAATTTTTGCATAGAGGAAAACTATGAACAAATTTAACAAAAACAAAAAATATTTGGGATCAAATTTGTCAAGCAATTCAATATCGTTTATCAGCACACACCTGCATGTCTAGATCTGGTCAATTACCGGTATTGTGGTCCACTTAAACACAAAGGATGTTGAAAATTTGGACATATTATAAGTGACAGGTCATTGTGATATATATTCCTAAATGGACATTTAGCTGACGACGACCATGGATATTGTTGTCCACTTAAATTAAGCAGCAAGATCTACAGACAACTTATTAAATGGTTCAATTTTAGACGTACTGGAACATGTTTCCCACTTCCCGATATACCCCGGTAATCAAGAACTTCCAAATAACTCCTTACTTTAGGTGAGTATTCAATCATTAAGAAAGAAGTCATATATAGAAGTGCATATGTTGTATCCCACGTCGGATGTCTTCCAATCACACAAAGGGAACAACATATGATTAACAGAGATAGAGAGATTGAGAGGTAGAATGTTGCATATGCTGTGTCCCAGGTCGGATCTTCCGATCACGCAGAGGGGACAACATATCGCTAACAGATAGAAAGAATTTCATAGATAAGGAGGTGCGTAGAATTAGAGTTGCATATGTTGCATTCCAGGTCGGATCTCTTGCAATCACGCAGAGGAAGCAACATATGACTGACAGATAGAAAGCAATAAAATAATTTCATACAGGCCTACTTTATCAGAACCCCCCAGTTGCCCTATCAATACCGGAATTAAGGACATGAGTCCATACATCAAGGAAATGTTCAGCCACAGTTCTAGATAATTAAGTTTTAGTGTATCTCGTAGGCTCCCATGTTTATCTCACTGCTCAATCTACCCGAGCGTCGTATGGTCACTCCAAATGAAACTATCTAAGTCTATATTGTCTAGTCCTTTCATGGTCAATCAATGTCTAGTCCTTTTGAATCCTTTGTGCCTACCAGCACATTGAATACAAAGTCTAGACAATTCGGCTTAAGTGCATTACACGCATCATAAATTTCCCTTTAGCACTATATTTCATATCACTTCCCAAAACAACCTACTAAAGAAAGACATATAAGGAAATAAAAAATTGTCTTCAAAATGAATCAGTTTAAGATAAGCTCAGGAGTATAGAGAAGAAAACTCAAACCGTAAGTCACCGACTGAATTTGCATCCAGAAGGTCTGAGAACAACACGCATAATCTCATAACAGATCCGAAAATTATTCACATCGTTAAGCACAAACCCCATGAGTCATCCCTTCCTTTATTCCCTTCCCGCAAAGGACACATACTCTCAAGCAAAGTTCTAAATGTTGTACTGTTAAGAGATGTCTCCTATCATGTGCCTGGAACAGCCACTACCAACAAACCGAAGTCTAATGATATGACTCCATAGCTGCTCCGACACAGAGCGGGATTAGTTGGTCTTTGGAACCTAGTCCATTTTGAAACTGGGTTGACCTTTATCATCTTCACATGGAACTCTCTCCCAAGACATATCCTACTTATCACAAACAGAAGATGTAGAAATATTAGAAGCATTAGGAGATTTGGGAGATTGAACCTTTGCTACCCATTTGTATTTGGGTTTAACCCATTTCTTTTTCAAGCGGATGGGTGCCTCGACACTTGATTTTGAACTTAAGGTCTGCTGTCGAGATGACTTTGACCTAGCCGGTTTTGGTTTCGTTGGAGCATTTCTTGAGATTGGCTTCTGGGTTGGCATTCCCTTCTTGCCCTTGGGAGTTGAATTCTTGCCCTTCATGGCATTCCAGTCGCCATTGTCTGATCGTGACCTTGAGGGTTTTCTTTTGTAAAATCTCCCTCTTGGCGTGTTCTGCCACCCTTGTGCATAGTAGGGAACGTATGCACGATTTGGACAATTTCGGGCAATATGTCCAGGTGTTCCACAGTGAAAACAAGTCTTTTTCTTCACGTAGGAGTTGTTTCTTCCTGCCCCTGGTGGTGTGTCCTTGCCTTGTTCCTGGTTTTCCCCACATGCACACTTGCAGCAGGCTGGCTGTTTCACTTGATTTGGTGGCCTGTACTTCTCAACAGCAGGTTTGTTAGGAGTAACTGAGTTAGAAGCAACAGATTCAGAGTTCAAGGAGACATTTGTTTGTTCAACAGTTTTCTCCTTGTTCTCATCTTCCGTTACTTTACCTGCACAAGAAGTAGAAGCATTAGAATCGTTCAGCTCAACACTTTCTGGCACAACCACATCAGAATTATCAAACATATCATCAAATATATCGAAAAAATTTAATTCATCAGACTTTGATACAATTTTATTATCAGACACACTCTCTTCGGCTGCTTGCTTTGATTGACTTAAAGATTGATCTGCATGGGAAGTAGAAACATTAGTATTTTCAACATTAATACTACCTCCTGACACAAATTTATATTTAAGATGTGGCTCTCTGTCTATTTCCTCTTTTGTTAAAGGGTTATTAGTATAGGTATGATTAAAAGGAGGAGGCACTTTATCATAACCCAAACCCTTTGACTGATTATTTTTGAATTGCAAATTATTTTCTATCATGGATACAACTACTTCACTTGACACATCAAATTTTCTAAAAGTAAAATCTGCATTTTCAAATTTGTTTTTCAATGTGTCAAGCTCAACAGTTACCTCAACAAGTTGGTCAGTCACATATCTATAATGCACACTCTTAGTGCTATACTCTTCCTGAAGTTTTCTAAAGTCTTTGGTTTTTGCTTCTAATTCAGCCTTCAGGGGTTTCTGTCCTTTCCTAAGTTGATATCCTTCGTATTTTAGGTCCTCATTCTCTCTGCGTAATAATTTGATATGCTCAAGTAAATTTTTAACATTATCAATGCATGTTTGAGAATAAGAAATTTCATTGACTTTGGTGTTTGAAGAACTCATTGTTTTAAAAATATGCCCTTTGACTAAAAACTCAAAAGTCAATCTTAAAAATCAAATTTAAGAGGTCAAACTTAAAAAGTCAAACTTAAAAGTCAAACCGAAAAGCTAAATTTGAAAATTTAAAAGTTAAACGAAAAAGTCAAAATTTAAAGTCAAAGGTCAAACTTGAAGTCAAAGGTCAAACTTTAAAATTCAAAGTCAAAATTTTAAGGTCAAAAGTCAAAAATAAGAGTCAAAAATTAAAAAATAAAATTTTAGGAGAAAAAGGAATTTAAAAATAAAGGAAAGTTATTTTTGGGTTAAAAGTGTCAAATTTGCAACACTAGAAGCAAAAAGGAGTGCTTTTGAATAAAAATGTGAAGGAAAGGAACGTGATGCAAGCTGGTTCAACTAGTTAAGGCGCCTTGTGGAGTCTGGAGGAGACCCGGGTTCGATCCCTGGCACCCCCAACTTCGATTCTCCTTTTTTATTGGACGCTGCTGATGCGAGGACGACTGTTGCGAACTTCGGACAATCTGATCGAAGTCTCGCACACGCTGCTGACCAAGACCGAGACTGAGGCTGGCCGTAAACGAAGCTGATCGTGAACGCGAGGACCGTGAACTCCGAAGCCGTACACGTGCGAAGACCGGCCGTGAACCTCGGACCGTAAACCCTCTGACCGTAAACTCCTCGGACCGTAAACCTTCTGACCACAAACTCCTCAGACTGTAAACTCCGGCCGCAAACTCTTCGGAAACCCTAGCTGCTGGCCGTACACGCCGCCATCCCCTCGCTGGTTACGACCAAAAACAACGTTTTTCACCCATTTTGCTCCAAAACTCAATCAAAAACTCGTTTTTATCGAAAGCACGAAGAACAAACCCCCCTATTTGCCAAGATCTATCCAAAAACGCAAGAATCCTTCCAAAATAAGATCAAATAAGCTCCAGATCTGACAAAATTGACTGATACAATCCAAGCTCTGATACCAATTGTAAGGTCCTAGAAACAGGATCTTAACCAGTGATCAAACAATCTAACAATCAAATAAGATGAGAATTTAGTAGAAGAAGAATGAATCAAAGCTTGCACACGTTTGTATTCAGAAAACGTCTGGTACAACTCTGACACTGGCCATAAACTCTATAGATCGTCAACAACAACTAACAAACACAGACTCATCCTATATATAGGGGAGAAGACTTGGCCATAAACACACCAAAATACTTCTATTACAAGACCCAAAGTACAAATGACCTATACATCCAAAAGCCTAGCCCAAACCACAACTTGGACCCTTCAATCTCCCCCTTGGTTTTGGGCTAGCTGTGACTCAGTCCAAAAGTAAAGTATAAACCATAATTTTGACCCAACAATCATTCATTCTTATGGTGTGGGCCAATGATCCATGATTCCTTAGGTTGGGCTAAACCCATGTGACAAGCCATGGATGATCCATGGAGGTTTAAACACATGGATCCGAAGGAAGATGGAAGGTCATGGCCATTAAGGCTTACATGGTGTAACCCTAATCTTGCCACACTATATAAGAAGCCTCATGGCTACCAAAATGGCACTTAAGTGGAGTACTAGAGGGCTGTCCGATTTTGGTGCAGGACGATACTCTCTCAAAAGTATCCTTTGTCCAAAGGTGTGTTGTGATTCCATTTGAGGTGCAACACTTGGGGCACTAAACGAGAAAATTTATATGTATATATAAATAGGTAAAAAAATACAACTAGCAGCGACCATAGTTACTTACGAATTCGTTTCATATCCTGCAACAGAATCATGTCTTGACATGGAAATAACTCGTCAACCGATGAAACCCCTATTCTACATATAAATCCCACTACATTCCAAGCCTCCGTAACAGCTGTTGTGACAGCTGTCATGGCGCTAATCAACTATAACAACACGGAAAAAAAGAAACAGTATCGACAATTCAAACCGTAGTAACAACCAAGGAAACCAACGAGTGTCAGTCATCAAAGATACCTCAACCCGTAAACCTAAGAGCAAGAAACGAATGTTCTAGAACAAAAAGGAGCGCAAATTATTGAAGGGTTTTGGTATAATACAACATCCTATGGTGCACATACAACCCTAAATACCTTGGATCTATGTTTTCACTAATTATACATGCAAAGGTGTTTCCAAGGTATTAAGCCTATAACTAGCATGCAAAGATGTAAACTACACAAGATACTAGTTAGTGTAACATACCTTTTCTATGGCTTGAGTTCTTGATGTATTTGGCCTTAAGAGCTTAGCCCCAATAGTGTGGAAGCCTCAAATGAAGTCACAACACATCAAGGAAAAAGGTAGGACTTGATAGAGAATCTTCATGCATTCTAAAACCTTCATGAACTCCAAGAACATGCACACACACATAGTGGTGGTGGTTTTACTTCAAGATGTTTGTATTTATATGTGTGGTATTTCAAGGGTCATGGGTATAGCCCAAATCCATACCCATGTGTTTTATGATCCATGGTTCATGTGGCCCAACTCTTTATGTATCCATACATAAACTTGGTCCAAAATGGATCATAAGCCCAACACATATAAATATCACTAATTACCATAATTAGTCCCCATAGATTTAATTAGTCTCTTTTGATCACTAAATTAGTTCCAAATTAATTCTTGATCAATACTAATTAAAACATATGATTTTATATTAATATATTATAGCTTATAATATATTAATAAATCATATACAACATCTTCTCTCAAAAGTCCATCCTAACAAATTGTCCTGATGATATGCAACCCAAATGGACCATGATACTCTCCGGTCGAGTTTATACCAATAATAGTTATGGGCTTAGACATCTAATCCAACAGTCTCCCACTTGGATAAGTCTAAAACTATTATTGTGTATGACTCCAAGATCCCGACTAGCAATCGTAGCTCTTAAAAGCCGCTGTCGAACTCTGACCTAGTCAATGACATGTCCATTAGACAAGGGATCATATATTCCTCCATTCTAGATATCATATGGACAGAGACATGGATTATAATCATTCTCTTTGTCCATTTGTTGTTTCCCTATTCCCGGTTTATGACGACTGACTAATTGAACAAATCAAATTAGTCCTGGCCCGGCCGAGCACTTATGTTTGTCATCACTAAATCATTGAGGGGCCCACAAATATTGATTTTATCCCTCTAAGGGTAAAAGGAATGGATAAGCCTCGACTCATATGCTTGCTCTATATACGCACCAAATCACACATAAAAATGCATTTTATAACACCAAGTTACTGGTACGTTTTCACATAATCAATGTGTAACCAACTTGTAGACTGCAACTCATATCTCTTGGTTTGAAGAATATAAGATACTATCATCTCATGATCACTCGTGATAAAATCCATGAAGTGAGTCAAATGAACATGGGTTTAATCCAATACTCGAATCTCATTCCAGGAGCACTCATGAATGTTGTAGCAACTTTTGCTATGTCTAAACACTTTTTGACATCTACAAGCCCAATTCATGACAGTCTTGATTCATACCTACTTCCAAAGTATGACTGACTATGGATGGTTTGAATAACTTAGTCATTCGGAAAGAATAACCTACTTATTCTGGAAGTCAAAACATGCAAAGTGAAACACAAGTATAATCGAATCCAATATGGTCTCAAACCTTATCAGAACCCCCCAGTTGCCCTATCAATACCGGAATTAAGGACATGAGTCCATACATCAAGGAAATGTTCAGCCACAGTTCTAGATAATTAAGTTTTAGTGTATCTCGTAGGCTCCCATGTTTATCTCACTGCTCAATCTACCCGAGCGTCGTATGGTCACTCCAAATGAAACTATCTAAGTCTATATTGTCTAGTCCTTTCATGGTCAATCAATGTCTAGTCCTTTTGAATCCTTTGTGCCTACCAGCACATTGAATACAAAGTCTAGACAATTCGGCTTAAGTGCATTACACGCATCATAAATTTCCCTTTAGCACTATATTTCATATCACTTCCCAAAACAACCTACTAAAGAAAGACATATAAGGAAATAAAAAATTGTCTTCAAAATGAATCAGTTTAAGATAAGCTCAGGAGTATAGAGAAGAAAACTCAAACCGTAAGTCACCGACTGAATTTGCATCCAGAAGGTCTGAGAACAACACGCATAATCTCAGAACAGATCCGAAAATTATTCACATCGTTAAGCACAAACCCCATGAGTCATCCCTTCATTTATTCCCTTCCCGCAAAGGACACATACTCTCAAGCAAAGTTCTAAATGTTGTACTGTTAAGAGATGTCTCTTATCATGTGCCTGGAACAGCCACTACCAACAAACCGAAGTCTAATGATATGACTCCATAGCTGCTCCGACACAGAGCGGGATTAGTTGGTCTTTGGAACCCAGTCCATTTTGAAACTGGGTTGACCTTTATCATCTTCACATGGAACTCTCTCCCAAGACATATCCTACTTATCACAAACAGAAGATGTAGAAATATTAGAAGCATTAGGAGATTTGGGAGATTGAACCTTTGCTACCCATTTGTATTTGGGTTTAACCCATTTCTTTTTCAAGCGGATGGGTGCCTCGACACTTGATTTTGAACTTAAGGTCTGCTGTCGAGATGACTTTGACCTAGCCGGTTTTGGTTTCGTTGGAGCATTTCTTGAGATTGGCTTCTGGGTTGGCATTCCCTTCTTGCCCTTGGGAGTTGAATTCTTGCCCTTCATGGCATTCCAGTCGCCATTGTCTGATCGTGACCTTGAGGGTTTTCTTTTGTAAAATCTCCCTCTTGGCGTGTTCTGCCACCCTTGTGCATAGTAGGGAACGTATGCACGATTTGGACAATTTCGGGCAATATGTCCAGGTGTTCCACAGTGAAAACAAGTCTTTTTCTTCACGTAGGAGTTGTTTCTTCCTGCCCCTGGTGGTGTGTCCTTGCCTTGTTCCTGGTTTTCCCCACATGCACACTTGCAGCAGGCTGGCTGTTTCACTTGATTTGGTGGCCTGTACTTCTCAACAGCAGGTTTGTTAGGAGTAACTGAGTTAGAAGCAACAGATTCAGAGTTCAAGGAGACATTTGTTTGTTCAACAGTTTTCTCCTTGTTCTCATCTTCCGTTACTTTACCTGCACAAGAAGTAGAAGCATTAGAATCGTTCAGCTCAACACTTTCTGGCACAACCACATCAGAATTATCAAACATATCATCAAATATATCGAAAAAATTTAATTCATCAGACTTTGATACAATTTTATTATCAGACACACTCTCTTCGGCTGCTTGCTTTGATTGACTTAAAGATTGATCTGCATGGGAAGTAGAAACATTAGTATTTTCAACATTAATACTACCTCCTGACACAAATTTATATTTAAGATGTGGCTCTCTGTCTATTTCCTCTTTTGTTAAAGGGTTATTAGTATAGGTATGATTAAAAGGAGGAGGCACTTTATCATAACCCAAACCCTTTGACTGATTATTTTTGAATTGCAAATTATTTTCTATCATGGATACAACTACTTCACTTGACACATCAAATTTTCTAAAAGTAAAATCTGCATTTTCAAATTTGTTTTTCAATGTGTCAAGCTCAACAGTTACCTCAACAAGTTGGTCAGTCACATATCTATAATGCACACTCTTAGTGCTATACTCTTCCTGAAGTTTTCTAAAGTCTTTGGTTTTTGCTTCTAATTCAGCCTTCAGGGGTTTCTGTCCTTTCCTAAGTTGATATCCTTCGTATTTTAGGTCCTCATTCTCTCTGCGTAATAATTTGATATGCTCAAGTAAATTTTTAACATTATCAATGCATGTTTGAGAATAAGAAATTTCATTGACTTTGGTGTTTGAAGAACTCATTGTTTTAAAAATATGCCCTTTGACTAAAAACTCAAAAGTCAATCTTAAAAATCAAATTTAAGAGGTCAAACTTAAAAAGTCAAACTTAAAAGTCAAACCGAAAAGCTAAATTTGAAAATTTAAAAGTTAAACGAAAAAGTCAAAGTTTAAAGTCAAAGGTCAAACTTGAAGTCAAAGGTCAAACTTTAAAATTCAAAGTCAAAATTTTAAGGTCAAAAGTCAAAAATAAGAGTCAAAAATTAAAAAATAAAATTTTAGGAGAAAAAGGAATTTAAAAATAAAGGAAAGTTATTTTTGGGTTAAAAGTGTCAAATTTGCAACACTAGAAGCAAAAAGGAGTGCTTTTGAATAAAAATGTGAAGGAAAGGAACGTGATGCAAGCTGGTTCAACTAGTTAAGGCGCCTTGTGGAGTCTGGAGGAGACCCGGGTTCGATCCCTGGCACCCCCAACTTCGATTCTCCTTTTTTATTGGACGCTACTGATGCGAGGACGACTGTTGCGAACTTCGGACAATCTGATCAAAGTCTCGCACACGCTGCTGACCAAGACCGAGACTGAGGCTGGCCGTAAACGAAGCTGATCGTGAACGCGAGGACCGTGAACTCCGAAGCCGTACATGTGCGAAGACCGGCCGTGAACCTCGGACCGTAAACCCTCTGACCGTAAACTCCTCGGACCGTAAACCTTCTGACCACAAACTCCTCAGACTGTAAACTCCGGCCGCAAACTCTTCGGAAACCCTAGCTGCTGGCCGTACACGCCGCCATCCCCTCGCTGGTTACGACCAAAAACAACGTTTTTCACCCATTTTGCTCCAAAACTCAATCAAAAACTCGTTTTTATCGAAAGCACGAAGAACAAACCCCCCTATTTGCCAAGATCTATCCAAAAACGCAAGAATCCTTCCAAAATAAGATCAAATAAGCTCCAGATCTGACAAAATTGACTGATACAATCCAAGCTCTGATACCAATTGTAAGGTCCTAGAAACAGGATCTTAACCAGTGATCAAACAATCTAACAATCAAATAAGATGAGAATTTAGTAGAAGAAGAATGAATCAAAGCTTGCACACGTTTGTATTCAGAAAACGTCTGGTACAACTCTGACACTGGCCATAAACTCTATAGATCGTCAACAACAACTAACAAACACAGACTCATCCTATATATAGGGGAGAAGACTTGGCCATAAACACACCAAAATACTTCTATTACAAGACCCAAAGTACAAATGACCTATACATCCAAAAGCCTAGCCCAAACCACAACTTGGACCCTTCAATCTCCCCCTTGGTTTTGGGCTAGCTGTGACTCAGTCCAAAAGTAAAGTATAAACCATAATTTTGACCCAACAATCATTTATTCTTATGGTGTGGGCCAATGATCCATGATTCCTTAGGTTGGGCTAAACCCATGTGACAAGCCATGGATGATCCATGGAGGTTTAAACACATGGATCCGAAGGAAGATGGAAGGTCATGGCCATTAAGGCTTACATGGTGTAACCCTAATCTTGCCACACTATATAAGAAGCCTCATGGCTACCAAAATGGCACTTAAGTGGAGTACTAGAGGGCTGTCCGATTTTGGTGCAGGACGATACTCTCTCAAAAGTATCCTTTGTCCAAAGGTGTGTTGTGATTCCATTTGAGGTGCAACACTTGGGGCACTAAATGAGAAAATTTATATGTATATATAAATAGGTAAAAAAATACAACTAGCAGCGACCATAGTTACTTACGAATTCGTTTCATATCCTGCAACAGAATCATGTCTTGACATGGAAATAACTCGTCAACCGATGAAACCCCTATTCTACATATAAATCCCACTACATTCCAAGCCTCCGTAACAGCTGTTGTGACAGCTGTCATGGCGCTAATCAACTATAACAACACGGAAAAAAAGAAACAGTATCGACAATTCAAACCGTAGTAACAACCAAGGAAACCAACGAGTGTCAGTCATCAAAGATACCTCAACCCGTAAACCTAAGAGCAAGAAACGAATGTTCTAGAACAAAAAGGAGCGCAAATTATTGAAGGGTTTTGGTATAATACAACATCCTATGGTGCACATACAACCCTAAATACCTTGGATCTATGTTTTCACTAATTATACATGCAAAGGTGTTTCCAAGGTATTAAGCCTATAACTAGCATGCAAAGATGTAAACTACACAAGATACTAGTTAGTGTAACATACCTTTTCTATGGCTTGAATTCTTGATGTATTTGGCCTTAAGAGCTTAGCCCCAATAGTGTGGAAGCCTCAAATGAAGTCACAACACATCAAGGAAAAAGGTAGGACTTGATAGAGAATCTTCATGCATTCTAAAACCTTCATGAACTCCAAGAACATGCACACACACATAGTGGTGGTGGTTTTACTTCAAGATGTTTGTATTTATATGTGTGGTATTTCAAGGGTCATGGGTATAGCCCAAATCCATACCCATGTGTTTTATGATCCATGGTTCATGTGGCCCAACTCTTTATGTATCCATACATAAACTTGGTCCAAAATGGATCATAAGCCCAACACATATAAATATCACTAATTACCATAATTAGTCCCCATAGATTTAATTAGTCTCTTTTGATCACTAAATTAGTTCCAAATTAATTCTTGATCAATACTAATTAAAACATATGATTTTATATTAATATATTATAGCTTATAATATATTAATAAATCATATACAACATCTTCTCTCAAAAGTCCATCCTAACAAATTGTCCTGATGATATGCAACCCAAATGGACCATGATACTCTCCGGTCGAGTTTATACCAATAATAGTTATGGGCTTAGACATCTAATCCAACAGTCTCCCACTTGGATAAGTCTAAAACTATTATTGTGTATGACTCCAAGATCCCGACTAGCAATCGTAGCTCTTAAAAGCCGCTGTCGAACTCTGACCTAGTCAATGACATGTCCATTAGACAAGGGATCATATATTCCTCCATTCTAGATATCATATGGACAGAGACATGGATTATAATCATTCTCTTTGTCCATTTGTTGTTTCCCTATTCCCGGTTTATGACGACTGACTAATTGAACAAATCAAATTAGTCCTGGCCCGGCCGAGCACTTATGTTTGTCATCACTAAATCATTGAGGGGCCCACAAATATTGATTTTATCCCTCTAAGGGTAAAAGGAATGGATAAGCCTCGACTCATATGCTTGCTCTATATACGCACCAAATCACACATAAAAATGCATTTTATAACACCAAGTTACTGGTACGTTTTCACATAATCAATGTGTAACCAACTTGTAGACTGCAACTCATATCTCTTGGTTTGAAGAATATAAGATACTATCATCTCATGATCACTCGTGATAAAATCCATGAAGTGAGTCAAATGAACATGGGTTTAATCCAATACTCGAATCTCATTCCAGGAGCACTCATGAATGTTGTAGCAACTTTTGCTATGTCTAAACACTTTTTGACATCTACAAGCCCAATTCATGACAGTCTTGATTCATACCTACTTCCAAAGTATGACTGACTATGGATGGTTTGAATAACTTAGTCATTCGGAAAGAATAACCTACTTATTCTGGAAGTCAAAACATGCAAAGTGAAACACAAGTATAATCGAATCCAATATGGTCTCAAACCTTATCAGAACCCCCCAGTTGCCCTATCAATACCGGAATTAAGGACATGAGTCCATACATCAAGGAAATGTTCAGCCACAGTTCTAGATAATTAAGTTTTAGTGTATCTCGTAGGCTCCCATGTTTATCTCACTGCTCAATCTACCCGAGCGTCGTATGGTCACTCCAAATGAAACTATCTAAGTCTATATTGTCTAGTCCTTTCATGGTCAATCAATGTCTAGTCCTTTTGAATCCTTTGTGCCTACCAGCACATTGAATACAAAGTCTAGACAATTCGGCTTAAGTGCATTACACGCATCATAAATTTCCCTTTAGCACTATATTTCATATCACTTCCCAAAACAACCTACTAAAGAAAGACATATAAGGAAATAAAAAATTGTCTTCAAAATGAATCAGTTTAAGATAAGCTCAGGAGTATAGAGAAGAAAACTCAAACCGTAAGTCACCGACTGAATTTGCATCCAGAAGGTCTGAGAACAACACGCATAATCTCAGAACAGATCCGAAAATTATTCACATCGTTAAGCACAAACCCCATGAGTCATCCCTTCATTTATTCCCTTCCCGCAAAGGACACATACTCTCAAGCAAAGTTCTAAATGTTGTACTGTTAAGAGATGTCTCTTATCATGTGCCTGGAACAGCCACTACCAACAAACCGAAGTCTAATGATATGACTCCATAGCTGCTCCGACACAGAGCGGGATTAGTTGGTCTTTGGAACCCAGTCCATTTTGAAACTGGGTTGACCTTTATCATCTTCACATGGAACTCTCTCCCAAGACATATCCTACTTATCACAAACAGAAGATGTAGAAATATTAGAAGCATTAGGAGATTTGGGAGATTGAACCTTTGCTACCCATTTGTATTTGGGTTTAACCCATTTCTTTTTCAAGCGGATGGGTGCCTCGACACTTGATTTTGAACTTAAGGTCTGCTGTCGAGATGACTTTGACCTAGCCGGTTTTGGTTTCGTTGGAGCATTTCTTGAGATTGGCTTCTGGGTTGGCATTCCCTTCTTGCCCTTGGGAGTTGAATTCTTGCCCTTCATGGCATTCCAGTCGCCATTGTCTGATCGTGACCTTGAGGGTTTTCTTTTGTAAAATCTCCCTCTTGGCGTGTTCTGCCACCCTTGTGCATAGTAGGGAACGTATGCACGATTTGGACAATTTCGGGCAATATGTCCAGGTGTTCCACAGTGAAAACAAGTCTTTTTCTTCACGTAGGAGTTGTTTCTTCCTGCCCCTGGTGGTGTGTCCTTGCCTTGTTCCTGGTTTTCCCCACATGCACACTTGCAGCAGGCTGGCTGTTTCACTTGATTTGGTGGCCTGTACTTCTCAACAGCAGGTTTGTTAGGAGTAACTGAGTTAGAAGCAACAGATTCAGAGTTCAAGGAGACATTTGTTTGTTCAACAGTTTTCTCCTTGTTCTCATCTTCCGTTACTTTACCTGCACAAGAAGTAGAAGCATTAGAATCGTTCAGCTCAACACTTTCTGGCACAACCACATCAGAATTATCAAACATATCATCAAATATATCGAAAAAATTTAATTCATCAGACTTTGATACAATTTTATTATCAGACACACTCTCTTCGGCTGCTTGCTTTGATTGACTTAAAGATTGATCTGCATGGGAAGTAGAAACATTAGTATTTTCAACATTAATACTACCTCCTGACACAAATTTATATTTAAGATGTGGCTCTCTGTCTATTTCCTCTTTTGTTAAAGGGTTATTAGTATAGGTATGATTAAAAGGAGGAGGCACTTTATCATAACCCAAACCCTTTGACTGATTATTTTTGAATTGCAAATTATTTTCTATCATGGATACAACTACTTCACTTGACACATCAAATTTTCTAAAAGTAAAATCTGCATTTTCAAATTTGTTTTTCAATGTGTCAAGCTCAACAGTTACCTCAACAAGTTGGTCAGTCACATATCTATAATGCACACTCTTAGTGCTATACTCTTCCTGAAGTTTTCTAAAGTCTTTGGTTTTTGCTTCTAATTCAGCCTTCAGGGGTTTCTGTCCTTTCCTAAGTTGATATCCTTCGTATTTTAGGTCCTCATTCTCTCTGCGTAATAATTTGATATGCTCAAGTAAATTTTTAACATTATCAATGCATGTTTGAGAATAAGAAATTTCATTGACTTTGGTGTTTGAAGAACTCATTGTTTTAAAAATATGCCCTTTGACTAAAAACTCAAAAGTCAATCTTAAAAATCAAATTTAAGAGGTCAAACTTAAAAAGTCAAACTTAAAAGTCAAACCGAAAAGCTAAATTTGAAAATTTAAAAGTTAAACGAAAAAGTCAAAGTTTAAAGTCAAAGGTCAAACTTGAAGTCAAAGGTCAAACTTTAAAATTCAAAGTCAAAATTTTAAGGTCAAAAGTCAAAAATAAGAGTCAAAAATTAAAAAATAAAATTTTAGGAGAAAAAGGAATTTAAAAATAAAGGAAAGTTATTTTTGGGTTAAAAGTGTCAAATTTGCAACACTAGAAGCAAAAAGGAGTGCTTTTGAATAAAAATGTGAAGGAAAGGAACGTGATGCAAGCTGGTTCAACTAGTTAAGGCGCCTTGTGGAGTCTGGAGGAGACCCGGGTTCGATCCCTGGCACCCCCAACTTCGATTCTCCTTTTTTATTGGACGCTGCTGATGCGAGGACGACTGTTGCGAACTTCGGACAATCTGATCGAAGTCTCGCACACGCTGCTGACCAAGACCGAGACTGAGGCTGGCCGTAAACGAAGCTGATCGTGAACGCGAGGACCGTGAACTCCGAAGCCGTACACGTGCGAAGACCGGCCGTGAACCTCGGACCGTAAACCCTCTGACCGTAAACTCCTCGGACCGTAAACCTTCTGACCACAAACTCCTCAGACTGTAAACTCCGACCGCAAACTCTTCGGAAACCCTAGCTGCTGGCCGTACACGCCGCCATCCCCTCGCTGGTTACGACCAAAAACAACGTTTTTCACCCATTTTGCTCCAAAACTCAATCAAAAACTCGTTTTTATCGAAAGCACGAAGAACAAACCCCCCTATTTGCCAAGATCTATCCAAAAACGCAAGAATCCTTCCAAAATAAGATCAAATAAGCTCCAGATCTGACAAAATTGACTGATACAATCCAAGCTCTGATACCAATTGTAAGGTCCTAGAAACAGGATCTTAACCAGTGATCAAACAATCTAACAATCAAATAAGATGAGAATTTAGTAGAAGAAGAATGAATCAAAGCTTGCACACGTTTGTATTCAGAAAACGTCTGGTACAACTCTGACACTGGCCATAAACTCTATAGATCGTCAACAACAACTAACAAACACAGACTCATCCTATATATAGGGGAGAAGACTTGGCCATAAACACACCAAAATACTTCTATTACAAGACCCAAAGTACAAATGACCTATACATCCAAAAGCCTAGCCCAAACCACAACTTGGACCCTTCAATCTCCCCCTTGGTTTTGGGCTAGCTGTGACTCAGTCCAAAAGTAAAGTATAAACCATAATTTTGACCCAACAATCATTTATTCTTATGGTGTGGGCCAATGATCCATGATTCCTTAGGTTGGGCTAAACCCATGTGACAAGCCATGGATGATCCATGGAGGTTTAAACACATGGATCCGAAGGAAGATGGAAGGTCATGGCCATTAAGGCTTACATGGTGTAACCCTAATCTTGCCACACTATATAAGAAGCCTCATGGCTACCAAAATGGCACTTAAGTGGAGTACTAGAGGGCTGTCCGATTTTGGTGCAGGACGATACTCTCTCAAAAGTATCCTTTGTCCAAAGGTGTGTTGTGATTCCATTTGAGGTGCAACACTTGGGGCACTAAATGAGAAAATTTATATGTATATATAAATAGGTAAAAAAATACAACTAGCAGCGACCATAGTTACTTACGAATTCGTTTCATATCCTGCAACAGAATCATGTCTTGACATGGAAATAACTCGTCAACCGATGAAACCCCTATTCTACATATAAATCCCACTACATTCCAAGCCTCCGTAACAGCTGTTGTGACAGCTGTCATGGCGCTAATCAACTATAACAACACGGAAAAAAAGAAACAGTATCGACAATTCAAACCGTAGTAACAACCAAGGAAACCAACGAGTGTCAGTCATCAAAGATACCTCAACCCGTAAACCTAAGAGCAAGAAACGAATGTTCTAGAACAAAAAGGAGCGCAAATTATTGAAGGGTTTTGGTATAATACAACATCCTATGGTGCACATACAACCCTAAATACCTTGGATCTATGTTTTCACTAATTATACATGCAAAGGTGTTTCCAAGGTATTAAGCCTATAACTAGCATGCAAAGATGTAAACTACACAAGATACTAGTTAGTGTAACATACCTTTTCTATGGCTTGAATTCTTGATGTATTTGGCCTTAAGAGCTTAGCCCCAATAGTGTGGAAGCCTCAAATGAAGTCACAACACATCAAGGAAAAAGGTAGGACTTGATAGAGAATCTTCATGCATTCTAAAACCTTCATGAACTCCAAGAACATGCACACACACATAGTGGTGGTGGTTTTACTTCAAGATGTTTGTATTTATATGTGTGGTATTTCAAGGGTCATGGGTATAGCCCAAATCCATACCCATGTGTTTTATGATCCATGGTTCATGTGGCCCAACTCTTTATGTATCCATACATAAACTTGGTCCAAAATGGATCATAAGCCCAACACATATAAATATCACTAATTACCATAATTAGTCCCCATAGATTTAATTAGTCTCTTTTGATCACTAAATTAGTTCCAAATTAATTCTTGATCAATAC
This sequence comes from Lactuca virosa, assembly GCF_052849685.1. Taxonomy (NCBI): domain Eukaryota; kingdom Viridiplantae; phylum Streptophyta; class Magnoliopsida; order Asterales; family Asteraceae; genus Lactuca; species Lactuca virosa. The sequence goes on from NC_136426.1 coordinate 177,651,711, forward strand.
TAATTAAAACATATGATTTTATATTAATATATTATAGCTTATAATATATTAATAAATCATATACAACATCTTCTCTCAAAAGTCCATCCTAACAAATTGTCCTGATGATATGCAACCCAAATGGACCATGATACTCTCCGGTCGAGTTTATACCAATAATAGTTATGGGCTTAGACATCTAATCCAACAGTCTCCCACTTGGATAAGTCTAAAATTATTATTGTGTATGACTCCAAGATCCCGACTAGCAATCGTAGCTCTTAAAAGCCGCTGTCGAACTCTGACCTAGTCAATGACATGTCCATTAGACAAGGGATCATATATTCCTCCATTCTAGATATCATATGGACAGAGTCATGGATTATAATCATTCTCTTTGTCCATTTGTTGTTTCCCTATTCCCGGTTTATGACGACTGACTAATTGAACAAATCAAATTAGTCCTGGCCCGGCCGAGCACTTATGTTTGTCATCACTAAATCATTGAGGGGCCCACAAATATTGATTTTATCCCTCTAAGGGTAAAAGGAATGGATAAGCCTCGACTCATATGCTTGCTCTATATACGCACCAAATCACACATAAAAATGCATTTTATAACACCAAGTTACTGGTACGTTTTCACATAATCAATGTGTAACCAACTTGTAGACTGCAACTCATATCTCTTGGTTTGAAGAATATAAGATACTATCATCTCATGATCACTCGTGATAAAATCCATGAAGTGAGTCAAATGAACATGGGTTTAATCCAATACTCGAATCTCATTCCAGGAGCACTCATGAATGTTGTAGCAACTTTTGCTATGTCTAAACACTTTTTGACATCTACAAGCCCAATTCATGACAGTCTTGATTCATACCTACTTCCAAAGTATGACTGACTATGGATGGTTTGAATAACTTAGTCATTCGGAAAGAATAACCTACTTATTCTGGAAGTCAAAACATGCAAAGTGAAACACAAGTATAATCGAATCCAATATGGTCTCAAACCTTATGAATATAAATGAAACACCTTTTATTTAATCACCACTTTGATTACACATGATTCATTGTATAATTTTTCGATTTATCAACTTAATACTTGAATTAAAACAAGAGTTATGCCATGCTCCCAGCATGCACACTATGTTTGTCTAAGCAATAGTTATGCCATACTCCAAGTATGCACACTTTCTTTGTCTATGATTCTTACTTTGTGGAATAGATCCATTGAACATAATTCCAACGATTCTCATTTCACAATCCCAAATCCTTCCCGCAAATATAAGAGTACAAGATTGTTTCCATTTACTATAATTTGTTAGATTCTAAACTTATATGTCATGATCCTCTTGTAATGACTATGCATAAAAGTCACAAAGACTTGGCAACAGACATTACAAAGTATTCCAATGGAGAGAAATTCCATGGAAACAAAGTCTCAAATTCAAAGTGCATTCCTTTGAACATCCTTCTTGCATTAAGTTTTCGAATCTTACACGGATTTGAAGAATAACTTCCATCTATGGAAACATTTCCATATTCCCATTTTGACTATCACTTCTGAATAAGAGTTGCCTCTTTTTCAGAATATGTCAATACGGTCCTTCCAAAATTTACACTATACTTCCAACTGTCCATCAGCAACCAATCTTTGTTAAACCTCAGATTGTCCTTGAAAATTGTTTAATCATTTTAGTCATATCCGGTTCTATTCCTTTTTTCCTCTTAATGCCCGAGGCATTTGGAAAATTGAGAAATGATAAATATTATAGCACATGTAATCGATCCTATATACGAAGCATATGGGGATTCATGATGTCTCACATAGAGACATGATCCTAGACCAGTCTTTTGCTACAATATTTTTTATTTGGCTTGTTTTCATAATTCAACTATGAAGAGGGATACCGTAATCATAATCGAATTTTGAGAACGCAATATATATAGAATTTCCTTTATGTTGAACCATTCCAATATAAAATCCATATATATATATATATATATATATATATATATATATATATATATATATATATATATATCATTCACTAAAGATTATTAAAATCTCAATCTAAGCTTTTAGAATTGAAATAAAGTATAATTTCCTCTCCCTTAATTATAGCTAAACAACTTTTGAAACCCCTGCAGCTTTGCAAATTGAAACCTTTGTTTTATATAATTAACATTGCTAACTTGCCAAACTTAACATAATAATGATGCTCCCACTAACATGATAATTATTATCATAACACTTATGCTCCCACCAGCTTTGATATGTATCCAGAAATCAACTGGACTTCTAGAAATCAATACTTTATTGACTTTCTTTCCAAAGTTCATATTTCTGATACGAGATGCTTTGATAAGACTTTATCAAAATCATACACCTTTTCTTAGATAGGTCACATGTGTGTCTAAAAAAATTTTAGAACTATGAAAAGGGATGTCGTAATCATAGTCTCAATTGTTTAGACCTTTTCCATTTCTCACAAGTCCTTGTTAGTGTGTCGGTTACCCACACACGCTCCACTAACGAATTTGAGAATGAAAATATCACAATTGCTATCTACTTAAAAACTACTTAGTGAAAGCGTTTCCTCACCATCATTTTCATGAATCGGAGAGAAACCTTATGACACTTAGATTTTATGGTGTATGTGTTCCTATCCATGTGAATTTGTCAAAACCATAATCATAAGACAAGGTTTGTGACAAATCCAAACTCATATGGACTGAACTTGTGCAATCTTAACTTCTTGCCACTTGGCAGCACAAGGCCTACCATTGCTTCTAAGTAGTTATTCAAACAACTGAGAACTCATAGAACTCACATGCATAGTCAACTTTAACTGGAATGGGCACATAAACAAGAATATGTCAACACGATAGAGTATAAACCTCAAGTCGTCTGCTAGTGATAAACAACAGGTTTTATTCTTGATTAGTTCTTGAAACTTTTCAAGATCTTTAAGACTCCCACTGGCCTCTTTACATATAAGATTCTCTTGTCAAGAACCATTCCTTGACAAAGCAAATATTCAAGAGTTAGTGTGGATTCTTATCAAGACAAACACTTCACACAATTGGCCTTAGTTGGTTTTTGTTTTATCCGAAACATCACAACTTAGCAATTTCAAATGTTTAAGAGTAAGAAACCATTTTACTCTATATTTGACAAGTGTTATAAACCTTCTTAGGATTATGTCACTCAAGTTACAATCTTGGAGTATTACTCTAAGACTCGTTTTTGGAACGAAGTTTGATTTATCTTTTGATTCAACCATTTCAACAATTCACGATTCCTCTTCTTTGTCAAACAAACGCACTAAGATGTCCTTGGAGGATTAATTGTGATATGGTTTCTTAATCATTGAGATAATCACAAAACACTATACTAAAGTACTCTCCCATCTTTTCAAACTGGAGAAACTTTTATCTTTCTGCCTAATTTGATTCTTCTCATTCGTCATGCCATACACTGAAACTTTTCCAATGTTTTAGAATTAAACTTAAACTTGTAAGTGTACCCATATTTACTAACTTTTAGTAAATCATGACGAATACCCTTATCGATCTTTGTGGTGGACCTGACCAACGTACAAACAAGTGTACCCGATCTCCTAGTCCTCCACTTGCTTCACACATACATGCGAACAAGGAATTAGTCTTAATTTCCCAAAGATGAAAACTCTTATTTAATATACAATACAAGTTGCATGATTCCAAGTTTCTATCCAAATGAAACTTGGGTGATGAGAATCTTTCCTTATTTGGTAAATTACGACACTACCACAAACGATAGAATCAAATCCATTGTCCGATATTGCTATCAATGGAATAATATAAACCACAATTCGTCATGCCATACACTGAAAGTTTTCCAATGTTTCAGAATTAAACTTAAACTTGTATGTGTACCCATATTTACTAACTTTTAGTAAATCATGACGAATACCCTTATCGATCTTTGTGGTGGACCTGACCAACGTACAAACAAGTGTACCCGATCTCCTAGTCCTCCACTTGCTTCACACATACATGCGAACAAGGAATTAGTCTTAATTTCCCAAAGATGAAAACTCTTATTCAACATACAATACAAGTTGCATGATTCCAAGTTTCTATCCAAATGAAACTTGGGTGATGAGAATCTTTCCTTATTTGGTAAATTACGACACTACCACAAACGATAGAATCAAATCCATTTTCCGATATTGCTATCAATGGAATAATATAAACAATAATTTTTCACAAATGCCACTGTAAGGATATTTAAAATAAATAAAATTAAAACGTTTTCTTTTATTTTAAAACATACTGAAAAAAAACTTATCCTTACAATGCAAATGCATATGAAAACAATGTTGTTATCTATTCCTAAGAAATCTATCACAACTCTTAAGCAACAACTCAAAATTCTGATCACCGAACCATGCAATTGAAATCCGTCTTCGCGATCAGAATTAACATATTCTTCCTTTAAGCTTCCTCTTTTTTTTCTTTGATTCTTAAAACATCAAAATGCGACCCAGTTACATCATGTAATAGGGCAGCTTCGCAACCAATGCCCCTTCCTTTGGCATTAGAGACATATGGACTCTTTGGTAATGGTACATGGGACTATCTCAGACTTAGCTTTTCTCTTTACCATTTGGTCAACCGAGTTGACTATGGCTATCCCTTTCCATTGGGAAGAGAAAGTTTTTCTGGATTTCTAATGTTACCATTATCAATGTCCATGGAAGTTTGGGAAGTCGATCTTCCAATCAAATTTGCTTTACCAGTGCTCCAAATCATTGCTGATTCAACAGTGCCAAGCAAATAGGTAAGATCATTAAGGGTATCTCATGGTCTGTCATGTAGTAGTCCTAAAGGAACTCACTATGTGACTTAGAAAGTGATTGAAGAACCTAGTCAACAACCAACATCCTCAAGACCTTGACACTCAACTCTCCCGGCTTGTCAATATGTGACTTTATCTCCAAGATGTGAGCACACATAGACTTTGCTTGCCAATAGGGCTTGAGTGACCTTGAACTTTTCAAGAACTTGTGGGTTAGGGAGAATAATTGGAGGAAGTGGAGGAATTAAAGTATGATTTCCATGATCCAACCACAGGACATCATCTTCATCAGGAAAGCTTGTTCCAAGGGATTTGGGATGATCATAGTTGTCTGAAGGAGAAAATGGGAGAAATTCAAGTTAGTTGATTTAAGTCCTTAATACAACACCCAATACGAAATATTAAGGCTAGGACCCAACACAATATTTTATAACTTGGAAGAGGAATGCCGTAATCCAAGCTATAAAATATTTGAAGGTAGGCGAATGACGATTCACCAATTTCCACCATGAAAAACGAAAAAGGTATTAGGTTTTAATTGGTTTGAAACTCCTAGATCTTTTGAAATTCATTGAACTATTCAATGGCATGTTTAAATCACAATTGTGCCCTCTCAAGTTTGTGACTGCGATGCCGAGGATCACAAACAAGGTGTGAATAACGATGCAAATTAACTTGGTACCATTAATATTTATCACCTAATCGATGTGTCGGTTACCCACACGCGCTCCACCGATCTATGATAAACATTAAGTCACCATTTTCCACTCTTACTAGTCCATGTTAGTGTGCCGGTTACCCACACACGCTCTACCAACGACTTGGTAATGTATAAAGTGTATTATCATGGGTTAGCACCAAATTCACATTTTCATAAGTAACTAAGATTGAGAATTTATAAGTGTTTAGTTACTTAGTGTTTATCATGATAGTTTTAATGAAGGGAGAGTTAATGTCCTGTCAAACCCATTCGGATAACGACCCTCCACCAGTCAAGGAAGCGGTGGGTGAGAGTGGACACCCATTAAACTGTAATTTTATAGGCTGTAACCTTATACCCCCTTATAGACCGGCTTTGTGAATGAGTCCTACTAACGGTAAGACTGACATACTCTTACACATATATATAAATCTTAAACCTATAATATTATAATAGTATAAGGGTTGAATTTTAAACTATTTAAAATCTAGGGTTTGGAACTAAAGAATACATGTGGGTAACTTTACAAATTCCAAAACTTGAGGGCAAGTTTTGAACAATTTATGACTTATGGTTTCCATAACTTATGAGTTTAAAGTAGTTTTAATGAAAAAAATCTTCATGTTCGATAACTTGAGGACAAGTTATGGAAGACTTTAAAAACATTAAAAGAATGAGACTCTTCATTTTCATAACTTATGGAAATCTTATGAGTTTTAAAAATCATAAATAAGACTTTTCATATAACTTGAGGACAAGTTACAAAAGCACATTTTATGAACAACTTTTATATCAATTTGGATTGAAAACAAATTATCACATAATTTTTCTATTAATCTAAACCAACTCATACGAACAGGATAATTCAAATCAAGCAATTTTCATGTAATTTGTCTAACCATTAAACTAATACAAATCATGAATCCATTGACAATTATCTTTGAAATTGGATTAGCATGAACATTACCACATCAAAAATAGGTTTATAAGTTCAAAAACAGCTTAGGGTAATGTTCCTAGATCGATTCCAGCTAAAAACCTCGAAGATATGTTGTCAGGGGCTCCAACTCGCCAAGTGCAAGAACCAACTCGACGAGTTGGATGAATTTCTACATGGACTCGTCGAGTCCCCTGTCCAGACAGCAAAAAAACTTCGAATTTCAGCCATTTTCATCAAGTATAATTGTAAACAAGCCTTGGCTTTGATACCACTGAAGGGTTTTGGTATAATACAACATCCTATGCTGCACATACAACCCTAAATACATTGGATCTATGTTTTCACTAATTATACATGCAAAGGTGCTTCCATGGTAATAAGCCTATAACTAGCATGCAAATATGTAAACTACACAATATACTAGTTAGTGTAACATACCTTTTATGTGGCTGGAAGTCTTGATGTATTTGGCCTTAAGAGCTTAGCCCCAATAGCGTGGAAGCCTAAAATGAAGTCACAACACATCAAGGACAAAGGTAGGACTTGAGAGAGAATCTCCATGCATTCAAAAACCTTCATCAACTCCAAGAACATGCACACACACATAGTGGTGGCGGTTTTAGGTCAAGATACTTGTATTTATATGTGTGGTATTTCAAGGGTCATGGGTATAACCCAAATCCATATCCATGTGTTTTATGATTCATGGTTCATGTGGCCCAACTCTTTATGTATCCATACATAAACTTGGTCCAAAATGGATCATAAGCCCAACACATATAAGTATCACTAATTACCATAATTAGTCCCCATAGATTTAATTAGTCTCTTTTGATCACTAAATTAGTTCCAAATTAATTCTTGATCATTACTAATTAAAACATATGATTTCATATTAATATATTATAGCTTATAATATTTTAATAAATCATATACAACCTCTTCTCTCAAAAGTCCATCCTAACAAATTGTCCTGATGATATGCAACCCAAATAGACCATGCTACTCTCGGGTCGAGTTCATACCAATAATAGTTATGGGCCTAGACATCTAATCCAACAATTATGTCAAATCTTGCCAAGAAACAGTAACATGTGGCAGACCCTGCAGCCACAACATCTATCGCTCCGATACCAGCCAGTCGGTATGCTGGAACACTACTGAAGTGTAATAAGTGTGACTACCATCACATGGGAGTCTGTCGGAAGTTTCATTGCAAGAACTGCAATAGAAATGGGCATACCACCCGTTTCTTTGGTATTTTGGCCCAACACATCACCTCAAACACCGATGCTAGTACAAGTCAAGTATGCCATGCAAGCGGTGCAACGGGACATTTCAAGAGAGATTGTCTAACAAAGAGGAATGGCGAAGGAGAACGAGGAGTTTGACTACAATACATAAAGGAGCAACGAGGAACCTACTAATATTTTTGGTACGTTTTCAATTAACAATAGTTAAGTATCAAATTTTCACAAAAGTATTTGACAATTAAAAATTAAAATCATAAATTAACACAACATTCATATAAAAATTAAGAATCCTTGCAGGTGAGCTATGATGGCTTAGTGTATACACTAGGGTCATTTATAATTAAGATTTGTAGGCTTATAGTGAGTGATTCCTCCTTATTTCCTGTTCCTTGTGTGGTTGTGGATTTTGGGCAGAGTCACTCAGTCGATTGTCTTTCCAATGTTAATTATACATGACTTGTATACACCAAGCGATTATAGAAAGACCCGGTAGGGATTATTTTTATAAAATTTCATCATTTTCAATTATCAGGACACTCGTACTGCTAGTACTCACTAATGCGGTACATAATGTTCGTAGTAGTAATATCAAGGATAAAACTGAAACCACTGAAAACATATACATACAATATTTTATCGTTCTAACAATCACTTCTTCCAAATCAACTTAACATATGTTACTATAAGAAGTTCTGACGTTGTCATTCGACGTGGATTGTTTTGGTCCTCACCATACCAATTTCCTGTGCCACGTAAAAACCATTCATCTTAAACGACTGACTAACAAAAAGCTCGTTGCTCATAACAACAAACCAGATACGAACCTCATAACCGTCTCCCATTCAAACCTCTGAAGTACTCATGCGAGGGGTACTATATCCTTCCATAACCTTCCCAAGGTATCCCTAGTAGATCTCCTGAGAAAACCACTTGTACAGCAAGTGAAGTTCAAAGAATAGAGACTAAGTACCCATGTGGCTAACCTATCACCGTTGAGTGTATACGCGAGAGTGGTATATAATTAAGATTCTACTGACTTAGGATGTATGATTCCGCCCTATCTCCTGTTCTTTGTCTGTTTGTGGACTTGGGGCAGAGCCACCCATCCAACCGTCATTTCAATCTTAATTATATACGACTTGTATACATAAGGTGATGGTAGGTGAACCAAGTATGAGTTCTACCATGAACATTAGGGCAAAGTTGCCCAAGACTACGAGTGGGCTTACTATTATTTAAGTAAACGTAGACAAGTAAACCAAACCCACACTTTCTCTCATCTTAAGTACAGTACCGTACTAACACAAACAATCAGATTAAACAAAAAAAGGTCGCATACTAATAATAAAGGCCCACTGGAATGACAAACGAGGACCTGAATTCACTAAGGAACATAAAAGCTTAATGAAACAAAAGTACCCACATCCTTTCACTAGATCATGAGTAGCCATTTTAGAAACAATTTCGGGATGAAATTTCGTCTAACGGGGGGATAATATCACAATACAAAAATTTTAGAGCTAACAAGGTCTAAACCCTAACCTAGTACAAGTGAAACCACATTGGAACCTTGATGCATTGTGTCATCTATAATTTTGAAGGCTTGTTTATAAACTTGTATCTAAGCATGGATTGAAAACTTAAGCTAAATTAGAGTCTTACAAATGAACATAAGTTAAAAGATTAAGGGTTTATAACATAAATATAACCATTAAATGAGTTTTCACCAAGAAATCAATTGCAAATGGGGGTTTACGGTTTGAAATTAATGCATTAAAAGTAGTTTACGGCCAAACAAATAAGTGTAAAGGGTGTTCACGGCCTAGGAAATTAAAGGTCAAGGAGTTCACGGCCAAACCAAATAAGTATAAAAATGTGTTCACGGTTGAGAATGGATTCAAGGGATGTTCACGGTTGAACGTGAACCAAAAAATCAATAACCAATCTCATTAGGACCGTAAACCCTTTCATATTTAGGAGTATAGGACCATAAACTCATCAAATATCTTTATAATCTTATCCAAAGTTAGCTTCCCAATGTGATTGCACCGTAAACCTCACATTCACCGCCTCATGAGTTTACTTCATATTTAAGGAACAAATGAATTCATTTGACACAATCAGTAATCTCATTTCATTCATATGCTCTCAAAACACATATCAAAGTTCTTCGTATCTTCAAGCAGTTAACCAGAAACCTTCAAACTTTCATAAGAATTTCTTCACAATTAGTAAGTAATTTAAATAAACTAATGTTAATTATCAACTAAAATTATTAGATATCTAATTTATGCATATAATTATGTGTAAAATATAATTAGGATACGGTTAATTACACGTATTCTATCCCGGGAAATCATTGCAACCACATCGAATTTAACCAGAAACATGTACACGAGGTGAGTTCATACCCCTACGTTTTCAAAATTTTTAATTGTTTTAAGGGGGGAATACAAGTAAAACACAAGAAATCTTGTGTTTTAAAAATATAAATTGTGTATTTATTTTCTTACTTTAATTTACCGTTAAACGTGAAATTTACTAAATTTGCAAAATATTGTTACTAATGAATTTACAAACGATTTATCAAAAACATGTTGAGACGTAACGATTTTCACACCAACACGGAAAAACAAACTTATAAACTATAATAGGTATAGTTTATGGAAAAAAGGATCAATTTTACAAAGAACATCTTAACAGATAAACAAAAAGGGTTTTCAGATATTACAAAGAACATATTAACAGATAAACAAAAAGGGTTTTCAGATATTACTCGTTAAAACGTTGAAGCAATTTGTGAGACGTCTTCGTGTACTTATCTAAGTACGGGTAAAAGTCCTGATTAATAACCAGAGTCTCTTGTAGGGAGAGCGGGATATTTGTGTATAGATCTATTTGGGACTGATAATCCCACATCCCGACTATTAGCTAGAGTCAGGTCGGCAGGCCTGGGATGACAAATGTATTTAACGTTTCGACACTTGAAAAACGCCGCGATCGGGCCGACTGGGTCAGTATGGTTATAAAAACTCACAAAGAGAAAACAACGAATTACTTATGAATAATATGTTATCAAATCACCTTAATTGATTATTAGCCTTACATTCAGATTTTAGACAAAAATATACTTTCAAGGGTTTTATTTAAATATAAAACTATATTACATTATTTTGCTAGTACATAAGTTCTAGATTTACATGCAGTTACATGAAAAACAAAACTTTATATTATTTACCGATATGTTACAAACAGAAGTTCAGAATAAGATATATCAACTATTCATATTACTAAAGTCTATGATCAATTAATGTATACGATCGGATTCTATATAATTAAGATCCGATAGGTAGTGGAATGTGTGATTTCCGCCTTACTTCCTGTTTCTTGTTTGGTTGTGGGCTTAGGGCAGATTCACCCAATCCACTGTGCATTCGGTTTTTATTATATATAATTTGTATACACTAAGTAATAATAGGAGGTAACAGTATGGATCATACCAATTACATGAATCAGAACCATGTATCACAGATTATAAACATAAAGGACTATTACGGTTAACTCTATAAGTACTTAGTGAATACGTTAGGGTTATATACAATGAGGATCTGACATGCAGTGGAATGTGAGACTTTCCGCCTCATTTCATGTTCCTTGTTTGGTTGTGGGCTTGGGGCAGAACCACGCAATCGATTGTTTGTTCGATCTGGATTGTATATAACTTGTATACATTAAGTACTCGTAGAAGGAACTAGTACGAGTCATTTTATTTATTATTCATCACATCAAAAAATATAGGATTTTCTGGAGAAATACATCATGTTTTACAAAGAACAAAGAACCTGATTTCTAAAACAAAACGCTTATGAACTCACCAACTTAAATGTTGACAGTTTTTCAAAACCACTTGTATTCTCAGGGCACTAGTAGACAGGTACTCGCACAGGGTTCTAGAAGACAGAGTATAGTAACTTCAAGTCTTTATTTTGCTATATAATTTTGGAGTCAATCATATATGATTCGAACATAATGTAATTATTATCTTATTAATACAATGGTTGTTGTTACTTTCATTACTATTATTCAATTGTTGTGATATTGTACATGACGTCCTCCGCCCCCGAACATTTCCGCCGTTCCGTTTTGGTGGTGTGACAATAAAATTAAGGGTAATAATATAACCTAACTTATCAATCATAATTTGTAGAGCAGTTCCATGCTCTAACAATCATTCCCTAAATGCTCGCAAATGATGGGGGATACAAATACAATGATAAAAGGCTAAAATACATAGTAACCAACTAGCAAGTGTGGTAACAAAAATGAAACATAATGATAACCAAATGCTGAAATGTCTCTGAAATTCTGAAGTGTGTTTGATTTCTGAAACTGGGCGATGAAATCTCTGTAGTCACAGTCTTCTAAGCAACGAAGTCAACCATCTCCGGTGTTGATGAGTAAGATTCCAGTCTACAGATGTGATCAGTGAACCAAGATGATGAAATTCAATAGTGTACTAATAACTCTTGAACTGAACGTACCGTAACCAAGTCAAACTTCAGCTTGAAAAGTCTGAAACATCTCTAGTTCTCGAATCATAATATACCCAAAATTCTTTAAAAGAATAACCTGCAAAAAATGTGAAAACATCCTGTGGTAGAGTCTGTATAATAAGTAATCTGGATCTGGGAAACATATAGTGAAGCCAAAATTTTTATCAATAGATGACCAAAAATCAGTGTCACGTCACATCACTAATTAAATAATCGTCCTCAGAAGTCTTGAAAATCCAAGCTCAAACAATCATAAAATCTGAAGGGTCTCCCTAGGGGTATGAAGGGTCTCGATAAAACACAAGAATGAGAGTAAAATAAATACTCTCCGGTCATCTGTAGTCGGTTCATTATGTCACTGAAAACTGCTCGAACAAGAACCAATAAGAACTCTACATGAAAAATCTATGCTCTACTAAAAAATGCTGATGTACCCAAACTGCGGTGCTAGAACTGCTGAAGTGGTCTTCAATAAATAAAGTCCACTTGCTCAATACACATGGTTCATCAACCGAAGATCAAGAGCGACAAGTCATAAAAAGTCTTCGTAGAGTGAAGGTTGCGAAACAATTTTGTTGATCAGACACAACTACGGTGTAATCATCGCGAAGAAAAATATGATGCCCGACTGTGGTATGGAGGATAAATGGCCCAAGGACACTGATCCAAGGAATGTTGGTCCACGGACCTTGATTAAAGGTCCCTGAATTAGGTAATAAACCGAAAAAATTATATTGCATTAACTTACAAACAATATGAATAGGAGAAATTACATTGTGTTAATTTACCAATAATGTTTGATATATTAATTATAAAGAGATAAGTAATTTCTAAATCAATCAATTAAACGTTAAATGACAGTACTATCTTGAAAACCATGTTTAGTTTATTTAAATGCAAAGTACGGATAAATGCAATTGAATGATATGGTTTTGATATATATATATATATATATATATATATATATATATATATATATATATATATATATATATATATATATATATATATATATATATATATATATATATATATATCCGGTAAGATATTTTTTTTGGTAGGAAGGTAAGAAGTTTTTTTCTACATATTTTTTTGATGAAAAAATAAATGAATCACTAGATGATTCATTTGTAAGATGATTCACAAGAAAAAAATCCCAAAAAAATATCTTTATGATTCATTTTTAAGTAAATTAAGAAAAAATTCACTTTTATGACAATTTAAGTGAATAACAACAAAATCATTGTATAAATCAATCATCGAGATGTTTTTTTTTTTAGAATTGTTTCTTGTGAATCATCTTAAAAATGAATCATCTAATGATTCATTTTGTTTGTTCGCGAAAAAAATATGTAGAAAAAAAACTTCTTACCTTCCTACCAAAAATTTCCTTCTTATTTGATCTTGACTCCATATATATATATATATATATATATATATATATATATATATATATATATATATATATATATATATATATATATATTATAATTTGGTTTAAAACAATTATAAATTTATCTATCAACTTAATATAAAAGTTATTATTTTATAGCTAAGGTTTTATTATTTTCAACATGTATATGCAAAGAATTCAACTAAATAGTTTTATTTTGTGCAACGCGCGGATATTCGTCTAGTACATATATAATAAACGCATATTTTCAAATACTAAAAACATTTACAAACCCCAAAACTTTTCAAATTTCAATATAATATATCTAATACATTAATTTAAATATGTTATTAAATATGAAATATTATCATATTAATTGTATATTTTTTGAATTATTAATATATAATGTACTTCAAATTTAAATTTAAATATAATGTTAAATCCAAATAAGTGGTTTTTTGATTAATTTTTAATAATTATAGTTAAAAATAACATAAATTAGTAATGACATTACATTACAGTAAGAAAAGTTCAAATAAGTAATATCTAAATTAAACAATGATAAAGTTAAATTGTAACACAAAATTGGAGTGTTATATTTACTTTTGTTCACAAATTAGTCGCGAGTACCGACCATTTAATAATATGATTTTGGTAGATGTTATAATACGATTTAAAATCATTATAAATTTATATAACAAGTTAGTGTAATAAATTATTCATTATTGTTAATATCAATAATATAATTATTTCAACCATGTATTTTTTTTAAAATTTAATTATATTATTTTATACTGTGTAGTGAGCGGATATTCGCCTCGTTGATTCAAACTAAATTTGTGAGAAAGTTGAAGCGGAAAAAACAAGTTACGGTGCTCGAAAAATGGAAATAAAAAAACTCGTTGGAATTATGTTTCAAAATACTGACGAAGTAGTGACAAACTTATGACAGATGACCTAGTTCATTGGAAATCCGTCATGAACTACAGTGAACTGACATAAATATATCATTTGTCGTAATTCCATCACAAATCGATTAGTATTAACGATCGATTTCCGATGGGTTTTTTTAAATTTCCATTTTTTTGAGTACTATAAGTCATTTTTTTGCTTCATCTTTCTCACACCGTTATTATACATCAATGACTATGTATCGACCAATATATAGCTAATATACCCATATATACAATTGTGTATACCATTAGAATTTATTACTCATCTTATTCTTAGACGTTTAAATGCCAATGAATGCATGTGATTTTGAATACACCACCACATACATATATACACATACATATACATAATACACAAAGATACCCACATACATAGATACATATATATGCACAAAGGCACACATATATTATACAGATATGCAAATACATAAACACACATATACATATACACGTACATAAATATACACATATACACATAAATATATAAAACAAAAATAATTATTAATAAAAATAATAACATGCACTAATAAGCATTTACGTTTGTGTGTGTATATATATATATATATATATATATATATATATATATATATATATATATATATATATATATATATATATATATATATATGGAGATGATCAAATGAGAACACCTAAAAGGTTGAGAACGCGAGAACAGTTCTGGACCAATCAATATATAAGGGCATATTAGTAACTATATATTTTAATTAAATTAAAAGAAAATAAAATTCAATCAAATTCCCTTAAATTTAGGACCAGTTACCAAAAAACAAAGAAATATTCAATTTTTTTATTTTTTTATTAATGGTATATAAAAAACGTTTTTAGTCAAATTTATTTAAAATCTGAAAAAACTAATCTTTAAAATATTATTTTTTTTCTCCTATTTCATGTTTTTTGTTTTTCAAACAAATGAATAGAAATCCAATCTCAAATCAATTTACTTGTATTCACAAACGAAATGTTTTTTTCAAAAAACATAATACTACTCCAATCACAAATGAATGCACATCAAATTACAAATAATTCATTCACATGAATAAACACACTCATTCACATGAATACACTACTAATCATAAATAAATAAAATCAATTACACATTAATACACTGCTATTCACAAATGAATACATTGTTATTCATAAATTAATACACATTCTATCATAAATCGAATACCTCTAATCATAAATAAATACATTCATTTACATGAATACACTACAATTCATAAATGCATACAACAATTCACACATGAATACACTGCTATTCATAAATAAATACACTGCTATTCATAAATAAATACACATTCTATCAAAAACAAATACAATACCCTTATTTAACAGAACATGCAAAAACCTTCATAAATCTGAATTTCAAACCTTTCATCCAACAATCCCTGCACATCTTCAGAAAAACATTTCTCTATTTCTTCCTTATGAACCTCACCATCTTTTGAAATTAAAGGAAGCCTCAGTCTCAGAGCAGCTTGAAATGTATTCTGATCGAAGGAAGAACAATTTCATCTTACTGTGTCATTTAAGATGGATGTCCAATTGCAATCTTAAGAGAAAGGAGGAATGATTTAATCTTCGGAAATGATGAATCTGAGTTCTGGAAACAATAATTTGCGTGTGATATTATAACTTAAGACCTTTTGATTATTTTACAATAAAATAAGTGAACAAAAGGTTAATACAATCTTTATTTAATTGTCTTGCAGAAGTATAGGATGTCCAAATTCATCCCTAAATCATCCAAAGGCAAGTTTAATTGGTTAAACCACTCCAGCCATCAAACTAAACCAAACGGACAACAATTGAAGCTACAATTGAAATGAAATAAGTGAAAAAAAAGAAGGAAGGATTTAACCTGTCTTCGACAATGATGAATCTGAGTCCCAAATCTGAAAACAATAGCTAGTTCGAAATAGAAAGGGGGAATGATTTCATCTTCTTGTATCTTTCAATACGGATATCCGATTGCGATCTGAACCAGGTACACACCTCCCTCTCGGTTTTCCATGAATCGATTGCGATCTGAACCAGGTACACACCTCCTTCTCGGTTTTCCATGAATCGGGTTGTAGGAGACCGATTGAGATCGAGTTGCAGGAGGCTAATTGGAAATCTACTTGCAGGTCTGATTAGGGCTACGAAAATTGAATGTGCGATGGAGGTAGGCTAAGAGATGAATATATCATGGTGTGCAAATGATGTAGGCGGTCAACTGATTCAACCCTAGGTAGAGAGAGAGAGAGAGAGAGAGAGAGAGAGAGAGAGAGAGAGAAAGAAAGAGAGGGATACGATAATGGAAATACGAGTGGGAATGAGAACTTATAGGATTAACCTAAAGTTTCAATTACTGGTATACCCTTTTGCCATTTTTAAAGATACACTTTACCACCAATAGTTTTAGAATTAACATAAATGACCCGTTTGATAATAGCCTTAGATTTGAATATTTAGATGGTCCAGATGTGTTCTCGCGTTCTCAACCTGTTAGGTGTTCCCCATTGATCCTACTCCTATATATATATATATATATATATATATATATATATATATATATATATATATATATATATATATATATATGTGTGTGTGTGTGTGTGTGTGTGAATGTGTGTGTACTGATTAATGTGTGTGTATATGTATGTATGTATGTTTGCGTGTGAGTATGTGTGTATGTATTTATGTATGCATGTACTTATATATGTATGTACGAATGAATGTATGTATATATGTGTGTATGTATGTATGTATGTATGTATGTATGTATGTATGTATGTATGTTGCAGGGCCTGTCCTGATGATTTAAATATCCTCAAATGCCTTGGACGAGCTAGAAAAAATGGTCATTATCGTTATTATAAGTTATATATATATATATATATATATATATATATATATATATATATATATATATATATATATATATATATATATATATATATTAGACCTTGTGCAGTTACCCACTTCCAACCCCTCCCCCCTCAAGACCCCCATGGTGTGTTGGTGTATTCAAAATCACATGCATCAATAGACACTTTAATATTTAAGAATAAGATGTGTAATGTGTTCTGATGGTGTACAAGGTTGTACATATGTTTATGTTAGCTATAAAATTGTCAACTAATTGATGTAGAATAATGATGTGCCAAATATGAAGCTAGAAAAAACAACTTACGGTGCTTGAAAAATGAAAATTAAGAAAAATAATGTCATGAATCTATCGGTAATTACCGAAGGATTAGTAACGGAATTACGAAAAATGTTATATTTCCATAGGATCTTATGTGATTTTTCTAGCTTCTTAGACTTGAATATATTAGAGTACCTAGGATCAGGGAGCATACTTGGGGTCTATAAAGGCACCATGGTGGCCTTACGGTGAGTGGTATTCAGGGAAGTGGTTCAAATGGTTTGTGCTTTAGATTTTCGGGTTGAATAATTGTAAGTCGTGGTATATTGTGTAGGGTGTTTTGGATAATTTTAATAAAGTGTAGGGTCTATTTTGAAAATAGAGTAAAGTTTTTCGGCTTTACATGTGGCATTGGGTGGCGTTCTAACTAGAGACTTGATTGGTTTGTGCTTAGTATTTTTTGGTTGGTTAAACTGTAAGTTGAGGTGGAGTTTGTAAGGTCTTTTTGTGTTGATTCAACTCTAAGTTAAGGTGGAATTTTTCGGATTTACAGGTGGCATCGAGTGGCGTTCTAAGTGGAGACTCGATTGGTTTGTGCTTTGTATTTTTGGGTTGATTCAACTATAAGTTGAGTTGGAGTTTGTAAGGTCTTGTTGGTAACTTACAATAAAGTCTAAGGTCTCTTTTGAAAATAAAGTAACTTTTAGTGGCTCTATGGTGGTGTTAAGTGGTGTTCGAGGTGGAGGCTCGAATAGTTTACAATTTGGATTTTCGGGTTGTCTTTGAAAGTTAAGGTGGAGTTTGTAGGGTCTTTTTGGCCACTTACAATAAAGTCTTGGGTCTATTTTCTAAATAAAGTAAAATTAAAAGAATGCCTTGACTTTTTTTCTTTTAGACATACAGACTGAGTTTAGATATAAGATCGTTTTCAAATTTCCAGTATTCTTAATTGTTTAGCTTTTTTGTATGAATTATCTAAATCAATATATGGACAGCATATTTTTAACTAGCTTTTTACTTATTTCTTTCTAATTCTTTGCTCAAATACATACATTGAATTGGCATACCATGTTAAGGTTTAAGTACTTCAACAAATGATTCTAATAATTTCATATAGAGTAATTGTTGGAACCTGAAAGTGAACCTCTAGCAATCACAAGTTATGAAGATCCGAAGTCAGCAGTTTCCGAGATGCATTGAAGTCCAAAGTAAGGATTAAGTCCGAGATGGAGAATAGTCTGAGTTGAAGTAAAGATCCGAGATCAGTCATTCTGTTTAAATATTTATTGTTTCTTGTCTTATTCATGATCTAACGTTTCATAGGACTTATCTTATGTACATCTTTTAGATGATCAGTTGTTAGTGATTGATTATTAACCAGTCCTAGCAATGTATCATGGTTTTTAAGATGTTCCTCCATATTTCTTTCTAACGTTTCATAGGACTTATCACACATTGTTACTCCAAAGATAGCAAAATTATCATTGTCTTTCTTTCACTTTTCTCTCAAGTCAAGATCCTTCAACAACATTCTTCTTGTTCATATATTGTCTTTACATTGATTATACTCCTACTTATTCATTTAATATTGTGTACTTTGTTGAATACTTCATTGAAGTCTTAACTGGTATTACCATATTTGACTAGAACAACTAATGAAGAGCAGAGATTGATCTTAATGATTAACTCAAGGTTTGAGTTTTCAAACCTTATCCTTGCACATCGTTTACTTGTACTCACAATTGGTATCAAAGCTTGAGTGGTTGTCCTTTGAATCCATAAGATCAAATTATAATTAATTTGAAATTACCTTGGTATTTCAGTCATTTTTGTGTTCAGGATAAAAGTTCTTCTATATACCACTTCTGCTCTAATATCTTAACTTCAACGGGTGCTCCTAACTCTCAACAAATGTATTCAGTGGAGATATCGAGTCCGAGATTCTGGGATCTTACCATCTAACAACTCTACCGAGAGAGGTGTGATCCAATTTCAGTCGACACAATTCTGAAAGTGGTATTTCTAACCTTCAAAGCTATTAAGACTTATCGCCTTCTGAACCAGGCATCTTTCGGACCTGTATGTATATTGCCTGATCATATGTTGGCCTCACTACCATCCAGATCCCTTTTCCTAAAATATCATCTGGAGACTTTGATTGTGTACGACTCAACACAATCTACCTCGGTCCCCATTGAGACCACCTTGGAGGTGGTGAAGCCATTTTCAACTGGTGGAAAGAAAAAGAAGGCTGCCAAAAGAAAGACCTATCCCTCCAAACCAAAAGCCATAAAGAGAACCAAAGTCGATAGTTCCTATCAAAAGGAATCTATCAAAGACATTACGGCTGACTATGGTTATCCTTTCACCTTCCCAACAAGGTGATGTAGGTGTTGAACATAGTTCCTTGCACCCCCCTGGAACACACCCACGAGTCACTTAGGATATCCCTCATTCTTCAGCACAAGCACGATTCGAGGTCCCTGCCTCAGATCCTAATCATTCCGAAGTTGGAGTAGTCCGTCCTACCTCGGATGCCACAACTATTCTGATACCTGGCAAAGGAAAAAGTACGGCCAGGTTCTGACGATCCTTATTGGTTAGATTTTGTTAGCATGGCTCACTCGAGGCATCCAAAGCTCACAAGATATCAGGTTACAGCTACTCTCATCTCCATGAGGAACAGAGCCATTCAAAGCAACCTTCCATTTGTTGCTCCGTCAGATGAAGTCACTGACCAAGAGTTTGCTTCTGGAGAGACTATTCAAGACACCATTCCGAAGTCCTCCCACCATGATGCATTACATCCAGATCCTGATGAGGAACAATCATCAGAGTTTATGTTCGATGAAGATAACGTGTTTATTGCAACTCCTCCTGTTCTCTCATCGTTTCACATTTTGCAGAAACCATCTGCATCTAGGCCTACATATGATTTTGGTCTTTCATCCTCCTCATCCTTTTTGAAGAAATTAATGTTGATGATCAAGCTCACAACACAATTAGAGGTGAAAAAGAAGCAAATCCTTCCATCGATGATCAAACGACCAACAATCCTGGCCCTTCCGAACCTCCAGTCCACCATGAGAGTGAAAAAACCAAGTCTGAGAGTTCCACCTCGGATACGGGATTATCACCTGAAAAATATGTTGATCCCTTTGCCTTGCAGGAACTCAGAGACAATGTCTCTTATGCAGTCTCAAAGGTTGAATCGTTAGACAAGTCGGTTGCCCTACTGGACTCCAAACATGATGCCAAAGTGTCTGCTCTCGACAATAAGTTGGATTTAATTCTCCTCTCCCTCTCCGAAGTCATGAAACAAGGCCCCTCGGATTAAGAAAGGTCACAACAACTGGATCAAATCATATCCCTTTGTCTCAAGCACACCATAGAGGAGGTTGAAGAAAAGTACAATTCAAGTCTTGATCACTACCTCGACACCATAACCACCATGCTGAAAGTTCATGATCATATGATCAATGCCACCAGTGTGCTGATCAAACAGACTCACGCCAGGCATGAAAATAATATTTAGAGGATGGAAAAGAGATCAAGAAGAAAGACGATATGAATCTCATCATGCAGCAAGTTCTGATCAAACTCCTCCGTACCTGCGGGAATATTGTAGATGTTCCGAACAATAAGTTCGATGAAATGCTTTCCATCCTTTCCACTTTATTCGACCACGTTAAATCTCAGGCTCCAATTGCTGAAGCATATGATGCCCTTACCTTGCAGATGAACACCAGTCTTCAGAAGGTGTTTAATCATCTCTCCGAATTCTAGCGTTCAACATTGCTTGCCTTGATTGTCAGGCCATCCGATGAATGTGGGGGAGAAGGCACAAGCAACAAAGATCAATCTATCTCTTGGAAGCCTGCCTCAGAGTTCAAACTCCGAGATGAATCTGATGATGACTCTCTTCAAGTTGTTTCCATAGGTACTCAATATGATGATGATAATAATGATGAAGATATCAAGTACATTAGAAATGTTGTGGTAGATATTCATGCTCCAAAGAAATTTCCGGCGAAAGTTCTTTCTAAGGAAGAGCAAAGGATATGGTTTACTGTCTCATGGCCATCATCCCTAGCTGATGTTCTACAAAGAAGCCGTGAAATGGCTAAGGCAACGACTAAGCTTACAGTTGAAGCCTTCCAAGCTACTCAGTCGATGTTGCCTCCAATTCCCTCGCTAAGAGTAGCTTCAATTGATGAAGGGTCTCCACTTTGGAAGCCCGGCAATCTCCCGGAAGAGCCTCTGATGCCTCCACCTCCAGAGTTTACTATCGATGAGAACATGCACCATGTAATTTCCATTCTCAACAAGCAACAAGACAAAGGAAAAAAGCCTATCTCGGATTTCCAAAGCTCCGAACCGACCACCAAAAAGTACGAAGGTTGGTCCCAAGCTCAAATAGATCAGGCCCTGGAAGAAAGCATTCGGATCCAAGCTCTCAAAGATAATCCCAATCCAATGATAGGGCTCTCCCCTATCTTTCGTGAATGAATAATACATGACTTTGACATAGTGTCATTCATGTATTATGATCTACCAACCCAAGACTCAGACGAGCTCGATCTTCCCATCTCTCCATACAGCAGATTCTACATCAAATTTGATCCTTTACACCCAGAAAATGATCCTTAAATGATCTT
Source organism: Lactuca virosa (assembly GCF_052849685.1). Lineage (NCBI taxonomy): Eukaryota > Viridiplantae > Streptophyta > Magnoliopsida > Asterales > Asteraceae > Lactuca > Lactuca virosa. The sequence goes on from NC_136426.1 coordinate 177,674,148, forward strand.
TAGAACTAAAAGAGAACGATTGAAAACATTCTACTCCTTAAACGTACATCCCCAAAAAGAAGTGTGGTCTCGGAAGAGGATTACAAAAATATTTGGGTTCAAAAGGAAGGTGTTGACAAAGTTTGACTTGGACAGTTTATTGAATCGCTTCTATGTTTATCGGAACAAGACAACACAACTCACAATCATGGATGCCGAATTCCCCGTGATAAATCCAAACGACATCTTGACTATTGATGCACATTTCCATACTCGTCAAAGTGATCAGATGAGCATTGCTGCGTATAGTGCCGCTACGAATTATCTGAAGAATTATGTTGTAGAATTTTGTAGATGTGACATCAAATTGGCTCACTTGTTCGAAACTAAAAGGTTCTTGGCAAAAATTGATTACAAGGTGCCGAAAGCTGAAATATTAGCATAATGGCCAATTGATGAACCCGTGTTGGGGTACGTGTACTTGAAATAGAAGACAAACAAGAACGACTTCTTCCAAAGCATCTCATCCCCTCCAAAGATCTTCAAAAGTTCATCAAGAATGCAGCTAAGTCCGAAGCCCCCGAGCATGTGAAGTCCAAGTTTATCCATCAACTTCAATAGTATCTTGAGGTATGAGATTGGTTGTTCAGAGCTCATGTGTTCATCCAAGAAGAAGCTAACTAAGCTGACTATATTGCAAAGTTTACTTAGGGGAGATTGTTGGAACCTGAACGTGAACCTCTAGCAATCACAAGTTACGAAGATCCAAAGTCAACAGTTTCCGAGATCCAATGAAGTTCGAAGTAATGATGGAGTCCGAGATGGAGAATAGTCTGAATTGAAGTAAAGATCCGAGATCAGTCTGTCTGCTTAAATATTTATTGTTTCTTGTCTTATTCATGATGTTACGTTTCATAGGACTTATCTTTTGCATATCTTTTAGATGTTTACTTGTCAGTGACTGATTATTAACCAGTCCTAGGAATGTATCACGGTTTGTACGATGTTTCTCCTTAGCCTATTTAAGGAGTGATTTGGATGACAAGAATATAACGCATTGTTACTCCAAAGATAGGAAAATTCTCATTGTATTTCTTTCACTTTTCTCTCAAGTCAAGATCCTTCAAAAAAACATTTATTCTTGTTAATTTATTGTCTTTATATTGATTATACTCCTAGTTCTTCCTATCATATTGTGTACTTTGGTGAATACTTCATTCAAGTCTTAACTGGTATTACCATATTTGACTGGAACAGCTAATTAAGAGCACACATTGATCTTAAAGATTAACTCAAGGTTTGAGTTTACAAACGTTGTCCTTGCATATCATTTACTTGTATTCAAAGTAATAATGTAAACAAAAAACAAACAACAAAATATATAATGTGGTCACATGATCGGTGAGAGAGATAGATAGAGAGAGAGAGAGAGTTGAATGGATTTCTGAATAATGACTATAGAGTAAAATAGTTGACCAAAAAATGGCAATAAGGCTAAGTAGGACCTCTTTGCTTGGTCTACCTAATGACTGTAGAGTCAAATAGTTAATCAGCCTCAACTAATAAGCACAGCAAAATTAGTCAATTTATCGTCTATAGCATCTTTTCTGGAAAGACGAACATTGTTGACTTGACCGAAGTCTTGTGGCAAGACTTTTGGAAATTTGCTGTCAAGAGAAAGCCTCTGGAGATATTGAGTCTGAGATTTTGGGCTCTTACCATCCAACAACTCTACCGAGAGAGGTGTGAACCAATTCATGTCGACACAATTCAGAAAGAGGTATTTCTAACCTTCAAAGCTATTATGACTTATCTCCTTCTAAACCAGACATTATTTGGAACTATACGTAGATTGCCTGAACATATGTTGGCCTCACTATAATCTGAATCCCTTTTCCTAAAACATCATCTGGAGACTTTGATTTGTATAACAGAACACAATCAACCTCGGTCCCCATTGAGACCACCTCGGATGTGGCCAAGCCAGTTTCAACTGGTGGAAAGAAAAAGAAGGTTTCCAAAAGAAAGACATCTCCCTCCAAACCAAAAGCCATAAAGAGAACCAAAGTTGATAGTTCTCTTCAAAAGGAATCTATCAAAGACATCCGGTTGACTCTAGTCATCCTCTTACCCCACTTGGCCACTCTTCCGAAGTAGCCTTCGGAGTTTCAAAACCACCAGCACACACTCATGGGGAGTCTCCTTATATGTCAAACCCCAAAACCGGAACGAAAAAAACGTTCTGGGATGGAGGACGTCATGTTTACTATCACAAGTCATGCATTATAGTAAGCAAAGTAATAAACAACCATTTCATTAGAAAGAAAATGTTTAAAAAGTATGTGATTCACATAAAATAGAATACATAGCAAATAACAAAAAGACATGAAGCTATACTGCTCCATCTTCTGAATCCCAGTGCACGTACCTGTCTACTGGTCTCCTGAGAATACAAGTTATTTTGAAAGAGTAGATCAGCATTTAAGCTGGTGAGTTCATAAGATTTTAGTGATGTAAGTTGTAAGAAATTTGTAGTAAGTTATGTTTAGAAAAGTTCGCCTGTTCCTCCAGAAAATCCTATATTTTTTTCCCTGCTTTGATGAAAGATAAGTAAAAATGACTCTATAATCCTTTCTATGAGTACTAAATGGATACAAGTTATATAAAACTCAGAGTAAACAAACAATCAGTTGTGTGTATCTGCCCTAAGCCCACAACCAAACAAGGAACAGGATATGAGGCGGAAGACACACATCCCATTGTTTGTTAGATCATTGTTGTACATAACCCTGGCGTATTCACTTGGTACTTACGGAGTTAACTGTAATAGTTCCTTTATATTTGATGAAAAGATTCTTTAAGAAAACCCTTATTTCTTATAATAAAATGGTAACCACAGTGGTTCCTTCTATAATCTCTTAGTTTATACTAGCTATATATAGTCTAATATCAAACAGATAGTTAATTGTGTGAATCGGCCCTAAGCCCACAACCAAACAAAGAACAGGGAATGAGGCGGAAAACACACATCTAACTACTTATCGGGTATTAATTATATATAAATCTGATGTATACACTAAGGTATTATAGGATTAACCAGCTAAGGTCCTTTAACTTTATACTGGTTTAATATAATGGATTAAACCCTTTACTGGGAAAGTTTCTAGTTTTGTATAGCAAAAGTTATATTTAAAAAGTATGTTTTGTACTAAAAAACGGTGCATTGAATTAGTGTCCTATGACCTGGCCCATACCTGGTACCCCTTAAGATGACTTGATGTATACGGAACATATATATTGCTAAGGTCGGATAGATAGTAGGCTGGGTGAATCTGCTTTAAGCCCACAACCAAACAAGGAACAGGAAATGAAGCGGAGAGCACACATCCTACTACCTGTCAAGCCCGATTAATATATATCCCTGAATGCATACACTAAGGAATCATAAAGTCAGCATTATAGGCCCCCTTTCTACTGAATGTACTAGACTCGACTGTTTTGTTTGTCGTTTGTAAAATGTAAGTTTTCCCTAGTTTATAACTATCTTGACTCGAAAATAGTTTGCATTAAATTTCAAGTGGAACTGTCACAAAATGAAAGTAATGGGAAAATTATAAGTACACAATTTTCTTTTGAATTGACATCCTGACGTACTGATTACCTTCAAACATGTTACTTTTATTAAGGTCATAATGTGAAGAATAGTCCCCATACTATACGCTCTCCCTGCAAGAGATTCTGGGAACCAAACGCGACTTCAGCAAACCTGTTGCTGAGCCGTGAAGTAGGCTCACATTAAAGTTATACGATCATGTATACCCAATTTAACTATCACCTTTTGTTTAGAACAATAAGTTAGTGATTCATTTGTGTAATTAGATCATGTAATGTTCTTATGGTATAGCATCTTAGAATGTTTGTTCTGTTATCATGTATAGTGTATAGTATGCCTCTCTGTTGTATTGTATCTACCTCCCTGTTTCTCTTTATAGTATAATCTTCATGTTATCGTGTATTGTTTCTACCTCTATGTTTCTCTTTATAGAATGTTCTAGCATCTAGTATGAACGGAACCTCTAAACTATACCCCTTATAGCTTACTAGTATTTTACTTGAACTGTTGCTGAAAAGACTCATTTTTCTACTAAGTTATGCTGGTACTTTAAAAACGGAGTTTTGTTAAACTATAAAGTAACATAACTTTAAAAGAGTTTTTGAAATATTTTGATCACTTATAAAACACATTAGCAATCTTTTGAAAGATGTTTATAACAAACATTTACACAATTATCATTGTGTTCAACTTGTACTCCCCCCCCCCCCCTTGAAAGCATTAAAAACAATTAAAATATTCATTATAGGGGTATGAACTCACCTTATGTGGGTGATTCAAACGAATATACGCGTAAGGATGAGAAGTTCCACGAGTGAAGTCGCGAGACACAAACGAGTTCTAAATGACATATAATGACATATATTGGCATGAATATAGGGTTTAGAAGCAACTAAATGCAAGGAACACCTTTAGGGACTAGGAAACACTTGGACCAAGTGTTAGAATCACATGTGATTCATCTAAGGGATGTTTAAGGCCACCATTTAGTGTTTACGGCCACGGGTTTACGGCCAGCGAGTTTAGGGCCGTAAACTCATGGTAAAAGGTACATAAGAGGGTGTTTGAATGCTAGGGAAACTTGTGGGACCATTGCTCTACAAGAGGATGAGCAAAACTAACTTATTGGAAGGTGTTCATGTGTTTACGGCCACACCAAAAGTGTATGGCCGTAAACTCTCCAAATGGTGTCATTTTGGGTCCTAAAGGAAAGGGTTCTGAATGGTTCATGTGTTCTAATGGATATCAAGAGGCTAGAAGTGTTTAGGGCTCATTACTTGACCAAAACAAGGGTTTACGGCCAAGGGAGATTTCATGGTCGTAAACTCTTGGTTTTTATGGCTAGATGGTTGACTCAAGACTATAATCTAATGATTAACATGCCTAACTAGATGATAGATGGAATACTAACACTTTTGAGGGCCTTTGAGGAGTTTTCGACCACCAAGAACAAGTGTGTGTTCTTGGTGTTCTTGGTGAAAGATGAAGATCTTGAAGATCTAACCAAAAGAGATGATCTTATGGATGAAATCAAAGGGGTGTACTAGATTAAGAAGAATAACAACTCAAAAGGTGGAAGAAATACTTATGTTTTTTAAGATCAAAGTGAAGAACTCGATGATACTTGAGAGAGAATGGAACTGTTCTTGAGTTGGAAGTGTAATAATGAAAGAAAAGTAAAGGGAATGAGTCTTAATGGGGGAGTTTACAGGCAGCCTTGAGTTTACGGTCGTAAACTCATGTGCCTTGGCTGTGAACTCCTTTTTGGTGGTCTTCAGGATTGAATGTTGCACAGTGTCTCTAGCAGGTACATTCTAACACTCATTCCTTAAGTGTACTAGGCTTAAAACCCAATAGAATGACCCTTAACAAGGCTAGAAGGCAATAATTTTTTGGGTTGTCACATCATCCCCCCGTTAGATGGAATTTCGTCCCGAAATTAGCTTTCTTAGCAGTACTACTGGGGTTGCGCTCCTATAATTGGCAGAATACCCACACGTAGACCTGGTACTTTGCCTTACTGTTCATGATAGGATTCATACTTGGTCCATCTATCATTACCTCGTGTATACAAGTCATATATAATTAGGATTAGTAAGACGGTCGAATGTGCGACTCTTCCCCAGGTCCACAACCAAACAAGGAATAGGATATAGGGCGGAAACACACATACTAGATTTGCGTAATCATAATTATATACTACCCTCGCGTATACACTTAATAGTGATAGGTTGGATGTATTCGTCCTTAGCCTCTGTGCTTGAACTTGGTCTGCAGGACGAGTGGTATTTCGGAAAGGTCTGCGGACATACGACGTCAAGGCTTCGGAGGACAAAGTACTCTTCGCATGAGTACTTCGGGGTTTAGAATACGAAAGACAAAACTGAGGTTTAGGTCGGACTGTCATTACGAATGACGAAGGTTTCGTGAATTTGACGGTCAAGGCGATAGAAACATATGAACTTAGTATGATGAGGACTACGCCAACTCATGACGAATGATAGTAACAGACTCTTTACTGAACAATGTTTGGCCGATTTGAAAGAAACATTTATTATACGATGATGTACTTTCCTAGTGTGCTTGAAACTATAGTCTTTGTAAATGTTCTAGTGCTTTCTGTTTTTCCCTTGATGTTAACACTTCTACGTATCGTACCGCAATGTGCGCATACATACTGCGAAAGTGATTTGATAACTAGTGTCGATACTTTAAACTACGATCGTCCTTGGTACCACTACGATCGCCTGGAATATACAGGTTATGAATAATCAAGATGAATTGGACGGTCGACTGAGTAACTCTGCCTCAAATCCATAACCAAACAAGGAACAAGAATTAAAGCGGAATTACTCACTCTAAGTCTGCAACATCTTAGCTATGCATAACCCTAATGTACATACTAAACCATCATAGCTTCTCTAAACGGATCTTTTAGTTCTCTTGAATATTGTGACTTGTTTCTATAATTGAGTTATTATAATTACTTTTAAGTGTTTTCCCCAGGTTTTAATCTTATATAAATATAAATTAATTCTTCAAAGTAATTACTATTTCGAAAACATACTGCTGCTCGCTGACGACTCCGGGGTTGATTCTCCTGCGGTGATCATCAGAATCCGTCCATCCGCTCCTGAGTTCGTTGTTATCGGGCAGTCCCTCTGGTAGTGTCCAGTCTCACCACAGCCATAGCAGGCTTGGTTTTCTTCAGCTCCAGGGACTTGGGAGATCGGTTCAGCTGGTGCCCTGCAGAAACGGACTGTGTGTCGCTTTCTGTGGCAGTTCAGACACTGCATTCCCCGTATACTCCAGTGTGGTGATAGTTGCACTTTCCACACTTTGGGAGGGTTCCAGCATATCGACTAGCAGGTGCTGGAGTAGCAGGTGTTGTGGCGGCGTACATAGTACTCGTTTGTTGCGCTTGCGGGGGTTCCTATGTTGTTCGCTTCTTCTTCCTACCGTTCCCCGACTTTCATTTGTAGTACTCTCCCTTGATGGCTCGGGCACGGGGAATTCTACACCATGGCGGACCACATGGTCAATGAGCCGCCGAGCCAGGCGTTTGGCGCTATCGAATGAGGCTGGGTTAGAAGACAATACATCTCCTTGGGTCGGGGTAGTTAGACCCCAAATGTATCTTTCTATCTTCTTGCTCTCCGTGGTAACCATCCCGGGCATAGTGCTGCTAGGCCGTTGAACCGGTTAGTGTAGGCCGCTATATCTGAGCCGACCATCGTGAGCTCCCATAGTTCTTGTTCCAGCTTTTGAAATTCGCCCAACGGGCAGTATTCTTCCAACATTAACTATTTTAAGTTCTCCCAACCTATTGAGTTAGCCACTGATAGGGTCAGTGACTTAACATGGCTGTTCCACCATGTTAGGGCTCTGTCGGAGAGGGTGCAGGCAACAAACTTTACTTGGCTCCCTTCTGGGCACGAACAGATTTCGAAGACCGAATCTGTTTTCTCGAACCATCGCATCAAAGCAATGACTCCACCATTTCCATTAAAGGAATTGGGTTTGCAGTTCATGAAGTCCTTATACGAACACTCCCTTGGGTGTTCGTGAGTAACTCCGGGGTTGGTTAAGTGGGTACCGCTACCAGATCCGAAGGTACCACTTTCGCTGAAGTGAGATAGAGCAGTTGCCACTACGGAGGATATTGCTACTTGAAGAGCAGCAGGATCGAATTGTGGCGTTGGAGTTGGAGTTGGAGTTATCGGAGTAGTGCGTCTGGTTGATTTGCGAGGAGGAATCTTTGCTAAAAGAATGTAAAGATGAGATGGAATAAGTCTAAAGCAGTGGACATAAGTCGAAAGCTGAAAAGACAAGGTTATCCTAGTTCTGAATGTATCTGATCCTGACTTCTACAGGGTTCTGGAAACAATTCATAAAAGAGTCTATACCAAATAAACTTTATGATTTAGAAATGGCCATCCTCGAATGAATATTGGTTACATGAATAACTGTTACCAGCTGCATGTAAGAAAATAATCCTAACACATAATGTGAGCAGTGTTTCCACTAGCTCATTAAGTTATACAAGATTATTATTTATTAGTGTGATGCATAAGACATTTTGGTTACTTCGGTTGATCCTTCTTTGAAAGCTTCTCATGAACTTGTTCTTGTTCCTCCTTGACTCTTCTGTTGTCTACTACGAGGAAGTGGTTACACCTATCTGGGTTCGTCGTGCGAGAATGGAAGTGTCTAAAGAATCTATGAGATTTAAGTGAAACATTATGGGGTGGTCCTTACAGAGTCCTCCTATAATTTCCCAATGTATACAAGTTGTATATAATTTAAGATGAGATAGACCTTCGAATAAGTGATCCTACTCCAAAACCACAACCAAACAAGGAACAGATAGTGAAGCGTAGATCACAAATTCTGGGTCTATAAAATCTCAATTATATATAACCTTGGGAGTATACATTGCAATATTATAGACCTATCCGTAAGGGTCTTTTAAGTTATCACATAAGTTATTTATATAGTGCCTAAAATACTCCTATAGTATTTTAACGTAATGTACTTGGTGTGTTTTAAACTTGTTATCATGTTATAGTATCATAAAATACTCCCATAGTATCTTATCATTATGTTCTGGTCTAGAAGTTCCTTGAATAGAGTTAGGTAAGTTTTATGACTACTGCAACACCACATCACTCCCAAACACATGTCGGTCACATCTCGGATGAATATAGTTGATCAGACTATATTGATCCTAGCTATGATTACATAACTGTCCGGGTTTGACCGTAGTGTTCAACCTTTAAATGCTTCTGTTCTGTTCTTCTTGTGATACTTGTTCTAGTATGTATATTTGTATAAGCACGTATGTATACTTTTATAAGGTATCATTATAAATTTAAAATATATTATTATCCAAAGCACTTCGTGTAACATCCGGATTCCCAGGTATAGTATTTTATCATTTTATTTTGGAAATAATGGAGGAACTCGGCGAGTTGGTGCTTAGACTAGCCGAGTAGGGTCGCGATTTCTCATCCGGATTAATGACCGGACTCGGCGAGTCCATGAGTGGACTCGGCGAGTCCGCGGTGTTTAATGAAACCCTAATTTCCCGGGTTTGGGACCTATTTAAAGGCCCTTAGGGCCGTCAATTGTGGCTACCATCCCCTTGAGAGAAACCCTAAGTGAGCTAAATCGTTTGTGAGGAAGGAGAGTCCATATTTGATCTTTCTATCATTGGTTTAGCAAGGAGAAGGTGATCAAGACCAAGAGGAGGCTGAAGGAGGTGCCATTTGGAGGAATTCTGAGCTCAGGAGTGCTTATTGAGGTATAATCTCGATCCATCTTCTGTTTTGGTGATTATTCATAGAGTTAGGGTTTTCTAGACCCTTTGGTAGATGGTTTTGTTGAGCATATGGTTCCTTTTCGTATTATGGTCTCAGATCTGGATCCATAGAGGTCCAGAGACCTTACTCCCTTGAGCTTTATGAGGATTGTGGGTGAATATGAACTTAGGATGCCATATTAGAAGTCATTTCTTCAAATAGAACCTTGGAGCCTTAGCATGGGCATCAAGCTTTGAACTTTACGTGATTATTGGGACTAGAAAGGATGGATCTATTGAGTAGAGCATCAGATCTGACCTCAAGAAGCCATTTGAAGTTGTGCATGGATTGGACTCGTCGAGTCCATGAATAGACTCGACGAGTCGAGTCGATTTGTCCCGAGACTGAGTCTTGAGAGTGACCCGCTGAGTTAAGTGGGTGACTCGGTGACTCAAAAGAGAATCAGAGGAGTAGAGTTCATGACTGGACTCGCCGAGTCGTTAAGACAATTCGACGAGTCGGGTCAAAGTTTGATCGTTAACTTTTGTTGACTTTTAGGGTTTGGTCAACTTTAGGGTCCTTGAGCCATGAGAGGGGTAAAATGGTCTTTTACCCTTCTGAGAGTACTAAGAGGAGGAATAGTCTAGCCTTGAGAGATGTATTGATTCAAAGTATATATTTCATATGATTAGGCGGAGGCTATACCCGACTTTACAGAGTTCGAGCTTTACCGAGTTACCCGAGGTGAGTCTTCTCACTATACTTTACCTAGAGTGGTAATTAGAGCTATGAGATAGAGTATGTTGTATGCTATTGCTTATTATGATCTTGGGATAGGATGTTATGATTGATTATGAGATACAAGGGTGTTTTTATAACGATAATGAATGAAAATGTATTCTTATAAAATGTGAAAATTTGTTTTGAAAATTTGGGTGTTACAAGTTGGTATCAGAGCCTTGGTTTAAGGGATTCGGGTGCACCTCCGGGCGTATCTGAACTCAAACTGAGGATTTGAGAGATTTTCAAAATAAAATTCACAAAATTTTTCACAAGAGTAAAAAGGTTTGAAAGAGCAGAGCAGAGTAGTGTGTACGATCAGCCAGCACCCGAACGGTGATTTCCCAAAATACCCTTGCAATTAGTGTTATGAGATGTATTCTGTTATGATATATGATGAGTTATGTTATGCATGCTAGAGTAGACTAGGTATTCTTATTAGGACTAGAGTGGCCTGATATGTGATGCCTTAGTCTAGGATTTTTGCTGCTAGGGATGCTTGAGAGTGTTGGATAGCAGCGGAGAGTTTATGAGAGAACTGCTAGTGAGTAGCATATGGTTTAAGAGAGTAGAGTACTTGGGACTTGGGATCCAAGGAGGAGGACTTAGAGTGAATGCTGATGCGGTGTGGACGGTAGTATAGGGCCCGTACTACTGAAGACACCGGAGCAGTGCGCACCCTAAGTAAGAATCCATTGGGTACTAAGGAGCGAGTAGGGTGGAGTTATCGAGTGCGAGTATACTCGAGTGAGTCCCTGATATTTATTATGTTGTATTTCAGAGATATCATGGTTGGGACACGCCACACACCAGAGAGCAGCGGTACTAGTGATGAGGAGATCCGTAGGACCATTCATGAGGAGGTGGATGCGGCCATCAGGGCAAAGATACCAGAGATGTTCGGGTCTATCAAGACCACACTGATAGATACATTTGACGAGAGATACGTTTCTCTTTCTGAGGCTGCAGTTGCTGCGGCCACTGCAGCTATAGCTGCGACTAGGCCGCAGGGTGGTGATGCGTTGCTGTTTCGTGAGTTCAGCAACACAAAACCACCGGAGTTTGATGGGACCCAGGACCCGATTGCAGCGATGAGGTGGATATCGGACATTGAGGGGTGTTTCTTTACTTGCTCATCTCCAGAGCATTTGAGAGTCCGGTTCGCGTTGAACCAGCTTCTCTTGGGAGCGAAGGACGGGTGGAAGTTTGTGACGGCACACTATTCACCTGTTGAGCTTGCTGTAGTGACCTGGGAGAGGTTCACTACTATGTTCCGAGATGAGTACGTTCCCCAGGTGGAGAGGGAGCGTTTGGCCCAGGAGTTTTTGACCCTTAAGCAGGGTATAGAGTCTGTTACAGTGATCACCAGGATGTTCCATGAGCGGGCGATGTTCTGCCCAGAGCATGTGTCCTCCGAGCAGGCACGTATGAGCCGATATCTGAGCATTTTGAGGAGGGATATACGAGAGTTCGTGGCGAACTCGACGTATCGGACATTTTCCGAGCTTCAGGCAAATGCCCGGAAGAGCGAGATAGAGCTGGAGACTCAGGCTAGGGAGGAGGCGGAGTCTCAGGGGAGGGATCAGCGACCGGCACAGTCTCAGCCGGCAGCCAAGCGGGCCAAGCCCGCCGATTCGAGATCAGGGAGCCAGAGGGGCCGCACTTGTGGCAAGTGCGGCAAGAGCCATGATGGAGTGTGTAGAGCAGGGTCTTGCTACAAATGTGGCAAGGAGGGGCATATGGCCAAGTGTCCGCAGTTACGAGGGTCAGCTCAGGGAGCTTCTCAGGGATCTGCCCCTGCTGCTGTTCGAGCTACAGAGAGTCGGCCGGCAAAGGCCGAGGCGCCGAAGGCTCGCGGGAGAGCCTTCCAGTTGACTGCGGAGGAGGTCCGCGCAGCACCCGATGTGGTAGCTGGTATGTATTCTTTCCTCTGTTTATTTTGAGTTTCTGGTGTTATGCTTATATTGTGATATGCGTAGGTACATTTCTTGTGTGTTCTGTACCTGCCTTGGTGTTATTTGACTCGGGTGCGAGTCGGTCTTTTGTGTCACTAGCGTTTAGTCACCACATCAGTGCCCAGCGTGAGGCGTTGAGTCGACCTCTACGAGTTTCCATAGCTGACGAGCGAGCGGTGTATGCTACTGATGTGATTCGAGGATGTGTACTCGAGATCTTCGGTGTCGAGTTCCCGATAGATCTGGTCCCGATTGCTATGGGGGACGTATGTGTCATAGTGGGCATGGATTGGTTGAGCCGTTTCGGAGCTGTGATTGACTGTGAGCAACAATTGGTGACGATACGAGACCCCAGTGGGGGAGTACTTACGGTGTACGGCGAGGGTACCCGTTCTGGGTCAGCATTTTGTTCGGCCGCTAGAGCGAGACAGAGTTTACAGCAGGGCTGCAGTGGGTTTGTGGCTTATGTGGTGGATACGAGAGTAGATGCAGAGAGACAGAGGTCGATCGATGAGGTCCCGATAGTGCGCGAGTTCCCGGATGTTTTCCCCGAGGAGTTGTCGGGTGTGCCTCCGGAGAGGCAGGTAGAGTTCTGTATTGATTTGGTTCCGGGGGCAGCCTCTATCACTAAGGCGCCCTATCGCCTTGCGCCACCAGAGATGCAGGAGTTATCCTCGCAGCTTCAGGAGCTGCTGGGGAAGGGGTTTATACGGCCGAGTAGCTCGCCGTGGGGAGCGCCGATCCTTTTTGTCAAGAAAAAGGATGGTTCACACCGGATGTACATTGATTACCGGGAGCTGAACAAATTGACGGTCAAGAACCGTTACCCCTTACCGAGGATCGACGATTTATTCGATCAGTTACAGGGAGCGTCTTGGTTTTCCAAGATCGACTTGAGGTCTGGATATCATCAGATGAGAGTACGAGATGAGGATATCCAGAAGACAGCGTTCAAGACTCGTTACGGGCATTACGAGTTCGTGGTGATGCCTTTTGGGCTCACCAATGCACCAGTGGCGTTCATGGATCTCATGAACAGAGTATGCAGACCGATGTTGGACCGTTCGGTGATCGTGTTCATCGATGATATACTGGTGTATTCGAGATCCAGAGAGCAGCATGAGGAGCACTTGAGAGAGATACTTGGAGTTTTGAGATCGGAGAGGCTTTATGCCAAATTCTCCAAGTGTGACTTCTAGTTACGAGAGGTCCAGTTCCTAGGGCACCTCGTTAACCAGAATGGGATATTGGTCGACCCGGCCAAGATTGAGGCGGTTATGAGTTGGGAGGTGCCGAGATCCCCCACCGAGATTAGGAGTTTCTTAGGGTTGGCTGGCTATTATCGGAGATTTATCAGGGATTTCTCCAAGATCGCCGTGCCACTCACCAGGTTGACCCGGAAGGGTGTTGCTTTTTCATGGTGTCACACCCCCAAACCAAGGATGGCGGAAACGTCCGGGGGTGGAGGACTTCATGTATAGTATCATAACAACAATTGTAATAGTAATTCAAGCAAACACAACCAACATATATATAATTGAAAAAGTTACATCATTGTATGAATTACATGTTTACGAATCAATTACAATATGTTGACAAAATATGAAATAGTAGACGCCTTAGCGTCCCATCCTCAAAAGCACTTGATTACCTGTTTAATGATTTCCTGAGAATACAAGTTGTTTGAAAAAGTGTCAACACAAAGGTTGGTGAGTTCATAAGCTTTTGTTTGGTATTATTAAAAGCCTTTCGTTTGTGAAAGTAGTATTTGTGTTAGAAAATCCAATATTTTCCTTAATGTGTAAATGTAGTCTTAAAACCCAAAGACCGAAATGTACAAGTAATTTGTCATATTTATAGTAAAACAATGCAAGTTTAAATCGACATAAACTCGTTAAATTTTAATGAAGTTCCCGTAAATTCCAACGTTTATTAATACTTTATATGAGTTATTATAACCATGCTATGACCTAGTTGGCCTGAAACGACGTTCTTCAGGCGTCGGAAATGTTATGACATTTGTCACCCCAGACCTGCCGGTCTAGCTGTTGCATGCAGCTTAGGTGTGGGTTTGTCAAACCCAATATAGATCTATACACAAGTATCACGCTCTCCCTCAAGGAGACTTTGGTTACAATACAGGACTTAATGGTAATTTGAAGTAAATGTCTCACAAAGTCATTAACGGAATTACGTGTTATGAAAACTTGGTACCGTATGGCCGTACCTTGCTTAATGAAAATATCCTTTGTATAAATGTACCCTTTTTAAATGTATTTGTTATGTAATGTATCATAAACTATACCTATTATAGTTTATCAACCAAGGGTAGTACGTGGTAATGTATGCAAACTATATTCAAAATAGTTTATTAAATGTTTGAATGTATCGATTGTACTTTGATTATAATCACTTGTTATTCTTTATATTTTATATGACCAAATCCATTTGTAAACTGATGTGTGTCTAAATATTAAGATAAAATGTCATATATTGCAATAACATATAATCACATAAAGATATACACCTTGCTCAACATGTTACAAGGTGAAATGAAATTAACAGCAACTTTTCGTTGAAAAACAGTTTATGTTACTGTTCTTAGAAAATTTATAAAAACATCATCAAAGCTCTAAATCCAAATCCGCAAATTTTGAGAGTTTGGAATATGAGTCTAGTTTGTTCGTAAATTTTACCATGATTTTTAGTGATCTCTAACAAAGGTGAAAATGTTCATAATCACAGACTGGTCCGGGTTTGCCTCTGAAATGACAGGCAGTTTTGTAAAAATCACCATAAATTGTAGAAAAATCATATGGAGATGTGCAAGTAGCCATTTTAAAGCTAAGAGGTTGAACTACTTGCACCTGGAACAGTTTTGAAACCTAAAATATTTAAGTTGACCAAAACAGTCCGTGATTAACGTCCATCTTTTCTGATGTAATCTGTTAGAAAAAGTTTAATTGTGTTCTTGATGATTTTACTTGTATTCCCCCCTTAAAACTTAAGAAAAACATGTAAATGTAGGGGTATGAACTCACCTTATGTGATTTCAGTAGATGAAAGTGAGATAGAGGAAGTGTTCAACCCAAGAACACTAAGAAGATGTCTTGATGATTCGAGAATCTAACACCGAATAAGATGGAATTTGTGTAAGATATCAATGATTTGAGTAGAATGGAGTTTAATAATTATGTGAATGATGAAGATACTTACTAATTGAAGGAAGAAATCCCTGGAGAAAGCCTTGAAGTTCTTGAAATTGAGAGAAAAGATGAGAGAATTTTGGAGAGTGTCCTTTGGTTGCTAAGTGTAGAATGAAAGAACTTTATGGAGAATGAGGAGAGAGGATCAATCCTCCAGCTCTTAGAACATGGGAAGAGCTGAAGATTGGGTGTAAAGGTCCACTAAGGTGACAAGGAGTAGTGGGAAAGAGTGGATGATCATAGAGTGAGGTGGTGGTGGCTTGCTTTTGTCATAAAATAAGGAAAAGCAAATATTCCCTCAATAATTAGTCCAACCACCAATTCTTTTAATACATTTTTATAAAAACCCTGGAGATTTATATATTTTGGGGGCTTAGTTTATAAAATAAAGTTTTGGGTGAAAATCCCACGTTAAAATAATGAAAAACGGAGTTAAAACGAAGTCGTAGTCGAAAAACCGGAAAAATTATGACACGTAAACATGCATGTCGTCTTCTTTTATGACAGGGGCTTCCTTGATACTCATTGCGTGTCATCAACACGCGAGTCGTAAGGTTACGACAGACAAATGTGTGTCGTCTTCCTTTATGACAGGGACTTCGGTCCTGAAGCTTCAGTTTTCGGTCCTTAAGCCCATTTTACCCGTTTTTACCCCGTTTCAAGTGGTTTTTGACCCAGTTAAGGGTCGGGATGGCCCGAATGATTACAAAAAATTAAAGGAACTTTTGAGAGAGATTTGGGAGAGATTTTAATAGAGAGAGGTTGCGTGAAAGAGATTGTGAGAGGTTTCGTTTGTGATCTTTTTGAGTGTCCGGCTTCGCAACGAAAGGTCCATAAACCCCGTTAAGCCATGATTTAGTGTCTTACACAATCCCGATGATTGTGCAATAGTGTTTTATCGCTTTGGTTTGTTGTTTAGCACTGTTAAGGCTAAGGAAAATCAAACACATGAATTTTTCAAATGATGTTTTCTCATTGAAATAGCGAATTGTATAATGTAAACCCTAACATACAAGGGTTAATGGAGTTGACCGGTTTGACTTGTTGACTTTGTTTGACTTTGACTTGAGCGAAATTTGACGGTTGTCACACATGGGGCCCAGAGCAGCAGGCCTCCTTCGAGACACTTCGCCAGAGGCTGTGCGAAGCCCCAGTGTTAGCCCTTCCGGAGGGGATGGAGGACTTTGTGGTGTACTGTGACGCATCGATATCGGGGCTGGGAGCGGTGCTGATGCAGAGAGGGCATGTGATAGCATACGCATCGAGGCAGCTGAAGCCTCACGAGACGAGGTATCCCACCCACGATCTGGAGTTGGGGGCATTGGTGTTCGCCCTCAAGATCTGGCGTCACTATCTGTATGGGGTTCGGTGTACCATATACACGGACCACAAGAGTTTGAAGTACTTGATGGATCAGCCCAACCTGAATATGCGCCAGAGGAGATGGTTGGACGTGGTAAAGGATTACGATTGTGAGATCTTGTATCACCCGGGCAAGGCTAACGTTGTAGCCGATGCCCTGAGTCGCAGAGCGGAGAGTGCCCCTATACGAGATGTATGTTTGAGATTGACAGTGATGACTCCGGTGTTGGACACCATTCGAGGGGCCCAGGCTGAGGCCATTAGACCGGAGAACCGGAAGAGAGAGCGGGTTGTCGGATATGTATCGGAGTTCGTTACCGATAGCAGATGGATTATGACCTTCCAGGGTCGGATATGGGTGCCATTTGTGGGCGGGGCACATACCATATTGATGGAGGAGGCACACCGGTCGAGGTTTTCGATCCATCCCGGGGCCACAAAGATGTATTTGGACCTGAGAAGAGATTATTGGTGGCCCTGTATGAAGAGGGATGTCGCATGGTTCGTAGAGAGGTGCTTGACCTGTCGCAGGGTTAAGGCCGAGCACCAGAGACCGAGTGGAAGTGGGAACAGATTACCATGGATTTTATCACCAAATTGCCGAGGACTGCGAGGGGCGTCGATGCAATTTGGGTGATTGTGGACAGATTGACGAAGAGTGCTCATTTCCTTGCTATCAGTGAGAGCTGTTCCGCTGAGAGGTTGGCAGAGTTGTACGTGAGGGAGGTGGTATCACTGCATGGAGTGACGATCTCGATCGTCTCAGATCGAGATGTGCGTTTCACTTCCAGATTCTGAAAGAAGTTTCATGAAGAGTTGGGTACGAGGTTGCATTTTAGTACCGCATACCACCCCCAGACAAACGGGCAGAGTGAGCGGACGATTTAGACGCTCGAGGACATGCTTCGGGCATGTGTGTTGGATTTCGGAGGGAGTTGGGACACGTATTTGCCCTTGGCTGAGTTTTCCTATAACAACAGCCATAATTCGAGCATCGGTATGCCACCCTTTGAGCTGTTGTATGGGAGGAGGTGTCGGACTCCCATTTGATGGGTAGTACGGAGATTGTGCTTCAGACGACCGAGCAGATTCAGCAGGTCAGGCAGAGGTTACTGACGGCCCAGAGCCGTCAGAAGAGTTATGCGGATAGACGTCGGTCAGAGCTCGAGTTCCAGGTCGGTGATTTCGTACTCCTAAAGGTATCTCCTTGGAAAGGAGTGATCCGGTTTAGGAAGAGGGGCAAGCTGGGACCCCGCTATATTGGTCCTTTCCGAGTGCTTGCGAGGGTAGGCAGAGTAGCATACCGATTGGAGCTACCGGCGGAGTTGGGTCAGATTCATGACACTTTTCACGTGTCTCAGTTGAGGAAGTGTATCGCTGATGAGTCGGCGGTGGTGCCCTTAGAGGATATTTAGGTGGATGCGAGCCTGAACTATGTTGAGAGACCAGTTGCGATTGTGGATCGAAAGATCAAGGTTCTAAGGAACAAGGAAGTGCCCCTAGTGCAGGTCCGGTGGCAACACCGGAGAGGGTCAGAGTTGACTTAGGAGCCTGAGCGAGAGATGCGTGAGCAGCATCCAGAGTTGTTTGTAGAGTGAGACTTCGAGGACGAAGTCTGATTCTAGTGGGGGAGAATTGTAACATCCGGATTCCCAGGTATAGTATTTTATCATTTTATTTTGGAAATAATGGAGGAACTCGGCGAGTTGGTGCTTAGACTCGCCGAGTAGGGTCGCGATTTCTCATCCGGATTAATGACCGGACTCGGCGAGTCCATGAGTGGACTCGGCGAGTCCGCGCTGTTTAATGAAACCCTAATTTCCCGGGTTTGGGACATATTTAAAGGCCCTTAGGGCCGTCAATTGCGGCTACCAGCCCCTTGAGAGAAACCCTAAGTGAGCTAAATCGTTTGTGAGGAAGGAGAGGCCATATTTGATCTTTCTATCATTGGGTTAGCAAGGAGAAGGTGATCAAGACCAAAAGAAGGCTGAAGGAGGTGCCATTTGGAGGAATTCTGAGCTCAGGAGTGCTTATTGAGGTATAATCTCGATCTATCTTCTGTTTTGGTGATTATTCATAGAGTTAGGGTTTTCTAGACCCTTTGGTAGATGGTTTTGTTGAGCATATGGTTCCTTTTCGTATTATGGTCTCAGATCTGGATCCATAGAGGTCCAGAGACCTTACTCCCTTGAGCTTTATGAGGATTGTGGGTGAATATGAACTTAGGATGCCATATTAGAGGTCATTTCTTCAAATAGAACCTTGGAGCCTTAGCATGGGCATCAAGCTTTGAACTTTATGTGATTATTGGGACTAGAAAGGATGGATCTATTGAGTAGAGTATCAGATCTGACCTCAGGAAGCCATTTGAAGTTGTGCATGGATTGGACTCGCCGAGTCCATGAACAGACTCGACGAGTTGAGTCGAGTTGTCCCGAGACTGAGTCTTGAGAGTGACCCGCCGAGTTAAGTCGGTGACTCGGTGACTCAAAAGAGAATCAGAGGAGTAGAGTCCATGACTGGACTCGCCGAGTCGTTAAGACAACTCGACGAGTCGGGTCAAAGTTTGACCATTGACTTTTGTTGACTTTTAGGGTTTGGTCAACTTTAGGGTCCTTGAGCCATGAGAGGGGTAAAATGCTCTTTTACCCTTCTGAGAGTACTAAGAGGAGGAATAGTCTAGCCTTGAGAGATGTATTGATTCAGAGTATTTATTTCATATGATTAGGCGGAGGCTAGACCCGACTTTACAGAGTTCGAGCTTTACCGAGTTACCCGAGGTGAGTCTTCTCACTATACTTTACCTAGAGTAGTAATTAGAGCTATGAGATAGAGTATGTTGTATGCTATTGCATGATGTGATTTATATGTGTTATGTGTTATGTATGTTACAGAGTTTTCAGAGTTAGGACCGGAGGGTCCATAGAGTTAGGGTCAGAGGACCCACAGAGTTAGGGCCAGAGGGCCCACAGAGTTATGGGACTGGAGGGTCCCACAGAGACACTTTGACCAGAGGGTCAAACAGAGTTATAGCCTCGAGTGGCTAATATGTGTTATGTGTGGTATTTTGGGGAACTCACTAAGCATTTATGCTTACAGTGTTGTGTTATGTGTCTCAGGTACCAGCGAGGATCGCGGGAAGGCGCCGGCTTGATCAGTACACACGCGGGGATATTTTTATTATGATCTTGGGATAGGATGTTATGATTGATTATGTGATACAAGGGTGTTTTTATAACGATAATGAATGAAAATGTGTTCTTATAAAATGTGAAAAATTGTTTTGAAAATTTGGGTGTTACACTTCGGCCCCATTGTATTTATAGTTGTATATCTTTTATCGGTTGATATACTTAGTTCACCATAAACAATGCTCTGATACCAATCTGTCACACCCCAACACCGTAACGGCGGAAACGTTCTGGGGTGGAGGACATCATGTTTAGTATCACAAGTCATGCATCATAGTAAGCAAAGTAATAAACAACCAATTCATTAGAAAGCAAATGTTTAAAAAGTATGTGATTCACATAAAATAGAATACATAGCAAATAACAAAAAGACATGAAGCTATACTGCTCCATCTTCTGAATCCCAGTGCGCGTACCTGTCTACTGGTCTCCTGAGAATACAAGTTATTTTGAAAGAGTATATCAGCATTTAAGCTGGTGAGTTCATAAGATTTTAGTGATGTAAGTTGTATGAAATTTGTAGTAAGTTCTGTTTAGAAACGTTCGCATGTTCCTCCAGAAAATCCTATATTTCCTGCTTTGATGAAAGATAAGTAAAAATGACTCTACAATCCTTTCTATGAGTACTAAATGGATACAAGTTATATAAAACTCAGAGTAAACAAACAATCGGTTGTGTGTATCTGCCCTAAGCCCACAACCAAACAAGGAACATGAAATGAGGCAGAAGACACACATCCCATTGTTTGTTAGATCATTGTTGTATATAACCCTGACGTATTCACTTGGTACTCACAGAGTTAACTGTAATAGTTCCTTTATACTTGATGAAAAAATTCTTTAAGAAAACCCTTATTTCTTATAATAAAATGGTAACTACATTGGTTCCTTCTATAATCTCTTAGTTTATACTAGCTATATATATTCTAGTATCGAACAGATAGTTAATTGTGTGAAGCTTCCCTAAGCCCACACCCAAACAAGGAACAGGGAACGAGGCGGAAAACACACATCTAACAACCTATCGGGTATTAATTATATATAACTCTGATATACAAACTAAGGTATTATAGGATTAACCACCTAAGGTCCTTTATGTTTATACTGGTTTAATAAAATGGATTAAACCCTTTACTAGGAAAGTTTCTAGTTTTGTATACCAAAAGTTCTATTTGAAAAGTATGTTTTGTATTAGAACATTGAATTAGTGTCATATGACCTGGCCCATACCTCGTACCCCTTATGATTACTTGATGTATACGGAACATATATATAGATAAGGTCGGATAGATAGTAGGCTAAGTGAATCTTCTCTAAGCCCACAACCAAACAAGGAACAGGAAATAAAGCGGAGAGCACACATCCTACTACCTGTCGGACCCGATTAATATATATCCCTGAATGCATACACTAAGGAATCATAAAGTCAGCATTATAGGTCCCCTTTCTATTGAATGTACTAGACTCGACTGTTCTGTTTATCATTTGTAAAATGTAAGTTTTCCCTACTTTATAACTATCTTGACTCGAAAATAGTTTGCATTAACTTTCAAGTGGAACTGTCACAAAATGAAAGTAATGGGAAAATTATAAGTAAACAGTTGTCTTTTGAATTGACATCCTGACGTACTGATTACCTTAAAACATGTTTGTTTTATTAAGGTCATAATGTGAAGAATAGTCCTCATATTATACGCTCTCCCTGCAAGAGATTCTGGGAACCAAACGCGACTTCAGCAATCCTGTT
This sequence comes from Lactuca virosa, assembly GCF_052849685.1. NCBI lineage: Eukaryota > Viridiplantae > Streptophyta > Magnoliopsida > Asterales > Asteraceae > Lactuca > Lactuca virosa. The sequence continues at coordinate 177,695,782 of NC_136426.1, forward strand.
GCTGAGCCGTGAAGTAGGCTCACATTAAAGTTATACGATCATGTATACCCAATTTAACTATCACCTTTTGTTTAGAACAATAAGTTAGTGATTCATTGGTGTAATTAGATCATGTAATGTTCTTATGGTATAGCATCTTAGAATGTTTGTTCTGTTATCATGTATAGTGTATAGTATGCCTCTCTGTTGTATTGTATCTACCTCCCTGTTTCTCTTTATAGTATAATCTTCATGTTATCGTGTATTGTTTCTACCTCTATGTTTCTCTTTATAGAATGTTCTAGCATCTAGTATGAACTGAACCTCTAAACTATACCCCTTATAGCTTACTAGTATTTTACTTGAACTGTTACTGAAAAGACTCATTTTTCTACTAAGTTATGCTGGTACTTTAAAAACGGAGTTTTGTTAAACTATAAAGTAACATAACTTTAAAAGAGTTTTTGAAATATTTTGATCACTTATAAAACACATTAGCAATCTTTTGAAAGATGTTTATAACAAACATTTACACAATTATCATTGTGTTCAACTTGTACTCCCCCCCCCCCCCCTTGAAAGCATTAAAAACAATTAAAATATTCATTATAGGGGTATGAACTCACCTTATGTGGGTGATTCAAACGAATATACGCGTAAGGATGAGAAGTTCCACGAGTGAAGTCGCGAGACACAAACGAGTTCTAAATGACATATAATGACATATATTGGCATTAATATAGGGTTTAGAAGCAACTAAATGCAAGGAAACACCTTTAGGGACTAGGAAACACTTGGACCAAGTGTTAGAATCACATGTGATTCATCTAAGGGATGTTTAAGGCCACCATTTAGTGTTTACGGCCACGGGTTTACGGCCAGCGAGTTTAGGGCCGTAAACTCATGGTAAAAGGTACATAAGAGGGTGTTTGAATGCTAGGGAAACTTGTGGGACCATTGCTCTACAAGAGGATGAGCAAAACTAACTTATTGGAAGGTGTTCAGGTGTTTACGGCCACACCAAAAGTGTATGGCCGTAAACTCTCCAAATGGTGTCATTTTGGGTCCTAAAGGAAAGGGTTCTGAATGGTTCATGTGTTCTAATGGATATCAAGAGGCTAGAAGTGTTTAGGGCTCATTACTTGACCAAAACAAGGGTTTACGGCCAAGGGAGATTTCATGGTCGTAAACTCTTGGTTTTTATGGCTAGATGGTTGACTCAAGACTATAATCTAATGATTAACATGCCTAACTAGATGATAGATGGAATACTAACACTTTTGAGGACCTTTGAGGAATTTTCGGCCACCAAGAACAAGTGTGTGTTCTTGGTGAAAGATGAAGATCATGAAGATCTAACCAAAAGAGATGATTTTATGGATGAAATCAAAGGGGTGTACTAGATTAAGAAGAATAACAACTCAAAAGGTGGAAGAAATACTTACGTTTTTGAAGATCAAAGTGAAGAACTCGATGATACTTGAGAGAGAATGGAAGTGTTCTTGAGTTGGAAGTGTAATAATGAAAGAAAAGTGAAGGGAATGAGTCTTAATGGAGGAGTTTACGGTCAGCCTTGAGTTTACGGCCATAAACTCATGTGCCTTGGCCGTGAACTCCTTTTTGGTGGTCTTAAGGCTTGAATGTTGCACAGTGTCTCTAGCAGGTACATTCTAACACTCATTCCTTAAGTATACTAGGCTTAAAACCCAACAGAATGACCCTTAACAAGGCTAGAAGGCAATAATTTTTCGGGTTGTCACATTATAATCCACCCACACCTTCCCAACAAGGTCATGCATGTGTTAAACATAGTTCCTTGCACCCCCTAGAACACACCCACGAGTCACTTCGGATATCCCTCATTCTTCTGCACAAGCACGATTCGAGGTCCCTGCGTCGGATCCTAATCATTCTGAAGCTGGAGTAGTCCCTCCTACCTCGGATGCAATAACTGGTCTGATACCTGGAAAAAGGTAAAGGACGACCATGATCTGATGATCCCGATTGGTTAGATTTTGCTAGCAGGGCTCACTCCAGGCATCGAAAGCTCACAAGATCACAGGTTAAATCTACTCATATCTGCATCAGGAACAAAGCCATTCAAAGCAACCTTCCATTTGTTGCTCCATCAGATGAAGTGACCAAGAGTTTGCTTCTAGAGAGACTGTTCAAGACACCATTCAAAATTCCTCCCACTATGATGCATTACATCCAGATCCTAATGACTAACATTCATCTGAGTTTATGTTCGACGAAGATAGTGTATCTATTGTTGATCATCCTGTTCTCTCATCGTTTCATATTTTGCAGAAACCATCTTCATCCAGGCCTACTTATAGTTTTGGTCTTTCATCCTCATCGTCCTAGCCAATTAATGAAGAAATTCATGTTGATGATCAAGCTCATAACACAAATGGAGGTGAAAAAGAAGAAAATCCTCCCAATGATGATCAAACGACCAACAATCCTGGCCCTTCCGAACCTCCAATCCACCATGAGAGTGAAAAAGCCAAGTCTGAGAGTTCCACCTCGGACATGGGATCGTCAGCTGAAAACTATGCTAATCCCTTTTCCTTTTCGGATATCCGAGAAAATGTCTCTGCTGCAGTCTCAAAGGTTGAATCGTTAGAAAAGTCGGTTGCCCTACTAGACTCCAAACTTGATTCCAAAGTGTTTGGTCTCGACACTAAGTTGAATGCAATTCTCCTCTCCCTCTTGAAAGTAAAGAAACAAGGACCCTTGGATAAAGAAACGGAACAACAACTGGATCAGCTCATCTCCCTCCATCTCAAGCACACCATAAAGGAGGTTGAAGAAAATTACAACTCAAGTCTTGATCACTACCTCGACACCATCACCACCATGCTGAAAGTTCACGATGATATGATCAGCACCACCAATGAGCTGATCAAAGAGACTCTCGTCAGGTATGAAAAGCATATTCAGAGGATGGAAAAAGATATCAAGAAGAAAGTCGAGATTAATCTAATAATGCAACAAGTTCTGATCAAACTCCTCCGAGCCAGTTGGAATAGTATGGGTGTTCCGAACAATAAGTTCGATGAAATGCTTTCCATCCTTGCCAGATTATTCGACCACCTCAAAGCTCAGGCTCTAATTGCTGAGGCATATGATGCCCTTACCTTGCAAATGAACACCAGTTTTCAGAAGGTGTTTGATCCTCTCTCAGAATTCTAGTGTTCAACATTGCTTTCCTCAGTTGTCAGTCCATCCGATGCAAGAAGGGGAGAAGGCACAAGCAACAGAGATCAATCTATGTATTGGAAGCCTGCCTCGGAGTTCAAACTACGAGATGAATCTGATGATGACTCTCTTCAAGTTGTTTCCACAGGTAATCCAGTCTGATGATGATGATGATGATGATGATGATGATGATGATGACAAGTACATTACAAATGATGTGGTAGGTTTCAAGCTCCAAATAAATTTTCAGCGAAAGTCCCTAGTTGATGATCTACAAAGAATTTTTGAAATGGCTAAGGCAAAGACTAAGCTTGTAACTGAAGCCTTCCAAGCTACTCAGTCGATGTTGCCTCCAATTCCCTCTCCAATAATAGCTTCAATTGATGAAGGTTCTCCACTTTAGAAACCCGAAAACCTCCCGGAAGAGCCTCTGATGCCTTCACCTCCAGAGTTCATTATCAATGAGAACATGCAGCATGTCATTTCCAATCTCAACAAGCAACTAGACAAAGGCAAAAAGCCTATCTAGGATTTCCAAAGCTCCAAACGGACCACCAAAAGTCCAAAGGTTGGTCCCAAGCTCAAAACGATCAGGCCCTTGAAGAAATCATTTGGATCCAAGCTCTCAAAGATAATCCCAATCCAATGCTAGGGCTTTCCCCTCTCTGTCGTGAACGAATAATGCATTACTTGGACATAGTGTCATTCATGTATTATGATCCACCAACCCAAGACTCGTACCAACTCGATCTTCCCATCTCTCCATAAGGCAGATTCTACATCAAATTTGCTCCTCTCCACCCAGAAGATGATCCTCAAATGATCATTAGAACTGAAAAAGAACGATTGAAAAAATTCTACTCCTTGAACGCACATCCCCAAAGGAAGGTGATGACAAAGTTTGACTTGGACTGTTTTTTGAATCGCTTCTATGTTTATTGGAACAAGACAACACAGCTCACAATCACGTACGCCGACTTCCCCGTGATAAATGAAAACGACATATTGACCATTACTGCATATTTGCAAAATTGTCAAAGTGACCAGATGAGCATTGCTGCCTACAATGTTGGTATGAATTATCTGAAGGATTATGTTGTAGAATGTTTTATATGTGACTTTGAATTGGATCATTTATTCAGAACTGAAAGGTTCTTGGCAAAAATTGATTACAAGCTGCCGGAAGCTGAAATATTGGCAGAAAGGCCAATTGATGAACCTGTGTTGGGGTACGTCTACTTGTAAAAGAAGACAAACAAGGACTTCTTCCAAGTCCTTGACAAGCATCTCGTCCCCTCATAAGCTCTTCAAAAGTTCATCAAGAATGCAGCTAAGTGTGAAGCCCCCGAGCATGTGAAGTCCAAATTTATCAGTAAAGTTCAATGGTATCTTCAGGTTCGAGATTGGTTGTTCAGAGCTCATGTGGTCATCCAAGAAGAGGCCAACTAAGCTGACTAGATTGCTAAGTTCACTTGAGATGAGATTGTTTAAACCTGAAAGTGAACCTCTAGCAATCACAAGTTATGAAGATCCAAAGTCGGCAGTTTCCGAGATGTAGTGAAGTCTGAAGTAAAGATGGAGTCCGAGATGGAGAATAGTCTTAATTGAAGTAAAGATCCGAGATCAGTCTGTCTGTTTAAACATTACTGTTTCTTGTCTTATTCATGATTTAATGTTTCATAGGACTTATCTTTTGTATAAATTTTAGATGATCACTTCTCAGTGACTGATTATTAACCAGTCCTAGGAATGTATCATGGTTTGTATGATGTTCCTGCTTATCCTATTTAAGGAGTGATTTGAATGACAAGAATATCATGCATTGTTACTCCAAAGATAGCAAAATTCTTGTTGTCTTTCTTTCACTTTTCTCTCAAGTCAAGATCCTTCAAAAACATTCTTCTTGTTCATTTATTGTCTTTACATTTATTATACTCCTAGTTCTTCATTTAATATTGTGTACTTTGTTGAATACTTCATTCAACTCTTAAATGGTATTACCATATTTGACTGGAACAACTAATTAAGTGCAGACAGTGATCTTAAAGATTAACTCAAGGTTTGAGTTTTCAAACCATGTCCTTACGCATCATTTACTTGTATTCACAGTAATACTGTAAACAAAAAACAAAAAACAAAATATATAATGTGGTCACATGATCAGAGAGAGAGAGAGAGAAAGAGAGAGAGAGAGAGAGAGAGAGAGAGAGAGAGAGAGAGATAGATAGATAAATAGAGAGAGAGAGAGAGAGAGTGAGAGAGTTGAATGGATATCTGACTAATGTCTATAGAGTCAAATAGTTGACCAGAAAATGTCAAAAAGGCTAAGTAGGACCTCCTTGCTTGGTCTACCTAATGACTATAGAGTTAAATACTTAATCAGTCTCAACTACTAAACACAAAAAAATTAGTTAATTTATCGTCTATAGCATCTTTTCTGGGAAGACAAACGCTGTCGACTTGACCAAAATCTTGTGGCAAGACTTTCGGAAATTTACTGTGAAGAGAAAGCATCTAGAGATATCGAGTCTGAGATTATGGGCTCTTACCATCCAACAACTCTACCGAGAGAAGTGTGAACCAATTCTAGTCGACACAGTTCGGAAAGAGGTATTTTCAACCTTCAAAGATATTAAGACTTTTCGCCTTCTGAACTAGGCATCTTTCGGACCTATACGTATATTGCCTGATCATATGTTGGACTCACTACCATCCGAATCCCTTTTCCTAAAAGATCATCTGGAGACTTTGATTTTGTAAGAACCAACATAATCTACCTCGGTCCCAATTGAGCCCACCTCGGATACGGCCAAGCCAGTTTCAACTCGTGTAAAGAAAAAGAAGGCTGCCAAAAGAAAGACCTCTCCCTCCAAACCAAAAGCCATAAAGAGAACCAAAGTCGATGGTTACTCTCAAAAGGAATCTATCAAAGACATTCTGGATGACTCCGGTCATCCTCTCACCCCACTTGGCCACTCTTTCGAAGTACCCTTCAGAGTTTCAAAACCACCAGCACACACTCACGGGGAGTTTCCTCATAATCCACATTCACCTTCCCAACAAGGTGATGCAGGAGTTGAACATAGTTCCTTGCATCCCCCTGGAACACACCCACGAGTCACTTCGGATATCCCTCATTATTCAGCACAAGCATGATTCGAGGTCCATGCCTCAGATTCTAATCATTCCGAAGCTGGAGTAGTCCCTCCTACCTCGGATGCCACAACTGATCTGATGCATGGCAAAGGTAAAGGACGACCATGTTCTGATTATCACGATTGGTTAGATTTTGTTAGCAGGGCTCGCTCCAGGCATCGAAATATCACAAGATTACAGGTTGAAGCTACTCTCATCTCCATGAGGAATAGAACCATTCAAAGCATCCTTCCATTTGTTCCTCCTTACCCTATTTAATGAGTGATTTGAATGACAAGAATATCACGCATTGTTACTCCAAAGATAGCAAAATTCTCATTGTCTTTCTTTCATTTTTTTCTCACGTCAAGATCCTTTAAAAACGTTATTCTTGTTCATTTATTGTCTTTACATTGATTATACTCCTAGTTCTGAATTTAAGATTGTGTTCTTTGTTGAATACTTCATTCAAGTCTTAACTGGTATTACCATATTTGACTGGATCAACTAATTAAGAGCAGACATTGATCTTAAAGATTAACTCAAGGTTTAAGTTTCCAAACCTTGTCCTTGCGCATCGTTTACTTGTATTCACATTAATTATGTAAATAAAAAAACAAAGAACAAAATATATAATACGGTCACATGATCGGAGAGAGAGAGAGAGAGAGAGAGAGAGAGAGAGAGATCGGGAGGGAGGGAGAGAGAGATAGTTGAATGGATTTCTGACTAATGACTATAGAGTCAAATAGTTGTACAAAAAATGTCAATAAGGCTAAGTAGGACTCCCTTGCTTGGTCTACATAGTGTCTATAGAGTCAAATAATTAATCAGTCTTAACAACTAAGCACAACAAAATTAGTCAATTTATCCGTCAAGGACTCAACGAGGTAAAATAGAAAGCAACCCTTAATTTTTCTTGTTTATTGTTTTTGGAGGAAGTAGTTAACCTTTGGGGCAGAGGTATGTGTTGGAAATTTTTCATTAAAATTTTGTATTTTTATTAAAATTTGGACACATTTTAATAGAAATGTATATTGTATATTTTATTAAACCTTAGTGGGTTATGCTCTCCTTCGTGAAAGCTTCGAAACGATATATATTGTGTCCAGAATGAAGAATGTGTGAATGAGATATCGATACTCAGAGAATAGTATTTGAAAAAAATAAAGTAAGAAAATAAAGTGGTTATAAGAATATGTCCTACATAGGTGAAAGAGCGAACTCTTAGTGGATTTATAAGCACAAATATGTAATGGGTTTACAAGTTTATATGCATGGTTTGACACTAACACGTATGCATGCATGGGTTATACGAATCATGGTCTTTTGTAGTGAAAAGACAAGAAGCTCGTGTGTCGGCACGACCTGCGGACACGAATGCAGCTTCGAAGTTTTGGGCCCGTTCAAGGCATGTTTTTGCAAGACTTGAGAATTATGGTCCATGTTATAGTTTTTGTAACTAATGCATTTAATGTGGGTAGCATTCATTTAATTTCTAATTAATGACTGCAGTTACAAGGACTATTATACAAAGAGACTCTGGCTTCTCATTTCAAAACACACACACAAACAAATTCTCTTTTCTCCTCTTCTATGCATACAAATTCCGAAGAACTTTTCAGGCAAGTGGTCAGATCCAGCAATACACACTGCTTCAGCTCTTGTTCCCTGAGAACAGACGACAAATCAGTTTATGGGAATCATCTCAAATCCAAGCCTCAGTCAACGAGAAGGATTAATTACTATTTGTTTTATCTTGCATGTTTTAATAACTATAGCTAAAAATCTTAAACATATTTTTGCTAAACTATCTTAATCTATTTTGTTTCGATTAAAGATTTTTTCTTCTATTTTCATTTTTATTTTTGTTAATAGTTTTGTATATGGTTAGTGTAAACAGATCATGTTTTGTGTAAACAGATTCGTTGGTGGTTCTAATTAATTCGTTTGAATCTAATTCTTTTCCGAATGATTGGACCAAGTGAAACACCGAATCTTCCCATGTTATGAACCAAAATGCTACCACTCCTACTCCAAACACCATGACAAATCACATTGGGAGACCAGAAAGCTTTATGGTCCTAACTTCAAGAGGTGGTGGTAGAAGATTTTCTTCTACTTAACCACTCTAAACCTGGCTCGGTACGATACAAAAAACGCTACCCAAGTTGATGAGGGACAACCTGATGCTCAATATGTGAGCGCGGTGAAGACTTGGAAGCACTCTGAATTTTTGTCCAGAACTGTGTGTTGAATGGGCTAGCTTATGCACTTTACAATGTCTATTGTAAACTTGCAATGGCTAAGTAACTTTAGGAATCATTGGAACGAAAGTATAAGACTGAAGATGTAGGAACCATGAAGCATGTTATTGCTAAATTCATAGAGTTCAAAATGATTGAAGCAAAATCTGTTATGAGTCAATTCAAACATCTTCAAGTCATTATACACGATAAGTTTTCAGAAGGGATGATTCTAAATGAGCCTTTCCAAGTTGTATAAATCACTGAAAAGCCTCCTCCTGCTTGGATAGACTTCAAGTATTACCTTAAGCACAAGCGAAAGGAGATGAATGTGGAGGAGCTTCGGTTGTGCCTTCGTATTGAAAGATACAATGAAATCGACTTGAAGAAAGGTAGTGGTGGTGCATGTTTAAAGGTTCATGTGGTGGAACATGGTCAATCTTCCAAGAACAAAGGAAAGGGAGCACAAAAAGGAAATGAAAATGGTAAAAAACTAGGCCCTAATGGTGGAAATTTTAAGAAGAAGTTCAAGAGCTATTATTATCGACAATCGGGTCATAAAGCTTCGGAGTGCCCACAATGTAAGCAGATAATCCACGTCAAGCAAACATCATGAACGATGATATAGAGTTGGTAGCCATGATTATAGATCTTATGGCCCTGGTGTCGGAGGTGAACATCTTGGATACAAATTCAAGAGAATGATGTATTGATACCGGAGCTACTCATCATGTGTGTCATAACAAGAGCAATTTCAACACATGCAAGGATGTTGATAATGGAAAAAAGCTCTAGATAGGAAATACAGCCACCACGGATATCAAAGGTGTTGGTTATGTTGTAGTTTATGGATGTTTTGTATGTTCTAGAAATTTATAAGACTCTCGTGTCAGGATGGTTGTTGAATAAGTTTGGTTTTAAACTTGTGTTTGAGTTGGATAAGTTTATTTTTCCCAAAAGTGGTATGTTTGTGGGTAAAGGATATGTTATGAATCACATGTTCAAATTGAGTGTAATGGTTACAAACAAAATGAATGTAGCAAGTACTAGTTCTACTTATATTCTTGAGTTTTACAATGTTTGGCATGGCCATTTAGGACATGTAAATTACACTTCTATTCGTCGTTTGGTTAAACTAAAGAGCATACCAAAATCTGATATTGACTCAAAACACAAATTTCCCACATGTGTTGAAGCCAAACTTACTAGATCATCTTTCCAAATGATTGGAAGAAACACAAAACCTCTCGATTTAATTCGTTCCAATGTGTTTGATTTAAAATCGATTCCTACTAATGGTGAGAACAAATACAATATCATATTCATCGATGATAGTACTAAATATTGCTACATATATTTACTTAAGAGTAAAGACGAAGTAATGGACAAGTTTGTCTTGTATAAAAATGAAGTTGAGAATCAAGTCAACAAGAAAATCAAGGTTGATAGAAGTTATAAGGGTGGAGAATATGTTTCTCCATTTTCTGAATTTGGTTCTCAAAATTTAATTCATCATGAGTTCACAACTCCTTATTCGCATCAACAAAATGGTATAGTTGCGAGAAAGAACTGTACCGTGAAAGAGATGGTGAAAACCATGCTAATTAGTTGTGGTTTAAGCCTGAACATATTTTACGGTAACACAAATAACATCCATTAGATTAGTGCTTGCCATTGCAGCTATTACAAACCGGCAAGGTCACCAAATTGACGTGAAAAAGGCTTTATTAAATTGAGATCTAGAAGAAGAAATATATATCGAGCAGCATGAAGGCTCTGTTTCCTCGGGACAAGAAAACAAAGTTATAAACTTGTTAAGTCATTGTATGGCTTAAAGCAAGCTCCAAAACAATGGCATCAAAAGTTTGATCAAGCCATGTTAGAAAGTGGGTTTAGAATAAATAAGTGTTATAAGTGTGTCTATGTGAAAAACACTAATCACGATTATGTCATCCTATGTCTATATATTGATAATATGCTTATCATTGGAAGTGATGACAAGATTATAAGGTCAACTAAGGACATGTTGAGATCAAAGTTCGACATGAAAGACATGGGGTTAGCTGATGTGATTCTTGGAGTCAAAATCAAGAGAACCCAAGATGGCTTGATACTAAGTCACATACATTATGTTGACAAGATTATTGAAAAGTTTGCTAAGGTAGATACTAGCATAGCTAGAACTCCTATTGACACTAGTCAACATTTATCTAAAAATAGGTGGGAGAGTGTTGCACAACTTGAATATTCAAGAATTATTGGCAGCCTGATGTATCTAATGTGATGTACTAGACCTGACCTAGAATTTGCTATAAGCTGGTTAAATACATATACTAATAAACCCACTTCTAAACTCTGGAAGAGTATTACTAGAGTACTAAGGTACTTGAGATATACACGTGAGTATGGATTGCATTATGGCAGGCATCCAGTTATAATTGAATGATACAACGATGGAAATTGGATATCTGATATAAATGATTCCGGATCTACAAGTGGGCATGTGTTTTTACATGTAGGTGCAGATATATCATGGAAATCATCCAAACAAAGGGTTATAACTATATCTATGATGGATTTTGAATTTATCGCATTGGATATATGTGGTGAAGAAGCGGAGTGGCTACATCAGTTTATGGAGGACATTCCCGAATGGTCTAAGTCGGTAATGGCCATTTGTATACATTGTGATAACCAATCGGCAATTGGTGGAGCTCAAAGTACAACGTATAATGTTAAGTCATGGAATATAAGATGTAGACATAAAACGATACGAATACTTCTCTCTACGAGAGTTATCACAATTGACTATGTAAAGTCAAAAGATAACATTGTGGATCCGCTTACTAAAGGGTTGATTAGAGATGCAGTTTATGAGTCGTCGAGAGGTATCGCTACTACAAAAAACCCTTTTACGACACGAAATGTGTGTCGTAAAATGCTCATACTACACACAAATGCGTGTCAAGGAAGGCCCTGTCAAAACGAAAGACGACACGCTTTTATGAGTCATCTATTTACGACATGCATTTACAACCCGCAGTTACGACACACATTTATGACACCCATTTACGAAACCCACTATGTATCAAGGAAGGCCCTGTCATAAAGGAAGACGACACATATTTGTATGTCGTAGCCTTACGACGCGCGTTTAGGATACATATTGAGTATCATTAAAGTCCTTGTCATAAATGAAGATGACACGCATTTACATGTCATAAACTTCAACAACTATTTACGATACGCATTTACGACGCCTCTTTACAATACTCATTTACGCATAATACAAAAATATGGAAACAAATATATACCAAAACAATCAATTTCATCCAATAACATCGTGTTAAAAAATTGTAATACATTGGTATTAAGGGGATCTGATTGTACATTGTTATTAAGAGGATTTGCCTAACTATATAACCTAATACTACATTGATATTAAGGGACACCTTGTGTCAGATATCATGTCAAAAAAAAAATCATCCATGTTAAAATTGGCTATTGTCCACTAGGTGTAGATGGAAAGTAATGACTTGAACATTAGCTGAAACAAAAAAGATTTTATTAATCACACAATCAACAACCCTTAGAAGTACATCAGAATGCATATATATACTAACATATGTGATATAAATCAATGAAAGTACAGTGCTATTTCTTATAAATTTGTTTTTGTTTTGTAGTTGTTGTTGTGATAGAAATTAGGCGTGGTTCACCTCTCGACTACCAGCATTAACAAAGTATACATGAAGGTCAAGTAAAAGTATATAGCTATTTCTCACAGTTAACCCAAAGTTTTATAAAAAGAAGTTCATATCCTTAAAAACTTTAAATATTACTTCAATATCCTTATAAACTTTGAATTACATATATATCATTCTAAAACTATAAAATTCTCATATATATATATATATATATATATATATATATATATATATATATATATATATATATCCAAACTTAAATTTTAATTTGGATTCTATCAATTTAAAACTAAAAAGCTTATCTAAAATTTAAAATTTCATATGACTTTCCCAAAGTACCATCTCCAAATGTGTAGCACCTGGTTCCTGGTATGTAAGATTGATCTAAGTATTTTGCATTTTTAGCCTTAGACTCGGCGAGTTGTAGGCCCGACTCGCCGAGTAGAGACGGGATATTGAGCACGTTTAAGTTGGCGACTCGACGATTCCATATTCTGGACTCGGCGAGTCCGCCAGTCTGGATGAAACCCTAATTTCAAGGGTTTGCACCCTATTTAAACACCCTTAAGAGCCCCAAGCTCGCCCCCTTCACTCTCAGAGCATCCTTTAACAAACCCTAACCCTCCCCCTTTGTGATTTGAGTGTTTGTGTGCTTTTCCTTGAATTTTGAAGAAGAGAAGGAAGGAAGGACCAAGGAGAAGGAGAAGAGCAAGGATCTAGAACTCAATCCAGAGTCCATTGAGGTATATTTCAGATCCTTTCTGTTGCCATGATGATTTTCTTTAGAAACCCCATTTAAGCCATCTTTACCTATTTCCTAGCTTGTTTGTAATATAGAAATCATATTGAGTGGAATGGCCTATGAATCTAGCTAGGTTTGAGCTTCAAGAGCCCAGATCTACTGCCTTTATGGGGCCATATTGCATGAAAGCCCTAGATCTACTCTTTTAGTGTGTTTTGGGCCTTAAAACCGTCATTGGTATTTATCTACACGTAAAGTTGGAAAATTTATGTGTTAATCGAGCCCTAAGAACCCAGATCTATGGATGGAATGCACTGGATTCAAGCAGAATCGAGTATATAGTGATTGCATGCATGCGACTCGGCGAGTCGTTCTTCGGACTCGGCGAGTCGAGTCGCGAGTCCCTATTTTTCCCCCTTTTTGAGTTATACCGAGTGGGATCAGTGAGTTATAAGTGGACTCAGTGAATTGGAAGCCAGGCTCAGTAATGGAGGGACTCGACGAGTCAATGCCCTGACTCGGTGAGTCCAAGGCAATCTTCTTGCCTCAAGAACAGACTCGACGAGTTTTTCATACAACTCGGTGAGTCACAGACCAGAGTGTTCATCGGATGAAGATGAACTCGACGAGTTGTTCATACAACTCGGCGAGTCGATGAAGGACCATTGGATATTTGAATAGAAGGAGAACTCGTCGAGTCAATGCCTAACTCGACGAGTAGGGACGGGAGTGAGGACAATCGAATGGATAGGGACTCCACGAGTTGGAGGCCCAACTCGGCGAGTCAGGTCAACTGGAAGTTGACTTTGACTTTGACTTGACTAGATCAGGGGTAAAATGGTCATTTTACCCAAAGAGTAGATATCAGACTCTGATAGTGTGTTTTGTGGGATCTATAGTCAGAGGATTTCCGGAGCAGCATCAGCAGATAGAGAGTTTCCGCACAGATCAGCAGCTACTACGAGGTGAGTTACCTTCCAGTAGCGGTGGGTCAACGGCCACAATGTCGGCACACCAGTAGGGATCGTATGATAGATGTTTGTCTTTGTGATAATCATTTGTGCTGCTACTACCTGATATGTGATATGCTAGCGTGATATGATATGTGATAGTGATAGAGTTCGGGTGTTAGGACCGAAGGGTAGGTTAGGCACCCCAGATATGCCTAACAATATGTTATGATATGTTTAGCTGCTAGCATGGTATGTTATATGAGATAGAGGTAGTAGGAGGGGGAATAGTCCCCGAGATTCGGTTGTTAGGACCGAAGGGTAGGTCGGACACCCCATATATGCCTGACAATAGATTATGCTATGATATATGTGATAATAGTGGTAGGGGTGAAATAGTCCCTGAGGTTCGGTTGTTAGGACCGAAGGGTAGTCAGCACCCCAGAATGGCTCGACATGGGTAGGTCAGTGCCCCAGAATGGCTTGACACGGGTTGGACGGCACCCCAGAATGGCCGCATCGGTAGATCGGTACCCCAGAATGGCCGTACGGGTAGGTCGGCACCCCAGAATGGTCGTACCGGGTAGGTCGGGCACCCCAGAAATGCCTGGCAGTATGTATGCTATATGATTGTATGGTATGTGGACGATGGGGAACTCACTAAGCTTCGTGCTTACAGTTTACAGTTTTGTTTCAGGTACCGCTTCAGCAAAGGGGAAGGAGCTGGCGCGGTAGCAGCACATCATACACACACATTGGTTTTCCGCACTATGAGTTATTCTGGGATTTTGTACTCTGACATTATGGTCGTTTTTATATGTTGGATTTCAGACACGAAATATGCTTATGAAATGATATGATCAGGCGATGTTTATTCAAAAATGTTTTTCCAAAGCATTGTTTTAAAAATGAAAATTTTCGCCTGTATTTTTGGGACGTTACAAAATGAAATCCCAACTTAGGCATGATATGTATCTCTTTGGATTATATCAATTTAAAACTAAATAGCTTATCTAATTTCTGAATAATAATCTTCATAACTCAATGTTCTTGGCCCTCTCCCAAAATCAATAGGCTCAATAGGACCCTGTAAATAATAAATTCCCCCTGAATATAGCTGATTTATTATTCACGTATATATATGGAGTACATAGGATTACAGATAAGTACAACAACTAAAACAGATAAGACTTTATATTTAAACTAAGATGATAAAAGCTATCTGGTAATACCCCCCGTCAAGCTAATGGGTGGTGGTCCAACTCTTAGCTTGGATCGAAACTGCTCAAAGAGGGGTCTGGGAAGACTTTTAGTGAATATATCAGCTAGCTGCAAGTGTGTAGGAACGTGTTCTATTTTGAGTTTGCCAGAAGCTACGAGTTCGCGAACAAAGTGATAATCAATGTCGATGTGTTTTGCCCGTTTGTGTGCAATTAGATTTTGACTAAGGAACAGAGCACTCTTGTTGTCACACAGAAGAGTCGGAACTGTAGATGGTAAAGCATGAAGGTCGCGTAACAAGTAAGTTATCCAAACAATTTCCGAAGCGGTGTTCGCCATGGCTCGATATTCAGATTCACAACTTGACCTGGATACAGTAGGTTGCTTCTTGGCACTCCAGGATACAAGGTTACCACCTAGAAAAATGGAGTAACCATATGTGGATCGTCTCGTCTCTATACAACGAGCCCAATCAACATCTGAGTAACCAAGGGTAGAAGAGGATTGGGGTCGACGAAAATGCAAGCCATAAGAGAGTGTGCCTTTGACATAACGAAGAATACGCTTCACCGCTTGAAAGTGATCAGTTGTGGATGCTTGCAAAAACTGACTGGCTTGATTAACAGCAAAGGAGAGATCTGGTCTTGTGATCGTGAGATACTGAAGAGCTCCTACCAAGGATCGAAACAATGTCGGATCCGAGAATAAGTCACCTGTTTTAAGGAGGTGATCAGTAGGCGATAAGGGTGTGGTGGTATATTTGGAATCAAGCAATCCAGCACGAGTAAGTATGTCATGTGCATACTTAGCTTGTGTAAGAAAGAGACCAGTGTCAGTGTATGTTACTTCAAGACCAGGAAAGTAATTGAGACATCCAAGATCCTTAGTGGCAAACTCTATGTTGATCCGATTGATGAAGTTGCGGATAATGCTAGAGTTATTCCCGGTGAGAATAATGTCATCGACATACACAAGAAGGTATAGCAAAGTGGATCCTTGTTTGAACACAAACAAGGATGTATCCGCACGACTGCATGAAAACCCAAGCGCGAGAAGAAAGGTACTAAACCTTTGAAACCAAGCTCTTGGTGCTTGCTTAAGTCCATAAAGCGCTTTTTTGAGACGACAAACATACAAAGGATACTTTTCATCAACGAACCCCGGAGGTTGTTCCATGAACACAGTTTTAGAGAGCATGCCATTTAAAAATGCATTTTTAACATCGATTTGATGTAATGGCCATTGATGCATGACCGCTAGAGAGAGTACAATTCGGACTATTGAAGCTTAAACTACGGGGCTGAATGTATGCGAAAAATCGAGTCCGGGGTACCTGAGTGAATCCTTGAGCCACAAGATGTGCCTTGTATCTTTCAATTGTACCATCCGAGTGAAACTTGGTACGGAAAATCCATTTGGACCCAACAACATTAGAATGAGCGGGACGCGGAACTAAGTCACCTGTGCCATTATCGCAAAGTGCTGACATTTCTTCATCCATGGCCATTAACCAATGTGGGTGTTTAGATGCTGATTTAAAACCCTTTGGAACAGTATATGTAAACAAGGAATGAACGAGACCGGTAGTGCCTAGGGAGGCCAAATCCGCAAAATGCTTGGGTTTAACAATTCCAGCTTTACCCCTCGTGATCATGGGATGTGTTGGAGGAACTATAGGCTGCGAGGGAGTTGATGACCTGGAGGGAGTGGGTTGTGGTGTGGTAAGTGGTGTATAGGAGTCGAACACCGGTGATTCTGGCAGCATAGATGGGGCATCAGTAGCAGCAGTTTCGGCTGCTGGTGAGGGAGCTACTGGCTGACAAAGGGAGCAGCGGTGATGCAGAGCCATAGGAGAATCCTCATAAGGAATGGAGTTGTCTGCTTGCGGCTGAGTTGGGGATGAACTGAGTGGTTCATCAAATGAAGTGAAGGCAAGTAAATTTAAATCTGATGAAGTAGATCTGTCAGCAAATGGGAAGATGTGTTCATCAAATTGAGCATGTCTGGTTGTGTAAATACGATTAGTAGTTGGATCCAAACAACGATAACCTTTGTACCTTATGCTATATCCAATAAATATACAAGGAATACTTCGAGGAGCAACCTTATATACGGCATAATCCCTCAAATAAGGGAAAACACGAAATCCGAAGACACGAAAGATGTCATAGTTGGGTGAAGTAGCAAAAAGTACTTCAAATGGACTTTTGGCCTTGTGGAGTTTTGTGGGTAACCGGTTGATAATGTAAACGGATGATGTAAACGCATCAACCCAATAAGATGCGGAAGCGTGTGCATTAAATAATAAAGCAAGACCCGTTTCAGTGATATGTCGGTGTTTGCGTTCATCCCTTCCGTTTTGTTGGGGAGTGTAAGGGCAAGAGACTTGATGATGTGTGCCATTGACAAGAAAAGTATGTTGAACCCGATGGTTTAAAAAATTAAGTGCCTCCATCACTTTGAAATGTTTTTACTTTACACGAAAACTGAGTTTGCACAAAGGTGAGGAAATTTTCAAGGGTTTGTGCAAAATCGGATTTGCGTGTGAGTGGATAAAACCACGTAAACCTGGAATGATCATCAACAAATATGACATAGTATAGATACCCATCGGTGGATGGAACCGGTGCGGGGCCCCACAAATCACAATGAATGAGGTCAAGGACATGTAAAGCTCTTTTTATATTGTCAGAAAAAGGTAATTTCTTGCTTTTAGACAATTGAAAAGTGGGGCATAAATCAGGTTTAGGTAAAAGAGAAGTAATATTTAAAGAACCCAATTTTTGTAATAATGAAACAATGTCAAAAGCTACATGACCTAAT
Source organism: Lactuca virosa (assembly GCF_052849685.1). Taxonomy (NCBI): domain Eukaryota; kingdom Viridiplantae; phylum Streptophyta; class Magnoliopsida; order Asterales; family Asteraceae; genus Lactuca; species Lactuca virosa. The sequence goes on from NC_136426.1 coordinate 177,713,789, forward strand.
CTATTATGCCATAATTCGAAAGAAGCACTAGTTCTTTTATTTCTTAAAGTGGCTAAAAACACCTTATTTCCTTGCTCAAGCACGTAAAGGCCTTCTTGACATCTACCCTTGGCGATGATTTCCTTGGTTATGCGATTCTGAATGGCAAAAAATTTATCAGACAAGAGAAAATCAACAGGTGAGTCATGAGTTAGCTTGCTAATAGATGGGAGATTCTTTGTGAGATGAGGAACCACAAGCACATCCATTAAAGTAAGATTCTTGGAAATAATTGAGTTACCAATATGAGAGATGTTGAGAACATTACCATTGCCAACTACAACTTGATTTTTTCCGTGTAGGAGGAGGAAGAGTCAAGATGTGATGAAGAGTTGGTCATGTGGCTGGAGGCACCAGAATCGACATACCAATCAGGAGTAGATGACTTGACATTGCATTGATTGTGAAATGAATGGGCTAAATTTGCATCAATAGATGCACCTTGTTGAGCATACGAGGCCAAGTCAGGACATGCAGACGCGTAGTGACCATTTTTTCTGCATAATTGGCAATGAGGGGAACGTTTACCGTGTCCCTACCACCTGAGTAAGAACCACGTCCCTTACCACGGTTAGAAGGGTTGCCACGGGCAGTTAGAGTAGATGAATTTGTGTGAGTTTGGGCAGTGAAGGCAGCAACTGTTGTGGCTGGAGAACCGTGAAGAGAATACATAAACATCTCATGGCTCTCTGCTTGAGAGAGCAAATTACGAAAGGAGGGATAGACAGGGGCTGTTCGGTGAGAGGTGGAGAACGACTCAAATGTGGAGCCAAGATCACATAAGAAGTAATGAGCCTTGTCGGAGTCGTCCATTGGATGTCCAATGGCCGCCAATTGATCACACATAGACTTGAATTTTTTGCCAAATTCATTAACAGAAGAAGATCCCTTTTTTAGTTGTCTCAATGAATCACGTAGAGTCTGTAACGTCTCACGTGAGTCATGGTTGTAGGCTTGCTCCAAAGCCTTCCAGATTTCACGGGCAGTAGCTAAGCCAAGAGATTCAGCCATAGCCTCCTCCGACAAGGAGGATTGTAAGATGAGAAGAGCCTGTTGATCAGCCTGATGCCATGCTAAATAAGCTGGATTAGGAGAAGATTTACCTTCAACTGTAATCGTAGTAGAAGGAGCGAGGGAGGACCCATCGATATGTCCCAGGAGATTCTGATGGGACAACAGTGGCTGAATTTGATTCTTCCAGAGAAGATAATTGGTGGAGGAGAGTTTGATGGTGAGAAGATGAAGAATTGTAGATAGAGGGATGATTTCGGAAGAAGAATCCATAGCGAAACAAGATGATTCTGATGGAGGGAGGTAAGTGGCGCCGATTAGGTTACCGATACCATGTAAATAATAAATTCCCCCTGAATATAGCTGATTTATTATTCACGTATATATATGGAGTACATAGGATTACAGATAAGTACAACAACTAAAACAGATAAGACTTTATATTTAAACTAAGATGATAAAAGCTATATGCTAATAGACCCACCCCATCGTCATCATCATTCTATTGGGTCCTTAAAGTTTCCCAAAATTGTGAGGGGGTTGGGATTGAGAGAGAGGTTCAGGTTTGACCACATCTACACGTCTTTGCATAAATCCACAAACATTTTCCTTTGTTAAAAGCATCTCATCATCATCAACAACTGTATCACTGATTCCATCAAGTTCCATTTAGATTATAATTTATAAAGAATAATTTTTTTTCAATTTGAAATGTCACATTTTCAACCACTTTGGCTTCACCATCTTCTTCTCACCAGCTCGCTTTTGTACTGGAGCAGCAGTTGTCACAACAAGCTCGGGAGCAGGTTGATCAGGCTCGGGTTTTGGGTTGGGTATAAGGTCGTCCAGATTTTTTAAGCCATGAGATCCTCTTTAAGAAATGGGCCTTATGCAGCAGTATTATCATCACCTTGACATACAAACACACCATTAAATAAATTTCATCAAGGTTTATACAATATTTTGTTCACATATGTAGGAGAATGCAACAAGTATCAACCTTATGGTAGGTCATATGAAAAATAGACGACTACATCAGGAGCAAAACCAGCAGAATAGAAATCCTAAGACATGTTCTTTATTTGCTTCTTGGGAGGTATAGTATCTGTAAGAAAAAAATGACAAGAATGCACTTTAATATATTTGTTCATTTCACTGTATAACATTTTATATGCTTATTAAATTATATTTTATGCTCACTTATATAGAAAGGGAGGTCTGGTCGAGCTACAACTTTCACAAGAAGATCAATTAAGCTTTGCATTGTCTCGGTTGGATGGAATGTGGCTTCTAATGTGTGGTTATCTGGGAACCTTATACGAATCACTGGCTGTATATTATATAAATAAATGAATTAATGAAAATAATATAGTTAGTTGGTTAGTTACATCATACTTAAAATTATAATCTGAAAATTAAAATTTTACAAAAGATAAAAGAAGTTGCTTCCCAATTTAAGTTAACATCTACCTTTGTAATTCTTGATCTACTAGCTGCTGCTTCTGCGTCTCTAATTTTCTTTGTTTTCAAATATTTATCTGCTCACAATTGCACATAATTTGTGATGAAAAGAGTAAATATTATAGCAACAATAACTAATAGAACATATATATGCATATAATTACACCCACCTTCTTTTTTAGTAGCCAAGATGCGATAATAATCTACAGTGGTGAATTCCAGGTCATCTGTTTCCTCTGTCCAAATGATAAAGAACATGTTCATGTGAAATCATAAAGATAACTGTGAAATCAAATGATGACTTATTACTTCTTAGTTACAAGGGAAGTGAACTTCCTAACACTACCAGAGACATCATCTGATGTTTGAGATATTGTTGCTGTTGTTTTCTCGAACACACGGATTTCCCGACCATAAGTTTGTTTTGCAGTAACAAGCTTTTCCTGAATTAAAGATATCATCAACACTTAGTATCATCATTGCAAAACATCAGGCATTGTATATCCAACATATAATAGCTAAAAAAACTTGAAGTATTGTCTTTTGTTAATTCTTTACTTTTCTTAATGCTTCAATTGGTTGTATATTCAAATTCTAGCAGTTCCAAACAAGATATTGATTGTCTACTTGTAGAAGAGATTGATTATGTCTAGGGTCAATAGTAAGTCAAATAAATAACTTTGTATGTAGGAACCTAATATATGATTTCAAATCTGTTTACCAATTACATAAGAAAAAATAAGTTAAGCAATGTTGTTCTTATGTTCCGATTTAATTGATTTTTAATCCAATACTTAAAATAATGTATTTGTTATTGATTATGATGACCAACAATTTTCAATTAGATAATAATTCTTGAACCCTAATTGATTGATTTTCCGTGATTCTTATGAAACTGATAGGAATACTTTGAAGACACAAAGATTCAAACAAGATAAACCTCTATCAGATTCAAACAACGTTACGAAAAAACTAGAACAAAAACGCAACACAAACCATAGCAAGTTGATCAGCATGGAGAATCTCCGCCGTTTTAGAGCTGGAGAATCAACTAATATATGTGAACTGAGCAATCCCAGCCTGGGAATATCTCTTGCATCACGTCTGTCACTGTAAAACTATAGAACACACCGGCGGAATGTGGGCTTGAAACCTCAACATCGTCGTATAGGTGGAGGAGGTCGAGAGCGGTGTGGATGTTTTTCACTGCCAGTAGCAGGACCTCCCAGAGTTCTTGATCGCTGCCACCTAGAACCTCGTTTCCGACTGCAATTCCACGGATACGGGTCCCGGGGACGAAGGGTTCGACGTTGTTTTTCATCCGATCCATGGCTCGATCCTGGCTTATGCTTATATCTCTCAGGAATTTGTTTCCTAGACCGATAATAATCTCGATTCTCGATCCTTTGAACGCTTTGAGAACTTCATGATCGGCGTCGTAGATTCTTGTTGTGCGAGAAAAGAGGAGTGGTGATGATATTAGGGTTTTTGTGGTATTGATCAGTAAGAGAGAAGAACGATGGAAATACGGTAGAGCATAAAATGGCGGCCTTTCAAACTTTTGGGATTTTCATTTCCCCCCAAGATGCGAAATAAGAAAACACTCCTTTCATTAAAGAAAACACTCCTTTCATTAAAGAATCTCTACACGACACTCATTTTAACTAGGGATGAGCATATGGACCGGGGAACCAGCCGGAACCGGTCCCAGAACCGGAACCGGAACCCGATGGAACCGGTCGGGCCGGGACCGATACTATAATTTCGTCAATTTTTGGAACCGGGACTCGGTAAGAACCGGTCGTTGGAACCGGCCCAAAACCGGGAACCGGACCGGATAACTCACTCAAAATTTGAAAGTTGCATAACTCACTCAATTTAACTTTTTTTTACCTGAATCTTTTTCCTACATGTAGATTATGATTTTTAGTTAAGTTTAGACTATAAAAACGCTTGATTTGGTTAAAAATTGAATGAGTTACAAGCCTTGCAAGAAAGGGTGTCAAATTAGATTTTTTTTTTATGTTTCTGCAATTAAATGTAATCTGACTTTGTTGTTCAAATGTGAATAACTCACTCAATTTAACTTGTTTTGACCTGAATCTTTTTCCTACATGTAGATTAGGATTTTTAGTTAAGTTTAGACCAGAAAAACGCTTCGTTTGGTTAAAAATTCAATGAGTTACAAACCCCGCAAGGAAGGGTGTCAAATCATAATTTTTTTTATGTTTCAGCAATTAAATGTAATCTGAATTTGTTGTTCAAATGTGCATAACTCACTCAATTTAACTTGTTTTGACCTGAATCTTTTTCCTACATGTAGATTAGTATTTGTAGTTAAGTTTAGACTATAAAATGCTTGATTTTGTTAAAAATTGAATGAGTTACAAACCCCGCAAGGAAGGGTGTCAAATCAGAATTTTTTTTTTATGTTTCAGCAATTAAATATAGTCTGACTTTGTTGTTCAAATTTAACTTTTTTTGACCTAAATCTTTTTCCTACATGTAGATTAGGATTTGTAGTTAACTTTAAACTATAAAAACAATTGATTTAGTTAAAAATTGAATGAGTTACAACCCCGCAAGGAAGCGTGTCAAATCAGACCGGTTCCAAAATCGAAAACCCGACAAAAACCGAAACCAGTAGAACCGCCAGGCCGGTTCGGTTCTTGATTTTGGCCGAAGCCGGTTCCCGGGTCGGGTTCAGCTCGGGTCGGTTCTGGCCGGTTCTTTCCCTTTGCTCATGTCTAATTTTAACATAGGTGCCCTCCGTGTTTTTAATTTTTTTTATTGGACGCTAATTTTAGGGCACGCAAAAATGTGTGTCCTCTATCCTTCATTTTTTTAAAAACAGACGTTATTTTTAGGACACACAAAAAATACGTATCGTAAATCATTGCGTGTCATTAAAGGGCGGTTTTCTAGTAGTGAATGGCACTAAAGCACTTGAATGAATAATTTCATACAAAGGAAACCTTACCTAGAAGATTAGAGATCCTAAGATCTGGGTTCAAAAGGATAACCTATTTGTATGAGTGAGGGAGGTCAATGTGTGTGTGTGTGGGGGGGGGGGGGAGGGGAGTTAATGAACTTCCCAGTGTATTCCTATAATCAATGATAAGTTAGGCTAAGCACATTGCTTTTAATGATTATTTGAATCACCTATATGAGAGAGAAGTGGGGTTGCTTCGAAGGTAATTGTTAATGAGAACTAACAATATTAAACATATTTTTGCTAAACTGTCTTAATTGAGTTTTTTTCGATTAAAGTAGTTTTCTTCTATTTTTGTTTTTATTTCTGCTAATAGTTTTATATCTGTTTTGTATAAACTGATATTGTTTTGTGTAAACAGATTCATTGGTGGTTCTAATTAATTCGTTTGAATCTAATTCTATTTAGAATGACTGGACCAAGTGAAACACCAAATTCTCCCCCTATTATGAACCAGGATGTTACCACTCCAGTGCCAAACAACATGGAAAATCATGCTGAGAGACCAGAAAAGGTTTTCTGGTCTTAACTTTAAGAGATGGTAGGACAAGATGTTCTTCTACTTAACCACTCTAAACGTGGCTTGGTTCCTTATAGAAACTGCTCCCAAGTTGATAAGAGACAATCCGATACTTAATTTGTGAGCGTGATGGAAGCTTGGAGGCACTCCAAACTTATATGTTGCAACTATATGTTGAACGGGCTAGGTGTTGCACTTTACAATGTCTATTGTAAAGTTTCAACAGCTAAGGAATTTTAGGAATCATTTGAAAGGAAGTATAAGACTAAAGGAGCTGGAACCAAGAAGCATGTTGTTGCTAAATTCTTGGAGTTCAAAATTACCGAATGAAAACCTATTATGAGTCAAGTCCAAGATCTTCTAGTCATTATACATGATAATCTAGAAAAAGGGATGATTCTAAATGAGCCTTTCCAAGTTGAATGAATCACTTAAAAGCTTCCTCCCACTTGGGTAGATTTCAATAATTACCTTAATCACAAGTTAAAGGAGATGAGTATGGAGGAGCTTTTAGTGCATCTTCGTATTGAAGAAGACAATCGAATGGCCTTGAAGAAAGGTAGTGGTAGTGAATCTTTAAAGGTTCATGTTGTAGATGATGGTCAATCTTCCAATAACAAAGGAAAGGGAGCACACAAAGGAAAAAGGAAAGGGTAAAAACCTAGGCTCTAAAGGTAGAAACTTCAAGAAGAAATTCAAGTGCTACAATTATGGACGACCGGGTCACAAAGATTCGGAGTGATCGCAACATAAGAGGGATAATCCATGTCAAGCAAACATGATGAACGATGATGTAGAGTTGGTGGCCATGATTGCAAATCTTCCAGCCATGGTCTCGGAGGTGAACATCTTGGATACAAATTCAAGAGAATGGTGTATTGATACCAGAGCTACTCGTCATGTGTGTCACCACAAGAGCAATTTCAACACCTACAAGGATGTTGATAATGATGAAAAGCTCTAGATAGGACATGCAGCCACCACAGATATCAAATGTGTTGATGATGTTCTAAAAATGACATTTGGGAAAAAGTTGAAGTTTAGGGATGTTTTGAATGTTCTAGAACATCGTAAGACTCTCATGTCGGGATGCTATTTGAATAAGCTTGGTTTTAAACTTGTGTTTGAGTCGGACAAGTTTATTTTATCCAAAAGTGGTATGTTTGTGGGTAATGGATATGTTATGAATCGCATGTTCAAATTAAATGTAATGGCGACAAACAAAAAGAATGTAGCAAGTACTAGTTCTACTTATATGCTTGAGTTTTCAAATGTTTGGCATGTCCATTTAGGACATGTAAATTACAATTTTATTAGTTGTTTGGTTAAACTAAACTACATACCAAAATTTGATATTGACTCAAATCACAAACGTCCCACATGTGTTGAAGCCAAACTTACTAGATCATCTTTCCAAACGATTGATAGAAACACCGAACCTCTCAATTTAAATCATACCAATGTGTGTGATTTAAAATCGATTCCTACTAGAGGTGAGAATAAATACTTTATCACATTCATCGATGATAGCGCTAAATATTGCTACATATATTTACTTAAGACTAAAGATGAAGCAGTGGACAAGTTTGTCTTCTATAAAAGTGAAGTTAAGAATCAACTCGACAAGAAAATCAATGTGGATAGAAGAGATAGGGTTAGAGTATATGTTTCTCCATTAGCTGAATTTTGTTCTCAAAATGTAATTCGTTATTCGCCTCAACAAAATGGTATTGCTGAGAGAAACAACCATACTTTGAAAGAGTTGGTGAATTCAATGCTAATTAGTTCTAGTTTAAGCCCGAACATGTGGGGGGGGGAAGTTATTTCTTTGGCTAACTATCTTTTGAATGAGATGCCCCGCAAGGAAAACGATGAACCACCATATGAACTTTAGATGGGAAAAAAGCCACCAAACACCTATGCGCGCAGGGGATGCGAATCATGGATTTTGTAGACAAAAAACAATGAACTCGTGTGTGGGCGTGACCTGCATATACGAATGCAACTCCGAAATTTCGGGCCCACACAAGCCACATCTTTGCTAGACTTGACAGTTTTGGTCCATATTATATAGTTTTTGTAACTGATTCGTTTAATATGAGTTAATGCATGCATTTAATTTCTAATTAATGAGTGAAGTTTCAAAGATTGCTATATAAAGAGTCTCTGGCTTCTCATTCCAAAAACACACACATACGAATTCTCTCTTCTCCTTTTCTCTTCATACAAATTCTGACGATCTTTTCTAGAAAATGGTTAGATCTGGCAGTACACACTGCTTCCGCTGTTGTACCATGGGAACAAACGACGAATCTGTTTAAGGAAATCGTGTCAAACACGAGCCTTGGTCAATTGGCGGGATTAATTACTATTTGTTTTATTTTGCATATTTCATTAACGATAATTACCAGTATGTTCCTCGTTTAAGTGAATTTTGTCGGTTTTGTTGCATTGTCTATAACACTCATTTGGTCCAACATTTTCATCATTGTGGCCCACAGGCAGCTTGACTTTCCTTCTGGATACAAGTGAAAAATCTCAGATCTAGAAGAGAAGTGCATTGTAGTGTTTGGTAAGTTAAGTTCCAGTTCCTGACTTCTAGTCCATTTATAGTTCACATTGTTGACAAGTCTATAGAAGATAGTTGCATTGTAGTGCTTGGTAACCAAAGTTCTAGCTCTAGTCCCTTTATAACTTTCATTGCTAACCGGTCCTAGTGCCCTATTCTTTAGGTTTCTCTAATTTGTTTTTGTTTTCCATTCATTCAAGACATTGTGTAGTGATTTCAGAATAAGGATATTTTAGGAAACTTTCAACATTGTCAGTAATTGTGTGTTGGACCATGACTCTTTTCCGTTTAGAATAACCAGTGTGTTATGTTGATGTTTTACATTCAATTTCGTTTAGATTCCTCATTAAAAACCTTTCATATCAAGTAATTTGTGTTTTCTTTCCATGTTCTTCCTTTTCCTTGTTTTTCCCCTGAACTTTGTGCACCAAGGTAATTGTGACACGATTGTGTTGGTTTTTTGGCTATATGAAGAAAAGTTCCCATCCCACATTGCTAGAAGGATAAAAGCTTGAGAGGTCTTCAAGCTTATAAATAAGGACCAATGCTTTGGTTTCAAAGTACCCCAACCAACAATACACTATAAGTGTTTGGTTATTTCTTTCTTTCTCTTATTTTAGAGTGGTGAAAGTATTAGTTAAAACTTTGAGAGTGTGGGTGTAATTTGGGGGGAGGCTTGAGAGATTAGTCTATGTGATTGTAACAATTTATCATATAGTGGATCTTTCTCTCTGGAGGCCCGTGGTTTTTCTCCGGTTTTGGAGTTTCCACGTATATACTTGTGTTCAGTTTATTTTTCTACTATTGTCTTTGGGAGGTTTGTAGGGATTATTGAGGCCATTTTCCCAACAAGTGGTATCAGAGCTTCGGGTTGTTGGAGGAGGTCTCGGTTTTAGAAATTGGAGTATGCTCTGTGGTTGCAGCTTTGGCTAATCTTCCACATCAGAAACAAATTTCTATTAATCGTATTGGAGTTGTCTCGGTACTTTGAAGGTTCGGAGTATGCTCTGTGGTTGCAGCTTTGTCTGATCTTCCACATCAGAAACGAGGATTCGACTAACCATTTTGTGTACGATAGAGTTATATGCGGACTTTAAATACGTATATATCCGAAGAAGGTTCTATCTAAGAAAGATTGGTATTTAAGCGTGTCCGTTGTGACCCTCCACTCTTATCTGGGAATCCTTTATTGGGTGTATTGCGTATAGGTCTCGTGCATATTTTTTCTAGTATACAATACTGTTTTTGAGATACAGATACGATGGCAACATTCAGTCCCATTAAGTTTGATGTAGAAAAATTTGACGGAAGAATCAACTTTGGTTTGTGGCAAGTTCAAGTCAAGGATGTGTTGATTCAGTCTGGGTTACACAAGGCGTTGAAGGGGAGACCTGTCCCCGTTTCTAGCAAGGATTCAGTCGGAGCCAGTAAAGTCGATGATGAAGAATGGGAAGATCTGGATTTGAGAGCGGAAAGTTCTATTCGTTTGTGTCTAGCAAAGAATGTTCTTGCAAATGTGCATGGGATCGCAACGGCAAAAGATTTGTGGGAGAAACTTGAGCAGTTGTATCAAGGCAAAGGCATCTCGAATCGGTTGTATCTCAAGGAACATTTCATACTCTTCGTATGAGTGGAGATACAAAAATCTCAGATCATCTAAGTGTTCTTAATAACATCGTGTCAGAACTGGAGGCTATTGGAGTGGAGACTGAAGATGAGGATAAAGCTTTAAGACTCATATTGTCTTTACCTTCTTCCTATGAGCATATGAAGCCTATTTTAATGTATGGAAAAGAGACCCTGAAGTATGCGGATGTTACTGGTAAACTCCTGGCTGAGGAGAAACGACTGGAAAGTAGCAACTATGCTTCGTCAGAAGGAACGGCTATGATATGCAGGAACGAGAAGAAGAAACACTCCCAGAAGATCCCGGTATGCTGGAGGTGTGGAGAGTCTGGGCATGTCAAGCGAAATTGTCCAGGTGGAGCAACGAGTTCGACAAAAGGCTCCGATACAGCTAACAGTATCTCCGTCGCTACTGACGGTGATGAATTCTTTTGAGTTGTGTCATCCCTATGGTATGCCCGTGATACCATGGAAAGGGATGTGTTTCTGTTAGCGGGGGAACTGCACATGGGCATTGGATTGGCATAAATGCAAGATGTGTGGTGAAGTTATGTTGATGGCTGATGAACTTCCGGGTATGCCAAGTGGAAGTTGCACCATAAATTTTTCAGCAGTTCTTTTTCAACATGTGTCGAGGTGAAATTCTTAGGATGGTTTATTCTAAGTGGTGATACTTTCTTATGGTGGAGTATGATAATTCTATGCCTTTAAAATTATGATCGTAGATGAAAACGATGTTCCTTTATGTGGTTGCGGTTTTCTTTCATTTATCCAAGGTGGAGATTTGTTGGTTTTTTGGTTATATGAAGAAAAGTTCCCATCCCACATTGCTAGAAGGATGAAAGCTTGAGAGGTCTTCAAGCTTATAAATAAGGACCAAGGCTTTGGTTTCAAAGTACCCCAACCAACAATACACTATAAGTGTTTGGTTATTTCTTTCTTTCTCTTATTTTAGAGTGGTGAAAGTATTAGTTAAAACTTTGAGAGTGTGGGTGTAATTTGGGGGGAGGCTTGAGAGATTAGTCTATGTGATTGTAACAATTTATCATATAGTGGATCTTTCTCTCTGGAGGCCCGTGGTTTTTCTCCGGTTTTGGAGTTTCCACGTATATATTTGTGTTCAGTTTATTTTTCTATTATTGTCTTTGGGAGGTTTGTAGGGATTATTGAGGCCATTTTCCCAACAGATTGAACCTTGTGCACCAAGGTAGGTAATTGCAGGTTGTTTTTTATTACAATTTTCACTGAAGGGATTAGCCTCATATGATTGCAAACTTCATCTCTGCTGCTTTAATAAAAAAAGACTGAAAAAATTATAATCGGGAGGATAAAAGTTACCCAGAGCAAAAAAGAAAGGAAAATGATTTGTGATTTCAATTTTTTGATATTTTCATAACATCTGAAAACTGTTTCTGAAAAAATAATAAAAATAAATAAATAAATAATAAAACATCCCTTTCTATATTTTCATAAATTTTCAAAAATATAGTGCTGAATTTATGCATAGCAACTGCATTCCACAATCTTGCTGTTAAATATGAGTAACTTGTGTTCTTCACCATAGACAATAATAAGTTCCTAAACACTTAGATCATTAGATGGCTATTGTATACTCTTTAGTCTTTTCTAGAAATATTCTAAAATAAAATTCCCTTCTAAGAATGGGGTCATATGCCCCCAACCGATTTTTGGGATTTATTTTCATTAGTAACAATCGGCTAAAATTAAAAGATAACATCTGAGGCCCTCAACGGTTGAGCTTGACCAACAACTAAACATAGAAAAAAAAGGTCAATGGTAGATAATTGATCATTAGATGATAATATTTTAAGAATTAGGTTTACTTTTACTATTTTATAACAATGAGTAAGCCTCTCTCTCTCTCTCTCTCTCTATATATATATATATATATATATATATATATATATATATATATATATATATATATATATATATATATATATATATATAAATTAGGATTTCTGATAATTATCAATCATAAAAGTAATAATTTGAATTAAACCTATTAATTGGAACAATTTTTTGAGGATGATGTTACTTAAATTACTTTTTATAAACCAATCAGGTCATCTTAATTATATTTACTGATGGATCCTTGTACTTGGCTTAATAAGAGAAGTAGAAAGTATCAGGTGTTTCATTCTACTATGTGACTGCAAACATCAGGTGTTTCATTCAAATATGAAAAAATCTAATGATATGAAATAATCGTTAATATAAAAACATAGTTTTTTATGCATGTGAACCGGTTATAATTTTAAATGAATCTGATTTTCTTTTGAACTGAACCTATAATTTTGATTGAACTTGATTTTGTTTTAAACCAAACTTGGTTTCTTTTGAACCACATGGTTTTTTATTTTAAATTTACCACCACTTTCATCCAACCCAATTATTTTGACCATTTGACCCAAGTCATTCATAGAGTCTATTACAGTGACGGAGCTACATAGGGCGTTGGGGGTACTACAACATCCCCAAAAAAAATTGTTTTATGTATATAAAAAAATTTATGTGTAAACATGTTCTATATTATTGTACCCCCAACTAAAGAGATTATATCATTTTTTTTATGCAGCGGATATGATAACTACATAGAATATTTATTCATAATGTTTATACCCCATATAAAAATTTCTGGCTCCGTCACTGCTCTATTGATGGTGCCCCCAAGGGAGAAACTTTATATGTCTGTCCCTGAAAGTTACATATGCTTGTTTATTATCAATTTGATATGGTAGATATAAGAACATGTAATGTGTTATAGGAGTTTAGTACATCATCGGACATTAAAGCCATCAAACCTTCTTCTTCCTTGTTAAAGTTTGGATGGCACACATAAGATGTGTTCTTATACTCATTGCCATCTGTTTCACTACAGAGCCGGCCCTAGGGCATGGGCAACCTGGGCGACCGCCCCGGACCTCGCTAAATCTCGGGGCCCCTAAAATTTACGGTTAATGTATATATATACAGTTTTTATGATATAAAATAAAATATGCCGCTAAAAAAGCATATGATGCTTGTAGTTGAGATGGTAGATTGACAGTAATTATGTTGTAGATCCCCGGTTCGATCCTTGGTTAATGCATCTTTTAAATTTTTAATAGTATATTTTACTTAATAATCTATTAAATGTTGTGTGCCTCCCAAGCAAACAACTCCTCAGTTATCAAGAAATATGTTTTGATTTTTTTTTATGTATTTTACTTATTTAATTATGTTTTGATTTGTGGCTCTCAAAACGACGCAAACGATTCCCTTTCCATTCCTTTTTTATTTATTTATTTTTTTAATTTCTATCCTATTTGCTAATTTCATTGTAGAAATCAAATTTTTGTATTCATATTTAATGTGGTATTACTTTGGTAACAATTTTAATATAAAGTTCAACAGTTAGATGTAAAACAGAATCAACTTTCTTTTTCGTTTAAAAATGTTGTTCGAGACTTTTTTTTTATGGTATTTCAATCTCAAATTGTCGATGTGACTTATGGCTTGCCTCCTCCATTAGGTATATCTCTAATGTGGTATAAATATAGCGGCTTTGTTCACTTTTTTTGCCTAGATAATGAAAATTTATGGACATGACATAGCTATGTTATACATCGAGAAAGATACATTTATCCAAACTTGAAAGTCTTCATACATGCGTTCATCGATGAAGTTTCTTTTTTAAGCAGTAGCAACCTCAAATAATTGTACATTTTAGTGAATTAGTACATGAAATTATTTGATTATAAAATTACGTAATTTCAAGGGCCTCATCTTCTATTTCGCCCCGGGCCTCAAATTGGATAGGATCGGCCCTGTTTCACTATATGTGGAAGTGGGGGAATGTTCAAATAAAAACAATTATGAAATTGAAAATACGAGAACACTTTTCAATCACATATGAATAGCTTAATCACATGTGAGTAACAAGGTTTAACCACATGTGAATAACATAATTTATTCACCACGACAATAAATTTTTATTAATATGACCCGTTTTATTACTAAAGAACCATACTCTATTTGCAATATAAAGTTTGAAAACTCTACTCTATAATCAATTTTATACTCTATACCGATTTTAACCGATTCTGTAGTGCAAGCAACTATCAAAATATGAACTAGCAAGAAATGGAACGCAATTAATGTGAGTTCAGACGATTTTTACCAATATCAAGGAAGCTAAAATAATTTATATATAAAACTTAGCTTATCGGTATCATGCATTTCTCAACAATTCTATCATTAACATTTACTCATCTATGACACAAAAGATCGAAAATATAGATACCAATCAGTGGGTCCAACAAAACACACAACTGTGAAGACTTTTGAATGCTTCTCCATTGGCGGTTAAAAGTCCATCGCCACAAAAATAAGGTTCACTGTCCTTGAAAGCTATCAATCACCCTTCTGCCACCTTGATTGTGCTTTGATAATTCTACAGAAGACAGGGAAGACTCACCTGAGTACAGATATCATTATGAAATTCCTAACATAGCTTACAATTTCAAAGTACTAAATGCTCAATTTTTTTTCTTCTACTTTTAAATAATGTAGTTCTTTCATTGGAAGGTGTTACCTACATACACACTTAAAACAAAGGACAACCAAAATGAACACAACTTGTAAATAGCTTTGTACAATTATTCCCTCTAATGAAACATATTGTTGTTTTATGAAAGGTGTCATTACAGTTAGAGTCTTTTATGAATTGCTTGTTGTGTCTCCATCTTGATGACAAGAGCCAAGATGTAATTTGATATTAGAAAGTTCATACTTATCCAAGATACTGTAACCAAGGACTTCAAGAAAAACAATCTTGTCATCATACACAAAAGTCTCAAAATTAATACGGAGTATTACTATGACAGTAATATTTTGGGATTATGGTTGAAAACAAAAAGAAAACATAAATTAGAACGTCTAACTTAAAAGGGGACATTCATTTATTTGAAAAACTAAAGGAATTTGCCATGTTTTGTTTAGGAAGAGGGACGTAATACCTACATGATTCGAAGACATATATATTAGTCCTAGAACCCTCTTGCAAATTTGTTAACTACCAAACATTAACTAAAATAATAGTAGTACTACAATTTATAACAAAATTTTCATTACTTATGTAAAGAGTGGAGTGATGGGAAGGACATAACATACCTTTTTTTACTAATAAACAGTCACTTTCAAAGATGATGGGATGGAAATTGTCTCAGGCAGATCCCTAAGCTTCAGGCATGAACAAATATCAAGACGTTTAAGGCACGTAAGGTCTTGTAAGACCTCTGAAAGCGATTTCACATCCATAAAATCAACTAGTGTTAGAAAAGTTAGAAATTGTGGAAGTTCAAAAGATGATGAAGTAGTAGTATTCCGTATATCTTCTGCCACTGTAAATGAAACTACTCCTGAATTTTGGCCATATAAAACTAGTTCAACTAATGATGTTGGAAAATTTTGGGGACCCCACTGGGACATGGGCTTATTTAAGGATCCTATACCTAGGGTACTTAAATTAGGTGGCCACAACCCACAAGGAAAGGAATACTCCATACTTGGACAATCATATATCCACAGTTGTTCCAAAGATGTGAAACATTGCAAATGCTCATGAGGAAATGACTTCAGATTCTTGCAATTATTGATTTGAAGAGCTCTTAGGCAAAACACAGGAAGAAAACCCAAACCACTCTTTGGAATGGGTTCAATGTTATCACAATTACTGGTTACTGTTTCAGGGAGAGAGGAAGGAAGCTCTTGCACTTGTGAGAAGGTCAAGGAAGTCACCGAATCACAACAACTTATCACCAACCTCTCAACATTGACAGGACAGTTGTAACTCTCCACTGTGTCACAACCATTGATCATCAACCTCTCAACAACTGATGAAGAGACACCAACCATGCTTCGTAATACAGTTTCAGAACATTCTTCTATATGTAAAATTGTAAGTGATGGAATCATTCCAATTGACACTTGAGCTAGTTTCGGACAACGGATAATAGAAATCTCAACAAGACGAGGAAATGATCTACTAATTCCATTGCTTTCACCCCCATTAGTTGACCAACTATGCCAACCTTGCATATCGTCAAATTTCAATACTTCAAGTGAAGGAAATGCAACACCAAGGAAAGAAGTTTTAGGTGAAAGTAACTCCATACCCACAGTTTTAACTTCATGCATTCTTTCAATAAACAATTTCCTAAGTGAACGTAGATGTCCAAGTG
Organism: Lactuca virosa; assembly: GCF_052849685.1. NCBI lineage: Eukaryota > Viridiplantae > Streptophyta > Magnoliopsida > Asterales > Asteraceae > Lactuca > Lactuca virosa. The sequence continues at coordinate 177,730,252 of NC_136426.1, forward strand.
TTGGTAAATGTGTAGTTCTACAACCACGTAATGTAATCTCTGTTAACCGATCAAACGAGGGATCACCAACCCAACTAGGGAATCTTGTTCCTCTGTAGAACAATATTTTCAGGTTTCTAACCTTATGATGAGGAATTAGACCTTTAAGTACTTCATATTCAATCATCTCATTCCGAGAATTATCAAACACGTCACTCCATTCCATCTCCAAAACATCAAGACCCATCTTCTGATGTAAGTTGGCATCCTTTGCTTGAATTGGATTAATCACTTTTTCTAGCCCCATAATGGAAACTCGACCTTGAATATCTGATAGGCCCTTAAGCTCATATATTTTGAACCCGTTAGCCGCTGAAATAACTACCTTTGATAGAGTTTGAAGACTCTTCAACCCACCAATCCCTAATGGCATCTTTTTCACTTTTGGAGTACGACCTATGTCAAGATGTCGTAGGTTTATTAACTTTTGAAAACTTTTTGGCAAGCTAGATAACTCGTAACAATCATGAATCAACAAGGTCTGTAGATTATAAAGGTCACTCACTTGTTCTGGTAAACATGTAATTGATGTATAAGAAAAATTGAGGTACCGAAGATGCTTGAGACCACCAATAGATTGTGGTACCTGTGTGATGATCTGAGTTGATAAGCTTAGTACCCTTAACAAATGTAGTTCAGGAAGTAATTCGACAAGAATACTGTCTAATAAGTGGTAACTTTGCCAACGAAATGATAATAGTGAGAAAGTGCGTAGGCGTCGAGCTCTTTTAAATTCCTTGAGCTTTTTATATGATCCGGATCTTGGACCTATAAGTGAAAAGTGTCGAAATTTCTCAAAAGTTTCATGCTTTTCGTATGCATCCATCTTATCATCCAATCTAAAGAAAAACTCTCCTGCAACACTTGTGGCCAAGTCATTTATCAGGTCATGCATTGTAAATCCTAATTCGTCAATCGTTGAATGTTGAAAAAACGACCTTGACTTTAGCTCTTCAAAATACTCATGACCTAAACCCTCCATTGACATGTTTCCTTTTGATTGGGATAAAAATCCTTCTGCCATCTACATTAGGACTAATCTGTTCTTGTCAAATACATAATCCTTTGGAAATAATGAGCAGTATGCAAACAACTGCTTCAAATGTGGAGGGAGATGATAGTAGCTTAGTCTTAGAGCTGGAAAAATCCCTCTTCCATCTTGTATATCCCATATCTCACTATTCAACAAATTCTCCCATTCATCACCACTTCTATTTGTCTTCAAGACCCTCCCAAGAGTTTTCAAAGCCAAAGGCAATCTACCACATTTCTTCACAATACCTTCTCCATGTAATTTAAGTGTTGGATGATTCTCAAAGCTTTTTTCACCAAGCGCATGTTGAGCAAACAAAGACAACGCATCTTCAGTTGACAAAACCTCAAGATGATAAGCTACATCAGTGTCCATGAGTGATGCCACCTTTGTATTGCGAGTAGTAACCATGATTTTACTTCCAGGTGCCCCAACAAGAGCGCATTGCAGGAGTTCCCACTTACTTTGGTCTTCGTTCCACACATCATCTATAACAAGTAGGAACCTTTTATTTAAAAGTTTTTCTTTAAGGGCCTCATGAAGCAAATTTAGATCAGCAAACTCTTCGTTTTTACCGTTTACTGCTTGAAAAATAGTCTTGCTAATATTAAATACATCAAACTCTTGGGAAACACAAACCCATGTCCTAAGTGCAAAGTGATCCTTTACTTTCTCCTCATTGTACAGAATTTTCGCAAGAGTGGTTTTGCCAATCCCACCCATACCAATTATCGACACTATGCTGACATTTTGGTCACATGATTCATTTCCCAACAATTTCCCGAGCAATGCCTCTTTATCACCTTCCCTACCCATGATTTTGGACTCATCCACCAGTGAAGTTTGCTCGGACCATTTCTCTGTTATATGTGACCTTTCAACATTCACATTAACATTCATATTCAAGCCTAAATGATTTTTCTGGTCTACAATATCATTCAATTTGGAGGTAATCTCATCCAGCTTAGAACTCATCTGCTGACCATACATAATGTTGGTAGGAGAGAAATTTGTACAACAAATTGGAATGATCTTCAATACCTTACTAGTCATGGTGCCGGCGTTTGATTCTTGATTCAATTTGCGTCGCATAGCTTCGGTGGCCAAATCATCGAGTACATCGTCTATGTCGTAAGCCAAATCCTGGAGTTTGTTGACCCACAATTGAACAGCTCTATCTGTGATGTGCTTCTGGGCTGCATCAGCAAGAACAGCTTGGATCTGGAGCAGGGTGTTGTTCCATTTGTTCAGCTGAGAGATAAGTCCCTCCGACCGAGCTAGCTTGATCAAGTCCGCAGAGCTCAGCTTCTCGAATAGCACTGTGATGAATGCGGCGAGAAATATTTCAGCAACAGCCATTGGAATTTGGAAACGGAAAGTTTTTTTTTTTTTCTGGGTTTTTGATCTGAGAACAAGTGATGGATAAGAATTGGCACAGGAAACAAAGGGGTTGACTTGACTCTATGTTGATAACTGTTCTCACTTCTAATATAAAATATTGTATTAAAATAATGCAACTTGCATCAAGGATTTTTGTTTGTTTGGCATCGTCACTCGTCTACATATTCATACATAGTTACAGTTATACTAGGTTATAACCGCAGTGATACCTAGGTGTCACCTCACCGGTTATCATAAAAGTATGGTTTCATACCACACCTAAGAAGTGGTGTCACATTTGAGTATTTTTTTTTTATTTCTTTTTTAATAAATAAAAGGAACCAATCAGAGGGAGTGAAGAAAAAGGAACCAATCACATTGCTTGAAGGTTGTTTGAAGGAGTGCTCCCTTGGAATGGTGCAGTGCACTCTCTACCGCACCCAGGGGCGGTGTTTGTGCTTATGTGGCAAGGAGAGTGTGGTCCAGACTACACCCACTCCCTCTGGTCTAAACGGTGGTTTCTACGGGTAAGAAATGAAAATAATATTGATAATTAAAAATAGTTATGAAACAACCATGCGATGCAACGCAGACATCTTTTCCGCAAATAGATTTTGGACAGTAATTAGTAGTTTTGTAATATATGTTGCGTAACGATTAATAATGAAGTATGTTCCTATTTTGGGTTGAATCCACTATTTTGGCTTTTAGACATCAATTTATATATTGATTTTTGATGTGTAGTTTGTTGATTATTGATCGTTGTACATAGGAGCGGACGTAATAATACATAGTAGGTGTTGCCGAGGATAAAATAGGTGTTGCCGATATAGAAAAAATAGGTAAAAAATCGAAAATTCAAAAAAATTTCAACTGCAGAAAAAATGTGTTGCCGGTGTCAGACCGGGACACCTACTAGGTCCGCCCATGGTTGTACACTCAAGTAAGTGAATTGTGGGTTGATGGATATTTACCCTTTCATTCAAATTATCATAATTAACCCTAAATTTATTAATGATACCAATTGTATTATCGAGGATTTACCCTTTTAATCAAAATAGGACATTCTCCAAAAAAAATTAGGTATTTATGTATTTAACATAAATGTTTTTAAAACTAACATTTAGAAACATATAACTATTTTTAATAAGAACATGATCCTATACTATTTCTTCTTTGTACTAATGTAATAAAAAAAATTAAGCCCATGTTCAACCAAATGATTAAACAAAGGTTGAACGTAATAAGACAAAATCCACCTTTTAATCTAATTTTTAATCCCAATGTAAGACAACTTTTAAAAGTATTTGTATAAGATTACGTATTATTGAATAATGTATGTGTAATTAACACTTAAAAGCTATATTTTGTCCATTTATTTTTAAAATTAACATTTACAATATTATATGTTTCAGATTATCTTCTTTTCTTCTAGGCCTGCTTATAATCGACATCAAACACTATATATTTTAATACGTTTTAAAATATTAATGGATACAATAAGTAACTACCAACATATATAATTATCTATAGTATAACTACCAATATGTGGGTGGTGACCCAATAGCATGTTAAGTGAAAGTTGAAACCTTAAAGCTAAAGTAAACTAAAGAGTAACTTTTTATCATAAATAGACCTATCGGCTATAATATATTCATTCTATCCTTTAGTAAACCCCCAAATTCCTCTCCAAAAGTATCAAAATCAGAAACTTTATGCTCGATCCTTCAATATAATGACATTTTTACAGAGACAATTTTCACAATAATCTGAGAAACAAATGAAACAAAAGAACAAATATTACTCTAAATATCATAAATAATTCCTTAAGTTTTTGCAAATTTTGTGTTGTAACTTCAACATAAAGAAAACAACTTTCAAGTCATTCATAAATGACAATTATACCCTTTACTGCATTGTAGCATTATAAACATAGAAACAAACTTTGTTTTCAACCATACACATAAAATATTCACCATAGCCCCCTCCACTTTATACAAGTTTCCTGGAAATTGGATGTTATAATAGAAAAAATGAAAGTTAGATGTTATAATAAAAAATAAAATGAAAGTAGATATATAGAACCATATCTTCCTAGTTATCCAGTTTGATGGGCTCATACTAAAATTGTCAATATTATAATCAAATCTCTCACTTGTCCATCGGATGATGGGCTTCTAATATCATTACCTCGAATTATCTCAAGCCATGGTGTGCCTCTATCCACTATAGTGCTAAAAACAACCATTGATCAAACTTAGCAGAAAGTAAATTCACAAAAAATAAACCAACAAAAAATTATGTGAGTTAATATTTAAAAAACTGATAAACAATTCATCGCATCACAATAGAAAGTAGACATAACAAACCAAATCTCATGGTGTTTAAAAAACCTGATGTTCCTTCAATTATATACTGAATCAAACTTGTGAGTTCAAATCTTCCTTCAAAGGCAACAGAAAATTGAAAAGTGTTATAATCATTGTGTAAAGGAAAGATTCCAATGCATTATTGTTACCCGTTTAGTCGGAGTAAAAAAATAGAAATGATGCAATCAAACTGTTCGGCTGTTATTAGTTATTGCTTCAACAACCCTTATGGATTCGGTCAACATATTTTCATTGTTTTGTGTTTGTCTTTCTACACACCATGTATAGGCCTAGAAAATTAAAGATACTACAAAACATTAGCAGCGTACTTAATTTGAGAGAAAGAAGAGGGGTAAAATGGGCAATCATAGTAGCATCTTACAGACAACACTTCCAATTGTTGTAATCCTAAATTGAGCCACAAAATTAGCAGATGCAGTATATGACAAAAACTCACATTGTTCTTTTACAAACAAAAGTTAGACCCACGGTGTGAAAGAGGAAAGAGTTAGGTTTCTTTTACAGAGAGGATTTAGAGGTGTTGGAAGCACAAAGTGTTGAAGAAGCTAGGGTTTCATCTTTTTCAATAAAATTGTGGTTGTGTGGATGAGTTCAAGTGGCCTAAAAGAATAGCCTGATAGAAATCAATTTACCTAAAAGAGTGGGAGAAGAGATAGCGGTAGTTGGTGGTGACGTTGGATGATCGAGACGATAAGGGCATCGGTGGATGTTGTGTTTATGGCAGGGTGATGGTCGAGCATGGTGTCGGCGAATTGAATTTGCAAAAAACAGAAGAAACATTCAACGAAGTGCGTTATAGAGATGTATCGTGCTTTATCATCTATTCCTTGGGAAAAACAGAAAAGATAAATTGAGTAGATGATCATGGCTAATTACACAGGATTGGGATTATGAAAATCAGAAGGAACTCCGATTTTAAAACAATAGAAGGGCATTTACCGACATGTTCTTGCATACATAGGAGTTTAAAGGAGCAGAAGAAGATGAGAAGGGCAAAATAGACATTTCAGTTTATAAAACTCTAGGCTTAGGAGATGTCATATGAAAAAAAAGAGTCTTTTATTAAATAGGAAGATACCAAACCAGAAAAACCACATCCTCTTTGTTATATTAAACTAGTAAAGAGGCCCTTCTTTTTCTATCGGTCGGTTTTTTTTCATAATTTTATTTGATGGGTGTTGTTTGACATTCACAAGTTACATAAAATACATATATTTCATTACGTAACAAGGGAGATACATTTTGAAAAAGATTGAAGCATACAACTACTCAAAAGATTACTTGCAAAAGACTAAATGTAAAAAACAAATAAATAACAAACAAATAAATAAACTGATCGCAACACATATATAGACAGACACATTACTACCATATAATTTCCATAAGCAGCATGATACGCACAGAAAGAAATTTTAAGTCCATACAAGGTAAATATCAAAGACATGAAACAATATGGTAAACAAAATGATTGTACAAAAAGTTGCGCTAAGTTACAGGGAATCTAATCCATAATGATCATGTATCTGAAATGATCGTGAAGAGATCAAAACTTTTGCAACAAAGTATTCTTCAACACCAAAATCGTCTAGATTAGGTATATAGGAGCCGATTCCACAAATACATGCTTTCCGATCATCATATACAAAGAGCTTTATCTTCATTAACTATATGTCTACAAATATGCCACAATGATGAAGTTTTAGTGTAAACTTGGTCAAACTTTGAGGTATCAGTCACCTAGAACCGGCAAGTAAAGGGAAATTTACAGAAAAGTCCTAAACTTTTTGGTAAAAGTTTCAATAAAGTCCTAAAAGTTTTTTTTAATAGAAATGTCCATTATTTTGAGAAAATCATATAATTTGTCATTTGTTGTTCAAATATAAAAAAACGACTTTTTCGTTAATTTAGGCAAAAATATTAAATAATCGGGACTTTTTTGTTCAAAAAAAAAATCTTTTAGGACTTTATTGAAACTTTTCCCAAAAGCTTGGGACTTTTCTGTAGATTTCCCGCAAGTAAATTCTAAAACCTAACCTTATAAAGCGTTGGCCAATAGGAGCTGATCATTTTCATCGAGAGACCAAAGCAAGCCGGGGTTGTAGTTGGGCATAACCTTCATAAAAAAATTTAAACAAAGTTAACCTTATTGCTAAATCTACAATACGAATGATTTATTAATAACTTATACGAATTTATTTAAAATACTTAGCAAATAAGCAACTTACTTTGGGTTCCGCATCTTCTACCGCGTATTCATCTTCAATATTAGCATCATCATTGAATTCCTTTAAATTGCATGATAAGATCAGAAAAGAAAGAAAATCATGCCTCAAGAAGAAAAAGAATAAAAGTATAGTATTATAATAGAAACAATGAAAGTAAGATGCTATTATAGTAGAAACAATGTGTAACTCCACAAAATCCAAGGTAAAATTTTTATTTTTAAAACAATAAATCATACAAATGAGTTATTCCAAAACCGATCAAATTGAATATATTATTTAAACATCAGAGTAATATCATTAATTGTCAATGCCGAAAAATCTGAGGGATGTTGTGCAGTCACGCCGGACCCTTCCCTTTTGAACCAAAAGTACCTGAAACCATAAATATGAAACCGTAAGCACAAAGCTTAGTTTGTTCCCCAAAATACCACATACCAAAACATAAAAATGTCATGGGTTACCCCCATGGTCTTTCCTTGCAATGTCGAGGGTCAAATCTCATTCTTACATACAAGTGTCATGGGTTACCCCCATGGTCTTTCCTTGTAATGTTGAAGGCCAAATCCCACTCTTACATACAAGTGCCAGGGGTGAGATCCTGGTATTTCATACAATTGTCAAGGGTCAGATCCTGGTCTTTCATACAATTGTCAGAGGTCAGATCCTGGTCTGTCATTTAATTGTCAGTGGCTAGATCCTGGTCTTCCAATCAAGCATCATAGAGACAACTAGCATTCCATATAACAAGTAATGGGTCGACATTGGTGCCTTCGACCCATAGATATAGTGAGAAAACTCACATCACAATCTGAAAGAATAGCTGCACCGATCACTTCTCTAAACGTTATCTCTATCGGTCACCTATACAATTAACAGGAACCAAAATCTCAAACTATAAATCAAATTACCCAAAATGCCCTTAGGTCAAACTTGGTCAAAATCTTGTTCAAAGTTAAATGTCAACCGAGTCGACCGTGTCAACTCCGTTGAGTATGTTGGGCACACTCAACACATACGTGAGGTGTACTATACCTTGACCAGAAGTCGAGGGGCTGATATCCTTAACCATTAATAGCTTAATCCTTTAAGCTTTTTCGTCCAAAATCCAGATCTAACCCTCAAATGATATCCTTAACCATAAAGTTTCCAACTTTATGGTCTTGCATGGGTATTAAGTCTTCAACATCCAAAAACCCTAACTTCTTAACCCATTAAGACATCCAAGACCATGCATGGAGGAAAAGTAGGGAACAAGGACACATTTTTATGGTTCCTAATGACTCCATAATAGATAAAGTTTCCATCTTTATCCATTAGAATGGTCCCAACAAACAAGGTCTAGTCTTTAAGTCTCAAAGGGACCAAAAGTGCATCTTTTTCAACTTAATCCATTAAGTCCAAGTCTCCAACCTTCATATATGAATCAATATGATGTTTAGATGGATAAAGTTTCCAACTTTATCCATAACAAGGTCACAAACTTTCAAGATCTAAACTTTATGCACTTAAAGTGACCAGAAGCTTATAACACCCAAAACTAGCTAGATCTAACAATTTCATCATCAAGATTCAAAATTTATACCTCTGGAAGAAAGATTACGGTGAACAAGGTCTGGATCTACAAGCTCCAATGCAACCAACGCTTCTTCAATGAGTTCCTTCTTCTCCAAGGTGCACAAAGAACACTCCAAATCACTTAAAAACACCTTCTTTTTGCTCACAAGGCTCAAACTAGGGTGAGGTTCCAAGAAAGGGTGTTGGAGAGGTGGACGCTGAGAATGGAATGGGTTTGGGGAAGTTAACGAGCTTAAATAGGGCTTAAACCAAAAAAATAGGGTTTGGGCACTGATCGTGTACGCCCAACGTACTCCTGGTACGCCCGGCGTACTAGGGATGCCCTTGTACGCCCAGCGTATGCAACTAACCCAAATATCGTCCTAACTTCAAACGTTCATAACTTCTTCGTTTCAACTCCGATTTTGACGATCCTTATATCCACAGAAAGGTATTGAGGAGCTCTATAACCCTGTATAATTACTTTTGACTTCAAACACATTGAAAAAAACCCATAATTCAAAAAAAAAGTTTAAAACACTAATTTTCTCATTTTACCCTTTGACTCCAAAGCACAAACCAGACTCTTAGATCACAAAATCCACATTACCGACATCCAAATGGGTCTAAAACTCTCTTTCCCAAAGCCCAAAGCCTTATTATACTTGATCTTCGAGTCACTGACCTGAATTATGAAACGACTCGAAACAGGGTGTTACACAATAAAACAATAATAGTAAAATATGTATAAAGTTATGAATTACAGATGGATGCAAAAGAAATCCATAAATGCAACTTCGACTGAAAATACTCTGTAAGTTTTCGCTCAAGTGGGACCTACGTGTCTACCAATTCTTCAGCCGATTTCTTAAGAATCTAATCTCTACATGCCCATGTAAAGCAATTTGACCAAACAGATCATCAAAGTAAAAAACATCAACATCCAATAACGATGGGGTACTTCTGCATCATCAAACCCAAGTATTTCTCCAAGAATTGTCATCAGTTTTCGAGAATCGTGAAAAATCAATTAATATTTTGATATCAAATACATGTTTCCATTATGGATCGTGAGTATGAAGGTTGACATATCTTGTTTTTTTGTCTTCTCGTTGCATGTTGTAACATCCCCCTTTTGGCACGTATCACAATATTGTCCGCTTTGGACTCCCGTCATGAAAACTTCCTAGGGGGTCACCCATCCCGATACTACTCCCGCCCGAGCACGCTTAACTACAGAGTTCTTATGGGATGTGCTGCCCTCATGTCTTTAAAACGCGGTGTGATATCAACTTGTAACATACCGAAAATCATAGGGTAAAATTTTCATGTTTATTATAATCAAAATACTCATGTAAATTTTATTCAAACATTTAAAAGCATTTCAAAATAAAACAATTTTCAGTATTCATTCCCAAAATCATGTATTGCGGAAAACACAGGTGTATGCGTTGCGATCAAGTCGGCCCCCTTCCCTTTCGAACCGGAAGTACCTGAAACCATCAACCACAAACTGTAAGCACAAAGCTTAGTGAGTTTCCCAAATAACACATACCATACATATCAAACGGGCCATAAATATCATACATATCCAACAATCAATAAACGTGTTATGTGCCAACCATAATCTTGATATTATTCCATGAGCCGTATCATGGTCTTCCTTGCCAGGTCGGGGGCCAAAACCTTGGGTCTTACAGACAAGTGTCAGGAGCCACCTCCTAGTCTTCCATGCATGCATCACAAAGACAACTAGCATACAATCTACACTACTTAACTAATTAACTGCCAGAGTTCAGACTCTGGTCTTGCATATAGTTTGCCAGGAGCCGCCTCCTGGTCTTTCATACGAAATGCCAAGGGTCACCCCCGGGTCTTCCTATAATACATAAACCAAATGGGCTGGCATTGGTGCCTTCGACCCATAGAACAGTGATGAGACTCACCTTGAATGCTAAAGCTCACTAAAAGAAATCCCTAGCTACTGCCCTGACGACTCCCCGAGCTTAAATTACCTGGAAATGAAGCCAATAGTCTGGATCTATAAGTCTTCCTTTGAACCACAAGCTAGCACCAAGCACCCTTTCTTTGAAAATGAGCAAAAGCACACCAAAATGCACACTTAGATCTCTTAAACACTCAATGAGAGGTTAGGGTTTCCGAAATGAGGCTAGAAGTCAGTGGATGTTGAGAAATGAAAGAGCCTTGAGCTTATAAGGATGCTTAAATAGTGCCCAAAGCCTAAAAATTAGGGTTTGGCACTCTACTCATTACATTGGGCATACCCCAGGTTTTTTTTAAGGCGGGCAGGTTAGCTGCACCTGATCCCACATCGACTGGGAAGGAGAACTAAGCATTCCTTAAAAAGGATGTGGATACCTTCTCTGTCACAACGCATTTTAAAGTCGTGAGTGCAGCAGATCCCATAAGAATTTTGCAGTTTAGCATGTCCGGGCGAGAGCAATCTAGGGATGGGTGGCCCCCTGGAAAGTTTTCGCACCGGGAGCCCAAAGCGGACAATATTGTGATACGTGTTGGAGGGGGATGTTACACATATGCATATTAAATAAGGATCTGAGAAACCCGAACAATCCAATGGAGCCAACTTGGTTCCATCGATAAGTGTCATTGTAAGAACCCATCCTTCACCTTGAGCTTTGATACTATGCTCATTGTTGGTGAACAATCAATGAGAGAGTTTCAATGCCCATTCCAGCACTCAACTACATCAAAGGTCTCCAAATAAAAAAAAAATAACTGAAAGTACAATGTTTTAGAAGGAAAAGAAAGTAGGATGCTATAATAAGGAAATTTGAAAATACATTGCTATTTCTTTACATTTACCTCGAAAATTAAAAGGATTAAGAGGTTTTAAGAATTGACCCCATTAGAAACCTAAAAGACCTCCTTAAAACTCTCTTATAGCATCAGACATGATGCGCCTAATCTTGGTTTGACTGATAATATTTCTTATAAATATATGAGGACACATGTTTGTATTTTGTAATAATCATTTATACATATAATAATATTATTATAATATGTAGGTAAATTTAAACATTTTAAGTTTGATCTTGATCTTTTAAATATACAAATTTAATTCTCTAATTAGATAATATTTAAAAGTAAATATTCAGATTTAAATTCTAATTTAAACAATATTCAAAAATTAATTAATTAAATATTTAGATTTAAATTTTTATTTAAATAATATTTAGAATTAATCTTAGATTGAATATTCAAATTTAAATAATTTAAATAATATTCAAGGAAAGAGGGTTGTCCACAAAATTCGAAAAATCCCAAAAATCCCGAATTTTAAAACTCATTCAGAGCGCTCAACGTCCAGGAAGGAACACACCGTGTTCATCGCATATTCAAATTTTCTTATTTCGATTTTATTTAAAAGCAGTGCATATAATTAAAACCTAAAGGCTCTTATATAACTGTTGGGTTTTATACATCCATTCATACTAAATTAGTGTAGCAAAATGAACAAATTAATCCATATGTGTACATGCACCATAAGATCTAGTTTTTACTAATTATAGAAACCTACTTTAAAACTATAAATCTACTAGGATAGACAAAATAACTAACATATTTTGTAACTTGGTCTTAATTTTCTTGAACCCTTCTTGATCTCTTCTTTATCTAACCATGTTGGTTAGATGAGAGGACCTAATGAAGAATCTATCTAATGGAATCACACCAAGACTCCAAAGAGGGAACCAAAAGAAATCTATAAGAGGACAAACTTCTACAAACCTTAAGAACGATTAAGAAATTCGTCCCATATAAAGGAAGGAAAGAAGTTGGCAAAATCTCAAGCCATGGTGCAAGAAGGAATGAAACCCTTAACTCCTTATTTATAGCCTTAGAAGCCTTCCTTAGTTTCATCTCCCATCCCATGTGGGATGGAGATGATTTTTGAAATATATCTCACATCCTATGTAGGATGGAGATTTTCGAATTCCCTTAATCTTTTAAGGGTTCTAGAATATTCGAATTAATCGATCTTTTAGCTAATTAATATTAAACCATTTGAATTAATTAATTCTCAATTATTAGTTAATTCCAAAATAGTTTCCTATTAAGTTATAAAACATAATAAATCAATAAACTTATTTTCTCCTCAATTTTAATTCTTTTAATTTCTCATTTGTGTCATGAGGGCAACCCAAAATGAACCTGTTATTAATTAAAAATATTAGCAATAATTAATGATATTGGACACTATTTCCATCAGTCATTCCGAGCAGCCATGTTCAACATCCTCCATCTCATTTACAACAATATGGATGGTATCATATGTCTTCGAACTTTCATGACACCTCATGTTCTTATACTCTCACAAATATTTGGATTAATCATACACCGTCTTTAATCAAGCATTTTTTGCTCCAAATTAAGCTATGCTTACAATTAAATCACACTACAGATATTGTCAAGTTTCCCAAAAATAAAAAACCCATTTCATGTAGATGGGTTTTGTAACATACACGTTTTGAAATCGTGTTTTAAGTAAATAATATTATGAAATATTATGTGATATTGAGTATTGAGTTCTAACAGATAGTTTTTAATAGAAATAAGGTAAAACTATGTTTAGAATCACTCATAAATTATTGGAAGTCTTCTGAGATTCCAATTAAAAGCTAAATAGTGAAATTTAGCGAAAATATAAAATTTGAAATAAAGTAAAATTTTATTGTTGAAAGTTGTAGATAATCTCGTTAGAAACATATAGGCGAAAACCTCGTCGAAATCCGAGTTATAACGAAGAAGTTATGACCAATCGAAGATCCGCGATAAAACCGGCACGGTGCCGAATGACGTAAAAAGTGAGTTTTTGATAAACTACTTTTTAGCCTTAGTGATCTAAATAAAAGTCGTAGTATTCGTTAAACCGAGATGTTCAATAAAAAGAACGCCAAAATCTGACTTCGTATGAGGAAGTTATGATTTTTCTATGTTTCAGCTTAGCAGTAGACAGCTAAAAACTCGAATTTTAGATCGAGTGATTTTTAGCCGACACAACCTAAACGAGAATCGAAGGTCTCGTCATTAGCAGTACAACGGTAAAAAGACAGACGAAAACGGACGTTGGATGAAGAAGTTATCAATTTTTAACGGATTTCCTGTCCCGGTCTGTTAAAAATAATAATATTAAAAATAAAGTCCAAATCAGCCGACGAAGTCTAAACAAAAGTCGTAGAGTATGATTTTACCTATGCGTGCATATAAAGAACGTAAAAAACGGAGCTCGTATGCGAAAGTTATGATTTTCGCAAGTTTTTGGCACAAAAATCAAGAAAATGTGGAAAACCGGGAAATTTCGCTGAGTCACCTCGGACACGTCATCCCTCGCATGCGAGGCCTCCACGTGGCACCTCCTGATAGGACCGAGCTTCGTGTGTCGTCTTCTGATTGGACCAAGTCCGCGGTCCACTCGCATTCGGACAGCCTCGCAGGAGACACCCCGCAGATGCTCCTCGGACACCCGTTCGCATGCATGTACTCTTCTTATTGGACCGAAGGCTGGTCCTATCCGAGGCTGCCAGATCCGAACCAACTGTCCGAACCGAAGCCTCGCGAAGCCACCTGTCCGAGGCACGTGCCTCATTCTCCTTGCTCCGGATCTGAGGCTGCGGCCTATATAAGGCATGCGAGCCTTCTCGGATTTAGGGCATTTTTCACCCCAAAATTTCCCCTTTTTCACATTTTAACCCCGTAAACTTTCTCAAGACCCCCCAAGGCCCCGATATCGTGTCTAAAGCCAGAAGCAAGCCCCGGATCCCCGAAATTCTCGAGAAGTTATCCTCTCTCCTGCCAAAACTCTGCCCGATTTGAGCCGGTTTTTCGTCAAACAAACTCTTTTCCGGGAAACGAAACACTGCCCGAATTACTATTTTAACCCCCAGTTATTTCACGGTGAGTTTAATATATAGGAACAATTGTATGTTATGTGTTATATGTGCTATGTGCTTTTCAGTGTTATTATTCCGGTTTATTTTCCCGTGTTAATTTTTATTTGCTATGTTTAATAGCAAAGTAATACCTTTGACCATGTGATTAGTGAAAGGACTTAGATTCATATTGGTACTGGTATGTAGCCTCTGGCCATGTAGAACATGTCTCCGTAAGAGAATGATTTCTATTCTATGGTATTGGCAGAAGGTTGGACATGGCTATAAGCCTGAAATCTACCAAAAGGTTAATCCGAAGTTGTATGTCTTCTGTGCCATTTGGGCCAAAGCTTTATTGATGTATATCAAGTATGGAAATTGTTATGCCTCATTGATTGTATATCTTTGAATCAAATCAATGATTGATATGGAAAGTTTGTCACATGATTCACATATGCCTTTGTTGTTCCTTGATCCTCCTTGCCTCTGCCATAGTGAAGTATATATATGGCATAACGTTATATTGTATCTATTATTGAACTCACTAAGCGTCACCGCTTACCCCTCTCAATGTTTAACTAATTTGCAGGAGATAAGCATCCAGTATAGTTATATACTGGTAGAAGATTTTTGAATAGTTTGAAACTATTGTTTTGATAGAAGATTTTCGAATAGTTTGAAACTATTGTATTTTGCACTCCCATATGTATAAAACTATAGAATCGTGGGAAGTTATGTGATATATAACACTATCAAATAGTGGGTTTGTATCCAGTAGTTTGTAATCACTTTATCAATATAAAATATTGTTTTTATGAATATGCATGTAGCATGTTTTGGAGTAACAATTGTCAAATATGAAAGTGTGGGTCTTTCAGGTTTATAGGCTCAAATATTATGCTAATGTGTTATATGCAAGGTATAAGGCACACCTAGTTGCTAAAGATTTACACAAAATAAGGGATTTATTAACAATAGTAGATTTCTCCAATTGTAAAGTTCACCATAGTTTGATGTCCGATATCCATTAAAAGATTGTGGTTTATTCAATTGTTTAACGCCAGAAATGATTTTTTTCATGGAGATATCCATGAAGAAATTTACATGAAAGTTCCTCCATGATTTCATGTTGATTCTCCCTCATATGTTTGTAAAATTCACAACTCCATCTATCGTTTAAAACAGGATTCCAACAAATGGTATTCTAAGCTTTCTAGTGCTTTACATATTTATGGTTATCATCGTAGCACTAATGATTATTAACTATTTCTTATGGGATCACAATATACTACTGGCATTACTGTGTATATGTGGATGGGATTTTGGTTGCTAGTAGTGATAATGAACAAATTTCAAGTATCGGTACTTATTTAGATGATACATTCAATATTAAAGATTCGGGTGATATTGGATTTTTCATTGGCTTAGAACTTAATACAATTGAAGGTGGTATGGTTTTACATCAATAAAAGTTCATCCGGGAGCTATTTTAGTTTTATTCTATGATTGATGCTTCTCCTACCACTACTCCTCTTCCATCCAATGTTTGTTTAACAATATATATCCTCTTATTAATCCAGCTTTATATAGACAACTTATTGTCAAGCTTAACTTTCTTTCATGTTTTAAGATATCTAAAGGGGGAAAGTTGTCAAGGCTTATTTTTCAATAATCAGTCTATTTTCAAGTTGGAAGCCTATTGTGATTCTGATTGGGATGTGTTCCCTGTAACTCGTAGATCTGTTAGTGGATACTTTGCTTTACTTGGTAACACTCCCATTTCAATGAAGTTAAATAGTCAGGTCATTGTTTCTTTGTCATTTGCTGAAGATTTGTAACACCGTAAATTTTAATACAAATTTTTCATTTTAAATTCATATAAGTCACATCAACACATATCACAAAATCCCCAAAATGTCAAATTATTAAAACACATGTTCTTAGTTGTTTGAATAAAATCCAGGATCCTCAGAAACATAACTCCATCTCGTGTGTACAATAAAGTCGGTGCCTTCCCGTGATCCTGAGAAGTACCTGAAACACATAACACGTAACACGGTAAGCACGAAGCTTAGTGAGTTCCCCAAAATACCACACACATCTCATAAGCCTCTCATGGCTATACTCAAATAAGACCCTCTGGTCAATGTGTCTCAGTGGGAACCTCTGGTCCGACAACACGGATGGACCCTCTGGTCCTAACTCAACAATACACAGGATAATATACAGCATAAATCTCAAGACAGAATACATGATATCACACGTCTTAGTATAAGCACATAAGATTAACATATACACAAAGTACTATAACATCATAAGTCACAAATACAGTATACACAATAAGACATAGCACATTATAAACAAATAAGACCCTCCGATCAATAATGTACTAAGACCCTCCGGTCTACAATGTACTAAGACCCTCCGGTCAAGAATGTACTAAGACCCTCCGGTCAATAGTGTAAACAAGACCCTCCGGTCAGTAACAAAAATAAGGCCCTCCAGTCACACATAAATTACCTCACAGGTAAGAATAGTCAGAAGACTCACCTCGGCTGGCGAGCAGATCCTATAAATGATGTTGTACTCCAGCCTCTATCACTGTGCCAATCCCACATTTAGCCCCATTAGGATCTAAGACCAAACCTTCACATATTAGGTCTAAATATTTTCCACCAACTTGGTCCATAAATAACTCAAGCTCATTGGTCCCACCAAGGCCCAATACCAAATGGATCCACAAAAGTCCACTAATGGCCCAACTTTGGCCCAATTTTCCAAATTGGGCCCAACCCTCATATGGGCCTTACCCTAAAGCCCATTTAAATATTCTAGTCCACATGATTGCTCTTGGATGGCCCATCAATAGCCCAATCGCCAAAATCCAATAGAAAGGCCCAACTCAAGGCCCAAGCAAAATTAGGGTTTTCATATAAAATGACGATTAGGGTTAAGTGTTTCTCACTTAGCCCATTAAGGACTTAACACATTAAGTCCATCACTCCACTAGGCCATTCACACAATGAAGTCGGACATAATTCACAGTATCAATCTAACAGTCCAATCGTGGGTCCCGGTAAAATCCAATCTAACAAACCCAAAATTAGGGTTTTCTAAACCCTAATTAGGGTTTCTAGCCCAATCACAAAGCAACCCAGTCCAAGATTAAGTGTTTAGGCCCATTAGGGTTCCACTAGGTCGGGCACCACCCACCGCCACCTCGGGCGGTGGTGATCGGTCGCGGCTCATGGCGGCAGGCGGCAGCAGCCACCATTTCCAATGGTGGTGGTGGTGGTTCCTGCCTAAAAATCACACATACCACTTCACACACAATAAACACACACCCACAACCACCTCCCGTGGTGGCTGGTGGCGGCCAAGGGTGGCAGAAAAATGACAACGAGTAGCAGTCACCACCTCACGGTGGTGACAGTGAGTTCTCGGCCATAAAAAAACACATCCCACACCCCAAACGACAAAAGCAACAACTATACTCTAACATACGTCCAACCAGCCACCCCATAGGCGGCGAATGTCGCCGAAAAAACGCAACAACAGCCCCCCCCCCCCCCCCATGGCCACCGACGGTAGCGGTGATGATTCCGACGTCACACCCACAAGAAAACGAGAGAGAGAAAGTGGAAGGATAGGTTGAGGGTGAATTACCGTGCATTCCTGGCGGCTCACGACTTGCACAGCGATGGCACAGTGATTTTCCCCGGTCCTCGGCAGGTCTTCGGCTACCCATGACATTTCCGGCAGAAAACATCGTGGCGGCGATCCTTATCGGCACTGCAGCAGCGGCGGTCGGACTCTGCTCGCGAGTGGCGCTGAGAAAACTCCCAAGAACGGTAGTGGCGACTTACTCCTCAAGATTTACGGTTAGAAGGTGCGATAGGAGGGAATGGTTCCTATTTAATCTCGTGCTCATACAAACTCCTTGCGAGTTTTACACTTCTAGTCCCTCCTTCTCATAAACTCTTCAACTTTAATCCAACATTTCCCCTTTTACCCCTGATTCCATAAATTCATTACACTTTAAGTCCAAGACTTACCAAATAGCCCCTGTCCTCAGAAATCTTTACAAATTAAATCTGGAATTTACCATTTAGCCCTTGCTTCCCAAAATCTACTCAATTTAAGTCCCAATAATCTACCAAGCAGCCCCCACTCCTAAATTCTTTACAAAATAGGTCCCGAGATTACATTTTAATCCCCAAAACCAACACTCCACTGAATATTATGGATTTAGGGCTACTATTCGTTCCTTAATTTTATCTATTTAATTATTTAACAAATGGGATGTTACAAGATTAGTATTGATAAATGAGGAGAGGTCATGTTGAGTTGGCATAGTTGAGTAAACTGTTTTGTGAATTACACGTTCCAGATATCACACCAATACCTCTTAAATATGAAAACCAAGCTACCATTTAAATTGCTAAAATGCAGTCTTTCACGCGCGTACCAAACATATTGAGCTTGATTGCCATGATATTCGAGAAAAGCTACAAAGTTAATTAATTTCCATATCTCATGTTTCAACTGAAGACCAATCTACAAATGTTTTTACCCAACTTAACTACCTGATAGTATGTTAGTAAATTAATTGTTCTTTTTTAGTTATTTTGTTACAGTTTTGTAGATAGTTAGTTTAAGTCTTCTTCGTTAACTCATGTGTAATTATAGATTTATGCGTACTGAATTCATTAAGAAAATTAATTAGAATCATTCTCTATCTCTCTCTCATTACAATATGATTATAATACAAGCTATGACCTATTTGAGAATATAGTACTATTGTTAATGTATATATCTAATTAAGTTATTACATACACAACAATCATCTAACTATCTTTAAAAATAACTTCTTACAAATATATGATTAATATTATGTTTTTTTAAAAATCTCTCTCTCTCTCTCATTACAATACAAGCTATGACCTATTTGAAACTATAATACTATAGCTAATACATAAATCTAAACAATAAAAAAATTAAGTTATTACATACAGATCAAACATCCAACTATCTTTAAAAATAACTTCTTACAATATATGATTAATATTATGTTTTTTAAAGTTTAAGTGTTGTGTTACTTTGTCAAATGTGTATTACATGGTTTATAACTAAGTTTTAATAATAAGAAGAAAAGTAAAAAAATATATATAAACTATAACAATGAAACTATAAAAGAAAAATTATCCGCAAAACTTTATTAAAATAATATCTAAATTATAATGTGTGACATACATTTTCTTTATATAATAAATAAGTGATTTCAAATCCACTTGTCAATTTATTATGTTACCAACTATTTTTTTTTGTTTATCCCGAAAATTTTCCTATTTCAAACAATGTTGGACAAAATCTACAAAAAAGAGTTTGGTCTAACAATTTTTTCCATTAATAGGTAAACAACAAGGTGTTTTCGACAATATGATGACAAAGAAGACAATTCATTTTCACCTTCTGTATATGTTTTATGATGATAATAAATAAGAGTGGATGTAAATTATTGAGCGTTAAAAACAAATAATGATTAAAAATATTAATTATAGATAAATATGAGACTTACCAACATAACATCAAATATTGTATATAAAAAATGTTTTGCAAAATTATAGTTAATGATTATGTTTTTGTTATTATTTACCTTATTTTAAATTGTCAACCATATAATATACGAGTATTAACATACTAAAATAATATATTGTTATCGGTTGTTTGTTGCTATGTAAATGTTTGATGACTTTAAAGAAGTTTTGTTTTTATTTTAAAATATGATAAATTACATGAACGGTTTCTGTGGTTTTTGATAGTTTGTGTATTTAGTCCCTAACTTTTTTTAACTTAGAGCATCAGTCAATATAAAAAGTCAAAATTACCCTTACTAACCTTTTTTACTTTTTTATCTATTAATTTATTAAAAGACAATAAAAATATTTCATTATTTATCCTATGCCTTATTTTGATTATGACATATACGCCTATACAACTATACCCAAAGATGACATCTCACATTATAACTCAGCCGTTCTTGTCCACCATTACCACAATTAGGGATGTTCATAACAGGATATCCGAAAATTCGGATATCTGAATTCCGGATATCCGAAATTTCGAATAGTTGGTTTTTGGTAACCGATTCCGTATCCGAAATTTTGGGATATCCGAAATTTCGGATAGGGATTCGGATACCAAAACGGATATCCAAAAATTTAAAATTATGTACAAATTTGAAAGGCATATGAAGTTTTTAAATTAGAAATACATATTTTTAAATTAGAAATGCATATGAAGTAATATATGTATTTAATTAAGGGTATTATGAATATGTTTTAGTAACTAACATTCATATTATAAGACATATGTGATTAAAATAAAAAATAGTGTATAAATTAAAATCAAAATTTTCGGATATCGGATATCCGAATTATCCAAAAATCCTTAAAATCACTATCCAATTCCGATTCCGAAAAATCGGATATCCGATTTTTCGGATAATTCGGATTCGGAATTTCGGATCAGAATTTCGGATACAGATATTTTTGAACACCCCTAACCACAATAGACCCCTTCTTCTTGCTCTATGCTCTCCTAACCTGGAACTTGCATCTTGCTCTATTCTCTCCTAACCTGGAACTTGCATCTACTGAAACCTGGAGGATCCCTATAGAAACCTTAACATTGGTAGCTGAATCCAAGAAACAAGTTTGGAAACCTCATACAACAATATCTCATCCAAAAAAAACAAACCTTCTCTAAATCGAGTTAAGTGCTTCTCCCATGAATCAAGTAAAATGATTCTCTTGAACTTGAGGCATCGGCCAAAATCCCTAAACAAATCTCCATCGACTGTGAATCGACCCTTGCCTTTATCGTTAGCAAAATAGTTAAAGAAAGAAAGAAAGGAACAACATATGATGTCCTTTACATCTGATGGAGAATGAGATGATCGACGAAGGTTGTCTTCGGTTCAAACCCACTCCCATCAACTACATCTAGGGTTTTTTGCACACCGGAATCAGGTTTCTAGAATTCAGTCGTTTCTATTGGAGGTTTCAGTTGTATACAATTGTTTTCTCTCCATATAGCTTGGTTAATCGATTAAGAATAGAAAATTCCTTAAATATTTGTCCGCCTGTCTTTCTCTCAAAAGCTCGAATTGCAACGGTTGGGGGGGGGGGGGTTCTAGAACTCAATTTTGGTGTTGGTGGTCGCCGGTTTTGAATAGATAGTTGTCACGAGAATTAAACATGGTCAATTCAAAGGACGCGAGGCATGAGAGAGAAATAACAAAGAACTGATCGTGGGCCATGTTTTTTTTTCTTAATTTATAAATAACAACAAAAGTTATTAGTTAATTAAAATAAACATGTAAGGGCAATATAATCAATTTAAGTCGGTCAGGGATTAAATCGGAAACAAAATAAAATTACAAGGATGAGCCAAGAATTAGGGACTAAGCATGCAAACTACGTCAAACCAAAGGGACCATTCATGTAATTTTCCCTTTAAAATATTAGTAAAAGTTAAATTCATACGACCCCTAAATTTTGGATGTTAGACACGCTCAAATTGGTATTCATTTTCTGTAATAACGGATGCAGGTTGCAAGCTGATTGTAACGGTTAGCTCGTTTTGATACAAACAAAGATGGAAATTTGATACCCTCAAAACTTTTTAATCACCGTGATTGTATTCAGACCCTATAATCAATCTTTTTCTTGATAGAAATGGGGAAAAAAGCGGTGCTAATCGGATGTAATTACGCCGGAACAAAGGCGCAGCTCAAGGGATGCGTTAATGACGTCCAGAAAATGCATCGTTGTCTGATCGATCGTTATGGGTTCTTGGAAAACGACATTAAGGTCCTCATTGATGCCGACGAATCATATACTCAGCCCACCGGTCGTAACATCCGCAGCGCTCTTTCTGATCTTATCAAATCCGCGGAGTCCGGCGACTTCCTCTTCGTCCATTACAGTGGCCATGGCACTCGACTCCCTGCAGAAACCGGTGAAGATGATGATACAGGCTACGACGAGTGTATTGTCCCATGCGATATGAATCTCATCACCGGTATGTTTTGTCTTTTGTTTTATCGGTTAGTTTTCACGTTGATCTTTGATTTGAAGCTGAAATATTGTTATCAAATGTTCAATTAAAGATTTTATGTATGATATGTCTATTCTTTTCTTTAATCTTTGCTTTATTCTGAATCCTCCGAGGATTACACTGTTCCATATTCATTAGACATGCGTTAATAATCCTTCTTATGTTTCATTGATCCATATGAACCTCAAAAAATCATCTTCTACATGTAACATTATCGATTTGACTTTGTGAGAGTATTTCAGATGATGACTTCAGGGAGCTTGTAGACAAGGTACCTCAAGGTTGCAGAATAACCATCGTATCAGATTCATGCCACAGTGGAGGACTCATAGATGACGTTAAAGAACAGATAGGTGAGAGCTTCAAAGACGAATCAGAAGTTCAAGGAGATGGAAACTCGGCTTCTGGAATTCGAGGTTTCTTACAGAAAACTGGAGATGCAATAGAGTCTGCATTTAAACGTGACGATGGTGATGACGCAGACGATGTAAGTGTAAATAACAGATCTTTGCCTCTTGACATCATCGTGGATATACTAAAGCAGAAAACCGGGAAAGAAGATATAGACGTTGGGAACGTTCGGCCAACTTTATTCGATTTATTTGGTGAAGATTCAACTCCTAAAGTTAAGAAGTTCATGAAGGTTCTCTTCAACAGCCTCCAAGGTGGTGACGGCGGTGCGGATGGTGGTGGTGGTGGTGGGTTTTTGGGAAAGGTGAGTGAACTCGCTCAGAGTTTCTTGAAACCGAAGCTGGAGAACAATGCAGATTATGGGAAACCCGCCATGGAAGCAGAAGTTGAAGGTAAACAAGATGCTTATGCGGGAACAAAGAAAAAGAAGCTGCCGGAGAATGGGATTTTGATTAGTGGTTGTCAGACTGATCAAACGTCGGCTGATGCAACTCCTTCTAAGAACGACAAGGCTGAATCTTATGGCGCATTAAGTCATGCAATTCAGAGGATTGTTGAAGAGTCTGAAGGGAAGATAACCAATCGTGAGGTTGTCTTGAAGGCTAGGGAATTAATGCACAAACATGGGTTTAAACAACGGCCTGGACTTTATTGTGAGGATAAACATGTTGATGCTTTTTTCATCTGCGATTAATGGTACGATGAAGACGCTAATAATGATTCTTGTGTTTTCGTTCAGTTTATTGGAATTTTTTTAGAATCTATTTGCGGATTTTAAGAAGAAAAATAGATGTGTCGAGTGTTGAGGATGCGGAGTTGGGGTATATATACACAATAGTATAACATGAACCATTGTTTCCTCGTTGCACACTAAAGTTTCTCTCTTCTAATAAATGACACCTGAAAGGTGTCACTTTTTTAGAATGTTTCTTTGAAATGTCACATTTTTGTTATGACCTTTATTATTTCCTTTTTTATAACAAATCAAATTCAATTCATCTTTTCAAAATACAAAATCTTATCCTAATAATATAATTATGTTTATTTTGTTTAACAAATTAATTCATAATTACTTACAATTACAATCGATAATATCTTTGTTTTTTTTACATTTACTATTTTTTTTATTTATATAAAAATTTTAAATATACCGACCGTGATTTCCCAAAATCTGAAGTTTAGTCCCCATGGTTTAAAAACCTCATAGATGGTCCCTGTGCTTACAAAACTTTTGACGATTGATCCTTATTGCTAACTCCGTTAAGTTTGTCCATTAACTGAAGGGTATTTTTGTCATTTCACTACAATAGGGACCATTTATGATGCTTTATCTTATATATATATATATATATATATATATATATATATATATATAATTATTTAATATTTAAAAGGTCCTCTCTCTCTCTCTCTCTCTCTCTCTCTCTCTCTCTCTCCCTCCAGTTCAGGGTTTTCATCTCTTTACCCCAGTATTCCTTTTGTTCGATTAATGGGAAATCTGAACCCTATTTCTTCATATCTACCTTAATCTTTCCATCTTTAGAAACGAACGATGGAGGTTAACGGAGACAAACATGAAAAAAACCTTGTGAAGCTCAAATGTTCGGTTCAAAACTACGATTGGGGTCGAATTGGCTACGATTCGAGGGTTGTCAGGCCGTTTGAAAGGAACTGTGGGGGTCAAATTAAAGAAAACAAGCATTACGTTGAGTTTTGGATTGGTACTCATGTCTCCAGATCCTCGTTTTTTGAAGAGACTGATAATGTAAGTTTGAAGAACTGGATTTTGCAAAACACAACAAAAGGGTAATAGGTATATATCTTCGTTCCTTCAACAGATTGGGAAGGGGAAACGAATAGAAGCATGAATCGAAGGCTCCGGCAGTGAAGTTATCAAATAGCAAGGAGGGGTGGGGAGATCGATCTTCGGCGACCCTCTAAGGGTTTAATTTGCAATATTGCTGGTTGAGAACCAAGGGAACATGTCTTCGTATTCATCTGATCGGGTAATGAAAGAGAGATTGTGGGAGGTTAAAGGTTACTTAACCCGATGAAAGGAAGCACTTTTGGTACTTGACTGGACCGAAGAAGGAAAGGGGAACGGAAGCAGCGGGGCTGCTGGTGGTCTCGGTGGGTGCAGCGCGGGGCTGCTCAAGCAGCTTCTCGACTACTTGCTTCTGCTCCGGCAATGAATCACGAAGGGAAAGGGGAAGGTTGGTCTGAGAGGATCAAGGAAGCAGCAACAAGTCAGGTGCAGGGGAGATGCGAAGGAGGCTGTTGCCTTCTTGACTGTCGGAAAACTCCACCTCCAGTGGAGATTTATTAACTAAATCTAAAGAAAAGAGAAGGGGTGAAATAGATCTGCATAATGCTTTTAGGCGGTGTTCTTGGAAGCTTCATCAGCGGACAGAAAATGGAAAACGAGAGAGAGAGAGAGAGAGAGAGAGAGAGAGAGAGAGATAGAGATAGAGATAGAGAGAGAGAGAGAGAGAAGGAGAGAGAGAGGTGGGACCTTTTACATATTAAATAATTATATTTAATTTTTTCTTTTTTTAAAAAAAAAGATAAAACATCATAAGTGGTCCATGTGGCAGTGAAGTTACGAAAATACCCTTTGGTCAACGGACATAACTTAACGGAGTTAGCAATAAGGACCGATCGTCAAAAGTTTTGAAAGCACAGGGACCATCTATGAGGTTTTTAAACCATGGGGATTAAACTTCAGATTTTGGGAAACCACAGGGACCATTTATGATGTTTTTTTCTTACTTACAATTACAATCGATAATATCTTTGTTTTTTTTAAATTTACTATTTTTTTATTTATATAGAAATTTTAAATATACCGACCGTGGTTTCTACGGGTTATAACCTAGTATATGTATAAAACGTTGGTATTTCACTATTTCTTTTAATTCAGTTCACATTTGTCTACTTAATTTATTTATGCTTTTATCTACTAATTTATATCAAGTACAAATTCAAAATTAAACCGAAATTTGAATATATATATATATATATATATATATATATATATATATATATATATATATATATATATATATATATATATATATATATATATATATATATATATATTAGCCGTTTACCCGCGCCAAGCGACGGGTGTGAATAAATTTTTCAACAATTAGTTTTTATTGGATATTAGTTATTTCGCGCAAATACTAAAAGATACCCTTGTCATAAATCGAACATCAAAAATTTTCCAATTATGTTCGGTTTTGACCATTCACCAGGACTATTTTAGGTTACCCGGTTTGCCAAACTGAATTTGAAAATGCATTTCAAAATCAACAAAATCGAAAAAAAAACCTATTGTTTTTTGTGTCATTCAATAAAAATAAAAGGTTACCATTTTAAAAAAAAATGAAATTGAAAGCATAGTATAGCATATTGTCTTTACGGGTATGCTTTATTTTACGTTGTATTGCAACCTATACTCACATGTTATAAAAAATATTAATTTAAATTGATTACTTACAACCTAAACTATGAATGATAAAAGCTATGAATAAAAAAGTTTGTTATGTAAAGGTCATTATGCTATTTTATAGTGTAATTGGAACGATCCCTATAAATATGGCCACTGAAACTTTGGTTTGAGGTGTTTCCAAACACCTGGTGCAATATAACATGATTGATACTATTCTAGATACAAAAATGTAACATCCAGAAATTTACAAGCAATTTAAACTTTTCAAAAACAACCCATATTCATTAAGTTATTACAAAAAGGTTTTCAATTCATTTATTATCAGAGTATCCCAGAACATCAACATAAAACTGAGGAGCGGTACGATCACGCCTTCGCTTTGCCACGATCTCCTGAAGTACCTGAAACAATACACTGAAACTGTAAGCCCGAAAGCTTAGTGAGTTACCCCCAAAATACAAACCACAATACCATACACATATCATATCATATCATAAATAGAACAGCCATGCATATCGAGTCTACAGTATGACTGGTCCGCCCGCACTGGGCCTTCAGTCCACCTGTTCCACTCTCTGAGTCTTCAGTGTGACTGGTCCGCCCGCAACGGTCTTTCAGTCTGTCTGGTCCACTCTCTGAGCCTCGGCACGTCTGGTCCGCCCTCTTCAGACCTTCAGCCTATCCGGACCGCTCGCCGGGCCTTTGGCCTAACCGGTCCGCCCTGGTTATGTTGGCTTACAGCACAAAGCAGGACCCGCCTCAACCCAACCCCAGTCCAACAACCATGTGCACATAAACATATAATCATATGACATCTCACAACTAATCAAACCGATCCAGCATATCACATAACATAGCAACATCCTAACCAGGATACCGACCTAACCGGTCACTAGCATAGCATCATCCTATATACCAGGATACCGACCTTAACCAGGTCTCTACCGCATACCATCCTAACTACCAGGATGCAAACATAGCAAAGCAATAACATAACAAACAATACCCGGATTTCCATCCGATAAAGGGCCGACCTTGGTGCCGTAGACCCTGTCAGTATAGTGAGAATAACTCACCTCGCAAATGCCGACTGAAAGGTTAAGATCAGCTGCTCCGATCACCGACACGAACTCCACCACCGAACAATACCAAAGAACCAATTCCATAAATACCAAAAATTACCAAAATACCCTTGGAAGTCAAACTGGTCAACCCTTGGTCCAAGTCAAAGTCCTCAGTCAAAGTCAACCTTCCTGGTTGACCCTACTCGCGAGTCAACCCGTTGACTCGTCGAGTCCCTATGCTCAGAAACTCCAATGTCACGACTCAACTCGCCGAGTCGCCCCAAGACTCGCCGAGTCCAACAAGTTCCGAGTCCCTTCTTGCTCAACTCACCGAGTCATCCCTCGACTCACCGATTCACAGCTCAACCAGAAAAGGTTAGGGTTCCACGACCAGACTCGCCGAGTCCAAGCATAGACTCGCCGAGTCCCAGGCAATCTTCAACAGACTCGCCGAGTTGTTCTTCCAACTCGTCGAGTCCATGCACATATTCATACAACTCGTCGAGTGCACCCATGTGACTCGCCGAGTCCAAACGTGACATCTTCATTCATACGGTTTCAGGCCATTTCATTGCTTCCAATACATAGATCTGGACTCCTAGGGCCAGATTCACACGTAAAGTTTCCAACTTTACGTGCATGCAAGGCTCAACAAGCTCCAACCAAGCTACAAGAAGGTTTTGGGACAAAGGCACTCTCAATCAAGCCCCATGGCCGATGCTTTCTGCCCTCATGGCTCCAATACAACCTAGATCTGAAGTTGCAACTTCAGATCTAACCTCTAAACCCGAAATGGATTCCAAGCAAGCTAAAAATTCCCAAAACAACAACCAAGAATGGATCTAGAAGGAGAAAACTCAAGGTAACAACTTGTTACCTCAGAAATGTGTCCAAGAAGGAGTAGATTCCGGATCTACAATGATCTCCCGATGCTAGCCTCTTGATCTTCTAACTTTCTCCTCTTAAATTCTTCTTCCAAGCTCAAACTTTAACAATGGAGGCTCACACACACTAATTAGGGTTTCTGGAACTCAAATGGGCAGTAAAGAGGCTGAGGGTGGCTATAATGTGCTTTATATAGGGCACAACTCCCGGAATTAGGGTTTTCTCCCTTCAGTACCAACTCGCCGAGTCCACTTCCGACTCGCCGAGTTGGTCACTTAACACATGGCCATAATCGAAACTCGACTCGTCGAGTCTATCCATCGACTCGCCGAGTCGACCTTCCTTATTCACACTAAGAACCCTGAACTTGCACTTCTGAACTCGGGGTGTTACAATTCTCCCCCACTTAAATTAGGCTTCGTCCTCGAAGCCTACAACAACACCCCAGACAATACTCCCACAATATAGCTCCTGGTCTCAACCGGCCCAGGTTCCTCCAACACTACTATCAAACCCTTATAAAGTCCAACTCTTTCTCACAGAGTCATGACAACCGCTTCAAACCGGCCACCGACTTCTTTCTCTGATAACAACACTTATCAACCAATGATCACTCGATGATTCTTCCATCCTTCCAAATCACATAATCACTTGTCTCTTACAAGCTAGATATCACCCTGAACCACCGGGTCCTAACCCGGTACCAACTGCTATCCCTTTCCTCGCTTGGCATAACCTTTATCGAATTCACTTCTGGGACTCATCCCGTTTCCTTTCCGAATCCAACTCGTTTCTTTTCGTGCTGACAGGATGACACATCCTTCAGCTCCTGAGCAACTCCCATGAGCTCTCCTCCGCAATCACATACACATGCAGAGCCTGCTCTCCATCCTCGGGTTGGAAAAACCCGACACACTGACGATACCACCAGACATCCCCAGGATGAATTACCACTATATACATAACCCATGATCACTCCCATACCTGGATTCCCAGGTCCTACCCTTGCATCCCTTCCGGACTCCTCTGGTTCCATACCAACGGAATTCCTTCCGTGACCTTAACGGACACCCAATCCGGATGTGCTTCCATACCGCTGACACATTCACAGTGCTCAACAACCATAATTGAAATACTCTCAATCATCCATTCTCATTACTGCTTTCACATACAGAGTCTTCAGCATGACTGGACCGCCCTTCCAAGCCTTCAGTCTATCTGGACCACTCTCAGAACCTTCATCATGTCTGGACCGTTCCCTGAACCTCCGGTCTACTCCATCATCATGATCAATACTTGGGGCCAGACCATATCGATTACTATTGCACGACGACATATTCACTCATTCTCCACATACCGATCTCCTAACACATCCAGAATCTTCAGTATGACTGGACCGCGTTCCCAGGCCTTCAGCCTATCTGGACCACTCTCATAACCTTCAGCATGTCTGGACCGCCCTCCTGGGCCTTCAGCCTGTCTGGACCATTCCCTGAGCCTTCGGCCTGACTGGTACGCTTTCCGGCCTTCAGTCTATCCGGAACGCTCAAACTATCATACATCATCCCGGACTATCCTTCCTGGGAATCTCTCCCGCACATACTGTTCTAGCCCTCTAGGGGTTCCGAACTCTAACTTTATTCCATCTACTCAGATCCCGGCCTAATCCTAGGCCTCACAACAATAAATCACCTTTTCCGAAAACCTTGGTCTGTACCCCATCCCATTTGTCTGTCACTTACTCATACCAGCCCACACTCTTGGCTGACTGAAACACTGCTGAATCCCAAACAGCTAATCAACCTCTAATGTCTGTCGATCCTCCTGAGAATTTTCCAATCTCCCCCATTTAGAGCACTGACTACCAACCACCGGTGACTCAACCGGCATAAATCAATCATCCCTACTCAACATACTCCTCTTATCCCTGAACTGATTTCCTCTGAAACGAGCAACCTCCACAAAATCACTTCCCGACATCGCACATCACGAACTCTAAGGGAGTTCGACTCTCCGCTGAACACTTCTCAAATCGCAATTGCTATAACGGACAACAAGACCACACAACCAAATTCTGACCATCAATCCATTGGATGCTAACCACTTACAACTCTTGACTACTATCACTTTCAACCAAACCATGAAACACGCAGAACGGCGAATAAAATACAACACCACAAAATAACAAGATAACCAAACAAGAACGAAACGAAAACATACCCGCAACTGCATTCGGCTCTACCCTGACCTCCTCTGCTGTAAGCTGATAAGCGCGTCCCTGAGGCCTCGGAGGCTCCGCTCCACTCTGAACCCCGCCAGTGATCCTCAAAGTGGCCGATGCTGGAGCCTGCACCGGTCTGGCACCTAGCTGTGGACAGTTGGCCCTCAAGTGACCAACCTGATGACAATGATAACAAATCCTCATATCCTGAGCCGGGGCTGACTGTCGACAATCCCTCGCATAATGGCCCTCTCTCCCACACTTGCGGCACGCACCACCGGACCTACAAACTCCGGTATGACCCTTCCCACACTTCTCACAAGTGTGGCTACCCTGACCTCCTAACCTGGAGTCAACGGTCTTGGACCGTTTCGGCGCTGGCTGCGACTGCACCGGGGCCTACCTCTGCTCTCGCAACTGCAACTCAATCTCCAACTCACGCCGCCGAGCGGCCTCCTGCAACTCCAGCAAAGTCTCGCACCTCTGCGTAGACACAAACTGCCTGATATCCCTCTTGAGCATACTCAGATATCGGGACATTTGAGCCTGCTCCGAATTAAACTCAGGGCAAAACATCGCCCTCTCAGTGAACATCCTGGTGATCTCCGTCACCGTCTCTGAATCCTGCTTTAGTTCCAAGAATTCCTGAGCCAATCTCTCCCTCTCAACCCGTGGAATATAACGGGTACTGAACATCTCCCGGAACTGATCCCATGAAACCGCAGCCCGCTGCGCACCCGAATAAGATCTCGTAGTCAGCCTCCACCAATCCTTCGCCCCGAGCCTCAAAAGGTTCAGAGCACACCTCACCCTCTGATCCGCAGGCCATGAATACGTGAAGAAACAACCCTCCACGTCTGACAATCATCTCATAGCAACGATCAGATCCTGAACTCCATCAAAAGTAGGGGGCTTCGTATTATCGAAGTCCCGATACTAAAAACCTCGACCGGCTCCTCCACCTGTCGCTGCTACAGAGGCTGCAGCTGTCGAGGCAGCCGTCTCTGCAAGAGCCGCATAGCGCTCATCAAAATACTCAACCATGGCGGTCTTGATCGACCCAAACATCTCCGGCATCTCCGCCCTGAACATAGCAGCAATCTCATCATGCAGGATCTCACGAATCCTGGCATCCAACTCATCCGAACTCATCTGACCAATGACCTCGGGTGGCGCTGATCCACCCTGACCGCCCTCTCCTGATTCCGATCCTGACCCGGATCCACCCCCGGCATGCCTCGTAACCACCATACTGAAAATACCCTGCAAGGAAAAATCAGATGCTTTCCTAATAACCCGGGAACCAACTCCCCAACCCGACCCTAGGGGTTGTGACTTCCTTGATACGCGTATGGGTCCTGTGCTTTCAGTAGTACGGGCCCATACTACCCTCCACACCTACCCATATTTATATCAAGTATCACCACAACACCCTAGCAATAAACATATACATGGCAACACTCAATCCTCACCCCTAGAGGAACTACTAACTACCTCACATAGCAGGGAACCCTAGGCTAGCAGGCATCATATAATCAGGCAATTATATCATGCAATTCCTGTAGATCCCTAGCCTAGTACTAGCATGATGTTCTGACACATCACATAATCAAATAACTTGTATGGTATTTTGGGGTCTACTTATTGGCTCTGGCTGATCGTACCTCCACATCCTCCTCTACTTATTTTTGAAAACCATTTCAATTTCACTTTTTAAAAACTCTCCTTGATTTGAGACTGGATTCACACGAATGTTCCTCCAATTCACTCAAACCAAGGCTCTGATACCAACTTGTAACATCCAGAAATTTACAAGCAATTTAAACTTTTCAAAAACAACCTATATTCATTAAGTTATTACAAAAAGGTTTTCAATTCATTTATTATCAGAGTATCCCAGAACATCAACATAAAACTGAGGAGCGGTACGATCACGCCTTCGCCTTGCCACGATCTCCTGAAGTACCTGAAACAATACAATGAAACTGTAAGCCCGAAAGCTTAGTGAGTTACCCCCAAAATACCAACCACAATACCATACACATATCATATCATATCATATCATAAACAGAACAACCATGCATATCGAGTCTACAGTATGACTCGTCCGCCCGCACTGGGCCTTCAGTCCACCTGGTCCACTCTCTGAGTCTTCAATGTGACTGGTCCGCCCGCACCGGGCCTTCAGTCTGTCTGGTCCACTCTCCGAGCCTCGGCACATCTGGTCCGCCCTGGGTATGTTGGCCTACAGCACAAAGCAGGACCCGCCTCAACCCAACCCCAGTACAACAACCATGTGCACATAAACATATAATCATATGATATCTCACAACTAATCAAACCGATCCAGCATATCACATAACATAGCAACATCCTAACCAGGATACCGAACTAACCGGTCACTAGCACAACATCATCCTATATACCAGGATACCGACCTTAACCAGGTCTCTAACGCATACCATCCTAACTACCAGGATGCAACCATCGCAAAGCAATAACATAACAAACAATAACCGGATTTCCATCTGATAAAGGGTCGGCCTTGGTGCCGTAGACCCTGTCAGTATAGTGAGACTAACTCACCTCGCAAATGCCGACTGAAAGGTTAAGATCAGCTGCTCCGATCACCGACACGAACTCCACCACCGAACACTACCAAAGAACCAATTCCATAAATACCAATAATTACCAAAATACCCTTGGAAGTCAAACTGGTCAACCCTTGGTCCAAGTCAAAGTCCTCAGTCAAAGTCACCCTTCCTTGTTGACCCTACTCGCCGAGTCAACCCGTTGACTCATCGAGTCCCTATGCTCAGAAACTCCAATGTCACGACTCAACTCGCCGAGTCGCCCCAAGACTCGCCGAGTCCAACAAGTTCCGAGTCCCTTCTTGCTCAACTCACCGAGTCATCCCTCGACTCACCGATTCACAGCTCAACCAGAAAAGGTTAGGGTTCCACGACCAGACTCGCCGAGTCCCAGGCAATCTTCAACAGACTCGCCGAGTTGTTCTTCCAACTCGTCGAGTCCATGCACATATTCATACAACTCGTCGAGTGCACCCATGTGACTCGCCGAGTCCAAACGTGACATCTTCATTCATACGGTTTCAGGCCATTTCATTGCTTCCAATACATAGATCTGGACTCCTAGGGCCAGATTCACACGTAAAGTTTCCAACTTTACGTGCATGCAAGGCTCAACAAGCTCCAACCAAGCTACAAGAAGGTTTTGGGACAAAGGCACTCTCAATCAAGCCCCATGGTCGATGATGTCTGCCCTCATGGCTCCAATACAACCTAGATCTGAAGTTGCAACTTCAGATCTAACCTCTAAACCCGAAATGGATTCCAAGCAAGCTAAAAATTCCCAAAGCAACAACCAAGAATGGATCTAGAAGGAGAAAACTCAAGGTAACAACTTGTTACCTCAGAAATGTGCCCAAGAAGGAGTAGATTCCGGATCTACAATGATCTCCCGATGCTAGCCTCTTGATCTTCTAACTTTCTCCTCTTAAATTCTTCTTCCAAGCTCAAACTTTAACAATGGAGGCTCACACACACTAATTAGGGTTTCTGGAACTCAAATGGGCAGTAAAGAGGCTGAGGGTGGCTATAATGTGCTTTACATAGGGCACAACTCCCGGAATTAGGGCTTTCTCCCTTCAGTACCAACTCGCCGAGTCCACTTCCTACTCGCCGAGTTGGTCACTTAACACATGGCCAGAATCGTGACTCGACTCGCCGAGTCTATCCATCGACTCGCCGAGTCGACCTTCCTTATTCACACTAAGAACCCTGAACTTGCACTTCTGAACTCGGGGTGTTACAATTCTCCCCCACTTAAATTAGGCTTCGTCCTCGAAGCCTGCAGCAACACCCCAGACAATACTCCCACAATACAGCTCCTGGTCTCAACCGACCCAGGTTCCTCCAACACTACTATCAAACCCTTATAAAGTCCAACTCTTTCTCACAGAGTCACGACAACCGCTTCAAGACGGCCACCGACTTCTTTCTCTGATAACAACACTTATCAACCAATGATCACTCGATGATACTTCCATCCTTCCAAATCACATAATCACTTGTCTCTTACAAGCTAGATATCACCCTGAACCACCGGGTCCTGACCCGGTACCAACTGCTATCCCTTTCGTCGCTTGGCATAACCTTTATCGAATTCACTTCTGGGACTCATCCCGTTTCCTTTCCGAATCCAACTCTTTTCTTTTCGTGCTGACAGGATGACACATCCTTCAGCTCCTGAGCAACTCCCATGAGCTCTCCTCCGCAATCACATATACATGCAGAGCCTGCTCTACATCCTCGGGTTGGAAAAACCCGACACACTGACGATACCACCAGACATCCCCAGGATGAATTACCACTATATACATAACCCATGATCACTCCCATACCTGGATTCCCAGGTCCTACCCTTGCATCCCTTCCGGACTCCTCTGGTTCCATACCAACGGAATTCCTTCCGTGACCTTAACGGACACCCAATCCGGATGTGCTTCCATACCGCTGACACATTCACAGTGCTCAACAACCATAATTGAAATACTATCAATCATCCATTCTCATTACTGCTTTCACTTTCATGAACCAACACTCCCTCCCGGAGTTACATACCTTTCCCATTCCTTATCCAAGGAAATCTAATTCACAACCATAACCACACCTATAAGTGCCACTGAGCTAAACTCCACTCTACCGATCCACTAACACATACAGAGTCTTCAGCATGACTGGACCGCCCTTCCAGGCCTTCAGTCTATCTGGACCACTCTCAGAACCTTCAGCATGTCTGGACCGTTCCCTGAACCTCCGGTCTACTCCATCATCATGATCAATACTTGGGGCCAGACCATATCGATTACTATTGCATGGCGACATATTCACTCATTCTCCACATACCGATCTTCTAACACACCCAGAGTCTTCAGTATGACTGGACCGCCTTCCCAGGCCTTCAGCCTATCTGGACCACTCTCAGATGCTTCAGCATGTCTGGACCGCCCTCCTGGGCCTTCAGCCTGTCTGGACCGTTCCCTGAGCCTTCGGCCTGACTGGTACGCTTTCCGGCCTTCAGTCTATCCGGACCGCTCAAAATATCATACATCATCCCGAACTATCCTTCCTGGGAATCTCTCCCGCACATACTGTTCTAGCCCTCTTGGGGTTCCGAACTCTAACTTCGTTCCATCTACTCACATCCCGGCCAAATCCTAGGCCTCACAACAACCAATCACCTTTTCCGAAAACCTTGGTCTGTACCCCGTCCTGTTTGTCTGTCACTTACTCATACTAGCCCACACTCTTGGCTGACTGAAACACTGCTGAATCCCAAACAGCTAATCAACCTCTAATGTCTGTCGATCCTCCTGAGAATTTTCCAATCTCCCCCATTTAG
The DNA here is from genome assembly GCF_052849685.1 of Lactuca virosa. Lineage (NCBI taxonomy): Eukaryota > Viridiplantae > Streptophyta > Magnoliopsida > Asterales > Asteraceae > Lactuca > Lactuca virosa. The sequence continues at coordinate 177,766,362 of NC_136426.1, forward strand.
AGCACTGACTACCAACCACCGGTGACTCAACCGACATAAATCAATCATCCCTACTCAACATACTCCTCTTATCCCTGAACTGATTTCCTCTGAAACGAGCAACCTCCACAAAATCACTTCCCGACATCGCACATCACGAACTCTAAGGGAGTTCGACTCTCCGCTGAACACTTCTCAAATCGCAATTGCTATACCGGACAACAAGACCATACAACCAAATTCTGACCATCAATCCCTTGGATGCTAACCACTTACAACTCTTGACTAATATCACTTTCAACCAAACCATGAAACACGCAGAACGGCGAATAAAATACAACACCACAAAATAAAAAGATAACCAGACAATAACGAAACGAAAACATACCCGCAACTGCATCCGGCTCTGCCCTGACCTCCTCTGCTGTAAGCTGATAAGCGCGTCCCTGAGCCCTCGGAGGCTCCGCTCCACTCTGACCCCCGCCAGTGATCCTCAAAGTGGCCGGTGCTGGAGCCTGCACCGGTCTGGCACCCAGCTGTGGACAGTTGGCCCTCAAGTGACCAACCTTATGACAATGATAACAAATCCTCATATCATGAGCCGGGGCTGACTGTCGACAATCCCTAGCATAATGCACCTCTCTCCCACACTTGCGGCACGCACCACCGGACCTACAAACTCCGGTATGCCCTTCCCACACTTCTCATAGGTGTGGCTACCCTGACCCCCTAACCTGGAATCAACGGTCTTGGACCGTTTCGGCGCCGGCTGCGACTGCACCGGGGCCTGCCTCTGCTCTCGCAACTGCAACTCAATCTCCAACTCACGCCGCCGAGCGGCCTCCTGCAACTCCAACAAAGTCTCGTACCTCTGCGTAGACACAAACTGCCTGATATCCCTCTTGAGCATACTCAGATATCGGGACATCTGAGCCTGCTCTGAATTAAACTCAGGGCAAAACATCGCCCTCTCAGTGAACATCCTGGTGATCTCCGTCACCATCTCTGAATCCTGCTTCAGTTCCAAGAATTCCTGAGCCAATCTCTCCCTCTCAACCCGTGGAACATAACGGGTACTGAACATCTCCCGGAACTGATCCTATGAAACCGCAGCCCGCTGCGCACCCGAATAAGATCCCGTAGTCAACCTCCACCAATCCTTCGCCCCGAGCCTCAAAAGGTTCAGAGCACACCTCACCCTCTGATCCGCAGGGCATGAACACGTGAAGAAACAACCCTCCACGTTTGACAACCATCTCATAGCAACGATCGGATCCTGAACTCCATCAAAAGTAGGGGGCTTCGTATTATCGAAGTCCCAGTACTAAAAACCTCGACCGACTCCTCCACCTGTCGCTGCTACAGCCACTACAGCTGCCGCGACAGTCGTCTCTGCAAGAGCCGCATAACGCTCATCAAAATACTCAACCATGGCGGTCTTGATCGACCCAAACATCTCCGGCATCTCCGCCCTGAACATAGCAGCAATCTCATCATGCAGGATCTCACGAATCCTGGCATCCAACTCATCCGAACTCATCTGACCAATGACCTCGGGTGGCGCTGATCCACCCTGACCGCCTTCTCCTGATTCCGATCCTGACCCGGATCCACCCCCGGCATGCCTCGTAACCACCATACTGAAAATACCCCGCAAGGAAAAATCAGATGCTTTCCCAATAACCCGGGAACCAACTCCCCAAACCGACCCTAGGGGTTGTGACTTCCTTGATACGCGTATGGGTCCTGTGCTTTCAGTATTACGGGCCCATACTACCTTCCACACCTACCCATATTTATATCAAGTATCACCACAACACCCTAGCAATAAACATATACATGGAAACACTCAATCCTCACCTCTAGAGGAACTGCTAACTACCTCACATAGCAGGGAACCCTAGGCTAGCAGGCATCATATAATCAGGCAATTCTATCATGCAATTCCTGAAGATCCCTAGCCTAGTACTAGCATGCTGTTCTAATACATCACATAATCAAATAACTTGTATGGTATTTTGGGGTCTACTTACTGGCTCTGGCTGATCGTACCTCCACATCCTCTTATACTTATTTTTGAAAACCATTTCAATTTCACTTTTTAAAAACTCTCCTTGATTTGAGACTGGATTCACACGAATGTTCCTCCAATTCACTCAAACCAAGGCTCTGATACCAACTTGTAACATCCAGAAATTTACAAGCAATTTAAACTTTTCAAAAACAACCCATATTCATTAAGTTATTACAAAAAGGTTTTCAATTCATTTATTATCAGAGTATCCCAGAACATCAACATAAAACTGAGGAGCGGTACGATCACCCCTTCGCCTTGCCACGATCTCCTGAAGTACTTGAAACAATACACTGAAACTGTAAGCCCGAAAGCTTAGTGAGTTACCCCCAAAATACCAACCACAATACCATACACATATCATATCATATCATATCATAAACAGAACAGCCATGTATATCGACTCTACAGTATGACTGGTCCGCCCGCACTGGGCCTTCAGTCCACCTGGTCCACTTTCAGAGTCTTCAGTGTGACTGGTCCGACCGCACCGGGCCTTCAGTCTGTCTGGTCCACTCTCCGAGCCTCGGCACGTCTGGTCCACCCTCTTGGGGCCTTCAGCCTATCCAGACCGTTCGCCGGGCCTTCGGCCCAACCGGTCCGCCCTGGGTATGTTGGCCTACAGCACAAAGCAGGACCCGCCTCAACCCAACCCCAGTCCAACAACCATGTGCACATAAACATATAATCATATGATATCTCACAACTAATCAAACCGATCCAGCATATCACATAACATAGCAACATCCTAACCAGGATACCGACCTAACCGGTCACTAGCACAACATCATCCTATATACCAGGATACCGACCTTAACCAGGTCTCTAACGCATACCATCCTAACTACCAGGATGCAAACATAGCAAAGCAATAACATAACAAACAATACCCGGATTTCCATCCGATAAAGGGTCGGCCTTGGTGCCGTAGACCCTGTCAGTATAGTGAGAATAACTCACCTCGCAAATGCCGACTGAAAGGTTAAGATCAGCTGCTCCGATCACCGACACGAACTCCACCACCGAACACTACCAAAGAACCAATTCCATAAATACAAATAATTACCAAAATACCCTTGGAAGTCAAAATGGTCAACCCTTGGTCCAAGTCAAAGTCCTCAGTCAAAGTCAACCTTCCTGGTTGACCCTACTCGCCGAGTCAACCCGTTGACTCATCGAGTCCCTATGCTCAGAAACTCCAATGTCACGACTCAACTCGCCGAGTCGCCCCAAGACTCACCGAGTCCAACAAGTTCCGAGTCCCTTCTTGCTCAACTCACCGAGTCATCCCTCGACTCACCGATTCACAGCTCAACCAGAAAAGGTTAGGGTTCCACGACCAGACTCGCCGAGTCCCAGGCAATCTTCAACAGACTCGCCGAGTTGTTCTTCCAACTCGTCGAGTCCATGCACATATTCATACAACTCGTCGAGTGCACCCATGTGACTCGCCGAGTCCAAACCTGAAATCTTCATTCAGACGGTTTCAGGCCATTTCATTGCTTCCAATACATAGATCTGGACTCCTAGGGCCAGATTCACACGTAAAGTTTCCAACTTTACGTGCATGCAAGGCTCAACAAGCTCCAACCAAGCTACAAGAAGGTTTTGGGACAAAGGCACTCTCAATCAAGCCCTATGGCCGATGTTTTCTGCCCTCATGGCTCCAATACAACCTAGATCTGAAGTTGCAACTTCAGATCTAACCTCTAAACCCGAAATGGATTCTAAGCAAGCTAAAAATTCCTAAAACAACAACCAAGAATGGATCTAGAAGGAAAAAACTCAAGGTATCAACTTGTTACCTCAGAAATGTGCCCAAGAAGGAGTAGATTTCGGATCTACAATGATCTCCCGATGCTAGCATCTTGATCTTCTAACTTTCTCCTCTTAAATTCTTCTTCCAAGCTCAAACTCTAAAAATGGAGGCTCACACACACTAATTAGGGTTTCTGGAACTCAAATGGGCAGTAAAGAGGATGAGGGTGGCTATAATGTGCTTTATATAGGGCACAACTCCCGGAATTAGGGTTTTCTCCCTTCAGTACCAACTCGCCGAGTCCACTTCCGACTCGCCGAGTTAGTCACTTAACACATGGCCAGAATCGCGACTCGACTTGCCGAGTCTATCCATCGAATCGCCGAGTCGACCTTCCTTATTCACACTAAGAACCCTGAACTTGCACTTCTGAACTCGGGGTGTTACAAAAAAGTTTGAATACAATGAAATAATTGAAATATGACACTACAAATTAATTGATAAAAAGATAATGACGCACCAGTAGCAAAAATATCATCCTAAAGAATAGTAGAAGTAATAGCATTTATTCTTTGGAAACTATGCTTAAAACACAGAATTCATCTAATTAGAGAGCTCTTAACATCTAAGTGAAGTTGCTTAAATGTACGTTTAACATAAAATAAGAAAGCAAATAGAAGCACTAAGCCTTAATCCCAAGATTCAAGTTTATTATTTACTAAAATCATTATACGTTCAAGAGTCAAACCACAAACAAAATTGCAAGCAAATAGCTTCTTCAATCAGAACCTTTACTTACTCTCTTTATAAAGAAAAGCAACAATACACACACATGTATTTACCAATTATAGCAACCTACTTACTATTTTTACCAAATATCAACAATATACTTACGTTTGTTTACCAATAATAGAAATGTGCTTACTCGTTTTTCCAAAAACATCAACATACTTACATTTATTGAACAATAATAGCAATGTACTTACTTTTTTTTTTTTTAACAAAAACAACAATATACTTCCATTTATTTACCAATAATAGCAATGTACTTAATATTTTTTTATCAAAAACAACACGTAACTACTAATAGCAACATTCAATTAGGTACCAGACCATTCCACCTGTTGAAGCTCAAATTTATGAAAACAAAAAATAAGAAAACTATAAATAAGTAATATACCACATCCTCTGGATTAGGAAATGACATGTTTGATGATCCAACATCCTTCTGATAGTACAATGCTCGAGTTTATTACCACAAATTTACTAACCAAAAAAAATAACAAAAATAATATCTGATATATTTGATGCCATTAAAAAGAGCATATTTGACATATTTCCATACATTTCCATCCTATCAAATAAAAGGTAAACTGGTATTCAGAATGCTAAAAAATGAATGTTACTTTTACTATTTATTATTAATGAATGCGAAATAATAATGGAAATGTACTTACATAAACTAACCAAATGGCCATTTTAATTTCAAAAGCTTGTAGAAAGTAGAAACTGTCAAAATATAATACACACAAACACATAAACAACTACATAAATAAACATATTAATTTTAGTAAAGGTTTTAAAATTTATGTATCTCCATTTGAAATTCATTGGCTATCTTTTGGAAAATTAGAAAAATTATGTAGATAGTTGTGGATTTTATGTGTGTGAGTGTGAGGCTACCAACCTATAGGGATATTGAGCTTCGGTTTGAGACCAAGGTCAAGACCTAAATTCATTTGTTCATCCAGGACTGAAATGAACCAGCAAATATGCTCCTGTATATTATCTTTTATGAATTAAACTCCAAATAATATCAATTATACAAAAATAACCCAAAAATGACAGGAAAACCTTGTAATTGATGAATAAAAGAAAACATAATTCCAATGACTGAGGCGAGGATTAAAAATCGAACTTTTTTTTGAAAATTCGAAAATGTATTTTTTGTAATTTTGTATCTTCATCTCTTCCTATTTTCACCCATCTGTCATTTCCGACATTAGTTTTCATAAAAATACAAATCTCGTCTTGCATGTGGAAATTTAGAAAAAACAAATTTAGGACAAAAATTATAATTATATAATTCAAATTCACAACTACTCTACAAAATGAGCATTTTCTTAATTCAATATGGAATCACGCTTAAATTAACTTTAGATGGCAAAAGTTATATTACCTTCAACAACATTTGAATCATCTGATTTATTGAATTACCTTTTTGTTAAAACATTCTTTTTTTCATTCAAAAATGTCAGCTCTTTGCAATCTGCATTATTAGGAAGAAGAGGTGGCTGCAACATTCCAATTCTCCACGTAGAAAGAAGAGGTGGCTGTAACATTCCAAACATTATTAGTGATTAATGGCACATAGGAAGAACAGAAACAAAGATAATCAATTACATAAAATCCTAAACATTGATTAATGGACAGAAAATTAAAAACCCTGAATATGTATAAATCATTTGAAAAAACAAACACAAAAGAACTAATAAAAGCAAAGATAAATTAGAATAAGACCTTAAAAGTGATTTTGACAAAAAAAAGCCCATACAAATCCAACTTGGAATTTGATGTGTAGATAATGAAGGTAGATGATGGTGTTTGATGTAAAATTCAAACCTAAGAATGCATTTCCTCAAAAAAAATGACAATTGTTTGAAGCCTTAAACTTAAACTCAAACCTGGGAAACAAAATATCAATTTGAACATGTGAAATCAAAACATTAGCCTATATTGCATAAGAAACCATAATCAGAAAAAAGATTATTAAAAAACTTGGAGTAAAAAACATAAATATAGAAGAAAACTAACCCTCATATGTTTTTTTTTGTTGTGGCAATGGTAGAGGAGGATTGAAAGCAAAAGTTAGCATCCACTTCTCTTCTTCTTCCATAAAAATCCGTTTTGATATCTGTGTGTAATAATTGAAATGAAATGAAGTGATCAAACTAAAAAAACCATGAAATTCTAAAATTCATTGTTCCTGGTGGCAAATGAAATTTTGAAAGCAGTAATTGTCATGGACCAATTGCGTATCCAATGAGCTAGAATGGTGTGAAGTTCTGATTAGTAAATTGACATTTCTTGATAAGACACATCAAAGAGCAGATAAATTAATGTGAACATAAATGATACATGTTTGGTTTGTCACAATATTGAAGCTCCATGACCTTACTACAAGCTTCTCAATTACCTCAAAGTAATACAAATAATAGATTTTTCAAGAAAATGAGTTGCAGCCTGAAGACAAGGCAGAGAACTTTGGTGTCACCAAATATGTAAAAATCCCAAGTATCAATACATGCAACAAGGAATATAACATAAACTAATTTTTTATTATATTAACAAAAAATCTTTGCAAATATGGCAACAAAACTATAAGTAATATTTGCAGCCATCATCAAAGATCAACAAAAATCTAGAAAATTGGCTTATTACCTTTGTTCAGATAGTCATGAAAACCCACAAATAGTAGATTTTAGTTCTAATTTAATGGACAAACTCACATCTGGAATATTAGCTTATATACAAATTTAAGGAAATCAACGACTTTAATCAGTTTCAAAGCTCATCCACATACTTTTTGTACCTGTACATACTTAATGAAGGTGTTTGTGAGAGCTGTTCATGAAGCTAACTGGATGAATGAGATGGAAATCACCAATTATGATTCATACAAGCTTATGTTGGTGTAGCATAACCTCTAAACCTCCGAGCCTCTTCTTTATTAAGAAATCAAAACAAAGAAAAACAAATTATCAATTAATAAAGTTAAAAATCATAAAATCACCCACCATTATAAAACCCTAGAAGCCTGCGATGAATAATAAACCAGATGAGTTACACAGGAAGAGCACTTATAAATAGAAATCCCAAAACTAAAAAAATAGAGCACCGGCTACCTTAATCTTTACATTACCTTTTCAGATATGGGTATTTTGTGGAAGAAATTAGTATCAATTTATCAAATACCGCCTCCTTTTCCATAAATCTGAAGTAGCAAACCAAAATCCCTAATTTATGCTCAATAAAAAGCGCATTTATATAGGAAACAGATGAGAGAGAGAGAGAGGATAATTCCAAATTTACTTTTTTGGATTCACGATGAAATCAAAAGAGCACACCGCAGGTGTCTTCCATAGTATCGTTACAATGATAAAGAGCAGGGTTGGCAGAGGACGAAGCTGGAGTGGGTGCCACTGGGCGAAGTGGCAAGGCAGTGCTAGAGTGGGTGATGTTGATTTGGTGACGACGATGCTTAGTGGTTGTGGTAGCGGTGGTGGGGGTGCACTATCAGTGCTGTAGAGATGCACACCTTAATCACTGCTAACCACCATCCTCCACCACTTAAAATCTCAACCTGTTACAGCAACTTTAAACCACCAAGACCGCCTTCGTGAACCACCCCTTTCCAACCGACGAACACCTCAATGCCATCGAGAACCAAAGCCACAACCTTCATCGGACCAAGAAAAAAGAAAATAAGAAGAAGTGATGGTGCTCTTGGTGTATTGTGAATCGAATGTGAATGCTTGAATATATCGGTGACTGAAATCAATCACAAATATGAAGTCTTTAATGATTCAAAATGATTCAACGGCGACGAATGTATGGTTACACGGTGGCATTCTTTCAGAGACGATGCATCGGTGGTTCATGGGTTTTCCCATCGGGATAGGGAGGGATCGGTTATGGGAGAGCAACACAATGTTGACCGAACTGAGAGAGGAGATGTCATATAGAGTGTATCTCCTATTAATCGATCTAATCAGCTAAAATACCGATTCAATTTTAACTGATTCGTGGTTTAAAATTCAAAATCTGAGTTTTGTTGACATCGGATAAGAATTGATCGGAGCATAAAAAGTTTGTGCATTATGTTCAACTTTGACCGATTCATCCGTTGACCACATGATAAGATCTGTTTTTCTATAATGCATAAATTCATTGTACAAGATGCATTAAAGATTATACCTCTTAAAATTCAGCAAAACATGGTAAATGCTTATTAAGGTATATATATATATATATATATATATATATATATATATATATATATATATTATAACAAATCGCTTACAAAAACTATTTTTTTTTGGATAAAGTAAATATCAATAATATTCCATTGAGCTATTCACGTCTTAATTTATATAAAAAACTAACAAATTACACAAATTTGAGGTTAGTATACATGCGTGTTTAATCTCTAACTTTTTTTTTAACTTGGATTATTTTTATAGTTAGTCTGTATTTCAGATTTAGTCTCTAACTTTTTTTTTAACTTGGATTATTTTTATAGTTTGTCTGTATTTCAGATTTAGTCTTTACCAGACATAAAATGATTTTTTAACCCATAATGATATATTTTTATTTTGTTACCCATTTTTATTATTTCAGTTATTATTAAAAATATGAATTATTATTATATTGTTTGAAAAGGGATCCATCCCACGTTACTCATCTTTCTTTCCAAAATGGACAAACCCGGTTTCCTACACCAACTAAAACCATTGTCTCTGGTTATAGATCCAATATGACAAAAAATCACTCAAGCTAAACTCAAAGGTACTTAATGTTCTACCATAAATCTGAAATACGTCTAATCGAACCTACAACTCAAATCAATAACCAAAATTGATATCAAATCAAAGACAATCAAACCTGATAATCAAATGCAAAACCAAAACCGATTACAACCAAATTCTAATATCAAACTGCAACTCAAACTCAAATCCCAAACCAAAATTCCTAATCAAAAAATTTGTGATGCAATCCTAGATGCAAACTCCAAATATAATCACATATACAAATTGATTAACAAAAAACGAATCTTTATCGATAATAATCGGTTTAGCACACTCGTCGTCAACATGCTTTCTGATTTCTTGTTACACCATCGTTGATCACGACACCCTTTGGGTGGAGCTTCACGTGTGGAGTTGGAACCAATTTTGGTAAGCTTTGGAATTTAGATTAGGTGTTTAATGGCAATGGTAGAGCAGTTTCAGGCATCTTGTGTTGGATTTATATACTCAAAAATGATTATAAAATGATATTGCTAATAACAATCTTATAGGATAAATCCTTAATTAAATTGTCACGTATTGAATAATTGTTAAGTATTTGATTATTAATAAATATGTCCAACTTTTGTATTAATTAGAAAATAATTATTACTTTATGAAAATAATATTCGAAGAGAGTATAAAGTAGTTATTAAATAATATGGTACGATTTGATAAGTCATCCACAAGTTTTCGATCAAATTGGATTTCAATAGATAAAACTTGTACAAATAAGAGATAGTAGTTGATGTGTTAGACACTCTATATCTCTCGTATCTCATCTCTTAGTCATAGCTTTTCTAAGGGATCATAAGTTGCTTTTCAACCTCCCTATTACACATACCATGCTTCTATGAAGCCATCACTTTTCATTAAAAAAACGTATGGTTCTTGGATCGTATGTGTGACTATATAAGAGAGTGTAATGCTTGTATTTATCCCGGTGTTTCCACTCTTTCTCTCATGAATTAAAGGTCCAAATTTCCCCTACGATCCCTCTCCCTCCCTCTTATGAAGTTCGTGAAAGTAATTAGGAAATTTATAAGTTCTTCTCCATACTTATTTGTAATAAGTACATAAAGGTTAAGAATTTTAGGATACAAGAAGAGAACTAGCATTCTTGGGGACATACACTTATTGGTGGATACTTGTAGAGAAGTTCAAAACTTCTTGTCGTTGCCATCTTCATCAACTCCTCAAATTCGAGTGGGGTCAAAGGCTACAAAAGTTGTCGATCTAAATCACCCTATAGTTGTTTTAATATATTTCTAATCTATGTAAACAGATACTTGACGGTTTTCTTTTAAAATATTGTTAATAAAAAATATTATTTTTAGTTATCAAAAGTCATTACTGCTTGATTTAGTTCTTCAAGAATGACATAACAATTCTTGTGATAACTCACATATATTATTTTAGAGAATGACTTTGTTTAGATACTTTATGATGCATGCTTCTGATATTTTATTTATGTTGCTAAAATATGTTATGTGTATATGAAAATATGCTTTCCATGAAAAATAACACTTAATCATAAATAAACCTCATCTGGAGTTTGGAATTTTAAATATAATGTTTTGACATATGGTGTTTAAAATTGAGTTTTTACTATTATAACGTCAAATATTAAAAATTGGTTCCTACCGTTATAACGTCCAATTTAATATTATATACTAGTTTTGACAAGTAAAACTTCACATAGGATATTCATTTAAAATTATATCTTTGGAACTTCATATAATATACCATGGAATATTTTATGCATGAAATATTCATCATACAAAATATTTGAAAATGTGGTGATTGTCGAGGCTAACAACTAAATAACCCTAAAAATTGCATACTAGATAATGTATAATGGCAAGGGGATCGAATTCACGAAGATTGGTTCAATTTGCGAAACCTCTTTGTAAAAACACTCACTACACGCCACTAAAAATAAAAATGGGTATATTAGTTTGTGGGTTGTTTAAAATCTAACATATACTAGAACTAAGAAATCACAATTAAACAAAAGCAAGATATGATTTGAATTAATGAGAGAGAATGGTTCACGTTGGGAATTCATCAATTGAACATTAGGTTAATTTATCATTGAATATCAAGGTGCAACATTTGTATTAAATGTCTAAATTGGCAGTAGTCATTTATAAGCAAAAATTACCTCAACGCATATTTGTTATTATAATGGCCAGAAAAACTCATATCATATTTCCTTAAAGAATGTCACAAAACTAATGAAGCATGTAATTTGTGAAAATCAAGTAGCATTAGGGTTTAAAAGTCACCAAGTCCAAAATGTAATCAAAATGCTTCCATTACCATTATGGAGAAATATTTCCTTAGTCTAAATGAAATGCAAACAAACATTTAAACTAATTGTTTGAAGATCCATTACTTAATCAAGAAATAATCCAAGCAAATTCATATTCATATACCTAAACATCATGATTAAAGATACATAAACGAGGAGGAATGTTTTCTAGAATATACTTTCACAAGAATTCAATCCAAGTTCAAGAAATTCCTTAAAATAACCAAGTATTCAAGATATTACATCCACTATCAACCAAGATTAGTTTAGCCTAACATGATTAAACATAGATAAAAAGAAAAGAGTTTAGAAATACCCAACATTCAAGGATAAAAATAAGACAAAATTGATGTTCTTCAAACCTACAAATCTCCTTCAAAATCTCTAGAGATATATCACAAAATCTCATTTCCAGTTTGCCAAAAGAAAGCCATCAAGCATACTTAAATAGCTACCAAAAGTGAAAAGATGAAATGCCTTATGCCTAGTTGCATGTGGGCCGCGTGGCTTAAAGCCCAAAATCTTACAATAGTCAAGTATGGTTCAAAAAGCATAACTCTTTCTTGGAGAATAAAGGGGGGGGGGGGGGGGGGTTATACCTCAGGATTTGAAAATGTAATTCAAACAGATTTACCTTGGCAGCTGTAAAATTGAAATATTTTTATCTGTTTGTAAGATTTTTATATTAAAATGAATACAGATTTGAAGGTCATTTGATGCTAAGCATGGAAGTATTAAATGATTGTGATGATAAAGTTTATAAACGTGGGGTAGTGGAGTGAAAATCGTCTTTAGGTTGATATGCAAATTGTCATATCGCAGAAGAGTTGGTAGAAAGTTTTCTTGAAAAAGCAAAGTCTCCTTATTTTATTATAAAGAACACATTACATGTCATTGATATTTTCTTAAAAGACACTAAAGGGAAACATACATCAAATGAATTGGAATAAAAACATTCCTTTTGAGGTCATAGCGATTTGATCCTATTCATTAAATAGTTTATCCTTTGAAACTATATTTATTGCCAAACAGGAAAATAACTTCAATGTTCTTGAAGGAAAAACTATGGTATGAGGCGTTGTTTGTGTATATTGGATTATCACTGAAATAAAAGTTGATTGTGAGGTTAGACATAAAAAGTAATAAAATGATCCAAAGAGTACATAGATTATAAATAAACTTCAGTAAACAATGTTTATCGAGGTACAATTTACGAAGTCTATGCTCAATACTTAACCTTAAATAAATAAACTTCTAAAGCATAATCAAATAAATATGCTTCAAATGTTTTGAAATATCAAGACGAGTGAAGCATATCTAATTGTTAGTTGCGAAGACTTTTTAGGGTCTGTGAAGATTATCGATTCTACAAAAACTGAGGGTCAGGATTCATCATTCTTAACCTTTTAAGAAAACTATTTACCTTTGTGCAATCAGGTGTTTTGTTGAAAACATCGACTATATCTATATGCAAAGGAACAAAAATTAATTTAATGTTAACTTTAAGAATGTGATCCCTGGTCAAGTGATACTACAATTCATTGTGCTTCGTCTTGGAGTGTTGAAGTGTAACATCTCGATTTCCGAGAATGAGATTTAGGGATTTCATGCAATTAAGGAAGTCTACTCGACGAGTTAGAGGCCCCAACTCGTCGTGTAGAGTTTTAGTCAGCCCGCATGATTTGTGTGGTCTGCTCGACGAGTCGGAGGACCCCGACTCGACGAGTAGGAGTTGGAAGATGAAACCCTAATTTCCAGGGTTTTGCACCCTATTTAAAGGGTCATTAGCCTCCCTCAGCATCCCTTACCGTCCCTATTGAGCTCATAAAACCCTAATCTCGGCTACTCTCCATTTTTGTGTGTAAAGAAGCTTGGAAAGTGGATTTTGTGAAGAAGGCTTGAAGTCTAAGAAGCTTGGAGCAAAAAGAAGCTTGTGGATCTGACTCTACTTCATCTTGGCATCATTTTGAAGCTAACAAGTCGTTAACTTGAATTATCTTTAGCTGGATCTCTCCATGTAAAGGTTTAGGGCAATTTTCTAGTTGGTTGTGGGTTATTTCGGGTATTGGGCATGATCTAAAGTTGTAACTTCAGATCTGGACTCCTCTAAGTCCCTATAGTCATAAAGTTATCATATTTAGCAAGCTTTGGCCATTCTCTTTGGGTTAAACATTTCCCTAAGCTTGGTTTTGGCATTTAGGACCATGCATATACGTAAAGTTTGCAACTTTACGTGGAAACCATGCCCTAGGAGGTTAGATCTTCAATTTGGAGCTTTGGGGTAGCTTAAAATCGTCTGAATCAGAAATTGACTGAAGGGACTCGACGAGTTGCATGGTCAACTCGACGAGTCGGATGAAGATTGGCCGTGGTGGGTTTCTGCATAGACTCGGTGAATCAGTGAGACGACTCGACGAGTCAATTAGGGTTTTCCCGACATTTGGACACGCATAGACTCGACGAGTTTTCTGGAAACTCGGCGAATAAACTAGGGTTTTCACGATTTCTCGAGTTCTGGAAGGAGTCGACAAGTCAGTGAGCTACACTCGACATGTTGGGTCAACATGGACTGTTGACCTTGACCGTTGACTTTGAATTTGACCAAGGGTTGACTAGTTTGACTTATGGGGGTATTTTAGTAATTTGGGAATTTATAGAAGTGGATCATTGGTGGATGTAGGTGTTGGAGTTGGAGTTGTATTTGGAGGAGTTTGAAATTATCATTCCGAGCTACTTGTGAGGTGAGTTGTCCTCTCTATACAAATAGGGTCGAAGGCACCAATGCCGACCCTTTTCAGATTTGTATCCGGGTTTATTGCATGATATGCTTATTGATTTACATCCTGGTAGTTAGAATGCTGATATGCTTAGTGACCTGGTTAGGTCGGTATCCTTGTATATAGGATAATGCTATTTTAGAGATCCTATAAAGCTAGGAATTATATAGCAAGATACAATTGATAATCGATATCTATCGGGTTGGATTCAAATAGATGAGATAAATGATACCTAACCATTTATTTGTTTTGCAACTTGGATCCTAGAATTTGATAATTAATGTTTTTGGAAACTAAAAGGGTATTAATTATTGAAGATTGAATATTGAAAATACTAAATGAATTTTGTTAAAATTTTGTAGTTAAATAATCCATTCTCATTATCATGAATTGTCATTTTCTTTAATGACTTAATGAAACAATAACATTCACTAGATACAACTTCAATGAATGGGTTCATGTCTTAAGAGACAATCTCGTGAGAGATATGAAATTATATAAACTTAAAGGTCCTAGTCCTAAACTATATTCTTTGAGAAATAAGCCTGAACATGATACCTAGTAAAGGCATCACTGTGATGCTAAAGATGTCTCTAACATCAAACTAGGAAAGGTACAAGGCCAAAAAGAATCACCTTGTGTCATCCAGGAGGCCCATATTTTATGGACTGAACACTTTTATGCCCAAGAAATCTACTAAAGCCCACATAGATGGATCTTGTTTTTTTTTTTTTTTTTTTTTTTTTTTTTTTTTTTGCGGAGAAACTGGACACTGGAAGAGGATTTACTCCTCTTATTTAGAAAGAAAGGGATCTTTGAAGGAAAATAATGCAATTTATTTGACATATGTGATGTGACATCCGCCTAAAATGGATTCGGGTCAACACAACCCAATTGGAAATTTAATAAACCCTACTCAAGATTACTTGACGCTAATAGGATCAAAACCCATACAATACGATATAACTTGACGTTAATAGCAACATAGTATTGTACAACGTTATAACTATAATCAAAGTAAATTATGATACCATATTAAAATCAAATCAAAGTATAATGCTCTAATTAAATTAAAAGAATCAAACTTGAATTCTCTAATTAAACTTCAAATCAAAGTAGATTGTTATAATCAAATAATAACCTATCTTTTATAAAACTCCATTTTTATAAACTTTACATTAAATTTTATAAAACTCTATTTTTTATAAACTTTACTTTAAATTTTATAAAACTCATATATTAATTATGTAAAAGATGCTTGTGTTAGTGGGAAATTATGAAGACCACCAAAAGCAAAAAGATTATTCCCATGGTCTCCCACTCACACCTCCCATCCACTTTCCTTTCCTTTTTCTCCCAACACATTATTCTCTTCACCACTTAAATCTTCTCTATTCTTGCTCTCACTCTCAATCTCGAAATTTCCTCCAAGAATACTCATATTCCATCCAAGAACAATCTATTATACTCAAATCTTCATCCCTCTTGAAGCATTCATCAATGTATGTTGTTAAAAGTTTCAAATTCATACAAGAAATAAATTAAATCCACCAAAATATCTAAAACTCATTTTTTTCATAAACCTGATTTTTCTCAAAATACCATCAATAAAATAAGAAGTTCTGGAAATTTTCAGAAAATAACTTATTTTTATTGAATTATCATAATTATTTCAATAAAGTAGGGCAATAATTCACATAAAATACTTGTTGCATTCAATAAATTCTGAGAAAATTCTGGGATGACCTGTATACTGATTCAACATGATATATAAAGTTTCATGCATTTATATTACTGTTTACTATTATTTATGATTTTATTGATTAATTAATAATGAAATATATAAAAAATACTTCACTTAGTCACAAATATCTGAAACTTATACACTGGGCTCTACATCATGTTATAAAACCATGGTTAATTTTACAGATTTTTTGAGAATCATTTACTATTTTTCCCGAATTTTGTGTTGTTTAATCATTAAAATATTAAATAAATACTAAAACAGTTCAGAAAAATATACAAATTTTACAGTAATTCATATTGTATGAAATAATGATTTCCTAATAATTTCATAATTTTTCAATACTGTTTACTATTTAAAACTATTTTCCTAAGTATTTAAGCATGTAAAAATGCATTTTAATGATTATTTCATATAAATAATTGTTAAAATCTGTAAATAATTATAATTGGGCAAGTTATTATTTTAATAAGAAATTATTAAAATCTGGCCTAAATTGAAAATATAAATTAATTATGCAAAGTAAGTAATTCAATTTAAAATTCATTTAACAAATAAATACCTTAATATTATAATCAAAATGAATTATTGTTAATTCATCTAATATAATAATACGTGTCTAATTATTTGTATTAATACTCCATTCTTGTTTAGCAGTTCCTAAACCAAAACTATTAATTATATTAGGTTCTACGCCATTTTGACCCGAATCGTCTATCGTACGACACACGCATTTCGTTTTGGGACTAAAGTGAGTAATCTACCCCATACTTTATAATTTTCAATACTTTTGGGGTGTATCATGTGGTTCTAATATATTCCAACTTCATTTTATTGTTTTATCACAATTGAGACATTGTTGGGACATTTATACGTGAGTCATTAATTGTATAACTATTGTTTGTTTACGCTACATGTACTTGTAGTGCATTACCATTTTTAGTCTAATCTCCTTGACTATGCCCGTATTCTTGAGGTACGTTATGGACAGTAATAGCGCTATTGGGTTGACCACCCCGCCTTGGGACGCTAAGGTGATTGATCGCACGTGGTTGAGTGTGTATGATGATTAGATGCTCCATCCTATATATATTTATATATATACATATGTATATATATAGGGTGAGGACTTATTGTTGTTGTTATCAATTGTTAATCAATTTTTGATTTATAAACCGTTATCTCAAATACAATTGTTTGGCGACTTCAAAAGAAAACAGATTTCAAATTATAAATGTTTCAACTTCACAATTTTCTCTACTAAAATTTGATTACTCACCAACTCTCGTAGTTGACCTGTTTTTACCCATGATGCAGATTTGAAGAATGAAGAATGATGAAAAATAGGTTGTGCCTTAGAAATCCACAAGACAATTTAAATTTGATGTAATAAATGTGGTTTGCATTTGTATTTGTACTTGTATGTTGTGGATCTTGTTTGCATACTTAGTACTTAATTGAATCTAATCACATTATAACCTAGTTGTCATGAGACTTTGAACAATATATCACGCCTTGATCGATTCCGACAAGAATCGGGGTGTGACAGATTGGTATCAGAGCCCTTGACTATAGGGAATTAGGTTAATTGCCTTGACCTAGTCTATAGCCTCTAGGGTTCTCTCGTATGCTAGTTTATAAAATGCACACACAACTGTATGCAATTCGCACTTAGAAAATCCTAGGAATACCTTTGTGTGTTAATTGCTCCCTTATGTGCATACGTATTACTCCTGACACTTATATGTGTGCATACACTTGTGAATATTCTCCACTTTCTCTGAAAATCACACACATACTCAAGTTGTTTAACAAAATGTATATACATATATGTATTCCTTAGAGCTCATAGGAAATTCAAAGTCATCCACTCTAGTTGGGTAGGATCATAGTAATGGACGCGTAGTAACTGGAAGGGGGAGGTGCCGGTAGACCGAAAGTCCTGACTAGGTAAGCATTCGTATACATCCCAATCAACCGAGGGACCAGTTTGCTTATCTGGGGACCAAAGGCGAGAGTTCCCAAACCTATAGGCCAAAGCGCGTCATTCACATTACTTTTGAGCCATCAAAATACCGGACCTTATCAAACGTATCCGAAAGGATACACTCCATAATGGCCAACTCATTGGACTATTAAGTTCCCTAATGGGCCTAGAAGTGGGAAAGAAATGTGAAAACTTAGTTTTGTGGGGGCCCACGCAAGTGCTACATGTTTCACATTTAGTAACCATGGAAAGCCCAAAAGGTGCCCAACACTCCTAACCATGGCCCAACAAGTGTTTTACAAATTATTTTACCCAACAATGTCTAAAAACTTTATTTCCATAATCAATTTACAAATAACTCACAAGTCCATATGCGTGTTTCTCGTAGATGGCATTACGACCCCCATACGCTGCTCGCAACAACAGAAGGCTAGCTGCCCTGGTCGCCAAGGAGGTAGCAAACGTCATCCCAACAATTGCAACCCAACTTCATTCTCTTCAGCCACAAGCTCCAGCAACAACTCCTCGTTGCTCGTTCAAGCACTTTCGTAACTGCAATCCGCCTTACTTCAAAGGCACCGATGGTGCCACCGCACTCCTCACATGGATTGAAGAAATGGAGAGTACTTTCATCCATAGCGAGTGTCCTGAGGACCTGATGGTCCGTCATGCTACAGGGTGCCTCCTAGGTCATGCTCTCACATGGTGGAACCTAGAAAAACGGGCAAAGGGAGAGGCTGTTGCCTTGGGAATGACCTGGTCAAAACTAAAAGAACGCATGATGGAGAAGTTCTGCCCTGATAGCGAATTGCAAAACCTCGAGGAGGAATTCTGGAATCTGAAACAGGAGGGAGGCGACAACGTGACCTACACCAATAGATTCCATGATCTCTCGAGACTCCTACCTCACATGGTTCAACCTATGAAAACTGCAATACGCCGCTACATCAAAGGGTTACCACGCCAGATCCGTGATTCGGTGACCAACAGCAGGCCATCTACCCTAGAATCCGCCATCGAATTAGCAGGTCAACTCAACGAGGACAATGTGAACGATGGTGTCCTCCCACGCAAGGGTTCAAAGATGTCAACTGAAAAGTCGACCCCTGAGACCCCCCTAATTGTCAAGTCCGAGTCCTCCCACCGACATGACAAAAAGAAGCGGAAAAGTCATCACCACAACCATGCTGTTATTACCCCTGCTACTCCTATCACCCAAGTCACCCCACCAGCCCAACCAAATAAAAAGCCGTATACCGGACCTCACCCCCTCTGTAACCACTGTAACTATCACCATATGACCACTAGCCCGTGTCGCCTCTGTACGAATTGTGGTCGCTATGGCCACTTGGCGGACACATGTCGTGCACCAAAAACTCAGCGACCACTCTATCTACCCTCAAATCAGCAAACACAAACCCGGTATCTAACTGGAACATGCTTCAACTGTGGTGACCCCACCCATTTCAAAAACGCGTGTCCTAGGTTAGTCAATATCATCAACACCCAAGCCCAGGCAAATCCAACAATGCAGGTTCCAGCTCCCAAAGGCCGAGCCTTTGTCATTACCGCAACCCAAGCAAAGACCGATAACAAGGTCGTAAATGGTACATTTCTCATAAATAACTGCTACGCGTCAGTACTTTTTGATTCAGGTGCCGATAAAAGTTTTGTGTCTTTGGAATTTGAGCCCATACTTCACACACCTCGCACGATTCTTAATGAGTACTTTACCGTAGAAGTCGCCGATGTAAAAATACGTTTCACTCAATGCAGTCATCCAAGATTGCACTTTCGATTTTTCCGGTCATAAATTTTCTGTCAATTTAGTTCCTATGGAACTTGGTAGCTTCGACATCATCGTAGGAATGGATTGGCTATCCCAAAACCATGCTGAAATAGTATGTTACGATAAGTTCATTCGTATTCCTCTCGCCGACGGTCAAAGTCTTCGTATTTATGGCGAGACTCATTCGAAAAAGCTTAGTCTTATGTCATGTAATCAAGCTCGATCATATCTACGAAAAGAATACATGGCTTTCTTAGCCCATGTGGTGGAAACAAAGGTCAAAGAAAAGAAGATTGAAGATATTCCGATAGTACGAGACTTTCCCGACATCTTTCCCGATGACGTATCTGGACTCCCTCTAGTACGTGAGCTAGAGTTCCGCATCGATCTTGTTCCTGAGGCTACTCCCATAGCCAAGTCTCCATATCGGTTGGCTCCAACCGAGATGCAAGAATTGGCAAGTCAGCTCCAAGAACTAACCGATAAGGGATTTATCCGCCCTAGTACTTCACCCTGGGGAGCCCCGGTTCTCTTCATTAAAAAGAAAGATGGTTCGTTTCGTATGTGTATCGATTATCGGGAGTTAAATAAATTAACCATCAAGAACCGATATCCGTTACCTCGGATCGACGACCTTTTTGATCAGCTTCAAGGAGCTTCATGCTTCTCAAAAATTGACCTTCGCTCGGGTTATCACCAACTTCGAGTACGGGAAGAAGACATCCCCAAAACCGCTTTCCGAACCCGCTATGGTCATTACGAGTTCACCGTTATGCCTTTCGGCCTAACAAATGCCCCTGCCGTATTCATGGACTTGATGAATCGGGTATTTAAACCTTATATCGATCGTTTTGTTATCGTCTTTATTGATGACATCCTCATTTACTCAAAGACAAGGGCAGAGCATGAAAGACACATTCGCCTAACTCTCCAAACGTTGCAAGGAAATCGGCTTTACGCCAAATTTTCGAAATGCGAGTTTTGGTTAAATGAGGTACAATTCCTTGGTCATATTGTAAGTGACAAGGGTATTTTAGTCGATCCCGCAAAAGTTGAAGCAGTCCAGAATTGGAAAGCCCCCCGTACCCCCAAGGAAATTCGGTCCTTCCTTGGTTTAGCCGGCTATTATCGGCGTTTCATTTCAAATTTCTCAAAGATTGCTTTACCGCTTACTTCTCTCACTTGCAAGGGTACACCATTTGATTGGGGACCCAAGCAGGAATACGCTTTCCAAACCCTTAAACAAAGTTTGTGTGACGCTCCGATTCTTACACTCCCTGAAGGATCCGAAGATTTCGTGGTATTCTGCGATGCCTATAATCTCGGTCTAGGTTGTGTTTTGATGCAAAGGGGAAAGGTTATAGCTTACGCATCACGACAACTCAAAATCCACGAAAGGAATTATACGACTCATGATTTGGAGCTCGGTGCCGTGATTTTCGCTCTTAAAATTTGGAGGCATTACCTTTACGGCACTAAATGCGTAATTTTCACCGACCACAAGAGCTTGCAACATATTCTTAATCAAAAGGAACTCAATATGAGGCAAAGACGATGGGTCGAACTCCTAAATGATTACGAGTGTGAAATACGCTATCATCCGGGCAAGGCAAACGTCGTAGCCGACGCGTTAAGCCGAAAAGAACATGCCCATGCATTTCATCTAATATGTTCTCCTATCTTGTCCAATCTCAGCGACCGAATTCGAGGAGCCCAACACTCGGCAATTACCGAAAATGACATGCCCACGAGAATTGATGGGGAGTTGGAAACCAAATCTGATGGTATTTTCTATTATCAAGATCGCATCTGGATCCCAGATCGTGACAATCTTTGCATATTCCTGATGGAAGAAATCCATAAAACCCGATATTCCATTCATCCGGGCACTGACAAGATGTATCATGGCCTGAGAACCAATTCATGGTGGTCGGGAATGAAAAAGGATATTGCTTTATTCGTGGCCAAATGTCTTACATGTTCCAGGGTCAAAGTAGAACATCAACGACCCTCTGGACTATTGGTCCAACCAGAAATCCCCAGGTGGAAATGGGAAGCGATCGCCATGGATTTCGTAACCAAACTTCCCCGTACCACAAAAGGACACGACAACATTTGGATAATCATTGACCGTTTGACCAAATCCGCTCATTTCCTTCCCATCCGGGAAAATTTCAAAGTCGAAAAACTTGCTCGGATTTACATCAACGAGATAGTTAGTCGGCATGGCATTCTTCTCAGCATCATTTCAGATCGTGATGGGAGATTTCTCTCTCGGTTTTGGCAATCACTTCAAACAGCCATGGGAACCCGCCTCGATCTCAGTACCGCCTATCATCCTCAGACCGATGGTCAATCTGAGAGGACAATTCAAACACTCGAAGATATGTTGAGGGCGTGTGTCTTGGATTTCGGAGGAAACTGGGACTCTCATTTACCGTTGGTGGAATTCTCCTATAATAACAGTTATCATTCTAGCATCAAGATGCCACCATTTGAGGCATTGTATGGCCGTAAATGCCGATCTCCTATTTGCTGGCATGAAATCGGTGAGTCCCACGTGATTCGCGCAACAGTGGATTCTCCAATCGTTGGTCCTGAGCTTATCCAGGAAACAACCGACAAAATCACTCAGATTCGCGATAACCTTCTCGCATCTCGTAGCCGACAAAAGAGTTATGCCGACAAGCGACGCAAACTGCTTGAATTTACCATAGGTGACATGGTCATGTTAAAAGTGTCCCCATGGAAAGGTGTGGTTCGATTTGGACGCAAGGGTAAATTGGCACCACGCTACGTAGGCCCGTTTAAGATCATAAAAAGGATCGGACCAGTAGCCTACGAGTTGGATCTACCAACAGAGCTTAAGAAAGTTCACCCAGTATTTCATATAGCCAACCTCAAGAAGTGTTTAGCAGACGAGAACCTTCATGTTCCTCTCGAGGATATCCAAATCGACGAGACAATGCAATTTACCGAGAAACCCTTAGAAATTGCCGACCGAAAGGAAAAGCAACTCAAAAGAAGTCGCATTCCCATGGTTAAGGTCAGGTGGCAGTCGGCACGTGGACCTGAGTATACATGGGAGCGTGAGGATCATATGCGTACCAAATACCCACAACTTTTCTCTTAAGGTACTCTCTTCTTAAATTTCGGGACGAAATTTCCTAAAGTAGGGGAGACTGTGACATCCGCCTAAAATGGATTCGGGTCAACCCAACCCAATTGGAAATTTAATAAACCCTACTCAAGATTACTTGACGCTAATAGGATCAAAACCCATACAATACGATATAACTTGACGTTAATAGCAACATAGTATTGTACAACGTTATAACTATAATCAAAGTAAATTATGATACCATATTAAAATCAAATCAAAGTATAATGCTCTAATTAAATTAAAAGAATCAAACTTGAATTCTCTAATTAAACTTCAAATCAAAGTAGATTGTTATAATCAAATAATAACCTATCTTTTATAAAACTCCATTTTTATAAACTTTACATTAAATTTTAGAAAACTCTATTTTTTATAAACTTTACTTTAAATTTTATAAAACTCATATATTAATTATGTAAAAGATGCTTGTGTTAGTGGGAAATTATGAAGACCACCAAAAGCAAAAAGATTATTCCCATGGTCTCCCACTCACACCTCCCATCCACTTTCCTTTCCTTTTTCTCCCAACATATTATTCTCTTCACCACTTAAATCTTCTCTATTCTTGCTCTCACTCTCAATCTCGAAATTTCCTCCAAGAATACTCATATTCCATCCAAGAACAATCTATTATACTCAAATCTTCATCCCTCTTGAAGCATTCATCAAGGTATGTTGTTAAAAGTTTCAAATTCATACAAGAAATAAATTAAATCCACCAAAATATCTAAAACTCATTTTTTTCATAAACCTGATTTTTCTCAAAATACCATCAATAAAATAAGAAGTTCTGGAAATTTTCAGAAAATAACTTATTTTTATTGAATTATCATAATTATTTCAATAAAGTAGGGCAATAATTCACATAAAATACTTGTTGCATTCAATAAATTCTGAGAAAATTCTGGGATGACCTGTATACTGATTCAACATGATATATAAAGTTTCATGCATTTATATTACTGTTTACTATTATTTATGATTTTATTGATTAATTAATAATGAAATATATAAAAAATACTTCCCATAGTCACAAATATCTGAAACTTATACACTGGGCTCTACATCATGTTATAAAACTATGGTTAATTTTACAGATTTTTTGAGAATCATTTACTATTTTTCCCGAATTTTGTGTTGTTTAATCATTAAAATATTAAATAAATACTAAAACAGTTCAGAAAAATATACAAATTTTACAGTAATTCATATTGTATGAAATAATGATTTCCTAATAATTTCATAATTTTTCAATACTGTTTACTATTTAAAACTATTTTCCTAAGTATTTAAGCATGTAAAAATGCATTTTAATGATTATTTCATATAAATAATTGTTAAAATCTGTAAATAATTATAATTGGGCAAGTTATTATTTTAATAAGAAATTATTAAAATCTGGCCTAAATTGAAAATATAAATTAATTATGCAAAGTAAGTAATTCAATTTAAAATTCATTTAACAAATAAATACCTTAATATTATAATCAAAATGAATTATTGTTAATTCATCTAATATAAGAATACGTGTCTAATTATTTGTATTAATACTCCATTCTTGTTTAGCAGTTCCTAAACCAAAACTATTAATTATATTAGGTTCTACGCCATTTTGACCCGAATCGTCTATCGTACGACACACGCATTTCGTTTTGGGACTAAAGTGAGTAATCTACCCCATACTTTATAATTTTCAATACTTTTGGGGTGTATCATGTGGTTCTAATATATTCCAACTTCATTTTATTGTTTTATCACAATTGAGACATTGTTGGGACATTTATATGTGAGTCATTAATTGTATAACTATTGTTTGTTTACGCTACATGTACTTGTAGTGCATTACCATTTTTAGTCTAATCTCCTTGACTATGCCCGTATTCTTGAGGTACGTTATGGACAGTAATAGCGCTATTGGGTTGACCACCCCGCCTTGGGACGCTAAGGTGATTGATCGCACGTGGTTGAGTGTGTATGATGATTAGATGCTCCATCCTATATATATTTATATATATACATATGTATATATATAGGGTGAGGACTTATTGTTGTTGTTATCAATTGTTAATCAATTTTTGATTTATAAATCGTTATCTCAAATACAATTGTTTGGCGACTTCAAAAGAAAACAGATTTCAAATTATAAATGTTTCAACTTCACAATTTTCTCTACTAAAATTTGATTACTCACCAACTCTCGTAGTTGACCTGTTTTTACCCATGATGCAGATTTGAAGAATGAAGAATGATGAAAAATAGGTTGTGCCTTAGAAATCCACAAGACAATTTAAATTTGATGTAATAAATGTGGTTTGCATTTGTATTTGTACTTGTATGTTGTGGATCTTGTTTGCATACTTAGTACTTAATTGAATCTAATCACATTATAACCTAGTTGTCATGAGACTTTGAACAATATATCACGCCTTGATCGATTCCGACAAGGATCGGGGTGTGACATGTGAACCTTATTTATATGCAAATGATTCCTAATGATATTTTCACTAAAGTGTAGAGAAAATAATTAAGGAACTATACACTTTGGTGTATGAATTCCTTTCAAATGAATGTCTGAGATTAAGCACAAGATACCAA
The DNA here is from genome assembly GCF_052849685.1 of Lactuca virosa. Lineage (NCBI taxonomy): Eukaryota > Viridiplantae > Streptophyta > Magnoliopsida > Asterales > Asteraceae > Lactuca > Lactuca virosa. The sequence goes on from NC_136426.1 coordinate 177,792,110, forward strand.
ATCAACTTTATTAATAACTATAGTAGTTTTAATTATATTTTACGTGATAAAGCATAATTGTGAAATATTTGTTGCAGGTTTCAAAAGTTGAGATATAAACTGGTAAGAACCATCTAAGGCCTTAATGATAATAAAGGGTGAATTAAATCTTACTTGGTATGATTTACTTTCTAATCGGTAGAAATATACTCTTTTTATTTCCTTGGGGTAACACATATAACACTATTAATTATACCTTGAGTACAAATACCAACTAATAAGTAGATTAAACACTTTATAAGACTTAGTATGGAAAGGCTCCATCCTCATCTTACTTAGGCGGTGTTTGGTACAGGGAAATAAGTGCAGGGAAAAGGAATTGATTCCTTTCCTCTTGTTTGGCTAATAAAAAAAGTAAGGAATTGAGAAATAAATCAATTCCTTTTCCATCAAATCCATTCTCTATTTTTAAAGGAGAAAAGAGAGAAACGACGTATCTAGGTGTGATCGAGAATCAAAAGAAAAAACGCGGAGAAATCAAATTGTCCCCATTCGAACCTCACTACCTGCAATCGATCAAGATTTTTCAAACGTGGCTATTGGATTTTCATGCAATCCGCTCGTGTAAGTGATCAAAAGCAATCCTATTTGCCCTACATATGCCGATACATAGGATCAAAGTGGGCGGTATAGGATCGAAGTCACGACTGTTGCTCCATTCACGTATTATTGGGCAATTTTGGCACTATCCACTTCCAATTCAAGGTGTGATTGCTAATCTTGATATCAATTCTTCCAATTCAAGGTTTGATTGTTAATCTTTATATTAATTCTTCCGATTAATCTTGATAGAAATTCTTCCAAGTTAAAGAAATTTGTTTTTTGAATTGTGTTAAAATCTTGCCAAGATCGATTCTTTAAACGTGTTTGAATTTTGTTTTTGATGTTAAAATCTGGTAAGATTGTTAATAGTACAATGAAAATTGTTTTACAATTGCAGTTTTTTTTATTTTATTTTATTTTATTTTATTTTTATTTTTTTTTACTTTTCACCCTACTTTGAACCACCATAAAAGCTTCATACAAGCTCAAAATGAGGTAATTTTTATTTTCAAACTGTACTCCTCTGTCTTGTCTACGTTTTAGAATAAAAAAATAGCTTAATTGGTTAAGTCTTGGTTGAGTTATATAGCCCCAAACTGAAGCTGTTATGATTGTTGTATTATATTTCAGCACTTTTTTAAAATTTTGTCCAACTTTGAACCATCATAAAAGCTTCATATATGCTCGAAATGATGCCATTTTTTTTCAAACTGTACTCCTTTGTCTTGTATACGTTTTAGAATAAAAAACGGCTAAATTGGTTAAGCCTTGGTAGAGTTATACAACCACAAAAGAGGCTGTTATTATTGTTGTATTATATTTCAATACTTTTTTTTTAATTTTGTCCAACTTTGAACCATCATAAAAGCTTCATACAAGCTCGGAATGATGCGATTTTTTTTTCAAACTGTACTCCTTTGTCTTGTCTACGTTTTAGAATAAAAAAAAGCTTAATTAGTTAACTCTTGGTTGAGTTATACAGCCGCAAACAGAGGCTGTTATGATTGTCGTATCATATTTCAACACTTTTTAAAAATTTTGTCCAACTTTGAACCATCATAAAAGCTTCATACATGCTCGGAATGATGCGGTTTTTTTTCCGACTGTACTCCTCTTTCTTGTCTATGTTTTAGAATCAAAAAACAGCTTAATTGGTTAAGTCTTGGTTGAGTTATACAGCCACAAACAGAGGCTATTATGATGAATTACTATTTCAAGCATCTATTATGTAACTTTTTTTTGTAGACATGGCAGGGCGAAACAGACACACATGGACTACTAAAGAGGATGCAAAGTTAATTTAGGCATTGTTGGAGTTACATGTATCCAGAAAGAATGGTGGTGCCGACAACAGATTCAAACTCGGTTATTTAAAGGCAGTGCAACAATTACTAGATGTAAGTCTTCCTAATTCGGGTTTAAAAGCAGAGCCTCATATTAAATCGAGGATGAAGACATGGAAAACCCATTTCAATATCGTGCATGACATGGTATATGGAACAAACACGAGTGGATTCGGCTGGGATACAGATAAATGTTGTGTTACTGCCGATGTTGAAGTTTGGGATGAGTATATATATGTACTATAATGATTATGTTTGTAGTATTTTTAGCATCATTAAAACATATTGTAAATGAATAGCAACCAATTAATTTTGTGCCATTCTTGTAGAGTCATAAAGATGCTCTAGGTTTTCACGATAAACCATTTCCCCAATTTGATAACCTATGTAAAATCTTCGGGAAGGATAGAGCTACTGGTCATGGAGCTACTGATCTTGGTGAAGTTGTGACTGAAGAGACACAAAGAAACTCACCTGTTGATGTGGAAGTGTTGGAAGAGATTGTTAAAGAGACGTAACAAACTGCTTGTGTCAATAGTAAACGCAAAAGGCCTCCAACGGATGACACATAAAGCTCTTATAAGGAAGCAGCGAAAGAAATGAAAGAGAGTTTCAAGGAGGTTGGTGAAAAACTTAATGAAACAAAATACAATATACGAAGGCATGAAAATAAGGAAGCATGTGATATGATAGATAAAGTTATCGAAGACATACAAAGCATGCCAAATATCAATGTCAAACAGCGAATTAAGTCGATTGACATGTTTAGCAAAGATCAATTTCATGCCCAGGCGTTTTTTAAGATGACAAAAGAAGAAAAGATTTGTTACATGGAAATGATTGGGGATGGCTCAATATCATGATTAGGTTATTTTAAGTTATGTTTTTTTTTAGTTTTTACGAATATTGAAGTTGACTCTTTGCACATTCTATATTAGACATAGTTATGTTTTTTAGTTGTTAGGAATATTGAATTATATTTTGTGCATATATCCTACATTGGACATAGTTTTTGAATAGTATGATTTGCATATTTCTTTGAAATCTATTTGTAAGTTATTCTTTTATATTAGAAATATGTTTTCTAATACAAGATGTATAAAAAATAATATTAATTGATTAGAAAATAAATTATTTAGTAACAATTAATATTAAAATAAAAAAATTAAAGACATAAAAGATGCATATTTAGACTAATTAAGATGTACATCATCATGCATTTTTACAAAAAAAATGTTGTTTGAAAATTGGTAAACAAGGTAAAAAAACTCATTTCCATTTCATTGATTAATACAACCAAACAAGAGAAATGATTCTCAAAAACATTTCTCTAGTGGATTCTCAGTTCTACCAAGCAGGGAAGTCAATTCTCTTTCTCCAGCTTAATTCTCTTTCTCTGCATTTCCATTCTCTACTGCAATTCCATTTCTATGTACTAAACGCACCCTTAATGTTTTATGGATTTAAAGTCGATGTTGGACTAAGCTTCTAAACCCAAAATCTACTAAATACATATTTGTATATACAATACTATAAATGTGGCTTAGATTGTTATATGCAAACCCACCAAGAATAAGTTCTCTTATTCTTGTGAAAGCTAAGTTAGTAGAAAACAAGCTTTTAATGACAAAGTGAGTGGGAGGTACATGGAACTTGAAACAACTCAAGAACCATAATCTTATGTAGTAATAGTTGGCACTAGTTTTAACATGGATTATTAAACTTGAATAATAGATATTCATAAACACAAATTGTTCGCATTAGTGGTAGAAATCATCTACGACTTGAGAAATGTGGAATCTCTCATTGATGAGCTTTTGTTGATGGTTTTTCGAAAATCCTTTAAATACCAAGATGCTATGTCAGATCTCGAATCTGATAAATGACTTAGAGTCATGAACGTGAGCTGTAATCCATGTATGAGAATCAATTATGGGCTTGATTAAAATTTATCCCTAAAGCAAGTCTAGAAGGAGTAAATAATTCTTCCAAAAAGAATAAATTACATGGATAACCATACACATTTAAAGCAAGACTTGTAGTAAAAGGATTTTCTCATACTCATGTCACTGACTATGGTCCTCATCATACTCATGACATTGACTGTGATCAAACCTTTTTTTCACAAGTTGTTATGATCAGATCAACAAGGATATTATTGACTATAAATTCATATTCTTAATATGAGATATAGCAAATAGATTTCAAGAAATACCGCTTTTCTTAATAGGCATCTACTAGAAAATATCTATATAAATTAGCTTGGAGGTTTTCTTAATCCATGTTATCCTAATCAAAATATGTAGAGCTTGAGATTCACTTGTGGATATAAAGCAAACATCTCAATGTTGCAATCATTATTTTAATGTAAAACCAAAAGGTGTGTTTTTATATCAAAATGAATAGAACATGTGTGTTTACTAAGAACTAGTGGGAGCATTGTGAAATTCCTAATCTTGTATGAATGAGACATACTTAATCATTTGAAATCACATTGTGACTAAGCAAGGTCGTTTACACCTTGAATCAGAAAAGTGTTTCTAAAATGAAAGACTTAGGAAGGAGAAGATACATTCTTGGAATGTGAAATCTATAAGGGATAGATAGAATGAATGTTAAAATGTTTCATGTCCTTATACATATATTGGCAATATCTTTAAAGGGATCAAGACACAAGATTATTTGGAGAATTTTTGGCATTGTCATATGGCATCATTTTGATCTAACCTCAAAAGTACCTAGCTCATAGGTTAGAACTAGATGAAATGATTTATATTCCATTTTCTTGGAAAATGAATTCATCATTTACGCCATATTATGCATATGACATGGTATTTGATCATGTTGTAAGCATGTCATAAGATACCAATTGAATACATGGTTAAGTCACTAGATGACTATGAAACATTCTAAGAGTACTTAAGAAGAACTAAAAGAATGTATATGAGACAACCAGTTTAGAAAGGATCTTTATGGAAAGAGCTACACAAGATGTTAATTTCTAAACATATATAAATAATTATGAATTATAATTAGATTTTGACTTCATTATGGAATGAAGAATACATTTTGTTGGAATGAGGTCCAAGCAAAACATAATGACACAATATAATAAAAAATAAGAATACGCTACTTTAGAAGTTGAATTCAAATATGATTGGATGAATGAGATCATTGAAAAACTATGTTGATCTCTGCCATACAAGGATCACATAGAAATCTTTGTGACTTCGAGAGTATACTTAATCAAGCGAAGAGACTATATGTCACGAAAGAACAACAATCATATTCTCCAAAATATTTAACTATACTTAGAGTAAAGTTTTTTTCTGAAAGAGCAAATACTTAGAGTAAAGTTAGGTATGGAGATGATAGTATTCACAGAATTCACACAAATTAAATTTTGTCAGACCTATTGATAAAGTAATTCTTTTGAGCTAAGTATGAATGATCATACTTCAGCTGTAAGACTTTATTATTCTAGAAATAGGATTTTGATTTGGATTTGGTACTTGGATATTGTAGCATTATAACAACAACTATTAGATAATGTTATGATATATTGGGATATAGTCATCACATTAATACTTGTTGTGTTCTATATCAACATGTTTAATCCATGAATAATGTTACTATTCTAAAGTTCATAGCCGGTTATAATTGTGGGAGTAATTATAAAGTAAGACTAATATGAATTGGATTGGTTGACTCTCACTAGATGAAAGTAGGCAAGTGGTTGTAACCAAGTTTCATATGTACTTTTCATAGAACTAGTATTGAATTGACCCACATCAAGATCATATCATGGATTGCTATCATGAATGATACTTGATTAAAAGGTACTATCTTTGTATCCTTAACACCTGAGATATATAGTGGGACTTAAGTGTAGGGAGTACTATGCTTTGATATGGTCAAATGTTGTTCCTTAACCAGGCAGTTATAAAAGTCATTTTCAAGTATGCTGTGAAATATGCAAGAGGATTATATAATCACGATGAGATTTGTTCCTCTTATGTGTTGAGAGTTAGACATCTAAGGCGCCTTACCAAAAGTTGAACAACTAATGAGATTGATCGCGATCCGTATATCATGTTCAACATGATGTCTGTAGCAAAGGGATTATTGATAAACTTACCTTATACACCAATTGTAGCGTTGGGCTTTTGGGAATTGGGCGTTGATAGAATGGCACCAAGTCGTATGTTGATGGGCGCAGTGAAATGTTGCTAGACGTTCACCACTGTCTATATCAGTCTAATATGAATCTTGCGCAAGTGGGAGATTGAAAGATCTAGTATGCTCAAGAATCATATTAAAGTGATATTGCTAATTAACATATGATACTAATGGGTCACACTAACAACAATTTGATATAATTGATTATTTATTAGCAATTGATTTTAATAAATATTCAATTAACTCTAAAATTAAATTGGAAATTATTTATTTCATGGAAATAATAATAATTTTCATTAGCATGTAACATTACATAATTCATATAATATAAATTAATAAGTCATGTACAACCTTTTGGACTAGGTTAGTCTTTTGTCTTTTACCTAAAGATAAAGTTTATATTTTATAAACTTGGATTTATAAAATTTAAACTCTTTCTTTCTTTTTTATTACCCACGGCCGAAACTAATTTGTCTAGTAGGAGAGTATGGCCTTTACATTAGTTTAATATAAAGTAAGCACCCTAGAAAGACATGTTGATGACATAGGGACATGGTTGTCTTAAAGTGCAAAGACCTAATGGTTAAAGATTTGCTTTATGCTTAAGACTAGTTGCTTGCATTTTGATCATTCACTCTTGCATGCAAAATCTAAAAATGCTCGCTACATCTCTCACATTCTCTATTGCGCAGAAAAGATAGAAGTTACTTGCATCTTCATACTCTCTTTAAGTTCATACTTTCACTACAAGAAATTTAGGCTTTTACTCACACATATTATGTGATGGTAAAAGCCACTTATGTGTTGAAAATTATCTATACCTACACATAAGTTAAGTGTTAACATGTGTTGGCTTATGACTGTAGATATAGATATGTACCTACACATATGTGATGTGTAGCCATGCAATATACAATACCAACACATGTATGTGTGTGTAAAACTATTAAGTATGTGTGGGTAAAGGTCTCATATGATGTTTTTAGATGATGACATGGCATCTGACATGGCCAATGACATGGGCAATGACATAGACAATGACATAATGTGCATTGATGACATGGATGTTGACATGTCAACCTACGTGGCATATCCTTACAAAGTGGTAGTGCCACGTGTCATAAACTATGTGTGGGTAAAGTCATTTTTATGTTTAGGTAAATTTGATAGTTGTGTGGTTATAACTTTTTAAAGTGTAGGAAAAAATATAAATGTGTTGGTAAAAATATAATTATATGTAGGCATTAACCACAATATATGTAGGTAATTGTGATTCAATATGTAGAACAAAAATACAAACTGTTTTGCTGTAATTAGGAACATATCCGGGCAAAAGTATTTGTAATTAAAATAAAGTTAGAACATAAAAGTTCAAACCACAAATGAAAAACCATATACTACACTTGAAATAATTCAACTATAAAACAAAAAACTATGTATAATGAAAGTAGTAAACATCCTTGAATATTCATTCTATATGATCAAACTCATCAATATTCTCACCATGATACTGTCCAGAACCGGTTTGGGTTGAGGTATCACAGTCGGATGTATCGTCTTCAGATTGTCCCGATGATGTACTTGAAGGAGGAGGCATGATATATTTCTCAATCATCTTTTGTTCCATAATTGCACATCTTTTTTCATCTTTCGAATACCATCCACTAATTTATCATAAGTAGGGCACTTTGAATTCTTAGTATTACTTGTGGTCTAACTAACAACAGGATCACATCCCCACCCTGACAAATAAATGGAGCTTCGTCGAAGTACCTTCTCTAGAATCGACTTGTCACTCATTGTGTCCATGGTATGCTCATTTCTCAGCTTCATCATTTCTTCCTATTAGCACAAAACATAAGGAAAGTAAAGTAAAATACTTTATAACAACATACATAAGGAAAGTTATCAATTAATGTAAATTTATTAGGGGTTGAAATAGGTAAGCACAATGCCTAAGAACTTACAAGTACAATTTCTGATCTGTTTCAATAAGAAAATAAGAAAGGAGCAACTAAACGTACATATTTTCTAGTTGCATCGGTAGATCTCCAACCTTTTTCCTCATCCCATTGTGTAAGATTGGATCTTGTTGTTATCTTGAGATTGGAGGGATTGGATCCAGTTGCAACAATTATATTAGTAATGACGTACATAAATTGTAATATTGAAAGTTAAAAGCTATTAATCTAGTTTGATTTCGACTTTTATATTGTGTTTACAACTTATAAAATACTTTATAACAACATACTTAGAATTTCTTTAACATAATAGCCATGTACTTATACCTTTTAACCCCTAAAGTCAATTTACTTACAACTCTTTACCCATACGAGCCTTATCAGTTTCTACTATACAACCCTTTTAAGTTGTACCCTTCATCATGTTTCTTTCAAGCATATTAGTAAGTATTCCAAAAAAAGGTCCAAAACTTACTATGAACACACTAAGACACACAACATTGTCAATAGAAAAAATCCTTTGATGTTATGACTCTTACTATATGTCAACATATATGATGTTAAAATTACAAAAAAAAAACCATTGAGTTTACCTGATTGACATCCCTACCCATAGGAGAAACATATATATTTAATGTACTAAAGATCATTTGAGGAAAATGGGAAAAATATTACAAGAACTTGATGCGTTGTATGGAGTAGTATGTTGTGCATCTTGTCTCCCTAGTCCACCTCGTCTACCTCTTCCACCTCTTTGTGACATTATGCTCTTTGTAACTATAAAAGAAATATTTTATAACTCGATCGTAAAATCATAGCATGAGAGATTCAATTTTAGAGTCTAAACCACAAAAGACTGGATATGCAAATCAATTACCAAGCAACAAACCTTATACATTGTTATTCAAATCAGTTTAGAGAAAGGCACCGATGAGCATAGAAACAATATCAGTGAATATGCGCAATGTGATAAATAAGTGAAGACTGTGTGATAATATGTTACCTGGAATTGACCGTCAGACTTTACCCTCGTTGTTCTGCCTCGATTTCTCGAAGCTCTGTCGGTATTATACGGGCTTTGTAGGTTTTGGTGGGACGATCGCTAGCGAATAACCGTTTCCCTCTATAAACTCCATGATGTTCGTGGATTTCGGAAGAGATTACGCCCAAATTCAAAATGACGCCATCGTGAGTGTAGGATGAGATCAATCCAAATCATTCCTAGTTACGCACGTATCTTTTCTTTATCATATCCCAATTCCATTTATATTTTAGAAACACATGTTTCAATTTTCACCACTGTCAAAGCTATTTTTCTAGTTCAAATATGTTTTTTTTTTTCTTTTTTAATTATATTTTTTTTACATACAATATTTCTTTATATTTAAAAAATAAAATATTTTTACTCTTATATATTCATAATTAATGTACGTGTAAGCATAAACAGTAGACATGTATTACAACTCAAGTTACTTTTATCCACATATTTAAATATGTATTAGATGTTTTTAGCATTTATTATGTTTAGCTATACATTTGTAAATTAATATTATGTGTCGGTAAAAATTAATGAATTATGCATACATAATTTAGCTTGTATATATGTCTAGACAGTTAATTTCCCACGTCATTCTTTTTAAAAAATATTTGTTTTATTTTAGCTACACATTTATATGTAAAAAAATATGTGTTAGTAAATAAAGGAATACTGAAAGACCCACATTTTCATAGTTGACAATTGTTAGTCCGAAACATGCTACGTGCATATTCATTAAAACAATATTTTATATTGATAAAGTGATTACAAACTACTGGATACAAACCCACTATTTCAAAGTGTTATATATTACATAACTCCCTAGCATTCTATAGTTTTATACATATGGGAGTGCAAAATACAATAGTTTCAAACTATTCGAAAATCTTCTATCAATACAATAGTTTCAAACTATTCAAAAATCTTCTACCAGTATATAACTATACTGGATGCTTATCTCCTGCAAATTAGTTAAACATTGAGAGGGGTAAGCGGCGATGCTTAGTGAGTTCAATAATAGATACAATATAACGTTATGCCATATTTATATACTTCAATATTACAGAGGCAAAGAGGATCAAGGAACAACAAAGGCATAATGCGAAAAGCTTTCCATATCAATCAATGAGACATAACAATTTCCATACTTGATATACAATCAATAAAGTTTCAGCACAAATGGCATAGAAAATACTCAGGAATATCATTTTGCTAGAATATTACGGCTTTCAGCCTTATCTTAACATACTGCCGAAGCCAAAGTGATGCTTATGTCATACACTTCATGGTCAACGGTTCATACCAATAACCAAGTGATGCCTATGTCATACACTTCGTGGTCAGAGGTACAGCCTTGCTATAAAAATAACAGAAATAATAACATGAGATGATAACATGGAAAAGCACATAGCACATATAACACATAACAAACAATTGTTCATATATATTAAACTCACCGTGAAATAATCGGGGGTTAAAATAGTAATTTGGGCAGCACTTCAGCTCTAAATATGACTTTCTTCGTTGAAAACCGGGCCCTGCGAGGGTTGGGCTTCAAAACCGAAAAGATAAATTTTTCGGGCTTCTCGGGAATTTCGGGGCGTGTTTCGGGCGTTGGAATCAATATCGGGGTTTCGGGGGAAGTGGAAGTAGAAGAAATATAAGTTTAGGGGTAAAAAGTGGCAAATTTCTAATATTTACCCGGGAGGTCTCGCGCCCCTTATATAGGTGCGAGGTCCGGATCCGAAGGGAAGGGAAGAAGGCAGGTGGTTGCGAGGCTTGGACCAGCTGGCTGCTTCGGCGAGGCTCGGATGCGAGTATCGGACAGATGTGTGCTTCGGATTGGTCGGATTACACGACTACTTCCTCGGTCGAATCAGGAAGCAACACGCGGGTCGGGCACGAGGGAAGCATGCGAGGTTCACATGACCGGCTTCGGACACCTGTGTGACACGCGTCCCTTCTCGGATGCGCCACGTAGCAACTTCGGACACGTGGCCAGCTCAGAGTGAGGGTGACGTGGCTGGTACTATTCATGCGAATTTTCTCGAAAATTGTGCCCAATCTTGTAAAATCCATAACTTTCTCATATGGGCTCCGTTTTTGACGTTCTTTATATGCACGCGTAGGGAATATTATGATCTACAACTTTCGTTTAGACTTCGTCGGAAAATTTTGACTTTATTTTTATATTATTATTTTTAACAGACCGGGACTGGTAATCCGTTAAAAATTCATAACTTATTTATCCGACGTCCGTTTTCGTCAGACTTTTTACCGTTGTACTGCTAATGACGAGACATTCGATTCTCGTTTAGGTTGTGTTGGCAAAAAATCACTCGATCTAAAATTTGAGTTTTTAGCTGTCTACTGCTAAGCTGAAACTTAGAAAAATCATAACTTCCTCATACGAAGTCAGATTTTGGCGTTCTTTTCATCAAAAATTTCAGTTTAACGAATACTACGACTTTCATTTAGATCACTAAGGCTAAAAAGTAGTTTATCAAAAACTCACTTTTTAAGTCATTCGGCGCCGTGCCGATTTTGTCTCGGATCTTCGATTGGTCATAACTTCTTCGTTATAACTCCGATTTCGATGAGGTTTTCGCCTAAATGTTTCTAACGAGATTATCTACAACTTTCAATAATAAAATTTTACTTATTTTAAATTTTATATTTTTGCTAAATTTCACTATTTGGCTTTTAATTGGAATCTCATAAGACTTCCAATAATTTATGAGGGATTCTAATCATAGTTTTACTTCATTTCTAGTAAAAACTATCTGTTAGAACTCAATACTCAATATCACATAATATTTCATAATATTATTGTTGAGTTCATTTGTGTTGCGTCTTGGGCCATAAGTTTTGTATCCGGATTGGGCCTGTCCATCCGTGATTATCTAGATTGGTTACGTTGTTATCTAGATTAGCTATTAGGGTTTTACTATAAATATGCATGCCTGTATGCATGATAAATGGTTGTTAATCACGTCTAATATTGTAACCCTAAACACCTCTACAGTTGAAGTTCTTTATCGAGCTCATCTGAGGTGTTGAAGTAATAATCATTCGACATATTCAGTGCAATTCTTGTGTTCTTTATTACGTTATTATTCGTTAGCTTGCATAGAATCATACGATCCTAATAGAACTTTGTTCTAACAATTGGTATCAGAGTGGGAGTTTGTGTGATCAATACACATTCCTTCTGTATTCAGAATACTTTAGGGTTTCCGCTTTTATCGTATAAATAGAAGCCGTCTTCTTCATATCGACGGTATCTCTGTTTCTGATAAAACCCTAATCTCAAGACTACAGGTTTGATTCTAGTAGCTCACCATGTCTCACGATGATTCGCATACAAACCCCATCAACATCTCAAACAACATTGGATCTACAACCAGGGTACCCATACTCTACACTCAAGACTACGAAGTATGGGCTCATCACTTTGAAGACTACGTGGTTGGATCTGAAAATAATGGCTATCTCATCTGGGAAGCTATCACTCTTGGACAGTTTGTACATTCGGGAACGAACACGACTGTTAAGTCTCAAAAGGATTACAACAAGCTGGTAACGGATATAGAAAAGATACCACAGGATGAGAAAGATAAGCTATTATGTAACGTGAAGGCCATGCGAATGATAAGATTCGCCCTGCAATCTGACACCTTTCGGTTGGTTGGTTCATGCACAATAGCCAAAGAAATCTGGGATAGACTGAAGGAACTTTACTCAACTGATGAAGATCTGGAACACTTAATTCAAACCCTGCTACTATCAGAATTTGGAGTTTTCGAACAAAAACCTGAAGAGAAGCTTATACAGACTTTTGATCGGTTCAATCATCTCCTAAGTAAGATGATTAAGCATGGAATAGAGAGGAAGCTGATCGAGCAGAAAGTGACGTTCATGAACGGGCTGAGACCAGAATGGATGGCCGTAGTTTCCACTGCGAAGGCGCATGAACAGTTTAAGTCTTACTCTCTGGCGAAACTTGTGGGGATACTTAAGTCCCATGAAAGCGTTGTAACCAAGGAAGCAAAAGTGGTTTCTGGTGTGGGAACGCTGGCTCTTGTCTCCAAAGGAAAAAGTATTGCAGAAGAAGAAGAAGAGTCAGATATGTCTGAATGTGATCTTACAAGTGAAGAGTATGCAATGATGGTCACAAATCCAAAGAAGTTTGCAAGGAGAAAATTTCCTGTCAGTAAGAACCGAAACTGGCAGGGAAGTTATAGTTCTGAGAAGATGAAGGATGAACCGAAAGTCTCCTCTCAAAAGGATGAAGAGAAAAAGGAGAGCAAGCTTGCAGGAGACTCTGGATATGACTGCAACTACTGTCACGGCAAGAACCATTTTGCCAAAGATTGCATGTTAAGAAAGATGGCTGAGAAGAGAGAAGGTGAAGACGATGAGGCGTACTATATACGCAAGTTAGAGGAAATCAAGAAGAAAAAGGCAACTAACAGCTCAATGAATGCATTGATTGTTCAGGAGAACGCTGGGGAAGATGAGTTCGGTGGCGTAGAAGTTTGGTTAACCGACTCTGAAGATGAAGAGGTTAGAAGGCCTACTCATGGAAGGGCTTATGTGGCAAAGGAAGAAGGTTCGACTGGAAAGTGTTTCATTGTCACTGCTGGTCCATCAACCGAAAGTGCAGTTAAGGAACCGAACCTGACCGAGAACAAATGCTTTGCAGCTAAGCCAGTAAGTGAGAAGATCAACGACTACGATCGGTTGATCAAAAAGGTACAATCTATTCTTGAATCTCTTAAAATTCCAAAAACAGATTATCAAGAAGAATTAAATGAATTAAACTTTAAATTTTCTAACCTAAGTAGTAGCCTCATGCAAACTCGCTTAGAAAATTCTAACCTAACTGACCAACTCAGCAGGGTGTCTTCAAAAAGTGAGGAAAGAAGAATGTGGATTGAGCTAAAGGAAGCGGAGTTAGTTAGAGCTAGGGACGAAAGTATTTATTTGCAAAGAGACAATTTAAAGTTTTTAAAACAAAGAAATGTTTTCTATTTAATTGCTAAGCGTCTTTATACAAATATTGCTCTATTACATTTAAGCTATGAAATAGGAAAGCAAATTCATAAAATGATATTGCCCTTTCTTGAATTTAAGGAAGATGAGATCATAGCAGAATGTGAATCAGAAGTATCCTCCGAAGAGACATCGATGTCTTATAGGCTAGGTCTGGACAAGATAGAAACCTTCATCGATTCTAAGGAACATAAAAGTATGCTAAAAGATATCTTAGATGAAAATGATAGGCTAAAAATTAAATCTGAAACTATTCAAACATTCGATCTTTCAAACGCCAAACTTGTCAATGAAAATAAAATAAACCTAGATAATACGTCTGGATTTGATGAGGAAAGCGAGATGAGTGTAATCTCAGTAGAGGACGAAGTTGACTGCTCTGAGTTTCTGAAGAGTGAAACCGAAAGTGAAAAACCACTAATATCAGAAAACTCGGTTGAATTCGCTCGTCTGTCAAAAGACTAGAAACCGAAACTTAAGGAAAAGGCCATGGTCTATCAAAAGGTTCAGACTGTGCCAAATCAGGTTTATGCAGTTACAGGGGTCACTCAAAGGTAAACAGAAGAATTAAGGATCTTGGTCGACAAAGATAATGCTGAAGGATGCGATGACTACTTCTGGTCTGCTCCTATTGACAATGCAGACGAAACCGTGGGCCTATCTGAGAAGACTACATGGAGGGTTAGAGGAAGATACATTGTTGAACCAATAAACACACCCTCAAGTTTTGACAAGCCAAGCATTAGTGGAACCAAAGAAATTCCTGAGGAACCAATGGAAGAACCGAAAGTTCCAACCAAGACAAAGGAAGAACCGAAAGTTCCAACCAAGTCGAAAGAAGAACCGAAAGTTTCAACCAACAATAGTGTAGAATCAAAAATGTCCAACAAGACAACCGAAACTCAAAAGGAGAAGCCAAAGGTCAGCTTCAATATCCACAAATCGCAGAAGGAGCTTGCTGAACAGAAACGCCTTAGAAATCAAAGATATGCCAAGAATCTAAATGAACGAAAAAGGCACTGGAATTCTCAAAACTCCAACTACGAGCCTCCCAAGAAAGGATCAATGGACAAGAGAAAAGAGAAATTAAAGGAAAATTTCAGTCCAAATTCCTACTATTCCAAGTCCCAGAACCGAAAGTCAAGTTTCGGTCCTAAACCAAGTTTCGGTCCTAAACCCAATTTCGGTCATAATCCCAGTTTCGGTCCTAAACCCTGTTTCGGTCCTAAACCTAGTTTCGGTTCCTCAAAGTCCCAAAGTAAAACAAATTCTATGAAGGACATTCAAGGAAAAGGAAAGCTAGTACCATAATCTGAGATGGAAAATAAGAAATCACCAGCTAACCCTAGGAATCAAAAGAAAAATCCTAAACCATCTAACACCACTCCAACTAATGCACCAAAATTTAAAGAAGATAAAACTAAAATCAAGGTGTATACCATTAAAAGAAAAGATCAAACCACTCTTATTAAACGAACATACATGATTGATATTTCTTCTGTTATTCCTTTCTCTGTGAAAAACTCACCAGGACCCAAGAAACTTTGGGTTCCTAAATCTGCCTAAATTTGCAGGTAATAAGTGACGAGCAGTTTGACGACGAATGGTATATAGACAGTGGCTGCTTGCGTCACATGACAGGGAGGAAGGAAGAACTAAGGGAGTTTCGGTCCCTGAAAGATGGTGGGAGTGTAAAGTATGGAAACAATTCCTATGGAACAATCAAGGGATATGGCATGATAACTAACGGAGACTTCTCGATCAGGAAGGTTGCGTATGTAGAGGGATTGCAACACAACCTCATCAGCGTATCCCAATTAGTTGTGGGCACAGGTTTGAAGGTATCATTTGATGATGAGGGGTCTGAAATAATTGAAAAACAATCCAAGAAGGTTCTGCTGAAATCTGCACGTAAGGGAGAGATGTACCCTCTAAATCTAAACCCAATTCGAGGTACACCAGCTATCTGTTTGCTGTCAAAGGCGAACACTGATGAAAGCTGGCTGTGGCATCGACCTTTATCACACCTAAATTTCAAAGACATCAACAAATTGGTGCTTGGTGATCATGTTCGAGGCCTCCCTATTCTCAAGTTCGATAAGGAGCATCTGTGTGCAACATGTGAGATGGGTAAACAGAGCAGAAAGAGCCACCCCACACGTATAAATACGAAGATAGTTGAAGCACTTGAACTATTGCACATTGACTTGTGTGGACCTTCGGCTATAGAAAGTATCGGTGGAAGTAAGTACATACTTGTCATTGTAGATGATTTTTCACGCTTCACTTGGGTTTTCTTTCTTAAGCAGAAATCAGATGCAACTCCCAAGCTGAAGGCATTCATCAAGCAAGTGGAAGTACAGCTAACGAAGACGGTGAGAAACATCCGAAGTGACAATGGTCTGGAATTCAAGAACAAGGATTTTGAGGACTTTCTGGCTGATAAGGGGATAACTCACAACTTTTCGGCTCCTTATACACCACAGCAGAATGGGATTGTTGAAAGACGAAACCGTTCGTTATGCGAAGCAGCCAGAACCATGCTCAGTTTCGCTTCCCTACCATTATACTTCTGGGCTGATGCTATTGCCATTGCCTGCTATACTCAGAATCGGTCCTTGTTCAACAAGAGATTCACTATAACTCCATATGAGATCTTAAACAATAGGAAACCGAATGTCAAATTTTTCCACATATTCGGTTCCAGGTGCTTTATTTTCAACTCTAAAGAGAACCGAAACAAGTTCGATGTCAAAGCCGATGAGGGAATATTTCTGGGTTATTCTCTGTCATCAAAAGCACATAGAGTGTTGAATAAACGCTCCAAAAGGTTTGAAGAGACTTATTATTTCACCTTCGATGACAATTATATGAAGAAGGTTCAAAGGACTGAAAGTGACCTAGGTGACATATTCCCAGAATCTGGACAATTCTCGGTTCCAATATCCAACCTGTTTGAGGAATACATTTGATTGTTTGATGAACCAGAGAAAGCGATTCATTCAGAGGCTAGAGCACCAGATAACAAAATTGATAATCTCAAAAAGGTCATAGACGAAGCTGCGAAAGAGATGGAAAGTGAACCTAAAGCTGTTACGTCCTCAACTGGCCCTCCTAACAAAGATTCAACGTTCAAGGGGAGAGCTCGACAGCACCAAAGGCAATCGCAGTCTCTGTTGAGGGGGAGAATCCAGTTCCCTCCCCATCACCTAAAGGTCAGGACGAAAGGGAAAGTACTAATCCAAAACCAACAAGTAATAGTTCAATCGAGGGGGAGAAATCAACTTCCATAGGATATGCAGACTCTGATGCTGACAAAGATTACACTTCGCCAGTTGAGGGGGAGAAGGAGAAAGAAACTGAAAGTACAACTGACGAAGGCGAGGGTGATCTATCAGAAGTTGAAATAGAAGTAGAAGCTGAATTGAATCCAGAATATGATCCAAACTATCCTCCATTAGTGAAATGGACAAAGGACCATCCCAAAGAACAAATTATTGAGGAATCTTCAGAAAGTGTTCTTACTCGATCTCAACTGAAGGCGAAACAAACTGCATTATTCTCGAAAGTTGAATTTTGTATGTTTAATTCGTTTATTTCCAAAATTGAGCCGAAAACTGTAAATGCTGCACTTGATCATTCTGATTGGGTTCAAGAAATGCAGGATGAGCTCCATGAGTTTGAACGCAACCGAGTTTGGAGGTTGATTCCTAATCCGAAAGATGCTTCTGTTGTCGGCCTGAAATGGGTGTTTAGAAATAAGTTAGATAAAGAGGGGAATGTTATTCGTAACAAGGCTAGGTTGGTGGTAAAAGGATATTGTCAAGAGGAAGGGATAGATTACGAGGAAACCTTCGCTCCAATAGCAAGGTTAGAATCTGTCAGAATCTTTTTGGCATATGCTGCTCATAAGAACTTTGAAGTTTTCCAAATGGATGTCAAATGTGCCTTCTTGAATGGAGAATTAGAAGAAACGGTTTACGTCGAGCAACCACCTGGTTTTGTGAACGAAAAATACCCTGATCATTGCTATGTACTAGATAAAGCTGTCTATGGATTAAAGCAAGCACCAAGGGCCTGGTATGAAACACTAACTCGCTTCTTGAAAATGTCTAAATTTGAACAAGGTTCGGTTGACCCAACCTTCTTTCGTAAGAAGGAAGGCGAACATTTGATGATTGTTCAGATTTATGTTGATGATATCATCTTCGGCTCCACGAATCCTAGCTTAACAGCTGAATTCAGGAAGTTGATGGAGACTAAATTTGAAATGAGCGCAATGGGTCCGATTAACTTTTTCCTTGGTTTAAATATAAGACAGGGACCAGAAGGTATATTTATCAACCAGGAGGCCTATACAAAGAACTTGCTGACGAAATTCGGTATGAAGGGTGATTCAAAAGTGAAGGTTCCCATGGCATTTGGCACTAAGCTAACCCCATCTCTGGAAAAACCTGCTGTGGACATAACACTATATCGTCAAATGATAGGGTCCCTTATGTATCTAACAGCTAGTAGACCATATATTATATTTTCTGTGTGTTATTGTGCCAGGTTCCAAGCCAATCCAAGAGAACCTCACATGGTTGCTGTGAAGAACATTTTTCGTTATCTGAAGAGAACATCATCTCTCGGTCTCTGGTATCCTGCAAAATCTGGATTCTTCATTCAAGCCTTTTCTGATGTTGATCTAGGAGGATGTGGATTGGACAGAAAGAGTACTACTGGTGGATGCCAATTTCTTGACGGGTAACTTGTTAGCTGGCAATCCAAGAAACAAACCTGTGTTTCGTTATCCACAGCCGAAGCTGAGTATATAGCTGCAGCATCTTGCACTTCTCAAGTGGTATGGATTCAAAGTCAACTAAGAGACTATGGACTAAGTATGAAGAAGATCCCTCTCTATTGCGACTCTGAAAGTGCAATTAGGATTTGTCACAATCCAGTGCAACACTCAAAAAACAAACACATTGCACTTAGATATCATTTCATCAAGGATCATGTAGAAGATGGGAACGTGGAAGTACACTTTGTTCGATCAGCTGATCAACTGGCTGACATCTTTACTAAAGCCTTACCTGAAGCTACCTTTAACAAAATTTTACAAGGCTTAGGCATGATGGATGGAGAGTCGGTACCGAATCCTCAAATCTCTAACTAAAAATTAGACAAGCGAAATGGAGCGAACGCTCGGTCTATTTCGGCTCCATAATTTTTTGGAACCGAAATGAACCGACCGCTCGGTCTATCTCGGCTCTGGAATTTTAGGGAACCGAAATGAACCGACCGCTCGGTCTATCTCGGCTCCGTAATTTTCTGGAACAAAAATGAACCGACCGCTCGGTCTATTTCGGCTCTAGAATTTTAAGGAACCGAAATGAACCGAACGCTCGGTCTATCTCGCTTCACTCATTTAAGATAAGGTCTCGGTTGTATATCTTGTACATTCTTTTCTCATGTCTTTCATTTGATTTAAACTTAATCATTTTATCTTTCTGTTTTTATTCTTTTTCAGAAATTTTCAAAAATCCAAAAATATTTTATCTTTCTGTTTTTATTCTTTTTCAGAAATTTTCAAAAATCCAAAAATATTTTATCTTTCTGTTTTTATTCTTTTTCAGAAACACTCGAAAATTTAAATATTTTTTTTTGCACTGTTTGTTTGGTGTGTCTAGTGTGTTTCTTTGTTCTTCTTAGGTGATATGAGTACCAGTACAACAGAATGTGGATCTAAGGCAGGTATATTTAATATGAATAAGAACTAGTTAAGGGTCCCTAGAAGCATGCTGCTGCATGTTGACCGAAGCCTCTACGACTTTGAGCATGCCTTAATGATTCGATCTATACCTATCGTTTATTACCAATTAGGCTGATAACAACTACTTAGTCTAGAGCTACCTTACTCTTCTCATATGAGTTAAGAGTTTTTCTGCTTTGTCATATCAATCTAGCAGAAGGTACTTTCTGTTCTTTAGCCACCTCCCTTATATTCTTCATCTACTTTCGGTTCACCACTGTAACCCTTGAGACTCTCGGTCCTTACCACTGAGGTTTATGGTTACACAACATCTGTGTTTGTGATCTTAGATACGTATACCACGTGCTGAGTGAAACCCAACATCCAACACCAATAATGAATTGACGGTGAATTAATTATTCAAGAACTTACTGGTTACCTAATGAAATCTCCTTTTAATTTTGTGTGATCTTTTATGAAATTGTCTACTACTAAGGCGTTTCTTCCCAAAGAGATCCAGTTTATATTTTTTTTGAGATTTCTGCTTTCTCTTTAGTCACTATATACAATATCCAACCTATCTGTTCAACAGACTACATCGGTCTCACAGGTACTTCTTCCAACGTTCGGTTTTATGTTAAGACTCGACGTTTGGTTGAAGATAAACTACCCTAAGCCTATAAGTAAAAGAATCCTTTCAATGTTTATTTACTAATAGTTGATCGTATTTTTCGGGAAACCACACAAGCACTTCAAGTCTCTCTTGACTTTGAAGGAAGTGATTCTTGCCCGGAATCTTCTGCTTTCTGTCTACTAATGAGACATCACTCACATCCCATACATATTTGCTTTATTTCTTTCTCTTTGACACACTAATGCATGAAAATTTTCAATTTTCCCACATTCTGGTTACTGATTTGAGCCAAACAAGGGGTTATCAAGGAATTTCAAACGACGATTGAAGATAAGATTTAGGCGCGTGAATTTGAACGGTTAATAAACCCATGCATGCTGACGTATCCCTGGGAGTAACCACACTGTCACATTGCGCTTTTTCAGGCGACGTTTTGGTGATCACGTCTTTATTATTATGATTTTCTCTCTCTTGCCAACGGTATATAAAGAGTTTTCAATTTTATTTGTCTTCTACTGGCAACAATTTTTCTCTGAAAAACCTACGCAGTGCAAACTGTTCATCTTCTTCCTTCTTCAATCCTCAATGGCGACTTCTTCCTCAGTTCATGATCAGACGGAATCATCATCCTTGCTCACCATTAAACCCAACCAAAATATGATCATCGAACTAAACCCGTTCTTGTATGATTCGTATATGCTACACGTTGTGGAGTGCTTGAAATATTCACCCCTGGTTTTAGCCTTAACCCAAGTTGGAGCAGTACCAATGTCGCTACTATCACAGGTTTATTCTACGGCTTCTTATGACAAAAACAAAGAACGCATCTACTTTGTCATCCACGATAAGAAGGCATCGATTTCGAAGGTGAAGTTTTGTTCGATTTTGAATCTTCCCATCGATTCCTCTGTAATCTCACCGGACTTTATCACGACAACTCAGTTATTCACAATGTTGTACGAAATGGGGTATACTGATGTGCTCACCACCATTACCAAAGTGAAGAAATCATGTTTACCGTCTCAGTGGAATGGCTTGCTTACTCTACTGATTAAGGGTTTAGCAGAACGCAGTGGGGGTTCAGACGGTACCAGCAAGGGTTTCCTTACCCTTCTTTATGGGCTTTACAATGGGATCAATCTTGATTATGGGACGATAATCTGGTCTCAGGTGGTGCAGAGCCTTAACACATCAACGAGGCATTCCGAAGTCTCTTGTGGAAGATTTTGGACTTTAATTACGAGGAAAGCGATCAATTCTTTGGAGATTCCTGTTATGAAGGATGCTTTGCTTGCATCTATTGCTACCTTTCACACAAAGAAGATAATCCTCTCCGACCCAATCAAGTTCCCTCATACTGGATCTATTCCTGAAACG
Source organism: Lactuca virosa (assembly GCF_052849685.1). NCBI lineage: Eukaryota > Viridiplantae > Streptophyta > Magnoliopsida > Asterales > Asteraceae > Lactuca > Lactuca virosa. The sequence continues at coordinate 177,814,014 of NC_136426.1, forward strand.
ATGTATTGAGGGGTTGCAGCAAAAAGCAATGTAATGGCCGACTATCGAAAACTTCCTCCCACTAGACCAAGAGTTCTTTCTACAGAACAGAAGGCCGCCCTGGATGCATTGGATAAACCTAACAACAGAGGGAAGAGGATTTCTAAGACAAAACCCACTGAGGACAGCAAGTCTAAGTCCTCTAAGTCCACAAAACGGAAGTCAGGTGAAGGGGATTCTTCTCAGCCAAAGAAGAAGAAGAAGATAAAGAAGATGGCTCGAAGGTCTAAAAGTCCCACTCCTCCAAGATCAGAACATGGAGATGATGATGAGAAAGAGACGAGTCCTCATGACTCACCAAGAGGAAACACTCCTCCTCGTTCACCTACTCCACCAGAATCTCTAATTCACAACTGAGTTCCCACTCCACCCCAATCACCGAAACAGACCATTCCTCTTTCTGTTCCGATTGTTACTCCACCCATTATAACTCAAGCAACAACTTTACCACCACCACCTCCTATTACTTCTGTTCCTATTTCCACTATTCCTTTATCATCTCCAATCCTAACAGAATCCACAACCACTACCATTCCTGAAACCACAGTAGGAGTCAACGTATCTGATACGGGGGCTACTACTGCAACAGAAACTCCTGTCATCCCTACACCTCTTTCACCAACAAACTCAATCGAATCTGATGCTACTCTTGGAGAAGAGAATGAAGAATTTGACTCTCTTTTTTATAGTCCTTACCGGCTTCCGACTGATGATGATACTGATGTACCAGTCACAAGTCAAGATTTACAGGGCATTCATGACAAGTTGGATAGATTGCTTGAAGATAGCAAAGCTTATGGTGGTGTGGTTCTTAAAGATTTTTTGGAGACTGCCATAGAGCAATATACAACGGCCATTGAAAAGGCAAATAAGGCTGTTGATGAGTCTACCTCTTCTTGCAAAAAGGCGACAACAGAGGTTACTGAGGTTGTTCACACAACTCAGATATTCCTTGATTCCTTGAAAGCTCATGCTGACACCAATGCTGCTAAAATACAATCCTCTGTGGACTCTTTTTCTAAGTCCCTTCAGGATGAAAGCACTAAATTTGACGCTATACGCTCATCGCTCCAAACCGAGACCACTTCTTTTTTACAATCAGTGGATTCTCGTTTTGATGCTCTTCATGCTAATCTGGCAAACGAAAGTGCCTTGAAGGAGGATATGGCCAAACATAAAGCCACTATTGAAGTCCAGAAGGTGCAGCTAGCCCAAGATGAGAAAGAAATCTCTTTATTGAAGACCCAACGGGCTGTTTATAAAAGCTGTGCAGGTGATGTGAAGGACATGTTGACCAATTTGCTTGGTGCTTGTGATCCTATTCTTACTCTTACTATTCACAATCATCTTACCTCCAAACTCCTTCCTGCCCTTGCCTTGCTCCACGAAATGAAGGGTGTTTCGGAGGGATTTGTACCTCCAGAACAAGGGGGAGAAAGTAGTGCTCGTGTTGTGCAACCGAGAGTCATTGTGAAAACAGAAGGTGCTCCACCGAAAGTCACAACAGAACTGAAGGATAATGTAGCTTCAGGTTCTGGTTCAAAAGTAAAGCCAAAAGCGACCATTGATAACAGTGATACGGATACAGAAGAAACCATTGCTGAATCTCTCGAACGAAAGAAAAGAGACAGAGAGCTGGATGAAACTCTGAAGGTTGCTAAAGAAGTAGAGGAGAGGGAAAGGAGAAACAAAGAAGAAGAAGATGCCTTGAACTGCAAGAAGGCTTTATTTCCCTTATAGACCAGAGAAACACTTATCAATCAGGCGATTGAGTTTCCTTCTATCTATTGGTTGGAACCAGTTGCTTCATTTGACTGTGATAATTCCAAGGACTCACAGTTCGACATGCAGATTACCAAAAAAGCTTTCACGTTTCATTGCTTTGATGCGACTGCTGAGGTTCCTTTTCCCCATCCTAAGGTTGACCGAGAGTTGATAGACTTCTACTTGAAGTATGGGCAACCGCAATACCTGACTTGAAGCGCACAGAAGATAATTACAGTCAAGGTACTCAAGCCTTCGCCTGCTGGGAGATTTACTAACGTTAGTTTCAAGATCACTCGTGGTTCAGCAAACACGGTGTCAATCATCTCTATAGCAGATCTTCCCAATCTCAATCCACATGATTGGATTTTGCTATACAACATTCTGTTCTCTAATCCTAAGGAATATGAGCCTATATTAGAACATCTGAAAAGAATGTTGGCATCCTACATCCATGAAATCGCTACTATGGATCAGGAGATAGCAAAGGTGATGAACAAAAAGCCTACCATGAAGACTACACCGAAACCAGGGGAAGTGAACAAGATGAAAATAGGACAAATAGATTCGACAAATCTTACTGTCATGTTCACAAATGGAGAAGCTCACAGGTTTCTGTTTGCTCTGGTTGATAAGCATCTCTTCTCAACAGACTGCTTGGAGCATATCATCAACATCATACACCGATGCAAGCAGAACTCAGAGGCTGATAAGAAGAATTTTACTGACATGCTTCAGTGGTACATTACATTTCGCCATCATCTGTTAGCTATTATACCGAAGGTGTTCAAGACAATAAAGAAGCCTTCTGTTGTTAAAAAGGAATGAAGTTTCGGCTCCAAAGACGCAAAGGGGGAGATTGTTGAGTTCATTTGTGTTGCGTCTTGGACCATAAGTTTTGTATCCGGATTGGGCCTGTCCATCCGTGATTACCTATATTGGTTACGTTGTTATCTAGATTAGCTATTAGGGTTTTACTATAAATATGCATGCCTGTATGCATGATAAGTGGTTGTTAATCACGTCTAATATTGTAACCCTAAACACCTCTACAGTTGAAGTTCTTTATCGAGCTCATCTGAGGTGTTGAAGTAATAATCATTCGACATATTCAGTGCAATTCTCGTGTTCTTTATTACGTTATCATTCGTTAGCTTGCATAGAATCATACAATCCTAATAGAACTTTGTTCTAACAATTATTTACTTAAAACACGATTTCAAAACGTGTATGTTACAAATACCTCATCCTTTTGAGAATTTCGTCCTCGAAATTACATCGATTAAAATAAATGGGGATATTTCGCTCTTATCTCGTTCTTATTCTCCCAAGAATAGTTCGGGCCTCGATGGTGTTTCCACTTGACAAGCACCAACTCTACTTCTTTATTACGTAGCTTAGTCGTTCTTTCGTTTACGATTTCTTCAGGCTCTTCTACATAAGTTAACTTATTATCCAGTTTCACCTCGAATAATGTAACTGTCTCATCATAGATGCTTAAGCATTTGCACATATAACTCACATGAAAGACATCATGAATACCTCCTAAAGCTTCAGGCAATTTCAAGCGGTATGCTTGTTTACCAATCCTCTGGAGGATTTTGAATAGACCAACAAATCTAGGACTTAGTTTTCCTTTCTTTGCAAATCGCATAAGACCTTTCCATGGGGATACCTTCAGCATTACGAAATCCCCCACCTGGAATTCTGTTGGTCGTCTCCTCTTTTCTGTATAGGACTTTTGTCGATCCTGGGCCGCTTTCATTCTTTCTTGTACAATTTGAATCTTGTCGGTGGTGTCTTGAATCATTTCAGGGCCTCCAAGGATCTCCTGTCCTATGTCACGCCAACATAATGGAGTACGACACTTGCGACCATATAATGCCTCACATGGTGGCATTTTGATTGAAGCGTGGTAACTGTTATTATATGAGAATTCGACAAGAGGTAAGTATTTATCCCAGTTACCACCAAACTCCAAGACACATGCACGAAGCATATCTTCTACAGTTTGGATTGTTCTCTCCGTCTGACCATCTGTCTGGGGATGATAAGCTGTGCTGAGGGCAACTCGAGATCCCAATTCACGTTGCATACTTGCCCAAAAGTGAGAAGTGAAGCGAGTATCACGATCAAAAATGATCTTTAGCGGCACACCATGTCTTGCAACAATTTCAACCAAGTATACTTGTGCGTATTTCTCCATTGGAGCTGTTTCACGCATGGCACGAAAATAAGCGCTTTTAGTCAGGCGGTCGACGATTACCTAAATGATATCATGCTGTCTAGCAGTCTTTGGCAATTTGGTAATAAAATCCATGGACAGTTCTTCCCATTTCCATATAGGAACACTAAGACTTTCTGAGGTTCTGTAAGGCTTTTGGTGTTATGCTTTGACTTGTAAGCATACTAAGCATTCATGTACATATCTTCCAATGTCTCTCTTTAATCCAGGCCACCAATAATCAGCTCTTACATCATAGTACATTTTACTTGTACCAGGATGTATTGACACTTTAGATTTATGGGCTTCATCTAAAATCTTCTGTCTTAATCCACCAATCTTTGGAATCCATAGCCGATTCTTGAATACCTTCAATCCTCTTGGATCATCAAGCAAAACATCAGTATAATGTACCATCCCTTCTTTCTTCACATTTTCTGGCTTTAGGGCCTCTACTTGCCATTTCTCTAGTTCATCTAGAATAGTGAACTTTACTGTAGTTTGAGTAATAGCATAACACATACTATTACGATAAACCTTTCTGCTAAGTGCATCGGCAACTACATTAGCCTTTCCAGGATGATACAGGATTTCACAGTCGTAGTCTTTGATCAGCTCCATGGCTCGTTGTTGTCTCATATTCAAAGTTTGCTGACTGAATATGTACTTGAGACTCTTATGGTCGGTATATAATTGACATTTTGTACCAAAAAGGTAATGTCTCCAAAGTTTTAGGGCAAATACCACCACAACGAGTTCGAGATCATGGGTGGGATAATTAGTTGTCTTGAGGCATAGGCTATCACTTTACCACGTTGCATCAACACACAACCGAGTCCTAATCTTGAAGCATCGCTATATACGGAGAAATCATCATCACCTTCTGGAAGTGATAAGATTGGAGCTTGAGTCAAAAGATCTTTTAAAGTCGAGAAAGCTTTTTCTTGGGCTTCACCCCATTCGAACTTCACTTCCTTTCGTGTAAGACTCGTAAGAGGTACGACTATACGAGAAAAGTTTTTAATAAATCTCCGGTAATATTCCGCGAGACCCAAGAAACTACGAATTTCGGAAGCATTACGGGGCACTTCCCAACTTTGAATAGCTTCAATTTTAGTAGGATCTACGGATACACCGTCACCAGAAATAACATGGCCGAGAAATTGAACTTGGCGAAGCCAAAATTCACATTTCGAGAATTTAGCATATAGTTTCTCCTTTCGAAGAAGTTCCAATACCGCACGAATATGAATGACATGATCAGCTTCAGACTTGGAATAGATTAGAATATCGTCAATGAATACGATGACAAATTTATCGAGCATTGGGCGGCATACCCGATTCATCATATCCATGAATACAGCAGGAGCATTTTTTAAACCAAACGGCATAACAAGGAATTCATAATGCCCATATCGAGTATGAAAAGCAGTCTTCGGTACATCCTGCTCGTGAACTTTCAACTGATGATAGCCAGATCTTAGATCAATCTTTGAGAAATAGCTAACACCCTGAAGTTGATCGAAAAAATCGTCGATGCGAGGTAGTGGGTACTTGTTCTTGATAGTCACCTTATTCAGCTCACGATAATCAATGCACATCCGCATCGATCCATCTTTCATCTTGACAAACAGTACCGGAGCACCCCAGGGAGAGGTACTCGGTCGAATGAAACCTTTGTCATGTAGTCCCTGCAGTTGGATCATCATTTCTTTCATCTCAGCTGGCGCAAGACGATAAGGAGTCTTTGCAATCGGAGCGGCACCAGGCACAAGGTCAATTCAGAATTCTACTTGCCTGTCCGGAGGAAGTCTAGGCAATTCTTCAGGAAAAACATCTGGATATTCTTTAGCAATGGGAACATCATTCACCATATTCTTCTCTTCTTTTGAGACATCGACTGTGTAGGCTAGATAGATAGAACACCCTTTCGATATGAATTTACGAGCTTTGAGGAAAGATATTATTTTTAAGGTTCCTTGTTCACCATAGACACAGATAGGATTCTCCCTTCAATGGGAATGCGTACTATCTTTTCATAGGACAAGAGTTATGCGTCGTTCTTTGACAACCAATCCATGCCGAGAATAATATCAAAGTTGGGCAAGGAGATAGGGATCAGGTTAGCAAGAAAGTTATAGCTTTCAATTTCTATAATACAATCCCTATAGACTTTATCAGCAAGTAATGATATATTTCCAGCAGTATCTACGTGAAATGGTTGCGCGAGTACATAGAAAGCAATTTGAAAGAAATGCGCAAATTCATAAGACACAAAAGAATCTGAGGCGCCATAATCAAATAAGATGTGAGCAGGTCTAGAGTTAACAAGAAATGTACCCGTCACAACATTCGGGTCCTCGCGTGCCTCCTCTGAGGTAATATGGAATGCACGGCCCTTAGCTTTTGGCACCTCCTCCTTTTTAGTTGGAGTACCCTTTGATTGTTGAACAGGGGCTTGACTTCTCACCGGTTGTTGAACAGAAGCTTGACTCCCCGCCCTTTAACTAGTAAGAGTAGGGCAGAAATGCTTCCTGTGGCCAATAACACCACATGCAAAGCATGTAACACCTTTCATTGGACATACGGGCTTCTTGTGGCCTATTTCTCCACATCCAAAACAGACAACATATCCTTCCTCTAGTCTGCATTCGCCCGGATGATTCTTTCCACAATTTCGACAAGCTGGTGACTGAAGAGAAAAAGATTGTGACCTGCCGCGGCCACGAAAAGTACTCTGAGATTGTACTTGCTTGCTAGGTTCAGATCGAACGGATTGAGTTGGTGGAATAAGGGAAGCAGGAGCAGTCCTTTCAGTACGTGGATGCTTCGGAACAGTAAGAGTGGCACCACGTAGTTCTAAGTCATACTCACGTCTTCGAGCATACTCAACGGCTTTATCGAATGACAGTACTTCCCGATTGGCAACGAAATCGTGAATTTCGTGCTGTAGTCCCTCTAAGAATAACTGAATTTTCTCATCTTCAGTTGGAATATACGTTACAACAAACCGTGTTTTTTGATTGAACTGAGTTTCATACTCATTCACAGTCATTCCTCCTTGTTTAAGCTCGAGGAATTCCTTCTCCAATCTCCTCCTCATATCTAGAGGACAATACTTCCCTAACAAACGAGTTTTGAACATTTCCCAGGCTAAATTCTCCTGGTCAAACCTGTTTAGAGCTTCATATGTTGCTTCCCACCAGACCAATGCTTCTCCGATGAACATTGCAGAAGCATAGTTAGCTTTGTCTTCATTATCCACATGAGAGATACAAAACACTTTGTTCTGGATCCAGGTAAGAACAAAAATGGGATTAAGAACACCAAAAAACTTTGTAGCACCACTACTCTTGAAATCTTTGAACGAGGGACGCTTCACCTCCCCTTTTGAAGATTCTCCAGTGGCTTTCTCTTTTCCTTTATCACCATTCTTTTTGTGTTCTTCGAGAGTCTGTCGAATAACACCGGTAAGTCTACCCAAGAGTCGCTCCTCATGAGGAGATACTGGAGTATTCACTTCCTCCGGTTGAGGACCTCCACCAACCTCAGGGGTATGGCTACTAACATGTTCAGCCACTGCTCTGCATTATGGAGTAACGTTGTATTTTAGAATACATTAGGGTTTATCCTTACCTAATACTTTTACTTAAATATTTCCTATGGTTTGTATCCCTATACTTACAATGATTAAGTTCATATATTGAACTTCCAATAGTTTAAGTCTAAATACCAATCCGTGGAATTTAGTTCACTTAAACCACTGCTCTGATACCATGATTGAAAGACCCACACTTTCATAGTTGACAATTGTTACTTCGAAACATGCTACGTGCATATTCATAAAAACAATATTTTATATTGATAAAGTGATTACAAACTACTGGACACAAACCCACTATTTCAAAGTGTTATATATTACATAACTCCCCAGGATTCTATAGTTTTATACATATGGGAGTGCAAAATACAATAGTTTCAAACTATTCGAAAATCTTCTATCAATACAATAGTTTCAAACTATTCAAAAATCTTCTAACAGTATATAACTATACTGGATGCTTATCTCCTGCAAATTAGTTAAACATTGAGAGGGGTAAGCGGTGACGCTTAGTGAGTTCAATAATAGATACAATATAACGTTATGCCATATATATATATATATATATATATATATATATATATATATATATATATATATATATGATAGAGGCAAAGAGGATCAAGCAACAACAAAGGCATAATGCGAAAAGCTTTCCATATCAATCAATGAGACATAACAATTTCCATACTTGATATACAATCAATAAAGTTTCAGCACAAATGGCACAGAAAATACTCAGGAATATCATTTTGCTAGAATATTCAGGCTTTCAGCCTTATCTTAGCATACTGCCGAAGCGAAAGTGATGCCTATGTCATACACTTCATGGTCAACGGTTCATACCAATACCCAAGTGATACCTATGTCATACACTTCGTGGTCAGAGGTACAACCTTGCTATAAAAATAAACGAAATAATAACACGAGATGATAACATGGAAAAGCACATAGCACATATAACACATAACATACAATTGTTCCTATATATTAAACTCACCGTGAAATAACCGGGGGTTAAAATAGTAATTTGGGCAGCACTTCGGCTCTAAATATGACTTTCTTCGTTGAAAACCGGGCCCTGCGAGGGTTGGGCTTCGAAACCGAAAAGATAAATTTTTCGGGCTTCTCGGGAATTTCGGGGCGTGTTTCGGGCGTTGGAATCAATATCGGGGCTTCGGGGGAAGTGGAAGTAGAAGAAATATAAGTTTAGGGGTAAAAAGTGGCAAATTTCTAACATTTACCCTGGAGGTCTCACACCCCTTATATAGGTGCGAGGTCCGGATCCGAAGCGAGGGGAAGAAGGCAGGTGGCTGTGAGGCTCGGACCAGCTGGCTGCTTCGGCGAGGCTCGGATGCGAGGATCGGACAGATGTGCGCTTCAGATTGGTCGGATGACGCGGCTACTTCCTCGGTCGAATCAGGAAGCAACACGCGGGTCGGGCGCGAGGGAAGCATGCGAGATTCACGTGACCGGCTTCGGACACCTGTGCGACACGCATCGCTTCTCGGATGCGCCACACAGCAGCTTCGGACACGTGGCCAGCTCAGAGCGAGGGTGACGTGGCTGGTACTATTCATGCGAATTTTCTCGAAAATTGTGCCCAATCTTGTAAAATCCATAACTTTCTCATACGGGCTCCGTTTTTGACGTTCTTTATATGCAGGCGTAGGGAAAATTATGCTCTACAACTTTCGTTTAGACTTTGTCGGAAAATTTTGAATTTATTTTTATATTATTATTTTTAACAGACCAGGACTGGTAAATCCGTTAAAAATTCATAACTTCTTCATCCGACGTCCGTTTTCGTCAGACTTTTTACCATTGTACTGCTAATGACGAGACCTTCAATTCTCGTTTAGGTTGTGTTGGCTAAAAATCACTCGATCTAAAATTCGAGTTTTTAGCTGTCTACTGCTAAGCTGAAACTTAGAAAAATCATAACTTCCTCATACGAAGTCAGATTTTGGCGTTCTTTTTATCAAAATTCTCGGTTTAACGAATAATACGACTTTCATTTAGATCATTAAGGCTTAAAAGTAGTTTATCAAAAACTCACTTTTTACGTCATTCGACGCCGTGCCGATTTTGTCGCGGATCTTCGATTAGTCATAACTTCTTCGTTATAAATCGGATTTCGATGAGGTTTTCGCCTAAATGTTTCTAACGAGATTATCTACAACTTTCAATAATAAAATTTTACTTATTTCAAATTTTATATTTTCGCTAAATTTCACTATTTGGCTTTTACTTGGAATCTCATAAGACTTCCAATAATTTTTGAGTGATTCTAAACATAGTTTTACTTCATTTCTAGTAAAAATTATCTGTTAGAACTCAATACTCAATATCACGTAATATTTCATAATATTATTTACTTAAAACACGATTTCAAAACGTGTATGTTACAAATACCAACACACACACACACACACATATATATATATATATATATATATATATATATATATATATATATATATATATATATTATTTATGTGTGGGTATTTAACTTGCCACATCATTTTCAATAACGAAAGTTTAAAATCTTTTTTTTTTATATTTAACTACACATTTGCATATAAATATTATGTGTAGGTAAACCTCAATGAATTACCAACACATACATCCAACTTTTAAGATTGTGTTGGCCATTACCAACACATTAATACAATTTTCCATATGTGTAGGTAATTTTACTTGCCGTCAAACATCAATTTTTGAAGGAAATTTTCCCACCATAATAAAATGTTAGTAAAAAGTATTACCTACATATATAAAATGTCAATTGTTATTAAAAAGTATTTTTGTCAATTACCCACACATATAAAACTATGTGTAAGTACTTACCAACACATTAATATATGTGGGTAAAACATGTGTTGGTAAAGACCCTAATTTCTTGTAGTGTTTGGTTATGAACTTCAAGCTTCAGAGATTAAGAGTTTTCTTACAAGACTAGCATCTTAAATAAAGTTGATAACTTGTTGGTGTCTTAAAAGTTCACATTCTTCATCAACTTCCAAGCCTCCCAAGAGGACCCAAAGAACAACAAAGGTTATTATTTCTTCACCCTTTCTTTGGTTGTTGATTAAATCTTTCTATAACTTGCTAGATGATCATTGGTGGGTATAAAATGTTTATGTTTTTTTCGAAAAATTAAGTCTTCCGTTTGCCATATTTTGTAGTTTTTGAAACTATTTTTGATCTAAAACCCAACATCCTCTCATTTAATTATTGAAGAATGAACCTTAACCATCGTGTGATCAAAGGAGGGTCAGAGCTTCCAACCATCGCTGACGATTCAGAGAAAGAAAAATTGATGTCGGTGATGACCCTTCTCATTCTCGTTTTCTGCCCTTTAGTATCAGCCAACATCACACAATAATATCCGATTTTTTCTTCGCTCCATATGATGCCGACATTCCTACCGATGGTGCAAACTCCACATCGATGAATAATTGATAACACATGTAGGAAAAAGATGGTAATCGAAGTCGTTGATGTGAATGGCTAACTTTCAAGTTCCTTCCTTTTTGGTTTGTACCAGGTAAATATTTTGACAAGAAAATCGTAATTTTTTAATTTTTGTTCTTCTTTGTATTTGAAATTGAAATTGGTTTAATTAGGGTGGTTTGAATTTGGTTGTTTTTTACTTCGATTTTATTCTTTAGGAAAAAAATGAAGTTATGATGATCATTTATTCTTGATGTTTTTAGTTTCATTCAGTGAATTATTGATGTACATCTTTGATGAACAGGGATTCTTCAAGGTCCTTCTAGGACATCATCTGGATAAGCGTATATTGAAATCCATGGAGCAAGTCCCTCCAAATCAAAACCTTGGTGATATTTCGTTGGAAAACAACATGAGAATGTTCGTTCCAAACTTCTAAATTGACGCCTTATGTTATCCTGCATCAATCTTCTGATGGATTTTCACGAGGTACAACATTAATTAAGATTTTGATGCAAATTTGAGATTGAGTTATTATATTTATGGTACTGGTGAAAGATTTTGCGACTTGAATTCATATCACTGACTTGATTACGATATCATCTTTTTCTTTCTAGCAGAGACTTACAACAATATCTTCATAATATTCTTTAATTCTATATTACATTCTTTAATTTTATTATATTATTTGTGGGTATTAATTATTTGGTTATCTATTTTAGTTTTGAAAGATTCAAAGTTATTTTTTTAATGTTAATCTAAGGTATATTTGTTCATAACTATCTGTATTTCTTGAGATTTTGCATATTTTTTATGCCCTCTAAATGTTCTATGAAATGTCTATACCTTTTTCATTACAATTTTAGGATTACATTCTATTAGAATAAATTATAATTCTTTAATGAGTAATACATTTTTTTAGAAGTTATAGTTTTTAATCTCTTAGTATGCACACACTTTTTTAATATTTGAAAGTTGATTATGTTGTCATTATGAATTTAGGTTTTGAAGAGGCTGTGATTGATATGGAAAAGGAAGAAAACATGGATAACGGGAGTGTATTATACCAAAATGTAATCGCTATCGTGACAGTTAAAGCTATAACTACCAAATGTATTATATGTATTATGTCAGAATGTATTCTATGTATCCTGCTAGAATGTATTCTATGTATTCTGTCATATTATATGCATTCTGCCAGAATATATAAAGTGATAGGAATTGCAAGTAACATGCTTTTAACCACTCTTAGTTTTGGTTGTATCTGTGATAGGAATGGCTGGAAGAATATGTTGAAGACCTGATAGGAATTACTTGATGAATAAATAAAAGATTGATCACACTCACAGTTTAAGAATGTAGTATTTTTTTTTTAAAGAATTTTATTTATTTTTGTTGATATTCTTTTATAATATCAATAATTATATTAAAATTTATAAGGCTATTAGTTTGTAAGAATATGTATGAATTTGTATTTAAGTTCGGATGTATAGGAATATATTAGAATGTTGTTATTCTTCAACCGGATATTCAAGTATTCTGTTATTATTCAATAATACTCTAATAGAATAAAATTCTGAAAGAACATCATTCTAACGAAAAAAACATTCTGGCAGAATAAAATTGGTTATGTTTACAAATTACGTTAGAATTAAAATTAAATTAATTTAAAACTTTCATATTTTTAAAATTAGGAGAATTAATTATCCCTAAAAATCCAAAAATTTCTTTTTTTAAATATATTTAATTGCCCAAAATATCCTTATTTTGAATTTTTTTTTATTATATGATACATGTTATCTCAATGTAATATCATCAACCCTCAGATAATGTCAATTGATTATATTCCATCTGTTTGTCCAGATGTGTGCTTACGAGCACACAATAGATGCTAGGAACACTTGAATCTAGCTATATATATATATATATATATATATATATATATATATATATATATATATATATATATATATATATATATATATATATATAAATGAGAAAATAAAAGTGTTGTTACAAATCAATTTTCACCTAAATAAAAAAATATACACCTCCTCATTAATTATTAACATTTGAATCTTTTGTTTATTTTCCATATTAAACTAATCTTACAATAATTAAAATTCCTTTGTTCGGTCTTCACTGTGACAAATCACTTATATAATTTAAAAATGGTTCCTAACATGTATAAAAACTTGAATGTTGAAATTTTGCATAAAGTAATATAAAACATCATCAATAATATGATGGAGTTTTAAATCCTTAAATATATACAAATTTTCATGTTAAATTTTTGCATAAAGTAATGTAGCAAATACATCAATCATACCATATATACCGTTGGTTTATTGTATTTTATTTAACTGATACAGAGCTAAAAAAAATAATCAAACCAAAAACTCAAAGTAAGAGAATGTTGTTTCTTACATCATTTCAACGCACATAAATATTTTTCCCTTTTTTCTTTAAAAAGGAAAACACATACTTATTAAATCCCAACAGAATCCTCAACGCAGTAAAAAACAATTTAATACGGCTAAGCTAAAAAACCAATAGTTACAATGTACATAATCTGACAAACCAAAAGAATTTGTAAGTTGTAACCTTAAGGCCTAAGCAAAGCATCTTCATTTTTTTTTGAAACGGCAAATGATTAAACGGAAGTCTACTCGCATATTTCAACGAGCACCACGCGTTCGGGCTTCTTTACAGGGCGAACTCAGCCCCCATAGGGGTTTCCAGGGAAAATTTCCCCACATGTGACACAAGTTTAAGAGGCACCCAAATTGAGTTGTGCAGGGATTAAACTCTCGACCTCTGACCACACCTCTGACCACACGTGGGTATTAAACCGGGTCTCTTTTCCCAGCTAGGCTGGAAGTCATTGGTAAAGCATCTTCATTGATGTTGTAATTTAGTAGAGAGCAAATGACCAAAATGCCATAAAGAAAGCTATCCCACCTGCAACACAAACTAGGTCAAGGCGCCTCTCTCTCCTCTCCATCATGTCTTTTCTCTCTCTTCTCTTTTGAATATACTCTTCGTATCTCTCTTTCAGGTCATCACCTCCGCCATTGTACCTTGTGCTCCGCCGCTCAGCCACCGCAAGTCCTTGTAGAACTTCCATACTTGTCTTCCCGCTTAAACACTTGCCATCAATGTCTTGAACAGTTAAACTCATCCCACTCACGTATAACTCCCCGCTGGTTTGCTTAACCCCGCATGTGATCTCTATGTTGCAGTTCACGTAGACGTTATCATAGACAGAAATGCCAGAAACCGCCACAAACGCGAAGTTCAACTCTATCTCATCGGTTAACCAGTTCCGTTGAACAGAAACTGGTTTCTTGCTGGATAGATTCATAGCCCGATTCAGGGCTGGGTTTATTAAGATCCAACTCAAGGTCATGTGCTTTTCAAGATTCGATTGCATTACCTGATCATCACTGGAAAACTTCACCACTGATGGGATGAGTTCTTTGGGTTCAAGTAGGTCGATTCGAAACGGCGAGGTTTGGAACCAGTCGCTCGGTGTGGTGTTCGTGGATTCAACCTTGGAGAACATCAGCTCGTCGTTGTATCTGATGTCCACGGAGGAGATGATTTGGGAGGTTTGTGGGAGTGGTGAGGTGGTGGTGAGGCGGTTGGAGGGAGATGGAAAGGATTCGGAGAAGAAAGAACGGTGGCCGGAGGGGAAGCTGGAAATAGCTTGTTTGACTAACGGGTCATCGGTGGAGGGCCAATCGGAAGAACATATATCTGACCATAGTTTCTCGTCGGAGCAAAGGGATTGTAGAAGCAAAGACGTGCAGCCGGCAATTGCTAGAGATTGACCGTTGAGTCTGGTCAAGATGTGAGTTTGAATGATATCTTGATGGATTTCTGCTATCGCCATGGATTTCCTTGAGAGTTCTACAATGGCGGAAAGACTAAAAGGGATTTGTGAAATGGCATGTATGTGCCGTGGGGTATATATATCCTTTTTCTAAAATAAACAACTTCAACACAAAATTGCAAAATTGTTACATATCTATGTATATTTTAATCAAAAAGCATTTGATCTTTGTTACGGATCCAAAACATTCATTTTGTTGCGAGTTTCATCCAAAATGTTTTGAATTAGCACTATTTTGCCCTTTTTATTTTATTTTTTTAATTTTTTATTATAGAAATAAAAAAGGGAAAAAGAACCCCACCCACCTACCCCTTCTCTTTCTCTCTCAAGAAGAAACTCAAAACATTTACTTGATTCCAACATTTAAAACACCCACACATTCATAAACACTCAAGAACATGTTCACACACTTAAGAACAAACACACACACATTAAAGTTTGTGATTAGCGTCTCTAGTGGCTAGGGTTTTGATAAGGGTTTCGTCACCATCATTTTCCATTGTGGTTGAGTTTTCCAGCGGTGTCGTGTGTAGGAAAAAGATGGGTGAGAAAAAATGAGTGGTGTTGGCGGTGGTGCTCAAACTCGACTTTGTCGGCTAGAGTTCCGCAGTGGGATGTTCATAGCGGCGACAATGAGGGTTTTCAGATCGATGATGAGAGAGATAGATCTGAAGTGCTCCAACGCAGATGGCCTTAATCAGAGAAGAATAAGGACTATAAAGGTAGGCAACGACGGGAAAACCCTAATCGAAACTAGGCAACGACAACGAAACCCTAATCGGAGAATATGAAGGACGATAGTGTCGATGTTGGTTTCTGGCGGTGGTGGTGGTTGATTCCGGCAATATTGGTGGAAGATTCTGGCAGTGGTGGTGATTTATAGCCAATTAGTAAAGAGAAAGACAAAAATAGAGTCTGTGATGAAGGAAATAGCTGGTGTGGGGTGCAGTTTGGGTGGGTTATTAGGGGTAGATTTTTTTGGTTATTTGTTGTATTTTAATGAAAGTAATAAAAAGAAATTGGAAAAACAAATAGAAAAGGGAAAAATATCATTTTAAGTACATTTGATTTTAAATTGGACCAAACTGTCAACAAAATCAAAGTTTTGGATTAGAGGTGCAAGTCCAAAACTTTTTGGACCAAATGACAATTTTTGACATAGCACAATGACTTTTTTTTTTTTTTTTTGCAATTTTGTCTAATTGCAATATAGATCCCTTTACTTTGGCAATATTACAATTTAATCATTTGTGCTATCACAACATGACAACATGATCGGGAAGGTGTTACTTGTTAAAGATAACTCAAAAATGGTTAAAAACAATTAATAGAAAAATTAAAATAATTTGTACATAGTATTATGTGATGGTAAAAGCCTATTATGTGTTGGAAATTATCTTTACCTACATACAAATTAAGTGTTAAAATGTGGGCTCATGACAATAGATATAGATGTTGACCGACACATAGGTGATGTGGGCATATAATAAGCAATTCCTACACATGCATGTGTTTATAAAACAAATATTATGTGTTGGTAAAGGTCTCGTATGATTTTTTACGAAGATAATATGGCTGAGGACGTGTCGGATGACATAGGTGTTCTTTGATGACGTGGAAAATTTTGTGTCATGATCCTTAAAAGAGTTACTAGCACTTGTTATAAAATGTAACGACCCAAAAATCCTTTCGTTAATGATGCTAGCTTTCTATTACTCGAATATTAATTGTTGTAAAGTTATTTAGATTCTTAGAGTATATTGTCAAATAAATTAAATAAAAATGGTGTTATTTAATATCTAAATAAATTAATTGATATTTAAAGGGTATATAATTAAATTAATGTGTTTTGTGGAAAAATAGGGTAAATATAATTCATTTAAATGGTGTAAATTACGTTGAGGGGCTAAAGTGGAATTAAAAGAAAGTTCGTATGTTAAGTCATATATGGTCATAGAAAAAACGGGTCCATACTAAATGTTGAGGGGCTTATTTTCAAAATCTATCAATAACTTCCCTATGGGATGCAATGGATGGGATTTTATGAGCTTCATCCATTCCTTTTGCTTGGGCTACCACTTACTCATCTTGCCCCATCTTTCTCCCTTGGGTTGTTATGTCGTGTCCACAGAGGAAGAAAAATAAACATGCGATTGAAGCATGAGGAATCGCGAAGCTAGTGAGGGAGGGTGTCGAGCTTTAGGGGACGCATCGGGCTGTGAAGGATTGAACCCTAATCTGCAAAGTCATTGGTCTCTTCTTCGACATGTGATTCTACTTCAATTTCTAGAGATTAGGCCGAAAATGCGAAGCTTTGCTTGTGTATCTTTATTCAATTAATCTCCTACTTCAACTTCAATTCTTATGACTTCTTGTATTGCTGGATTCCAGCCACATTAGAAGCATTCCTTGCCGGTTCTTGCTATCAAAACCTATTAAAACTCTACCTTATATGTTGGTAATGGTGCCTGAGAATTGGTTGGAATTGTGAATCAATTGCCTTCCATTTGGTGTCATAAATCTTGTTCTTTTTATCCCCAATTCTTGTGGTTTATTATGTTTATTTTTTCAACATATAAGATCAAGTTTTGAACCTCTCTTAGGGTTATCAAAACATCTCCTAAGTATCTTGATATGTGGCTTTTTTGTGTGGTTTATTGATAGCAAAATGATGTCAACTTCAAGCTTGAAAAGTCTTTTAATTCTTCGTTGATGTGCCTTGTATTTTTCTGCCCTAAAACCAAATCTTGAGGGCTTAGATAACTATCTTATTTGTCATGTCATTCTTGTTAAAAGTCCATCCAAACATCATTCTAGTAGGTGTTTTGAGTCAAAGCATAATTAAGCCTTGATTTGGTGAGTGTATGATTTTATGTTTGGTGTGATAAGGGCATCCTACTTTCAACATTTTTGTGTCATCTCTTTGGTTTTTCCATTAAAGTACTCAATTGGTGTGTTAACGCCTTTATTCAAGACTAATAGTGTGCACGATTGTTTGGTTTCAAGTCCTTGTCTTAATTCTTGAAGTATTTGGTGATGTTTGTCAAAAGTTAGAAAGCTAGACAGATTCGATGACCTGTCTTGCAAGGTTGTAGAGGCCATTCTGATATGAATTAAAGAAAATCACCAAAAGAACAAAGTTGTGGGAAATCGAGTCTAGTATCCACAAAGTAATATATCATCCCGTTTGGACCTTTGGATTTTGTTTTACGCTTAGCACACTGAACATGGATCAAGTTGGGTGATTCTAAAACTATAATAAAAGAGCATAAACTTAATTGTAATATTCACTCTGTATGTGTGGAAGTAGTAATCTTGAAAACACATAGTACTATGATTGTTTGTGTTGTATTCGGGGTGTTTGTGATAATCTTAATGGTTCACGAGTTTTAAAGTGGGAAATAGCAGACATAGGTGAGTCAATCCTTATGGAAATCTAAGTACTTTGTCAGGGAATTTCATATCTTAGATTCGTTAGAATGAACCTAGAATGTTATAGGATGCATGTTCTCTATTTGAGTTTGATTTGTATGCTGTGAATGTTGGTATTTGTCTATGATTTGAAGTTTTAGGATGTATTGCATGTTCGACTTCATAATATGGTATTTTGAAGTGAAGGGTATGATAGGTTCATGTTAGAAAGAGGGTTTGTGTTGATTGAGATTGATGAATGTTTGTTGTGATTTCTAAAGTTATTTGTCTATGATGATTAGGGCAAAGCATGCTAGTGATAATGAAAGATCTTTATGCCCAAGAGTCATTATAGAATGATATTTGGTAATTACATATGATCCTATAAAGCCACATTTTATATAAATTTACTACTAATTGATTATTTAATA
Organism: Lactuca virosa; assembly: GCF_052849685.1. Classification (NCBI taxonomy): domain Eukaryota; kingdom Viridiplantae; phylum Streptophyta; class Magnoliopsida; order Asterales; family Asteraceae; genus Lactuca; species Lactuca virosa. Next base: position 177,832,835 of record NC_136426.1, read on the forward strand.
GAGTAATTTTGATTATTAATAAATATCAAAACTTGTATTTAATTGGAAAAAACATTAGTTTATGAAAAAATATATTTTTCCAACATATTGGGAATTATTGTTTCTAGGAAATACTAATAAAAGATAGCAAAATAAGTTATATTCATAAGGTATTAATATATAATGTCATGTATAAATAAGTGCACACTTTAAGTAACCACTTAATTAGGCATGTGTCTACTAGTTAGGAGATTATGTGAAACACACTCCAAGCTTTGACTTCCTTTCCGTAAAACTAGTAAGTTGCTTGAGAGGAGAAGAGCTTACTTGTTGTTGTAACACCGGCTTCATGGTATGATTTTATTTAAGTTTTATTCTTATTTTTTTTGCCACGAACTCGGCGAGTCTACGTCCCGACTCGCCGAGTAGCAGTAGGGTGGACACGGGATTTAAGCTGGGAACTCGGCGAGTCGACATATGGACTCGGCGAGTCCACCTGTCTTGATGAAACTCTATTTTCAGACATTGCACCCTATTTTACCCATTCTAAAACACCCATTTCGTCCCATTTTCCTCCCAGAGAGCAGTAGAGAACAACCCTAGCTCCTTTAGTGTTCTTGAGTGATTTTGATCTTCCAAAGAAGGTTTTGGAGCTTAGAAGAAGAAGGAGGAAGTTGGAGTGTTCTAGAAGTGAAGGTAGATCCGAAATCTACTCTAGGGAAGGCATCAAATCAGGTAATAAAACCCTCACTTTGCTCATTAGCTCTTAGGTTTGTTTTTGTCCCCAATGGTTGATCTTCAAGCCTTAAAACCCCCAGATTTCATGTGTATATGTGATAACCAGACCCTAGGAACTGAGACCCATGAGTTGGATCAGTTGTATGTCTCAAATTTGGCCAGAATGGGTGAAGAGTCGAAGGGTACTCGGCGAGTTGGATAAACAACTCGGCGAGGCCTATGAAGATTTCCTGGTACTCGGCGAGTCGTTCTTCAAACTCGGCGTGTCCTTTGAATATAGCCTTGAACTCGACGAGTTGTTCTTCCAACTCGGCAAGTCATATGATCAGTCACTAGGATAAGAAGGGTTTAAGTGTAGGAGGTCCAACCCTCCGTAGTCGCACGTGGAATTAGCAATTTAACGTGTAGCTATAGTCCCAGAATCTCCAAATCTCCAAGGTTGATGTTCCGATGGAAGATTGGAGCGATTTGTGAGATCTGTTCGTCGGACTCGGCGAGTCATCCCCTTGGACTCGGCGAGTCCAGTCGCGGGTTTGTTAGTTGACCCCGTCTAGCGAGTCAGGCTGACTCAGTGAGTGGGAACAGGGACCCGATGAGTCAGAGTCGGGCTAGATAAAGAAGAGCTCGGCGAGTCGCTATATGGACTCGGTGAGTCCAGTCAATCAGAAGATTGACTTTGACCAAGGAGTTGACTTTGACCAGTCATTTGACCTTAGGGGTATTTATGAGTACCTAATCCATGTTTACGGATTTATAGCCGGAGGGATTACAGGTGCGGCAGCCAGGCGTAGTCTGAGCAGGTTTTTCAGCAGCTACTCTCGAGGTGAGTTTCCTTCCAGTAGGGACGGGTCTAAGGCACCAAGGCCGGCCTGTATAGACGATATGTTAGTATCGGAGTGTGGGCGGAGCCCGTATCTCATAGCTGAGTTTGATTGTGTTATATGCCAGTATGATAGAATTGCTTATACTTGTTGTCTGTGTGATACTTGTATGTTATGGTTTAGTAGCGGAATGTAGGCGAGGCCCGTATCTCCATGGATAGCAGAGTGTGGGCGAGGCCCGTACCTCTCAGAAAGTAAAGTGTGGGCAAGGCCCGTATCTCTATGGGTGTGGGCGAGGCCCGTATCCCTTAGTTACTCATTATATGATTGTATGGTATGTGGCATTATGGGGGAACTCACTAAGCTTCGTGCTTACGTTTTATAGTTTTGTTTTCAGGTACCTCTTCAGCTAGGGGAAAGGAGCCGGCGCGGTAGCGACATATCACACACTCTCATGTTTTCCGCACTATGGATTTCCTGGGATGTACTCTGAATATTTTACTATGATGTTATCGGTTCTCAGACATAAATTAATATTATGAATGTTTTGTAACGATGTTTTTATGAATTAACCTAATTTAAAAATGAAATTTTTAGCTGGTATTTTTGGGATGTTACAAGTTGGTATCAGAGCCCTGGTTTGAGGGATTCGGACACACCTTCGGGGGTGTCTGGACTCAAATCGAGGGAATAAAATATTTTTATAAAGAAATGATTTTCTGAAGACTAAGTAAAAGGGGTTTCTAAAAAGAAAAAGGTGTGTGATGTGCGCGACCGGCCGATATCAAGTAAGTTTTCCCCAAAGTACCCATACAAGTTTACGTTATGATTATCAGTTTCAGTTTCAGTAGAACAGCATGCTAGAATAGGACTAAGAATCTAGGAATGATGCCTTATGTTCCTGCTTTATGTGTTTCGGCTTTTTGAGAATTGCATGCTAGTACAGATCAGTCAGTATGATAGCCAGAGTAGTATATACTTGATTATGTGTACTCAATGCCCGAATGCTGCTTGCTTTGTGCTATTAGGAGTTCTAGTTGTCTTTCACTAACTAGTGAACGAATATGCTAAGTTACATATTGCAAGGATTAAATAATTTCAGAAGGTTGGGTCTAGCCCTATTTCTGTCACACCCCCAAACCAAGGATGGCGGAAACGTCCGGGGGTGGAGGACTTCATGTATAGTATCATAACAACAATTGTAATAGTAATTGAAGCAAACACAACCAACATATATATAATTGAAAAAGTGACATCATTGTATGAATTACATGTTTACGAATCAATTACAATATGTTGACAAAATATGAAATAGTAGACGCCTTAGCGCCCCATCCTCAAAAGCACTTGGTTACCTGTTTAATGATTTCCTGAGAATACAAGTTGTTTGAAAAAGTGTCAACACAAAGGTTGGTGAGTTCATAAGTTTTTGTTTGGTATTATTAAAAGCCTTTCGTTTGTAAAAGTAGTATTTGTGTTAGAAAATCCAATATTTTCCTTAATGTGTAAATGTAGTCTTAAAACCCAAAGACCGAAATGTACAAGTAATTTGTCATATTTATAGTAAAACAATACAAGTTTAATCGACATAAACTCGTTAAATTTTAATGAAGTTCCCGTAAATTCCAATGTTTATTAATACTTTATGTGAGTTTATTATAACCATACTATGACCAAGGTTGCCTAAAACGAGGTTCTTCAGGCGTCAGAAATGTTATGACATTTGTCACCCCAGACCTATCGGTCTAACTGTTGCATGCAGTTTAGGTGTGGGTTTGTCAAACCCAATATAGATCTATACACAACTATCACGCTCTCCCTCAAGGAGACTCTGGTTACAATACATGACTTAATGGTAATTTGAAGTAAATGTCTCACAAAGTCATTAACGGAATTACGTGTTATGAAAACTTGGTACCGTATGGCCGTACCTTGCTTAATGAAAATATCCTTTGTATAAATGTACCCTTTTTAAATGTATGTGTTATGTAATGTATCATAAACTATACCTATTATAGTTTATCAACCAAGGGTAGTACGTAGTAATGTATGCAAACTATATTTAAAATAGTTTATTAAATGTTTGAATGTATCGGTTGTACTTTGATTATAATCACTTGTTATTCTTTATATTTTATATGTCCAAATCCATTTGTAAACTGATGTGTGTCAAAATATTAAGATAAAATGTCATATATTGCAATAACATATAATCACATAAAGATATACACCTTGCTCAACATGTTACAAGGTGAAATGAAATTGACAGCAACTTTTCGTTGAATACAGTTTCTGTTACTGTTCTTAGAAAATTTATAGAAAAATCATCAAAGCTCCAAATCCAAATCCACAAATTATGAGAGTTTGGAATATGAGTCTAGTTTGTTCATAAATTTTATCATGATTTTTAGTGATCTCTAACAGAGGTCAAAATGTCCATAATCACAGGCTGGTCCAGGTTTGCCTCTGAAATGATAGGCAGTTTTGTAAAAATCACCATATATTGTAGAAACATCATATGGAGATGTGCAAGTAGCCATTTTAAAACTAAGAGTTTGAACTACTTGCACCTGGAACAGTTTTGAAAACTAAAATATTTAAGTTGACCAAAACAGTCCGTGATTAAAGTCCATCTTTTCTGATGTAATCTGTTAGAAAAAGTTTAATTGTGTTCTTGATGATTTTACTTGTATTCCCCCCTTAAAACTTAAGAAAACATGTAAATGTAGGGGTATGAACTCACCTTATGTGATTTCAGTAGATGAAAGTGAGATAGAGGAAGTGTTCAACCCAAGAACACTAAGAAGATGTCTTGATGATTCGAGAATCTAACACCGAATAAGATGGAATTTGTGTAAGATATCAATAATTTGAGTAGAATGGAGTTTAATAATTATGTGAATGATGGAGATACTTACTAATTCAAGGAAGAAATCCCTGGAGAAAGCCTTGAAGTTCTTGAAGTTGAGAGAAAAGATGAGAGAATTTTGGAGAGTGTCCTTTGGTTGCTAAGTGTAGAATGAAAGAACTTTATGGAGAATGAGGAGAGAGGATCAATCCTCCAGCTCTTAGAACGTGGGAAGAGCTGGAGATTGGGTGTAAAGGTCCACTAAGGTGACAAGGAGTAGTGAGAAAGAGTGGATGATCATAGAGTGAGGTGGTGGTGGCTTGCTTTTGTCATAAAATAAGGAAAAGCAAATATTCCCTCAATAATTAGTCCAACCACCAATTCTTTTAATACATTTTTATAAAAACCCTGGAGATTTATATATTTTGGGGCCTTAGTTTATAAAATAAAGTTTTGGGTGAAAATCCCACGTTAAAATAATGAAAAACGGAGTTAAAACGAAGTCGTAGTCGAAAAACCGGTAAAAAGGGGCCGTCTTTGGGAGAGATTTGTGAGAGATTTCAAATAGAAAGAGATAGAGTGAAAACGATTTAGAGAGGTTTCGTTTGTGATTAATTTGAGTGTCCGGCTTCACAACGCAAGGTTCGTAAACCCCGTTAAACCGTGTTTTAGTGTCGTACACAATCCCGATGATTGTGCAATAGTGTTTTATCGCTTTGGTTCGTTGTTTAGCACTGTTAAGGCTAAGGAAAATCAAACACATGAACTTTCCAAATGATGATTTCTCATTAAAATAGCGAATTGTATAGTGATTACATAACGTAAACCCTAACATACAAGGGTTATTGGAGTTGACCGGTTTGACTTGTTGACTTTGTTTGACTTTGACTTGACCGAAATTTGACGGTTGTCACATCATCCCCCCGTTAGAAGGAATTTCGTCCCGAAATTTTCATTTTGACTGGGATTTCAAGAGTTTGGGAAGAGATGTGGATACTTTTGTTTCATCTGATCCTCGCGTTCCCAGGTGAATTCGGGTCCTCGTTTAGCGTTCCAACGGACCTTCACGATGGGAATACGACTTTGCTTCGTTCGTTTGATTTCCCGACCCATGATTTCGACTGGTTCCTCCACGAAGTGGAGATTTTCGTTAACTTCGATTTCGTCGAGTGGTATTACGAGTGTCTCATCAGACAAACACTTCTTTAGGTTCGACACGTGAAATGTGGGATGTACTTTGTCGAGTTCCTGAGGTAATCGTAGTTTGTATGCTACTGGCCCAATCCTAGCAAGGATTTCGAATGGCCCGATGTACCTTGGATTTAGTTTCCCGCGTTTGCCGAATCGTATCATTCCTTTCCAAGGGGAAACTTTTAGTAGTACACGATCACCCACCTGGAATTCCAAGGGTTTGCGTCGTTTGTCTGCGTAACTTTTTTGCCGATCGCGAGACGCTTTCAGTCTTTCTCGAATTTGAACGATCTTTTCTGTGGTTTCCCTTATGATTTCAGGGCCAGTGAGGGTGCTATTAGAGACTTGCCCTCTAGCTAGCTGTGTATCCCCCACCTCATCCCAACACAGGGGTGATCTGCATTTGCGACCGTAAAGAGCTTCGAATGGAGCCACTTTGATGCTAGTATGATAGCTGTTATTGTAGGAGAATTCGATAAGCGGTAGATGGGTATCCCATGCTTTACCGAAGTCTATCACACAAGCTCTTAACATGTCTTCCAACGTTTGAATGGTTCGTTCGCTCTGTCCGTCGGTTTGTGGGTGGTAGGCCGTACTCATGTCAAGCCTAGTTCCCAATGATTTTTGTAGAGACTGCCAAAACCGTGAGGTAAATCTACTATCTCTATCGGAGATAATGGATATCAGCACACCATGGAGTCGTACAATCTCTTTGATGTACGTTCTAGTCAGCTTCTCCATCTTGTCGGTTTCTTTTATCGGTAGGAAGTGTGCTGTTTGGTCAATCTGTCTACGATTACCCATATGGTGTCAAGCCCGCCCGATGTCTTAGGCAGCTTGGTTATGAAGTCCATGGTTATTCGTTCCCACTTCCACTGAGGTATATCCGGCTGTTGTAATAGCCCGGATGGTTTCTGGTATTCAATTTTGACCTTGGCGCAAGTCAGACACTTGCTCACATAGGTTGGATTCGGTGTCTAAGCCCATAACTATAAAATGTATAAACTAGAGTTGATGGTAGCATAGTCTTTTTGGGTTGACCTCAAACCTAGCAATTGGACAAGATTATTTTGGAGAGAGAGAATGATTTATTATTTGATTAATAAATTAAAATAAATAATTTGTTAATATATTATGAAAATAATATATTAGAAATGGTAATATTTAATTAATAATTAATCAAAAATTATTTAGAATTAATTTTGGGATTAATTAAAAGTGAAGTGAATGTTTGGCTATTTATTGATAGGTGAGGAAAAGGGCTCTAGAACCTCCTTGTAAGAGGTTGGACGAAAACTTCTAGGAAGGGCCTAGAATTTTTGTCCAAAGGCTTTTGGATGGAGGCTCATAAGTTGCTTGGTCACCAAACAAATTGATTAGGGGTTCCTGCTTAAACCCTAGCTTTGGCACTAAGCTATCTCACTTATATAAAGGGACATACCCTTCATAAACTCAGCATTGATAACCCTAGAAGAGTTCTTGCCGAAACTCTCCTCCTCCCTCCCCATAATCCTTAGTTGCTAGTCTTGGGTGTGAACCATCAGAAGCACTACACTTGTGGTGCTAGCTGCCAAAGGTTTTGAAGAAGAAGGATTCAAGATTGTTTACAATAACAATCTTAAAGTTTAGTTTTTCTTTTATTATGAATTAGTTTGTTCATAGGAAATTTTTGTAAGTTAGTGTTCTTAGTATGTTGCTAATATGTGAAAGACATAGATCAAACTAGGTTGCATGTGCCCTAATCAATTGAATTGTTTGATTGTTTTTCCTCTTAAGGCATTGTAGTTGTAACCTCTATTTCCCATCCGTTGTATCAGAGCCTAGGGATTTCTTTCATATATTTGCACAGTTAAACTCATCCCACTCACGTATAACTCCCCGCTGGTTTGCTTAACCCCGCATGTGATCTTTATGTTGCAGTTCACGTAGACGTTATCATAGACAGAAATGCCAGAAACCGCCACAAACGCGAAGTTCAACTCTATCTCATCGGTTAACCAGTTCCGTTGAACAGAAACTGGTTTCTTGCTGGATAGATTCATAGCCCGATTCAGGGCTGGGTTTATTAAGATCCAACTCAAGGTCATGTGCTTTTCAAGATTCGATTGCATTACCTGATCATCACTGGAAAACTTCACCACTGATGGGATGAGTTCTTTGGGTTCAAGTAGGTCGATTCGAAACGGCAAGGTTTGGAACCAGTCGCTCGGTGTGGTGTTCGTGGATTCAACCTTGGAGAACATCAGCTCGTCGTTGTATCTGATGTCCACGGAGGAGATGATTTGGGAGGTTTGTGGGAGTGGTGAGGTGGTGGTGAGGCGGTTGGAGGGAGATGGAAAGGATTCGGAGAAGAAAGAACGGTGGCCGGAGGGGAAGTTGGAAATAGCTTGTTTGACTAACGGTTCATCGGTGGAGGGCCAATCGGAAGAACATATATCTGACCATAGTTTCTCGTCGGAGCAAAGGAATTGTAGAAGCAAAGACGTGCAGCCGACAATTGCTAGAGATTGACCGTTGAGTCTGGTCAAGATGTGAGTTTGAATGATATCTTGATGGATTTCTGCTATCGCCATGGATTTCCTTGAGAGTTCTACAATGGCGGAAAGACTAAAAGGGATTTGTGAAATGGCATGTATGTGCCGTGGGGTATATATATCCTTTTTCTAAAATAAACAACTTCAACACAAAATTGCAAAATTGTTACATATCTATGTATATTTTAATCCAAAAAGCATTTGATCTTTGTTACCGATCCAAAACATTGATTTTGTTGCGAGTTTCATCCAAAATGTTTTGAATTAGCACTATTTTGCCCTTTTTATTTTATTTTTTATTTTTTTATTATAGAAATAAAAAAGGGAAAAAGAACCCCACCCACCTACCCCTGCTCTTTCTCTCTCAAGAAGAAACTCAAAACATTTACTTGATTCCAACATTTAAAACACCCACACATTCATAAACACTCAAGAACATGTTCACACACTTAAGAACAAACACACACACATTGAAGTTTGTGATTAGTGTCTCTAGTGGCTAGGGTTTTGATAAGGGTTTCGTCACCACCATTTTCCATTGTGGTTGAGTTTTCCAGCGGTGTCGTGTGTAGGAAAAAGATGGGTGAGAAAAAACGAGTGGTGTTGGCGGTGCTGCTCAAACTCGACTTTGTCGGCTAGAGTTTCGCAGTGGGATGTTCATAGCGGCGACAATGAGGGTTTTCAGATCGATGATGAGAGAGATAGATCTGAAGTGCTCCAACGCAGAGGGCCTTAATCGGAGAAGAAGAAGGACTATAGAGGTAGGCAACGGCGGGAAAACCCTAATCGAAACTAGGCAACGACAACGAAACCCTAATCGGAGAATATGAAGGACGATGGTGTCGATGTTGGTTTCTGGCGGTGGTGGTGGTTGATTCCGGCAGTGTTGGTGGAAGATTCTGGTAGTGGTGGTGATTTATAGCCAATTGGTAAAGAGAAAGACAAAAATAGAGTCTGTGATGAAGGAAATAGCTGGTGTGGGGTGCAGTTTGGGTGGGTTATTAGGGGTAGATTTTTTTGGTTATTTGTTTTATTTTAATGAAAGTAATAAAAAGAAACTGGAAAAACAAATAGAAAAGGCAAAAATATCATTTTAAGTACATTTGATTTTAAATTGGACCAAACTGTCAACAAAATCAAAGTTTTGGATTAGAGGTGCAAGTCCAAAACTTTTTGGACCAAATGACAAATTTTGACATAACACAATGACTTTTTTTTTTTTTTGCAATTTTGTCTAATTGCAATATAGATCCCTTTACTTTGGCAATATTACAATTTAATCATTTGTGCTATCACAACATGACAACATGATCGGGAAGGTGTTACTTGTTAAAGATAACTCAAAAATGGTTAAAAACAATTAATAGAAAAATTAAAATAATTTGTACATAGTATTATGTGTTGGTAAAAGCCTATTATGTGTTGGAAATTATCTTTACCTACATACAAATTAAGTGTTAAAATGTGGGCTCATGACAGTAGATATAGATGTTGACCGACACATAGGTGATGTGGGCATATAATAAGCAATTCCTACACATGCATGTGTTTGTAAAACAAATATTATGTGTTGGTAAAGGTCTCGTATGATTTTTTACGAAGATAATATGGCTGAGGACGTGTCGGATGACATAGGTGTTCTTTGATGACGTGGAAAATTTTGTGTCATGATCCTTAAAAGAGTTACTAGCACTTGTTATAAAATGTAACGACCCAAAAATCCTTTCGTTAATGATGCTAGCTTTCTATTACAAGAATATTAATTGTTGTAAAGTTATTTAGATTCTTAGAGTATATTGTCAAATAAATTAAATAAAAATGGTGTTATTTAATATCTAAATAAATTAATTGATATTTAAAGGGTATATAATTAAATTAATGTGTTTTGTGGAAAAATAGGGTAAATATAATTCATTTAAATGGTGTAAATTACGTTGAGGGGCTAAAGTGGAATTAAAAGAAAGTTCGTATGTTAAGTCATATATGGTCATAGAAAAAACGGGTCCATACTAAATGTTGAGGGGCTTATTTTCAAAATCTGTTAATAACTTCCCTATGGGATGCAATGGATGGGATTTTATGAGCTTCATCCATTCCTTTTGCTTGGGCTACCACTTACTCATCTTGCCCCATCTTTCTCCCTTGGGTTGTTATGTCGTGTCCACAGAGGAAGAAAAATAAACATGCGATTGAAGCATGAGGAATCGCGAAGCTAGTGAGGGAGGGTGTCGAGCTTTAGGGGACGCATCGGGCTGTGAAGGATTGAACCCTAATCTGCAAAGTCATTGGTCTCTTCTTCGACATGTGATTCTACTTCAATTTCTAGAGATTAGGCCGAAAATGCGAAGCTTTGCTTGTGTATCTTTATTCAATTAATCTCCTACTTCAACTTCAATTCTTATGACTTCTTGTATTGCTGGATTCCAGCCACATTAGAAGCATTCCCGGCCAGTTCTTGCTATCAAAACCTATTAAAACTCTCCCTTATATATTGGTAATGGTGCCTGAGAATTGGTTGGAATTGTTAATCAATTGCCTTCCATTTGGTGTCATAAATTTTGTTCTTTTCATCCCCAATTCTTGTGGTTTATTATGTTTATTTTTTCAACATATAAGATCAAGTTTTGAACCTCTCTTAGGGTTATCAAAACATCTCCTAAGTATCTTGATATGTGGCTTTTTTGTGTGGTTTATTGATAGGAAAATGATGTCAACTTCAAGCTTGAAAAGTCTTTTAATTCTTCGTTGATGTGCCTTGTATTTTTCTGCCCTAAAACCAAATCTTGAGGGCTTAGATAACTATCTTATTTGTCATGTCATTCTTGTTAAAAGTCCATCCAAACATCATTCTAGTAGGTGTTTTGAGTCAAAGCATAATTAAGCCTTGATTTGGTGAGTGTATGATTTTATGTTTGGTGTGATAAGGGCATCCTACTTTCAACATTTTTGTGTCATCTCTTTGGTTTTTCCATTAAAGTACTCAATTGGTGTGTTAACGCCTTTATTCAAGACTAATAGTGTGCACGATTGTTTGGTTTCAAGTCCTTGTCCTAATTCTTGAAGTATTTGGTGATGTTTGTCAAAAGTTAGAAAGCTAGACAGATTCGATGACCTGTCTTGCAAGGCTGTAGAGGCCATTCTGATATGAATTAAAGAAAATCACCAAAAGAACAAAGTTGTGGGAAATCGAGTCTAGTATCCAGAAAGTAATATATCATCCCGTTTGGACCTTTGGATTTTGTTTTACGCTTAGCACACTGAACATGGATCAAGTTGGGTGATTCTAAAACTATAATAAAAGAGCATAAACTTAATTGTAATATTAACTCTATATGTGTGGAAGTAGTAATCTTGAAAACACATAGTACTATGATTGTTTGTGTTGTATTCGGGGTGTTTGTGATAATCTTAATGGTTCACGAGTTTTAAAGTGGGAAATAGCAGACATAGGTGAGTCAATCCTTATGGAAATCTAAGTACTTTGTCAGGGAATTTCATATCTTAGATTCGTTAGAATGAACCTAGAATGTTATAGGATGCATGTTCTCTATTTGAGTTTGATTTGTATGCTGTGAATGTTGGTATTTGTCTATGATTTGAAGTTTTAGGATGTATTGCATGTTCGACTTCATAATATGGTATTTTGAAGTGAAGGGTATGATAGGTTCATGTTAGAAAGAGGGTTTGTGTTGATTGAGATTGACGAATGTTTGTTGTGATTTCTAAAGTTATTTGTCTATGATGATTAGGGCAAAGCATGCTAGTGATAATGAAAGATCTTTATGCCTAAGAGTCATTATAGAATGATATTTGGTAATTACATATGATCCTATAAAGCCACATTTTATAGAAATTTACTACTAACTGATTATTTAATAGAGTAATTTTGATTATTAATAAATATCAAAACTTGTATTTAATTGGAAAAAACATTAGTTTATGAAAAAATATATTTTTCCAACATATTGGGAATTATTGTTTCTAGGAAATACTAATAAAAGATAGCAAAATAAGTTATATTCATAAGGTATTAATATATAATGTCATGTATAAATAAGTGCACACTTTAAGTAACCACTTAATTAGGCATGTGTCTACTAGTTAGGAGATTATGTGAAACACACTCCAAGCTTTGACTTCCTTTCCGTAAAACTAGTAAGCTGCTTGAGAGGAGAAGAGCTTACTTGTTGTCTTTAATCTTACACTCCATGCTTGTCATAAAGAGCACGATGCTTTCGTTTAATGTAAGGCTTGGCTTTGTATATATTGTTATGTATAAAAGGAGGGCATTACTAGTAAGAAAAGGTTGATTTTTGCTCTCTTTTCTCTCTTCAAGTCCTACCAATTGCATGGTGAATAAGCCCTCCTTCCATCTCTTCTTGCTTGCAATTAGGTGCTAGATTTGATGGTTCATAAGTTGTTTCTCCTTAGGCTTTTTTGATACAATTCTTAACGGCTTAAGAACTGTTGTTGGATTAGGTGTCTAAGCCCATAACTATAAAATGTATAAACTAGAGTTGATGGTAGCATAGTCTTTTTGGGTTGACCTCAAACCTAGCAGTTGGACAAGATTATTTTGGAGAGAGAGAATGATTTATTATTTGATTAATAAATTAAAATAAATAATTTGTTAATATATTATGAAAATAATATATTAGAAATGGTAATATTTAATTAATAATTAATCAAAAATTATTTAGAATTAATTTTGGGATTAATTAAAAGTGAAGTGGATGTTTGGCTATTTATTGATAGGTGAGGAAAAGGGCTCTAGAACCTCCTTGTAAGAGGTTGGACGAAAACTTCTAGGAAGGGCCTAGAATTTTTGTCCAAAGGCTTTTGGATGGAGGCTCATGAGTTGCTTGGTCACCAAACAAATTGATTAGGGTTTCCTGCTTAAACCCTAGCTTTGACACTAAGCTATCTCACTTATATAAAGGGACATACCCTTCATAAACTCAACATTGATAACCCTAGAAGAGTTCTTGCCGAAATTCTCCTCATCCCTCCCCATAATCCTTAGTTGCTAGTCTTGGGTGTGAACCATCAGAAGCACTACACTTGTGGTGCTAGCTGCCAAAGATTTTGAAGAAGAAGGATTCAAGATTGTTTACAATAACAATCTTAAAGTTTAGTTTTTCTTGTATTATGAATTAGTTTGTTCATAGGAAATTTTTGTAAGTTAGTGTTCTTAGTATGTTGCTAATATGTGAAAGACATAGATCAAACTAGGTTGCATGTGCCCTAATCAATTGAATTGTTTGATTGTTTTTCCGCTTAAGGCATTGTAGTTGTAACCTCTATTTCCCATCCGTTGTATCAGAGCCTAGGGATTTCTTTCATATATTTGCACATTGGTGAAATGAAAAAGAAACCTGGTTTTGGTTCAGTCGCAGCTCAGGATGTGAGCATATGAGACTCATGACGTAAGCTCGGCCATATCCGAAAATATTGACCTAATATGCCTTAACAACTTTTATGTGATAAATACTTGCTATATTTTATTCACAAATCCTATTTTAGTGTATCTATGATGATAAAATAAAATCCTAGAAGTTAGTCGATTAGTATTTGACTTGATTAATTATTTTGTGATTAATATGATTGGTTTTTAAAATTTTTAAATAATTAATTTAGATATTAATGGAACTTAATAATTAATCTCAAATAATATTTGGTCTATCTTAAATTTAAATTATTTTAATTTTGAAATTAATTATAAACCCTAGTATTTTGAAAAGTTTAAAATATGCCCTTATAATATATGTAACATTAAAAGTCTAATATTACTATATGTATAAGACTAAGTCAGTCGAACCTCTAGTATGCCTCATTCACGAAGCGGTACTATAGAGGGAGTTTAAGGAAGCGGCCTATAAAATGACCGCCATTGGTATCCACTCTTACCCACCGTTCCCTTGTATAGTGGAGGGTCGTTAGCCGAACGGGTTTGATAGGACAATTAATTCTCATTAATAAGTATAATGATTTAAAAAGTAACTGAAGATTTTATTCAAATTTCCAATCTTAGTTACTTTAGGAGAAATGTGAATTTGTATTCTAACCCATGAAATTGCATATTGCACTTTATAAGTCGTTAGTGGAGCGTGTGTGGTTAAGCAGCACACTAATAGGGATTAATAAAGAGTGGCAATGGGTGTCTCAAAAATTTATCATTGATTAATGGAGCGCGTATGGTTATCCAACACATTAAAATGAGATGATAAATGACATCGAGAGTACCAAGCTAATTTGCATGGTTATTCACATCTTGTTTGTGATCCTTGGTATCCCAATCACAAAAGGAAGAGCATAATCGAGATTAAACACGCCATTGAAATGTCTCAATGAATCTCAAAAGATTTAGGAATTTCATTAAAAATCTAATTCGTTCAAATTTCGTTTTCTTGTGGTGAAATTGGTTAATCGTCATTTACATACCTTTATATAACTTATAATTAGATTTTGGCATCCATTTTCTAAGTTATGAATTATTTAGTTGGATCCTAGCCTTGATATTTCATTTTGGGTGTTATATTGAGGATTATTATTATCTAACTAAAAACTATCTTTCTTTTATAGATGTCTACTCCAGCTGATGCTTATGGTTCCTCCTCCTCCTCCAACAACAACAACAACTTCTGCTTATTAAACATCTGCTCCAAGGTGCAATTGGATGACACCAACTATAAGGATTGGATGAGCAACATAAAAATGTCCTTTCATTTCGAGGACAAGGAGTATGTCCTTGAGAGACCATTGGATGATATCGACGAAGCAAAGGTCCCTCCTGAAGAAATGGTCGCCTACAAGGAACACTACAATAAGGCAAAAAAAGTTGCTTGCATCATGGTGGCTACAATGACTCCGGAATTGCAGAGACACGATGAGGATTAATGGTAGTATGAGATGAACAAGGACCTTATGGATAAAAACCATAAGCGAGCTCGTCAAGAAAAGTACGAGGTGGTAAAGTCCGTCATTGCTAGCAAGATTAAGGAGGGAGAGTCTGTTAGCAGCCACATTCAAAGAATGCAACAATACGTGGACATGCTTGTCAAGATGAATGTGAATTTTGATGAAGAGTTGGTAATCGACATAGTGTTGAAGTCTCGACCATGTTGTTATGATCAATTCATATTGACCTATCATTTGAACAACAATGAATCTACTTTCTCTCAATTGCACAACCTCCTGCGAACAGCTGAAGCGGGAATGAAAGGAAAAAGGTGTTGTCTCCACTCCGGCTAATGCTCCTGTTCTGGCCATTGGTCAAGGGAAATGGAAAAAGAGGAAAGGTCCTCCCAAGCAAAACTTGAAGGGAAAATCCCAATCTGGGTCGTTAAGCAATGGGCGCCTAAAGGAAAATCTAGTTCTGATGCTTCACCTGTCTCTTACCCCAAAGAGGCTACTTGCTTCTACTGTAATGATAAGGGGTATTGGAAGCGAAATTGCCCAAAATACTTGCAAGATATCAAGGATGGAAAGGTGAAGCCAACCTCGGCAGGTATTTACACTATCTTATTTAATAACTCATAATATGCTCATTCTTGGGTCCTTGATACAGGATGTGGATTTCACATTTGTTCTGATTTGTAGGGGCTAAAAAGAAGTAAAGATATGGAGCATGAAAGGATAAACTTAATCATGGGGAATAGCCGATCTTCACCTATCACCAAGATTGGAGTTTATGGCTTACTACTTAGTTGTAGGTGAGAATTAGATTTAATAAATTGTTTCTACTCGTCACAAATGACACGAAACATAATTTATTTTCATGCATTGTTTAAACAAGGTTTTAGATCTTCTTTTAATGATGATAATGGTTCTATTTCTGCTTATAAAAATGGTGTTTTTTATTTTGAAGCTTTACCTTGAGATGGTGTGTATAAAACTATGATGATTGTAGAAAATTTAGGTAATAGTGTTTTTCAAATTAATTCGACTAATGGTACAGACAAAGCATGCTTGTGGTATTGTCGTCTTGGACACGTTAACAAGAAACGCATCGCCCAACTCCAAAAGGATGGAGTGCTGGAATCGTTTGACTCAAGGTCAGTTGATACATGAAAATATTTTCTATTGGGTAATATGAAAAAATCACATTTCAATAGATCTTGTGAAATAGGTGAAGGATTGTTGGATCTCATACACACAGATGTGTGTGGGCCCTTCATATCTACCACAAGGGATGCTAATCAATTCGATGTGACTTTTACTGATCATTATAGCAGATATGGCTATATCTACTTCATCAAGTATAAGTCAGAAATTTTTGAAAAGTTCAAGGAGTTTAAACAAGAAGTCGAGAATCAATTGGGTAGGAAGATAAAGATGCTTAGATCCGATTGAGGCGGTGAGTATCTTAGTATCGATTTCCACGACTACCTCTAGGAATATGGAATAGTTTCATAATTGACACCTCTTAGGACACCACAACTTAATGGTTTGGCTGAAAGGCACAATCGAACCTTGTTGGACATGGTTCATTCCATGATGAGTCGAGCTTCTCTTCTAATTTCATTCTGGGGGTATGCCCTAGAGACTACCGCCCATATTCTTAATCTTGTTGCAACTAAGAAGGTTGACAAAATACCTCACGATATGTGGATAGGGATGGTTCCCTCATTAGCACATATTAAGGTTTGGGGTCGTGAAGCTTTCGTTACATGAGAGACTCACGACAAGCTTGAACCTCGAAGTGAGAGATGTATTTGATGGGTTTTGAGCATAACAAACAATCATATATGTGCATGCAACTCTAAATAATTTGATCTACGTTTTTCTCTAATTGAACATACAAATTAAACAACAAAGTAGAAACCCATAGAACACACGTGTATAATCAGAATACATAATTAGGGTTAAGAAAATCATATCTCAATTGTTATGTAGTAATAAAAATGAAAACCTTGTTTTGTTGAAGCCTTTAGAGCAAGCGCCACAAATGTCGCACCTCCAATGGTTCACATCCAACACTAGCAAAGGAAGAATGATTGAGAAATAGGAGAGGGCTTCAGAATTTTGGCTAGGCCTTGCCAAAATCCATTGGATATATCCCTATTTATAGTGCAGTCAGGAAACCCTAGATAAGCCCAAATCCAAGATTATCTTAAACCGGGTAATTATCCACTTTCCTGATTATCCATTAGGGATTATTCTAGAAACCCTTAGGCATCAAGAAATCATCCAATCCAAATGGAAAAACCATCCATAGCCTATAGAGAGTTCTAGGTTGCCTCTTGCTCAACTATTGAACAATTACAATTCAGTCCCTACACTTTTAATTAATTCCTTTTATTCTAAAATTAATTCCAGTTAATTTCTAATTAAATATAAATTAAATATTATCATTTCTAACTAATATATTATTATTATAAGATATTTACAAGCCATTTATTTCAATTTATTAGTCAAATAATGAATTCAACCTCTCTCTCCAAAATCATCAGTCCAGTTGCTAGTTTTGAGGGCTTAGACAACCTAAATGGACTGTGCTACTATCGATTTAAGTATATACCAATTATATTTATGTGCTTAGACACCTAATCCACCAGTCTCCCACTTGGATAAGTCTAATAACTATAGTTGCCAGTATATTCTTCCAAACTGATCAGCAAATTGTAGCACTCAAAGCCGCTGCCAAACTCTGACCTAGTCAGTTACGTTTCCTTAGATAAGTGATAAAATATTCCTCCGTTCTACAAGATATTGTATAGAAATGAGACATGGATTATAATCAATCTCTCTGTCCAAGATTTGTTTCCATGTTTCTGATTTAAGACGACTGAAATCAGACTACCAATTTAATACATCAATTAAATACAGGCTTGGCCAAGCGCTTTAGATGTCATCATCAAATCATCAAGGGGCCTACAAATATCGCTTTTCTCGTTAGGGAAAAAGGAATGGATAAACTTTGAGTTATATGCTTGTACTATTTACTTATCAAATCACACACAATAATACGTTTTATAACATCAAGTTACTAATGTGTTTACATATTATCAATGCACAACCGAATTGTAAACAAAAACTCATATATCTCCATTTCAAGAATACAAGATATTATTGTCTCATAATTACTCCTAATAAAATCCATAAAGTAATTCTCTGAGCATGGGTTTATCCAATACTTAAAATCACCATTTTCCAAGTACTCATGAACATTGCAGCAAAACCATTGCTATGTCTAATCCCCATAGACAATCTACAATTCAATTCTCGACAGTCTTAATGCGCTACTTACTTCCAAAAGTACGATCGACTGTAGATGTTTGAATAACCCAATTATTTGGGAAGTGAAAATATGCGAAGTGAAACACAATAATAACCTAACTAACTATGATCTCAAAACTTTTGAATATAAATAAAAATCTTATTATTTAATCACCATATTAATTAGACTTTATTCATTGTATATTGTTTCGAGTAATCAACTAAACACTTGAATTAAACATCAATCATGCCATGTTATAAACATGCAAACTATGTTTCTCTATGGTCCTTCCTTTGTGAACAGATCAACTGAACATTTTACCAATGATGCTCATTTCACAATTTCAAATTGTTGTTACTACTAAATGTGTGAGAATTCAACCTTTCATGCAATATCCCTTTTGTGATGTCGAGGCTTCATAGTCACAGAGACTTTTCTCACGATATTATAAAATGTTCCATTGGATATTTTGTTACTTAAAACAATTCCATGGTAACGAAGTCTCAAATTCAAAGTACACACCTTGAATACCTTCCTTGCTTTAATGTTTCCAACTCACATAAAGATTTTAATAAACAACTCCTATTATGGAAACATTTCCATATTCCCATATGACCATATATTCTAGATAAGAATCACCTCAACCCAGAATTATATCAATATGGTTTGTCCATTATAATAATATACTTCCAACTGTGCAGAAGCAACCAATCTTTAGTTAACCTGAGAGTGTTCTTGACATTTTTAACAACTTATTCACACCAAGTTCTAGTCCCTTTTCCCTCTCAATGCCCTAGGCATTTGGAAAAATCAAAACAAATGAATATTAAAGCATATGTAATCAATCCTATATCAGAAGCATATGTGACTTGATTCATAATGTCTTACATAGAGACCTGATATCTATTCAGTCTCTTGCTTATAATATTTCCATATATCGAAGTTCATATGTTGAAATTCAACACGATATTCATATATGTCCAGGACTAAGTTCTTTTAACCCTTTAATCTAAACTTTTAAATCTGAAATGAAGTGTGAGTGCCCTCACCCCTAAATCCTTTAATAGTGAAAAAGTTCCCAAACTTTGCAATTCACAAATTTGAAATCTTTGTATCCTAAAATTAGTATTGCCAACTTACAACACTTATCATAACAATTATGCTCCCGCTAGCTTTGACATGTACCCAAAAATCAACTGGACTTCTAAAAATCAATATTATTGACTTCCTTACTAAAGTGTAGATTTCTGATACGTGATGCTTCAATAATTCTTCATTTAGACTTCTGAAGCTTATACACCCTCATTAGATAGCACATTTGTATGTCTAAACCCTTCAGAACTTATAGCTATAAGTCCTAAACGTTCAAACAGTTCCTTGCCATTTCTCACAATTCGAACTATGAAAAGGGATTCCGTAATCATATTGCGAATTTGAAAATGTAATTATCACAAACACTAACCATAATGATATTTATCAAATCTTTAAAAATCTACTAGCAGAAGTGTTTCCTCATAATCATTTTCATGAATTAGAGCGAAAAATTTTTACCACCTAGATTTTATGGTGTATATGTTCCCATCCATGTGAATCTATTATTTCCAACCTACAATCATAAGACAAGGTTTAGGACAAAACCAAATTCAAATTTAGCTTTCATGGGCTGAAATTTGCTTATTCTTAATTTCTTGCCATCTTGTAGCACAAGCGCCTACCAGTGCCTCCATGTTGTTAAGCAGTTCACCCATATTGATCAATGTACTATCACTGACCAACGTGCTCTGCTTTTTGCAGTCAAATGAGAGCCATAGAACCTATAAGCATTGCCACCCCAACTGGGAGGTGTACATAAACAAGAATGTGTCAACTTAACACGATAGGTTATCAACCTCCGGTCGTGTGCTAGTGATAACTAAAAGGTTTATTTTCGAGACTCGTGAAACTCTTGAAGATCAATAAGACTCCCACTGACTTCTTTACATATAAGTCTCTCTCTCAAGGAGCATTCCTTGACGAGCAAAAACAAATACGAAAAGTTAGTGTGGATCCCCGACAAGAAAACACTTCATGTAATTGGCATTAGTTTATCCTTTGTTTTAACCAAAACATCATAACTTCCAATTCCAATGTGCTAGAGTAAGAAAACATTATTACTCCACATTTCATGAGGTGCTATAAACCTAATTAGTAAGCTTCAAAATACAATGTGTAGTAACTAGAGTATGACTCTAAAACTTGACTGAAAACGAAGTATGACTCATCTCTCGATTGAACCATTTCAACAATATCTTATTCCTCATCTTAGTCAAACAATTGCACTAAGATGTTCTTCAAGGATCAATTGTGATAAAGTTCCACAATAATAAACATGATCACAAAACACGATACTAAAGTACTCTCCTTTCCTTTTATATTGGAGAAAATTTTATCTTTCTGTCTGATTGATTCTTTTTATTTGTTCTGCTACTCTTTCACAATCTTTTTAAAAATGTCAGAATTATGCTTAATGTTATAAACACAACCATATTTACTGAACCATCAGTAAATCATGACGAATATACTTATCGTCCTTTGTGGTGGATCTAATCAGTCTATATCAATATGTACTAGATCCTTTAGTCCTTCACTTTGACCCACATAAGCATGTGATCAATGAATCATTCATAATCTTCCAAGGATCAAGATTCTCATGCATCACACAATTCAAATTGCATGACTCCAAGTTTCTATCCAATTGAAACTTGGGCGATGAGAACTCCTTTTCACCTGGTTAATTATGACAATACAACAAGCGATATAACAGGAATCAAATCCACAATTAATATTGCTAATAATATAAATGTAACCAACACTTTCATAAATCCCATTGCAAGGAAATTTAAAGTAAACCAAACAAAATTTTCACTTTTATTAATAATAAATGAAAATTTTGGAACTTGTCCTTACAATGCAGAAATAAAAAACAATGTTTCTAGACATTTCCTAAGCAATTTATAATAACTCCTAAGCAAGAGCTCAAAAATCTGATCATCGAACCATGCGATACAAATCCATCTCTCACGATCAGATTCAACTTACTCTTCTTAAGCTTTCTTCTTTCTCTTAGATCCTTCAAAACATCAAAATGTGATTATCATATCATGTATCAAGAATCTATGAATAAGAACTTACTAAAAATAATGGAGTTAGATAATGGATGTACCTGAATTGGAGTCATAGGACTTGACTTTACCATATCTGAGATGTTTCAGGTAGTCAGGGCAGCTTCACAAACAATGACCCTTCAATTGGAAATAGAAACATATGGACTCCTTGGGGTCAGCACATGGGACTATCTCAGAAATAGCTTTTCTCTTTACCATATGGTCAAACGGTTTGACCTTGGCCGATCCCTTTCCATTGGGAAGAGAAACCTTTTCTGGACTACCATTGTAGCCATCATCAATGTCCATGGAAATTTGGGACTCAGATCCTTCAAACACTTTTGCTTGACTTGTGCTCTTAAGCATTTCTGCTTCAGCAACAATCAACATATGTGTTAGATCAATTAGGGTCACGTCGTGGTCCCTCATATAGTAGTCTTTAATGAACTGACTATATGACACAGTAAGCGAAAGTAGAACCTAGTCAATGGCTAGCTTCCTTAGGAAAACGACACCCAACATACACAATCTATCAATGTACGATTTTATTTTCAGAACTTGTGTACACACAGGTTTTCCAACTTAATGTTTGTATGCCAACAGGGCTTGATTAACTTCATATTTTTCAACTTGAAGAAAACACGACTTGGGGTGAGTCACTGGAGGAGGAGAAGAGTTAAAGAAACATGCTCTCAAGTTTCATCATTGCTCGAAGAAGGGAACATTCTTTCACCTTGATCAACATGTGGAAGATCATGTTCAGAAGGAAGAGGAGAACCACTTCCCAAAGAACGAGGAAGACCATTGTTGCCTGAACTTGACATCTATAATAGAAAAATAGAATTCAAGTTAGTTGATATTAACCCTTAATAATTAACCCATAAATTTAAATTAAGGCTAGGATCCATATTTTTTATTCAAACTTTGAAGAGGGATGTTGTAATCAAATTCGAATCTATTTTAGGTACGTAAATCTTTTACCACTTCCAATCTCATGAAACTCCTAGATCTTTTGAGAATCATTGAACTATTCAATGGCATGTTTAATCTCGATTATGCTCTCACTTTTGTGACTTGGATGCTGAGGATCACAAACGAGATATGAATAACCATGTAAATTAGCTTGGTACTCTTGATATCATTTATCATTTCCTTTTAATGTGTCGGTTAACCACACGTGCTTCACTAATCAACGATAATTTTCGATACACCCATTACCAACCTTTATTAGTCCCATATTAGTGTGATGGTTAGCCACGTACGCTCCACTAACGACTTATAAAGTGTAATGTGCAATTTCATCGCTTAGCATCAAATTCACATTTTTCCTAAAGTAACAAAGAGTAGGATTTTAGAATAGTTTAGTTACTTTATATCATTATACTTTTAATGAGATTAATTTGTCCTATCAAACCCGTTCAGCTAACGACCCTACACCAATCAAGGGAGCGGCGGGTAAGAGTGGATACCCAACGATGGTCATTTTATAGGCCGCTTCCTTAAACTCCCTTATAGACTGACTTCGTGAATGATGCGTACTAGCGGTTCGACTGACGTTTCTTATACATACAATATATATCAAACTTTTAATTATATATATATATATATATATATATATATATATATATATATATATATATATATATATATATATATATATATATATATATATATATATATATAGTATAAGGTGAATTTTAAAAAGATTTTAAAATTGCAAGGGTTTAATCTTTTAATAAATTAAACTTTCAATTAAATTAAATTTAAACCATTTTATGGATTTATTAATTTTCCTTTAATTAATTACTTAACTGAATTAATAATAAGATCCATATGGATGTATTTTAAACTTTTCAAAATACCAGTTATAATTCGACATTAATTATTTAATTCAATTAATATCTTGATTTGTTTATACTCTTAAAATAATCATATTTATCAACAAAAAAACAATTAATTAAGTCAAATAGTTATCTGATAACTTCTAGGCTTTTAATTTATCATCATAGATACACGAAAATCGGATTTCGAGGATAAGTATAGCAAGTAATTATCATATAAAAGCAGATTAGGCAGATAAGGCGCAAAATTTCGGATCTGACAGCTCAACCCGCCGTGTTTGATGACCACCATGCCGTGTTCAAGGAACACCACATCGTGTTTGAAGAATAGAATGATGATTCTGTTTTCTCCTCTTTGTTCATGTTCACCATTGTATCAATTCAGTAGAAACTAAACCTACTCTCTGATACCACTGATGGGTTTTCAGTATAACAAACAATCTTATATGTGCATGCAACCCTAAATAATTTGATTGACGTTTTCTATAATTGAACATACAAATTGAACAACAAATTAGAAACCCTAGAACACAAGTATATAATCAGAATACCCAATCAGGGTTAAGAAAATCATACCTCAATTGTTATGTTGTAATAACAATGAAAAACTTGTGTTGTTGAAGTCTTGAGAGCAAGCGCCACAAATGTCGTGCCTCTAATGGTTCACAACCAACACTAGCAAAGGAAGAATGATTGAGAAAGAGGAGAGGGCTTCAAAATTTTGGCTAGGCCTTCCAAAGAAGAGGCTGGACGATATCCATAGGATATATCCCTATTTATAGTGTATTCAGGAAACCCTATATAAGCCCAAATCCAAGATTATCTTAACCCGGGTAATTATCCACTTTCCTGATTATCCATTTGGGATTATTCTAGAAACCCTTTTGCGAGATAGAGATCATATGCAAAGAGGACAGTGGGAGTACAATTGATCTTGAAGAAATCCAAGAATCAAACGATAAAGGAACCTCTGAAGTCGCCATGGCTCAACCCGAGGAAGAAATTTCAGTTGAACTGATTGATGAATCATTACCTCTTAGGCATTCCAGTAGAGTTAGAATGCTACCTGAGTTCTATTGTTTCCATATTACTACATATGGTGATACTTTTATCAGTGATAGTACATTGGTAAATTTGGATGAACCTACTAACTATAAGGAAGCAATGGCGGGCCCTGAGGTTGCCAAATGCCAAGAGGCAATGGACAGCAAGATCAAGTCCATGTATGAAAACCAAATTTGGAATTTGGTTGATAATGTACCAGGTCGTAAAATAATTAGGTGAAAATGGATCTTAAAAAAGAAGAGCGACATGGATGGAAAGGTACAAAGTTTTAAGGCTCGACTGGTTGTAGAGGGCTTTACTCAAACCCCAGGTGTTGAATATGATGAGACCTTCTCACCAGTATCTAACATTAAATATATTAGGATAATACTCCCCATTATTGCATATCATGACTATGAAATTTGGCAGATGGATGTCAAAATTGCTTTCCTCAATGGGAAGTTGGCTGAGGATGTTTACATGAGTCAGCCAGAGGGTTTTATGGTGTGTAAGCTTGAGAAATCAATCTATGGATTGGAACAAGCTTCTTGCGGATGGAATATTTGCTTTGACGAGAATGTTAAAGAGTTTGGCTTCTATAGAAGTGAAGATGAATCTTATGTATATGTCAAAGCTAGTGGGAGTAAAGTAACCTTCCTGGTATTATATTTTGATGACATAGTTATTATAGGAAACGACATTCCAACTAGGCAAGAGGTTAAGTCTTGGCTTGGAAAGTGTTTCTCTATGAAGGATGTAGGAGAGGCTGCTTATATTCTAGGGACAAGGATTTTGAGAGACAAGAGTAAATGACTAATCGGACTTAGTCAAAGTACATACTGGGAAAAGGTGATAAAATGTTTTAGCATGGAGAATTCAAAAAAATGAGAACTTATTATCCAAAGTAATACTAAACTGAGTAAGACACAGAGTCCGAGTACGAATGCATAGATAGTCGATATGAGTAGAGTTCCATACGCTTATGTAGTTGGATCTATCATGTATGTTATGACATGTACTCACCCTGATGTGGCTTTTGCTTTAAGCATGGTCATTCGCTATAACGAAAACCCAACTATGGCTCATTGGATAGCAGTTAAAAATATTATCAAGTATCTGTGAAAAACTAAGGACCGGGTACTTGTGTTTGGTGGCAGTGATACGTTGAGAGTAACTGGGTATAGTGACGTTGGATTTCAAACAGAAAGAGACAACTTTTGTTCTCAATCTAGCTGTGTGTTTAACTTGAATGGAGGAGCGGTAACCTGGAAAAGTTCCAAACAGGAGACGAAGGCTGATTCTACTTGTGAATCAAAGTACATAGCAGCGAGAGAAACATCAAAGGAGGCGATTTGGTTGAAAAACTTCATCGGAGACCTTGAAGTTGTTCCAGCTATTAAGGATCTAATGGAAATTTTCTGTGATAATGAAGGAGCGATTGCCTTGACCAAGCAACCAAGAGATCATGGCAGATTAAGACATATCGACAAAAAATACCATTTCATCAAACATCGGGTAGAAGAAGGTCACCTCTTTGTGAAGAGGTTGTCATCTGAAGAGAATCCTACAAATCCCCTTACAAAGGGTTTGAGTATGGTGAAGTACATTCAGCATGCTAGGAGCATTGGTCTGAAATATTATATTGGTTTTAGTAGTTAGATAGTTACTTGAAACTTGTAACAAAATAAATGTAATTGACATTTGGTGATTAAATAATAAAGAATTATTTATGAGTTTGTTTACTACCTTTTGTCTATTTTTTATTTTGTGGTTCACTTTGCATGTTTTACTTCCATAATAATTGGATTAATCAAACTCCACAGTCGATCGTACTTTTGGAAGTAAGTAGTGAATTAAGACTGTCATGAATTGGACAGTAGATTGTCTAAGGGTTTAGACATGTCAATAGCCTGTTGTAGTGTTCATGAGTACTTAGTAATGGTGATTTAAATATTGGATTAACCCACACTCAGAGAATTACTTCATGGAATTTATCACGAGTAATTCTGAGACGATAATATTTTATAATCTTGAAACGAAGATATATGAGTTGTGGTTTATTAATCAGTTGTACGTTGATAATATGTAAACACATCAGTAACTTGGTGTTATAAAACATATTGTTGTGTATGGTTTGTGAGTAGATGCCACAACCATATAAGTCAAAGTTTATCTGTTCCTTTTTCCCTAACAGGAAAAACGATATCTATGGGCCCCTCGATGATTTGGTGTTGACTTATAGTGTCGGGACTGAAAAGGACTTAATTAATGTGTTCAACTAGAAGTTGTATGTCATTACAAATCAGAAGTCGGGAAACAAAGTATTGGACAATGAGATTAATTTTGTTCCATGTCTCATGTATGAATGATATCTTGCAGAATGGAGGATTATATGATCACTTATCTTAGGACACGTAACTGACTGGGTCAGAGTTCGACAACAACTTTTGGTAGCTACAATTTGTTGATCAATTTCGAAGTTATACCGGTGGTTATAGTTACAGACTTATCCAAGTGGGAGACTATTGAATTAGGTGTCTAAGCCAATAACTATAATTGGTATAAACTTGAGTTGATGGTAGCACAGTCCTTTTGGGTTGCCCTCAAACCTAGCAATTAGACAGGATTATTTTGGAGAGAGAGAGAGAATGATTTATTATTTGATTAATAAACTAAAATTAATAATTTGTTAATATATTATGGAAATAATATATTAGAAATGGTAATATTTAATTAATAACTAATCAGAAATTAATTGGATTAATTAAAAGTGAAGAGGTTGTTTGGCTAATTATTGATAGTTGAGGACAAGGGCTCTAGAACCTCATTGTAAGAGGTTGGACAAAAGCTTATAGGAAGGGCCTATAATTTTCGTCCAAAGGCTCTTGGACAAAGGCTCATGAGTTGCTTGGTCGCCAAGCAAATAGATTAGGGTTTCCTCCTTAAACCCTAGCTTTGGCACTAAGCTGTCTCACTTATATAAAGGGCCATACCCTTCATAAACTCAGCATTGACAACCCTAGAAGAGATCTAGCCGAAATTCTCCTCCGCCCTCTGCATAATCCTTAGTTGCTAGTCTTGGGTGTGAACCATCAGAAGCACTACACTTGTGGTACTAGCTGCCAAAGGTTTTGAAGAAGAAGGATTCAACATTGTTTACAATAACAATCTTAAAGGTTAGTTTTTGTTGTCTGATGAATTGGTTTGTTCATAGGAAAGTTTTGTAGGTTAGTTTTCATAGTATGTTGCTAACATGTGAAAGACATAGATCAAACTAGGTTGCATGTGCCCTAATCAAGTGAATTGTTTGATTGTTTTTTTGCTTAAGGCGTTGTAGTTGTAAGCTCTATTTCTCATCAATAACAACTTAATATAAGTGAGTATTAGGATCTTGAAATGGTTTATCCTTATTTGGTGGATACTTCTAGAGAAACTCTCCTTTGAGTCTTTTGCCATCTTCTTTAACTTCCAACCTCCTGAGAGGAATCAAAGTCTCCAAAGGCTGTAACACTTTTTCCTTCTATGGTTGTTGTTAATCTTTCCATTCTGTGCAAAACGATCATTGGCAGGTTAAAAAGAGTTTTAAGTTTATTCTATTTTTAGACTTCCGTTGCCATTATCTGTGTTTCTAGGAAAATGATTATGAATAGGACATAACAAATAAACCTAACAATTGGTATCAGAGCCATTTCTACATGCTTGATTATATTATTAGATTATTTGGTATAATCTTTGTTTTAAGAAACATGGATGGTTTTCGTTTTGTAATAAAATTCATATATATTTTCTATGGCAACTCTATAATTGTCAATTTTTAGTGACAAAAAATTACATGCATTTTTTTGTCACCAAAAGTTGTCTTAGAAAAACAATGTTGATGTTTTTTTTTATTTTTTACTACAAGTTTTAAATTTATAAAACCTATCAGAACTCAATTAGTTCAAAACACAACAGGCAGCGTACCTAGTCATGAGATAATATAGTTAAGGTAAGAAAGGGTGTCGAACACTAGGGTACATGAATTATTTTAATAAAAAATACAACTACTAAATAAAATAATAAAATACTATAGATTTGGAGGTTTTTCTAATTCGGCAAGATCATTAACTAAAAGTATGACTTTTTAAACAATAAAACTAGCAAACTACTTAGACTAAAGAAAACAAAGCAGATACAATTTTAAATCAAGATTAAAGGTCATTTTTGTTTAACTTCAAATCACATATTCCTTATGATTGATTTCTTCAATTCAATGGATTATTTAGTTCATTGTCGAATTCTAATGTTACTAGTTACCTTGTTCCAATTTCCTTGCGTTTATCAATCTTTGAACTACTATTACAATTATCATGCCACAAGTGAACACTAAATTGATTTTATTATATTCGGACTATGAATGACAAGATCTATGATTTCTTATCTATGATCAAGACAATAAATCAAGCACACGACATGGATATTTACTGCTCTCTAACACAATTAAAGTTACTGATTATTACCGGATAATCCTAGGATTTTTTCAATCTCTAGATCTAACAATTTAATGATCATGAATAGCTAAATATCAAGTTCATGTAAATGGAATGGTCATCTAACTACACATAACTTGTAGATAAGTGATAAAAATGAGTTTAATACGTATGTAGTTGATATATCAATAACAAGTAAAAACCAACTAATAAATCCAATGAAAATTGAAATCAACGCATGGTATCAAGGTTCTTCTATGTTACAATAAAGAAAATGGTTTTTAGCCGACAAATAAACCATAAAAAAATAAACATTTAGTAAACTAGATTAGAGATGTCGAAATCAAGCAAATCGAATGATTTATCGCTTCACGTCTTTGGAACTCTCTGAATCTTGTTCTTCAATCGATCCTTGACCACCTTAGTGTTTCTAGGGAGTTTTTAGTCGTCAAAAGTCACAGATAATCGTAGGTTCTCTCTAAATATGACCTAATAATCTTATTTATAAGTTTCCAAAAACACGTCACCACGTCGTGGTAAATGGATCACCATGTCGTGGTGGACAATCCTTCACGTAGCCTCCAAGTTTTCATGTATACAGCTGGGAATCTTCTGTATTTGACACGTCACCCTATCATGGCAAGATTGACCTCGACGTGCCAGTCACTTTTGTGTACGAATCTCCTCTTTGATGAATGCTTCCAATTTCCTCATGTCTATCTTCACATTTTAGCTCATTTTTCCTCGAGAATCTCTTCGCTGCTACAAAAACAAAATATAAACAAATTGAGTACCATTTAAACAAAATAATGACTAAATGTGGCTAAAAATACTAAAATATTGCATAAGATATATGACTATATATATCAATATAAAAATACCCCACACGTGTCTTTTGCTTGCCCCCAAGCAAAATTGATTTTTAAATATGATTACATCAAAACCTTACTCACCAATATCACATAGAATAACCCAAATTAAAATCACCAATTACGTTTCACCTCAATGCATATATTTGTGTCTAAAACCTAAATACTTCCTAAGTCCTAAATAGTCACAATCCTCATAAAATCTCCCTACTTATTTTGAACAACATTCATTTTTACATCCCTCAGAATACATCCTCAGAAAATTTTCTTGACCTTAATGTATTTTTGTTAAATTACCAATCATACATATGATAAAGTAACCTAGAATGGAAAATTACAACTTTCCCACTAAGCCCTTAGCTTTTGGCAATTTTCCTTATTTCTTCACTTCCTTCAAGATATTCAGACTTTTCAAACTCTTATTCACTCAATAACTTGTGTTTTCTTTTCATATTTTTTCTCTCTTTTTTTTTAAATCAATTTTCTTTTTCTCTCAAACTAAAAACCTAAAAGGAAAAAACAAACATATGTTTAATCAAGAGAACTTAACCGCAACCTTTATTGGTTAAATGTATTAGCCTAAAGTGCAATGACTACATAAATTTTCGTGCATATATTTCAATACACGATGTAGAACATATTATGTCCCTTAAACTACACAAGTTCGTGTTTTTGTCTTATGATTTCACTAGAACCAGGAAGCCACAAATATATTATAACATATTGGTTCAACTAAATCTTCGAATTCTCATGAAGTTATCCCACATAAGACTATCAAACTTAGTCCTAAAGCATAAAAAACTTAATTTTCTAGATTTTAATTTGAGACCATTTTTTAAGTCTATACTTTTCAAATTTTTATCAATCTACAATCTAACATACACACACACACACATATATATATATATATATGTATATATATATATATATATATATATATATATATATATATATCAAGTATACTTGTAATCCTTTTTCGAACCCCCACCCTACACTTATTTCATACAATTCTCTTATTGTATGCATAATAAAATTAAAGCACAATAAAAGATAAAAGGGAGAAAAAGGAATAGACTCTATGGGATAGTAGAGGCGAGATTGAATGATTCTAGTGGGTTGCATTGACATCTTGATAATAACTAGAAAACTGGACTGGACTGCTAGGGAAAGTTCTAGAAAAATGTACCAATAAGTGGACTTTGATTTGTGTTGGACAAAAGTGTAGAAAATGGCAATGTACTTCAGCCACGTCGTGGTATGATATTGATTGCGACGTGGTAACGAGGATAATTAAGGAACTTATAGCAATCGAAATAAGCACCATGATGTGGAAAAGCTGATACCATATCGTGGTCTTTGGAATCTCTGAAAATTCTTCTATGCAAAATATGATTCGATGATGCTCAAATCACATATTTCTCTTCTGTCAAACACTTCATCTCCCAGAATTAAACCTGTAAAAAAATGTTTGCTCAAATTCCTCTCGTACACAAAATCGCACCCCATACTTGCTAATTTTCACGCCACTCGCTAATAATCGTTGAACTCTCTCTTGGCCTATATGCTGAACTTAATGCCAACTTTCTAATACATATTCTGTGAGACCAAACAAAATTAATACAAAGGAAAATCATTCGATTACAATCCAAAATAAAACTAAAAATTAAAACACACCAAAAACAAATAAAATAGAAATATTCTCAAACTTACCAAAATAAATAAAAACATAATATACTTAAAATAAAAGGATAGATTCACTCTTCATCCATGTTTAACTGCCATGCTCCACTAGGTCCCTCCCCATCCTTTCTGGGAAATCGTTCATTCCAACTATGAACATATGACATGTGAACATCAAATAGTGGCGAAGGTGTTAATCCTATATGTTTCATGATAACCTCCAATAAACTAACAACCCACTCATTACGAGCCCGCATATAATCTATATATCCACCAAGTTCTCTTATCCTCTCAGATAGTCATGCAACCTGTGAAGCTACAACTCGTAGATCAACGACCCATGTCAACTCATGGATCGGTCCCTTGTATATTATTCAACATTGTTTACGAGATAGTGGGTTTGGCCTTGGTTCCTTATCTCCTCCTATCGGCACCTCCAGACCATTGGCTGGTATTGATAATCCACCCCAAACATTGACTACAATTTACATGGTCTCTAACTTTGCCACTGTGAGGCGCTGATTCGGAATAAGTGTCAAAGGTTGTAGCAAATTCAGGTCTAAAATTTCATAATATTTTGCAAGTCATGTCACAAAATGTCCCCCATATACGGGACTTCACACTTGTAGATTCACTGATTTTTGGGCTAAGTATCAGGCGATAGCATATGGGATATTGTAAAATACCCCCGGTGTAATGTTACTCCATAAATAAAAGAGGTTCAATCTAGTAACTTTGTCTCAATATCGTTTGTGATTAGCACTAAAAGTAATGAGAAGATGAATAAAACAATGACTAGGAGATTCGATTTGGTTTTCTTGCTACGATCCCAGATTATAAAGGCCATTGGCAATTGTATCCCAAAATTAATAATTCTGAATTCAAGATGAAAAATCTCGATGCCCGACCTCTAAAAATGTGTTGAAATTTCCAATTCCAGATTCTTCGCAGCCATAAATTCCTAGTCTCCATGCAAGATCGATCAAAATGTATCCGTAGTATTGTCCTCCTAGCCTAAAGGTGAGTTCCTTTCGATAGTGTGTATCCAAAGTGATTGTTGGTAAAAACTCCACTCACAACTCCTTACAAATCGACTCTTTAATCATAAACAAATTCCTCCAACCATTGCATGTGAATGAAAATCCATCCCTAAAAATACTTTATTCAAGTGTGGATCAGCATGTTCCATTACTCCATTGATATTCAACCACTCCTAATCTATAGTATGCGAGATGGCGAAATCATTGTTGTAGAGCCACCCGAACCGGTTATTGTAGGTAAAAAGGGTGCACATGTGGAGTATTTGGGTTTTCTCGAAGACGTTTGATTTGGTTGTTGATTACGTCTTCTTCTAGGATCCATTTCCTATAAAACCCAGAAACAAAAAATATAACAAAACACCTCACAAGTTAAATAAACAAATCAACAAAAATATTAATTCCGTAGATACCACGTCGTAGTGAAAGGAATACCACGTCGTGGTGCTTATGGAAATCTAATTGAAACCTGTTTTTGGCCCAAAATCAAGCATACCAATCAAAAGGGTTTTGTCTAAAGGCATGTCTAAACATATTTAAGCTATTTATTCAACATGATTTGTCAGTTAAAATCTTAATTTCGACAAACCCTAACATTGAGAATCACACATTTTTGTTCTAAATCGAGTAAATCAAAGCAAAATCAAGTGATTAGACACGAAAAAGTGGAAGAAAAACAGTCAAAGATTGCAGAAAAACTTGATGGGGGAAAAGAGAGAACGTTGTGGTTTTGGTTTGTAAAAGTGACAAATAAAAGAGTTTTTAGGCTTTAAAGAGTTATTAAACTAACAGATACCACATCGTAGGCTTGTGTTGACCATGTTGTGGGGATGTAAACCGTGTGTTTCTAATCGGGTTCAAAATGAGCACCATGTCATGGCCATGTGAGGACCATGTCAAGAGTTTCGAAGTTTTAAATAAGCATAATTTTTGATCAAAAATTCATTTTAAGTACACCACAAACATGTTTTCATCTACCCTTTATTAGAAGGGTGTCAAAAAAATAGTGAAAGAGTGAAACATCCTAAAAAAATAGAAATAAATACAAACAATAAATACAAAAATGAAGGAAAACGAAAATCAAATCGTGGGTTGCCTCATGGAAGAACTTTTTTTTAAGGAGTCGTGAGCTGGACTCCTTCCCGCTCTACGTTGTTGCGGTTGGAAGCAGAATCTCTCTGTTCAGCTTCATATTTAGTCCTTTTGTTTTGTAACCCGCAGCTCGCCTCTTATACGCTTTCTTCGTGCTCTTTTTTTTTGAGTTCGTGCTTTCCTCATATTTATGCTTGACTCCTTGGTTTATTCCAGATTTGCCCTTCTTTTTCTTGACCTCTTTCATGTCTTCATCTCCTTTGTCAAGCTTCGTCTCTTTGTTCACTTTTTCCTCTTTTTCACCTTCAGAATCTTGATTCATATTTGGCTCTTCTATCTCTACTTTATGCTTGGAAAATGTAAGAACTTGACACTCCAAAATGATCGGAACTAAAGCTAGAGGCTTTTCACGTTTCTCCTCTTATTGGGGTTCATTTCATACTTGCATCTCATCCTCCATCATCTTTTCCAATTCCAAGAGATCATCACAATCTTCACTTTCTTCTTCTTACACCACTTCATCATCACTATCCATTGAAAACACCTCATCATTACTTTCTTGTGAAGTCTTAACATTTTTTTATTCAAAAGTTGATTTCCTTCGACCCACTTGTGACAACCCGAAAGTTCTGGATCAAGCAAAGTCTAAATTGTAACCTTGTTGCAATAAAACTTGGCAAACCAAGAAGGGGAATTAACTGTATAAGTTAATATATATGATTGTAATGAACCTAGTAAGTCAACAAACTAGAAACGAAATCAACATAGATAAATAACCCCCCAAGAAAACTTATGTCTTGGGACCCCTAGAGTCGAAAACCCCATTTAATGGGTGATAACAAGAACTAAAACCCCAGGGTGGAAGCCTAGAATCGAAATCAACACAAACCCAAAAGCACCTAGATCGAAATCACCAAGTCTAGAGCACCCTAGGACGGAAACTCTTAAGATCCAAACCACTAGGCCGAAAACTCTTTATGTAAGGGAGTTAGGACCGAAATCACAAAGGGTATTGGGTGATTTCGGTCATGCATGGCCGAAAACACAAGTAAATCCCCTCCCAAGGTGATAAGGTGTTGACCTGTTGATTTAATTGATTCCTCCTTTCCAAAGTAGATTAATATCCAACATATAACAAAGCTAATACCCAACAGATTACCAAGTAAATATCCCATCATACTCTTTCTCCTATTAAGAACGAATTCAACACCATAAACACCACCATTTTCCATTCTACTTTCCCCTTAACTTCCTTTTCTCTCAAGAGTCAAGACTAAACAATCTTCCAAGTTTCAAAGCCTCCAAACGATTATCCTTATATTTTTGGTAAGTATTCCTTCAAATCTAGTGGATTTATAACCTTTTATGTAGTTTCATTAGATCCACACACATATTATTATGTGTTAAACCCTTAGGATAACTACTCCAAGAAGTTCATCAACTCCATCCAAGTGTTTAGGCTTGGAATCTTCTCAACATCTATTCCAAAACAACCTACAAAACCACTCAAGGTGAGTTCATACCCCCACATTTTTAAGCTTTTTCATATTTTAGGGGGGAGGGGGAGGAGGGGGGGGGGGAATACAAGTAAAACTTTGTTTATCTCACGAATATTTACATGTTTTCATCTTTATGTTATAGATAAGATATTATTTGCATAAGGCATGGTTAACACTAGTTTTTGGTATAACTATTTGTAATATATATATATATATATATATATATATATATATATATATATATATATATATATATATTGAATAGCAAAACTAATAAAACAAACATAATCTATGTTATAAAATCATGATAAAATTTATGATTTGTAAAACTACATGGTTTTTGGTAACTTTTACTACAAGATAGCCTTTGTAGCAGAAATGGTTACATTATAGTCATTTACTAATTTGATGAGTTACAACCCAAAAATATTATGTTTTGATTTCATATATTGACAGTAGACAAGATAACAACTTCATATTTATATAATAGCGTATATAAATAGGCGCAACAAACACATAAGGTAATCTATAATTGGTATAGTTTGGAAGTCACAAACCACACTTTCATTTCAGAAGAACCGTATAATTATTCAAATGTATAATTATTTAATTTTACAAGAAAAAGGAGTTATAGTTCCCGTGAATCTGTTGATGCTCTTGTGAGACGCTCCTTCACCGTACCTACCTAGCTTACACCTTAAGTCTTGCATTATAACCAGAGTCTCCTTGAGGGAAAGCGATACCATTGTGTATATATCTATACGTGATTGACAATCCCGCACCTCAGTTGTTCGCTACAGTTAGACCGGCAAGTCTAGGGTGACAAATGTCTTCCCGCTCCAACGCCTGAAGAACGTCGTGCAGGCCACTCGTCGTATTAGCATGGTAATAATAACTCACATAGGGATCAACAACACTACGTGGTTTACGGGGTGGCTTACACTTCATTAGTTTTATATAAAGATATAACTACATACTATTTTTGAGTACAGCAGCACTTATACATTTTTGGTTTTAGGGTTTAAGACTATAGTTCACATTTGAGAAAATATTGGATTTTCTGGAAACATACATTATCAGTTTACAAGGAAAATATACAAAGGAAATACATACATATACAGTTCATACTTAAGAAAATATTTAATTTTCTGGAAACATACATTATCATTTTTACAAGGAAAATATACAAAGGAAATACATACATCCATAGTTCATACTTAAGAAAATATTGGATTTTCTGGAAACATATGTTATCATTTTTCAAGGAAAAGATACAAAGGAAATACATACATTTATAGTTCATATTAAAGATAATATCGGATTTTATAGAAGTATACAAAAATCATTTTCTCGAAAACGTTACAAATCCTTCTCGCACAAAAATGCTTATGAACTCACCAACTTAATTGTTGATAGTTTTCAAAATTACATATATTCTCAGGAAACCAGTAGAGAGGTGTTCGAATCTTCTTGAGGGCCGACGTCGCTGTTTCATGTTTTCTACTTACCTTCCAACTTTTCATGGATTAGAAAATGAAGACCCTCATAAGTACTTGAAGATGTTCCACATTATTTGCACTAGCATGAAGCCACAAGGTTCAACCGATGACCAAATCAAATTAAGGGCATTCCCCTTTTCATTGGTCGATAGAGCAAAGTATTGGTTAATCTATCTTCCACCGGGGTCAATCAACTCATGGACCGACATGGCAAGAGCTTTTCTTGAAAAGTTCTATCCCGCTTGAAGAGTCTCAAGTCTTAGAAATAAGATTTGTGGAATCCGCCAAGGTCAAAATTAGACTTTCCGTGATTATTGGGAGAGGTTCAATAACTTGTGCTATAGTTGTCCATAACCTCAAACTCCAGAACAACTCCTCATTCAACACTTCTATGAGGGGTTGTTTCCAATGGAGAGAAGACTAGTTGATGCCTCAAGTGGTGGGGATGTCTTTAGCAAAACTCCACAACTAACAAGAAAACTCTTCAACACCATAACCGCGAATTCCCAACACTTTGGCCCGCGCCAAGACATAAAGAGAGACACATAACACAAAGTCAATGAAGTGGGGACATCGAACCTAGAGTCTCAAATCAAAGATTTAACATTCGTTGTTCAAAAGTTAGCCATGGGACAAACTCCACAAGTGATGGTTTGTGGAATATGTGCAATCATGGAGCATTCTACGGATATGTGTCACATTCTCCAAGAACATGCGGAATACTTGAATGCCACGGGAGAATTCCAAAATTAACACAACAAACCATCCGGTTACCAAAATGCATATAATTCAAGTTGGAATCCAAATCCCAATATGAGCTACAACCCAAGACAATTTCCTCAAAATGCATTGGTTAGACCTTCCTACCTACCATAACAACCTCACTACTAACACCCACAACCACATTATCAACCCAAAACACACCCTCCACATCATCACCAACAACTTCCTCAATCCCAACCAAGTAGCTTCGGAATGTCTCTTGAAGACATTGTCAAATCCTTAGCCACTAGTACCCAACAATTCCAAAAGGAGACAAGGACTAGTATCTCCAACCTTGAAGTACAAATGGGAGATATAGTTACATCTATAAGTAAGTTGGAGTCCCGTGGCAAACTACCTTCTCAAACTGAAAAGAACCCAAATGTCAATGTAGTGACTTTAAGAAGTGGTAAACAAACCAGGGAGAGAAGTTCCAAGAAGAAGTCAAGGGAAGATGAGCAAGAAATAGAGATTACCCCCATCCAGGATCATAATGTCAAGAATGATGCGCAAGCCGGAGTTCGAAAGAACACTATTCCTCTAATAACACCAATAGCCACTCAACCGTCATTCCCTCCCGACTTGCAACCTCAAAGAAGAGTATGGAGGAGAAAGAGTTTTTTGACAGCTTCCGAAAGGTGGAAGTAAACATCCCATTACTTGATGCAATAAAAAAAAATCCCCATATATGAAAAATTCTTGAAAGAAATTTCCAACAAGAAGAGAAAATTGAAGGTAAATGAAAAGATTTCGATGAACGAGAATGCATCCGTGGTCTTACAAAGAAAACTTCCACCTAAGTGCAAAGATCTGTGAATGTTTACGGTTCCTTGCAAGATAAGGGATGTCACTTTTAGTAGTGCTATGCTCGATATCGGTGCTTCTATTAATGTCATGCCCTATTCGGTGTATGAATCGTTGAATATCGGGCCTTTAAGTGAAACTGATGTCATAATTTCACTTGCAGATAAATCAAGTGTCTTTCCTAAAGGTGTTTTAGAAGATGTTTTGGTGCAAGTGAACCAATTGGTCTTCCCGGTGGATTTCTATGTGATTGATTTAGAAGAACAAGTGTCCTCCAAGTCGGCTCTAATTTTACTTAGGAGACCATTTTTGAAGACGGATAGGACGAAAATCGACGTGTATGCGGGAAGTGTAACAATGACGTTTTATGGTGAAACAATAAGTTTTAATATCTACGATGCTATGAGATATCCTAGTAATGTTTCATGCTTGTATTTTGTTGATGTTTTTGAACCACTAACCCAAGAGTTGTTCGAGTTGTCCCGTGGTGATATGTTGGAGATGATTCTAAGCAAGGGGTTTGATTGTGGAAAACTAGCCGAGAAATTGAAGTTTTATTCTTTAGATCCGGAAGTTCAGAAGTTGGTAAATAATTTGGAGGTGAAAAAATCCACAAGATTTGATGTCAAGCAAATTGAGTCGCCCCCAACCCATACAAATTTGCCGCCATCCTTTGTTCAACCACCGCAATTTGAATTGACATTCCTACCTCAACACTTGAAGTATGCCTACTTGGGAAAGAGTGAAACTCTTCCAGTTATCATTTCAACTCACTTAACCGAATTTGAAGAAGAGCAACTCCTCAAGGTGTTGAAGGAACACAAAGAAGCCATGGGTTGGACGATTGCGGATATAAAAGGATTGAGCCCCTCCACTTGTATGCACAAGATTTTGATGGAAGATGGATGCAACCCAAGGCGAGGTGCGCAAAGAAGATTAAATCCGCTTATAATGGAAGTTGTGAAGAAAGAGATATTGAAGCTTCTAGATGCGGGGATGATTTATCCAATCTCAGATAGCAAGTGGGTGAGCCCGATGCAAGTGGTACCGAAGAATACGGGAATCACAGTGGTCGAGAAAAACAAAAGTATGATGGTCCCCACCCGCGTGCAAAACGGGTGGAGAGTATGCATTGACTACCGCAAACTCAATGCAACCACAAGGAAAGATCATTTTCCATTACCTTTCATTGACCAAATGTTAGAAAGGTTGGCCGGAAAGTCTCTTTATTGTTGTCTAGATGGGTATTCCAGTTTTCACCAAATCCCGGTGGCACCGGAAGACCAACAAAAGACAACCTTTACATGTCCATTTGACACTTTTGCATACCGGAGAATGCCATTTGGATTGTGTAATGCCCCGTCCACTTTCCAACGTTGTATGGTTAGTATCTTCTAGGAATATGTTGAGAACATAATGGAAATTTTTATGGATGATTTTACGGTATATGGAAACTCGTTTCAAGAATGTTTAAACAATCTCACCAAAATTTTGAAAAGATGCATTGAAACGGATTTGGTTCTAAATTTTGAAAAATGTCATTTTATGGTGAGTCAAGGTTTTATTTTTGGTCGCATTGTGTCAAAGAAAGTAATTGAGGTAGATAAGGCTAAAGTTGAGTTATTCAAAGCTTACCTTACCCGACTTGTGTTCGGGAAGTTCGTTCTTTTTTAGGTCATGTCGGATTCTACCGAAGGTTCATCAAAGACTTTTCGAAGATAACAAGACCAATATGCCAACTCTTGCAAAAGGATGTTGATTTCGAGTTCAATAAGGCGTGCAAAGAAGCCTTTGACAAGCTTAAAGAGTTGCATACATCCGCCCCCATCATACAAGCACCAAATTAGGATCTCCCATTTGAAATCATGTGTGATGCAAGCAACTATGTTATAGGCACCGTTTTTGGTTAAAAGAATGGAATAGCCTCCCATGTGATCTATTATGCATCGAGGACACTAGACAACGCTCAAAGAAACTACTCTACCACAGAGAAGGAGCTATTGGCAATAGTGTTCACTTTGGAGAAGTTTAGGCAATATCTACTAAGCACCAAAGTCATTCTGTATTCGGATCATGCGGCTCTCAGGTACTTGATGACAAAGAAAGATGCAAAGCCAAGACTCATCTGGTGGATCTTACTATTGCAATAATTTGATTTGGAAATTTGGGACCAGAGTGGATGCGAGAATCTTGTTGCCGATCATCTAAGTCGTATCACTTCAAATGAGACTCATCTCCCATTGTGGGATGAGTTTCCAGATGAGCATCCTTTTTACCTTAGTCAATCTATTCCTTGGTATCCCGACAGCGTTAACTTTTTGAACACGAAAAGGTATCTCAACACATTCACACGTGCTCAAAAAGATAAGTTAAAAAGTGATGCAAAATACTATGTGGGATGAGCCTTATTTGTTGAAGCATTGTCCCGATCAAATTATTAGGCGATGTGTACCCTAAAAAGAGCATCAATCCATTTTGCAATTTTGTCATGAATTCGCTTGTGGGGGACACTTCAGACCTAACTGAACTTTGAGAAAGGTTCTTGAGTGTGGCTTATTTTGGCCAACCATGTCACATGATTGTTATTTGTTTTGTAAAAGTTGTGAATGGTGCCAAAGGACGGGGAACATTTCCCAAAAGAACCATATGCCACAAAATCCAATCTTGTTTGTGAAGTTGTTGACGTATGGGGGATTGATTTTATGGGCCCATTTCCCATCTCATTTTGCAACGTTTACATTTTGCTTGCAGTTAACTATATCTCTAAGTGGGTTGAGGCCAAAGCCACAAGATCGGATGATGCCAAAATGGTTATCGAGTAAAATATAATATTTTTGTGAAATTTGGTGTGCCTAGGGCTTTGATTAGTGATAGAGGGATGTATTTTTGCAACAAGATGATGGAGGCTTTATTGAGGAAGTACAACGTGACCTACCGTGTCTCTACCGCTTACCACCCTCAAACAAACGGTCAAGCGGAGGTTTCAAATCGTGAAGTGAAGTCTATCCTCGAGAAAACAGTGAACCCGACAAGAAAGGATTGGAGTTTAAGGCTTGATGATGCCTTATGGGCCGACCGGACCGCTTACAAGACCCCGATTGCCATGTCTCCATTTAGGTTGGTTTTTGGAAATCCATGTCATCTTCCCGTAAAATTAGAGCACCGTGCATTTTGGGCGGTCAAGCAATGCAATTTCAATATTGATGAGGCAGGAAGACATAAGAAGCTTCAAATTCAAGAGTTAGAAGAATTGAGAAATGACTCTTATGAAAGCTCAAGAATTAACAATGAGAAAACGAAGCTTTTCCATGACAAGTCCATCATCTGGAAGCATTTTGAATCGGGATATAGGGTCTTACTTTACCATTCATGATTGAAGTTATTTCCGGGCAAGTTAAGATCAAGGTGGATTGGGCCTTTTGTTGTGATCAAGACCTTTGACCATGGAGCGGTAGAAATTCAAAGCGAAAAGACGGGACAAACATTTAAAGTCAATAGGTACCGTTTGAATCCATTATATGAAGGTTTCAATGCTAATGCTCTTGAAATCATCCACTTGTATGTCCCGATGTGTTGAAACAAGCGAGGAGGACGTCTTGCCAAAGACGTTAAAGAAGGGCATTTTTGGAAAGCCTTGTGCTTTCATCTTTTCCAAATTCAATAAACTGTTTTAAAAAGCGTTTTTGGTATTTTGAAAATGATATTTTTGAAATATTTAACCCTTCATTCCCGTTTTTGTTCCAAACTTTTGTCAAAAATTTGAAACCGGGCTATACGGGATTCTTTTTGCCCAAGAATCAAGTTTTTAGAAAATCAAATTTTTTGAAGTATCAGATATTCATGCGGCCCGCGTGAAAATTTTGTCTTGAGCCTGTGCAGCCCACATAAGGTCATACACGGTTTATGTGCGGCCCATTCTCTGATTGCGTAGCAGATTCCCCAAATTCTTGTTCAGCAAGCGCGGCCAGCGCGCGACCCTCGCCCTACCCACACAATTATTCCAATACTTAGAGATTTTTTTTTCAAGTTCAGTTCGTGCGGCCTTCGTGCGGGTACCATGTGGCCCGTGTGGTTCGACCCAAAATAGTTCTGAATCTTCTGTGGACTCAACAGAAAAGAAGGAAAGCTATACGTGGCCTGTGTGCGGCTCTCAACCCACCCGCGAGTAAGTCCTTGACCGGATTTTTAATGAGTTGACTTCAGTTGACCAACATTGACCTTCTTGACTTTCTTGACCAAATGGAATAAATGTCAAGTTCTTTCTTCTTCTTCCATTCAACCATTGATACTTCTTCTTTTCTACCCCCATTCTCTCAAAAATCCATTGAAGCCCCACATAAAAACTCGATTTCCCGGAGTTCTACCGGTAGGAATCCCGCGAAACCACCGTCATTCTTCACAATGTAGCTGGAATAGTGGGCGCCGCCACCACCCTTCGTCGCCGTCTTCCGCGTTTCCCAGCCGATTCCAGCCACCTTTGGAACTTCCGAGCACAACATTTTGTTCCTCTTCCCAAGGGCTTTCCAACCATACAAATCTTCACTCAGAAGCCCACTAAAAATTTTCCCCAGATTTTAAAAACCGCCACTCCAGTCGCCGGAAAATCTTTTTGAAGCATGTTTTTGGGGTTGCTTCAACAACTCAGACATTAAACTCGAAGAAAACACATAAGCTTGGGGCGTGCCTTGGAAAATCTCATTGGTGGTTTTAGTTCCGCTTCCACAATCTGCTCCGGTTATGAACCAAATAGGTACACTCGTTCCTTTAAGTTGATTATTTGCATGTTGAATACTCGTTTGTTGTGGAATTGTGTTGTCGTCCATGTGGTCTTTAGTGTGATTTGAGAATCCTTATTGTTCAATTTTTGTCCCGAGTCAAATGTCTAAGCTTGCCAAAGCGGGGACCGGACCTACTTCATCTAAGGGTGGGTCAAAAAGGAAATCCAAGGACCCCCCGTTTCGTTTGCTAGATCGTGAAAACCACAAGATTTATGAATTCCTCACTTCCAATAAACGCCAAATCAAATCGACAATATTACTTCATAGAGAATATTTTGAAGCTCTAGGAGTGCTCCAAGGGGTTCAAGCGCTATTTGACAACATCCGATGGGGCCAATTCATTCATAATCGTGCGGCCACTTACATTGAACCAACCCTACAATTCCTTTCCACATTCAAGCCTTATGACAACTCAAGATTCGTAACTTTCCAAATGTTAGGCGAAAATCGGACATTGCCAAATCGAGTTGTGAACGCTCTAATGGGTACCTCGGTGGACCATACGTATGCCCATCAAGATCCTTGACCCAAAGCATTTAACAAGCACCACTTTTGGCAACAAATTACCCACGAACCAAGGTATTTATCGTATTCAACCAAGGCTTCCTCGATTATTCATCCATGCTTGCGTCTAGCCCACCGAGTCCTTATATGCACCATTTCGCCTGCTCAGAAGTGGGTCAAATCTCTAAATCTGAATTATTTTTTCTTTGGTGCATGACTCGTGAAAATGGTCTCCGTCCGGATTTTGCATCATTCTTCTTCAACAAATGTTACAATCTCACTACAATGG
The DNA here is from genome assembly GCF_052849685.1 of Lactuca virosa. NCBI lineage: Eukaryota > Viridiplantae > Streptophyta > Magnoliopsida > Asterales > Asteraceae > Lactuca > Lactuca virosa. Next base: position 177,876,475 of record NC_136426.1, read on the forward strand.
AGACACGAGACATTTTTATTGGAGGCTTGATCACACTCCTTGCGTCTCAGTCTCTACTTGAGCTACATCTTTCTACCCATCCATTTGAAAAAGCATTTGGCCCCTCTCGTCTTGACATCAACGCACTCCGACTGTAACGCCTGGTTCCTGGTATGCATTTAATTTATAATTTATTCATTTTTATAGAGAAACTCGACGAGTTGGAAGCCCCAAACTCGTCGGGTAGAGATTCTCAGGACCGCGTGATTTAAGTAACCTACTCGACAAGTTGAGAGGCCTCAACTCGACGACTAGACCGGGTGGGATGAAACCCTAATTTCCAGGGTTTTTCAACCTGTTTAAAGGAATTAATCTTCCCTCACCAGCCCTCATCAGCCTCCCTAAAACCCTAAATCGTATTGTGAGCTCCTTGTTGAGAAACTATAGGTTTTCAGTGGATTTTTGTGTATTCTTGTGCTTGGTGAAGGACTTGGAAGAACTAGAAGGTCATTGAGCTTGAGGAGAAGCACTAGATATGGGATCTCGTCCATCTTTGGCAACTTTCTGAGGTAAAAGGTCCCTAACTTGATGATTAATAACTTAGATCTATGTTAGTGTTGTTTTATGGAACTTTTGACCCCATTGTTGGAACATGATAACCTTCATAGTCCTGATGCTACAAACTCCCATTGTCAATGTTATTTGGTCCTTAGATTCATAAAAAGGGTCCTAAACCCGTTCTTGTCCAAGAAAAGACCATGTCCATAAAAGTAGGTTGCTATATCTCGAGATTGGGTCCATTTGAGGCATGCAAAGGCTTCAAGTTGTCGACTTTATTGAAATATGACTTGGAAACAATGTAGATCTATATTCTGGAACCTTAGATCTGAGGAAAGGGCTGAATAGACTAGAAATGGGAGGAAATTGGCAAGTTCATAGAGGAACTCGATGAGTTGGGTCGAACATTCCCGATTTTGTTGAAGGAACTCAGCGAGTCCACAAGGGAACTCGACGAGTTGTACTGGGAAAGTCCCGTTTCTGTTGAGAAGTAGAAACTTGGCGAGTTGGAGTAAAACTCGATGAGTTAGATCGCGATTTCACAATTATGTGATTCATGATAACTCGACGAGTTGAAGGGTAAACTCGACGAGTTGAGTCAACTCGGAGCGGTTGACTTGACGTCGACTTTGACTTGGTTTTGACATTGACTTGACCAGAGTTAACCCTTAAGGGTTATGAGTATGTAATGATATCTAAGGGGTTGTTTTGGTTCAAGGAGCGAGTAGAGTTGATTCCGGGCGGAGACATTTTAGCTATCATCCGACAGTGAGGTGAGTTTTCTCCTATACGAACGGGTCGAAGGCACCAATACCGGCCCGTATATCTATGCTAGTACGTTTCGGGATAAGGTCCGATGTCGATTAATGCCCGATGTAGGTTCATATGTTTCCGGATTTTGATCCGATGCCGAGCGGTTCCCGAGGAATGTTTATATGCTTGATGTCTTCGTAATTCTTGCATGTGTCTGTTTTGTATGTTTCCGGATTGCGGTCCAATGTCGTGCAATGCCCGAGGAATGTTTGTATGTTTCCGGATTTCGGTCCGATGTCGGGCGGGGCCCGAGAATGTTTATATGTTTATGTGATGTGATTATTTATGTCTAGTTGTTGATATGTTTATATGTATACCGATATTTGCTTGATGCTGGGCGGGGCCGATGCCGGATTTCGGTCCGATGCCAGGAGGGGCCCAATGCCAGATGGAGCCCGATGTCAGACATTGTCCGATGTCGAGCGGGGCCCGATAAAGCGGGCAACGCCCATGATATGTTATTATGTAATTATGTGATTATGTTTATGGTATGTGGTAGTTTGGGGAGATTCACTAAGCTTTGTACTTACAGTTTTCAGTTTTGGTTTCAAGTACTTCCGGTAGCAAAGGGAAGAGCTCGGGATGACAGCAGTGGACAGACCACGATGTTTAGCCTGGGATGTTTACTCTGATGTTTTGATATGATACTCTGATTTGATATTATGACTTATGTTTTTGGATGGAATAATTTTGATAAGTAAGGTTTATTTAATAATTTAAAACGAAAATTTTTGGTCATGATTTGTGGGATGTTACAAGTTGGTATCAGAGCCTTGGTTTGAGGGATTCGGGCATACTCTCGGGTATGTCTGAACTCAAACTGATGACTTGGTATAATCATTTTGAAAAGAAAACCATTTTTATAAAAAAAAATTTGAAAAGAGAAAAGGGTGGGGTGTATGCAATCAGCCGAGCTCAAGTAAGTTCTCCCAAATTACCCATACATATTTTGATATGTTATGCTTATGAGAACTGCATGCTAGATTAGGAGCTAAGGATCTAGGAAGGATGCCTTGTATGCCTGCTGTATGTGTATGTCAACTGCATGCTAGATTAGGGCTAAAGATCTAGGAAGGATGCCTTACATGCTTATTGTATGAGCTTATTGGACTGCATGCTAGTACTGATTAGTCAGTGATATGATTGCTTGATTAGGATATGCTTGGTTTTGATTACTCAAAGCTCGAATGTTGCTTGCTTCGTGCTTTTAGGAGTTCTAGTTATCTTTAACTAACTAGTACACAAATACGCTAAGTTACATATTATGAGGACTAAATAATTTCAGAAGGTTAGGTTTAGCCTTATTTCACAGCTCTTGTTTGAGTCCATCTGTTGTAGGGAGAGACCTCTCATTCGAAGAATTATCTGGTCTTAGTAATATGTAATGTTATTCGTGAGCTAGTTATGTAAAGGTGGCAGGGACTTCTTACGCAGTTGATGGCAAAGAGTGGGATGGAGATTACCCTAGGGCAAGCCTAGGATGAGATTAGCGCAGAAAGCTGTAGTAGTGAAAGGGACTTGGTGGAGTCAAGGAAGTTCTTGAGGAAAGTACAGATAGATATGGAAGGTAGTATGGGCCCGTACTACTGAAACCATAGGATCCGTACTCGAATCAAGGAAGGCTGAGATGAACCCAGAGAACTTGTAGTATGTGAGATCCCTTGATTTATGATGAGTATTCTGATATTTGTTATGGTGTATTTTCAGTATGGTGACGCTACGCACTAGACCAGTTGGCAGCTCTGGCGCCAGTGAGGGATCAGGATCGGGCTCTGGAACCGGGCAGCTCAATGATCAGATAAGGGAGTTCATCTCATCTGAGATTACGCGCAGTATCATTGATCATACTGTTGTGATCTTCGGCACGGTCAAGGAGGGCATTCTGGAGATTCTTGACGAGAGGTTGGCTGCATTTCGCACCGAGATGGCGGCCATGATATGGGTGTGCACGATGACATTCATGGAGTTCTGAGCTTATGGAGCTCCATACTATCATGGGGCTCGGGACCCCATTGCTAGCAGCAGGTGGTTGGCTGATGTCGCCAACGTCTTTCGCACTAGCCGTTGTCCCAAGGGGGACAAGGTCCGACTTGCTTCCTGACTTCTAAAGGATAGGGCACGTGATTGGTGGGAGGAGGTTGGACATGCTATTGGAGATGATGTCACTCTTGATGTGATGACCTGGAGTGATTTCTTGGCCAGGTTCAGGGCCGAGTTTGCACCTGTGATTGAGGTGCAACCGCTTGCAAGGGAGTTCCAGGATCTCCAGCAGACTATTGAGACGATGACTGAGATCATCGCCATGTTCAGGGAGAGGGCCCTTCTTGTTCCGCAGTACGTGGAGGACGAGGAGATGAAAAAGGCCTGATACCATGAGATGCTGCTGAGTGATATCCGCCAGTTTTTGAGTCGATCCAGCTGCAAAACGGTGGAGGATATGATTGCGAGGGCTCGAGAAAGGGAGCTGGATTTGGAGATGGAGAAGAAGAGGAAACTAGAGGGGGTTCAGACAGGGAGTACGGGAAAGAACCCCAAGGTATCAGATCACCGATCGAGGAGCCAGCAGGGATGCAGCTGTTGTGGCAAGTGAGGCAAGATGCACGAGGGGAGGTGCAGGGCGGGTAGTTCGGGCTGCTTAAGTACGGTTGAACTGGTCATGTTAGCATAGATTGTACTGCTACCACCACCACCACCACCGCAGTATCAGATCTGATTTGCTTCCAGTGCAATAATAGGGGACACAAGCGGTTCAAGTGCCCGAGTTTAGCAGCAGCAGGACAGGTGGCGGCAATCGCTCCTGCTACATTAAGGATTCTGGTTGGCCGACAGGGCCGAACGAAGGCACCTGTGGCGAAGATCATGGCCTTCCAGCTGACAACAGAGGAGGCATGTGCAGCTCCCGATGTGGTGACAGGAATGTATCTTCTCCTTATCTCTTTATTTATATTGATTTATTGCTTATGTTTATGTGTTTCATTATAGGATCGATCCTTGTGAACGGTATATTTGCTCTGGTATTATTTGATTTGGGGGCTACCCAATCTTTTGTGTCGCTCGCACTCATCAAGCGTTTTGTGGGAGCTCCAGGGGAGCTGGACTATCCACTTGATGTAGAGATAGCGGATGATAGGACCGTTCGAGTTTCGAGGGTTCATCGGGGATGTACACTACAATTGTTTGATGAGCAATTTTCCATGGATTTAGTCCCCATTCCCCTGCGAGGGAATAAGGTTATCATGTGTATGGACTAGTTGAGCCAAAATGGGGCAGTAATCGACTACGAGCAGCAGCTTGTACGAGTTCGGACCCCAAGTCTAGGAGGTTTGGTGATTCAGGGCGAGAGGCCGCAACATGGGCCGACTTTGTGTTCAGCAACGAGGGCGAGACACTACCTATAGCAAGGTTGCGCCGGTAATGTCGCCTAAGTTATGGATACCCGTGATAAGGGTAAGGAGACAGTGCAAGATGTACCGATCATACGGGAGTACCCATACATGTTTCTAGAGGATTTTCCTAGGGTACCTTTGGAGAGGCAGGTAGAGTTTCGTATTGACCTAGTTCCTGGTGCTGCTCCGATAGCCAAGGCACCATATCGGTTGGCTCCTCACGAGATGTAGGAGTTGTCTACACAGCTGCAGGAGCTGTTAGACAAGGGACTTACCAGGTCGAGCAGTCTGCCATGGGGAGCCCTGATCCTGTTTGTGAAGTAGAAGGATGGGTCACATCGGATGTGTATAGATTACCGGGAGATGAATAAGGTAATGGTGAAGAACCGTTATCCCCTCTAGAGGATTGATGACTTATTTAACCAGCTTCAGGGTGCATCTTGGTTCTCCAAGATTGATCTACGATCGGGTTATCACCAGATGCGAATCAGGGACGACGATGTGCAGAAGACAACCTTTCAAATTCGCTATGCTGACTATGAGTTCATGGTGATGCCGTTTGGGCTCACCAATGCTCCTGCCGCGTTCATGGACCTCATAAACCGCGTGTGCGGACCGATGTTGGATCGGTCTGTGATAGTTTTTATCGATGACATCTTCGTCTATTCCAAGACTCCGGAGCAGCATGAGGAGCACCTGAGGTAGGTTATGGAGACACTGAGGAGGGAGAGACTTTTCGCAAAGTTCTCCAAATTTGAGTTTGGGTTGCGCAAGGTGCAATTTTTGGGGCACCTTGTCAACCAGAAGGGTATTCTGGTCAATCCGGCCAAAATAGAGACCGTGATGCAGTGGGAGGTTCCTGATGGTTTTGAGCATTCTAACACTCCTATGGTGTGCATGCAACCCTAGAAACCTTGGATCTATGTTTTCTCAATTATACATGCAAACTTTCATTTTTCCAAGGTTTCATCCTAACTAGCATATCATAGGCTATATGTCATACAAAGTTCTAGAATGACATACCTTTGTTGTAGCTTTGATTCCTTAAGACTTTGTGAGCCTAGCACCCCAAATGTGATGCCTCAAATGCTTCACACAATACCACCAACAATTGGAATAGCTTGAGAGAAGATTATATTGCACCAAAATCAGCTAGCCCTCACTTGTGTATCTCTTAAGTCCGATTTTGCTAGTATGAGGCTTCTTTATATAGTGTGCTCATTAGGGTTACACCATGTAACTCATGACTTTCCATATTCCTCATGATCCATGGGTTATAACCTCCATGGAATATCCATGGGTCACCACATGAGTTTAGCCCAACATGAAAAACTATGGATCACAAGCCCACTATATAAGAATGAATGATTTACCAAATCAATCCCCATTTATTTAAATAGTCTCTTTTGATCACAAAATTAATTCCAAACTAATTCTTGATCAATACTAATTAAATAATTCATATTAAGGTATTAGAACTTATAATATATTAATAAACCATAAATATCCTCTTCTCACAAAAGTCTATCCAAATTGTTCTGATGCCATGCAACCCAAATGGACCATGCTAAATCGGGTCAAGTACATACCAAATATAGTTATGGACTTACACACCTTATACAACAGTCTCCCACTTGGATAAGTCTAATAACTATAGTTGCAAGTACGACTTCAGGATCCGACCAACAATCGTAGCTCTTAAAATTCTCGTGGAACTAAGTTGTCCCATTTTAGATAAGTGATCGTATAATCCTCTGTTCAAGATATCAGCCGGAAAAATACATGGAACAACATCGTACTTATTGTCCAACAGTTTGTTTCCTGATTTCCGATTTGTTTGACATAGAACTTAATCGAACACGTCAATTCAGTTCTGACCGGGCCTAGCACATAAGTCAAAACAAAATCATCGAGGGACCCAAGATATCGCTTTTAATCCTCCAAGGACTAAAAGGAACAGATAAACTTTGACTCATATGCTTGTACTAACTAATCATCAAATTATCGACAACAACACGTTTATAACATCAAGTTACTGATGCGTTTTCGTACTATCAATGTACAACCAACTCATAGTCAACAACTCATATCTCTTGGTTTGAAGACTTATATGATATTACCCTCTCACGATCACTCGAGATAAATTCCATGAAGTGATACAAGTGAGCGTGGGTTGAATCCAATACTCAGAACTTATGAGCACTCATGAATGTTGCAGCAACAATTACTATGTCTAATACAATTCTGACAAATCTACAAAACCAATTCATGACAGTCTTATTTCAATACCTACTTCCAAATTATGATCGACTGTGGATAGTTTGAATAATATAATTATTCTGGAAATCAAAACATGCAAAATGAAACAATAGCAAATGATTGATACAAGACAGTTTCATACTAGTAAATAAAAACACCTTTTATTTAAACATCAAATGTCAATTACATTTCAACTATTACAAGTTTCGAAAGCTACCTAATTACTAAAACTAATATCATCCTTCAGCCCAATGCGCCTCACATGCTGTACATGCTTAACCTTACACAGTCCCTTCGTGAGGGGATCTGTTGGGTTCTCATCCGATGATACCCTCTTTGCCACGAGGAGTCCTTCTTCTATTCGATGTATAATGAAGTGGTATTTTCTATCGATGTGCCTGGATCTGCCGTGATCCCTTGGTTCCTTGGCTAAGGCAACTGCACTCTCGTTATCACAGAAAATCTCCACAGGCTCTTTTATAGCTGGTACAACTCCAAGGTCTCCAATGAAGTTCTCCATCCATATTGCCTCCTTCGCCGTCTCGCTTGCTGTTATGTACTCTGATTCGCATGTTGAATCAACTACTGTCTCCTAGTTGGAACTTTTCCAAGTAATTGCTCCTCCATTTAAGGTAAAGACCCAGGCCGACTGAGAGTGGAAATTATTCCTGTCAGTCTGAAAGCTGGCATCACTATACCCCACTACTCTCAAGACATCACTCCCACCAAGGGTAAGGACCCAGTCCTTAGTCCTCCACAGGTACTTGATAATATTCTTTACCGCAGTCCAATGAGCCTTGCCAGGATTCCCTTGATATCTGCTGACCATGCTCAAAGCAAAGGCCACATCAGGGCGAGTACAAGTCATAGCATACATGATCGAGCCTACAGCGGAAGCATATGGTACTCGACTCATCTCAGCTATCTCATCCTCTGCATGCTGAATCATTTCAACACCTTATCCAAGTAGGTACTTTGACTAAGTCTAATTAGTCTCTTACTCCTGTCCCTCAATATCCTTATCCCTAGGATATAGGCAGCTTCTCCAAGGTCCTTCATAGCGAAACACTTCCCAAGCCAGGGTTTAACCTCCTCCAAGGTTGGGATGTCATTTCCTATGAGTAGTATGTCATCCACATACAATACCAAAAAGCTAACTATACTCCCACTAGCCTTAACATATTCACAGGGCTCATCCTCGCTCCTCGAAAAGCCAAACTTTTTGACTTTCTCATCGAAACAAAGATTCCATCTGCGAGATGCTTGTTTTAATCCATAGATGGATTTCTCAAGCTTAGACACTATATTAGGGTACTTTGCATCAACAAAACCCTTTGGCTGAATCATGTAAACATCCTCAACCAATTTTCCATTAAGGAAAGCGTTTTTGACATCCATTTGCCATATTTCATAATAATGAAATGTAGCTATGGCTAGCATAATCCTAATAGACTTAATCTTTGCTACTGGTGAGTAGGTCTCATCATAGTCAACTCTCGGAGTTTTAGTAAAGCCCTTCGCAACCAGTAGCGCCCTATAAGTGTGTACATTCCCATCCATGCCGGTCTTCTTCTTGAAGATTCATTTGCATCCGACTGTCTTATGACGCGATACATTGCCAACCAAGTTCCAAACTTGATTGTCATACATGGACTGAATCTCGCTGTCCATAGCCTCTTTCCATTTGGCAGACTCAGGGCCTGCCATGGCTTCCTTGAAGTTGTTAGGTTCATCCAACTTTATCAGTGTACTATCACTGATAAATGCATCACCTTCTGTAGTAATATGGAAACCATAATTAAAATAAGGTGTGCTCCTAACTCTTGTGGAACGCCTCAGAGGTACAGACTCATCAATTGGCTCAACAGGAGTTTCCTCTTCAGGTTGATTGCTAGTGTTTGAGGTTCCTTCACAGCTTGACTCTTGAAGTTCTTCAAGGTCAATTTTCCTCCCACTGTTTCCTTGGCTTATGAACTCTCTCTCACGAAAGAATCCTCTCCTCTCCATGAAAACAACATTCTCACTCGGTCTGTAGAAGATATAACCAAAAGATTTCTGTGGGCAGCCGATGAAAATACACCGCTCACTTCAAGGTTCAAGCTTGTCGTGAGTCTCACGCCTCACGAAAGCATCGTAACCCCAAATATTGATGTGGTCTAAAGTGGGAACTTACCCAGTCCAAATCTCGTGAGGTGCTTTGGAAACCTTTTTGGTAGGGACTAGATTAAGGATATGGGCGGCAGTCTCTAAGACATACCCCCAGAATGAGATTGGTAACGAAGTTCGACTCATCATGGAACGAACCATGTCTAACAAGGTTCGATTGCACCTCTCAGCCACACCATTCAGCTATGGTGTCCTAGGAGGTGTCAATTGTGAAACAATTCCACATTCCTTAAGATAGTCAAGGAACTCGATACTAAGATACTCACACCCCGATCAGATCGGAGCATCTTTATCTTCCTGCCCAACTGATTCTCCACTTTTTGTTTAAACTCTTTGAATCTTTCAAAGGTTTCTGACTTATTCTTGATTAAGTACACATAACCATCTATACTGTAAACATCAGTAAAAGTCACATAGAAGCGATTAGCATCCCTTGTGGCGGTTCTGAAGGATCCACACACATTTGTGTATGAGGTCCAACAAACCTTCACCCTTAGCACAAGTACCAGTGAAGGGTGACTTAGTCATTTTTCCAAGTAAAAAATATTTGCAACTATCATCTGACTTTAAGTCAAATGACTCCAAGACTCCAGCCTTTTAGAGTTGGCCTATGCGCTTCTTGTTAACATGTCCAAGACGACAATGCCACAAGGATGCCTTATCCAAACTAGTGGAAGAATCAATATGCAATACATTATTTCCTAAGTTGTCTACAACCGCCACAATTTCATATACACCATCACAAGGTAATGCTTTAAAAAAAAACACCATTATAAAAAGCATTAATACCACCACGTTCATTATCAAATGAAAAAGTAAATCCTTGTTTGTACAAACCATGAAAAGAAATAATATTTCTCGCCATTTCAGACGAGTAATAGCATTTATTCAAATATAATATTAACCCACTACTAATTATGCAATAAAGAATAAACTCCAATCTTGGTGACAGGTGAAGCTTTCCTATTCCCCATGATCAAGTTTATCTTCCCTGCTTCACATCCTCACTTCTTTTTAGGCCCTGCAAATCAGAACAAATGTAAATTACGCACCCTGTATCAAGGACCTCAAAAATTGTATGTGGTGAGTTATTAGACAATATACTGTAAATACCTGCATGGGTGGGTTTAACTTTCCCATCCTTAACATCCTGCAAGTACTTGGGGCAGCTTCGCTTCCAGTGCCCCTTTTCCTAACAATAGAAGCATTGTACATCCTTTGGGTTGGAAGAGGGAGTGGCAGAACCACCTTTGGTTACACTCACAGAGGAGCCATCAAGAGACTTTCCCTTGGTACCCTTCGAGGGGGTCTTCCTCTTTTTCACTTTACCTTGCCCGATTGCCAGCACAGGGGCTGTAGTATGAGTGGTAATAACATTCTTACCTTTGAGACTACTTTCAGCAGTCCTCAAAAGTCCTTGAAGTTTGCTAAGTGTTACCTCCTCCTTGTTCATATGATAGGTCATGCGGAACTAATCATAACAGGATGGTAAGGAGTGTAGAATGATATATATATATATTGGTAACTCCACATCAAATTTCACATTTAACTTTAGCAAACGGTCCATGAATGTTTGCATTTTCTGCAGGTGGCACGTGATAGACTCTCCATCCTTCATTATTGTTGTTATTATGGAGGTGATGATTTCATACCTTTCCTGACGAGCACTCTGATGGTATCTTTCCATCAGGTCCTGGTATATCTCATAAGGGTAGAAATCTTCATAGGATTTCTGGATTTCTGATATCATGGTAGCCAACATGATACAAGATACCTTAGTGGCATCCTTCTCATGCGTAGTGTACTCAGCAATCTCCTCGGGAGTAGCAGACGACTCATCGATGACCTTAAGCTCCTTGTCGAGGACATATTCCTTGTCCTCATGACGAGTGACCATCCTTATGTTCCTAATCCAATCATTAAAATTAGTTCCATCAAAGATGACTCTCCCACAAAGGTTCATGAGAGAGAAGGAGCCAGTAGGGTTTGAGCCAGAAGCATTGTTGGAAGACATCTGAAAAGGAAGAAAGATAATTTTAGATTAGATAAAGAGTCCTTAATAAAACACCCAAATGAAATATTAAGGCTAGGACCCAACACAATATTATATAACTTGGAAGAGGGATATCGTAATCCAAGCTACAACATATTTGAAGGTAGGTAAATAACGATTTACCACTTTCCACCATGAAAAACGAAATAGATTATTAGGTTTTAATTGGATTGAATCTCCTAGATCTTTTGAGATTCATTGAACAATTCAATGGCATGTTTAAATCTCGATTATGCACTTCAAGTTTGTGACTGGGATACCGAGGATCACAAACAAGGTGTGAATAACCATGCAAATTAACTTGGTACTCTTAATTCTATCACCTAATCGATGTGTCGGTTAACCACACTGTGACAACCCGAAATTTCTATCTTGTATAGTCATTCATTTCAACCACAGTCAGACTCGTTTATACTATCTTTTAGCATTGTTAAAGGTCTGTTTGAGTGTTCTAAGCCTTGTGCATTAAAGGTTTGGATTTATGGATGAGTTAACATAGGTTCTTCATGTTACATTTGGGCCAAACACTCCTTCAAGAGGAGTGTACAGCCATACACATGAGTGTACGGCCGTACACTCAAGGTGGACGTGAACCCATGTCCATATATAAGTCATTCCTTTATTTTTCACACTTCCAAGTCAAGAAAGTCAAATTCTCTCTCAACTATCATCAAGTTTTTCACCTTGATCTTCAAAGGTGTAATCATTCCTTCCATTGATTAGTTGATACATGGCTTTATCTAGTGAAGATCCATGTTTTCATCCATGAAATTATCTCTTTTGGATAGATCTTCAAATCTTCTTCACTTTCACCAAGAACACCTACTTGTTCTTGGGACGTGAACTCCATAGGAACCATCAAAAGTGTGAGTATCTCTTCTATCTTCTAGTTAAGCTTGAGAAACACTTGATTTCTAGCCTTGAATCATCATCTAATGCATGAAAAACAAGGGTGTACCGCCGTACACCCTTCATATGGTCGTAAACCCTTGTTTAGTGCATGTTTTGGCCTCAAACTTACCTCATGTCCCAACATAGGATCATGAACACTTAATGGATGCTAGATAGGGCCATAAACACCATTTTTGGCATGATTCTTCCATGAGTGTACGACCGAAACTCCATGACCGTACACCCAATGGCTGTACACTCCATGACCGTACACATCTTGGCCGTACACACCTTAGTGTGGCGGTAAACACCTTTGATGCAATCATATGTGATTGTAACAGTTCAATCTAAGTGTTTTCCTAGTTCCTAAGGTGGTTTCCTTGCATGATTAGTTGTTTATACACTAATTATATCCATATATGTGTCATCATATGCTTAATAGGATTTGTTTGTGCTCGAGACTTCACTTGACACTTAGCATCCTATATCGATCTTACATTTGAATCACTTACTACATGTGAGTTCATACCCCCGTATTTTCATAATTTTTACTGTTTTAAGGGGGGGGGGGGGAATACAAGTCTAACACAAGGATTTTGTATTATAAACAAATGGTTTCAAATATCTTATCAAAATGGATTTCAATTATCATCAAATCAAATAAGTTTTTAATGATTGTATCAAAATGACATCAAGTCACCAAAAATGTATTTCAAAATATTAAACTTCTTTTAAATGTTTTTATAAACTTATATTTCTCCCAGAAATCATATTTGTATACATATATTTATATATATAAGATTTAAAAGACTTAGGACTGATCACGCACATTGGTTCCTTTTCCTTGTTTGTATGTGGGATTATAAGTATCAGTTATTTGTCCGAGTGTCATTTAAATTTTACTTATATATATATTTGTATATGTATACAAGTATAAAAGTTAGTTCTTTAAGTTCAACTACCCTTTGTAACATGTTGAGCAATGGGTTGCATTCATGAATACTTAGTATCAATTCAGAAAGTACATATAAATTATAATAGGTATAATTTATGATTCACAGAACATTAATTCACGATTCAAGCATACTAAAGTACATTGTTTTACAAGAACAAAGGTTTGATTCAAAACTAATCAAGAGTATACATATTTCATATACATGTTAAGAATAATAATTGATAGGTCATAATATAGTGGTTTGGGCTAGGCATCCATCTTGTATAGGTCTTGGTAGGATTTTGGGCTTTGTAATGGTGTTTGTAGCTTGTTGTGTGGCTGTGTATGACCGAAATCGTGTGTACGGGCGTACATGTGTGTACGGCTGTACACACGTGTACAGCTGGTGGTCCTATAAATAGAGTGTGCATGTGTCAGTTTTAGGGTGACGTATGTGTGTGTATCCAAGGTGTACTTGAATTTTTGTGATATTAACGTGTGCATGCTTGGTTTAATTCCTCTTATACTCCTTTCTTATTCTGATTGATTTCTATCTGTTTGATCACTGATTTGGATCATTGAAATCGGGACTTAGAATTGGTATCAGAGCAAAATCAGTGTCAAATTGGATCTTCGTGTGTGTACGGCCAGAAAACTTCATCATTGTTTAGACTAATTCGAGATTACCTATTGAGTTTCTGCTTCTGATCAACATTCAAAGGCTTAGAATCAAAACATACTCGGAGATTCAAGTGTTTTTGGTGTGTACGGTTAAACCCAGTGTGTACGGTTGAGCTTAGTTGAAGCGTGTACCGTCGGACTCGCATGTACGGCCGTACTCCATTCAAGATCCTTGACAGTGTACAGTTGGAGTGTACGGTTTGAGTGTACGGTTGAAGTGTACGGTTGGAGTGTACGGCTAGGGTGTACGGTTGGCGTGTACGGTTGTAAACTCCTTAGTTGCTTGAACTTCTTAATATTAAGCGTTTTTCTTGTTAAGTTTTCGATCTGTTCGTTTTTGAAAAGCCAAAAACAACAAACAAAATGGAATCTCAAACCACATTTGCTCATCAAGAACTGGATGCCATCATAGGTACCACCTCACGCATTCCTAGACTATTATCTGCTGAGGGATTTCCAGAGTGGAAATACCACATAGAGAATTATATCAAATTGAAAGACTTCAAAATTTGGAGAAGTATTTTAAGAGGACCAATTCGTATCACCACAACTCTCGAAGATGAAACAGTTGTTGAGAAATCGATTGAGCATTACACCGATGAAGACTTCGAAAATATTGAAGAGCAAGAAAGACCACTGGCTACCCTCACAATGGCACTATGCCCAGCGATTGCACAATGACTTAGAGAATACACTTTAGCCAAGGCTCTGTGGGAAGCTCTGATTGAAGTATATGAAGGGAATGAGGATATGAAACAAAGCCGTCAAGATATGCTGAGACAGAAGTTCAATATGTTTAATCACATTATTGGAGAATCTTTGGAAGTTCAATTGCAACGATTTATCACACTCACCACTGAAATAAGTTCCGCTGGGGTTTCAGTGCCAATATCAGAGGTCAACAAGAAGTTGCTTAATTCTCTCCCAAAGACATGGGATGTGAATGTTACTGTCATCAAGAAAACCAAGAATCTCAATCTACTTAGTTTGGCTGAACTCATGGCCATCATTAAAGCTTGTGATTTGGATTACAAACAAAGAGAGATCAACCATGTTAACTCATATTCTTCTGCCAATCTCGGGATTCAATCAAACAATTCTTTCTCATCCTTTACTAATCCTCAAGTTCCACCTTTTGCTACTCCTCAAGTTCCACCTTTTGTTATTCCTCAGTCATCCTTTGCTGCTCAATCATCATTTGCTGCTCCCCAATCTTATCCCCAAGTTGCTTCATCTTTAAAGACAAGTGCTCCAGTTTCTGCTCAAATTCCTGTTTCCAATGAAAATGAAGAGAACTTGGCTCTTGCAACTGGTTTGGTTAACTGTTATAATGATTTTGTGGCTGGTGAACTGCCCCCTCAATTGTCATTTGCTGAATTGGACCAAATTCATCCTGAAGATGTTGAAGAAATGGACATAACATGGCAAATTGCTATGGCAGTGTTCAGAGCTAAACATTTTTCCAAGAAGAAAGGCAAAAATAACTGTGGTATGAATGCAGAAAAGAAGGTTGGATTTAACAAAGGCAAACTTCGCTGTTTCAACTGCCATGAACCCGGTCATTTCGCCAGAGATTTCCCAAAACCTGACAGAAGGGAAAATGGTGAAAGAACTATGGTGCCAGGGAATAGCAAAAGAGGAGCTACCATCAACAACCAGACAACAAATCTTGCTGTGGTGGCTCAGTCATTTGATTGGGAGGATCAAATTCAGGCTCTGAACATCTCATGACCTGAAAATGCGCATCTCACCCAAATCAATGATGTTGCTGAAAGAGAAGCTGAAACAGACCCAGAAGCAGAAATGATGGAACTCCAATTTGCATTCATGGTTCAAACCACGCCGGAGCCTGCAAAACCGGAGGTTAGTGAAACTGCTTGTTCTTAATCATGTATTAAGACTGTCAAGTTTTTACGTGATCAAATCGAGTTAATTAAAAGAGAAAATGAGGATCTAAAATATGAGAGATATACCATTAGGAGAGAACAAAAACCCTTAAAAGAAAAATTAGAAGCCAAAACTAAGGATTTCAGGAAATTGCAAGAAGATTACAGCAACAAGTGTGTAAACTATGATCATATTAAAAGCAAACTTGCTGTTGTAACTGCAGAACTTGACACATTGAAAATTCGTTTTGCAAATGTTGATTTTAACTTTAAAAACTTTGATGTGTCAAGTGAAAAAGTTGCAAAAATAATTGAAGAACAAATGCAGTGGAAAGACCAAAAACAGGTAGGTATAGGAATGAGAGTGTCCCTCCTCCATTTAATCAAAACTAAATTCCTACTCCTTTGACCCAAGAAGAAATTGATAGAGAACCATACATGATTTATGGTAAACGAGCTGCTAAACAGGCAACATGACCTAGTTCTAGGGTTTTGGATACTAACATTTCTATTTCAAATGCAGATGTGTCAGTAAGCCAGGGAAAACAAGGAGATGAGAAGTCCGAGTCTAATAAATTGGTGTCTAAGTTTGGTGTTCATATTTGTGATGAGTCTATGTCTAATGTTAAGACTGATGCTTTTGTTTATGATGATATGATGTCTAAAACTGATAATTTTGAAACATTTGGTGTTGCTTTTGAGAAACCTACCAAATATGAAACTAGTACATCCACTCCTTCTACATCTGTCACACAATCTAACTCCTGCACGTGCACATGTGGGAAAGTTAGAAAAGTAGATAAGAGCATGAAACCTAATCAGGGCGGTATCAGGTCTAGTGATAATAAGCAAATTTGTTTCAATTGTGGTACTACCGGTCATATCGCTCGAAATTGTCTTAATAGGGCATTTGTGCATTTTTCTTCACCAAGGAGAGAGAACGAGTCTCGAGGAAGATCTTTAACTAGAAAGTCCTCGAGATCTCACCCTCGAGATGATGATTGTAAGGATAATCATAACAAGGAAAGGGCCGTTTTTCAAAAGAAGAAACAGGTTTTAAATAAACAAGTTACGAATAATTTGCTAAAATCGAATAAGGCTAAGCCAATGTCGATTTCATCAAAGAGCGGATCTAGATCTTCCACCAATTCTGGTCGAAAATCTACATGCTCAAAATAAAAAGAAAAGAAAAATATTTCAAAATCAACCGTGATTTTTCAAAAACCTAAATACCAGTGGGTACCCAAATCTACTTCCGGCCAATAATTATCACCCTCTGAAAGCGTTTCCAATAATGGTACAAAATCAAAAGGTACAAAGGACAAATATGTGAATCTTAAGGGTCAACCCAGGATTGTAATGACCTGGGTCCCCAAATCTATATAATCTCACTCATTGTGCATGGACAGTTGCGGAGGAATGTCGTCAGACCTTGGTATGTCGACAGCGGCTGTTCCCGACACATGACAGGAGACATCTCCCAGCTGAACGACATTCAAACTTTTAATGGGGGATATGTTTCCTTTGCGGGAGGTGATGGTAGGAAGATCACTCAAAGAAGAACAATGTCTAATGCAATGCTGAGTTTTGAGAATGTCAATTACGCTCCCGAGTTAAAGCATAGTCTGTTGAGCGTTTCTCAAATTTGTGACAAGGGTTATTCAACTCATTTCACTGATAAGGAGTGTCTGATTCTGAAGCCATGCATTGTTATCCTGGAAGACTAGATTCTTGTAAAATCAAAGCGGGTTGGCAATGCATACATCATTGACATGAACATCAATATTCCAGAACAAGTCGCTTACCTCTTCTCAAAAGTCTCCGAACAAAATGCTATGCTATAACACCGAAGACTCGGACATGCTAACGCAAAGAACCTGAATCGTCTTGCGAAGAATGATATGGTGCATGGACTTCCTGTAAGAGATTTCATAACATTTGAAAAGTGTGTGTCATGTGCTCAAGGAAAGCATCACGGAAATCCACACCTGCCAAAACAGGTTAATTCAATCAACCAGGTGCTCCAATTGTTACATATGGATTTATTTGGTCCGGTCAATGTCCTTAGCATCAACATAAATTCGTATTGTCTGGTTGTGATCGATGACTTCTCGCGTTTTACGTGGGTCTTCTTCTTGTCCAACAAAGCTGGGGTTGCTGATCTGATCAAGAAGTTCATTGTAATGATAGAGAACCAAACCAATCACCGGGTGAAGGCGCTTCAAACTGACAATGGGACAGAATTTAAGAATGTTGTTCTTGATCATTTTTGCGCAGAAACGGGGATCGTACGTCAATATAGTTCCGTTCGCATGCCTCAACAAAATGGTGTTGCTGAACGGAAAAATCAAACATTGCAAGACACTGCAAGGACGATGCTATGTGACTCCAAGCTACCAGTTTTCTTTTGGGCTAAGGCAATCAACACAGCTTGTTATGTTCAAAATCGTGTCTTGATCAACAAAGCCCAGATGACGACTCCATACGAAATTATCTACGGTCACAAGCCTTCTGTCAGTCATTTCTGAATTTTTGGCTGTCCTTACACCCCTCTTCACCTGGAATCCAACCCAAAATTCAATGCCAAAGCTGATGACCGTTATTTTGTGGGGTATGTTGCACGTAAAACGTATAGGGTCTACAATAAGAAGACAAAACAAATCGTAGAATCCTTTGATGTGTGCTGGTTGGAGGAGAATGAGACGGATGCTAGAGTGGGTCCATATTGGTTATTTGATTACACATCTTTATTCAAATCCTTTAATGTGTTCTCAAATGATTCACCTGTTTCTACTTCTGGTTCGAAGATTGTGATTGAAGATGAAGACGAAGAAGTTGTTTACAGACCACCTATGATGTCCTCTACGACTCCTACAGTGGATACATTTATTCCAATTACTTGTCCAGAATCTCCGTGTCAACAAACTAATCTAGATGTTGATGCCACTCCTCTTACTCCCGATGAAAGATAATTTATGTCCAGAGATGCTTCCGCTGCTACTCAAACATTAATGAAACTACTCTTTCCTGAACCGATTGCTAATGAGTTCATGGGAAGCCCTTCTCACGAGTCAGGACTGTCTGAAGCGGATCATTCAGCAGATGATGGATTTGTCAATATTCACAATCTTCCCATTTCGATCAATGACATCAGCCAGAAGATACCTTCCAGAATTCAACGCGATCATCCGATCGAAAATGTCATTGGCCAGCTGGGCGATAGTGTTAAAACGCGAAGTCAGAGTGGAGATGTAAATACATGTCTCTACTCTTGCTTCATATCTCAAATTGAGCCTAAGAACGTTGAAATGGCTTTCAATGAGCCCAACTGGATGGATGCTATGCATGAAGAATTGAATCAATTTGAAAAGCTAGGGGTTTGGAAATTGGTTGGGTTACCTAAGGGCAAGAAGTCACTTGACACACGATGGGTCTATCATAACAAGCAAGATGATTCCGGGGTCATTGTACGGAATAAGGCTCGGTTAGTTGTACGTGGATTTAGATAAATCGAGGGTCTTGACTACACCGAAGTTTATGCTCCGGTGGCTCGCTTGGAGGCTATTCGTATTTTCCTTGCGTATGCCTCCTACATGAACTTCACAGCATACCAAATGGACGACAAGACTGCCTTCCTGTATGGCGCTGTGAAGGAAGAAATATATGTTGATCAACCCCCTGGGTTCATTAACTCAAAGTTTCCCAATCACATGTACAAGTTGGACAAGGCTTTGTATGGGCTACATCAGGCTCCTCGAGCATGGTATGCGACTCTTACGAAGCACTTACTCGAGCATGGCTATTCACGAGGCACAATCGATCAAACCTTGTTCATTAAGCATGTTGGTGCGGATCAAATCTTGGTTCAGATCTACGTAGATGACATCATTTTCGGGTCCACAAGTCTACAACTATGCGAGGAGTTTGAAGGCGTGATGAAGAAGAGGTTTGAGATGAGTTCACTAGGAGAAATGACCATGTTTTTGGGGCTTCAGGTCAAACAAGATTCAACCAGAATCCTGATCCATCAAGCAAAGTATGTTGAAGATATGCTGGAGAAGTTCGGGTTTCGAGATGCAAAACCTGCATTAACACCAATAGCTGAGAGACCCCTGTTGACTCCTGATACTGAGGGCGAATCTGTAGATCAAACTGATTACAGATCGATGATGGGATCGTTGATGTATCTAACTGCAAGCAGGACAGACATCATGTTTGTCGTTTGTCAATGCGCACGATATCAGGCTAATCCTAAACTTTCACATCTTATTGCTGTCAAAAGAATTTTTCGGTATCTCAAAGGCAGCCCAAAACTGGGTCTTTGGTATCCGAAAAATTCTGAATTTGATCTATATGCTTTTGCTGACAGTAATTATGGAGGCTGTGAGCTTGACCAGAAATCAACTTCTGGTGGGTATCAAATTCTCAGAGACCGGCTGGTGTCATGGCAGTGCAAGAAACAGCACACCGTCTCAACCTCAACAACAGAAGCGGAATATGTCGCTGCCCCTGCCTGTTGTTCTCAAGTTATCTGGATCCAACATTAGCTATTGGATTACGGTTTGAATTGTCTAGAAACCCCTATCTTTTGTGACCATGAGGCTACAATTCAGATTGCCATAAATCCAGTCCAACACTCGAAAACCAAGCACATCGATATCAAAGTGCATTTCATCAGAGATTGTTATGAGCGTTCGGTCATTCGGTTGGAACAGGTTCCCACTGATAATAATGTGGCGGATCTGTTCACAAAACCGTTTAACAAAGCTCGATTCGATGTGCTTGTGGGATTCTTGAAAATAATACGTTTTGATGACTAATTTTTTTTGTTTTTTGTTTTAGGTTAGTTTAAATTTGTACATTTTAATTTCATTCTCACCCATGCACAAATTTAGGGGAAGAAATAAACAAAAACCAAACAAAAAATAGAAAATCAAAAACCAAACAAAAAAAAAAATGAAAATCAAAAAGCCAAAAAAATAGTGTATTTCTATAGGTGTTGTGACTGGGGAAGTGATATAAACTTTGTGATAACAAGCAATCTGAATCTGTGTAAGGTACCAAAGTTGAATTGTCTAGACTCTGTGTTCAATGCGCTGGTAGGAACGAAAGATTTAAATGGACTTGACTAGGTGTAGATGAACTTAAGGAATCTAGAGATTTGATAAATATTAACCTAGATAGTTCCATTTAGCCTGACAATAAGACACTTGGGTAGATTGATCAGGGAGATATACATGAGAATCCACCGGTCACACTAAAGTAATTCGTATCTAGAACCGTGGTTTAACTCTTCCTCGATGTATGGACTCTGTCCTTAATTTTGGTATTGATGAGGCGACTGGGGAAATCCGATAAAGTAAGTCTGTAGGAAATTATTTTCTTGCTTTCTTTCTGTTAGTCATATGTTGCCTCCTCTTGTGTGATCGAAAGATCCGACCTGGACTGCAACATATGCAATTCAATTTCTCTGCATCTTCTATCTATGCTATTCTTTCTGTCTGTTAGTCATATGTTGTCTCCTTTGCATGATTGAAATACATCCGACCTGGTACATAGCATATGCACCATTCTACTTCTCAATCCCTCTAAATCTGGTTAGTCATATGTTTCACCCTCTGCGTGATCGAAAGATCCGACCTGGATGTATAGAATATGCATTCTAAATCTGTGTTCTCCCATAATAATTGTCTGCTCACCTTAAGTAGGAGTTCTTTGGAAGTTCTTGATAACCAGGGTATATCGGGAATTGGGGAACACGTTCTAGTGCAACTAAAATTGAACCATTTCGAGGTTGTCTATAGATCTCGCTGCTTAATTTAAGTGGACAACAATACCCGTGGTCGTCGTCAGCTAAATGGTATATTTGAAAAAGTTTGATATATTCTTCTCGTTTAAGTGGACCACAATACCGGTAATTGACCAGATCTATTCATGAAAGGGGAGGTACCGACAAATGGATGAAGGCTGTCCAATAACTATGCATTAGAAATTAGTATCATTTAATTTCAATTTTATTTTATTTTATTTTATTTTTGTTTTTATTTTAAGTTCTTGAAATTCATTATTTTTAAATTTAAATGTGTTGTTATTGGGCTTGAGTTTAATGCTAGTCGGGTTGAAGCCCATTTTAATTGGACCGGGTTTGGGGGAGTATATATGCTAGGGTGTCCGGCCGAACACTCTTCTCTTTCACTCATTCGAGTTCAGCCGTACACCCCTCAAGCACTCTCTCTTAAGCCTTCAAAGATTTCAATTTCTCTTAAAATTGACCATTCATCTGTGTAGGTATCTCCTTGACGATCTCTGTGATGTTGTTCTTAAGCAAAATCGACTTCAAATCCAAGGCCAATTTGAAGCAAAACGAGTTTTCGGCACAGATGATGCGTGTAAGGCCGGACACTCATGTACAGCTGGACACTCGTGTACGGCTGGACACCCATGTACGTCTGGACATTCATGTACGGCTGGACACCCGTGTACGGCTGGTATCTCGTGTACGGCCGTACACCCCAATTTTGCCCTAAAAATGAAAAATTTTCATTAAAAGCTTAATTCAACTGTCAAACGGGAAAACACCTGATGTTTATTGATAAATATTTTTGTGTTTTTCTCACTTAGCTTGTTTTGTGCAGATCAATATGGAAGGTCTTGAATTTGCTAAAGTTCACAACTTGGCCATTTACCTAGTTGATCCTCCAGAGGCTCACTCCGATTTCCAATTCATAGTCACTGGCTTAAGAAGAAGCTGCTTGTTCAATGCTCTCACCACCAGTCCGGTCATCTATCAACGATTGGTTAAGGCGTTTTGGAGCAACGCAGCTGTAGTAAAGGATGATAAGGGCACAAAATATCTTGAAGCTTCTGTGCGAGGAAAGAAAATCTTGGTTACTGAACAAATCCTTCGAGAAACTTTTCAAATCAGTGACAAACCTGAATTCACAAAGGAGATTGATCAAGATCAGACTCAAGAGATTTTGGATCAAATAGGATACGAAGGGATTTTCCCTCCCACTCTCAAGAAATTATTGCCTCCGTACTGGAGATACTTAGCTCATATATTTGTGAGCTGTATCTCCGATTATAAATCAGGGGCTGATGAAATCTCTCTGATCAACACCGGTGCAATTACTGCTTTAGCTTCAGGAATAGAGTTCAACTTCTCAAAGTTCACTTTGCACGAGATGATTCTGAACATTGAAGGAAACAAAAGAGATAAGTTCCTCATGTATCCAAGATTCCTTCAGTTAATCTTCAATGTCATGCACCCATAGTTTGAAAGAGGAGGAGATACCTTGGACCTTAAGTCCGTTGGTTCAAGTGCCTTTGGATTGATGAAGCAAAATCGAAAAGGAAAGTTTAATTTTGAAGGAAAGTATCCTCTGATCAAGTTTGGCATCTTTGCTGAAGAGAGTGATTACTCTGAGTCTGATGATCTCTCAAGCCCCACAGAAACCGAGGATGCTGTTATCTCGGTTTCATAGCATGAAAACGAAGAAGATCGTGTTCCTCCTGTCGCAATCGTGGCAGAGGAGCATGACCAACTGCAAAACGTGGAGGTTCAGAGTGATTACAATGGAGATGGTAATGAAGAGGATGATGAATTTTTGGATGGAATGGATTTTTCAGGCTTTAACAATGAGTAAATCCCCCTTAACCTTGGTATTGAAGATGATGACTTGGGTCCAAGTTCAGATTTCGTTGACAGGTTCTTTACGAGGGTCAATGAAGTTGTTCAATCAGCAACTGAGACTAGGGTTGCTGATGAGACTCTCGAAACTATGCCTCATACGTCAAGATCGATGGTAGATACCTCAAGCCAAAGGGATGCAACTTCAAGGATTCCTCCCATTGATTCTGCTATTCCTACATCTATGCCATCCACAAGTGATCCGACACCGACACAAACCTCTCTGCCTTCTGTAAAAAGAAGACGACTCGATCCGAGGCAGGAAGTGTTTATTCAAGATCAAGCACCGCCAGCTCCATCCACAATCACCACCACAACAGTTACTGCACCACCTGTACTTACCCAACAAGGCCCAAGTACGATATATGAAACTGGAACTTCTTCCGCTGTTCAAGGATACTCCCCTATAAGGCCTTCGCTAGATGAGGCATCCATTAGTCTAGCAAGGCACTTGGCACAACATAGTTCAGAACCTTCCCTCACGTGGAAAAGGGATATCTATTGAGGAGGGTCATTCAGGGGATGTTGATCCTGTTGTATCCAAGCTCAAAGAAGAAATTGGCATTCTCAATCAGCAATATATTGAGAAGGACATTTTGCTTAGGAAACATGATGTCAGGATCGCTGAGCTTGAAGTAGACAATGCATTAAAGTCAAAACAGATTTCTGATTTGCAAACTAATCTTGGATCCTTGACTGGTTTCTACTTCGGCTTGAAGAAGAAATTGTTTGAAGCTTTTGGTGATGAGTTCCAGTCCTTGTTTCAACAGCCTCATCGTATTGAAGATCCTTTCACTGCTCCCGTCCAGCCTTCCGAAAGCGAAAATCATGTTGATCAACCACCCCCAAGAACAACAAGAATTGTCAATCAGTTTGATAAAGAGCCTATGAATGTCAATTCCCGGATCACAATTAAACATGGCAAGAGAACAGTCACAACTGAGAAGAAAGTTGGTTTGCTCTTCATGAAGAACTCAAATGATAATCGTAGAGCAAATGAACCTCAACTCACCGTGACAGATCTTGAAACGAGAAAATTTGGTGATCGATTTGGTGATCGTACAGGGATCAAAATGTGGGCCTGTGATCATGAACTTAAACTGTGGGCGGTTAAGAGAAATTCTGGAAATACAGAGTACTACAGAAGCATTCATGACTTCAACTCCTGGACAAAGGTTGATCATTTTGAACTCTCAAGGGCTCCATTCCACAATCCTTCAAACAATTCTAGTGCTTCCACCTTCAAACAGTTTTTAGATAGACAGGTCAGGGATAATTTCCCCATGATGAAGACAGCGAAAGCTTTGGTTAGAAAAGACAAAGATATTCTTGATCCTGAAACTGACAAACCGATGAAGATAATGTTGTGGCCAGCTACAAACCAATTAAAGGAGATTCCAATCCACAACATTTTCATGATGGATATCTTGATGATATGGATTTTTGGGCTTTTGATGATGAAACAACAACTGCAGCCATAAAATTCAAAAAAACAGAGAAGGAGTTCTCAGGCTCGTTAGCGCTAAGGATCTTCTAAGATTCAGAGAGAGAGACATTCACACGTTGGCCCGACATCAAATCGTTTGTAGGAGGGAGATCATGGAGGCTTCTACAAAAGAATTTACACTAATGGGTGCCACAATTATCAAGGATAGGCTCTAGATGGGATCTATGGGAAATTCTGACCTAAGGTTGGTCGAGAAACCAAAAGATTGAAGACCAAGTCTATGCTAGCCTCAAACCAAGGGGGAGATTGATAGGTCATAATATAGTAGTTTGGGATAGGAATCCATCTTTTATAGGTGTTGGTAGGATTTTGGGCTTTGTAATTGTGTTTGTAGCTTGTTGTGTGGCTGTGTACGGCCGGACTCGTGTGTACGGCCGTACACCTTGTGTATGGCCGTACATGGGTGTACGGTTGTACACGCGTGTACAGCTGGTGGTCCTATAAACAGAGTGTGTCTGTATCAGTTTTAGGGTGACGTATGTGTGTGTATCCAAGGTGTACCTGACGTTTTTGCGATATTAACATGTGCATGCTTGGTTTAATCTTTCCTCTACTCCTTTCTTATACTATCAATCATTTATTTCAGAATGATTAGGTTTTCATAACTATTATACATGTAACGTTTATATGCTTTTTATGACTCATTTAATACAAATTGTTTAATTCATTTAAACAACATAGTTAAAGTCCTGACACTATAACCAGAATCTCCAGCTGGAGATCGAAACAATATGTGCATAGATCTATATTGGGACTGACAATCCCGCACTCAGACTGCTAGCTACAGTCAGGCATACACGCCTACGAGTGACAGTTGTTATCAAATGCTTTCAACGCCTTCAATGCGTTGGGTCAGACCATCTAGTCTCAGTATGGTTATAATAACTCATATAAAAGATATTAACAATACGTTAGTGTATAATTAACTAAACATAAGTACATTTTCAAAGTACTAGTCTACAAGATACAATTTACAGTATTACATTACAGTTCACAATAACAATTGATGGAACCAGGCACACTCTCAGTTACAAGTTTACAAATGGAATAGAATTACAGAACATTGGTTTACAAATAGAACGATTTTATGTAATTAAAACTACTTTTCATATACAACAGAAAATATAGGATTTTCTGGAACAATTTATATATTCAAGATACAGAAAACATTCGTTCAAACATAAATACTTATGCACTCACTCAACTTTATGTTGATACTCTCTTTTCAAATTACTTGTATTCTCATTGAACTGGTAGACATGTACTCCCCGAGCTTTTGAGAAGATGGAGCTATTTGTGTCTTATCTTCTTCTTTTGTATACCTATTTGGTTTCAGTATACAATGATGAAACACATGTAAATACTTATACTTTTTTAAAATACAGTGGTTGTTTGTACTCTGATTACTATAATGCATGTGTTGTGATACTACAAATGAAGTCCTCCACCCCCGGACGTTTCCGCCGTCTGGTTTGGGGGTGTAACAGATTGGTATCAGAGCATTGTTTATAGTGAACTCAGTATATTAATCCATAAAAGATATACGAACGATAAATAAATTTGGGGCTAAGAGCTCTGACTACAAGTATACTTTTTAAAAAAATTAAGTATTTTTTAAAAAAAGTATACTAACACTAATACCTACAAGTACAGTATCACAGTTATAAGAACTTAAAAGTATTTTGGATGTTGGACATTATAGTCAAACCTGGACAGTTATGTAATCATATATGGGATTAATATAGCCTGATCAACTATATTTATTTGAGATATGACCAACATGTGTCTGGGAGTGATAGTGGTGTTGCGACATGTCTAAAACTTACCAACCATACATATTCAGAAGAACTCAAGAACAGAACATAAATATTAAAATACTATGGGTGTATTTTAGGCACTATATACTAATAAGGAACACGTGAAAACAATAGAATAATTGAGGGTAGAACTATAAATTTTAAGGGTATATTACTATTATATATAATTAAAGTTATATAGACTTAGAATATGTGATCTAGCTTCATTTCATGTTCCTTGTTTGGTTGTGGATTTAGAGCCGGGTCATTTAATCGAAGGTCAGTTATACCCAAGTTATATATAATTAGTATACACTTTATAGTTATAGTAATACCTAGAACAAGTCATAAAAAATACATTACTTGATAACTGTAGGACTCTCTCGTAGAAACTTATATCCTTAATCTATCGTTACTAAGTATATTCTATATCTCTTATCCCTATTCTCGTTTAGATAACAATGGTTGGAGTTCATCTACCTGGAGACCCTTATTTTCCCAATCAAGGACAAGATGCAGAGCCAGAAGAAAATCACGAAATTCCCTTAGATGATGATTTTTGCAGAAATTTTTCCTGAAGACAATGATTCCGAGTCATACGCCTATAATCCAGCACCAGTTGCCCAAAATCCTAACCCTCATCCGGCTTTTCAAGGCCTGACGCCTCTGTGGGCGGAAAGTTTGGAAACATGGAGTCAAAAGCAGGGTCAACCCATGCCATACACCGGAGACAGAAGCTTCTACAACTTGAGCGAAGGAGGATCAACAGACAGAGTCCTACCAATTATAGTCTGCAGGGTTACTCGAAATGAAATACAGGGTAGGACAACCATCAACCAAATCATGGAAATTGATGCCAATGTGAGAGTTAATACAGTCCGCATTCGTCGTCCTGAAGATGCTCGCGAGAGAGCTACGAGAGACAATGAGTCTCTGCTGCAAGAATTAGTTGTAACTCGAGCTGAAGTCATATAGCTTCGAGCACACCTGATAGTGTATGAAAGACATCTGCTTTCTATGGAGCGTCAGCTGGCTGAGTTGAGGTTTCGTCCAAGTGATACCCGTCGCTTGTAGGAGATGCTCTACTCATCCTTTCTCTTGATTAAGAAAGGGATAATACTCTACTCGTTCTTTGGTCACTCTTTTGGTTATAGTTAAAGTCTACAGATATGTTTTAGCGTTATTTTAAATTATTTTCAGTACGACCGCGAAAATTTCATTTTTGATAGGTCAATATGATGTCGATGTTTTTCCCAGAATTTGATATATTGTAGACCTGTTTAGGGTCAAGTTTTTCACACTTTATGTATTCAATATGCCAATTTGATCGACATGCATTTTAATACTTTTTGAAAAATAACCACTCAATTTCATATCATCCTGTTGCAAGTTGTACTTCTCGTAGACTTCTAATTCCAATTCATTACAAGATTCATGTTGAACTAAATGTTTTAGTTCAGAGATATCAAAATTCATATTCACTATTGATATCTTACCATCTTTTTATCTTTTAACTTTTATAGAAAAAGATGCCTCCTCGTAGAAATCAAAGACGTAACATTGTAAATGAAGCACCGACGCCACCACCTCCTCAGTTCGACGCTGCTATGTTTCAGGCAGCGGTCACGACGACTGTAGCGACTGCCATGTCTCATATCAATACTCCTGGTGCTAGTGGGTCGGGAGCCAATACACATCCTTCTAACCATGGCGAGAGTCATGGGCACTCGCGAGAGTGCACTTATAAAGATTTTTCGAATGCCAAACCTAGGACCTTTAATGGGACTGGAGGAGTTATGGCATTAAGATAGTGGATTGAGAAGACGGAAGCGTATTTTGAAATCTGCTCCTGTCCAGAGAGCAGCAAAGTCAAATTCGATGCTTGTACCTTTTCGGATAGAGCTTTAACATGGTGGAATGGCCATGTTAAGTCACTGAATCTGGTAGTGGCTAACTCGATAAGCTCGGAGAACTTAAAAACTATGCTGATGTGGGAATATTGTCCGCAAGCGGAAATTCAGAAACTCAAGCAAGAGCTCTGGGGTCTTACAATGGTTGGTTCTGACATGTCAACCTATACCAATAGATTCTGTGATTTGGCAATTCTTTGTCCGGATATGGTTGCTCTGGAGAGCAAAAAGATTGAGAGATATATTTGCGGTCTGTCGCCCCAAATCCAGTCAAGTGTTTTAGCTTCGAGGCCTGTTACTTTTGACAGTGCCAAAGAGCTAGCACAATCTCTTATTGACCACGGAGCCCGTCAAAACTCAGTGGTTGCTTCACCAGAACAACCGAAAGGAAACAACAACAACAACAATAACAACAACAACAACATCAAGAAGAAGGGTTGGAACAAGAGGATGGGCAAGTCTTCACAGGAATCCTCAAAGAAGCAACAACTAGTTGCAGTCAATGCTGCTACTGTACCTACTGCTATTCCTGCTAACCCTACACTAGCTAAGCCTTATGCTGGTAACCTTCCCAAGTGTAACAAGTGTAATTTTCACCATAACGGAAATTGTCGGGAAATGCAGTGTTGTAACTGCAACAGAAAAGGGCATACTGCCCGATTCTGTAGGTCACCACCCCAACCGCTTAACCAAGTACCTGCAGCTGGAGAAGGTTAAACATGCTACCAATGTGGTGATGTGGGGGCATTTCAAGAGAGATTGTCCAAAAGCTGGAAATGTATGTGGAGTTGGGAGAATTTTAGCCTTGGGTCATGAAGAAGCAGTAGCAGACCCAGCAGTGGTCACGGGTACGTTTCTTCTCAACAACACTTATGCATGCATTCTATTTGATTGTGGTGCTGAGAAGAGCTTTGTGAGCCATAATTTCAAACACTTACTAAATCAAAAATCCCAACCACTAAAAGAAACATTCACAGTCGAAATGGGTAACGGGAAATCCGAATCCACCAACGATATATACATAGGATGTACTCTTACCTTGAATAACTTTTCATTCCCAATAGACCTTATGTTGGTATCTATCAAAAGTTTCGACATCATAATAGTTATGGATTGGTTGTACTCTAACCATGCTGACATCCTATGCTATGAAAGAGCCATTCGTCTGAACTTGCCAACTAACGAAACTCTTGTTATTTATGGCGACAAACCCGGAACCTCCAGATCATTTCTTGCATCAAGGCACAAAAGTACCTTCGCAAAGAGTACTGTGCTTTCTTAGCTCACGTGGTAGAGAAAAAGCAAGAAGTGAAAGATATCGCAAGCATTCCTGAGGTCTGCAACTTTCCCAACATTTTTCCCGATTTTCTTCCAGGAGTGCCTCCCGAACGAAAATTCAAATTCAGAATCAACTTAATCCCTAGGGCTACCCCTGTAGCTAAATCCCCCTATCGTCTTGCACCTTCTGAAATGCAGGAATTATCCAGCCAGCTTAACGAACTCCTTAACAAAGGTTTCATAAGACCAAGCTTCTCACCCTGGGGAGCACTTGTTTTATTCGTGAAGAAGAAGGATGGATCATTCCCTATGTGCATAGACTACCGCGAGCTAAATAAACTTACCATCAAGAATCGATATCCTCTGCCTCGCATTGACGATCTGTTCGATCAACTTCAAGGTGCGAGCTACTTCTCAAAAATAGACTTAAGATCTGGGTATCACTAGTTACGGATTTTGGAGGATGACATTCCCAAAAACGCGTTAAGAACTCGTTATGGTCATTACGAGTTCGTAGTGATGCCATTCGGATTGACGAATGCACCTGCTGTGTTCATGGATTTAATGAACAGAGTGTGTCGTCCATTTATGGAAAAATTTGTTATAGTCTTCATTGACGACATCCTTATGTACTCAAGAAGTGAAGAGGAACATGGCTAACCTCTTCGTCAAGTATTTCAAACTCTTAGATCCGAGAAAATCTATGCGAAGTTTTCAAAGTGTGAATTTTGGATCAGGAAGGTTGATTTCCTAGGTCACGTGGTCAGTTCAGAAGGAATACACGTTGACCCTTCCAAAATAAAGGCAATTGAAAACTGGTCAGCACCCAAAACACCTACATAAATCCGTCAATTCTTAGGTCTTGCTAGCTATTATCGCAGATTCATCCAGAATTTCTCTCGAATAGCTAAGCCTCTTACCACCCTGACGCAAAAGGGTGTAACTTTTAGCTGGGGAGAAAAGCAAGAAACAGCGTTCCAAACGCTGAAGCGAGCTCTGTGTAGTGCACCGATCATGTCTCTTCCTGAAGGGACAGAGGATTTCGTAGTGTACTATGATGCTTCTAATCAAGGGTTTGGGTGTGTGCTTATGCAAAGAGGAAAGGTTATATCCTATGCCTGAAGACAGCTAAAGACACATGAAGTCAACTATACAATACATGACCTTGAACTAGGAGCAGTGGTATTTGCTTTGATGATATGGAGACTATACTTATATGGAACGAAATACACAGTATTCACGGACCATAAAAGACTCTAACATATCTTCGATCAGAAAGAGCTGAACATGAGACAACGACGGTGGGTGGAGCTACTGAACGACTACAATTATGAGATTCTTTATCACCCTGGTAAAGCTAATGTAGTAGCTGACGCCCTTAGCAGAAAAGAATACTCGGGACGCCGAGTAAAGTCATTGACCATGACAATCCATTCACATCTGTCCACACAGGTCAGCGAGGCTCAACTCGAGGCCTTAAAACCTGAAAAACGTGGCAGGTGAAACCTTGAGAGGAATGGATAAAAACTTCAAAGTCAAGGATGATGGAGTCTATTGTTTCATGAACCGGATATGGACACCAAAGTTCAGTGGTTACAGAGATGTGGTTATGAATGAAGCACACAAAACCTGCTACTCCATTCATCCAGGTTCAGACAAGATGTACCTGGACCTCAAGAAACTATATTGGTGGCCTAAAATGAAGGCCGAAATTGCTACCTTTGTGGAAAATGCCTTACTTGTGCCAAAGTCAAGGTAGAATACCAGAAACCTTCAGATTTATTACAACAACCTGAAATACCTGAATGGAAGTGGGAGCAGATTACAATGGATTTCATAACCAAGTTACCCAAGACATCGGGTGGTTATGATTCTATTTGGGTAATAGTCGATAGATTAACCAAATCCGCACACTTCTTACCAATCAAAGAGACAGACAAGATGGAGAAGCTAACAAGAACTTACCTTAAAGAAATCGTTAGACTGCATGGTGTGCCAATATCTATTATTTCTGACCAAGATAGTAGATTCACTTCTTGTTTCTGGCAGTCTTTACAAAAATCCTTAGGAACTAGGCTGGACTTGAGTACAGCCTACCATCCATAAAATTGACGGACAAAGTGAGAGGACGATTCAAAATCTAGAAGATATGTTGCGAGCTTGCGTGATAGACTTTGGAAAGGCATATGATACTCATTTACCCCTTCTCGAATTCTCTTACAACAACAGTTATCACACTAGCATAAAGGCTGCTCCTTTCGAAGCTCTCTATGGCTGCAAGTGCAGATCACCTCTGTGCTGGGCTGAAGTGGGTGACACGCAGTTAGCTAGAAGTCAAGTTCCTGACGGTGCTCTCACTGGTTCGGAAATCATTCGCGAAACTACGGAGAAAATCATACAAATCCGGGAGCGACTTAAAGCTTCCAGAGATAGACAGAAAAGGTATGCTGACAAAAGAAGAAAACCTTTGGAATTCCATGTTGGTGAACGCGTCATGTTGAAGGTCTCACCCTGGAAGGGCATGATACGCTTTGGAAAGCGTGACAAGCTGAATCCAAGGTACATGAGACCACTCAGGATTCTTGCTAGAATCGTTCCAGTAGCATACAAACTCCGATTACCTCAAGAACTAAGTAACATACATCATGTTTTCCACGTCTCGAACTTGAAAAAGTGTCTGTCCGACGAGACTCTTCTAATCCCACTCGACGAAATCGAGATCGACGAGAGCCTCAACTTCGTGGAAGATCCAATAGAGATCATGGACCGAGAGATCAAGCAAACAAAGCAAAGTCGTATTCCTATAGTGAAGGTTCGCTGGAATGCCAAGCGGGGACCTGAAGTCACTTGGGAGCGCGAGGATCAAATGAAACTGAAATATCCTCATCTTTTTACTTAGATATTTGTAATTGCTTAATTGATTAAACTCTAATTTCGGGACAAAATTCTCTCTAACGGGGGATAATGTGACAACCCGAAATTTCTATATTGTACAATCATTCATTTCAATCATAGTCAGACTCATTTCTACTATCTTTTAGCATTGTTAAGGGTCTATTTGAGTGTTCTAAGCCTAGTGCATTCAAGGTTTGGATTTAGGGATGAGTTAACATAGGTTCTTCATGTTACATTTGGGCTAAACACTCCTTCAAGAGGATTGTACGTCTGTAAACATGAGCGTACGGCCGTACCTCAAGGTGGTCGTGAACCCATGTCCATATATAAGTCATTCCTTCATTTTTCACACTTCTAAGTCAAGAAAGTCAAATTCTCTCTCAACTATCATCAAGTTTTTCACCTTGATCTTCAAAGATGTAAGCATTCCTTCCATTGATTAATTGATACATGGCTTTATCGAGTGAATATCCATGTTTTCATCCATGAAATTATCTCTTTTGGATAGATCTTCAAAACTTCATCACTTTCACCAAGAACACCAAGAACACCTATTTGTTCTTGGGCCGTCAACTCCATAGGAAACATCAAAAGTGTGAGTATCTCTTCTATCTTCTAGTTAAGCTTGAGAAACACTTGATTTCTAGCCTTGAATCATCATCTAATGCATGCACAACTTTTGGTGTACAGTCGTACACCCTTCATATGGCCGTAAACCCTTGTTTAGTGCATGTTTTGGCCTCAAACTCACCTCATGTCCCAACATAGGATCATGAACACTTAATGGATGCTAGATAGGGCCATAAACACCCTTTTTGGCATGCTTCTTCCATGAGTGTACGACCGTACACTCCATGACCGTACACCCAATGGTCGTACACTCCATGACCGTACACATCTTGGCCGTACACACCTTTGTGTGGCCGTAAACACCTTTGATGCAATCATATGTGATTGTAACACTTCAATCTAAGTGTTTTCCTAGTCCCTAAGGTGGTTTCCTTTCATGATTAGTTGTTTATACACTAATTATATCCATATATGTGTCATCATATGCTTAATAGGATTTGTTTGTGCTCGAGACTTCACTTGACACTTAGCATCCTACATCGATCTTACATTTGAATCACTCACTATAGGTGAGTTCATACCCCCCGTATTTTCATAGTTTTTACTGTTTTAAGGGGGGGAATACAAGTCTAACACACGGATTTTGTGTTATAAACAAATGGTTTCAAATATCTTATCAAAATGGATTTCAGTTATCATCAAATCAAATAAGTTTTCAATGATTGTATCAAAATGACATCAAGTCACCAAAATGTATTTCAAAATATTAAACTACTTTTAAATGTTTTTATAAACTTATATTTCTCCCAGAAATCATATTTGTATATATATATTTATATGAATAAGATTTAAAAGACTTAGGACTGATAACCCACGTTGGTTCCTTTTCCTTGTTTGGATGTGGGATTATAAGTATCAGTTATTTGTCCGAATGTCATTTAAATTTTACTTATATATATTTGTATATGTATAAAAGTATAAAAGTTAGTTCTTCAAGTTCAACAACCCTTTGTAACATGTTGAGCAATGGTTTGCATTCATGAATACTCAGTATCAATTCAGAAAGTACATATAAATTATAACAGGTATAATTTATGATTCACAGAACATTAATTTAAGATTCAAGCATACTAAAGTACATTGTTTTAAAAGAACAAACGTTTGATTCAAAACTAATCAAGAGTATACATCTTTCATATACATGTTAAGAATATTAATTCAAGAACATACTATCATTCATTTATTTCAGAATGATTGGGTTTTCATAACTATTATACATGTAACGTTTATATGCTTTTTATGAGTAATTTGATACAGGTCGTTTAATTCATTTAAACAACATAGTTAAAGTCCTGACATTATAACCAGAATCTCCAGCAGGAGATCGAAACAATGTGTGTATAGATCTATATTGGGATTGACAATCCCACACTCAGACTGCTAGCTACAGTCAGGCATACACGCGTTCGAGTGACAGTTGTTATCAACAGCTTTCAACGCCTTCAATGCATTGGGTCAGGCCATCTAGTCTCAGTGTGGTTATAATAACTCATATAAAAGATATTAACAATACATAAGTGATAATTAACTAAACATAAATACATTTTCAAAGTACTAGTTTACAAGATACAATTTATAGTATTACATTACAGTTCACAATAACAATTGATGGAACCAGGCACACTCTCAGTTACAAGTTTACAAAAGGAATACAACTACAGAACATTGGTTTACAAATAGAACAGTTTTATGTAATTAAAACTACTTTTCATATACAGCAGAAAATATAGGATTTTCTGGCACAATTTATATATTCAAGATACAGGAAAAATTCGTCCAAACATAAATACTTATGCACTCACTCAACTTTATGTTGATACTCTCTTTTCCAATTACTTGTATTCTCAGGGAACCAGTAGACAGGTACTCCCCGAGCTTTTGAGAAGATGGAGCTATTTGTGTCTTATCTTCTTCTTTTGTATAACTATTTGGTTTCAGTATACAATGATGAAACACATGTAAATACTTATACTTTTTACTTACAGTGGTTTTTGTACTCTGATTACTATAATGCATGTGTTGTGATACTACAAATGAACTCCTCCACGCCCAGACGTTTCCGCCGTCTGCTTTGGAGGTGTGACACACACACACACACCATGGATCTATGATAAACCTTAAGCCACCCTTTGCCAACCTTGTTAGTCTAAGTTAGTGTGCCAGTTAACCACACACGCTCCACTAACGATTTAGCAAGGTGCAAAGTGTAATTTCATGGGTTAGCATCAATTTCACATTTTCCTAAAGTAACTAAGATTGGGAATTTAATAAAAAACATTTAGTGACTTTATTATCATTATACTTTTAATGAGAATTATAGTCTTTGTCCTACCCGTTCGGCTAACGATCCTCCACCAGTCAAGGAAGCGGTGGGTGAGAGTGGACGCCATTTTTTTGGCAGCAACCTTCTACACCCCCCCTCTTATAGACCGGCTTCGTGAATGAGGCCTACTAATGGTAAGAATGACTTATTCTTATACATATATATATATATATATATATATATATATATATAATTATTAGACTTTTAATAATATAATAGTATAAGGGTTGAATTTTAAAATTTTAAAATTCTAGGGTTTGGAATTAAAGTATTTTAAAGTGACTTTACAAATTCCAAAACTTGAGGGCAAGTTTTGAAACTATTCAAAACCTTTCATTTCTATAACTTATGAGTTTTAATGATTTTAATGGAAAAGACTCTTGGAATTCCATAACTTGAGTACAAGTTATGGAGTCCATTAAAAAGAATTTAGATCAACAATTAAACTAACAAGCATGTCAAATAATATCTATGATTTAACAAAACACATAAGCATGCATAATTAATATCAACATTTTCAAGAATCATATAAACTTAATATAAAACTTGAAACTTTGATAATTATCTTTGAAATTGGACAAGCAAAATCATTACCACATCAAAAACAGGTTTAAGAGTCTAAAAACAGTTTAGGGTAATGATCCTAGTCCAATTCCAGCATTAAAACTTGAGATTCTGCATTCATGGCCTCCAACTCGTCAAGTGGAAGAACCAACTAGATGAGTTGGATGAATTTCAACATGGACTTGTCCAGTCCCCCCAGTGGACTCGGCGAGTTCACTGAACAGTGAGCAGAAAATCGATTTTTTAGCAAGTTGCATCAAGTCTAATTGAAAACAAGCCTAGGCTTTGATACCGCTGATGGGTTATGAGCATTCTAAGACTCCTATGGTGTGCATGCAACCCTAGAAACCTTAGATCTATGTTTTCTCTATTATACATGCAAACTTTCATTTTTCCAAGCTTTCATCCTAAGTAGCATATCATGGGGTATATGTAATACAAAATTCTAGTAGAATGATATACCTTTGTTGTAGATTTGATTCCTTAAGACTTGGTGAGCCTAGCACCCCAAATGTGATGCCTCAAATGCTTCACACAACACCACAAACAATTGGAATAAGTTGAGAGAAGATTATATTGCACCAAAATCGGCTAGCCTTCACTTATGTATCTCTTAAGTCCGATTTTGCTAGTATGAGGCTTCTTTATATAGTCTGCTCATTAGGGTTACACCATGTAACTCATGACTTTCCACATTCCTCATGATCCATGGGTTATAACCTCCATGGAGTATCTATGGGTCACCACATGGGTTTAGCCCAACATGAAGAACTATGGATCACAAGCCTACTATATAAGAATGAATGATTTACCAAATCAATCCCCATTTATTTAATTAGTCTCTTTTGATTACAAAATTAATTCCAAACTAATTCTTGATCAATACTAATTAAATAATTCATATTAATATATTAGAACTTATAATATATTAATAAACCATAAATATCCTCTTCTCACAAAAGTCTATCCAAATTGTTTCGATGCCATACAACCCAAATGGACCATGTTAAATCGGGTCAAGTACATACCAAATATAGTTATGGACTTAGACACCTTATCCAACAGTTCCGAGGTCTCCATCTGAGATTCGGAGTTTTCTTGGTCTGGCGGGTTATTATAGGAGATTAATCCAGGATTTCTCCTAGATTGTTGTTCCCTTGACACGACTGACCAAGAAGTCAGTGACATTCCGCTAGGGGCCTGATTAGCAGGAAACCTTCGAGACTCTCAGACAGTGGTTGTGCGAGGCATCGATTTTGACTTTGCCAGAGGGAGTCGACGATTTCGTGGTTTACTGTGACGCTTTGATCATAGGTATGGGTGTAGTGCTGATGCAGGGGGTCATGTGATTGTGTATGCTTCGAGGCAGTTGAAGCCTCATGAGGCGAATTACCCGATGCACGATTTAGAGTGGGGGCCGTGGTTTTCACCCTCAAGATTTGGCGACACTACCTCTATGAGGTTCGTTGTACCATTTACACGGACGAAAAGAGCTTGAGGTATCTGATAGACCAGTCGAATCTGAAGATGAGACAGCGTAGATGGTTAGATGTGGTGAAGGAAAATAATTGTGAGATCCTCTACCACCCGGGGAAGGCCAATGTGGTGGCCGATGCGCTCAGTCGTAAGGCGGTTGCAGCACCGATACGAGACATATGTCTGAGGATGACAATGATGGGTTTTGAGTATTATAACATTCCTATGGTGCATATGCAACCCTAATTGCTTTGGATCTAGGTGTTTCTCTAGTTATACATAATAATTTTCCAAAGCAAAACCCTAATCTAGCATACATATTTTTCGTATTCAACGAATTAAAAAGGGTTAGAAGAATACCTTTCTTGTTGATTGCTTGATCTTGACCTTCAAGATCTTAGTACCTCAATTGTTGCACCTCTAATGGAGTCACAAACACCAACTAGCAATGGTTGAAGAAGAGAGAGAGAATGGAGGCTTATTGAAATCGGCTAGGGTTCTCTTAGAAGCATATGGTCCGATTTGAACTAGCCAAGGGGTCCTTATATAGTTGTGTTGCTAGGATTTTAGACTGAAACACTAATTCTTTGCTTAGGCCTTAAACTATCTATGTAACCCTTCTAGAAGGCCTCCATGGACGAATTCTCTTATGAGCTTTCCATAGAATTCATCCACCCCTTCTATTAGGAGTCCACAACCCAACTTGCAACTAACAGTAAATTGCAATATCAGTCCCCATACATTTAATCAGTCTCTTTTGATCACCAAATTAATTCCAAATTAATTTCTGATGAATACTAATTAAAATACTATGATTTCCCAATTAATATATTATTCTTATAATACATTAATAAATCATTTATCAACCTTTTTCTCATAATTCATCCTGACAAGTTGATATGGTGAAGGCAACCCAAAAGGACCATGCTACTATCGGGTCAATTCCATCCCAATTATAGTTATGGGCTTAGACACCTAATCCAACAGTCTCCCACTTGGATAAGTCTAATAACTATAACTGCCAATGCCACTTCAAAATCCGATTAGCAATCATAGCTCTCAAAATCTGCTGTCGTACTCTGACCTAGTCAATGACGCCTGCTTTAGATAATGGATCATATAATCCTCCATTCTGCAAGATATCATGTGGACAAAGACATGGAACATAATCATTCTCAATGTCCAACAGTTTGTTTCCCGACTTCTAATTTGTTTCACATATAACTTAATTGAACACATCAATTCAGTCCTAACCGGGCCTGGCACATAAGTCAACACAAAATCATCAAGGGGCCCAAGAAATCGCTTTTACCATCTTAGGATAAAAGGAACAGATACTTGACCCGACCCGACATGGTCCATTTGGGTTGCACTTCACCCGAACTATTTATATGGATAACATTATGAGAAGAGTATATTTGTGGCCTACTAATATATTATAAGTTATAATATATTAATATGAAATTGTATTATTTAATTAGTATTGATCTTAAATTAATTATGAATTAATTTAGTGATCATAAGGTGACTAATTAAATAATGGGCTATTGTACTTATATAGTGTGGGCTAACACTCATAAGGAAATGGGCTAAGCTTGAATGGGAGTCCATGGATGATCCATGGAGCTTTTAACCCATGGATCCTTGGAATAGGAAAAGACATGGGTTATTAGGGTTTGCATGGTTCATAACCCTAATCATCTACACTATATAAAGAGGCTTATGGTGCTTGAGAAGACACTATGTGCGTGCATAAGGTGTGGCGATTTCTAGAGTATTAGAGTGCTCTCTCATAAGTTTTCCAAGTTTGTGGTGATTTGTGATTTCCATTTGATGCATTCACATTATTGGTGCTTGGCTCTCAAACTCCCAAGGAATCAACTCACTAACAAAGGTATGTAATTCTTCTAGTATCTTTTATGTTTAAAAGTACCCCATGTATGCTAGATAGGTTATGAACATTGGAAAATTATTTTGCATGTATTTTAGACAAACATAGATCCAAGGTTTATAGGGTTGCATGAACACCTTAGGAGTCTTAGTTTGCTCAAAACCCAACAGTGGTATTAGAGCCTAGGCTTGTTTGTTTGATACTTGTTGCAAACTTGTTGAAAAACTCAAGTTTTCTGCATTCTGCAGCATGAACTCGCCGAGTCCATGGGGGGACTCGCCGAGTCCATGAGTAAATTCATCCTACTCGTCGAGTAGGTTCGTGCACTCGACGAGTAGAAGCCTCAGAATGCAGATTTTCAAGTTTTGCTGCTGGAAATGGACTAGAAACATTACCCTAAACTGTTTTGGTGTTATAAAACCTATTTTAGATGGTGTAATGTTTATGCTAATCCATTTACAATGGCTTATATCAAAATTGCATGATGATATGTGTTCATATGTTCTTGGAATTTTTGATATGATGTTCATGTTCTTATGAATTATTGTTAGATCATAGGAATTATTTGCTAAATTGTTTATTGATAATTCTTGATCATTTATGTGTTTTAATGGAGTCCATAATTTGTCCTCAAGTTATGGATTTCCAAAGGTCACTTTCATTTATGCACACTTAAAACACATAAGTTACATGAAAATGAAGAGTCTTCATTTTATGAACCTTTAATTCATAAGTTATGAAATGAAAAGTTTTGAATAGTTTCAAAACTTGTCCTCAAGTTTTGGAATTTGTAAAGTTACACACACTTTAATATACTTTAATTCCAAACCCTTAGAGTTTTAAAAGTTAAAATTCAACCCTTATACTATTTATAACATTAATGGTTAATTATTATATATATGTATAAGATTAAGTCGTTTTACCGTTAGTAGGCCTCATTCATGAAGCCGGTCTATAAGGGGGGTATAAGGTTGTTGCCTATAAAATGGCAACTTAATGGGTGTCCATTATCACCCACCGCTTCCTTGATCGGTGGAGGGTCATTAGCCGAACGGGTAGGACAATGACTTTAAATTCTCATTAAAAGTATAATGAATATTATAAAGTAACTAAACCTTTAATAAATTCCCAATCTTAGTTACTTTAGGAAAATGTGAATATGGTGCTAACCCATGAAATTCACACTTTGTACCTTACCAAGTCGTTGGTGGAGCGTGTGTGGTTAACCGGCACACTAACTTGGACTAGTAAGGATCACAAAGGGTGACTTAATGTTTATCATAGATCGGTGGAGCGTGTGTGGTTAACCGGCACATTGATTAGGTGATAATATTAAGGGTACCAAGTGAATTTGCATGGTTATTCACACCTTGTTTTGTGATCCTCGGCATCCCAGTCACAAAACTTGAAGGGCACAATCAAGATTGAAACATGCTATTGAAAAGTTCAATGAATCTCAAAAGAATCTAGGAATTTCAAAACCAATTAAACCTAATAATTCATTTCGTTTTCATGGTGAAAATTGGTGAATCGTCATTCACTTACCTTCAAATATGTTATACCTTAGATTGCGGCATCCCTCTTCTAAGTTATAATATATTGTGTTGGATCCTAGCCTTAATATTACATTTGGGTGTATTATTAAGGATTCGATATATCTAATCTAAACTTGTTTTCTTCTTTTCCGATGTCTTCCAACAACAATGCTTCGGGCTCTAACCCTACTAGCTCCTTTTCCCTCATGAACCTTTGTGGGAGGGTCATCTTTGATGGTTCCAACTACATGGATTGGATCCGGAACATCAGGATGGTCACTCATTACGAGGACAAGGAATATGTCCTTGATAAGGAGCTAAAGGAGCTTTATGAGTCCACTGCTACTCCTGAGGAGGTCGCTGAGTATTAGGCACATGAAAGACATGCCACCAAGGTGGCATGCATCATGATAGCCACCATGACAGCTGAACTCCAAAAGTCCTATGAGGACTATTACCCTTTTTGAGATGCATTAGGATCTGATGGAAAGGTACCATCAAAGTGCTCGTCAAGAGCGGTATGAAATAATCTCCTCCATGATCACTACCCGTATGAAGGATAGCAAACCAATCACGAGCCACATGCAGAAAATGCAAAGGTATGTGGACCGTCTAATGAAACTGAATGTGAACTTCCCTGAGGAGTTGGCAATTGATATCACTTTGCACTCCTTGCCCTCGTGTTATGATCAATTTCGTATGACATACCACATCAACAAGGAGGAAGTCACACTCAGTAAGCTTCAAGGACTTCTGAAGACTGCCGAAAGTGGTCTTAAGAGTAAGTCGGTTACTACTCCTACTCCTACTACTACCCCTGTTTTGGCTATTGGGCAAGGCAAAGGGAAGAAGAGGAAGCACCCTTCGAAGGGTACCAAGGGAAAGTCCCTTGAAGGCTCCTCATCTGGAACCAAAGGTGGTTCTATCACTCCTTCTGCCATCCCTAAGGATGCTGAATGCTTCTACTGTCAAAATAAGGGGCACTGGAAGTGAAACTGCCCAAAGTACTTGTAGGATGTCAAGGATGGGAAAGTGAAACCATCCCATGCAGGTCTTTACACTATATTGTCTAATAACTCACCATATTCTAATTCTTGGGTTCTTGATACAGGTTGTGGTATTCACATATGTTGTGACTTGCAGGGCCTAAGAAGAAGTGAGGATGTGGAGCACGGAAAGATAAACTTAATCATGGGGAACAAGAAGGTTGCACATGTTGCCAAGATTGGAGTTTATACTTTGTTGCTAGATAGTGGGTTAAAGTTAGATTTGAATAAATGTGTGTACTCGTCTGAAATGGCGAGGAATATTATTTCCTTTCATGCTTTGTACAAACAAGGTTTTACCTTTTCTTTTGATAATGAAGTTGGTAGTATTAATGCTTTCTTTAATAATGTTCTTTATTTTAAAGCATTACCTTGTGATGGTGTGTATGAAGCTGTATTGGTTGTAGATAATTTAGGAAATAATGTATTATGTATTGATTCTTCTACTAGCTTGGATAAAGCATCTTTGTGGCATTGTCGTCTTGGACATGTAAGCAAGAAACGCATAGGCCAACTCCAAAAGGATGGAGTCTTGGAGTCGTTCGACCTCAAGTCGGATGATAGTTGTGAGTCTTGTCTACTTGGAAAAATGACAAAATCACCCTTCACTGGTACTTGTGCAAGCGGTGAGGGTTTGTTGGACCTTATACATACTGATGTATGTGGACCATTCAAAACCGCCACAAGGGATGCTAATCGCTATTATGTGACTTTTATTGATGATTTTAGTAGATATGGTTATATCTACTTAATCAAACACAAGTCAGAAACTTTTGAAAGGTTTAAAGAGTTTAAACAGGAAGTAGAAAATCAATTGGGCAGGAACATTAAGATGCTTCGATCCGATCGAGATGGTGAGTATCTTAGTACTGAGTTCCTCGACTATCTTAAGGAGTGTGGGATTGTCTCACAATTGATACCTCCCAGGACACCACAGCTGAATGGTGTAGCTGAGAGGCGTAATCGAACTTTGTTGGACATGGTTTGCTCTATGATGAGTCGAGCTTCGCTACCAATCTCTTTTTGGGGGTATGCCTTAGAAACTGCCGCCCACATCCTTAATCTAGTCCCTACAAAGAAGGTTGCCAAAACACCTCATGAAATGTGGACTGGGAAAGTTCCCAATTTGGACCATATCAAGATTTGGGGTTGCGAGGCTTTCGTGAGACGCGAGACTCATGACAAGCTCAAACCTCGAAGTGAAAGGTGTATTTTCATCGGCTACCCACAAAAATCCTTTGGTTACCTCTTCTACAGACCCAATGAGAATGTGGTCTTTGTGGCTAGGAGAGGGGTCTTTCGAGAGAGAGAATTTATAAACCAAGGAGAAAGTGGGAGGCCAATTGACCTTGAAGAAATTCAAGACTCAATTGGTGAAGGAACCTCAGACACTAGCAATCAACTTGAGGAGGAAATTCCTGTTGATCCAGCTGACGAGTCTATACTTCCGAGGCGTTCCACAAGGGTTAGGAACACACCTGAGTTTTATTATGGATTTCATATTACTACGAAAGGCGATACATTTATCATTGACAGTACACTGGTAAATCTGGATGAACCTAACAGTGTTAAGGAAGCCATGGCAGGCCCAGAGTCTGCTAAATGGAAGGAGGCTATAGACAGCGAGATACAGTCCATGTATGACAATCAAATTTGGAACTTGGTTGACAATGTACCATGCCGTAAGACAGTCAGGTGCAAATGGATCTTCAAGAAGAAGACCGACATAGATGGGAAGGTGCACACTTATAAGGCTCGACTGGTTGCGAAGGGTTTTACTCAGACTCAGGGTATTGATTATGATGAAACCTTTTCACCAGTAGCAAAGCTTAAGTCTATTAGGGTTATGCTAGCCATTGCTGCATTTCAGGATTATGAAATATGGCAAATGGATGTCAAAACCGCTTTCCTTAACGGAAAGTTGGCTAAGGATGTTTACATGAATCAGCCAGAAGGTTTTGTCAGTGCAGAGTACCCCAATAGAGTGTGCAAGCTTGAGAAATCCATTTATGGATAGAAACAAGCATCTCGAAGTTGGAATCTTTGTTTCGATGAGAAGGTCAAAGAGTTTGGTTTCTCAAGAAGTGAAGATGAGTCCTGCATGTATGTCAGAGCTAGTGGGAGTATAGTTAGCTTTTTGGTACTGTATGCGGATGACATACTACTCATAGGAAATGACATCCCAACCTTGCAGGAGGTTAAGTCTTGGCTTGGGAAGTGCTTTGCTATGAAGGACCTTGGAGAAGCTGCATATATCCTAGGGATAAGGATATTAAGAGAAAGGATTAAAAGACTAATTGGACTTAGTCAGAGTATCTACTTGGATAAGGTGTTAAAAAGGTT
Source organism: Lactuca virosa (assembly GCF_052849685.1). Lineage (NCBI taxonomy): Eukaryota > Viridiplantae > Streptophyta > Magnoliopsida > Asterales > Asteraceae > Lactuca > Lactuca virosa. The sequence continues at coordinate 177,920,965 of NC_136426.1, forward strand.
CAACATGCAGAATTCCAAGAAAGGAGAATTACCGATCCAAAGCAATGCCAAACTGAGCAAGGCTCAGAGCCTGAGTATAGAAGATGAGATAGCTGAGATGAGTCGATTACCTTATGCTTCCGTTGTTGGCTCGATCATGTATGTTATGACTTGTACCCGTCCTGATGTGGCCTTCGCTTTAAGCATGGTCAGCAGATATCAGGGGAACCCTGCAAGGCTCATTGGACTATGGTAAAGAATATTCTCAAGTACCTGCGGAGGACTAAGGATTGGATCCTTACCCTTGGTGGGAGTGATGACTTGAGAGTAGTAGGGTATAGTGATGCTAGCTTTCAGACTGATAGGGATAACTTCCGCTCTCAGTTGGGCTGGGTCTTTACCTTAAATGGATGGGCAATCACTTGGAAGAGTTCCAAACAGGAGACTGTAGCTGATTCGACTTGTGAATCAGAGTACATAGCAGCGACTGAAGCGGCAAAGGAGGCGATATGGCTGAGGAACTTCATCGGAGACCTTGGAGTTGTACCAGCTATTAAGGAGCCTATGGAGATTTTCTGTGACAGCAATAGGGCGGTTGCCTTAGCCAAGGAACCAAGAGATCATGGCAAATCCCGACACATTGACATAAAATATGACTTCATAAGACACAAGATAGAAGAAGGACTCCTCGTGGCAAAGAGGGTATCGTCAGATGAGAATCATGCGGATCCCCTTACGAAGGGACTGACGAGGGTTAAGCATTTACACCATGCGAGGCGCATCGGGCTGAGGGATGATATTAGTTTTACAGATTAGATAGTTATTACTGAAACTTGTAAAATGTAATCGACGTTTGATGATGAATAAAAGTTGTGATTTATTTATGAGTAAGGTGTTGCTATCATTGTCAATTATTTACTATTGTTTCAGCTTTGCATGTTTTGACTTCCAGAATAATAAGTTTATTCAAACTCTCCACAGTCGGTCATACGTCGGAAGTAGGTATGAATCAAGACTGTCATGAATTTGGATTGTAGATGACTAAAGGTGTTTAGCCATAGCAATGGTTGCTACAACATTAATGAGTACTCATAAGTTATGAGTATTGGAATAAACCCACGGTCACTTGTATCACTTCATGGAATTTATCTCGAGTGATCATGAGACGGTAATATCATATAAGTCTTCAAACCTAGAGATATGAGTTGTTACCTATGAGTTGGTTGTGCATTGATTGCACGTAAACGCATCAGTAACTTGATGTTTTAAAACGTGCCTTTGTGTGCAATTCAATAAGTAGTAGAACAAGCATATGAGTCGAAGTTTATCTGTTCCTTCTAGAAATAGAAGCGATATCTGGGCCCCTCGATGATTTTGTTTTGACCTATGTACCGAGCCCGGTCAGAACTAAATTGATGTGTTCGATTAAGTTCATTGTCAAACAAATCGGAAATCGGGAAACAAACTGCTGGACAATAAGTTAGACATTGTTCCATGTATTTGTCCGGCTGATATCATGAGAGCAGAGGATTATGTGATCACTTATCTAAAACGGCGCTTCATAGTTCAACAGAGTTTTTGAGAGCTATGATTGTCGGTTGGTTCCTGAAGCTATATAGGCAAATACAGTTATCAAATTTATCCAAGTGGGAGACTGTTGGATAAGGTGTCTAAGTCCATAATTTATTTGGTATATACTTGACCCAACCCTGCATGGTCCATTTGGGTTGCACTTCACCCGAACTATTTATATGGATAACATTATGAGAAGAGTATATTTGCGGCCTACTAATATATTATAAGTTGTAATATATTAATATGAAATTTTATTATTTAATTAGTATTGATCTTAAATTAATTATGAATTAATTTAGTGATCATAAGGTGACTAATTAAATAATGGGCTATTGTACTTATATAGTGTGGGCTAACACTCATAAGGAAATGGGCTAAGCTTGAATGGGAGTCCATGGATGATCCATGGAGCTTTTAACCCATGGATCCTTGGAATAAGAAAAGACATGGGTTATTAGGGTTTGCATGGTTCATAACCCTAATCATCTACACTATATAAAGAGGCTTATGGTGCTTGAGAAGACACTATGTGTGTGTGCATAAGGTATGGCCGATTTCTAGAGTATTAGAGTGCTCTCTCATAAGTTTTCCAAGTTTGTGGTGATTTGTGATTTCCATTTGAGGCATTCACATTATTGGTTCTTGGCTCTTAAACTCCCAAGGAATCAACTCACTAACGAAGGTATGTAATTCTTCTAGTATCTTTTATGTTTAAAAGTACCCCATGTATGCTAGATAGGTTATGAACCTTGGAAAATTATTTTGCATGTATTTTACACAAACATAGATCCAAGGTTTCTAGGGTTGCATGAACACCTTAGGAGTGTTAGTTTGCTTAAAACCCAACAATATGCTTGTACTATTTACTCATCAAATCGTACACAACAACACGTTTTATATCATGAAGTTACTGATGCGTTTACGCATTATCAATGCTCAACCAACTCGCAAACAACAAATCATATATCTCGGTTTAAAGATTATACGATATTATCGGCTCACAATCACTCGTGATAAATTCCATGAAGTGATTCAAATGAGCATGGGTTTAATCCAATACTCATATCTTATTTCAAGAGTACTCATGAACGTTGCAGCAAACTTTTGTTATGTTGAAACACTTAGACATTCTACAAACCAATTCATGACAGTTTAACCTCATAACTTACTCCCAAAGCATGATCGACTGTGGATAATTTGAACAATCAAATTATTCTGGAAGTAAAACATGCAAAAGTGAAACAATTGTAAACAATTGACACAAGATAGTAAACTTTACTCATAAATAAAACTCATTTATTTAATCATCAAATGTTAATTATATTTATCTATTACAAGTTTCTAAACATCTATCTAATCACTAAAACAAATATCGTCCTTCAGACCAATGCTCCTCGCATGTTGTAAGTGCTTAACCCTGCTCAGACCCTTTGTGAGGGGATTTATTGGGTTCTCTTCTTACGATACCCTCTTGACTACGAGGAGCCCCTCTTCTACCCAATGTCTGATCAAGTGGTATTTTCTATCGATGTGTCTGGATCTACCATGATCCCTTGGTTCCTTGGTTAAGGAAACCACTCCTTCGTTATCACAGAAAATCTCCATAGGCTCCTTTATGGCTGGTACAACACCAAGGTCTCCAATGAAGTTCTTCAACCATATTGCCTCCTTCGACGCTTTGCTCGCTGCTATGTACTCTGATTCGCACGTTGAATCAGCCACAGTCTCTTGCTTGGAACTTTTCCAAGTAACTGCTCCTCCATTTAGGGTAAACACCCAGCCCGACTGAGAGCGGAAGTTATGTCTGTCGGTCTGAAAGTTGGCATCACTATACCCTGTCAATTCATCACTCCCAGCAGTGTGAGGACCCAGTCCTTAGTCCTTCGCAAGTACTTAAGAATGTTCGTCACTACATTCCAGTGAGCTCTACCCGGGTTCCCTTGATTTCGGCTAACCATGCTCAACGTAAAAGCCACATCAAGGCGAGTACATGTCATAGCTTACATGATCGAGCCAACCGTGGAAGCATATGGCACTCGACTCATTTCCGCTATATCGGTATTTGTACTCGAACTCTGAGTCTTACTCAGCTTGGTATTGCTTTGGATTGGCAGTTCCCTTTCTTGGAATTCTCCATGCTAAAATGTTTCAGCACCTTGTCCATGTAAGTACTTTGACTAAGTCCTATTAGTCTCCTGCTTCTGTTTCTCAATATCCTTATCCCTAGAATATAAGCAGATTGTCCCAGATCCTTCATAGCGAAACACTTCCCAAGCCAGGACTTAACCTCCTGCAAGGTTGGGATGTCATTTCCTATGAGCAGTATGTCATCAACATACAAAACTAGAAAGCTAACTATATTCCCAATAGCTTTGACATACACACAGGACTCATCCTCGCTTCTCGGAAATCCAAACTCTTTGACTTTCTCATCGAAACAAAGATTCCATCTGCGAGACGCTTGTTTTAATCCATAAATTGATTTCTTAAGCTTGCATACTCTATTGGGGTCCACAAAACCTTCTGGATGACACATGTAAACATCTTCAGCCAGCTTCCCATGAAGGAAGGCGGTTTTGACATCTATCTACCAAATTTCATAATCATGAAATGCAGCGATAGCCAAAATAACCCTAATATACTTGATCTTGGCCACTGGTGAGAAGGTCTCATCATAGTCAACACCTAGGGTTTGAGTAAAGCCCTTCGCAACCAATCATTCCTTGAACGTATGCACTTTCCCATCCATGTCGGTCTTCTTCTTAAAGATCCACTTGCACCCGACTGTCTTATGACCCGACACATTGTCAACCAAGTTCCAAACTTGATTGTCATACATGGACTAAATCTTGCTGTCCATTGCCTATTTCCATTTTACATACTTTGGGCCCGCCATGGCTTCCTTGTAGTTGTTAGGTTCATCTAAATTTTTCAGTGTACTATCAATGATAAACGTATCACTTTCAGTCGTTATATGGAAACCATACAACATAGGTGGAACACTAACTCTACTAGAACATCTTAGAGGTAAGGACTCAGCAACTGGTTCAACAAGAATCTCTTCCTCAAGTTGAGCGCTAATGTTAGAGGTTCCTTCATCGTTTGAATCTTGAAGCTCTTCAAAGATCAATTTGCCTCCCACTATCCTCTTGGCATATGAGTTCTCTTTCACGGAAAACCCTTTTCCTTGCTACAAAGACCACATTGTCACTAGGTCTGTAGAAAAGATATCCAAAAGATTTATGTGGATAGCCGATGAAAATACACCGCTCACTACAGGGTTCAAGTTTGTCGTGAGTTTCTCGTCTTACGAAAGCCTCGCAACCCCAAACCTTGATATGTGCCAACAAGGGAACCTTCCCTGTCCACATCTCGTGAGGTGTTTTAGCAACCTTCTTAGTTGGAACTAGATTAAGGATATGGGCGGCAATCTCTAAGGCATACCCCCAAAATGAGATAGGTAGCGAAGCTCGACTCATCATGGAATGAACCATGTCCAACAAGGTTCGATTACGCATCTCAGCCACATCATGGAGTTGCGGTGTCCTAGGCGGCGTCAATTGTGAAACAATTCCATATTCCTTAAGATATTTGTGGAACTCGATACTAAGATACTCACCACCCCTATCAGATCTGAGCATCTTTATCTTCCTGCCCAACTGATTATCTACTTCTTGTTTAAATTCTTTGAACTTTTCAAAGGTTTCCAACTTGTGCTTGATTAAGTAGATATACCCATATCTGCTATATTCGTCGGTGAACGTAACATAGAAGTGGTTAGCATCCCTTGTGGTGGATCTAAAGGGCACACACACATCGGTATGTATGAGGTCCAACAATCCCTCACCTCTTTCACAAGTACCAGTGAAAGGTGATTTAGTCATCTTTCCAAGCAAACAAGATTCACACGTGTCATCCGACTTTAGGTCAAACGACTCCAACACTCCATCATTCTGGATTTAGGCTATGCGCTTCTTGTTTACATTTCCAAGACGACAATGCCACAAGCATGCCTTGTCTAAACCATTTGATGAATCGATATGCAACACATTATTCCCTAAGTTGTCTACAACCATCATAACTTCATATACACCATTACAAGTCAATGCTTCAAAATATAAAGTACCATTATAGAAAGCATTAATAGAACCAATTTCATTATTGAACGAAAATCTAAAACCTTGTTTGTACAAACCATTAAAAGAAATAATATTCCTCGTTATCTTTGATGAGTATCAACAACCATTCAAGTATAATACTAACCCACTACTAAGCACTAAAGAATAAATCCCAATCTTGGTGACAGGCGACGATTTCCTATTCCCCATTATCAGGTTCATCTTCCCATGCTCCATATCCCTACTTCTTCTTAGCCCCTACAAATCAGAACAAATGTGAAAACCACATCCTATATCAAGGACCCAAGAACTAGTATGTGATGAGTTATTAGATTGAATAGTCTAAATACCTACAAATAAGGGCTTTATCTTCCCATCCTTGATGTCCTGCAAGTACTTCGGGCAGCTTCGTTTCCAATGCCCCTTCTCGTGACAGTAGAAGCACATTCCTTCTTTAGGATCGGATGAGGGAGTGGCTTTCCCTTGTGACTCTTAGAGGGAGCTTTCCTCTTCTTCCCTTTTCCATGTCCTATTGTGAGGACAGGGGCATCAACAGTAGGGTTAGACTCGACAGCTTTGCCTTTCAGTCCACTTTCAGCAGTTCTGAACAGACCTTGAAGTTTAATCAAGGTGACTTCCTCCTTGTTCATATGATAAGTCATCTTGAACTGATCAAAACAAGGAGGCAAAGAGTGGAGAATGATATCAATTGCCAACTCTTCGTCAAAGTTGACATTCAACTTGAGCAATCGATCCACATACCTTTGCATTCTTTATATGTGGCTCGTGATGGACTCTCCATCTTTCATCTTGGTGGTTATCAACGAGGTGACAATCTCGTACCTTTCTTGACGCGAACTTTGATGGTACTTTTCCATCAAATATTGGCACATCTCGTAAGGTCAGTAGTCCTCGTAGAACCGTTGGAGCTCAGGAGTCATAGTAGCTACCATAATACACGACACCTTTGTCGCGTCTTTTTCATGAGCCCTATACTCAGCTATCTCTTCAGCAGAAGCTTTGGTTTCATCTATCTCTTTGAGCTTTTCGTCGAGGACGTATTATTTCTCCTCATATCGAAGGGACATGCGAACGTTGCGGATCCAATCATTGAAATTGAACCTATCGAAGGTGACCCTCTCACAAATGTTCATAAGAGAAAAGGAGCTTGAGGAGTTCGAGCTAGAAGCGTTGTTTTTGCCAGACATCTGAAAAGGAAAAAGGAACAAAGTTTAGATTAGATAAGCAACCTTAATATAACACCCAAATGAAATATTAAGGCTAGGACCCAACACTATAACACCCATTGAAGTTTTCAATGGCATGTGTCAATCTTGATTATGCCCTTCAAGTTTGTGACTGGGATACCGAGGATCACAAACAAGGTGTGAATAACCATGCAAATTACCTCGGTACTCTCGATGTCATTTACCACCTAATCAATGTTCCGATTAACCACACACGCTCCATTGATCTATAATAATTATCAAGCTACCCTTTTCCACCCTTGTTAGTCCAAGTTAGTGTGTCGGTTAACCACACACGCTCCACTAACGACTTGGCAAGGTGGAAAGTGCAATTTCTTGGAATAGCATCATTTTCACATTTTTCCTAACGTAACTAAGATTGGGAATTTATAAAAACATTTACTTACTTTATAATATTCATTATACTTATTAATGAGAAATTAATGTCCTATCCTAACCGTTCGGCTAACGACCCTCCACCAATCAAGGAAGCGGTGGGTGAGAGTGGACACCCATTCAACTGCTATTTTATAGGCTGTTTCAATATAACCCCCCCTCCTTAGAGATCGGCTTCATGAATGAGGCCTACTAACGGTAAGATTGCCTCATCTTATATATATATATATATATATATATATATATATATATATATATATATATATATATATATATATATATATATATTAAACTTTTAATATTATAATGGTATAAGGGTTGTATTTTAAACTTTAAGACACTAGGGTTTTAGAATTTAATATTTCTAAATTAAAACTTTTAATCAAATTGTATATTCCAAAACTTGAGGCCAAGTATTGAAAATTTTCAAAACTTCTAGATCAAATTTTAAAACAATTAAATTAATCATATAATTTATCCTTATTATAAATTTGACCTTATATATTTTACTTGGTAAGAAAGTTCAAATCAAATTTTACAAATAATTAATTTATCACAAAATCTCATAATTATCTTAAAATTTGACAGTTATCTTTCAATTAGATGAGGATATACATTACCATATTAGAAAATTTGAATTTAATCATTAAGAACAACTTATGGTAATTATCCAAATCTAATTTAGGCCAAAAATCCAAAAAATATGCCATCTGACGAACCAACTCGTCTAGTCAGGGCATGGACTCGTCGAGTAGCTCCAACTCATCGACTCCATCATAGGACTCGTGGAGTTCTGCAGTCAGAAGCCAAAATCGATTTTTTTGTTCCAGCTTTGAAAAACACAATAGAATCAAATATAACAGAAAAAACACCATAAGCTCTGATACCACTGATGGGTTTTGAGCATTACATCATTCTTATGGTGCATATGCAACCCTAATTGCTTTGGACCTAGGTTTTTCTCAAGTTATACATGCATAATAATTTTCCAAAAGAAAACCCTAATCTAGCATACATATTTTTCGGATTCAATGAATAAACAAGGGTTAGAAGAATACATTTCTTATTGATTGTTTGATCTTAACCTTCAAGAGCTTAGTGCCTCAACTGTTGCACCTTTAATGGAGTCACAAACACCAACTAGCAATGGATGAACAAGAGAGAGAGAGAGAGAGAGAGAGAGAGAGAGAATGGAGGCTTATTGAAATCGGCTAGGGTTCTTTTAGAAGCATAGGGGGCGATTTGACCTAGCCAATGGGTCCTTATATAGTTGTGCTGCTAGGGTTTTAGACTGAAACCCTAATTCTTTGCTTAGACCTTAAACAATCTATGGAACCCTTCTAGAAGGCCCACTTGGATGAATTCTCATATGGGCTTTCCATAGAATTCGTCCACCCCTTCTATTTGGAGTCCACAGCCCAACTTGCAACTAACATTAAATTGCAATATCAGTCCCCATACATTTAATCAGTCTCTTTTGATCACCAAATTAATTCCAAATTATTTTCTGATCAATACTTAATAAAATACAATGATTTCTTAATAAATATATTATTATTATAATATATTAATAAATCATTTATCAACCTCTTTCTCATAATTCATCCTGTCAAGTTGTTATGGTGAAGGAAACCCAAAAGGACCATGCTACTATCGGGTCAAGTACATCCCAATTATAGTTATGAGCTTCGACACCTAATCCAACAAACAGTGATTACTCCGTTGCTGGAGCGGATCTGGGAGGCGCAGGTTGAAGGTATGAAGGAAGAGCCCAGGAAGTGTGAGTGGATCGCAGGCTAGGTGGCCTCATTTTCTTATGACAGTCGCGGTTTGTTGACCCTGCATCGGAGGGTCTAGGTTCCTTACAGGGGCGGTGTACATCGGCTTCTGATGGATGAGGCTCACTAGTCGAGATTCTCCGTCCATCCAGGGGCGACAAAGATGTATCGGGATCTTCGCCCTGATTATTGGTGGCCCTACATGAAGCGGGACATAGCATGGTATGTGAAGTGGTGCTTGACTTGCAGGAAAGTCAAGGCAGAATACCAGCGACCTCACAGCAAGATGCAGCCATTGGATATTCACGTGTGGAAATGGGAAGATATCACTATGGATTTCATCACAAAGCTTCCCAAGACCGCGCCTGGAGTAGATTCGGTTTGGGTCATTGTGGATCGGTTGGCCAACAGTGCTCATTTCATCCCGATCCAGGAGAGCATATCGGCGGAGAAGCTAGCTGAGGTCTATGTTCGCAAGGCGGTGGCACGTCATGGAGTGTCAATTTCGGTTGTGTCAGATCGAAATGTTCGTTTCACTTCCAGGTTTTGGAAGCGGTTTCATGTTAAGATGGGTAATCGTCTTCACTTCAGCACATCTTTTCACCCTCAGACTGATGGGTAGAGTGAGAGGATGATCCAGACTCTTGAGGATATGTTGCGCGCATGTGTATTGGATTTCTGCGGTAGTTGGGATACGTATCTTCCGTTAGCGGAATTTTCGTATAACAACAATCATCATACCAGCATAGATCGACCTCCTTTTGAGATGCTCTACAGGAGGAAGTGTAGGACCCCAATCTGTTGGGGCGACATCGGTCAGAGAGTCATGGGGAGTACTGAGGTGGTACTCAAGACCACATAGAAGATCCAGCAGGTCTGGAGTAGGCTCCTAACTGCTCAGGGTCGGCAAAAAATCTATGCCGACATGCGCCGTTTAGACCTAGAGTTTCAGGAAGGGGATATGGTCCTCCTGAAGGTGTCACCTTGGAAAGGTGTCATCCGGTTCAGGAAGTGGGGCAAACTGGGCCCCAGGTACATCGGTCCTTCTAAAGTTTCAGATCGGGTGGGCCGTGTGGCCTATCATTTGGATCTTCCAACAGAGCTCTGCCAGATCCACAACACTTTTCATGTCTCCCAGCCGCGGAAGTGCTTGGTGGATGACTCTGAAGTTGTGCCTTTATAGGATATCCAGGTGGATGACATCCTGAAATACATTGAGAGGCCAGTTGTGTTTCTCGATCGCAAGACGAAAACCTTGAGGAACAAGGTTGTATAGTTAGTGAAGGTGAAGTGGATGCACTGCAAGGGGTCAGAGTGGACTTGGGAACCCGAAGAGGAGATCAGAGAGCATTATCCAAAGTTATTCGAGACAGCAGACTTCGAGGACGAAGTCTGAGACAAGTAGGGGAGAATTGTAACGTCTGGTTCTTGGTATGCATTTAATTTATGATTTATTCATGTTTACGGAGCAAGTCGACGAGTTGGAAGCCCTAAACTCGTCGAGTAGAGATTATAAGGACCGCATGATTTAAGTAACCTACTCGACGAGTTGAGAGGCCTCAACTCGACGAGTAGACATGAAACCTTAATTTCCATGGTTTTGCACCCTATTTAAAGGACTTAATCTTCCCTCACCAGCCCTCATCAGCCTTCCTAAAACCCTAAATCGTATTGTGAGCTCCTTGTTGAGAAACTACAGGTTTTTAGTGGATTTTTTTGTATTCTTGTGCTTGGTGAAGGACTTGGAAGAACTAGAAGGTCATTGAGCTTGAGGAGAAGCACTACATCTGGGATCTTATCCATCTTTGGCAACTTTCTGGGGTAAAAAGTCCCTAACTTGATGATTAATAGCTTAGATCTATGTTACTGTTGTTTTATGGAACTTTTGACCCCATTTTTGGAACATGATAACCTTCATAGTACTGATGTTACAAACTACCATTCTCAGTGTTATTTGGTCTTTAGATTCATAAAAAGGGGCCTAAACTCGTTCTTGTAGAAGAAAAGACCATGTTCATAGAAGTAGGTTGTTGTATCTCGAGATTAGGAACATTTGAGGCATGTAAAGCCATCAAGTTGTCGACTTTAGAGAAATATGCCATGGAAACAATGTAGATCTGTATTCTGGAACCTTAGATGTGAGGAAAGGGCTGAATAGAAGAGAAATGCGAGGAACTCGGTAAGTCCAGAAGGGAACTCGACGATTTATACTGGGAAAGTCATGTTTCTGTTGAGAAGGAGAAACTCGGCGAGTTGGAAGGAAACTCGATGAGTTAGATCGCGATTTCACGATTCTGTGATTCTTGAGAACTTAATGAGTTGAAGGGTAAACTCGAAGAGTTGAGTCAACTCGGAGCGGTTGACTTGACGTTGACTTTGACTTGGCTTTGACATTGACTTCACCAGAGTTGACCCTTAACGGTTATGAGTATGGAATGGTATCTAAGGGGTTCTTTTTGTTCAAGGAGCGAGTAGAGCTGATTCCGGTCAAAGACGTTTCCTCCTGTATGAATGGGTCGAAGGCACCAATGTCGGCTCGTATATGTATGCTAGTACGTTCCGAGCTAAGGTCCGATGTCAGACAATGCTCGATGTAGGTTTATATGTTTCCGGATTTTGATATGATGTCGGGCGGTGCCCGAGGAATGTTTGTATGCTTGATGTCTTTGTGATTCTTGCATGTGTCTGTCACACCCCCAAACCAAGATGGCGGAAACATCCGAGAGTTGGTGTCTTTCATGTATAGTACCATAACAACAAGTATAATAGTGACCAAAGTAAACATAACCATCATAAATATAATTGAAAAGGTTACATTGCTTCACGAGTTACATGTTTCCAAATCAATTACAATATGATGATAATATTGATTTGTCTGACGCCTTAGTGTCCCATCCTCAAAAGTTGGTAGTTACCTGTTTTAGTGATTTCCTGAGAATACAAGTAGTTTTGATAGAGTGTCAACAATTAAGTTGGTGAGTTCATAAGCATTTGTATGAAGAGTTGAAATCCTTTCTTTATAAAAGTGGTGTTTGTTCCAGGAAAATCCAGTATTTTCCTTATAAAATGAGTTGTAGTCTTAAGAGCCAAAGACCGAAATGTTCAAGTATTTTCCATACTTATAATAGTGTATGCAGTTTTAAATTATATAAAACCGTTTGAGTAAAAATATCCCCGTAAACTTCATGATTCGTTGTTTCCCCATGTGAGTTATTATAACCGTGTTAAACGACATAGATGGACTGTAACGACGTTCTTCAGGTGTCGGAATGTTAAGACATTTGTCACCACTGACATGCCGGTCTAGCAGGTGCAAGCAGCTTAGGTGTGGGATTGTCAGTCCCAATATAGATCTATACACAACTATCGCGCTCTCGTACTTGAGACTCCGGTTACAATACAAGACTTTTGTTGGTACACTAAATTTGTACGTGAAGACTTTAGCTCACAAATTTGATTCAACGAGTTAACGTGTAGTGTAAATGAGAAAACCCTTTTTTGTAGTGGAATAATAACCTTCCATAGTAAGTTTTATAGTGTAACCGACCCATACACTATATTGATTATAGTTTATCATAGTTGTTTTGTAGTGATGAAATCCTTTATATGCATGATTATCACCTTTTATGGAAATAAAATGGCATGAAAATACTAAGTATACATTTCCTTAATATTATACACTTGGTCAACATGTTACAAAGTGTTGTTAAATCATAAACCATTTTCCTAGTTATTAAATTTTCTGTCCACGGTTTTAGAAAATTTATAAAAAAAAATCATCGTATGTCGAAATTTGGATCCGTAAACTCTAAGAGTTTAGAAAATGAGTCTACTTTGTCCATAATTTTTATTATGACCTTTAGTGGTCTCTAACCAGTGTGAAAATGTTCATTTTTATTGACTGGTCCGAAAACTATTTTGAAATGATAGGCAGTTTTGTAAAAATCGCCATAAATTGTAGAAATATCGTCGGAACACGTACGAGTAGTCCTTAGAAAGGTATAAGCCTGAACTACTTACATATTGTACAGTTTTGAAAAATATTAAGCCTAATATGGGTAAAACAGTCTGTGAACAGATCACAACTTTTCTATAGAAAGTTGTTATTTAAGTTTAGATTATATTTTAGTGTTGTAACTTGTATTCCCCCCCCCCCCCCTAAAACTTGAAGAAAAGTAGAAAATGTAGGGGTATGAACTCACCTTAAATGATTTCTTGATGAGTGGAAGGTTGAGGATGAAGAGTTTCAAGTCAACACTTGAAAGATGCTTGGAGACTTTGATGATCCTAGTAACGTTAATATGTGATTATGTGTGTAAATGATTTAAGATAATTATGGAGTTATGTAGAAATCTTAGAAGTTGGAGGAAATACTTACCAAATAAGGAGGAAGGACACAAGTACACCTCTTGGAAAAAATGTGACTTAGAGAGAAAGTGAGAGTTTCTTGTGGAGGAAAAGTGAAGTTTTGGAAGGAAGTGTTGAAAATGAAGGAAGAAATCCCCCTAGAAGTGTGTTTAAATAGTATAGAATAAGATAAGGCAAGTGGATTGGTTGTTAGGAAGTGAAATGGATAATGATTTGACCAATGGGGATTTGAGAAGTGACATAAAGTAGACATAAAGGTGACATGGGACTTGATGGTGGCTCCACTTGATCCAATGGACCCACTTGTGTAATATAATATCTATTTAACTTTAGATATTTCTTAATGCAAAGGTATGATTTATAATTAATAAATCTACAAGATGTGGATAAAATATGAGTTTAGGGTGTCTAAGATGTGAAAAATATGAGTTGGATGAAAATCCCACATCAAAAACTCCTAAAATTGACGAAAAATGCGAAACTGCCAAAAATCCGGAATGAGATGCGAGGGGGCGAAGGCTGCTGGTGTGAAAGAGAGGTTCGCTGTGAAGGCTGCTAATGCGAAAGTCCTAGGTTCGCTACAAGAGGAGTAGATGCGAAAGTCCTTGGCGGCGAAGGTGAGGTTTGAATGCGAACGTGTCCGAGCAGATGCGAAAGTGTCCGAGCAGATGCGAAAGTGTCCAAGCAGATACGAAAGTATCCGAGCAGATGCGAAAGTTACCGTGTAGGATGCGAAAATGGCCGGTACATCCGAAAGTGCCCGGTATATGCGAAAGTGTCTGGTTTTGGTCTGAAGGTGAGGTTTGCATGTAGTCAATCGCTACTAATGCCTGCGTAGGTTCGCATGTGAACAGTAACCTGTGAACCCTTCTTGGTATTTTTGGTTTTCTTCTTCATTTTTGAGCCATTTTCAATAAAGGAAGGGTTGGGATGGTATGGGTGTTTGTGGAAAAGTTGGAAATGTGATTTTTATTACCAAGAGAGATTTGGGATAGAGAGAGAGAGAGAGAGAAAGAGATTTTGTTTGTAGCCTTTGTTATGGTTTTGCCTTGTAGTGTTAGGATTGTAAACTCCACTACGTCGTGTTATGAGTGTTATACATCCCAGTAGGATACATGGTCGAGTTTTATCGAGTTGTTACATTATTTACTCTATTTAGAGTTTATATTTGGAATTCGAAATCCTCGAGTGATACTTTGTATTATAAGAGTAAGTTGTATATTAGGAAAGCATAATGTAAACCCCATCGTACTAGCCCTAGTTGATTTGACCTGGTTGACTTGTTGACTTTGTTTGACCAAAATAGACGGTTGTCACAGTGTCTGTTTTGAATGTTTCCGGATTACGGTCCGATACCGGGCAATGCCCGAGGAATGTTTGTATGTTATCGCATTTCGGTCTGATGTCGGGCGGGGCCCATGCTGATCTTCGCATCGCGGTGAAGGTCTGAGATGCATAATGACCAGAATCTTGCAAATGTGAGTTCTGTAGGAGTTGCCTTAGGATTTTCCTTAGGGATGTACTGAAGGAAATTATCCCATAAGATCTGGTCGTAGTTTACATCGTAGCCTATGAAGATACTCCAGACTAGCTCCAACAGTTTGAGGCCCATGTTGTCAGTGCCTCCGGTTCTTCCAGACAAACTGCGGATCAGATAGTGACAGAAGAACTGCCAGACCGCAGGGAGTTGGTTTTTCTTGAACTCTCCTATTCCTCTGAGCTTCTTCTGGTAACCCATTTGGTAGAGTGAGGAGACAATGTCAGTCACACTGGGAGAGATGAACTTAGTAGAGGGATGAACCAGTAGATTGATTGCAGTTGAGAACTTGTCTTTGTTCAAGATGACCAGAGAATCATCCATTAAGTTCAGATGAACTTCTTGCAGATTGTTGAGGAGACGATACACTGAGAATGCACATTTGAAGAGTGTTGACATTGGAACCACATCAGTGAAGGAATCAAAGGGTACAAACAGTGGGTGATTGGTGATGAACTTGATAATGAGTCGAATAGACTCATTGTAGGAGGAATGATCTTCAAAGATTGCCCTAAAGTTGCTTGAGGCAATGGATGATGATTGGTTCCTTGTGGCGGAATCAAAACCAGCGGGTTGAGCGGAACCTGAAGCTTTGGATTGCTTCTTTGAGATGCCAGACTTCACCATTTTTGAAATGATTTTGTAGAACTTGCAGAAAACTTGAGTGCAAGAAGGTGAAGAAGATGAAGATTGTCTAAGATGGTTCAGAAAGCATAAAGCATTCTTGGATGAGAGAAAAAGGTTTTATAGGGGCGGATTTCAAAAGTTTATTTTTTTTACCCTATATGTGGCGGTTAAAGATAAAAACCCTTGAGTTTTTATTTTTTACGAAAAGGTTAATTACAGCCACAAAAACGATTGAAAAAAGGAAAAAGTTAAATGTTTTAATTTTCCAAAAATGTAGCATTTAATGAAGTGTCAGGCCCATTATCACACATTTGAGGATCATGTGGTGAGGGGCTTAAGTCCGTTGAATAAAGGTGGAATTTGAACGGATTTGACAGCTTGGGGCAAGGTGGATAAGAAAGTTTAATGAAAAAGATTTCTTAAAGATTTATTTTATTGGGAAACTGTTTTATTTGGTTTCAAACCCAAAATAGGTCTGCCAAAAGGATAATTTGAAATAGGAGAACTGAAACGTTGATGTGTTATACAAAGAATGTTTTTTTTAAGAATGTTTTTCTAATTTAATGAAGGATCATTAAATAGCACACATCGTCCTTTCGAATTTATGAAGTAGCTGAGAGTTCATTGAATGTAACTGCGGATTGGTCAGTTATTGCGGATTGATACATCAATGCTGAGAGATTTTTTTTCATTGCGGTGGATAATTAAAACACTGCGGTAGAAGGAACTGAGATAAACACTTGAACAAGGTCAGAAATAACAAACAATAAGGACCTTAGAAATATAGGTATGATATATGGTTGCGGTACACCAGATATATTGTGGTACACAAAGTATACTGAAACCATATATGATAGATATATTTTGTTACGACCGCATCGGGGACCATAGATGGTCTGCGATACCTGTTAGTTCAAAAAGAACTGTGGGTCCGGATTCATCATTCCTAACATTTGTAAGAAACTGTTGAATTTTGTAGAGTCAAGTGCTTTTGTGAATACATCAGAAATCTCTTCGTGAGTGTTAACAAATATTAATTCAATGTTACCTTTCAGAATGTCGTCTTTGATGAAATGATACCGTGATTCAATATGATTCGTCTTAGAGTAATGGATAGGATTGTGGGAAATTGCTATCGCACTCTCTAAGTCACAGTAAATCGGTATCCGCAGCATCCTGTATCCGTAGTCCATAAGTTGTGTTTTCATCCACAAGACTTGTGAACAACAGCTGGCTGCGGCCACATATTCAGCTTTTGCGGTAGACAATGAGACACAGTTTTGTTTCCTTGATGACCAGCTGACGAGTCTTCCACCAAGAAATTGACAACCACCGGAAGTGCTTTTTCTATCCAATCTACATCCAGCATGATCCGCATAGGTGAAAGCTTGTAGGCTGAAGTCATTCCATGTTGGGTACCAGAGGCCTAGAGCCTTGCTACCCTTTAAGTATCTGATAATTTGCTTGACTGCGGTCGTGTGAGATACTTTCGGATCCGCTTGGTATCTTGCGCATACACCTGTTGCGAAGACAATATCTGGTCGGCTTGGGGTGAGGTACATCAAAGAGCCAATTATTCCTTTATAAGTTTTGTGGTCTACTGACTCACCAGAAGGATCGGTAGAGATCTTATATCCGAAGGCCATAGGGACCTTGGCAGAGGAACAATTGTACATTGAGTATTTCTTCAGTAGTTCAGAGGTTTATTTCTCTTGATGGATGAATATCCCCTGAGGGACATGTTTCACTTGAAGTCCTAAAAAGAAATTAATCTCTCTATTCATGCTCATTGTTGGGTACAAAGTTATCCATGTATGACTTTGTAAATGGGTTGACTTTTGTAGACCCACTTGCATGTGGTGCATTAGCCTTGTGAAATAAGATAGAGAGTGAGAGAGAGACATGTAAACACCTCTATATAAGGTGGGTTTATTCCACATGTAGAGGTGTGCTTGAGAGATGTAAAATTGAGTGTGTAAGTGTGTGTTATTTATGTAGATTTAGATCTAAATCCCTTTTTATAACACCATACATAATCGAATGCATCTCTTAAACACCGAAATCACCGTGTTCATTGTGTGTTCTTTAATTCCGCATGCCAAACCAATATTCAATACTTCTTCAATTGGTATCAGAGCAAGAATCATATCACTACGATCTAATTTTCATTCTGAATCAAAGGGTTTTTGAATCAATTATTGATTCAAAAGTTTTCGCACCTTTTGTTGTGAAAATTGTTCTTGATATACAGTTGTGATTCAATTCTGCAACTGATTTGTTGAATCGAGTGTTCTACTTGAAATCTCTGATCGTTTTGGCAATTTGCTTTCAAAATCTCTTAAGTTTTTCTGAAAAATTCATCCGTGCATTAATGGAGAATTTCAACCTGAATTCAATGACTTCTTATTCTCATCTACTAGGATCTTCAACTAAGATTCACAGGCTTATCCCTGAATACTATGATCAGTGGGCTGATCGCATGCAAAACTACTTGAACGGGCTGGATGAGGAGCTCTGGTCATGTATTACTGGAAATGGAACTCGTCCACCAAATGTTCAAGCAGTTGGATCTTCATCTGAAACTCCAAGTGTTACCGATCAACCGGATAGGCTGAAGAAGCTTGAGAAAAGATGTATGAGAGAATTGCGTGGTGTGTTGCCTCCTGTTGTGTACAACTATGTCAGAAGTTGTACAACTGGAAAATATGTCTGGAACAATCTCAAAGAAAAGTTTCAAGGAAGCAAGCAAACTAAAATCAATTCAGTCAAGCAATGTTTGGTTGAGTTGAAGGAATTCAAGCAAAAAGATAACGAAACAATTGAAAGCTACTATGATCGTTTAAATGAACTAATCTACAAGTGTAATCGCTTTGGGATTACCAGAACAACCATGGAGTTTAATTTGACATTCATCATGGGTTTGCGAAAAGAATGGAGGAATGTGACATTGAAGGTGAAAACTCAGCAGAGTTTCGATACTTCAACGCTTAATGACTTGTACAATCTGCTAAAAACTCATGAAGGAGAAGTAAATGAAATTGCTGTGGAATCAAAAATTAGTCTTGGAGGACCATTAGCTTTAATGTCGAAATTTAATGAGAAAGAGTCGACTGAAAAAGAGAATTTAGATGAAGAAGGACTTCTTATGAATTCAGATGATGAGGCAATTGCTTTTTACTCAAACAATTGAGTAAAGAAGTTTTTTAAGAAACATTTGAATCCAAAGATTAAACAAGGTGATGCTAAAGGAAGTTTCGTTAAAAAGTCAGCTGGTGAGGAAAAGAAAAAGTTTGAGAAAAATGAAGCGAAGATTGATGAGTCCAAAGCTGAGAAGAAACTTAAAGGAGATTCGGGAATGATTGCCACTACTGTCACGGAGCTAATCATATGGCGAATAATTGTATGCTTTGTAAGAAATATGAAAAGAAGAATAAAGTCAAGGACGAAGCATACTATGCGAAGCGTTTACAAGAAGTTTGGGCAAAAGCAAAAGGAATTTCTTCGGTGGTGAAGGGTGAGGATGATGATGAAGGAACTTACCAGATTTGGTTGTCAGGTTCAGATGATGAGGAAATGTGTAATCCAACGCATGGTGCCATGTATGCAAAGTATGAGGAAGAAAGTAACGAAGTGGTGACTGGTCGTTGTTTTATGACCAAAGGAGGAGATAAATCACCCATGACAACAAAGGTACATTCTATTCTTCAATCTTTTAATATTCGTTTAAGTGCATACGATTGTGAACTAATTGCTTTTGATGATACTGTTGCTTATTTCGATACTTTAGTTATCTCTGATAGTAACGAAGCTAAGAAATCAACTTCTCAGTTGCTAGAGGTTCAGAAGCAGTTAGATTTCAAGAAAATAAAAATAGAAAGTCTATAGTTACTGATTACAAATATCATGTGTGATAAGGATTCTTTGAGTAGTGAAGTAAAATTGTTGCTAGCTCAAAGGAACATATATTGTAATTCAGTAAAAAGACTTTATGCGAAATTAACTGCTTTGCATCATTCATCTGATATAAGCAAGGAACAACATAGAAAGTTATTACCTTTTTTAGTTTACGAGAGAGAGAAGGTTGATAACATTTCTTATGATTGTGAGAAAACAATTGCCGAATTCGATAAAATTCCTGATGATAGATATGCCTATGGAATTGTGAAAATTGATGAATATCTTGATGCAGATGAATTAGTTGATATTGTGAATGATACCTTGACCAAAACTGAACAAATTAAAATTTTGAAAAGAACTGAGAATTCAACATCTGCTTCTCAATCTAATTTTGCTGATATTGAAGATAATTTTGATAATATTAGCAAAATTAGTGATTTTTAGGATGTTGATTGTTCTCAGTTGTCTATTGTTAATGTTGCATCTAAGTCTAAAGGAAAAGAAAAGTGTAATGCTTGGAAGGTTAAGAATGACACAGACAAACCCTCAACTTCGAAAGTTTTTGATTTCGATCATGTGAGTCTCAAAGATAGTCAAACTGATAGTAGTGATGATGAAAATGATGATGAAGTTTCGAACAAAACACCATCAACAAATAACGAGTCGAAAGAAACAACAATTACATGAATTGTTGTTGATCAGGTGTATAGTGACACTGAAAAATTCGATAAGGTAATGAATGAGAAGGGTGCTCATTATCTCGAAACTAATCAAGTGGTGTATCCGAACTTCAAATGCTCAAATGATATTGTTTTCCCAAATCAAGTGTTTGTGACAAAAGGAAATGTTGAAAGCATTAAACCAGAATTTAACAAATTGGTTGAGGAAGATAACAAACAAACATCTGATGAAGGATTTTTTTGCAAATCAGAGTACTATCGAAAATAATCTCACAAAGAATACATACACTTTTCAAAGACAAAAACCTCAAAGAAAATGGATTGAGAAACAAAAAGTTTCAAACGAAATTCCAAAACAGAAAGAGGAGAAAACTGAACAAATTGTCAAAATCAACTCAAAAGAATTTAAAGATCAAATTGACAAATTTTCGAAAGAAAATGAAATTTCAAAAAGACAAGCACGAAAGAAAGTTTTCCGGAAAACTATTGAGTCTCGAAAGAAACAAAACGGATTGACAAATAAAAAAACGGAAAAGATAGAATTCAAATCTATTAAAACAAAGTCTTTGTAAAACTCATGCAATCAGAAACATCCCGCTCAATTTAAGAAATCATTGTCTGGATCCATTTCACAAACTACATTTTCGAAAGATAAAACTCAATCCACTACATCATTTTCGAAAAATTTCAATTAGTCATCACAGAAATTTCTAAATCAAAATTTTCAAAATCGATTTTCTCCTCATTCACAACAAAGATTTTCTCAAAATCAAAATTTGAAACATACTCGTCCATCAACTCAATCAAAGAATTTTCAAAATCGATTTTCACGAAACACAAATGTCGAAAACAATGTTAAAAATCGACAATTTGAAAATTTTTGTCCTAAATCAAATCTTGATTTCACTCCTCAAAAACCAAATTTTCTAAATCCTTCTGGGAAGCAGATTTCAAAAGTTTCATGCACTAAGGGTTCGTCAAATGTGAAAAATATCGACCATTGGCTTGAAGGAAAAAGGAAAAATGTTCCAATCTCGAAATTTTTCCCAACAGCAAATTTGAGAAGCTTATGAGAAATATGTGAATGATTCTTCAAACGAAAGTTCATCTTCAAAAGAATCAAATATTTCTATGAAAACATGGAAATCAGTTTCGAAATACAAACATGTTGAAACACAAGCTGCGAACAAAAAGCCGAATGTCTGTGACAATCCTAAACCTTCAAAAACTTATGTTTCTGCTCCTTTACCTAATGATGTCGACTTAATTGATATTTTCAAATCAAAAGTTCGTGATTGGGTTTTAGGTTCTTCATTTCACTCAGTTTTCAAAGCTAATAACCAAGGACCCAAATAGCCTTGGGTACCTAAATTCTTTCATTAATTGCAGGTTTTGTGTGACGAGCAATATGATGAGAAAGAAGGAGAATTTGCGTGATTTTCGAAGTTTGGTCAATGTAGGTGTAGTGAAGTTTGGTAACAATCACAAGTGTTAAGTAAAAGGTTATGGGAAAGTAACGAATGGACAGTTTACTGTAAATCGTGTTGCTTATGTCGAAGGTCTTAAACATAACTTGATAAGTGTTCCACAACTTGTTGTGGGCACTGGCAATCAAGTGGTGTTTAACGAAGCCGGAAGCATCATTTGAAATGTTAAAACTAAAGAAGTTTTACTCAGATCCAAACGATGTGGAGATATGTTTACTCTTGATATCAAACCAATAGTAGGAAAACCCTCAGTGTGTTTACTTTCGAAAGCTTCCGCTGATGTTAGCTGGCTTTGGCATCGAAGACTTTCTCACTTGAATTTTTGAAATATCAACAAATTGGTAGTTGGTGATCTTGTCCGTGGTTTGCCTGTGTTAAAATTTGATAATGATACTTTATGTGCAGCTTGCGAATAAGAAAACAACATCGAAAAGGTCATCCTGTGGTTATTGATTCTAAGATTGTTGAACCGTTGGAATTACTTCACATTGACTTATGTGGTCCATCAACTGTTGAGACACTCAACAAGAAACAGTACATTTTAAATATTTTTGATGATTTTTCACGGTTTACTTGGGTTTATTTTCTCAGGTTAAAATCTGAGGTTGCTCAAGCAATGATCGACTTTATCAAGAAGATTGAGATCAGCTTAAAGAAGAAAGTTTGAAAATTCAAAAGTGACAATGGTTCTGAATTTAAGAATAACTTTCTTGATTCGTTTTTAGTTGAACAAGGGATTTCGCATAATTTCTCTTCACCATACACACCTCAGCAAAATGGTGTGGATGAGAGAAGAAATCGTTCTCTCTGTGAAGCAGCACGAACAATGCTTACATATGCGAATCTTCCTTAATATCTTTGGGCTGAAGCTGTTTCCACTGCATGTTTTACTCAAAACAGATTGTTTATTCATCGTCGTTTCAACATTACTCCTTATGAAATATTAAATAACTGAAAACCTAATGTCAAATTCTTTCATGTTTTTGGTTGCAGGTGTTTTATCATGAATCTCATGGATAATCTTTCGAAATTTCAGTCTAAAGTTGACGAAGGAATTTTCTTGGGATATTCTCGTAATTCGGTTGCATACAGAGTGTTGAACAAAAGAACACGAAAAGTGGAAGAAACGTTTAATCTTACCTTTGATGATTACTGTGTTAAACAAGTCGAAAAATGTTTTGATCACACACCAATTATTAATGAATCAAATGTTGAGTCTGAAATTTCAACTTCGACAGATTTTGATTATGATTTAATTTTTGGTACTCTAGATATGGCCATTGATGCTGAAGTTAATGCAACTGAGAATCACATACCTGAAGCTTCAAAGCATCTTGATGATTCGACATTCTCACAAGATATTTCTGACTTGAATTCAACATTGAATTCTCCAAGAAATGACGAAAGCATGCTTAATGATCAAGTGGAGGGGGAGCACTTGAATTCGACAACTGAGGTTGAGGGGGAGCATCCTTTCGAGGGGGAGTATAGGAGATTGGATAATAATGTTGAGGAGGAACATCCTATTGAGGGGGAGCATCCTATTGAGGGGGAGCGAAATGATTCAATAATGTCGAATAGTGATCATAATGAAAATTTTCATGATTCAAATGACAATGTTTCTGTTGCAGGATCTAAAAATGACGAAATGTTTGAAGATGCACCATTGGATTTTGATCCAACATATCCACCTTTAGATAAATGGACAAGAAATCATCCAAAGGAACAAGTTCTTGGAAATACACAAGACGGTGTATTAACGAGGGCTCAACTTCGTGCAAAGAATGAGGTACTTAATGAGCATCAAGAATTTTGCATGTTTAACGTTTTCATTTCGAAAATTTAAACCAAAAACAGTTAAGGTTGCAATGGAACACTCAGATTGGGTTGTTGCAATGCAATCTGAATTAGATGAATTCGGAAGAAACAAGGTTTGGAGATTAATTCCTAAGCCAAAAGACGTTTCGTTAGTTGGGTTAAAATGGATTTTCAAAAACAAAAACAAACAAAGATGGTAATATTGTTCGAAATAAAGCTAGGCTTTTAGTAAAAGGTTATTCGCAACAAGAAGGAATAGACTATGAAGAAACCTTCGCCCCTGTCGCAAGACTAGAGGCAGTTCAAATATTTTTGGCCTATGCAGCTCATAAAGACTTTGATGTTTATCAAATGGATGTGAAATGTGCATTTTTGAATGGATAACTCGAAGAGACAATTTATGTGGAATAACCTCCCGGTTTTGTAAATGAAGAATATCCTAATCATTGCTATATTTTAGATAAGGCTGTTTATGGGTTAAAACAAGCACCGAGAGCATGGTATGGAACTTTAACTTCATTCTTAAAACAATCGAAATTTAAACAAGGATCAGTTGATCCCACTCTTTTTCGAAAGAAAGTCGGGGATCATCTAATGTTTGTTCAAATTTATGTTGATGATATTATTTTTGGCTCTACTGACCCTGCTTTGTCTAATGAATTTGAAATCTGATGACAAGCAAATTTGAGATGAGTATGATGGGAAAAATTAACAATTTTCTTGGTTTAAATATTCGTCAAAACAAAGAAGGAATTTTTATCAATCAAGAAAAATATACCAAGAATTTGCTTGAACAATTTGGATTGACGAATAGCAGAAAATTACGAGTACCGATGGCAACTGGAATAAGGCTTACACCTTCGTTAGATAAACCTGTTGTTGATTTGACTCTTTACATAAGCATGATAGGTTCGTTACTTTACCTCACGGCAAGTCGACCTGATATTATGTTTTCTGTTTGTAATTGTGCTAGGTATCAATCAAATCCTCGAGAACCACATCTCACTGCAGTCAAGAATATTTTTCGTTATCTCAATGGTTCAATTTCGTTAGGATTGTGGTATCCTTCGAAAACTGGATTCTTCATACAAGCTTTTTGAGATGCTGATTTAGGAGGTTCCAATCTTGATCGAAAAATCACAAGTGGTGGATGTCAACTTTTGGATGGGAAGTTAGTAAGCTGGCAGTCGAAAAAGAAAACATGTGTTTCGATTTCTACAGCAGAAGCTGAGTATGTTGCAGCTGCCGCTTGTACTTCGCAAATCATATGGATCCAAAATCAATTTCGTGATTATGCAATTAACATGAAAAATATTCCATTGTATTGTGATTCACAAAGTGCTATACACATTTGTCATAATCCAGTACAACATTCGAAAACCAAACACATTGCACTTCGTTATCATTTTATTAAAGATCATGTGGAAGAAGGAAATATTGAAGTTCACTTTGTAAAAACAACTAATCAGCTTGCTGATATTTTTACAAAACCATTAGACGAAAAATCATTTGTTAGAATTTTGCAAGATTTGGGAATGATTGAAGCAAGTGCTGTTCCAGGATTAATTTCGATAGAATGACAAAGTGGTGATAAGCAAATGTGTCGAATATGAGGCAATGATGAATGATTCAGAGACATCTTGTATTAACCATTCAGAGGTTACTGTTCGTATTCAGCGCTTCGATACGCTTCGTTTTCGACTTCTGGGAAACAAAATTTTCGTTAGTTTGGTACATACTTAAATTTTCATTAATTTTTTTTTTAATTTTTGAAAAATCAAAAATAACAAAAATATTTTCGTTAATTTGTGTTCATTTTTGAAAAATTCAAAAATACCAAAAATATTTTTTTTCTTTCTTTTTCAAAAATATAAAATCCAAAAAGATTTTTGATATTTTGTACTTTGTCTTTCATTCAAATTATGCAGATTACGAGGATGTTTTACATGGTTCATGCTTGCTATTCTAGGGTCAGGTATTCTTTCGAAACTTTGTACTAGTTAGGATGTCCCAAGAAGCATGTTGCAGTATGTTGACCCAAGCCTCAATTGACTCAATGTGTGCTTTCGAAATCCTTAATGAAATTTTTCATCACGGAAAATTTCTTCCCAATCAGGCTTGTATTCACATTTGTCTACTGAGCTACCTAACTCTTCTCAAATGAGTTAAGAGTTTTCTGCTTGGTCCAAAGATAGCAGAGGTACAACTGGATTCGTGAACTAATCTTTTTCATCACAAAGTTCTTACACTTTCACACACAATGACATATGTCCAAGAGATCTCTGGTCAAACCAATCAGGATTTAGACATATCAAACTTCTGTGTTAATGATCTAACATCATGACACCGTGATGAAAGTAAAACCCACAATATCGAACTCATTTAAGGAATTGACGGGGAACTATGTTCCAGATCTAACGAAACAATTGTTTCTGTACCAACTTTCAAAACTCCAAATCATATTCAATTCTTTTGAGTGATCTTGATCAAATGTTTGAATCCCACGATGTTTGTTACCCAACAGGATCCCATCAACATTTTTTCCTGAATATGATTTCTGGGTGAGTTTCATTTGAATTCTATGTCACTTCAAAAAAATTTCCAAAGCATACTTGTCACTAACTACACTGGCGAAACAAGTAATTTATGTTCCATTTATTCATCTTATGTTTAGGTTGATTTGTAACGAAATTTTTAAGCCATATAAAAGAAGCCCTTCGATACTTCTCTAGAAGTATTCGATTGTAATTCAAGGGAAAATACACAAGCTGTTGATTATCTCTATTGATAATTAACGAAGTAACCTTTGCCCGAGGTTTAACTGCTTTTGTGTCGAAATTTTATTTTTCGACATCACAGATCCCAAATTTTCGTTATTTTGCTTCTTATCTTATTCTATTGGCACACTGCACTCATGAAATCCTTGAGGTTCTGAGTATTACCAACTCAGACTGATGATTTCGACAGTCTGGCATATGACTTCGTTTCTAATCCCAAAAACGAAAGAGCCTATCCTCCATGCCGAAGGTTTTCGATCTTATCCACTTGGTACTCACGAGCAGTTTGATGTGACGGTTTGGCAACTTCGTCCGACTTTCAAGGTACTTTATCTGACATGGTACTCATAACGGCTAGTGGTGCGAGTTTCAAGGACAGACGTTGCTTACTCATTAAAGAAACCATTTGGAATTCTATTGGGTGTACTTATAAAAGGAAGTTATTATCTGCTTTTATGATTACGCGTTCAAATTATTAGACGATCGCAAAGCCCTAAAATTTCTTTGTTTTTCAAGAATTTCTCAAAACCCTAATCAATGGCTGCTGCTCCAACCGACACTACTGACGAAATTGCATCTCAACCAATCATGAAGATTCAAAGCACCAATTATCAAGTAGAGGGTGATGTTTCAGTGTACCCTGAGGCACTAAAAATGTTGATCGTCGCTTTGCAACATTCTGTTTTATCTACTGCGATGTTCAATTCTTTCGATGTTCCATTATCCTGGCTATCCCCAGCAGGATCCACTGTAACTTACAGCAAAGCTCTAGATGTGATTACATTCAATGTGGTGAATGATTAGAAGATTCGTCTTTCCAAGAAACTGTTTTGTCAAAATTTTGAAGTTCCCAGTTCTCCACCGTATTATAATCTTACACATGCTCAAGTCATTCACATGTTCAATGACATGGGTCACCAACCTCCACTCACCAAGATTAGTGACTTTAAGAAGTCAAGCCTTCCAAGCATTTGGAACTTTCTTTTTGGTATTTTTCTTCGATGCTTGACTGGTCGGAGTGTTGGTTTAGACAAAGGACCAATGGAAGTATATGTCATGGTTGCTAGGCTATACTATGATCTTGTTGTTGATTTTTCGACTCAAATGTGGAAAGAGTTTCTGAAGAGTGTGGAGAATACAAATGTTGTACAAGGAATTTCATGTACACGATACTGGAGCTTAATTCTTCGTTATGTGTATGAAAAAGAAGGAATTGAGATGCCAACTGATGAACAAAAAGCTGAGTTTTTGAAGTATAATTTTCCAAAGGAGATTGAGGATGATGCAGAGGTGTTTCCACACATTGCAAGAATTCCTCATGGTATGCTGAAGAAGTTTGATCCCTCAAATTATGTCTTGGTCTCTAATTTGCAGAATGTAAATCCTTCCATTGAAACTGGTGTATTGCTCGACAGCAGTAATCAAGGTTCATCCAAAAAGTCAAATAAGTCTAAGAAGACTACTGATGAAGATGTTGTTCACGAAAGTCCAAAGAAAGTTAAGCCTAAGTCTCCTAAGAAGGGTATTGTTGAACATGAGAAAGTTGAGAAGAAAGTTGAGAAGCCTATGAAGAAGGTGGTTACTGAGTCTTCGAAGGAATTAATTCCTTAAAAATCAGGGGGTTTTAAGCGCCTAAGGAAGATGTCTCATAAATTTTGAACCTCGTGTGATGATCTATCACCAACTGTTCGAAAAACACAGATAAACAGTAAAGGCGTCATTATTCGTGATATACCAGCCCCAGTATCCCCATCCTCGAAGAAAAGACGTGTTGAGGATGTGGCAAAGCATATTGCTGGAAAGAGAAAGAAAAGGAAGTTGGTTATCTGTGCAGAATCATCTGATAGTGAAGTTGTTCCAGATACACCATTGGGATCGAATTCTCCAAAATTATCCTTACCACAAACCACTACTGTAATTTCACCAACAACAACCACAAGTCCACTCGATATTGTTCTTACCGAATCAAATACTGAGGAGGTTCCAATTTCTAACATAGTTGCAAACGTATCTGATACGGGTGTACTTGTTAATATGAGTGTTGAAGGATCACAATCACTGATTACTCATGGTATTCCTCCTCCATCTCTTTTCGAACCTATTTCAACTGTCGATGTTTCACTTCCACCTTTTATCACTCAATTTCAAACAGCCACCACCTCACCTACATTCGAACAAATTCTACAACAGCCATTTGCCACACTTTTTCAATCTCAATCCACCAATACACCAAAACCCAATTCTGATGATGAAACAGATGGAGGAGGTTTTGGAGGAACGTTTGATGATCTCCACTTTGATTCGGAAGAAGAGGATATACCAGATCACATGTTGATGTTTGGTAAGCAATTTAAAATTCTGAACAAGAAACTTAACTCTATTCTACAATCACAAGCTGATTTTGGGGCAAAGAATTTGGTTTCGGGAATAAAAGTTGATGTTATGTTAAAGGCAATGGAGCTTCGAATGCAGAATCAGTTGGAAATTATGGATAAAAATAACGAATTGAGAGTCAAAGCTCAGGCTGATTCGTTTAATTCTGAAATCAAAGATCTTCGTATGGTAGCAAAAGAGCGTCAGGTTCTTTTTGTTAAAGATGTCAAGACCGTAAGAGAAGATGTCAATCGAAAACTTGAGGAGCTGAAGGTTAAAATCTCCAAAGGGCTGAATGAGCTGAATTCCAACTATTCGATAATCAAGTCGAATGTTGACATTATAGCAGTTGCAGTCAGAACGATTGTTGAATGTATTCAATCATTAACTCCTAAGTATAAAGCAAAGGATAAAGAAGATGCTCAAAATTTCGACAAGATGGGTGCTTTACTTAGTGAACTGAAAGAATTAGTATCGCAACCTGCTTCAAATTCGTTTTTAACTCCTGAGTTCTTAACTCAGAAGTTACATAGTTTGGATCAAGCTATTCAGAAGGCCGTTGCTCCAATTTCGAAGTTTGCAAATATGTTACCTATTGGTGCCCCACTTGTTGTCACAGGGGTGCAAGGGGGAGAAAAAGCTCAAGTAGGTAAAACTTCGAAGGTTTTGAAAGAAGGAAAAGTTCAGTCTACAATGGTTGAAAAAGTGATACCTACTCTAGTTTCAACAAAGGTTGTATCAACTCAAATTGTCACTCCAATAGTTTCGAAAGTCAATACAACACAAGCCATCAAAACCACAACAAGACCCATAATGAAAGGAATTGTGATTGGTTCGAAAACTGAAGGAGGGAGTTCAAGTTCTTCAAAACCTAAGATTTCTAAAGATGAAAAAGATAAAGGGAAAGAAATTTTGATTGAAAAATCAAAAGAAGAGAAGAAGGCTGAGATAGAAGCTGAAATGGAGAAACGGAGACATATCCAAAGCATTAGGAGGCTTCGTGAGAATGATCCACCACACATGGATAAGGGAGATCCTAATAAGTTGCATAGTTATGAAAACATCGAAGCCAGAGTGTCATACAATCAAATGTATGCATTCCAGAAGAAACCGAGAAAGAGTTATTCTATCAAAAATTCTGATATGAATCAACTTGATTTTCCTGTTAATGAAATAATGTTCATAACAGCTCAGTGTAAGGTGATAGAGAAGTTCAAGAATGAAGATGATTTTCTTCATATGAAACTTAGGTTTCATGTTGTTGTTGGAAAGGAACAAGATGAAGTTTGGTCTCT
Organism: Lactuca virosa; assembly: GCF_052849685.1. NCBI lineage: Eukaryota > Viridiplantae > Streptophyta > Magnoliopsida > Asterales > Asteraceae > Lactuca > Lactuca virosa. The sequence continues at coordinate 177,950,917 of NC_136426.1, forward strand.
AATCAAGATAAAAAGGGTTTTGAGTATTACAAAAGACGTAATGTTTGAGAACATGATACAAAACTTTCGTTATCATGTTGTTAGAGCAAACAATGTTGCTTGTGATTTCTTAGTTGCAGACTTCCCTCACATGAACTTGAATGATTTTATTCAAGTTGCTCTAATTTTGAAAGATATCGATGCTTCGCAACTTCAAGGAACTGATAAGGAAATTTTGAGACTAGGTCTTGGTTATATCAAAATTTTCATAGACAATTACTATGACTGTTTAGCTTTGACTGATGTTGAATTGTCAACTGCTCTTGGGAAGGAAGTAAAAGTGTCTATGGAAGTGACGAAGACTCAAGTTGAACTGAAGAAATATGCTGATTGGGAAATATGCTTAAAGCCTTTTGGATTGGTCTTTGCAGGAAAAGATAAGAATGACAAAGCTAAGAGGTTTTTTTCCAAGAAAGTGAAGTGGAAAGATATACTACACCTCAATATACGAACTTCATTATTCGTATGAATCACTACAAAAATAAAAATGAGGCTGATAAAGTAGAGCTAAAGAAGGTCATGAGCTGGTATACGGAGATTCGTAGAATGATGCATTTTGTTGCACCGATTCTCACCAATTGAGAAGTTCGACATTATTACAAAGGGGGAGATTGTAAGGTCGAAAATATATTGTAATATGTCGAAGTGTGTGTAAAGGATGTTTTCGTTAGTTTTGCTATGTATTTAGTAAGGCACCTTTTTAGTCGAAGCTGAATGCTAGCCTTAGTATTTTTTGCTTTACTGTTTTCCTATAAATAGGAAACGTTACTTAGAGTTAGATATGAGTTTTGGGAGTATGTCTTGTCTATTCTCTCTTTGTAACTGTGAAGCATAGTTGAGCTGAAACAAGATCTTATTTACTCTCGGTGTCCTTAATTCTCGTAACTCTGATTTTACTTTCATTATTCGATTCAATACTTCTTCAATCGGTATTGATGTGAATTATGAATATTGGTTTGGCATGCGGAATTAAAGAACACACAATGAACACTGTGATTTTGGTGTTTAAGAGATGCATTCGATTATGTATGGTGTTACAAAAAGGGATCTACATCTAAATCTACATAAATAACACACACTTACACACTGAATTTTACATCTCTCAAGCACACCTCTACATGTGGAATAAACCCACCTTATATAGAGGTGTTTACATGTCTCTCTCTCACTCTCTATCTCATGTCACAAGGCTAATGCACCACATGCAAGTGGGTCTACAAAAGTCAACCTATTTACAAAGTCATACATGGATAACTTTGTACCCAACATTCTCCCCCTCAAAGTTAGGAATGCATGACCCATTTCAAATCTTCCAAAATCGAGGAACTACGCGATCTGAGCCTCAAGCGTGACACATATAGAGATGAACTTCAAATCTTCAAGTCTTCCATGATTCTTCAATTTGGGTTCTAGGATGTGAGACCATACGAACCGAGCGTCAACGAATGATCACGAGCTTCTCAATCTCCAAATAATCAGCCTAAAGTTGAGCATAAAAACACACGCCTAAAATCTTTAATAAATACAAACCCATCATGAACCGAAATCGCTTCTGAATTTCCAATCGAGTCATTTCATAAGCTTCAAATAATCGAGGTCACTTCGGTTTTCAAGTTCGCGTAATATGAAAAATTCAACTTCGAATTTCCATATAAATTTCTCCCCCTTTTTATAATCGAAATTTGATTATAAAACCATCAAGGAAAGAGAACGTGCTCTATTCGGAATTTTTCGTGTCAAAACTCCCCTTAACATGTGGCATAAACTTTGTGCTTTAATCCGGAAAACCCAAAAAATCTTCAATTTTTAGAAATTGTCAATTTCACGGACCGCCTTGACAAAATTTCTCAAAAATGGGTAGAAATTGTAAATTTTAAAATTCTGCAGTGACCCGGTGCGCCCAAAATAGCCAAAAATGCGAAACTCTCCCTGTTTTTCGAAACTGGGTAGAAAGCGTCAATTTGCATAAACTACAGGGACCTTAAATGCATTTTCTTCAATTTCTCAGCAAAATCAGTCCATTTTTGAAATTGGGCAAAAACTGCCAAACTTTCGAAGCTCCAGGGACTTCTTTCGAAATTTCAGCACCATTCTTTAAAATGTCGAAAATTATACCAACTGTCGAAATTGGACCATTTGTGCCACTTCGTTAAAAGTGCAGGGACCAAAATCGAAAATGATTGTTTTCTTCCCCAATCTAACGAATTTAAATGCAGATAACAAAACTTCATCCATACACTTTATGCTTTCTTCCCCAATTCGTTTCCCATGCAACGAAACTTTTCTTCCTTCAATTCGTTAATCAGGTAACGAACACCATTTTAACGAAATTTTTATATCTTCTTCAATTCGTTACAGAGACAACGAAATCCAACCCTTAGCTTTTCATTGAGAAGGCTTTGTTAACAATTGACAAATCGTTTATGGGTCATGATAACGAAGCGCGAATCTATAGCTCTTCGTTAATAGATCTCAAAGCAAAGAAATCTCGACTCACATCAAGTCGACACTTGTTAACGCCTTCCCTTCGCTACTTGACATCAATTCTCAAAATTGAAATTGCTATCATCGATACCAAACCAGTCATAAGTCGATTTCAACTACACAGACTTCGCTTTCTATACACCGCCATCAAAATCAAATTCGTGAATCCAGTGACGAACGATTCCAAAACCTTCGTTCTTTACCCATCGACTTAGTATCCCAAATGCAAACTTTCGAAATCACAATCCATCTACTTTTCGTTATCAGGTAATGAAACTCTGTAAATTTCGACCTTCCCAATCAATTGATCCTTCCCATTCAATTCTACACATCAAAGTGATTAGAATGTTTGACCACAATTAAACAACCCAAATCTATATTAATTCGACATCCAAACCCCAAAAATTGACGATTTTCGATCACAAACGAACCCATCACACAACCAATTCTAAAACACATCCAATACTAGCCCTTTAACTTCATCGCACAATAGACCGAGCCTTCGAAATTAACCCATCCAAGTCTATATCTTTGAACATGGATATCGACTTTTGATTCTAATGCTTTGACTAATTCAACCAATTAGACCCCAAAAATCAACATTAACACAATTTTGAATCTGTTCTTAAGCCTTCCTTATCAAAAACGTTATCAAACATTTTCCTTCCTTTTTCAAATCAGATGCGACGAACCATCTGATTAAACAAAATCGAACACCAGTCGGAACTTGAAAACCTTCAAACCAAACTCGATCCGTCGATCAACACACATCAGATCAATTTTGATTTTCAGATTTCTCAAGCTATCAATTTTGACTTTTTGGTTGACCCGAACGAACACCAAATCTATCGATCTTTAATCTATTTTTGGATCAAATACCCATTTTCACCAGAAACTGTAATATTCTCCAACTGTTCTTCATCATGTTCTTGATTGTTCTTCAAGATTATCCAGAAATCGATCACAATTACATTTGATAACAGTCGATTTACCCTCGAGATTACGATTGATCATGAAAACATCAGGAAATCAATTTACCCACAAGATTATCCATAAAGATAAATCTCGATATTAAGATGCAATGAATTTGTGGTTTAGGGATTCCGACTTAAAAACAAATCTATCAAGAAGAATCAGTGTATCACGAAGAACGACCAACAAATCAATTTGGGTATAGATCTAAATTTAGGCTCCAATGGTATGGATTAATAAACAATATCATGATCACGAATTGGACTGGACTTTCAATCAAATTATATGAACAGTAAACATCTCGAAACAATTGGATTTGAATGAATTAAATGGATGAAAACTTTTGATTGGGCTTTTGAATTCAATTTGATGAACAGTAACTAATCACAATTTTGGTTTTGGACAAGATCAATTGAAAGAAATGTATTGGATCATAACAATTGGGCTCAAAACAAATTTGATCCAATGAATCAAAATGATCAAAAATCAAGAACGCAACGCACGAATCAATGAGATTAAGAGATATCATAGAGAGAGAGAGACTCACCATAAATGCTCCAAATGTGACAAATTTTGCCAAACCGAGAATCGTTTCTTCAAATAATCATGTTGATCTTCGAAGACCTACTCTGATACCAATTGATGTGAATTATGAACATTGGTTTGACATGCGGAATTAAAGAACACACAATGAACACGGTTATTTCGGTGCTTGGGAGATGTAAAATTGAGTGTGTAAGTGTGTGTTATTTATGTAGATTTAGATCTAGATCCCTTTTTGTAACACCATACATAATCGAATGCATCTCTTAAACACCGAAATCACCGTGTTCATTGTGTGTTCTTTAATTCCCCATGCCAAACCAATGTTCATAATTCACATCACTCATTTTAAACTTGTTGGTCATGAGCTTTGCGAATTCATCCACCATTCTCTAATCAGTTTATCCGAAGATGATATCATCCACATATATTTGTACAAGCATAAGGTGATTACCATTTTCCTTTCTAAATATAGTGGGATCAATCACTCCTCTTTTGTACCCGGACGAGACAAGAAATTCGGAAAGAGTTTCGTACCACACTCTTGGTGCTTGCTTTAGACATAAGTTGCTTTCTCAAGTTTGTAACAGTGATCTAGGAATTCAAGACATTCGAAGCCTGGAGGTTGCTGAAGATAAACCTCCTCTTTCAATTCACCATTCAGGAAGGCACTCTTTACATCCATTTGATGTACATTCATATTCTTGTGAGCAGCATATGCTAAGAAGATGTGTATGGCCTCCATCCTGGCTACTGGGGCGTATGTTTCATCATAATCAACTCCTTCAAGTTGACTATACCCCTTAGCAACTAATCTCGCTTTGTTTCGGACGACCGCACCGGATTCATCCAATTTATTCTTGTACACCCATCTGGTAGCAACAACAGTGTGACCTTTTGGCTTCGGGACGAGTTGCCACACTTTGTTTCTTTTAAATTCTTCCAGTTCCTCTTGCATCGCAGATATCCAGTCGGGCTCCATTAATGCTTCTTTGATGGTTCTGGGCTCGACCAAAGAGATAAATTTTGCATAGTGACAATGATCAGATAAGTCTTTTGAGGATCGAGTTTGAATACCTGTGGACGGGTTGCCGATGATTTGACCCAGTGGGTGGTCCTTCGTCCATACATGTAGACGAGGTTGAAGATAATCAGCAGCTGCGGTGGATGGAATGTCTTCAATATCTGAAGACTCTACGGTAGAAGAAGGCAGTTCCCCCTGGACTTGTGAGCAGCCCGCTGAATTGTCTTGGACTGGGAAAGTGGGATTAGAATTATCTTGAGCAAGCAAAAGAGGTTCCCCCTGGATTGCGGATGGGAATTCCCCTTGAACCCGAGTAGGTTCCCCCTGGATTGTTCAGAGTGTGATAACTCTTGGATCGGTTTCTGTGTGTAAGGTCCTGAAAACGGATCTTACCAGTGATCAAACAATCAAACAATCAAAGAGAACAAGAATTGGAGTAGAAGTAGAATAGAAATAAGCTTGCACACGCTTTATAACTGAAAAACGTCGGGTACAACTTGTTTACAGTGATCGTGAACTCTCTAGCATCAACAACTAATAATGACCTACACAACCTCTATTTATAGGGGACATGGGCCGGAAACAGGGTTTACGGCCGTAAAGGGGTTTACGTCCGTAAACACACTACACAACCGTAAACACCAAAATAACCCACTATTACATCATAAAGACTCAAAAGGACTATTACAATTGAAAGCCTAGACCAAACCACTAACTGGACCCTTCAATCTCCCCTTGGTTTGGTGCTAGCTTGGACTCAATCTTAGTCGACCACCATCACGTCTGACTTCCCCATTGCCCTGTTGTACATCCTCTTGTTAATGATATCGGCAACCATAGACGTATATTCCTTAGCAGCTGGCTCAAAAATATCTTCTGCAACCTTGATCTGATGAAGGTTCAGCTGATGAATATCCCATTTCCCAAACTGAAGCAAATCTCTTTTGTCATATAAACGAATGCATCCATTTTCAAGCTTTATGACAGCAGAGGCTGTAGTTTCATCAAACACCCAGTAAAGCATGGATTTTAAAGATCCATCTGGATGATTCTAAAGTACAGGAATCTGTTTTACTTGTTTAGTAGCTGGCCACATCACAGATCGAACAGGACGATTGGTTTGGGGATCAAGTACACTTGGGTATAGTTTAATGATCGACTCTGCAGTCTTCATTGAAGGAAAACCCTTTGCCACTTGATCTTCCAAAAAATGCTTGAATTGTGCTGCCCTGGGATCATTAGAAGGATTTGCAAAAGGAGCTTTTGATAGTTCTGTAAGATCAACCCTGGTCCAGGAGTGGAAATCATGAGCATCTTTATATAGTTCTGTGTTGCCACTTTTCCGTCTCACGATCCACATATTTAAAGTGTCGTGAAAACCCCATGAAACGATCCATGACCTATCACCATATATATCTCTAAAGCATTTCTCTCCAAGATCTGTAACAGTGATCTTAGGTTGATCCCCAGGAGCATTTTGATCCAAGCTCCTTTTAAACAAAAACTGACCTTTCTCAGCTGCTTTGGCCAATTTTGCACGTTTCAAAGCTACCACATTTGGAGCTTGAGCTGGTTCCTTATCAAATCGATCCACAACTCGAGGAGTTTGAGCAGATGCTGGAACAACGAGGACATCTTGATTAGGGATATAAATTCTAGGCTCATCGACGGACGACTTGAACTTATCTCCAAGTTCTTCTTCCAACTTCTTCTTCAAGTCGTAGTAACTTGCAATGAGAAGACCGAAATGAGTCTGAAGATCAGTAATTTGCTTAGTCTTTAACACCTTGTCTTCTTCAAGATCAGCAACTTGAATCTTGAGCTTGGAGTTTTCAGTTAAAAGATCAGCCACCTGAATGTAAAGCTCAATATTCTTCTGATTAAGCACATTTATTTCTGATTGAAGACCAAGAAGTGTGGGATTATCTCCTCCTAAGTGACCTTCTCCAATAGAAATTCCCTTGGTTCGGGAGGAAGGAATTGAGCTTTGTTCTTGAGCCAAATGCATGGGAAGCCTCTCAGAGGCAACGTCATGATCAGGCCTGGGAGGAAAGAATCCATCGGGAGTTGAAGAACCACCAGCTTCATAGGTGGTGCTAGGTCCTTCATTGATAGGTCCTGATGAAACAATAGGAGTAGCGGTTGATGGCTGTGTTGGGAGGCCTTGAAGTATGTTAGAAACAAGAATTCCCTGTCTGGGATCACGTCTTCGTCTTTTTAGAAGAGGTTGAGAGGTATGGGTTGTTGTATGATCACTCTGAAGTGATTCTGTGGTAGGAGAAACTAATATTTTGACCCAACAATCTCCCCCTTGGTTTATAGCTTTCTTTTCTTAATTGACCCAACAAGCTCCCCCTAAAAAGTAGCTGGTTTTTCTTGTTAATCTTCATTGGGAGCTTGGCTTCAGCATTAATCTTCAAATTCTTCACAACTTCAAGATGAACATGATGAATCTTCAATAATTGACTTCATCTTGAGCAGTTGGGCATTTCTTCAAGATTTGACCCTGAACGCACATTGGGTGAGGAGGCTTGATGTACTGATTCGTGAAAGATAGCGCTTTCAGCTTGAGAATCTTCAGAGATACTATCAGAGAGAACTAATCTTCTGGATCACTTCAGCATGTATAAGATAGCAGCAAATTGATTGAGGAGGCTTCATGTAACATCCCAAAAACACAGTCTGAAAATTTCGTTTTAATTTAATAATAAAACCATAGTCATCAAACATCATATGAAAATCATAAACAGTGTATCTCAAAATATCGTAACAAATGTCAAAATATCAGAGTATAAACATCCTAGGCTGAACAAATGGTGTGTGCACTGCAATCCTCCCGAGCTCCTCTTTTGAAAAATGAGTACCTGAAACCAAAACTGAAAATGTAAGCACGAAGCTTAGTGAGCTCCCCCAAACTACCACATACCATACAATAACATATAAACATATATTGGGCCATGCCCACTGCCTCGGACCGGAGTCCGGAAACTGCATCGGACCGAAGTCCGGAACTAACCAGGGCCTCGCCCTCTGCATTAGACCGAAGTCCAGAAACTGCATTGGACCGAAGTCCGGAACTAACCAGGGCCTTACTCTCTGCATCGGACCGAAGTCCGGAAACTGACTGAACATAGCATATCATAATCATAACTACTAGCATAAACACATATACTGCATACTGCATCGGACCGAAGTCCGGAACACATAACGCAAGGACATGCTTGAATCACAAAGACATCAAGCACACTGAACTACTGCATCGGACCGAAGTCCGGAATGGACTGAACATAGCATAGCATAATCATAACTACTAGCATAAACACATATACTGCATACTGCATCGGACCGAAGTCCGGAACATATAACACAAAGACATGCTTGAATCACATAGACATCAAGCACACTGAACTACTGCATTGGACCGAAGTCCGGAACTACTGCTAACTAAACGGGCCGGCATTGTGGCCTTAGACCCGTTCCTACTGGAAGGAAACTCACTTTTACTGCTGAAATCTGCTGATAATCCTCCGGCTGCTAATCGACTATTCCCTGAAGCACTGCTCTCCTAGCTCACCGAACTACTAACACCAAATAATAGAACTTAGCCTAAACTGTGCTCTAGAGGTCAACTAGGTCAGCTCTGGTCAAGGTCCTGGTCAAATTCAACCTTCCAGTTGACTCGAATCGCCTAGTTGTTCTACCAACTCGCCGAGTCGATGCTCCGCAAATCCTAGACAACCCCGACTCCACTCGTCGAGTCTAGTGAGAACTCGACTAGTTCTCCTTCATCTAATCACTTCGAGACTATCTTCAACCGACTCGCCGAGTTGTTCTACAACTCACCGAGTCCATCTTTATCGACTAAGGAGATTGTCTTGGACTCGCCGAGTTCCTCCTTGAACTCGTCGAGTACCATGATCTTCATGCCCATCATGGGCACAGACTGGCTGAGTCCTTCTCTAACCCTACTCACTGATCCGACTCATAAACAGAAGGGTTTGGGTTTTGCGACCCAACTCGCCGATTCCATGAGCTGACTCGCCAAGTCCTCCTTGTGACAACTCTATTCTGTCGATTTCAGTCTATTCCAACACTTCCAACTCATAGATCTGGACTCCTTATGCTAGCATTGCACGTAAAGTTGCTAACTTTACGTGCATGCAAGGGGTTTTGAGGCTAGAACACCAAATCCAAGCTATAATTGAGGTCTAAGCCATGAAAGGAAACCATAGCTGAGTAAAGCTTCTCACTCAGAGCTTCTAGAGCTCATAAATGCTCAGATCTAATCTCTATTCGTCCTCAAAGGCTCAATACTCGGGTTCGCCTTGGAAATGGTCCCAAAAGTCTCATAAAAGGGACATGAAGAGATCTAAGAAACCATAGATCAAGGTAAGAGCTTGATTACCAGAAAGTGATGAGGAAGAGGGACTCCTTCTGGATCTACAATCACTCCTTAGCTCTTCCAGCTCCTTCTTCTTCTTCTAGACTTCAATTCACTCAAGAACACACAATAATAGCTAACACTTTCATGGAGGACACTAGGGTTTCGCTCTGGACAGTGGAGGTTGTAAATGAAACCCTAGAAATGAGAATGAGATGCTTAAATAGGGTGCCAAGTCCCGAAACTAGGGTTTCCCAACCCAGACTAGACTCACCGAGTCAGTCTCCCCGACTCGCCGAGTCGGTCACTTACTCTGCGACACGGGTCACGCTCCGACTCGTCGAGTTCCTCCTTGGACTCGACAAGTTGACTCCTTTGACTTAGAGCTTTTCTTTCCTTTCCTGATCTTCCTGATTCTGGGTGTTACAAATCTCCCCCACTTAAACTAGACTTCGTCCTCGAAGTCCGCTACGGCCAACTGTCCTGCAATCTGCCTTCAACTTTCCTGCCTGATGACTCTAACTCCTGCTGACCACTTCCATTGACCTTCCGTCCGGTCATTCAGACTAATGTTAGTTCTTGTAGCTAATCACCTTGAGTGCACTCTAATTCTCAACAATCCTGAGAACACATCTTACCCAACTGACCATCCATCTGGTACTCCCCGGGTACTTATGATGAACATCCTAGGGGCTCACCTTCTTTTCCTTGCGCGTTTTTTGGCTTCCCCAAGGCAACTCTTCATAACTAACCATCTCCCATTCCACTGCAAAGAACATTCCTTTCACGATATCCATTACTCCAGCCATTTAAATTAGATTTCATCCTCGAAATCATTCCTTACCATTCCTTATATGCTAACTACTCCAGGTTCCCACTAGAACAACCCAATTCACAGATCCACTTATCCCTGCGATCCACTTATACTTGGCCATAACTCAGATAATCGTGCTATGAGTGACTTGCCACTCCCCAAGCTATCCATGAAAATCCAAAATACCATTACCGCTGGAGACCCAACACTGTCTGAAACACTGATCTGCCTGGAAACACTGAACTGCCTGAACACTGAAATGCCTGAACAATGATTTCCTGAAACACTGAACTGCCTGAACACTGATTGCCTGAAACACTGAACTGCCTGAACACTGAACTGCCTGAACACTGATTGCTTGAAACACTGAACTGCCTGAACACTGAACTGCTTGAACACTGATTGCATGAAACACTGAACTGCTTGAACACTGATTGCCTGAAACACTGAACTGCCTGAACACTGAACTGCCTGAACACTGATTGTCTGAAACACCGAACTGCCTGAACACTGAACTGCCTGAACACTGATTGCCTGAAACTCTGAACTGTCTGAACAGTATGCTGCTACATGGCTGCTTTCCAACATCTCTTGAGACCATTCCTGGTCTCAATTCATTCGTCAGCCATCTGAAATATCGGGTTCCAACCCGAGTGCGGAGCCAAAGGTGTCACACCCCAGCCGTCGGCGGAAATACCGGGCAGTGTAACGTCATTTCTCGTATCATAGTTATCAACTTCCTGAAAACACATGCATTTAAAAATACGTCAACATAAAGTTGGTTTGTCCACAGGTTTTGACTCCATATAAAATAATACATTTTCCAAGCTCAAAAGTATAGTTTTGAAAGTATCATTTTGACTCTCAAACATTTAGTATATATATCCTAGGTATAATGGTTTACTTACCGAATAAGTGTTATACCTAAACAACCTTGAACTTATAAGTATAAATGTTTGTAATTCCATACAAACTAAGTTGCTACGTATAAATCTTATTTCAATTCTATACTAGTAAAACTGCTACGTATAAATCTATTTCAATTTTATACGAGTAAGTAGGATAGGTATAGTGGTCTACTTAATATACAAGTAATATACCTACTAGATTCTTATACTTAGAGTATAAGTCTTTGGGAAACTTATCTTAACATTCATACTTGTATATCGACAAAGTATAATGCTTCTAAAGTTATGTTACCATGAGTCTGTAGCTACGACTGTACGACTTAGTTTTATACCTATGGTTATTATTACAAGGATCACACCTTGTGGTAGTTACAAGCATCACACATTACGGTAGTACAAGGATTACACCTTGCGGTAGTACAAGGATTTCACCTTGCCGTAGTACAAGGATCACACCTTGCAGTAGTTTCCGTATGTTTCATCGACGCTGGAATAATAACAAATAAAAGGATAGTTCATCACTCGCTTTTGGTTGACTGTAGCTAACAGTTACAAGTGGGGTGGTCAACCCGTATACTAATTATACACGACTTCCTCGCTCACACGGGATTAACGAATACAGGTCAGAGGACTTTCACTAAGATCCCCAATGTTAGATGATGAATACAGTAGCTCAGGTAGACTTTGACGACGTTCTATAGTTCTAACAACAAAAGCATTTTCGTGTCTAAAACCCTAAGTTACTAGACTATGCTTTTAAACATTACTCCTAACTTCATAATATTTAGGTAGTATAATAGTTATATCTTGAAGTAAAACCAGGTTTTATCTTGACCTAAAACCAATAATAACAACATATAGCGTTCCTAGTTTTATCTTGACATAAAACTATCAATAATAATACCAAGTTTTATCTTAACATAAAACTAACAATAACAACATATAACATATCCAGTTTTATCTTGACATAAAATTATTAATAGCAACATTCTTTATAACTTAACATATAGAACTTCCGAATATAACTTCGGAACTATATCACACACAACATATATATAGAATCCTAAGTATAACTCAAGATCTATATTAGTAAATTAACATACTGATAAGTTGATAGTAGTTGTATATATTAAAAATATTATATTTAGAACAACTATACCCCGGTTATTATAACTATATCATATAGACATAATAATAACATATATATAATATCTAGCATGCGTTTTCCCCCAAAATATTAGAAAGTGGGGCCGTGAAACTCACCTTAGTAGCGTGATTTTATGTTATCAAAGCAAAAAACGGTCAGCGTACGAAGTCGTCGGGGCTCGAGATGTAAGATAGCCTCAGCAAAGGAGAGAGAAGAAAGAAGTTTAGGTGTAAGAATGGCTGAGGTCGGACCTGCTATTTATAGTAGGGATTTTGGACCGCCACATCGTGGCTTTTGGACCGCCACGTTGTGGCTTAAGATATTATCCCTGTAGACTTGCCATTTGCGTCCCTAGCTTCGGAAGGTGTCATGTGACTCATCACGTCGTGGGATATCTTTTCTCACGTCGTGAAATTGTATCTTATCCCCTCGCAGCCTCGTCACACACCTTCTAGATTCCGAGATGTGGATAACTGACTCCCCACATCGTGGCCTTAATTGCCATATCGTGGCTTAAGGCGGCTAGGGTTTTTGCCACGTGTCATGCCCTTAGACAGCTGCATCTTCGGAAGGTCATAACTTTTGCATACGAACTCCATTTTTGACGTTCTTTATATGCACGCGTAGCTAATTTCGAGTACTAAAACTTTCTTTTAGACTCCAATAGCTAATTCTAAGTCTATTTTAAATTCCTCTTATTATAGAGATTTTATAGTGTTCGGTTTATCATAACTTCTTCACCCGAAGTCAGATTTAGATGTTCTCTATATTTTTGGAATCGTATGGACATATACTTTGATTTATACTATAAAGTATGTATGAAAGTTCATATTTATATTAGCATGGTCATGAAATACATAGTGAGTTTACTACATTACTAGTTTAACAAAATCACATTACCAGTTTAACAAAATTACATGATTGGCATAATCACATGTAATTGTTATTGACCTAATTTTGACGGGTGTTACAAAAGGACTCCCTATTTTAGTCGCCTCACATGACCTCCGAACCAAAACCTTCCATGGAACTAGTTGCCACGAGTTATCATGTCACTGAGGTTCTTATAACCTCCTGATCCAACCGATCGGGTCCGAGCGTCAAATCCTGATGTTACCAACCCGCGGCTAAACGTGATTGCTATATAACCAATTGTAGCCTTATGTCATAAATGACCTTAAGCCATCCACTGCTTCCTTGCTCTCTTAGCTGTAGTGGCGCTTCTACAATCTTATCACTGGCTTAACCAGGTCTAATCCGTCTGGAAAACTCCGAAATCCAATCTGTGGATTTCCATATCCTCACTGCTACACCCGAACTGGCGGATACTACTGTCCTTCCCGCGTCCTAACAACGCACTCACGCTATCTACCAACCTAGTGAATGTCACAGCTACACCCGCAGACTTAAAACACTCTAATACTATCTGGCTGCTAGTGAATGTTACGTCTACACCCGCAGACTTACAACACTCTAACACTATCTGGCTACTAGTGAATGCTACGGCTACACCCGCAGACTTACAACACTCTAACACTATCTGGCTGCTAGTGAATGCTACGGCTACACCCGCAGACTTACAACACTCTAATACTATTTGGCTTCTAGTGAATGTTACGGCTACACCTGCAGACTTACAACACTCTAACACTATCTGGCTGCTAGTGAATGCTACGGCTACACCCGCAGACTTACAACACTCTAATACTATCTGGCTGCTAGTGAATGTTACGGCTACACCTGCAGACTTACAACACTCTAACACTATCTGACTGCTAGTGAATGCTACGGCTACACCCGTAGACTTACAACACTCTAACACTATCTAGCTGCTAGTGAATGCTACGGCTACACCCGCAGACTTACAACACTCTAACACTATCTGGCTACTAATGAATGCTACGGCTACACTCGCAGACTTATAACACTCTAACACTATCTGACTGCTAGTGAATGCTACGGCTACACCCGCAGACTTACAACACTCTAACACTATCTGGCTGCTAGTGAATGCTACGGCTACACCCGCAGACTTACAACACTCTAACACGATCTGGCTGGATCGAACACGCGCTTGACCCGCACTCAGCTGAACTCATGTCCTGACTGGAGTCCCCAACTTGATTCCCTAAGGCTTGCTAGCAAACATTACGGGAACGCGATCTCCTTATTGGCAAGTTTTTCCGAACTTCCATCTCACACTATCATCAAACCATACAGCCGCTTAAGCTATCTTCCTTCCAAACAAAGATGCGAAACTTATCCCAGTTTCAAAACTGCTCCTACTTCTGAATCCTTAGATGATTCTCCCCCACTTTGATTCAACTAACGTCTTACAGAACACAATACTGGAAGGATTTTCAATCCTTCTTACCATTCTATGTGCAATCTGCTGAAAACCACGTTTACCATTGCTAGTGTGCCAATACTAACCAGCCCAAAAGATCACACCGCCTCCTAGAACCCAATTAAATCCCCGGTAATAACCCGCTAAACCCAGGAAGCTCCGAATCTCAATTGGAGACCTCGGAATCCCCCACTGCACCACGACCCTCTAACTTGGTCGGATCGACTAGAATATCCTTCTGATTGACAAGGTGCCCAAGAAATTGCACCCCGTGCAACCAGAACTCACAATTGAAGAACCTTACGAAAATTCTCTCCCTCCTCAAAATCTCTATCATCTCCCTTAGGTGCTTCTCGTGCTGCTCCTCAGTCTTGGAGTAAACCAAGATGACATTGTACTTTCCCAATCTCGTAATCTGGAGCAATCCACTATTCGCTAATGCTTCTCGGTATGCAATTGGCATATGACATCTTTTATAATACAATTCAGACACAAACGAAGGATAACCCATGGTTACACTTACTCAAACCCTTGAAACGAAAGACTCCATCGTGTATCTTCCCGCATGTTCTGTACTAAATCTAACCCTGCTGGTCCCTCAAAAGTTGATCTGAAATCTAGGGTCTTCTCCCGAGACACGTCAATATAAGCAAATGATCTAATTCCCTCTTACTAATGTTCTCCAAATCCATAACTCATTCTCAAGCTCAAGAAGTCATATCATTTAGGGTCTTGCACCCCGAGATACTCCTGATCTCCCTGCTATCATTCTACAGTATGTTCTGATGTCTTACCTTACTCATTTCCTCTTCTGCTGCATATTGCGGTACCATATAAGCTCCTTACCGAGACTTGACAGTGATCTATTCCATAGTCTCAGTCGTCTGAAGGAGATATAGCAACTCTCGCGCCAACTGCTGCACCTCAATCGCCTGGGCACACTCTGCCCAGAATCTGGTTTAAGAGTCATCCCATGACATAGCATTAACCGCATCATCACTCAACTCACTACCAACCTCTTCCTATCAATCTCGTGCTCTATCCTCAGGAGATAGGAAGTAAGTCAGATCTTGTCTCCTTTCGAGACAACGTCTGGTTCGAAAAGTGTTGATGACATCTACCAACCATCTACTACTAACAATGGGGTTCCTAACCCCCATGACAATCTGAAGCCTCACAAAATATGAATTCCCGAAACATCAACGTACGGGTCTCTATCATGACTGCTATCTCAGTGCAGAATGCACTCGGCCTCTCATCACAAATCTCTATAATGCCCTCCTTGATCACACTGAGGATCACAGGAGTTTGGTCAATGATACTGTGTGTACTCTTAGATAGAATGAACTCCCTCATCTGACCATCAAGTTGTCCGGCTATAGAGTCCGAGCCTGATCCCTCGTCGACACCAGAACTACCATCTGGTTTACCACGTAGCGCCACTATACTCGGCAACATATGATCACTAACATTACAATACTCATCCAAACTTGAGGGATCTCACACACTACAAGTTCCATGGGTTCATCTCAGCCTCCCTTGATTCAAGTATGGATCCTCTGTTTTCAGTAGTACGGGCCCATACTACCTTCCACATCTATCGTACTTTCCTCAAGTACTGCCTCGATTCCACCAAGTCCCTTCTACTACTACTGTTGATCTCCTGCTAATCTCATCCTAGGCTTGCCCTAGGGAAATCTCTGACTCTACCCAAACCAGTCATCAGCTGCTGAAGGCCTCCTTGTAATGCCAATTAGTCATCACCTGAATACCATCACATGTGATAAGGCTCAGATAATCCTTCGAGTAAAAGACTCGTCCCTACAACGGTTAGACTCAAACGAGAGCTGCGCAATAGGGCCAAATCCAGCACTCTGAGATTATTCAACCCTGATCACATGTGACGTGACGTATTCACCTAATGGCTAACTCCCATCACTCAGAGTCCCATAAAGAACAATATAAGCAGCATTCAGACACAGGAAACTACTCAGGCAGATCTATCCTCATATCAAGAAACTGTACTAGCATACAATGCTAAGCTCATACTATCAGGCATACCCTAAACAGGCTATCCTACTACTGTCTACTCAATACTAGCATGCAATTCTCATAAAGCTGAAACACATATAGCAGGCACATAAGGCATCCTCCTAGATCCTTAGTCCTATACTAGCATGCTGTTCTACTGAAACTGAAACTGATAATCATAACATAAACTTGTATGGGTAATTTGGGAGTACTTACTTGAGCTCGGTTGATTGCATGCACCACACCCTTTTCTCTTTTCAAAATTCTTTTCGCTTTTTCTAAAACTCTTTTCTTTATACTTTTTCTAAAATTGTTTTCCTTCTCAAAATTCTTTTGTAACCATGGTTTTTCTCTTAAAAACTTTATACCACCTCCTTAGTTTGAGTTCAGACACACCCGAAAGTGTGCCCGAATCCCTCAAACCAAGGCTCTGATACCAACTTGTAACATCCCAAAAACACAGTCTGAAAATTTCGTTTTAATTTAATAATAAAACCATAGTCATCAAACATCATATGAAAATCATAAACAGTGTATCTCAAAATATCGTAACAATTGTCAAAATATCAGAGTATAAACATCCCAGGCTGAACAAATGGTGTGTGCACTGCAATCCTCCCGAGCTCCTCTTTTGAAAACTGAGTACCTGAAACCAAAACTGAAATTGTAAGCACGAAGCTTAGTGAGCTCCCCCAAACTACCACATACGATACAATAACATATAAACACATATTGGGCCTTACCCACTGCCTCGGACCGGAGTCCAGAAACTGCATCGGACCGAAGTCCGGAACTAACCAGGGCCTCGCCCTCTGCATCAGACCGAAGTCCGGAAATTGCATCGGACCGAAGTCCGGAACTAACTAGGGCCTTGCCCTCTGCGTCGGACCGAAGTCCGGAAACTGACTGAACATAGCATAGCATAATCATAACTACTAGCATAAACACATATACTACATACTGCATCGGACCGAAGTCCGGAACACATAACGCAAGGACATGCTTGAATCACAAAGACATCAAGCACACTGAACTACTGCATCGGACCGAAGTCCGGAACGGACTGAACGTAGTATAGCATAATCATAACTAGTAGCATAAACACATATACTGCATACTACATCGGACCGAAGTCCGAAACATATAACACAAAGACATGCGTGAATCACATAGACATCAAGCACACTGAACTACTGCATCGGACCGAAGTCCGGAACTACTGCTAACTAAACGGGCCGGCATTGTGGCCGTAGACTCGTTCCTACTGGAAGGAAACTCACTTGTACTGCTGAACTCTGCTGATAATCCTTCTGGCTGCTAATAGACTATTCTCTGAAGCGCTACTCTCCTAGCTCACCGAAGTACTAACACCAAATAATAGAACTTAGCCTAAGCTGTCCTCTAGAGGTCAACTAGGTCAGCTCTGGTCAAGGTCCTAGTCAAATTCAAACTTCCAGTTGACTCGACTCGCCGAGTTGTTCTACCAACTCGCCGAGTCCATGCTCCTCAAATCCCAGACAACCCCGACTCCACTCGTCGAGTCTAGCGAGAACTCGACGAATTCTCCTTCATCTAATCACTTCGGGTCTATCTTCAACCGACTCGCCGAGTTGTTCTACAACTCGCCGAGTCCATCTTCATCGGCTAAGGAGATTGTCTTGGACTCGCCGAGTTCCTCCTTGAACTCGTCGAGTACCATGATCTTCATGCCCATCACGGGCACAGACTGGCTGAGTCCTTCTCTAACCTCACTCACTGATCCGACTCATAATAAAAGGGTTTGGGTTTTGCGACCCGACTCGCCGAGTCCTCCTTGTGACAACTCTATTCTGTCGATTTCAGTCTATTCCAACACTTCCAACTCATAGATCTGGACTCCTTATGCTAGCATTGCACGTAAAGTTGCTAACTTTACGTGCATGCAAGGGGTTTTGAGGCTAGAACACCAAATCCAAGCTATAATGGAGGTCTAAGCCATGAAAGGAAACCATAGCTGAGTAAAGCTTCTCACTTAGAGCTTCTAGAGCTCATAAATGTTAAGATCTAATCTCTATTCGTCCTCAAAGGCTCAATACTCGGGTTGGCCTTGGAAATGGTCCCAAAAGTCTCATAAAAGGGACATGAAGAGATCTAAGAAACCATAGATCAAGGTAAGAGCTTGATTACCAGAAAGTGATGAGGAAGAGGGACTCCTTATGGATCTACAATCACTCCTTAGCTCTTCCAACTCCTTCTTCTTCTTCTAGACTTCAATTCACTCAAGAACACACAATAATAGCTCACACTTTCATGGAGGACACTAGGGTTTCGCTCTGGACAGTGGAGGCTGTAAATGAAATCCTAGAAATGAGAATGAGATGCTTAAATAGGGTGCCCAGTCCCGTACTAGGGTTTCCCAACCCAGACCAGACTCGCTGAGTCAGTCTCCCCGATTCGCCGAGTCGGTCATTTACTCCGCGACACGGGTCACACTCCGACTCGTGGAGTTCCTCCTTGGACTCGACGAGGTGACTCCTTTGACTTAGAGCTTTTCTTTCCTTTCCCGATCTTCCTGATTCTGGGTGTTACACCTCAATGCAATCTGTCACATAATCTTCAATTACAGCTTGACCTTACTTCTGGGGTTGAAGGATTGAATGTTGAAAGAATAATCTTCATTTCTTGCTCCTTCGAATGAGAATTCTTCGGTGCTCACGGATGAAGCCTTGGCTCTGAAATCTCGAGACAGTCTCCATGAGTCTCATCTACACCTGAATTCACCTTTCAAGAAAAAACAAAACTAAAAGAAAACTTAGCACACAATATTTTTGGATTTTTCATATTTTCTGAAAAAGAAATAAAACAGAAATAACACTATTTTTGGATTTTTTAATTTTCTGATTTTTGGTTGGTTTTTAAAATTTTTAATTCTCCCCTGATATTTAAATTAGAAGAAAACTATGAACAAATTTAACAAAAATAAAAATGATATCTAACTTTAAGAGTGATTTGGGATCAAAGTTTTTAGACAGCCTTTATCCGTTTATCAGTACCTCTCCCTTCATGAATAGATCTGGTCAATCGTCGGTATTGTGGTCCACTTAAACACGAGAGATTGTGATAATATTAGGACATACTATAAGTGACAAGACAATGTGATCCTAAGTTCCTAGATAATATTCCTTAAGGACCATTCAGCTGACGACGGCCAAAGATATTGTTGTCCACCTAAATTGAGCAGCGAGATCTACAGACAATCTGTAAGTGTTTAATTTTAATTGTACTAGAACTTGTTTCCCGTTTCCTAACATACCCCAATAATCAGGAACTTCCAAAGTACTCCTTACTTTAGGTGAGCAGACAAATATTATGAGAGAAGTCAGATTTAGAATGCATATGCTATACACCCAGGTCGGATCTCTTCCAATCTCATAGAGGGTGAAACATATGACTAACCTGATTTAGAGGGATTGAGAAATAGAATGGTGCATATGCTATGTACCAGGTCGGATGTATTTCAATCATGCAAAGGAGACAGCATATGACTAACAGACAGGAAGAATTGCATAGATAGAAGATGCAGAGAAATAGAATTGCATATATTGCAGTCCAGGTCGGATGTATTACAATCACGCAGAGGAGGCAACATATGACTAACAGAAAGAAAGTAAGAAAATAATTTCCTACAGACCTACTTTATCGGAATTCCCCAGTCGCCCCATCAATACCAGAATTAAGGACAAAGTCCGTACATCGAGGAAGAGTTAAACCTGTTTGGTTTTGAGGATTCTAACACTCTTATGGTGTACATGCAACCCTATAAACCTTGGATTTATGTTTTCTCTATTATACATGCAAATATTAACTATTCCAAGGTTTCATCCTAACTAGCATATTATGAAGCACCTATACTACAGAGTTCTAGTTAGATGACATACCTTTTGATGTAGCTTGATATCTTCAAGTTTTAAGAGCTTAGCCCCAATAGTGTGGAAGCCTCAAATGGAATCACAAATCACCAAAACACCTTGGAAGAACTTGAGAGAATATGTATGCACACTAAAATCGGCCCACTCTTATTTTCACACACTTGTGCCAATTTTGTGAGCCAAGGACCCCTTTATATATTATGGAGGATTAGGGTTACATCCATGTAAACCCTAATACCCATGACCTTTCATTTACATAGGATCCATGGGTTAAAAGCTCCATGGACCATCCATGAAAGCTTAGCCCAACCTAAATGAACTTGGCCCATTCCATATATATAAGAGTCCATATTTAATTAGTTCTTTTTGATCACTTAATTAATTCTAAATTAATTCTTGATCAATATTAATTAAATAATATGATTCCATATTAATATATTAGAACTTATAATATATTAATATAAATCATAAATATACTATTCTCAAAAGACTATCTATATAAATTGTGCCGGTGAAGTGCAACCCAAATGGACCATGCCGGGTCCGGTCAAGTACATACCAAATATAGTTATGGACTTAGACATTAATCCAACAGTCTCCCACTTGGATAAGTCTAAAACTATTATTGAGTATGACTTCAAAACCTAACTGGCAATCATAGCTCTTAAAGCCGCTGTCGAACTCTGACCTTGTCAATGACTTGTCCATTAGATAAGGGATCATATATTCCTCCATTCTAGATATCATATGGACTGAGACATGGATTATAATCATTCTCTCTGTCCATTTGTTGTTTCCCGATTTTCGATTTATGTTGACTGACTGATTGAACAAATCAAATCAGTCCTGGCTTGGCCAAGCACTCACATGTGTCATCGCTAAATCATCGAGAGGCCCACATATATCGCTTTTATCCCGAAGGTAAAAGGAATGGATAAACTTCGACTCATATGGCTTGTTCTACTACTTGTTGAATCATACACAAAGGCACGTTTTATAACATCGATTTACCAATGCGTTTTCGTGCAATCAATGTATAACCAACTCATAGTAACAACTCATATCTCTAGGTTTTAAGAATATAAGATATTATCGTCTCATGATCACTCGTGATAAAACCCATGAAGTGATTCAAATGAGCGTGGGTTGAATCCAATACTCAGAACTTATGAGCACTCATGAGTGTTGTAGCACCACTTTGTCCACCAACTTGGACCTCTACAAACCAACCCATGACAGTCTTGATTCATATCTACTTCCAACATATGACCGACTGTGGATGGTTTGAATAACTTAATCATTCAGTAAGAGCGACTTAGTTATTCTGGAAGTCAAAACATGCAAAGTGAAACACAAGAATAAATGAATCAAATATGGTATCAAACCCTATGAATATAAACAAACACTTTTATTTATCACCATACTAATTACTCATTATTCATTGTTTCGGTTTTATCAACTTTATACTTGAATTAAAAACACTAGTTGTCCCATGCTCCAAGCATGTACACTATGTTTTTCTTAAACAATAGCTTTGCCATACACCAAGTATGCACTCTATGTTTGTCTATGATCCTTACTTTGTGAAATAAACCAATTGAACATAATTTCAATGATTCTAATATCACACTCCCAAATCCTTATCGAAAAATGTGAGAATTTCAAATTCCTATCATTTATCGAAATCTGTTTAGATTTTAAACTTATATGCATTGACCCTCCTGTAATGAATATGTATAAAGTCACAAAGACTTGTCAACATTCATTATAAGGTATTCCAATGGAGATCAACTCCATGGAAACTAAGTCTCATATTCAAAGTACATTGCTTTGGACATGCTTCTTGCATTAAGTTTTCTAATCTTACACAGATAACTTCCACCTATGGAGACAACTCCATATTCTCATTTTGACTATCACTTCTGAATAAGAGATGCCTCTTTTCAGAATATGTCAATATGGTCCTTCCAAAATTAGCACTATACTTCCAACTGTCCCAGAGCAACCAATCTTTGGTAAACCTCAGATTGTCCTCGACAATTGCTTAATCATTTTAGTCATATCCAATTCTAGACCTTTTCCCTTCTTAATGCCTCTGGGCATTTGGAAAATTTTAGAAATGACAAATATTATAGCACATGCAATCGATCCTGTACCCAAAGCAAATGGTACACGATTCATGATGTCTCACATAAAGACATGATTCTAGACCAGTCTTTTGCTACAATATTTTTATTTGCCATGTTTTCAAAATTTGACTATGAGGAGGGATGCCGTAATCATAATCGAATTTTGAGAACGCAATATATAGAATTCCCTTAAGTTGAACCAATCCAACATGAAATTCATATATATATTCTTGACTAAAGATGATTAAGGTCTCAATCTAAGCCTTTAGAACTGAAATGAAGTATATCCTCTCCCTTAATTATAGCAAAACAACTTTTTCAATCCCTGCAGCCTCACGAATTGAAACTTTTGTTTTCTATAATTAACATTGCTAACTTGCAACACTGACAATAATTATCATGCTCCCACTAACATGATGATTATTAGCATAACACTTATGCTCCCACTAGCTTTGACATGTACTCAGAAATCAGTTGGACTTCTAGAAATCAGTACTTTATTGACTTTCTTACCAAAGTTTAGATTTCTGATACGAGATGCTTTGATAAAACTTTATCAAAATCATACACCTTTCCTTAGATAGCATGCATGTGTGTCTAAACAATTTCAGAACTATGAAAAGGGATGTCGTAATCATAGTCTCAATTGTTTAGACCTTTTGCCATCTGCTTCAAATCTACTTGGTGGAAGTGTTTCCTCACCATCATTTTCATGAATCGGAGAGAAACCTTATGACCCTTAGATTTTATGGTGTATGTGTTCTTATCCATGTGAATCGTCAAAACCATAGTCATAAGACAAGGATAATGACAAATCCAAACTCATATGGATTGAACTTATGCAATCTTAACTTCTTGCCACCTGGCAGTACAGGGCCTGCCATTGCTTCCAAGTTGTTATGCAACCAATTGAGATCTTTCAGAACTCCTATGCAAAGCCAACTTTAACTGGAATGGGCACAGAATATGTAACCACGATAGGTTATAAACCTCAAGTCGTGTGCTAGTGAAGAACCTCAGGTTTTATTCTTCATTAGTTCTTGAAATTCTTTTTAGGATCTTTAAGACTCCCACTATCCTCTTGACATATAAGACTATCTTGCCAAATATTCAAGAGATAGTGTGGATTCTTTATCAAGACAAACACTTCACACAATTGGTCTTAGTTGGTATTTGTTTTATCCAAAACATCACAACTTACCAATTTCAAATGTATAAGAGTAGGACACTTTTACTCTTACATTTGACAAGTGTTTTAAACCTTTCTTTAAGATATGTCACTCAAGTTACAATCTTGGAGTATGACTCTAAGAATTGTTTTGGAACGAAGTATGACTCATCTTCCTGATCTAACCATTTCAACAATTCATGACTCCTCTTCTTAGTCATAAGAATGCACTAAGATGACCTTTAGAGGACTAATTGTGATATGATTTCTAAATCATTAAGATGATCACAAACATGATACTAAAGTACTATCCTATCTTTTCAGATTTGAGAAACTTTTATCTTTCTGCCTAATTTGATTCTTCCCATTCGTTCTGCCATACATTGAGACTTTTCCAATGTTTCAGAATTATACTTAAACATGTAAGTATAACCATATTTACTAAACTTTAGTAAATCAAATAGTCTTAACGAGCTTTGTGGTGGACATGACCAGTGCACAAGAATGTGTACTCTATCTCTTTAGTCCTTCACTTGACTCACACATCCATGTGAACAAGTAATTAGTCTTGATTTTCCAATGCTTGAAAGTTCTCATTCGTCATACTATTCAACTTGTATGATTCCAAGTTTCGGTCCAATTGAAACTTGGGTGATGAGGAACTTTTCTGATTTGGTAAATTTAGACACTACCACAAATGAAAGAATCAAATCCATTTTCCAATATTGTTGTCAGTGGAATCATATAAGCAACAATTTTCCACAAATGACATTGTAAGGATACTTCAAATAAATAAAATTAAACAATTTTCTATTATTTTAAAACTTTGCGGAAAAACTTATCCTTACAATCCACATGGAAAATTGTTGTTATCTATTCCTTAGCAATATATCATAACTTCTTAAGCAACTGCTCAAAATTCTGATGCGATAGAAATCCACCTTCGCGATCAGAATCAGCATATACTTCCTTTAAGATTTCTCTCTATTCTTTGATTCTTAAAACATCAACATGTGACCCAGTCACATCATGTAATAAGGATCTCAGAATAGAACTTAACAGAGTTAGATAATGGGCTCTACCTGATGTAGAGTCAAACTTATTGACTTTAACATCCTTAGGTAAATTTGGCAGCTTTGCAATCAACGCCCCTTCCTTTGGCAAAATAAACATATGGACCCTTTGGTAATGGGACTATCTCAGACTAAGCCTTTCTCTTTACCATTTGGTCAACCGGGTTGACTATGGCCAATCCCTTTCCATTGGGAAGAGAATGCTTTTTCTGGATTTCCAGTGTCACCATTGTCACTGTCCATAAAGTTTTTGGGAAGTTGATCTTCTAATCAAATTTGTTTTACTATCGTTCCAAATCATTGCAGATTCAGCAGCACCAAGCAAATAGATATGATCATTAAGGTTCATGTCATAGTCTGTTTCATAGTAGTCCCAAAGGAACTCACTATGTGACTTAGAAAGTGATTGAACATCCAACTTTCTCAAGACTTTGACACCCAACTCTCTCGGCTTGTCAATATGTGACTTCATCTCTAAGATGTGATCACACATAGACCTTGCTTACCATTAGGGCTTGAGTGACCTTGAACTTGTGGGTTAGGGAGAATAATTGGAGGAGGTGGAGGAAGAGAAGTATGACTTCCATGAGCCAAACTCGGGAAGTCATATTCATTAGGAAAGCTTGGTTTGGGAAGATCATTGTTGTCTAAACCAGACATCAACAATGGGAGAAATTCACGTAAAGTTGATTTAAGTCCGTAATATAACACCCAATATGATATATTAAGGCTAGGACCCAACAAACTATTTTATAACTTGGAAGAGGGATGTCGTAATCCAAGCTATAAAATATTTGAAGGTAGGTGAATGGCGATTCACCAATTTCCACCAAGATAAACGAAATGTATTATTAGGTTTTAATTGGTTTTGAAACTCCTAGATTCTTTTGAGATTCTTTGAACTTTTCAATGGCATGTTTCAATCTCGAGTGTGCCCTTCAGGTTATTTGACTGGGATGCCGAGGATCAAAAAACAAGGTGTGAAGTAACCATGAAAATATACTTGGTACCCTTAATATTTACCCCTCAATCGATGTGCCGGTTAACCACACACGCTCCAACGATACTATGATAAACATTAAGTTACCCTTTGCCTACCTTGTTAAGTCCAGGTTAGTGTGCCGGTTAACCACACACACTCCACTAACAGCTTAAACAAAGTGCAAAGTGTAATTTCATGGATTAGCACCTTATTCACATTTTCCTAAGTAACTAAGATTGGGAATTTATAAGTGTTTAATTACTTAGTATTTATCATTATACTTATAATGAAGGGAGAATTATAGTCCTTGTCCTACCTGTTCGGCTAACGACCCTCCACCGTTCAAGTAAGCGGTGAGTGAGAGTGGACACCCATTAAACTGCCATTTTATAGGCAGTAACCTCATACCCCCCTTATAGACCGGCTTCGTGAATGAGGCCTACTAATGGTAAGACGACTTGCTCTTATACATATAATATATTAAACTTTTAATATTATAATAGTATAAAGGTGTATTTTAGACATTTAAAATACTTGGTGGTTTAATCTATTAATTAAACTAGACTTTTAATTTAATTAAACTCAAACCATATATTTATGGATTAATAATACTCTTTTAATTAAACGTTTTAATTAACTATTAATAAAGTCCATAAGAGTTAATTTGAACTATTCAACAAAACATCATAATTCCAATTATTAAACTCAAAATTAAAACTATTTAATTAATTGTTTAAGTTATGAACCCAAGAGTTTTAGAATTCAATTCTTTTTTTCATAAAACACTTTTCTCAAATTCCAAAACTTGAGGGCAAGTTTTGTAATTCTTGAAAACCTTTGGATTCCATAACTTATGGAATTAATTGTGTTTTATGATGAAACTTTCCATGTTCCATAACTTAAGAACAAGTTATGGAATTCTTTAAAACATTAACACCAAATTTTCTAACTCTATAAAAACTTTGAATCAAATTTTTTTTTTTAAAAAAAAACTTTCATATCCATAACTTATGGAAGTTTCAAAAACCCTTAAGATCACAACTTTAAAAAAAACTTTTGAGCTCCAAAATTTTATGACAAAATATGTAACTCCTTAAAACATTTAGATCAAACTTTTAAAACTAATAAAATAATCATATCATTTATCTTTTACTAAATTTGACCTAATTCAACTCATATAACAAATGATTCAAATTTTACAAATAATTCGTTTTTCACAAAACAAGTAATTATCTTAAAATTTGACAAACGTCATATTTTTTTTTCCATTTTTTTCAACTTGAAAATAAAACATTTGCATCAATATAACAGAAAACAACCAGTCTCTGATACCACTGTTGGGTTTTGAGCATTCTAACACTCTTATGGTGTACATGCAACCCTATAAACCTTGGATTTATGTTTTCTCTATTATACATGCAAATATTAACTATTCCAAGGTTTCATCCTAACTAGCATATTATGAAGCACCTATACTACAAAGTTCTAGTTAGATGACATACCTTTTGATGTAGCTTGATGTCTTCAAGCTTTAAGAGCTTAGCCCCAATAGTGTGGAAGCCTCAAATGGAATCACAAATCACCAAAACACCTTGGAAGAACTTGAGAGAATATGTATGCACACTAAAATCGGCCCACTCTTATTTTCACACACTTGTGCCAATTTTGTGAGCCAAGGACCCCTTTATATATTATAGAGGATTAGGGTTACATCCATGTAAACCCTAATACCCATGACCTTTCATTTACATAGGATCCATGGGTTAAAAGCATCATGGACCATCCACGAAAGCTTAGCCCAACCTAAATGAACTTGGCCCATTCCATATATATAAGAGTCCATATTTAATTAGTTCTTTTTGATCACTTAATTAATTCTAAATTAATTCTTGATCAATACTAATTAAATAATATGATTCCATATTAATATATTAGAACTTATAATATATTAATATAAATCATAAATATACTATTCTCAAAAGACTATCCATATAAATTGTTTCGGTGAAGTGCAACCCAAATGGATCATGCAGGGTCGGGTCAAGTACATACCAAATATAGTTATGGACTTAGACATTAATCTAACAAAACCACGGTTCTAGATACAGATTATTTTAGTGTGACCGGTGGATTATCATGTATATCTCCATGCTCAACCTATCTGAGCGTCGTATTTTCAGGCTAAATAGATCTATCTAGGTCAAGATTTTCAAGTCTCTAGATTCCTTAAGTTCATTAATGCCTAGTCAAGTCCATTTTAATCTTTCGTGCCTACCAGCGCATCGAACACAGAGCCTAGACAATTCAGATTCAGTCCCTTACACAGATTCAGATTGTCTGTTATCACATGATTATATCACTTCCCTTCACATCACCTACAAGCAAAACTATTAGCAACATATTTTTGATTTTCTGATATTTTAATGTTTTTGGATTTTTGAAATTTTCTAATTTTTGTTTAGTTTTTATTTCTCCCCCTAAATTTGTGCATAGGAGAGAAACGAAAGTAAACGCGCAAATTTAAACTATCCTAAAACAAAAATTAGTCTTTAAAGCGAATCAGCTTAAGAAAAACTCAAGAGTATAGAGAAGTAAACTCAAACCGTAAGTCGCTGATTGAATTTGCATCCAGAAGGTCTGAGAACAGCACGCGTAATCTCAGAACAGATCCAAAAATTCTTCACATCGTTAAGCACTAACCCCATGAGTGATCCCTTCCTTTCTTCCCTTCCCACAAAGGACACATACTCTCAAACAATGTTCTGAGTGTTGTACAGTTGAGAGATGCCTCCTATCATGTGCCTGGAACAGCCACTGCTAACAAACCGAAGTCTGATGATATGCCTCCATAGCTGCTCCGACACAGAGCGGGATTAGTTGGTCTTTGGAACCCAGTCCATTTTGAAACTGGTTTGACCTTTTTCATCCTTGCACGGTACTCTCTCCCATGACATATCCTGTTTATCACAAACAAAAGATGAAGAAATATTAGAATCGTTTGAATATTTGGGAGAGTGAGCCTTTGGAACCCATTTGTAGTTGGGTTTAACCCATTTCTTTTTCGATCTAATGGGTGGCTCAGTACTTGCTTTTGATCTTGATGTCGGCGGTTGAGATGATTTTGACCTAACCGGTCTTTGTTTCACTGGAGACTTACACTGTGTCAATGTTCTCTATATCTTCATCGTCTGGTTTGAGGAGACATTTGATGGAAGAGTAATTCTGCGGATAGGGACCGGAGCTGCTTCCTTAGGTACTGGAACCTCGATGGTTGTCACTTGATCCGGAGTGGAGCTTTCCCCCTCAACCGGCGAGGTGGAAGTATTGAGTGACACATCATTAGATAGAGTAGGACCAGAAACTTCGGCATGATGTTGTTGAGCTTCAGGAGACACAAGAACTTCGGAGAGTTGAGCAGTCTCTACGGGGTCAAAAAGATCAGCATGGTTTATTTCAACTATGTTAAGGGGACCCGAGGAGGCTGAGATATCACCTTCCAGTATTGCTTTCGTTTCATTTGAAGGAGCAGTGTTGCGGACGTAATAGTCATTGAATTTGACATCGAAGCTTTCAACTATTAGTCTCGTGCGTCTGATGAGAACCCTATAGGCTACCTTGTTTGTTGAGTAGCCGAGGAAAATGCCTTCATCTGACTTTGGTGCAAATTTGTTTAGATGATCCTTATTGTTGATCACAAAACATCTACACCCAAAGATGTGAAAGAATCTGACATTTGGCTTGCGGTTGTTGAGGCCGTCATATGGAGTTTTGTTGAGACACCTGCAGACAATGCTTCGGTTTTGAACAAAGCATGTTGTGGCCAATGCTTCGGCCCAAAAGTAGAGAGGAAGATGTGAGAAGTTGAGCATAGATCTGGCTGCTTCTACCAGAGTTTGATTTCTTTGCTCTACTACTCCATTCTGATGCGGAGTGTAAGGAGCTGAAAAATTGTGACTGATGCCTTTTGAAACCAAGAAACTGTTCAAAAGATGATTAGTGAACTTAGTTCCATTATCACTTCGGATGCGGCGCACTGGTAACTTGATTTGAAGTTTGATTTCTTTGATAAAATTGATCTGCACCTGCGGAGTTTCTGATTTGAGTCTCAGGAAGAAGACCCAAGTGAAACGAGTGAAGTCATCAACAATAACCAGCATATATTTTTTGTGGTGGAGACTGGCTACAGTAAATGGACCGCAGAGATCAATATGTAAGAGTTCCAGTGGTTCAGAAATTGTGGAATCAATCACCATAGGATGGCTTGCTTTTGATTGTTTGGCACATTCACAGGCTGAGCAGAGAGTGTCTTTGTTGAATTTGAGAATTGGAAGACCTCGGACGAGTTCTCCGGTGACCAGATTGTTGATATACCTGAAGTTAAGATGGGCTAGCTTACGGTGCCATACACAGCTGACTTCGGATACATCTTTGGACAACAAGCATAGCTGCAGTTTCCCAATGATAAGAGAAACATCTAAAGGATACATAGTCGCTTCGGACTTGGATTTGATCAAACATATGCTTCTATCTCTTGTCATTATGTAGCAGTATTCATTATCAAATTCAACCCTGTGGCCTGCTTTACATAGTTGGCATACACTGATGAGATTGTGTTTAAGACGTTCCACATATGCTAATTTTTGAATAGAGAAGTTCCCTGTCGTAAGCACACCGTAACCTCGGATTATTCCATTCGCATTGCTGCTGAATATGACGTTTCCACCATTGCAAATAGGCCTGAAATCTCGAAGGTATTCTAACCTTCCGGTCATGTGCAAGGAGCAAGCACTATCAATTAACCACTCCTCTTCTTGATCCTCCTTGCATATTGCCTGAAAATTACAAGGTTAGTTTGGGCACCCAAACAAGTTTGGAGCCCGAGGCAACTGATGGGTTTTTCAAAGATGCATGAACCGAGGTTGTAGGGAAAGGTTTTACGTCAATCTTGAGACCTAGTCCTGGATGTTTGAAAACTTTTGATGTGTTGTGAGATTTAGAAAAATTACGAGGTTTCTGAAAAGTGCGAGATTTGACTTGAGATGATCCCTTTTGACAATGACATTTACATGAAAGATTTTTCTCATTTACCCTGACATTCTGCTTGGTCAGCGGTTTGAAGGGTGTCGGAACATTTTTTTGACCAGTCCGAGAAAGGTGAGATCTAACATTAGTGCTCTTGGAATTTGAAAAAGTATGACTTGAGTGTGTGTGAGCACGTGTAGACTTCCTAGGATGTGATTTCTTAAAAAACTGAGGTGACTTTAAATGTGTTGGAGTTGGTAAAATCCCCTTCCATTTTGGATCATCTGAGGAATAGATCTGAAAACCATTGCTCCGAAAAGATTTTACTTTCTTTTGGATTGTGTCAGAGAGGTTTTCTTTTAGGAATAGATCTGAAAACCATTACTTTCTTTTAGAAACTACACATCCCTTTTTGTTTGTTTTCTTGACTGAAGAGTTTTTGGAAAAGTAATTTGAGAAAACAAATTTTTCTGGACTCTTGGGTTTTGAAATTTTGGTTTATCTTTTGTTTTTTGAAAAGATTTCCCGCTTTTTACCACTAGATAGAAGTTCCTCTTTGAAGGCCATTTTTCCTGAGTTTTTGGCGAACGGCAATCATTGAGATTCAATTGCGGTTTCTTAGATCCATTAGATATATTTTGAATACGAGGACTTGATTCATCTGAACTAGAAAGTTCAGGATTCTGGGAACATTGACCAAAGTCGAAATTCTCTATAGGTAACTCATGACGAATTGGCTGAATGGTTACTGAACTCTTAACTGTGGGCTGTGGTAAGGAAGATTGGACTACCGTAGCATAAGTCTGAGTTGATTTCTTTGTGGGACATTTGATCAGAGGCAATTGGTCTAACTGCGGTTCAGGATTGCAGTGAGTGGTATTGCAATCTAAAGGTAGTGATAGGAAATTCATGTGAACTTCGGGTTCCATAAGAATTTCTTCATCAACAACTGATGAA
This sequence comes from Lactuca virosa, assembly GCF_052849685.1. Taxonomy (NCBI): domain Eukaryota; kingdom Viridiplantae; phylum Streptophyta; class Magnoliopsida; order Asterales; family Asteraceae; genus Lactuca; species Lactuca virosa. Next base: position 177,982,846 of record NC_136426.1, read on the forward strand.
GTTTGAGAGTTGGGATAAATTTTACCAGAGATAGGAATTTGATCATTTGAGTGACCAGAAATTTCAGGAAGAATTTCCTCAATAACACAATTATTACTCAGATTATGAAGTCGACCAAAGTGAGTTTTGATGTCCTCGTGAAAGATTTTGTCATTGATCGGGAAAGGGAACTCTCGGTCCGGAGGGACATAAAGTCGGTATTTGTTAAACCGGGGTGAGGAATCCTTTGCGGTAGGATACCCATTGGACCAACCCCAATTATAGGTTTTATCTATGGTTCCATTGTTCACAAGATTTTCAATAGCTTCACTTTCATTGAACAGTTTTTCTATTAAAAGTTTTAAGCATACAATTTCAGTTTGAGCTAAATCTCTCTGATCTAATGTTATGCCTAATTGAGTTTCACATAACATTCTTGCATCCTTTTCTAATTCTAAGTCCTTTTCTAGCATGGAAACTTTGAGTCTTTTGTCTTCTAATTGTCCTCTAACATGAAACATTTCCTGTGATGCAATGTTTTTCTCATCTAAGACCTTGTTATAGTCTGAAAGGACAACATCACATGTGTCGTTAAGGTTGTCAATAAATGGTTGACAATCATGAATGCTATAATTAAGAGTTTGGATCATAAGTTTTACCAGCTCAACGATGCTTAGAGTTCCATCCTTTTCCATGTAGCAGTAATTCTTTTCCAATTTGGTCGACCCATCCTCGTCCACAGTAGCCATCATGCAGATTTTGCCTTTACCCTCGATGTTGTTGATATCTTCATCCTCATCTCCGGATGACCATACTTAATGGTCTCTTATGACTTGGGCTATGTATGCCCTTGCTTTCTCTTTTTCTTCCATTTCTTGAGCCATTTGGAGATAGAATGCTCTGCCTTTCACTACATTTGCTTTGCAATCTTTAGCAAAGTGATTTTCCTTGTTGCACTTGTGACAAATTACAACATCAGATTTTTCTTTTGCTGAGGTACCGGAGTCAGTTGCTTTGCAAGGCTGTGGTGCCTCTTTGGATTGAGTGTTTGAGATTGAGGTGTTGGGTAAGGATTTTTGGGATATCGTGAGTGAGTGTTCTGAGGATTGAAGTTGCAGTTAAAGGGAGGTTTAGTAAACTGCTGATTTTTGTGGAAAGATGAAGGTGGTAGTCTGTTAAATTGTTGACTAACTAGAGCAATAGCGTTTTGAAATTCTTCTTCATCATCGTATTCTGAGTCTGCTTCGTATGACTGCGGAGGGTTGTCATACGAGGGTGAGTAAGATTGAGTGTGAGGTGCTTGTGCTACGAGAGCAAGTGGTCCACCGAAGTCAGCACAGTCTTTGAGTACGGTTGATTATTGTTCTTGAAGTTCACCATATAGTTTGTAAAGAGATAAAGAATGAATTTTCCTATCTCCTTGGACTATCATCTTAGCCGTAGTCCAATGTCTACCTAAACCATTGAGAAACTGAAGATTGGTCTCTTGGTTACTTCGGATGGTGCCAGTATTAGATAACTTTGTGACAATTAAGTTGAACCTCTTGAAGGAATCTTCCAGACTTTCACCAGCATGAGCTTTGAAGTTGTTGAATTTGTTGAGTGTGGTTGTAAGCTTCTTATCTTGAGCTTGTTCTCTAACTTCATATAAGTTCTTGAGAACATCCCAGATTTCTTTGGCTGATGTAACACCGTAAATTTCAAAACAGTTTTTCACTTTTTAAAATATAATTTCATTCATAAATATTCTCGAATCCCAATGTATCACATATCAAATCCATAAAAACACATCCCAAGATCATAATGTATAAAACTCCAATAGTGTGTATTGATCATGTCGGCGCCTTCCCGCGATCCTCACTGGTACCTGAAACACATAACACAAAACACTGTAAGCATAAATGCTTAGTGAGTTCCCCAAATCACCACACACAACACATATTAGCCACTCGAGGCTATAACTCTGTTTGACCCTCTGGTCAATGTCTCTCAGTGGGACCCTCCAGTCTCATAACTCTGTGGGCCCTCTGGCCCTAACTCTGTGGACCTTCCGGTCCTAACTCTGTAAACTCTGTAACATACATAGCATAAATCACATAGAAATCACATCATGCAAAAGCATACAAAATACTCTGTCACATAACTCTAATTACCACCCTAGGTAAAGTATAGTGAGAAGACTCACCTCGAGTAACTCGGTAAACCTCGAACTCTGAAATACTGCACTAGCCTTCACCTAATCACATAAATAAATTCTCGAATTAATACAACTTCTAAAGGCTAGGCCAACTCCTCTCTATAAGTTCTCTAAGAAGGGTAAAAGACCATTTTGCCCCTCTAATGGCTCATAAGTCCAAACACTGACTAATCCCTAAAAGTCAACAGAAGTCAACAGTCAACATTGACCAGACTCGCCGAGTGCACTAGAGTGACTCGGCGAGTACATGCCTGCCTCCTCATCCCTGGTCCTCACTTGACTCACTGAGTCAACCCTATACTCCCCGAGTCGTTACAGATCGCGAGTCAAGGGGCAACCCGACTCGACTCGTCGAGTCCCTTATGGACTCGGCGAGTTCCTCCCATGAAAACTCTCAAAAGATCTCTTGAGGTCAGATCTGCTTCACCAAACAGTAGATCCATCCTTCTAACATTCAAAAGTCACGTAAAGGTGCAACCTTTACGTGCATGCAACCCATATCAAGCCTCAAATGGAGAAATATCACTAGAAATGGCAACCTAGTCTCCAATTGCTTATTTGCTTGCATAAAGCTAGAAGGTAGTAACTCTATGGACCTCTCAAGGTCCAGATCTGATATCATCAACACAAAGGGGACCTCATACTCACTAGATCTTATAAAAAAGGGGAGGTAAAAACCCTAAAATCATGAAATCTATCATATCAATACAAAATAGAAGGGATTATACCTCCAGAGACAATATCTCAAGATGATTAGCTCCAATCCAAGCTCCCTTCACGTTCTAGATGGATCCTCTCTTCTTTCTCTAGCAAAAATCACCCCAAATGAAGATTATAAGCCCTTTCTTGCACTCAAGCCTTCCTCACTCTCTCTAGGGTTTCTCTGGAACAAGGTGGCCTCAAATGACGGCCATAAGGGCCTTTAAATAGGGCACAAGCCCCGAAAATTAGGGCTTCATTTAACAGCGCGGACTCGCCGAGTCCACGCATGGACTCGCCGAGTCCCTTCATTAAATCCAGGCTGGCAGAAACGCGATTCCACTCGGTGAGTCTGAGCGCCTACTCGCCGAGTCCCTTTCTAAAATTCAACAAAATACTTAAAATAAGATACCTGGGTATCCAGATGTTACAATTCTCCCCCACTGGAATCAGACTTCGCCCTCGAAGTCCTGCTCGGCAAACAACTCTGGATGCTGCTCCCGCATCTCCGACTCCAGCTCCCAGGTCAGCTCAGACCCCTTCCGATGTTGCCACTGGACCTGCACCAATGACATCTCCTTGTTCCTCAGAACCTTGATCTTCCGATCCTGAATCGCGATTGGCCTCTCCGCATAATCCAGGCTCGCATCCACCTGAATATCCCCCAGTGGCACCACTGCCGACTCATCGGCTATACACTTCCTCAACTGCGACACGTGGAAGGTATCATAAATCTGGCTCAACTCCGCATGTAGCTCCAACCAATATGCTACCCTGCCCACCCTCGCGGTCACCCTGAACGGACCGATGTAACGGGGCCCCAGCTTGCCCCTCTTCCTGAATCGGATCACTCCTTTCCAAGGAGATACCTTCAGGAGTACGAAGTCTCCCACCTGGAACTCAAGATCGGATCGTCGCCTATCTGCATAACTCTTCTGACGACTCTGGTCCGTCAGTAACCTCTGTCTAACCTGCTGTATCTGCTCTGTTGTCCGAAGCACTATCTCAGTGCTACCCATCACACACTGCCCTACCTCTCCCCAGCAAACGGGAGTCCGACACCTCCTCCCATACAACAACTCGAAGGGAGGCATACCAATACTCGAATGGTGGCTGTTGTTGTAGGAAAACTCAGCCAACGGCAGATACGTGTCCCAACTTCCTCCGAAGTCTAACACACATGCTCGGAGCATGTCCTCTAGCGTTTGAATCATCCGCTTACTCTGTCCGTCCGTCTGGGGGTGGTAGGCGGTACTAAAATGCAATCTCGTACCCAACTCCTCGTGGAACTTCTTCCAGAACCTGGAAGTGAAACGTACATCTCGGTCTGACACAATCGAGATCGGTACTCCATGACACGATACCACCTCCCGCACATACGACTCTGCCAACCTCTCAGCAGAAGAGCTCTCACTGATGGCAAGAAAATGCGCGCTCTTCGTCAGCCGATTGACGATCACCCAAATTGCATCGACACCTCTCGCGGTCCTCGGCAATTTGGTGATGAAATCCATGGAAATATGTTCCCACTTCCACTGGGGAATATCAAGCGGCTGCAACTTTCCATGCAGATGCTGGTGCTCGGCCTTAACCTTGCGACAGGTCAAGCACCTCTCCACAAACCATGCGAAATCCCTCTTCATACAGGGCCACCAATAATCTTTCTTCAAGTCCAAATACATCTTAGTGGCCCTGGGATGGATCGAGAACCTCGATCAGTGCGCCTCCTCCATCAAAGTGATGCACGTCCCGCCCGTATACGGCACCCAAACCCGACCCTGAAAGTTCATAAGCCTACGGCTATCGGTAACGAACTCAAGTGCCTGCCCAATCACCCACTCCCTCTTGCGGTTCTCCGGTCTCATGGCTTCTGCCTGGGCCTCCCGAATGGTGTCCAACACTGGAGTCATCACTGTCAATCTCAAGCAAACATCTCGTATCGGGGCACTCTCCGCCCTACGGCTCAGGGCATCAGCTACAACGTTAGCTTAGCCCGGGTGGTACAGGATCTCACAATCGTAATCCTTTACCACGTCCAACCATCTCCTCTGGCGCATATTCAGGTTGGGCTGATCCATCAAATACTTCAAGCTCTTGTGGTCCGTGTATATGGTACACCGAACCCCATACAGATAGTGATGCCAGATCTTGAGAGCGAACACCACAGCCCCCAACTCCAGGTTATGAGTGGGATACCTCGTCTCATGAGGCTTCAGCTGCCTCGATGCGTATGCTATCACATGCCCTCTCTTCATAAGCACTGCACCCTACCCTGATATCGATGCGTCATAATACACCACAAAATCCTCCATTCCCTCTGGAAGGGATAACACCGGGGCTTCGCACAACCTCTGGCGAAGAGTCTCAAACGAGGCCTGCTGCTCAGGACCCCACGAAAAAGTAACGCCCTTCCGGGTCAACCTGGTGAGAGGCACGGCGATCTTGGAGAAATCTTTAATAAATCTCCTATAATAGCCGGCCAACCCCAGAAAACTCATGATCTCGTTGGGGGGTCCTCGGCACCTCCTAGCTCATTACCGCCTCAATCTTGGTCGGATCGACCAATATCCCATTCTGATTAACGAGATGTCCCAGGAATTGGACCTCTCGCAACCAGAAATCACACTTGGAGAATTTGGCGTAAAGCCTCTCCGATCTCAGAACTCCGAGGATCTCCCTCAAATGCTCCTCATGCTGCTCTCTGGATCTTGAATACACCAATATGTCATCGATGAACACGATCACCGATCGATCCAACATCGGTCTACACACCCTGTTCATGAGATCCATGAATGATGCTGGTGCATTGGTGAGCCCGAAGGGCATCACCACGAACTCGTAATGCCCATAACGAGTCCTGAACGCCGTCTTAGGGATATCCTCATCTCGCACTCTCATCTGATGATATTCAGACCTCAGATCAATCTTGGAGAACCAAGATGCTCCCTGCAACTGATCGAACAGATCATCGATCCTCGGCAATGGGTAACGGTTCTTGACCCCTAACTTGTTCAACTCCCGGTAGTCAATGCACATCCGGTGTGAACCATCCTTTTTCATGACAAAAAGGATCGGCGCTCCCCACGGCGAGCTACTCGGCCGTATAAACCCCTTTCCCAGCAGCTCCTAAAGCTGCGAGGATAACTCCTGCATCTCTGGAGGTGCAAGGCGATAGGGCGCCTTGGCGATAGGCGCTGCCCCCGGAACCAAATCGATACGGAACTCCACCTGCCTCTCGGGAGGCACACCCGGCAACTCCTCGGGGAAAACATCCGGGAACTCACGCACTATCGGGACCTCATAGACCGACCTCGGTCTCTCTGCACCTACTCTCGTATCCACCACATAAGCCACAAACCCACTACAGCCCTGCTGTAGACTCTGCCTCGCTCTTGCGGCTGAACAAAATGCCGACCCATAACGGGTACCCTCGCCATAAACTGTAAGAACTCCCCCACTATGGTCACGTATGGTCACCAGCTGTCGCTCGCAGTCGATAACCGCTCCAAATCTGCTCAGCCAGTCCATGCCCACGATGACACAGACATCTCCCATAGCAATCGGGACCAAATCAATCGGAAACTCAACGTCGAAGATCTCGAGTACACATCCTCGAATCACATCAGTGGCATATACTGCTCTCTCGTCAACTATGGAAACTCGCAAAGGTCGACTCAACGCCTCTCGACGAGTACTGATGTGCTGACTAAAGGCTAACGACACAAAAGACCGACTCGCACCCGAGTCAAATAACACCAAAGCAGTTACAGAACACACAAGAAATGTACCTACGCATAACACAATATAAGCAGATGAAAGAATACATACCAGCCACAACATCGGGCGCTGCGCGGACCTCCTCCGCTGTCAACTGGAAGGCTCTCCCGCGAGCCTTTGGCGCCTCGGCCTTCACTGGCCGACTCTCCGTAGCTCGCAAGGAAGCAGGGACAGATCCCTGAGAAGCTCCCTGAGTTGACCCTCGCAACTGCGGACACTCTGCCTTCCGGTGTCCGGTCTGGTTGCAGAGAAAACAAACTGCAAACCCCTTGGGGCAATCCTTGGCCATGTGCCCCTCCTTGCCACACTTGTAGCAAGACCCTGCTCTACAAACTCCCTCGTGGCCCTTGCCGCACTTGCCACAAGTGCGGCCCTTCTGGTTCCCTGATCTCGAATCGGCGGGCTTGGCCCGCTTGGCTTCCGGCTGGGACTGTGCCGGTCGCCGATCTCTCCCCTGAGACTCCGCCTCCTCTCTAGCCTGAGTCTCTAGCTCTATCTCCCTCTTTCGGGTATTTGCCTGAAGCTCAACAAATGTCCGGTATGACGAGTTCGCCACGAACTCTCGTATGTCCCTCCTCAGAATACTCAGATACCGACTCATACGTGCCTGCTCGGTAGACACGTGCTCAGGGCAAAACATCGCCCTCTCATGGAACATCCTGGTGATCACAGAAACAGACTCAGTACCCTGCTTGAGGGTCAGAAACTCCTGGGCCAAACGTTCCCTCTCCACCGGGGGAACGTACTCATCACGAAACATAGTGGTGAACCTCTCCCAGGTCACTGCGGCAGACTCTGCAGGTGTGTAGTGTGCTGTCACAAACTTCCACCAGTCCTTCGCTCCCAAGCAAAGCTGGTTCAGCGTGAACCGAACTCTCAGATGCTCCGGACAAGAACACGTATAAAAGCATCCCTCAATATCAGAAACCCATCTCATCGCAGCAATCGGATCCTGCGTCCCATCAAACTCTGGTGGCTTCGTGTTGCTGAACTCTCGGTATAGCAACGAGTCACCCCCCTGCGGCCTGGCAGCAGCTACGGCTGCTGTGGCCGCAGCAACAGCAGCCTCAGTGAGAGCAGCGTACCGCTCATCAAAAGTCTCGATCAACATGGTCTTGATAGACCCGAACATCTCTGGTATCTCAGCTCGGATGGCCACGTCCACCTCCTCGTGAATCAGCCTACGGATCTCCTCATCACTGGTACCACTGGTACCACTGCTCCCTGGGTGATGGCGCGTCCCAACCATGATGTCTCTGAAATACAACACAAAAGGAATCAGAGACTCGCTCGAGTATATTCGCACTCGATACTCGACCCTACTTGCTCTCTTAGTACCCAAAGGATTCTTACTTAGAGTGCGCACTGCTCCGGTGTCTTCAGTAGTACGGGCCCTATACTACCGTCCACACTGCATCAGTATTCACCCTAATTCCTCCTCCTTGGATCCCAGGTCACCAGTACTCCATATCTCACTAAACTCAGGCTACTCTCTAGTAAACCACTCATAAGTTCCTCGCTGCTACCTACTTACTCTCGAAGCATCTCATAGTAGAAGTAACTCCTAGGCTAAGGCATCACAGATCAGGGCACTCTAGTCCTAATAGTAATACCTAGCCTACTCTAGCATGCATATCATATCATAACACATCTTATAACACATAATGTAAGGGTATTTTGGGAAATCACCGTTCAGGCGCTAGCTGATCGTACACACTGCTCTGCTCTACTCTTTTCAAAATCTTTTTACTCTTTTAGAAAATTTGTTTATTTTATGAAAACTTTCTCAATTCCTCAGTTTGAGTTCAGATTCATCCGAAGATGCACCCGAATCCCTCAAACCAAGGCTCTAATACCAACTTGTAAAACCGTAAATTTCAAAACAATTTTTCACTTTTTAAAATATAATTTCATTCATAAATATTCTCGAATCCCAATGTATCACATATCAAATCCATAAAAACACATCCCAAGATCATAATGTATAAAACTCCAATAGTGTGTACTGATCATGTCGGCGCCTTCCCGCGATCCTCACTGGTACCTGAAACACATAACACAAAACACTGTAAGCATAAATGCTTAGTGAGTTCCCCAAATTACCACACACCACACATATTAGCCACTCGAGGCTATAACTCTGTTTGACCCTCTGGTCAATGTGTCTCAGTGGGACCCTCCAGTCCCATAACTTTGTGGGCCCTCTGGCCCTAACTCTGTGGACCTTCCGGTCCTAACTCTGTAAACTCTGTAACATACATAGCATAAATCACATAGAAATCACATCATGCAAAAAGCATACAAAATACTCTGTCACATAACTCTAATTACCACCCTAGGTAAAGTATAGTGAGAAGACTCACCTCGAGTAAATCGGTAAACCTCGAACTCTGAAATACTGCACTAGCCTTCACCTAATCACATAAATAAATTCTCTAATTAATACAACTTCTAAAGGCTAGGCCAACTCCTCTCTATAAGTTCTATAAGAAGGGTAAAAGACCATTCTGCCCCTCTAATGGCTCATAAGTCCAAACACTGACTAATCCCTAAAAGTCAACAGAAGTCAACAGTCAACATTGACCAGACTCGCCGAGTGCACTAGAGTGACTCGGCGAGTACATGCCTGCCTCCTCGTCCCTGGTCCTCACTTGACTCACTGAGTCAACCCTATACTCCCCGGGTCGTTACAGATCGCGAGTCATAGGGCAACCCGACTCGACTCGTCGAGTCCCTTATGGACTCGGCGAGTTCCTCCCATGAAAACTCTCAAAAGATCTCTTGAGGTCAGATCTGCTTCACCAAACAGTAGATCCATCCTTCTAACATTCAAAAGTCACGTAAAAGGTGCAACCTTTACGTGCATGCAACCCATATCAAGCCTCAAATGGAGAAATATCACTAGAAATGGCAACCTAGTCTCCAATTGCTTATTTGCTTGCAAAAAGCTAGAAGGTAGTGACTCTATGGACCTCTCAAGGTCCAGATCTGATATCATCAACACAAAGGGGACCTCATACTCACTAGATCTTATAAAAAAAGGGGAGGTAAAAACCCTAAAATCATGAAATCTATCATATCAATACGAAATAGAAGGGATTATACCTCTAGAGACAATATCTCAAGATGATTAGCTCCAATCCAAGCTCCCTCACGTTCTAGATGGATCCTCTCTTCTTTCTCTAGCAAAAATCACCCCAAAATGAAGATTATAAGCCCTTTCTTGCACTCAAGCCTTCCTCACTCTCTCTAGGGTTTCTCTCGAACAAGGTGGCCTCAAATGACGGCCATAAGAGCCTTTAAATAGGGCACAAGCCCCAAAAATTAGGGCTTCATTTAATAGCGCGGACTCGCCGAGTCCACGCATGGACTCGCCGAGTCCCTTCATTAAATCCAGGCTAGCAGAAGCGCGATTCCACTCGGCGAGTCTGAACGCCTACTCGCCGAGTCCCTTTCTAAAATTCAACAAAATACTTAAAATAAGATACATGGGTATCCGGATGTTACAGCTGACTTGCAATTTATGATGATGTCGAAGTTGTCAGGAGCAACTCCACAAGATATCTCATAAAAAGCAACAACATCGTTTTCCATCTTATCAAGATCATCTTTGGTGGGGCGATTAATGGCTGGTTGACCTCCTCCCAGTCTAGCTTGAGTGCCATCATTCTGAACTGGAGTAAGAATAGGGACATGAGGTCCTTCTTCTACAGATCTCCATACATCTCTTCCAAGTCTTCGTAGATGCCTCTCCATTCTTTGAGACTAGTGATGATATTCGTTTGCCACCAGTATTGGAGCTCTATTCGAACCTCCAACACTGTTGGAAACATTTAGAGATAATGCTTGTGCCATATTTCCTTGTTTTTGAAAAGATTTGATTTTTTTTGTTTTTTTTTAAGAAATGAGCTCCAGTTGTATAGAAGGCCTTTTAAAATCAGATTTCTTGTTTAAAAAGCAACCACTGTGGCTCTGATACCAATTGTTGAGAGAAAAAATTGAGTAACACACTTGAACAAACGTTAGAACTGGTAATAATGTGGAAAGAAGTTTAACTCAGTGGATCATAAAGCTCAACAATAATAATAAGCTAGAGTTAGATTGTTAGATAATTAGGTGCGGAAATATAAGGAAATGTAAATGACAAGAAGTATTATATCAAGAAGACACTATAAGTTGATTCTTAACAAGGATTGCAGACAATCCAAGTTAGTAGATGAGAACAAGCTTAGTGATTAAGTCAAGCTGACTTGCTCCGAAGAGATAACGATCTTAATATTAGAATCTGAATATCTTTAAGATGAGAGACTAAGAGAGAATACGATATTTCAAGATAGAGATAGAATGATCGATTCAGGTGTGCTCATTCAGAATAAAAGAGCTCTATTTATAGAGACTCGAAGATTACAAGTTAAATTTGTCTAGGAGTTTCCATGCAAGGCACACTGGACACAGGAATGAAAAGACATAAAACAGATAAAACTAAGCTAAGATAGATGACTTCAATTGCGGATGCAGTTGCTGGTTGCGGTGTTGAGCCTGACTGCGGATCTGGTTGATAGCTTCGGATCTAATCAAGTTTAAGAGGGTCACTTTTATGTTTCAACAAGTGGCAAACCAGACAATTATCATAAAGACAATCATCTCATACATAATCACCTACTGGTGGGCCGGCATTGGTGCCTTAGACCCACCTCTACTGGAAGGTAACTCACCTCGCATTGCTGAAGTCTCGCAGACGAAAACCCAGACTACTGGATGACAGATTCCCAAACTGTCAACATCAAAACAATACCCAATTAATAATTGGGATCCAGCACATAACCATAAGTCCATTCTTGGGGGTAAAAGACTACTTTACCCCCATCTTAGCTTGATTCAAGCTCAAGGCCCAATCCAAAGGCCCAAAAGTCAAACTTATCAATCAAAGCCCAACATATGGCCCAATTTTCCAAATTGGGCCCAAACCTCTTCATGGTCTTACCCTAAGGCCCTGTTATGGCCCATCTATGGCCCAATTTTCCAAATTGGGCCCAAACCCATCTCATGGGCCTTACCCTAAAGCCCATCTAAATATTCTAGTCCATATGATTGTTCTTGAATGGCCCCATAAATATCCCAATCACCAAAGCCCAATAGAAAGGTCCAACTTAAAGCCCAAGTGAAGTTAGGGTTTTCACATAAAATGACATTTAGGGTTAAGTGTTTCTCACTTAACCCATTAAGGACTTAATCCATTAAGTCCATCACTCTACTAGATAAATCATATGGTGTGATTGGGTGTAATTCACAATTCCATTCCAATCGCCCAAAATGCGGGTCCCGATAAGTCCAAACCAATAATTCCAAAATTAGGGTTTTCTAAACCCTAATTAGGGTTTCAACCCAATCACAACCCAATTAGGCCCAATAGCTAAGTATTTGGATCAGTTAGGGTTTCATTAGGCCCACTAGGGTTTCATAAGTCGGGCACCATCCACTACCACCTCGGGTAGTGGTGGTCAACGGCGGCTCATGGCGGCGGCCACCACCTCACGGTGGTCATTATGGTTCTAGTCCATTTATGTCCAAGCATCCTAAAAGCAGTCTAACATAAGAAAAAGCACACTGCCACCTAACACGGCGGCTGGTGACGGCAGGAGGCGGTAGCCACCACCTTACGGTGATGGTTAAGAGTTTTCTGTTGATTATACTAGCACCGATTACAATTTACAACACAAATCCCAATAACACACACGAATATAAAAACACACACACAGCCACCCTTGTGGTGGCCGGTGGTGGTACATCGTGGCAGCCACCATGGCTGGCGGCCATGGTGGGTAACTTCTCCGTTTTCCCGCCATCAAACACGACATACAACACACACACGCGCGATTATGATTTGTACAAAGGACCCAGGCACCCACCTGGTGGCTCACGACGGTGGCAGCGACAGTTTTGGCGATGGCAGCCATCACCTCATAGTGGTGGTGATGGATTCTCTTTGGTTCCCGGTCAAGCAACATGTCAACACATGTGAGTAGAAAACCCAAGAACCGGTTACAACTCGTCTTCAACGGAAACACCAGCAGCAACGCCATTGGCCGAAGATAGCGGCGGCAGGTCGTGGCTGACGAAGGGATAGAAGAAGAGTCGAAGAGGGTGGAGACGGCGACATAAAGCCACGAGGACAGCAGCAACATCAGGAAAAGGAGGCGCGTGCTCGTCTCCTCGTGGGCGACTGGAGTAGCAATGGTGCTGGGAGGCTGACGGCACACTCCGGCAGCAACATCGTTGGCTGGGAACGGCAGCAAAAATTGCCCCGACGTCGGTCTTCAGCTTTCTCAGCTTCATCGGTGGCAACCTGTTGTGGCATTGGACCGAAGATAGCGGCAGCATCAAGTTCGTGGTGGGAGGTATAAGGATGGAGGTGGTAGCTGTACCATGGTCCCTAGGGTTAGGGTTTACCGGGGGTGATGGGTTTATATACGCTGAGCCACATAATCTTCTCTCCATAATACCATCTTTGGTCCCTCCCTTCCCCTTTTCTTTCAACGTGAGTCTGTAATTTACCTTTTTAACCCCAGCCATCCAAAAACCCTTCAACTTAAGTCTCAATAATTACGATGCAGCCCATCCCTCTACAAATTATTTTCAACAGAAGTCCTTATATTACCAAATTGTCCCTCCTCTACAAAACCTTTTCAACTTAGGTCCAGAATTTACTCTTTAGCCCCTGCTTCCATAAATCCTTTCATATTAAGTCCAAATGATACCAAACACCCCCTGTCTTCTAAAAATCTATACAAAATAAATCTCGAATTTACACTTTAACCCCGAATAATCCAAGTTATAACATTTGGCTCCCCAAAACCAACACCCCACTAAATATTTTGGATTGTTTGGACACAATTCATATTAATTTTATCTATTTATTTATTAACTAAACGGGGTGTTACAACTCTCCCCCACTTAAATTAGATTTCGTCCTCGAAATCATCCCTTACCATTCTTTACACACCCGACAACTTGAATGATATGGCCACAATTCCGAGCATAACCCAGCCTACCCAAGGCAATCAAAACCAAATCTTATGAGGTTCTAAAATCCGCAGATGAACGCATTACTTGCAACAATCACATTTACTCAATCTGAAATCCGCAGTCTCAAGATGGTCTGACTCCCTTATAGACGGACCGTGCTGAATCATTGTTTTTTGAATCCATTGCACTTATTCTTGACAGAAGGATAAAATAATCCTTCAAGTAGAAGATCCATCCCTGCTACGGTTAGGCTCAAGCGAGAGCTACACAACAGGATCCAATCGACTACTCTGATATTATTTAATCCTACTGTGAGTGACTTAGCATAACCCCAGCAATCTGTTACCCATCCATACCTGAAATACTAAAACATTAATACTAGTACTACCAGAACACTGAAACTGTCAGAAACAGCATGCTGCCACATGGCTGCTTTCCAAAATCTATCGAGACATCCTTGGTCTCAATTTGTCAGTCGGTTACCTGAAATACCGTGTTCCAGCCCGGTCGCTGATCTTAAAAGACTCCCACACAGTCGCCCCCACGCGACTTCCGAATGAAATTTTGGTATGTCAATAGTTGCCACTAGTTATCATGCAACTGTGGCTCTAACGACCTTCTGATCTAACTGATCGGGTCCATACGTCGAGTCTTGACGTCACCAACTCCAAGGCCAAAAGTGGTTGCTACCTTACCAAAAGGTAGCCTTAAACCACAAACGACCTTAAGCAGTCCATTGCTTCCTTAATCTCTTAACCGTAGTGGCGTTCCTACATTCGTACCGCTGGCTCAACCAGATCCAACCCATCTGGGTAATTCCGTAATCCAATCCATGGATTTCCATGTCCTTATTACTGCACTCGAACTGGTGGGTACTACTATTCCTTCCGCGTCCCAAGAACACACTCATGATGTCTACCAACCTAGTAAATGCTAAGGCCACACCCACAGCCTCACAACACTCTAGCACTATCTGCCAACCTTGTGAATGCTACGGCTACACCCGTAGACTTACAACACGTCCTACACAACCTGGCCGCTAGTGAATTCTACGACTATCCCCTCCCCCCCCTCGCAGTCTTACAACACTTTCCATAATATCAGATCGCTAGTGAATGCTATGGCTACCCCCACAGTCTTACAACACTTTCCATACTATCTGATTGCTAGTGAATGCTACGGCTACCCCCGCAGTCTTACAACACTTTCCATACTATCTAATAGCTAGTGAATGTTACGGCTACCCCGACAGTCTTACAACACTTTCCATACTAGTCGAACACACACTCGACCTAACACTCAACTGAACTTGAGTCCTAACTGGAGCTCTAACCTAGTTCCCGAAACCTGTTATCTAATGCCAAGGAAAAGCAGGGAACCAAATGTTGGAACGTTTTCTGAACTCCCAACTCACATAATCCTCAATCAAGATGCCCCCTAAACCGCCTTCCTCCCTTATGGGGATGCGAAACTCATCCTAGTTTCACACTTATTTCTGCTCCTGAATACCTGATCGATTCTCCCCCACTTAGATTCCACTAAGTCTTCACGGTACATGAGAATTGAAGGATTCCCAATCCTTCTTGCTTCCTAATAATCTGTTGTTGACAACCTGTGCTTACCAATGCTAACAACCAATTACCATTCAAACCTTAAGATTGCCCATCCTCTGAAATCTTGAAGAGTACCCTTGAAATATGGTCCAGTCTGACACTTCAATCCATCTCCCATGCTGACAACTGGAGACCTTAATCTTCACCCTAGCTTACGAGTCCTCGTTCCCACTCTCAATCCCGCAGCACCACTGAACTCTATCCAAACACTGCTCATGCGAAAATACAATTATCTTGAACATCTTTTGACCAAACATTTATGCATCTAACACCCACAACTGACACCACCATCTTCATGCTACCGGTCCTTTCCTAGCGACAGTAGCGCCTTAAACTCCAAAGTTCTTCCATAGGCAATTGTCAACCATACCCGAACAAATGATGGAACCATTGAATTCCGACTTCACTAGAGAACTATCGCTCTAACCCTAACCTAATATCCTATAACTAATACTCCTCACAGATGCTGACAAGGATCCGGAATGATAACGGTACACGCAGAACCCACTCCGCAAGATACGTCCCTCTGTGGGTTCATCAAGGACTTTTCGGGATGCAGAATGGCATATAACAATCCTTGATAACCCATACAATAGCAGAGAACCAACCTGAGATCTGACTTATCCAAACTCACTCACAATTCCAAAGCGATATAGATTCCCCAAATCCTCCTAGTATCAGTAGAAGATGACATACCTGCAACATCTGGAGGAATCATGATCACCTTCTCCAGAGATACTTTGACCCTCCTGAGATCATGGTGCAAAACTCCCTTCTGATCCCGATGAAAGGAACTAATAATAGGATCCTCCTTCTTGAAGGATTCTAAGGATCCACGGGCTTTGGGCTTCAGATGAGCCCATACTGCCCCGCGACAGATCTGTCCCGAAAGTCCCCGCGACGACTACCAACATCTCCCAAATCCCTTCCTTGGCTGAACGGAAGACCACTGAGGTCCATTCCCAAAACTCCACGAGTAATCTCCGATAAATGAACTCCCGCGATCGCTCATCAATTGGTCCAGGCCCTGCTCCTGAGCCGGAACCAGAATCTGAGTCCTATTCTTGAGTACTCAACTCCACACCAAACTGACATACAACAGCCCCGAATATACCCAATTATCATTATCCCACAGGCTTCCTGGATTCTTGAAGACTCTCCCCAATTCGAGTATGAATCTTGTGCTTTCATTAGTATGGGCCCAATACTACCTTCCACACCTATCCATACTTTCCTCAAGAATCATCATGAATCCTCCAAGTCACCTTCTCAAACTGATACCCCGAATGCTCGCTAACATCACAACCAAGTCCACTAAATCATTTCCTAGGCTTCCCTAGGTTCCCGAACCCACCCAGTCCTCAGCTGCTGAAAGATTCCCAGTAATGTCAACTAGCTACCTCGTGAATATAGCCACATGCAACAAAGATCAGATAATCCTTCGAGTAAAAGACTCAACCCTAGAATGGTTGGACTCAGACAAGAGCTGCGCAATAGGGTCAAATCTATCACTCTGAAATTATCCAGCATGTGCCACATGTGACTTAGCATATTCACTTAATAGCTAGCTCACATTACTAACAGTCCCACAAAGCACAAAGCAAGCAGCATTCAGACAATGGAAAATCTAAGCAACATATTCCAATCAAATAATTTTATCCTCTTATCAGGAATCTATATTGGCATGAGATTCTAAGGCTCATACAATCAGACATAACCTAAACAGGCTATCCTATCACTGACAAATCAGTACTAGCATGCAAGTATACAAGCACATACAATAGGCATATAAGGCATCCTTCCTAGATCCTTAGCCCTAATCTATCATGCAGTTCTCATAATCATATCATATCATAACATAACGTGTATGGGTATCTTGTGGAAAACTTACTTGAGCTCGGCTGATTGCACGCATCACACACCTTATTCTTTTCAAAGTTCTTTTCCCTTTCCGAATCCCTTTCCAAATTCTTTTTATAAAAATGATTTTCTTTTGAAAATTTTCATACCAAGTGCTCATTTTGAGTCCAGACACACCCGAGAGTGTGCCTGAATCCCTCAAACTAAGGCTCTGATACCAACTTGTAACATCCCAAAATTCAAGACCAAAAATTTCATTTTTAATTAAGTTATTATAAAACCAACAGTATAAAAACATTTGTAATAATATCCCATGTCAAAACCAAAGTGTCAATAATCAAAACAAGTTATTGTAAAATAATAGCATAGTGTAATCCCAAAGATCTCATGTGCGGAAAGCGTAGTGTGATGCATTGTGATCGATTCGGCTCATTTCCTTTGAAAACGAAGTACCTGAAACCAAAGCTGTAAACCGTAAACATGAAGATTAGTGAGTTCCCCCATCATACCACACACCATACAATAACATACTGTCAGGCATATCTGGGTGCCCGACCTGCCCTGTTGAGCATACCGGGGTGCTCAACCTACCCCTGTTAGGCATACCGCGGTGCCCAACTATAACATACACGTTCGATTATCGTGTTTTATAATGAATAATATTATGAAATATTATATGAACATGGTTATTGAGTTCTAACAGATATTTTTTAATAGAAATGAAGTAAAACTATGTTTAGAATCACTCGGAAAATATTAGAAGTCTTATGAGATTCCAATCTAATGTCAAATATTGAAACTTGACGAAAATATAAAATTTTAAATAAGTAAAATTTTATTATTGAAAGTTGTAGATAATTTCGTTAGAAACATATAGGCGAAAACCTCATCGAAATCCGAGTTATAACGAATAAGTTATGACCAATCGAAGATCTGCGACAAAACCGGCAAACACTATTTAGCGTAAAAAGTGAGTTTTCGATAAACTACTTTTAAGTTTTAGTGATCTAAACGAAAGTCATAGTATTCGTTAAACCGAGAATTTTCATAAAAAGAACGTCCAAATCTGACTTCATATGAGCAAGTTATGATTTTTCTAAATTTCGGAATAGTAGTAGATAGCTAAAAACTCGAAATAAAGATCGAGTGATTTTTAGCCGATGCAACCTAAACGAGAATCGAATGTCTCGTCAATAGTAGTACAACGGTAAAAAGACAGACGAAAATGGGTGTTAGATGAATAAGTTATGAATTTTTAACGGACTTTTCCTGTCCCGGCCCGTAAAAAATATAATATTAAAAATGAAGTGAAAAATAGTTGACGGAGTCTAAACAAAAGTTGTAGAACATAATTTCACCTACGCGTGGATATAAGGAACGTCAAAAACGGAACTCGTATGCAAAAGATATGAGTTTTTGAAGTTTTTAATAAAAATAAATCAATAATCCAAGGATTATCCGAAGGGTACGCCCAGCGTACTTCGCTTCGTACGCCCAGCATACTTCACACATGCAGGGTCGGAAGTCAGTCACGTCCTTCTCTTTTTGCACGAGGCAGACGTATCGGATAAGGCAGCCACGTCCGAGCCTGGGTTCCGATCTGGTGAAACCTCGCAGGTACGCCCCGCGTACGAGGGGTACGCTCAGCGTACAGAGCCGCCTCGCAGTACGCCCAGCGTACCTGTAACATCCAAAAAAAATTTAAGCCAATTTTAAACTTTTTCATCCATTCAAAACCAAATAGTGTTATACAAATTGTTTTCAAAATATTATTCATCAGAGTATCCCAGAAACAAAATCATAAGGATGAGGAGCAGTACGGTCACGCCTTTACCTTGCCACGATCTCCTGAAGTACCTGAAACAACAAACTGAAACTGTAAGCCCGAGAGCTTAGTGATTTACCCCCAAAATACCAATACTACACCGATAATACCATATCAATAACTGATAACAACAACATGTATACTGGGCCTTCAGCCTGGCTGGACCGCCTTGCAAGGCCTACAGTCTATCTGGATCTATCCCGAGCCTTCGGTATGACTGGACCGTCATGTGGGCTCACAGTCTATCTTGACTGCTCGTCAGGTATGTTGGCCTTTAGCACAAAGTAGGATTGCCTCAACCCAACCATCAAACAAACAAACATGTGCACATAAATATAAACAAGTAAACATGCAGATTTAACAGATCACTAACATGGCAACCATCCTATAACCAGGATGTCGATCTAACCGATCTCTAGCATAGCAATATCATAGCAACCATCCTAAACCAGGATGAAATCTAGCATAGCAATAACATAACGACCATCCCAACCTAGGATGTAAATTCATAAAGGGTCGGCCTTGGTGCCGTAGAGCCTGTTGATATACTGAGGATAACTCACCTCGCTAGCAGCTCGGAATAATACTCTCCACACCTCCAGATATAGCTCCAACCACCTCGCCTGTACCCATAAGTGGTCCACTCAATAATTACTCAAATTACCAAAATGCCCTTGGAAAGGCACACGACACACCTTAGTCAAAGACAAAGTCACTGGTCAATGGTCAATAGTCAATGTTGACCTATTTGTTGAGTTTAACTTTCCCTTCATCGAGTCCTTACCGAATCAGGAGTTACTCGACTCAACTCGCCGAGTTTCTTACAGACTCGCCGAGTCAGTACGTGACCCAGTGCATGGAAATCCAAACTGACTCGCAAAGTCATCTCCCAGACTCGCCGAGTCCACGCGGGACCAATTCAAACAAAACCATACTCGACTCGCCGAGTCCGTACGTATACTCCCATGCTCAAACGATTCTGAAATATTCCTCCGTTCCAAACAGTAGATCTAGGTCCCTAGAGTGCATTAGCAACGTAAAGTTGCTACCTTTACGTATTTTCGTGCCTCAAAATCTGAATCCAAGCTTGAAATGAAGCTCTACTCATAAGGAAGGGTTCCTTTATGACAATACTGAGAACTTTATCAACTTAGGACCCCAGGGAGATTCAGATCTGAAGTTTCAACCTCAGATCTAGTGGTGGTTGTCGAGGCCAACAAAATTAATAACCCTAAATCTTTTACACTAAAATAGTGTATAGTGGTAAAGGGATCGTATTCACGGAGATTGGTTCAATTTTATAACTCTATGATAATCTTGTTGTACAAATACTTGTAAAACTAAAATAAAATAAAATTGGGGGATTTTGATCTTTTGATATGTTTAAAAGAAAACTAGAATTACACTAAGATTTAAAAACACAATTCAACAAAAGCAAAGTTTGATGTAAAATCAATAAGATAAAGATGGTTGACTTTGGACTTTCATTACATGAACATTTTGTTAATTAATCATGAGAATACCAAGGTGCAATACTTGTGTTTATAATCTAACTTGGCTATGTCAATTTATAAGCATAACTTGCCTCAACTCTTCTTTTGTATTAAAATGACTAGAGAAGCTCATAGCACATTTCCTAAATCAAAGTCACAAAACTAATGAAGCATGTAATTTTGTGAAAATCAATTAGCATTAGGTTTTAAGAATCACCAAGTCCAAAGAGTAATCTATTGCTTTCATTACTACTATGGAGAAAATATTTTCCTAGTCAAAATGAAATGAAAACAAACATTTAAACTAATTGTTGCTTGTTAAATTGAAGACCCGTTACTTAGCCAAGAATTTAACCAACAAAAATAACATTCACATATCAATATTCATGACTAGAGATATATAAACATGAAGGAAGTTTTCATAGAAAATATAATCATAGATATTCAACACAAGTTCATGGAGTTCTTCAAAATAACCAAAACATTCAAGCAATTACATCCAAGTCAACCAAATGGTAAATCTAGCCTAGCATGGCTAAGATTAAAGAAAAACAAGAGAGATTAGAGATACCAAAAATTGTTCAAGATGAAAGATGAAAGAAATCCACAAATCTTCAAATCTTCTTAGAGAGTAAAATGTGTTGTTCTTCCATGTGTTTTTTTTCTTCTTCCTTCAAAACTCCAGTAAAAGCGGTCAAAAATCAGATCCAAAAGTCCACCAAAAGCATTCCACCAACCTTCCCAAAATAGAGTCAAAAAGTAAAAAATTTGGATTCTTCATAGTGCGATCCATGCGGACCATTTGTAAAACCACGCGGACCGCATGGATTCTAGGCCATTTGGCCCATTTGATTGGCCTTCTAGTTTTGCTCCTTTATTTCTTGGTCCAGCCCACATGTAAAGGTTCTTGATAGCCCAATTGTGTCTTCTTGACTCTCCCAAGATGGGTCATTGCTTCCTTGATCTTCTATAGCTCAGAATTTTCTTCACATCATCATCATTATTCATCTAAAATTAAGCCCAACTTGCTCCTTTGATTATGTTGACAACATGCCCAATCACACCGCTTCAAGTCCACAAGCAAACTGCAAGCCTCCAAAAGTCCCGCACTCCTTCCATACCTCCAATGACAAATAGTCTTCGATAAATCCTGCAAATAAGCTCAAAAGACTGGAAAACACCCGATAAAAGGAGGAAAATAACAAAAAGAGAAAATATGCATGAACATTAACTAAAATGAGATGGAATCTGCTAAAATAAACTATAAAAAGAAGTAATAAAATGAAACTATCATCTAGCTCCCACACAATAACCCCTTCCTAAATAAGCTAAAGAAACCCTAAACTTCACACAAAAGAGATGAGGAAGAGATCAATTTAATCAGCTGGTTACCTCCAAAATGTGCCCAAACTGAAGTAGACTCTGGATCCACACAAATTTCCTTGATGCTAGCCTCTTGATCTACAAGTTTCCTTCACCAAATCACTTTCCAAAGCCCCAAAACACTCACAAGGATCTCACACACGAGAATTAGGGTTTCTGGCTCTCAAGGGGGTGATGGAAGACAGAGGGAGGCGCTAATTGTCCAATATATAGGGTGCGAAACCTTGAAATTTAGGGTTTCCCCCACCAGCTCCTACTCGTCGAGTCCCCCTTCCGGACTCGCCGAGTTAATTCATTAAATGACGTGTCCCATCCCACTGCTGCTCGACGAGTCATCGCATCAACTCGTCGAGTAGGCCTTAAAACATGAAATCTAAATTGAAAAATAATGATACCTGACAATTGGGACGTTACAATTCTCCCCCACTTATTTTAGACTTCTTCCTCGAAGTCTGCTGTAGTGAATAACTCCGGGTAATGCTCTCGCATCTCAGCCTCCGGCTCCCATGTCCACTCAGATCCCCTCCGATGCTCCCATTGTACCTTCACCAACGGGACCTCCTTGTTTCGTAGAACTTTCATCTTCCTTTCCAAAACAGTCACCGGCCTCCCAACATAATTCAGGCGCTCATTAACCTGAATGTCATCCAATGGTACCACTGCCTCCTGGTCCATAATGCATTTTCGCAATTACGAAACGTGAAAGGTGTTGTGAATCCGACTGAGCTTATCCGGTAATTCCAACCTGTATGCCACCTTACCAATCTTGGCAACGACCCTGAACGGTCCAATATAGCGGGGACCCAACTTTCCCCTTTTTCTGAAACGTATCACGCCCTCCTGTGGTGAGACCTTCAAGAGCATCATATCATCGACCCGAAACTCCAAATCTGATCGGCGTCTGTCGGCGTAACTCTTTTGCCGACTCTGAGCGGTCTACAGCCGCTGCCTGATCTGTTGAATCTTTTCGGTAGTCTGCAAAACCACCTCCGTCCGACCCATTACCCTGTGCCCAACCTCACCCCAACAAATCGGGGTTCTACATCTCCGACCATACAACAGCTCTAAAGGCGGGGCGCCAATACTGGAATTATAGTTGTTGTTATAAGCAAACTCTGCAAGAGGTAGGTGGGAATCCCAACTCCCTCCAAAATCAATAACATACGCCCTCAACATATCCTCGAGGGTCTGAATGGTCCGCTCACTCTACCCGTCGGTCTGAGGATGAAACGTTGTACTAAAATGCAGTCGCGTACCCAGTTCCTCGTTGAACTTCTGCCAGAAATGGGAAGTAAACCTGTCATCCCGGTCGGAAACAATGGAAACTGGTACCCCGTGCCGAGCAACGATCTCACGAACATACACATCGGCCAATTTCTCGGCCGAAGAACTTTCCTGAACCGCCAAGAAGTGAGCACTCTTGGTCAATCGATCAACAATAACCTATATAGCATCAAATCCCTTTGCCGTCTTCGGCAACTTAGTAATGAAATCCATCGATATTTGCTCCCATTTCCACATGGTAATCTCCAAGGGCTGTAACAGACCATGCGGTCTCTGATGCTCGGCCTTGACCATCCTACAAGTCAGGCACCTCTCGACATACCCAGCGATTTCTCGCTTCATACATCGCCACCAGTAACTCAAACGCAGGTCTTTGAACATCTTGGTGGCCCCTGGGTGAATGGATAAATGAGACTTATGAGCCTCCTCCAAAACGGTCTGCCTAACTCCCCCAGACATCGGAACCCATACACGACCATAACGGGTCATCAATCCTCGTCCATCCTGCACAAACCGGGTGTTTTCACCCTTAATATTTTCCTTCTTCCAATTCTCTGGTCTCATACCCTCAACCTGCGCGTCCCTTATCATACTCAATATCGTAGGATCCACGGCTATTCTCATACATCTCGCTGGGGTGGAAGACCCCACTGCCTTGCGGCTCAAAGCGTCCGCCACCACATTCGCTTTACCAAGATGGTAAAGAATATCACAATCATAGTCCTTGACTACATCCAGCCACCTGCGCTGCCTCATGTTCAGGTTGGGCTGATCCATGATGTGCCTCAAACTCTTGTGATCCGTATATATGGTACAATAGACCCCATATAGATAATGTCTCCATATCTTGAGGGAAAAAACCACCGCCCCCAACTCCAAATCATGAGTAGGATACCAAGTCTCCTGCGGCTTCAACTGTCGCGATGCATATGCAATCACCCGCCCCCTCTGCATGAGGACCGCTCCCAACCCTGTGTGTAACGTCCCAATTGTCAGGTATCACTATTATTCAATTTAGACTTCATGTTTTAAGGCCAACTCGGCGAGTTGATGTTATGGCTCGCCGAGTAGTAGAGGGATGGGGCATGTCATTTAATGATTGAACTCGGCGAGTCCGGAAAGGGGACTCGACGAGTAGGAGCTGGTGGGGGAAACCCTAAATTTCAGGGTTTTGCACCCTATATATTGGAACATTAGCGCCTCCCACTGCCTTTTATCCCCTTTGAGAGCCAGAAACCCTAATTCTCGTGTGTGAGAGCCTTGTGAGTGTTTTGGGGCTTTGGAAAATGATTTGGTGAAGGAAACTTGTAGATCAAGAGGCTAGCATCAAGGAAATTTGTATGGATCCAGAGTCTACTTCAGTTTGGGCACATTTTGGAGGTAACCAGCTGATTACCTTGATCTTTTCCTCCTAGAATCTCTTTTCTGTGAAGTTTAGGGTTTCATTAGCTTATTTATGGAGGGATTATTGTGTGGGAGCTAGATCTGAAGTTGAAACTTCAGATATGAATCTCCCTTGGGTCCTAAGTTCATAAAGTTCTCAGTATTGTCATGGAAGAACCCTTCCTTATGAGTAAAGTTCCATTTCAAGCTTGGTTTTGGCATTATGAGTCATTAGAGCCTTGCATGCACGTAAAGTTTGCAACTTTATGTGATAAGCATGCCTTGGGAAGTTGGATCTGCAGTATGGAGCCTTAGCATGGCTTAAAAAGCATCTGTATGGATGAAGGACTTAAGGGACTCGGCGAGTAGCATGGTAGACTCGGTGATTCATATGAAGATGGTCATGAACTCGACGGGTTGGATGAACAACTCGACGAGTCCGATGAAGATTGTCTTGGGCCCGACGAGTGGCATGGTGACTCGACGAGTTGGCAAGTTATGCAAGGAACTCGGCGAGTAGCTGAGGGTACTCGACAAGTTGAGGTCAACATGGACGGTTGACCTTGATAGTTGAGTTTGAATTTGACCAAGGGTTAACCGTTTTGACTTTTGAGGATAATTGGCAAGCAGGTATTTATGAATTGGATCATTGATGGTTATAGGTGTTGGAGTTTGGGGCAGTGTTTCGGGAGCGTGATTTCGTGGTTCAATCCGGCATTTCAAGGTGAGTTATCCTCACTCTATCAACAGGGTCTAAGGCACCAAGGTCGGCCCTTTTTTCGGATTGTATACTTGTACTTGTTTGATGTGCTTATTGAACTGTTAGATCGGCGTCCTGGTAATTAGGACGGTATTATGTTAGTGACCTGGTTTAGGTCGGTATCCTGGTAGATAGGATGATGTTATGTTAGTGACCGGTTAGGTCGGTATCCTGGTTAGGATGGTGCTATGATATATGATCTTCTAGATTGGTGTGTTTGTCTATGGACTATTATGTAATTATCTGTTATATGTGCACATGGTTGTTGTTTGGCGGTTGGGTTGAGGCGGGTCCTGCTTCGTGCTGTAGGCCAACATACCCAGGGCGGACCGGATAGACTGCAGGCTCAGGAGGGCACCTAGTCAGGCCGAAGGCCCGACGAGCGGTCCGGATACGCTAAAGGCCCCGAGAGGGCGGTCCACACGTGTCGAGGCTCGGAGAGTGGGCCAGATAGACTGAAGGCCCGGTGCGGGCGGACCAGTCACACTTTAGACTCGAGATGCATGGCTGTTCTGTTTTGTTAATATGATATGATTATGGTTATGAGGTTGGTATTTTGGAGGTAACTCACTAAAATTTCGGGCTTACAGTTTCAGTTTATTGTTTCAGGTTCAGCGGATGACCGCGGGAAGGCGAAGGCGTGACCGTACACTTCCTCGATTGATGATTATGATTTCTGGGAACTCTGATGTATAAACTATTTTGAAAACTGGTCGTAACAATTGAATGGTTTTAAATGATTCAAAAAGTTTTAAATTGGCTCAAATTTTATGGGTGTTACACTGTGATGGATGCATCACAGAATACCACGAAGTCTTCAACCCCTTCAGGGAGGGTCAACAGTGGAGCTTCACACAAACGCTACCTGAGGGTCTCAAACGCCCTCTGCTGCTCGGGGCCCCACCGGCAATCCACCCCCTTCCTCGTCACACGAGTGAGAGGTACCGCAATCTTGAAAAAATCCTGAATAAACCTACGGTAATACCCTGCCAATCCCAAGAAGCTTCTGATATCTGAGGGAGATTTCGGAATATCCCACTGCATAACCGCCTCGATTTTGGACGGATCGACCAAAATCCCTTCCTGATTAATGAGGTGTCCTAGGAACTGAACCTCCCGCAACCAAAACTCACACTTCGAGAACTTGGCATAAAGTTGTTCTCACCTCAAAACTCCCAATAACTCCCGCAGATGTTCTTCGTGTTGTTCCCTGGTCTTGGAATACACCAAAATGCCATCTATGAATACAATAATCGAACGATCGAGCATCGGCCTGCAGACTCGGTTCATCAGATCCATAAACACTGCTGGCGCGTTCGTGAGCCCAAACGGCATGACCACGAACTCGTAATGACCATAACGAGTCTGAAATGCGGTCTTCTCCACGACTTCCTCTCTCACCCTGACCTGATGATATCCGGATCTCAAATCGATCTTGGAAAACCAAGATGCACCCGGCAACTGATCGAAAATATCATCTATCCTCGGGAGTGGATAACGGTTTTTCACCGTTAACTTGTTCAACTCCCTATAATCAATGCACATCCGGTGCCAACCGTCCTTCTTCCTGACGAAAAGAATTGGTGCTCCCCATGGAGAACTACTCGTACGAATAAACTGCTTACCCAGCAGCTCCTGCAACTGAGATGACAACTCCTGCATCTCTGGCGGTGCCAATCGGTACGGCGTCTTAGCGATAGGGGCCGCACTCGGCACAAGATCAATCATGAACTCAACCGGCCTCTCCGGAGGCACTCCGGGTAACTCCTCCGGAAACACGTCAGCAAATTCTCTAACCACCGGGACCTCTACAACTGAAGTCTGGTCCCTGACCCGTGTATCCACTGCATACGCTAAGTAACCAGCGTACTTCGCTTCGTACGCCCAGCATACTTCACACATGCAGGGTCGGAAGTCAGTCACGTCCTTCTCTCTTTGCACGAGGCAGACGTATCGGATAAGGCAGCCACGTCCGAGCCTGGGTTCCGATCTGGTGAAACCTCGCAGGTACGCCCCGCGTACGAGGGGTACGCTCAGCGTACAGAGCCGCCTCGCAGTACGCCCAGCGTACCTGTAACATCCAAAAAAAATTTAAGCCAATTTTAAACTTTTTCATCCATTCAAAACCAAATAGTGTTATACAAATTGTTTTCAAAATATTATTCATCAGAGTATCCCAGAAACAAAATCATAAGGATGAGGAGCAGTACGGTCACGCCTTTACCTTGCCACGATCTCCTGAAGTACCTGAAACAACAAACTGAAACTGTAAGCCCGAGAGCTTAGTGATTTACCCCCAAAATACCAATACTACACCGATAATACCATATCAATAACTGATAACAACAACATGTATACTGGGCCTTCAGCCTGGCTGGACCGCCTTGCAAGGCCTACAGTCTATCTGGATCTATCCCGAGCCTTCGGTATGACTGGACCGTCATGTGGGCTCACAGTCTATCTTGACTGCTCGTCAGGTATGTTGGCCTTTAGCACAAAGTAGGATTGCCTCAACCCAACCATCAAACAAACAAACATGTGCACATAAATATAAACAAGTAAACATGCAGATTTAACAGATCACTAACATGGCAACCATCCTATAACCAGGATGTCGATCTAACCGATCTCTAGCATAGCAATATCATAGCAACCATCCTAAACCAGGATGAAATCTAGCATAGCAATAACATAACGACCATCCCAACCTAGGATGTAAATTCATAAAGGGTCGGCCTTGGTGCCGTAGAGCCTGTTGATATACTGAGGATAACTCACCTCGCTAGCAGCTCGGAATAATACTCTCCACACCTCCAGATATAGCTCCAACCACCTCGCCTGTACCCATAAGTGGTCCACTCAATAATTACTCAAATTACCAAAATGCCCTTGGAAAGGCACACGACACACCTTAGTCAAAGACAAAGTCACTGGTCAATGGTCAATAGTCAATGTTGACCTATTTGTTGAGTTTAACTTTCCCTTCATCGAGTCCTTACCGAATCAGGAGTTACTCGACTCAACTCGCCGAGTTTCTTACAGACTCGCCGAGTCAGTACGTGACCCAGTGCATGGAAATCCAAACTGACTCGCAAAGTCATCTCCCAGACTCGCCGAGTCCACGCGGGACCAATTCAAACAAAACCATACTCGACTCGCCGAGTTCGTACATATACTCCCATGCTCAAACGATTCTGAAATATTCCTCCGTTCCAAACAGTAGATATAGGTCCCTAGAGTGCATTAGCAACGTAAAGTTGCTACCTTTACGTATTTTCGTGCCTCAAAATCTGAATCCAAGCTTGAAATGAAGCTCTACTCATAAGGAAGGGTTCCTTTATGACAATACTGAGAACTTTATCAACTTAGGACCCAAGGGAGATTCAGATCTGAAGTTTCAACCTCAGATCTAGTGGTGGTTGTCGAGGCCAACAAAATTAATAACCCTAAATCTTTTACACTAAAATAGTGTATAGTGGTAAAGGGATCGTATTCACGGAGATTGGTTCAATTTTATAACTCTATGATAATCTTGTTGTACAAATACTTGTAAAACTAAAATAAAATAAAATTGGGGGATTTTGATCTTTTGATATGTTTAAAAGAAAACTAGAATTACACTAAGATTTAAAAACACAATTCAACAAAAGCAAAGTTTGATGTAAAATCAATAAGATAAAGATGGTTGACTTTGGACTTTCATTACATGAACATTTTGTTAATTAATCATGAGAATACCAAGGTGCAATACTTGTGTTTATAATCTAACTTGGCTATGTCAATTTATAAGCATAACTTGCCTCAACTCTTCTTTTGTATTAAAATGACTAGAGAAGCTCATAGCACATTTCCTAAATCAAAGTCACAAAACTAATGAAGCATGTAATTTTGTGAAAATCAATTAGCATTAGGTTTTAAGAATCACCAAGTCCAAAGAGTAATCTATTGCTTTCATTACTACTATGGAGAAAATATTTTCCTAGTCAAAATGAAATGAAAACAAACATTTAAACTAATTGTTGCTTGTTAAATTGAAGACCCGTTACTTAGCCAAGAATTTAACCAACAAAAATAACATTCACATATCAATATTCATGACTAGAGATATATAAACATGAAGGAAGTTTTCATAGAAAATATAATCATAGATATTCAACACAAGTTCATGGAGTTCTTCAAAATAACCAAAACATTCAAGCAATTACATCCAAGTCAACCAAATGGTAAATCTAGCCTAGCATGGCTAAGATTAAAGAAAAACAAGAGAGATTAGAGATACCAAAAATTGTTCAAGATGAAAGATGAAAGAAATCCACAAATCTTCAAATCTTCTTAGAGAGTAAAATGTGTTGTTCTTCCATGTGTTTTTTTTCTTCTTCCTTCAAAACTCCAGTAAAAGCGGTCAAAAATCAGATCCAAAAGTCCACCAAAAGCATTCCACCAACCTTCCCAAAATAGAGTCAAAAAGTAAAAAATTCGGATTCTTCATAGTGCGATCCATGCGGACCATTTCTAAAACCACGCGGACCGCATGGATTCTAGGCCATTTGGCCCATTTGATTGGCCTTCTAGTTTTGCTCCTTTATTTCTTGGTCCAGCCCACATGTAAAGGTTCTTGATAACCCAATTGTGTCTTCTTGACTCTCCCAAGATGGGTCATTGCTTCCTTGATCTTCTATAGCTCAGAATTTTCTTCACATCATCATCATTATTCATCTAAAATTAAGCCCAACTTGCTCCTTTGATTATGTTGACAACATGCCCAATCACACCGCTTCAAGTCCACAAGCAAACTGCAAGCCTCCAAAAGTCCCGCACTCCTTCCATACCTCCAATGACAAATAGTCTTCGATAAATCCTGCAAATAAGCTCAAAAGACTGGAAAACACCCGATAAAAGGAGGAAAATAACAAAAAGAGAAAATATGCATGAACATTAACTAAAATGAGATGGAATCTGCTAAAATAAACTATAAAAAGAAGTAATAAAATGAAACTATCATCTAGCTCCCACACAATAACCCCTTCCTAAATAAGCTAAAGAAACCCTAAACTTCACACAAAAGAGATGAGGAAGAGATCAATTTAATCAGCTGGTTACCTCCAAAATGTGCCCAAACTGAAGTAGACTCTGGATCCACACAAATTTCCTTGATGCTAGCCTCTTGATCTACAAGTTTCCTTCACCAAATCACTTTCCAAAGCCCCAAAACACTCACAAGGATCTCACACACGAGAATTAGGGTTTCTGGCTCTCAAGGGGGTGATGGAAGACAGAGGGAGGCGCTAATTGTCCAATATATAGGGTGCGAAACCTTGAAATTTAGGGTTTCCCCCACCAGCTCCTACTCGTCGAGTCCCCCTTCCGGACTCGCCAAGTTAATTCATTAAATGACGTGTCCCATCCCACTGCTGCTCGACGAGTCATCGCATCAACTCGTCGAGTAGGCCTTAAAACATGAAATCTAAATTGAAAAATAATGATACCTGACAATTGGGACGTTACAATTCTCCCCCACTTATTTTAGACTTCTTCCTCGAAGTCTGCTGTAGTGAATAACTCCGGGTAATGCTCTCGCATCTCAGCCTCCGGCTCCCATGTCCACTCAGATCCCCTCCGATGCTCCCATTGTACCTTCACCAACGGGACCTCCTTGTTTCGTAGAACTTTCATCTTCCTTTCCAAAACAGTCACCGGCCTCCCAACATAATTCAGGCGCTCATTAACCTGAATGTCATCCAATGGTACCACTGCCTCCTGGTCCATAATGCATTTTCGCAATTACGAAACGTGAAAGGTGTTGTGAATCCGACTGAGCTTATCCGGTAATTCCAACCTGTATGCCACCTTACCAATCTTGGCAACGACCCTGAACGGTCCAATATAGCGGGGACCCAACTTTCCCCTTTTTCTGAAACGTATCACGCCCTCCTGTGGTGAGACCTTCAAGAGCATCATATCATCGACCCGAAACTCCAAATCTGATCGGCGTCTGTCGGCGTAACTCTTTTGCCGACTCTGAGCGGTCTACAGCCACTGCCTGATCTGTTGAATCTTTTCGGTAGTCTGCAAAACCACCTCCGTCCGACCCATTACCCTGTGCCCAACCTCACCCCAACAAATCGGGGTTCTACATCTCCGACCATACAACAGCTCTAAAGGCGGGGCGCCAATACTGGAATTATAGTTGTTGTTATAAGCAAACTCTGCAAGAGGTAGGTGGGAATCCCAACTCCCTCCAAAATCAATAACATACGCCCTCAACATATCCTCGAGGGTCTGAATGGTCCGCTCACTCTACCCGTCGGTCTGAGGATGAAACGTTGTACTAAAATGCAGTCGCGTACCCAGTTCCTCGTTGAACTTCTGCCAGAAATGGGAAGTAAACTTGTCATCCCGGTCGGAAACAATGGAAACTGGTACCCCGTGCCGAGCAACGATCTCACGAACATACACATCGGCCAATTTCTCGGCCGAAGAACTTTCCTGAACCGCCAAGAAGTGAGCACTCTTGGTCAATCGATCAACAATAACCTATATAGCATCAAATCCCTTTGCCGTCTTCGGCAACTTAGTAATGAAATCCATCGATATTTGCTCCCATTTCCACATGGTAATCTCCAAGGGCTGTAACAGACCATGCGGTCTCTGATGCTCGACCTTGACCATCCTACAAGTCAGGCACCTCTCGACATACCCAGCGATTTCTCGCTTCATACATCGCCACCAGTAACTCAAACTCAGGTCTCTGAACATCTTGGTGGCCCCTGGGTGAATGGATAAATGAGACTTATGAGCCTCCTCCAAAACGGTCTGCCTAACTCCCCCAGACATCGGAACCCATACACGACCATAACGGGTCATCAATCCTCGTCCATCCTGCACAAACCGGGTGTTTTCACCCTTAATATTTTCCTTCTTCCAATTCTCTGGTCTCATACCCTCAACCTGCGCGTCCCTTATCATACTCAATATCGTAGGATCCACGGCTATTCTCATACATCTCGCTGGGGTGGAAGACCCCACTGCCTTGCGGCTCAAAGCGTCCGCCACCACATTCGCTTTACCAAGATGGTAAAGAATATCACAATCATAGTCCTTGACTACATCCAGCCACCTGCGCTGCCTCATGTTCAGGTTGGGCTGATCCATGATGTGCCTCAAACTCTTGTGATCCGTATATATGGTACAATAGACCCCATATAGATAATGTCTCCATATCTTGAGGGAAAAAACCACCGCCCCCAACTCCAAATCATGAGTAGGATACCAAGTCTCCTGCGGCTTCAACTGTCGCGATGCATATGCAATCACCCGCCCCCTCTGCATGAGGACCGCTCCCAACCCTGTGTGTAACGTCCCAATTGTCAGGTATCACTATTATTCAATTTAGACTTCATGTTTTAAGGCCAACTCGGCGAGTTGATGTTATGGCTCGCCGAGTAGTAGAGGGATGGGGCATGTCATTTAATGATTGAACTCGGCGAGTCCGGAAAGGGGACTCGACGAGTAGGAGCTGGTGGGGGAAACCCTAAATTTCAGGGTTTTGCACCCTATATATTGGAACATTAGCGCCTCCCACTGCCTTTTATCCCCTTTGAGAGCCAGAAACCCTAATTCTCGTGTGTGAGAGCCTTGTGAGTGTTTTGGGGCTTTGGAAAATGATTTGGTGAAGGAAACTTGTAGATCAAGAGGCTAGCATCAAGGAAATTTGTATGGATCCAGAGTCTACTTCAGTTTGGGCACATTTTGGAGGTAACCAGCTGATTACCTTGATCTTTTCCTCCTAGAATCTCTTTTCTGTGAAGTTTAGGGTTTCATTAGCTTATTTATGGAGGGATTATTGTGTGGGAGCTAGATCTGAAGTTGAAACTTCAGATATGAATCTCCCTTGGGTCCTAAGTTCATAAAGTTCTCAGTATTGTCATGGAAGAACCCTTCCTTATGAGTAAAGTTCCATTTCAAGCTTGGTTTTGGCATTATGAGTCATTAGAGCCTTGCATGCACGTAAAGTTTGCAACTTTATGTGATAAGCATGCCTTGGGAAGTTGGATCTGCAGTATGGAGCCTTAGCATGGCTTAAAAAGCATCTGTATGGATGAAGGACTTAAGGGACTCGGCGAGTAGCATGGTAGACTCGGTGATTCATATGAAGATGGTCATGAACTCGACGGGTTGGATGAACAACTCGACGAGTCCGATGAAGATTGTCTTGGGCCCGACGAGTGGCATGGTGACTCGACGAGTTGGCAAGTTATGCAAGGAACTCGGCGAGTAGCTGAGGGTACTCGACAAGTTGAGGTCAACATGGACGGTTGACCTTGATAGTTGAGTTTGAATTTGACCAAGGGTTAACCGTTTTGACTTTTGAGGATAATTGGCAAGCAGGTATTTATGAATTGGATCATTGATGGTTATAGGTGTTGGAGTTTGGGGCAGTGTTTCGGGAGCGTGATTTCGTGGTTCAATCCGGCATTTCAAGGTGAGTTATCCTCACTCTATCAACAGGGTTTAAGGCACCAAGGTCGGCCCTTTTTTCGGATTGTATACTTGTACTTGTTTGATGTGCTTATTGAACTGTTAGATCGGCGTCCTGGTAATTAGGACGGTGTTATGTTAGTGACCTGGTTTAGGTCGGTATCCTGGTAGATAGGATGATGTTATGTTAGTGACCGGTTAGGTCGGTATCCTGGTTAGGATGGTGCTATGATATATGATCTTCTAGATTGGTGTGTTTGTCTATGGACTATTATGTAATTATCTGTTATATGTGCACATGGTTGTTGTTTGGCGGTTGGGTTGAGGCGGGTCCTGCTTCGTGCTGTAGGCCAACATACCCAGCGCGGACCGGATAGACTGCAGGCTCAGGAGGGCACCTAGTCAGGCCGAAGGCCCGACGAGCGGTCCGGATACGCTAAAGTCCCCGAGAGGGTGGTCCACACGTGTCGAGGCTCGGAGAGTGGGCCAGATAGACTGAAGGCCCGGTGCGGGCGGACCAGTCACACTTTAGACTCGAGATGCATGGCTGTTCTGTTTTGTTAATATGATATGATTATGGTTATGAGGTTGGTATTTTGGAGGTAACTCACTAAAATATCAGGCTTACAGTTTTCAGTTTATTGTTTCAGGTTCAGCGGATGACCGCGGGAAGGCGAAGGCGTGACCGTATACTTCCTCGATTGATGATTATGATTTCTGGGAACTCTGATGTATAAACTATTTTGAAAACTGGTCGTAACAATTGAATGGTTTTAAATGATTCAAAAAGTTTTAAATTGGCTCAAATTTTATGGGTGTTACACTGTGATGGATGCATCACAGAATACCACGAAGTCTTCAACCCCTTCAGGGAGGGTCAACAGTGGAGCTTCACACAAACGCTACCTGAGGGTCTCAAACGCCCTCTGCTGCTCGGGGCCCCACCGGCAATCCACCCCCTTCCTCGTCACACGAGTGAGAGGTACCGCAATCTTGAAAAAATCCTGAATAAACCTACGGTAATACCCTGCCAATCCCAAGAAGCTTCTGATATCTGAGGGAGATTTCGGAATATCCCACTGCATAACCGCCTCGATTTTGGACGGATCGACCAAAATCCCTTCCTGATTAATGAGGTGTCCTAGGAACTGAACCTCCCGCAACCAAAACTCACACTTCGAGAACTTGGCATAAAGTTGTTCTCACCTCAAAACTCCCAATAACTCCCGCAGATGTTCTTCGTGTTGTTCCCTGGTCTTGGAATACACCAAAATGCCATCTATGAATACAATAACCGAACGATCGAGCATCGGCCTGCAGACTCGGTTCATCAGATCCATAAACACTGCTGGCGCGTTCGTGAGCCCAAACGGCATGACCACGAACTCGTAATGACCATAACGAGTCTGAAATGCGGTCTTCTCCACGACTTCCTCTCTCACCCTGACCTGATGATATCCGGATCTCAAATCGATCTTGGAAAACCAAGATGCACCCGGCAACTGATCGAAAATATCATCTATCCTCGGGAGTGGATAACGGTTTTTCACCGTTAACTTGTTCAACTCCCTATAATCAATGCACATCCGGTGCCAACCGTCCTTCTTCCTGACGAAAAGAATTGGTGCTCCCCATGGAGAACTACTCGTACGAATAAACTGCTTACCCAGCAGCTCCTGCAACTGAGATGACAACTCCTGCATCTCTGGCGGTGCCAATCGGTACGGCGTCTTAGCGATAGGGGCCGCACTCGGCACAAGATCAATCATGAACTCAACCGGCCTCTCCGGAGGCACTCCGGGTAACTCCTCCGGAAACACGTCAGCAAATTCTCTAACCACCGGGACCTCTACAACTGAAGTCTGGTCCCTGACCCGTGTATCCACTGCATACGCTAAGTAACCGGCACACCCGTGCTGAATATACTGCCGAGCCCTGGCTGCTGAACAAAACCCTGATCCTACTCTGGTGCCCTCACCATATACCACCAGTTCTCCCCCACTTGGGGTTCGAACTACTACTAGCTGCCCTTCACAATCGATCATGGCGCCGAAACAACTGAGCCAATCCATCCCCACAATCACACATACTTCCCTCATGGGAATAGGAATCAGATCTATCGGGAAGGACACCCTGAAGATCTCCAACTCACATCCCCAGTAGACCGAAGAAGCAGAAACTCCGTGTTCATTGGCGATATAAACTCACAACGGACACTCAAGCCCACCTACTGGCACACTGAACCCCCTACTGAAAGTCTGAGATACGAACGACCGACTCGCCCCCGAGTCGAATAAAACCAATGCAGGCAAGGAGTTTACTAAAAATGTACCTAAACATAGGTACAACAGATAAGCATAACACATATATCATAAGTGAAGGAAGAGATAGAAACATACCAGCAACCACATCCGGTGCTGCCCGGGCCTCCTCGACCGTGAGCTGGAACGCACGCACCTGAGCCTTCGGAGGCTCCGCCTTGACCGGCCTCCCATCCGCAATCCTCAAAGTAGCTGGTATGGAAACCTGCGCCGGCTTGGCGGCAAGCTGCGGATAGTTGGTCTTCACATGACCAATCTGATGACAATGATAACATATCCTCATATCTGTTGTAGGGGCGGGATGGCGACAGTCTCTGGCATAGTGCCCCTCTTTGCCACATTTGTGCCACCCACCACCTGCTCGACAAACCCCATAATGACTCCTGCCGCACTTTCCACAAGCACGGCCCTACTGACCCGCGGTCCTAGAATCAGCGGTCTTAGAACGCTTCGGTGCCGGCTGAGACTGTGCCGGAACCTGACGCTGCTCCTTCAACTGCAGCTCTAACTCCAACTCACGTCGCCTAGCGGCTTCCTGAAGATCCAGAAGAGTATCACAACGTTGCGTGGCAACAAACTGACGGATATCGGTCTTGAGCATGCTCAGATAACGAATCATCTGAGACTGCTCGGAAGCAAACTCCGGGCAAAACATAGCCCTCTCCGTGAACATGCGGGTGATCTCCATCACCGACTCTCCATCCTGCCTCAAAGCCAAAAACTCCTGAGCAAGCCGCTCCCGCTCCACACATGGAACGTAGCGAGCGTGAAACATATCCCTGAACCGCTCCCAAGTAATAGCAGCTCTCTGATCATCAGTGTATAACGCCCGTAGATCCGGGTTAGTCAATTTAGAGACAATAAGCATCAAAAATGACTATTTGATAGAAGATTATTTAGAAGGAGTAACCTTAACTAAGTTGTAGTATATGTTACAAGGATTCCGAACATATAAAGAACACCGATATCCGAGTTATAACGAAGAAGTTATGACCTGTCGAAGTTTCGCGACAGAACCGGCACGACACAGCGCGATGTAAATAGTGAATTTACGTTAGAGCGATATTTGGCCTTAGCGATCTAAATGAAAGTCGTAGAATACGTTAAACCGAGTGCGTGCATAAAAAGAACGTCTAGATCTGACTTCGTATGAGGAAGTTATGATTTTTCTAAGTTTCGACTTAGCGGTATGTAGCCCAAAGTTCGATTATGAGATCGAGTGATTTCTAGACGAAACAATCTAAACGAGAATTGAAGATCTCATCGATAGTAGTCCAACGGAAGAAATACAGATGAAAACGGACGTCAGATGAAGGAGATGGATTTCTAACGGAGTTTTCCTGTCCCGGCCTACTAAAAATAATATAATAAAAATAAATTCAAAACTAGCCGACATAGTCTAAACAAGAGTTGTAGAGCATAATCTCACCTACGCATGCATATAAAGAACGTCAAAAACCGAACTCTTATGCAAAAGATATGAATTTCTGAAGTTCGGAACACAAATTTCGAGGCTGTGTCAGAGCTCACGGCGTGAGCATAGTGTTCACGACGTGAGCAGAGACTGGACGTCTTCCAGAGCAAGTAGATGAGTGACAAACGCAGTGACCTACTAGGCTCACGACGTGAGCATTGGAAACTCACGACGTGAGTACAGAATGTTGGCCCTATAAATAGAAATCGAGGGTCAGCCGAAATTGGTTGCTCCATCTCTTCTCTCTCACTCTCGATACCCTCTATAGCCATCCCGAAGTACCCCCGAAGCTCCGGTATCATCCCGAGACCCGAAGCGAGTCCCGAAGCCCCGAAGATCCCGAGAAGAAAAGAGTTTTCGAGCCGAAGCTCTGCCCACGAGAAGCCCGGTGTGTGAAGATATCCCGGTTTCACCGAAGAGTTACTACTTGAAGAGCCGTAGTGTTGTCCGATCATCTTCTGATCATGTGAGTGTGTAGTCACTTTCTTCCAACACATAAATATGAAGTATTTTCTATGAAATACGTACTATGTGTTAATAAATTGTTTGTTTATCTGAGATGGGTGTTGAATATGAAGTTTTGGCTATAAAATACGTGATATGTGTTAATAAGTTGTTTGTTTATTTGAGATGGGTGTTGAATGCAATGTTTGGTACAGGTTTTAAATAATTTAAACTGTATATGTATTTTATATCTATGAATATGATGGGGAATACATGGGTAGATAAATGATGAGGTATGAAAGATGATTAAGAATAATATTGGCATATGCACCAAATAGTGAATGTCATAATCCTAGCAGATGCGCTTAAAGGATAATGTTGGCAGATGCGCCTAATAGTGAATGTCGTAATCCTGGCAGATGCGCTTAAAGGATAATGTTGGCAGATGCGCCTAATAATGAATGTCGTAATCCTGGCAGAGGCGCTTAAAGGATAATGTTGGCAGATGCGCCTTATGTAGCAATGGATTTTGTGCCAATTCCTTAGGTCAATCCTTAGGGATGAATGAATGAAGGATAGTTGATTCTTAGGGTAAAACCTTAAGAAATAAAGAAGATAATGGGGATGGGTAATTGGGTTGATTGTTTGATGATTAAATATAATAATTATATTATTGTGGGTTGAAAACCCTATATGCTCACCAGGCTCCCAAGCCTGACCCACTTAGTTTTCTTTGTATTATAGGAAGTGGCTCAAGAGCATAAGTTGGTTGACATGACGTGAGATAATGGATTATAGGCCAGTAGTTATAAATAACTGTTGTAAGGTCTATCTTATACTGTTTATGCTTTTGGTCTGTATCGGAACATGACATCCCGAGATTTTGTTATTTAATGAAAATACATTCCTTTAAAGAAATGCTTTGATAAATTCTTATCATATTTTGTTTTGGGAACAAATTCTGCAACGGTTTTCTTTAAACGATTACTCTGATTTTAAAACAAAGCATAAACAAATCGGTCTTTTCTGGCCGTGAAAATGGGGATGTCACAGTTGGTATCAGAGCATTAGTTTAAGCGAACTAGGAATTTGTAGGATTTCTAGACTTAAACTTAGAATGCTAAGTGAAGATTGTGAGATGAGTGTCTGTTATATTTAAGACACGAGCACTAGTTTATTTTAGGAAAGTTGCCTAAAATGCTTTTATGTGCTAAATGTTATATGTTTTCCATATATGATGTTATTTGTTCGGATTTATGGTCTGTTGCCGACCGGATCTGGAAACCTTATGTGTTTAGGATTCTAAGCGTATGACAACTGTATTAGAACTAGCATGTAAACGTTTCGGAGTGATAAGGAGATTTATACGTCTATCGTAAATAAAGCTTTCTTATCTTAAATTCTCTCCCGGTACACCGAATGTCTTCTTGGATGTACAAAACGTTATGGTGAAGACTCGTAGAGAATTGAGTAAATGGAGGAAATGAAGGGATTATGATAGTGAATGACAGCTATCGGAATATATCGTAAGAGTGGTATCTTGCCTTTAGATTATGTCTGATAAAATAACGGAACGTTTAAAGGAGTACGGTACGTCTGAAGTACACCTTCGATTGGCAGGATGATGGAACGATTGGTGTAATTCTTAAAGTTATCCCATCGTCTGCAATTTCCATCACCAACCGAGTTGAAGTAGAATTGATGATTGAAGATACGCATGGAAGAAGTCCTAGTAGAGTCTAGGAAAATTTCTATGATTATTTGGACATATTCGTATGTGTTAAATTGTTTTGTGATTTTAGGACTTGGGGACTACGAGACAATACTTGGGACGAGTATGACTAGGTGTGAATAGTATTAGAGATCTATACTACTGGAAGCACAGGACTCACACTTGGATCAGGGAAAGTCACAAGGTTACCAAGAAGCTAGTGATTGATTCCGTTTTTATTCAAGTATGTCGTTACCATTGTTTCGGTAATGACTAGTAAGATGGTTGTTATTCCGACCCTAGTGGTCATATCGAATTAAGTCCGACTACAATGAGTTTGTTACGTGGTTCGGAGAACCAAGTTCGAGGTAGCATCTGACTTAAGTTAGAAGATTGAAATCAATGCGACCAATAGCATAGCACTCGTTAGTAGCTAGAGATGCTACATGTTAAAATGTGACTATATCACATTAGAATATGAAGGAAGGTATATTCCATTTTGGAATTTGACTCTAAGAGACTTGAGTCGAAGCGTGGCATCATACGATGATAGGTCATTAGAACATGACCCATCAATATGTTACAATAAATAAGGGGAAGTACTTATCCTAAGAAGAAGAAGGAGTCCTCAAAAAGGATTTATTTTGTAACTTGTAGGTTACGATTGAAAGTCCAACATAGTACGAAGAACAGATGCAAGATTTAGCATCACGGTTATTACTTATGATGGAAAGATAACGTATGGAATCGTTATACAAGCCCTATTTCGTTGATGATCCCGAGACGTAATCATCCTAAGGGGGAGATAATTTTAACGCCCGTAGATCCGGGTTAGTCAATTTAGAGACAATAAGCATCAAAAATGAATTTTTTATGGAATATTATTTATAAGGAGTAATCTTAACTAAGTTGTAGTATATGTTACAAGGATTCCGTACATATAAAGAACGCCGAAATCCGAGTTATAACGAAGAAGTTATGACATGTCGAAGTTTCGCGACAGAACCGACATGACACAGCGCGACGTAAATAGTGAATTTACGTTAGAGCGATATTTGGCCTTAGCGATCTAAATGAAAATCGTAGAATACGTTAAACCGAGTGCGTGCATAAAAAGAACGTCTAGATCTGACTTCGTATGAGGAAGTTATGATTTTTCTAAGTTTCGACTTAGCGGTATGTAGCCCAAAGTTCGATTATGAGATCGAGTGATTTCTAGACGAAACAATCTAAACGAGAACTGAAGATCTCGTCGATAGTAGTCCAACGGAAGAAAGACAGACGAAACGGACGTCAGATGAAGGAGTTATGGATTTCTAATGGAGTTTTACTGTCCCGGCCTACTAAAAATAATATAGTAAAAATAAAATCAAAACTAGCCGACGGATTCTAAACAAGAGTTGTAGAGCATAATCTCACCTACGCGTGCATATAAAGAACGTCGAAAATGGAGCTTGTATGTAAAAGATATGAATTTCTGAAGTTCGGAACACAAATTTCGAGGCTGTGTCAGAGCTCACGACGTGAGCACAGTGTTCACGATGTGAGCAGAGACTGGACGTCTTCCAGAGCAAGTAGACGAGTGACGAACGCAGTGACCTACTAGGCTCACGACGTGAGCATTGGAAACTCAAGACGTGAGTACAGAATGTTGGCCCTATAAATAGAAATCGAGGGTCAGCCGAATTTGGTTGCTCCATCTCTTCTCTCTCACTCCCGATACCCTCTATAGCCATCTCGAAGTACCCCCGAAGCCCCTTTATCATCCCGAGACCCGAAGCGAGTCCCGAAGCCCCGAAGATCCGGAGAAGAAATGAGTTTTCGAGCTGAAGCTCTGCCCACGAGAAGCCCGGTGTGTGAAGATGTCCCGGTTTCACCGAAGAGTTACTACTTGAAGAGTCGTAGTGCTGTTCGATCGTCTTCTGATCATATGAGTGTGTAGTCACTTTCTTCCAACACATAAATATGAAGTATTTGCTATGAAATACGTATTATGTGTTAATAAATTGTTTGTTTATCTGAGATGGGTGTTGAATATGAAGTTTTGGCTATAAAATACGTGATATGTGTTAATAAGTTGTTTGTTTATTTGAGATGGGTGTTGAATGCAATGTTTGGTACAGGTTTTAAATAAGTTAAACTGTATATTTATTTTATA
This sequence comes from Lactuca virosa, assembly GCF_052849685.1. Taxonomy (NCBI): domain Eukaryota; kingdom Viridiplantae; phylum Streptophyta; class Magnoliopsida; order Asterales; family Asteraceae; genus Lactuca; species Lactuca virosa. The sequence goes on from NC_136426.1 coordinate 178,024,711, forward strand.
TCTATGAATACGATGGGGAAGACATGGGTAGATAAATGATTAGGTATGAAAGATGATTAAGAATAATATTGGCATATGCACCAAATAGTGAATGTCATAATCTTGGCAGATGCGCTTAAAGGCTAATGTTGGCAGATGCGCCTAATAGTGAATGTCGTAATCCTGGCAGATGCGCTTAAAGGATAATGTTGGCAGATGCGCCTAATAGTGAATTTCCTAATCCTGGCTGAGGCGCTTAAAGGATAATGTTGGCAGATGCGCCTTATGTAGCTATGGATTTTGTGCCAATTCCTTAGGTCAATCCTTAGGAATGAATGAATGAAGGATAGTTGATTCTTAGGGTAAAACCTTAAGAAATAAAGAAGATAATAGGGATGGGTAATTGGGTTGATTGTTTGATGATTAAATATAATAATTATATTATTGTGGGTTGAAAACCCTATATGCTCACCAGGCTCCCAAGCCTGACCCACTCAGTTTTCTTTGTATTACAGGAAGTGGCTCAAGAGCATAAGTTGGTTGACATGACGAGAGATAATGGATTATAGGCCAGTAGTTATAAATAACTGTTGTAAGGTCCATCTTATACTGTTTACGCTTTTAGTCTGTATCGGAACATTACATCCCGAGATTTTGTTATTTAATGAAAATACATTTCTTTAAAGAACTGCTTTGATAAATTATTATCATATTTTGTTTTGGGAACAAATTCTGCAACGGTTTTCTTTAAACGATTACTCTGATTTTAAAACAAAGCATAAACAAATCGGTCTTTTCTGGCCGTGAAAATGGGGATGTCACACAGTATATGACCCAGTCGTCAGTCTCCACCGGTGCTTGGCCCCAAGCCTCAGCAGGTTCAGGGCGCACCTGACCCTCTGGTCAGTAGGACATGAGCACGTGAAGAAACAGCCCTCCACGTCAATCAACCACCTCATAGCCCTGATCGCATCATGGGTACCATCAAATGTCGTGGGCTTCGTGTTATCGAAGTCCCGGTACTAAAAAGCTCGGCTGGCTCCTCCTCCACCCCCTGCCACGGTTACAGCTGATGTGGCTGCAGCGGTAGCCGTCTCTACTAAGGCTGCATAACGCTCATCAAAGTACTCGACCATAGCGGTCTTAATCGACCCAAATATCTCTGGTAGTTGCGCTCGATACACAGCAGCAATCTCATCATGCAGGATCTCCCGAATCTTAGCGTCCAATTCCTCTGTCCCTATCTGTACCACAGGCTCAGGTGCTACAGGCACATCCTGGCCTCCGTCTCCTGATCCTGATCCTGATCCTGATCCTGACCCGGATCCAGTCGCAACACGTCTCGTCACTACCATACTGAAAATATACTAAAGGCGTCAGATATACAATCATAATAATGGAAGTCCAAATCCGATAAATCATGGGGGTTGTGACTTCCTTGCTACAAGTATGGTTCCTGTGCTTTCAGTAGTACGGGCCCATACTACCTTCCACACCTACCCATATTTTTCCCAGGTATCATCACAAACCCTATTAATATACATCATCATAACGAACTCTCCATCCTCGCTTCTAGAGGAATACTAAACATCTCATTACTGATCTACTAACTCTTCATAACTCAGCCATCCATGAGACTTTCATCAACCCTATAGCACCAGTGTATGATAGCTATACATAACGCTAGACCTTATAGACTTTCGAATATCCAACCTGACCTTAAGCATAAGACCAAATCTAACATTCTCAGGCTATAAGATCTTAATTATATATAGCCGTGATACATACACAAGGAACCATAGTAATGATGTCAATCTCATACAGAGAAAACCCTAGGCTAGCAGGCATCAAGTAATCAGGAAATTTCTATCATGTGATCCATGAAGATCCCTAGCCTAGTACTAGCATGTTGTTCTTAACATATCATAATATCAAATAACTGTATGGTATTTTGGGGTCTACTAACTGGCTCCGGCTGATCGTACACTTCGCGTCCTTCATCCCTTATTTTGAAAACCATTTAGAATTTATTCTTGAAAACTTCCTTGATTTGAGACTGGATTCACACAAGTGTTCCTCCAATTCACTCAAATCAAGGCTCTAATACCAACTTGTAACATCCAAAAAAAATTTAAGCCAATTTAAAACTTTTTCATCCATTCAAAACCAAATAGTGTTATACAAATTGTTTTCAAAATATTATTCATCAGAGTATCCCAGAAACAAAATCATAAGGATGAGGAGCGGTACGGTCACGCCTTTGCCTTGCCACGATCTCCTGAAGTACCTGAAACAACAAACTGAAACTGTAAGCCCGAGAGCTTAGTGAGTTACCCCCAAAATACCAATACTACACCAATAATACCATATCAATAACTGATAACAACAACATGTATACTGGGCCTTCAACCTGACTGGACCGCCTTGCAAGGCCTACAGTCTATCTGGATCTATCTCGAGCCTTCGGTATGACTGGACCGTCATGCAGGCTCACAGTCTATCCGGACCGCTCGTCGGGTATGTTGGCCTTCAGCACAAAGCAGGACCGCCTCAACCCAACCATCAAACAAACAAACATGTGCACATAAATATAAACAAGTAAACATGCATATTTAACATATCACTAACATGGCAACCATTCTATAATCAGGATGCCAATCTAACCGATCTCTAGCATAGCAATATCATAGCAACCATCCTAAACCAGGATGAAATCTAGCATAGCAATAACATAACGACCATCCCAACCCAGGATGTAAATTCATAAAGGGTCGGCCTTAGTGTCGTAGACCCTGTTGATATAGTGAGGATAACTCACCTCACTAGCAGCTCGGAATAATACTGTCCACACCTCCAGATATAGCTCCAACCACCTCGCCTGTACCCATAAGTGGTCCACTCAATCATTACTCAAATTACCAAAATGACATTGGAAAGGCACACGACACTCCTTAGTCAAAGACAAAGTCACGGTCAATGGCCAATAGTCCATGTTGACCTATTTGTTGAGTGTAACTTTCCCTTCATCGAGTCCTTACCGGGAGTTACTCGACTCAACTCGCCGAGTTTCTTACAGACTCGTCGAGTCAATACGTGACCCAATGCTTGGAAATCCAAACTGACTCGCTGAGTCATCTCCCAGACTCGCCGAGTCCACGCGGGACCAATTCAAACAAAACCCTACTCGACTCGCCGAGTCATCTCCCAGACTCGCCGAGTCCATACGTATACTCCCATGCTCAAACGATTCTGAAATATTCCTCCATTCCAAACAGTAGATCTAGGTCCCTAGAGTGCATTAGCAACGTAAAGTTGCTACCTTTATGTATTTTCGTGCCTCAAAATCCGAATCCAAGCTTGAAATGAAGCTCTACTCATAAGGAAGGGTTCCTTTATGACAATACTGAGAACTTTATGAACTTAGGACCCAAGGGAGATTCAGATCTGAAGTTTCAACTTCAGATCTAGCTCCTACACAATAATCATTTCCTAAATAAGCTAAAGAAACCCTAAACTTCACACAAAAGAGATTCTAGGAGGAAAAGATCAAGGTAATCAGTTGGTTACTCTAAAATGTGCCTAAACTGAAGTAGACTTTGGATCCACACAAATTTCCTTGATGCTAGCCTCTTGATCTACAAGTTTCCTTCACCAAATCACTTTCCAAAGCCCCAATACACTCACAAGGCTCTCACACACGAGAATTAGGGTTTCTGGCTCTCAAGGGGGTGATAGAAGACAGAGGGAGGCACTAATGGTCCAATATATAGGGTGCGAAACCCTGAAATTTAGGGTTTCCCCCGCCAGCTCCTACTCGTCGAGTCCCCCTTCCGGACTCGCCGAGTTAATTCATTAAATGACGTGTCCCATCCCGCTGCTGCTCGATGAGTCATCGCATCAACTCGTCGAGTAGGCCTTAAAACATGAATTCTAAATTGAAAAATAATGATACCTTACAATTGGGATGTTACAGTACCGAGGACTACGCCCAGCGTAGTCAGCAGCTTCGGACCCTATAAAAGGGATGCGAAGGCAGTCGGGTTTAGGTTACAAATTTCACACATTTACCCCCTCCACTTTTTCTAAATTTACCCTATCATCCCCTGAAGTCCCGGTATCATTCCCGACACCCGAATCAAGTCCCGACACTCCGAAGTTCCCGAGAAAATTATATTTCAAGTCGAAACTCTGCCCGAGTAAGGCTGGTTTTCAACTAAAATCCCCGGTTTCGTCACAGAAAGTCATATGTAGAGTCGAAGTGCTGTCCAAATTAATACTTTAATCCAAGGTTATTTCACGGTGCGTTCAATATATAGGAACAATTGTATGTTATGTGTTATATGTGCTATGTGCTTTTCCGTGTTATCATCTCGTGTTATTATTCCCGCTATTATGGTAGCAAAGTTGTACCTTTGACCATGTGATCAGTGAAAGGACTTAGATTCACAGTAGTACTGGTATGTAGCCTCTGGCCATGTAGAGCATGTCTCGTAAGAGAATGACTTCTATTCTATGGCATTGGCAGAAGGTTAGACAGGGTTGAAAGCCTGAAATCTACCAAAATGTTTTAATCAGAAATTGTATGTCATTTGTGCCATTTGGGCCGAAGCGTTATTGATGTATATCAAGTATTGAAATTTTTATGTCTCATTGATGTGATATGGAAAGTTTGTCGCATGATTCACATATGCCTTTTTTGTTCCTTGTTCCCTTTGCTTCTGCCATATTGAAGTATATATATTGCATAACGTTATATTGTATCTATTATTGAACTCACTAAGCATCACCGCTTACCCCTCTCAGTGTTTAACAATTGCAGGAAATGAGAATCCAGTATAGTCATATACTGTTGGAAGATTTAGAATAGTTTATACTATTACTTTTGTACTTGGGTTTACATATTTATAAAACTATAATATCCTGGGTAGTTATGTAATAAATTTAACACTTTGTAATATACTAAAAACTTAGTCGGTTGGTATCCAGTCTTTTGTAATCACACAATCAATGTAAAATATTATTTATAAATATGCATGTAGCATGTTTTGGAGTAACAATATTGTGAAGTATGAAAGTTTGGGTCTTTCAGAAATACAAAAGTTGGGTCTTTCAGTCATGGTATCAGAGCGGTAGTTTAAGTGAACTAAATACCACGGATTGGTATTTAAACTTAAACCGTCGGAAGTTCAATATATGAACGGATTCATTGTAAGTATATGGATACAAACCATAAGAAATATTTAAGTAAAAGTATTAGGTAATAATAAATCCTAATATTCTAAAATACTATGTTGCTCCAAATTTGCAGAAGAATGGCTGAACAGGAAGGTAGCCATACATCAGAAGTGGGTGGAGATCCTCATCCTGAGGAAGTAAATACTCCGGTATCCCCTCGTGAGGAGCGACTCTTGGGTAAACTTACTGGTATTATTCGGAAAACTTTCGAAGAACACAAAAAGAATGGTGATAAAGGAAAATAGAAAGCCACTGGAGAATCTTCAAAAGGGGACGTGAAGCATCCCTCGTTCAAAGATTTCAAGAGTAGTGGTGCTACGGAATTTTCAGGTGTTCAATCCCATTGTTGTTCTTACCTGGATTCAAAACACAGAGAAAGTGTTTCGTATTTCTCATGTGGATAATGAAGACAAGGCTAATTATGCTTCTGCTATGCTTGTCGGAGAAGCCTTAGTCTGGTGGGAAGCAACATATGAAGCTCTCAATGGGTATGACCAGGAGAATTTATCCTAGGAGATGTTCAAAACTCGTTTGCTAGAGAAGTATTGTCCTCTAGACATGAGGAGGAGATTGGAGAAGGAATTCCTCGAGCTTAAACAAGGAGGAATGACTGTGAATGAGTATGAAACTCAGTTTAATCAAAGAGCAAGATTTGCTACAAAGTATATTCCAACTGAAGACGAGAAAATTCAGTTATTCATGGAGGGACTACGGCACGAAATCCACGATTTCGTTGTCAATCAGGATGTTCTGTCATTCGATAAAGCTGTTAAGTATGCTCGAAGACGCGAGCATGACTTAGAAATACATGGTGCCACTTTTACTGTTCCGAAGCATCCATGTACTGAAAGAACTGTTCCTGTTCCCTCTATTCCACCAGCTCAATCCGTTCGATCTGAACCTAACAATTATCAAATATGAAAGTGTGGGTCTTTCACCAACCTACCCCTATCATACATACAGGGGTGTCTGACCTAACTCTGTTAGGCATATCTGGGTGCCCGACCTACCCTCCGGTTTATCTCAACCGGTTCTGGGGATTATTTCACCCCTACCACTACCACATAATAACATATCATGAACATACTGCTACGCATACATGGGTACGAACTACCCCTTCGGTATCTTTCAACCAGTATCCAGGGACTATTTCACCCCCTACCACTACCACATAATAACATATCATGAACATACTGCTAGGCATGCATGGGTACTGACTACCCCTTAGGTATCTTTCAACCGGTATCCAGGGACTATTTCACCCTTACTACTACTAACACATATATCAGAGCATCCCAGCACATAAAACATATCAGATAGTGGCAAACCAGACAATTATCACAAATACAATCATCTCATACATAATCGCCTACTGGTGGGTCGGCATTGGTGCCTTAGACCCACCTCTACTGGAAGGTAACTCACCTCGCACTGCTGAAGTCTGGCAGACGAAAACCCAGACTGCTGGATGACAGATTCACGAACTGTCAACATCAAAACAATACCCAATTAATAATTGGGTTCCAACACATAACCATAAGTCCATGCTTGGGGGTAAAAGACTACTTTACCCCCATCTTAGCTTGATTCAAGCTCAAGGCCCAATCCAAAGGCCCAAAAGTCAAACTTATAAATCAAAGCCCAACATATGGCCTAATTTTCCAAATTGGGCCCAAACCTCTTCATGGTCTTACCCTAAGGCCCAAGCATTTATTCTAGTCTAAACATGTGGCATTACAATGGTCCAATATCTCATAATCATTAAGGCCCAGTTATGGCCCATCTATGGCCTAATTTTCTAAATTGGGCCCAAACCTCTCACATGGGCCTTACCCTAAAGCCCATCCAAATATTCTAGTCCATATGATTGTTCTTGAATGGCCCATCAATATCCCAATCACCAAAGCCCAATAGAAAGGTCCGACTCAAAGCCCAAGTGAAATTAGGGTTTTCACATAAAATGACGATTAGGGTTAAGTGTTTCTCACTTAACCCATTAAGGACTTAATCCATTAAGTCCATCACTCTACTAGATAAATCATATGGTGTGATCGGGTGTAATTCACAATTTCATTCCAATCGCCCAAAAGGCGGGTCCCGATAAGTCCAAACCAATAATTCCAAAATTAGGGTTTTCTAAACCCTAATTAGGGGTTTCAACCCAATTAGGCCCAATAGCTAAGTATTTGGATCAGTTAGGGTTTCATTAGGCCCACTAGGGTTTCATAAGTCGGGCACCACCTACTACTACCTCGGGTAGTGGTGGTCAACGGTGGCTTATAGCGGCGGCCACCACCTCACGGTGGTGGTTATGGTTTTAGTCCATTTATGTCCAAGCATCCTGAAAGCAGTCTATGATGGGTTTTGAGCATTCTAACACTCCTAAGGTATACATGCAATCCTAAATACCTTGGATCTATGTTTTCTCTATTATACATGCAAAGTTGAACTTTCCAAGGTATTACCCTAACTAGCATACAAAACTTTGATACTTGGGTAATAAAACAAGTTAGATAACATACCTTTTCTTTGTAGCTTGTTGCTTGGACTTTCAAGAGCTTAGCACCAATAGTATGAATGCCTCAAATGGAATCACAATACACCTAGAACAAAGGATAACTTGAGAAGATATTCCTTGCACACACAAATCGGCTAGCCCTCTAGTATTCTACTTAAGTGCCAATTTCATGAGCTAGAGGGGTTCTTATATAGTGTGGCAAACTAGGGTTACACCATGTAAACCCTAATGACTTTCCATATCCCTCATGCTCCATGGGTTAAAACCTCCATGGAGTATCTATGGGTTACCACATGGGTTTAGCCCAACATGAAGAACTATGGATCATAAGCCCACTTTATAAGAATGAATGATTTACCAAATCAACCCCTTAGAATTAATTAGTCTCTTTTGATCATAGAATTCCAAATTAACTCTAGATCAATACTAATTAAATAATATGATTTCATATTAATATATTAGAACTTATAATATATTAATAAACCATAAATAACCTCTTCTCAAAAGTCCATCCTATCAGATTGTCCTGGTGATATGCAACCCAAATGGACCATGTTACTCTCGAGTCAAGTATATACCAATTATAGTTATGGACTTAGACAGTAATCCAAAAGTCTCCCACTTGGATAAGTCTAATAACTATTATTGCAAGTACGAATCCATAACCCGACTAGCAATCGTAGCTCTTAAAAGCCGTTGTCGAACTCTGACCTAGTCAATGACGCGTCCATTAGATAAGGGATCATATATTCGTCCATTCTAGATATCATATGGACTGAGAGATGGGTTATAATCATTCTATCTGTCCATCTGTTGTTTCCCAATTTCCGATTTATGACGACCGACTAATTGAACAAATCAAATCAGTCCAGGCCTGGTGTCATCACTAAATCATCGAGGGGCCCACAGATATCGCTTTTATCCACATGGGGTAAAAGGAACGGATAAACTTCGATCCAAATGCTCGCTTGTACTTACTCATCAAATCATACACAACGATATGTTTTATAACATCCAAGTTACTGGTGTGTTTACATATGTCAATGTGCAATCGACTTGCAACTACAATTCACATGTCTCTGTTTCAAGAATATAAGATATTATCGTCTCACAATCACTCGTGATAAAATCCATGAAGTGATTAAGATGAGCATGGGTTGAATCCAATACTCGAATCTTATTCCAAGAGTACTCATGAACACTGCAACCACCTTGTCCTAGACAAACTACAGACCCATCCATGACAGTCTTGCCTCAATACCTACTTCTAAAGTATGATCGATTGTGGATGGTTTGAATAACCTAGTTATTAGGGAAGTGAAAACATGCAAAGTGAAACACAAGAATAATACTAATCCCATATGGCCCCAAAACTTTTGAGCTATATTGATTACTCATCATTCATTGTATAATGTTTCGAGTAATAAACTTAATACTTGAATTAAAACAATATTTATGCCATGCTCCAAGCATGGACACAATGTTTGTGTAAACGATAGTTATTCCATGAACCAAGCATGCACATTATGTTTGTCTATGGTCCTTAATTTGTGAAATAGATCATTTGAAAAACATTTCAATGATGCCCATTTCACAATTCCAAATTTTTGTTGCAAGTGTAAGAATTTTAAATTCTTGCACTGCTAGGAAGTGTTATATTCTAAACTATCATGCAATGATTCCTTTGTAATGTCTAGGTACCAAAAGTCACGAAGACTTGACCAACGATATTACAAAGTATTCCTTTGGAGATTGTTACAAGACAATTCCATGGAATAGAAGTCTCAAATTCAAAGTACATTCCTTTGAACATCGTTCTTGCATAAAAGTTTCTAACTTTCTCATCTATTCTTCAACTCCCAATATGAAAACATTCCATATTTTCCATATGACAACTCATATTTAATAGACTCCTGTCTATTCATAATAATGTCAATATGGTCCATCCATTACTATACTTCCAACTGTCCTTAAGCGACCAATCTTTGGCGAACCGTAGATTGTCCTTAATAGTTGTTTAACCACTTTAGTCATATCTGGTTCTATTCCTTTTTCCCTCTTAATGCCGTAGGCATTTGGAAAATTTAGAACAAGAGAATATTATATCGTATGCAATCGATCCTATACCCGAAGCATATGGGATACGATTCATAATGTCTAACATAAAGACATGATACTTAATCAGTATTTTGCTATAATATTTCTATTTGCCATGTTCTCAAAAATTTGATTATGAAGAGATATGCCGTAATCATAACCAAATTTTGAGAACGCAATTAACCTTTCCATATATATAATTTCCATATGTTGAACCATTCCAACATAACATTCATATATATTTGACTAAAATTGATTAAAATCTCAATCTAAGCTTTTAGATTTTGAAATGAAGTATAAATTTCTCTCCCTTAATTATAGCAAAACAACATTTTCAAACCCTACAACTTTGAAAATTTGAACTTTTGTTTTCTATAATTAATATTGCTAACTTGCAACACTTTCCATAATAATTATGCTCCCACTAGCATAATAATTATTATCTTATTTGCATATCACTTATGCTCCCACTAGCTTTGACATGCATTCAGAAATCAGCTGGACTTCTAGAAATCAATACTTATTGACTTTCTTACCAAAGTTCAGATTTCTGATACGAATGCTTTGATAAGACTTTATCTAGGCTTCTCAAAATCATACACCTTTCCTTAGATAGCTCACATGTGTGTCTAAACAATTTCAGAACTTACAGCAATAAGTCTCAAATGTTTAGACTTTTTTGTCATTCCTCACAATTCGAATTATGAAATGGGATATCGTAATCATTATCGAATTTGAGAATGCAAATATCATAATTGCTATCTCCTTAAAATCTACTTGGTGAAAGCATTTCCTCACAATCATTGTCATGAACTGGAGAGAAACCTTCTGACACTTAGATTTTATGGTGTATGTGTTCCTATCCATATGAATTTGTCATAATCATAATCACAAGACAAGGTTAGTGACAAATCCAAACTCGTATGGACTGAACTTGTTCAATCTTAATTTCTTGCCACTTGCAAACACAAGGGCCTACCATTGCTTCAAAGTAGTTATGCAAACAACTGAGAACTCATAGAACTCACATGTATAGTCAACTTTAACTGGAATGGGCACAAAAATAAGAATATGTCAACACGATAGGCTATAAACCTCAAGTCATGTGCTAGTGATAAACAATAGGTTTTATTCTTGATTAATTCTTGAAGCTTTTCCAAGATCTTTAAGACTCCCACTGACCTCTTGACATATAAGATTCTCTTGTCATGAATCATTCCTTGACAAATCAAATAGTCAAGAGTTATTGCGGATTCTTATCAAGACAAACACTTCACACAATTGGCCTTAGTTGGTCTTTGTTTTATCCGAAAACATCACAACTTACCAATTTCAAGTGTACAAGAGTAGAAAACTTTTACTCTACATTTGATAAGTGTTTTAAACCTTTCTTAAGATTATGTCACTCAAGTTTACAATCTTGGAGTATGACTCTAAGACTTGTTTTGGGAACGAAGTATGACTCATCTTCTTGATTTAAACTATTTCAACAATTCACGATTCCTTTTTTTAGCCATAAAAATGCACTAAGATGTCTTTAGAGGATCAATTGTGATATGGTTTTTCCATAAACATTAAGATGATCATAAAACATGATACTAAAGTACTCTCCCATCTTTTCAGATTGGAGAAACGTTTATCTTTCTGCCTAATTTGATTCTTCTCATTCGTGCTGCCATACATTGATCCTTTTTCCAATGTTTCAGAATTATACTTAAACTTGTAAGCATAACCATGTTTACTAAACTTTAGTAAATCATGAAGAATAGTCTTATCAATCCTTGTGGTGGATCTTGACCAGCGCACACCCAGTGTACCTGATCCCCTAGTCCTTCACTTGACTCACATATACATGTGAACAATGAATCATTCTCAATTTACCAAAGATGAAAATTCTCATTCATCATACAATACAACTTGCATGATTCCAAGTTTCTGTCCAATTGAAACTTGGGTGATGAGAATCTTTCCTTATTTGGTAAATTTAGACACTACCACAAATGAAAGAATCAAATTCATATTTCCAATGTTGCTAGAAACATACAAACATCAACTTTTCATAAATGCCATTGCAAGGAGATATAATAAAATAAAAACAAAAATTTATTTATTTATAAAATGCGGAAAAAAAATTTCCTTACAATGCAATTACAAATGAAAACTATGTTATTGCATATTTCCTAGAAATCTATCATAACTCCTAAGCAGCAGCTCAAAAATCCGATCTTCGAACCATGCGATTGAAATCCATCTTCGCGATTAGATTCAACATATTCGAACCATGCGATTGAAATCCATCTTCGCGATTAGATTCAACATATTCTTCCTTTAAGCTTCCTTCCCTTGGAAAGAAAAATATTTTATGGACTTCCAATGATTCCGTTCTCAATATCCATGGAAGTTTGGGGAGTAGATCTTGATGAGTTTTGTACAAACAATCCTATGTGTGCATGCAACCCTAGAATTGGATCTATGTTTTCACTATTAGATGGATAACATTATGAACACATGAATAAAACCCTAATGTAGCTTGCTATTTTCGAAATTCATATATAAGGTTAGATCACATACCTCTTGTTGTTATATTGCAATAACAACTTAAATCTTCAAACCCTAAGTCTTGAAAGCAAGCACCACAAGTGCAGTGCCTCTAATGGCTCACAAACACCACAAGCAATTGGAGAGGCTATAGAGAGAGAAGGGGAGATGTAGAAATCGTCTTTGGGACTTCTTAGAAGCATGTACACGAATTCCTAAGGCCTTAGGGGTCTTTATATAGGGTTGGGATTAGGGTTTCAGTCCTTATCCTTATCCAGTTACTTGCCCACCAAGCAACCACAAGATAAGCCTTGAAAACCCTTATCTCTTGGACCTTGGACGATTTTAAGGATATCCTTATCCTTGAATTCGTCCATCCTTTAACAAGGATAACCATTGCCCTATTTTGCAACTATTACATAATTACAATTCAGCCCCTCTAGTTTAATTAATTACACTTGATCACAAAATTAATTCCTAATTAATTATTGACCAATATTAATTAAACAAATATGATTTCTCCTTTAATATATTATTCTTATAACATATTAATAAATCACAATAACCTCTCTCTCTATTTAATTTCTCCAGTCAAGTTGCTTTGGTGAAGGCAACCCAAAAGGACCATGCACAACCGGGTCAAGTACTTACCAAATATGGTTACGAGCTTAGACACTAATCCAACAGTCTCCCACTTGGATAAGTCTAGTAACCACAAATGTAACGTACAACTCGATTAGCAATCGTAGCTCTCAAAGACGCTGTTGAACTCTGATCTCATCAGTAACCTGTCCTTTAGATAAGGGATCGTACAGTCCTCTGTTTTGATAATGTGCGGACAATTTTTACAGAACTAATTGTCCAGCAGTTGGTTTCTCGATCTCAGATTCATTTGACATAGAACTTAATTGAACACATCAATTCAGTCCTGACCGGGCCCGGCACATAAGTCAAATCAAATCATCGAGCGGCCGTGATATCGCTTTTACCCTCTTAGGATAAAAGTAACATATAAACTTCGACTTATATGCATTTACTTATCCACTAATCAGCTATACACAACAATGCGTTTTATAACATCAATTTACTGATGCGGTTTCGCATTATCAATGCACAAACAATTAGTAAATAATAAACCATATATCTAGGTTGTAAGACCATATGATATTATCGTCTTGCGATCACTTTTGTCACGTTCCGTAAAGTGATTCCAGCAAGCGCGGGTTTATTCCAATGCTCAAAACTTGTTCATAAGCACTCATGAACGTTGTAGCAAACCTTTGCTATGTCTAATACCATTTAGACAATCTACATACCAATTCATGACAATCTTCTTTCATATCTACTTCCAACATATGAACGATTGTGGACTATTTGAATAATTCGATTATTCCTAATAAACTCAATTATTCTGGAAGTCAAAACATGCAAAGTGAAACAATAGTTAAACAATTAACATAAGACAGTAACTTTACTCATAAATAATACTCCTTTATTTAATCATCAAACGTCAATTACATTTATCTATTACATGTTTCTAAAACTATCTAATCTAAACTAATATCATCCTTCAGCCCAATGCTCCTAGCGTGCTGCAAGTGCTTAACCCTACTCAGTCCCTTCGTAAGCGGATCTGTTGGGTTATCTTCTGATGATATCCTCTTAACCACGAGATGTCCTTCTTCTACTCGATGTCTAATAAAGTGATACTTTCTGTCGATATGTCGAGATCTACCATGATCCCTCGGTTCCTTGGTTAAGGCAACCGCTCCTTCATTATCACAGAAAATTTCCATAGGCTCCTTTATGGCAGACACAACTCCAAGGTCACCAATGAAGTTCTTCAACCATATCGCCTCCTTTGACGCTTCGCTCGCTGCAATGTACTCTGATTCGCACGTTGAATCAGCTACAGTTTCCTGCTTGGAACTTTTCCAAGTCACTGCTCCTCCATTTAGGGTAAAGACCCAGCCCGACTGCGAACGATAGTTGTCTCTGTCGGTCTGGAAGCTGGCGTCACTATACCCTCGCACCTTTAAGTCATCACTCCCTCCAAGGACTAAGAACCATTCCTTGGTCCTCCGAAGGTACTTAAGTATATTCTTGACCGCAATCCAATGAGCTTTGCCCAGGTTCCCTTGATATCTACTGACCATGCTCAAAGCAAAGGCCACATCAGGGCGAGTACAAGTCATAGCATACATGATCGAGCCAACTGCGGAAGCGTAAGGTACTCGGCTCATCTCTGCTATCTCGGCTTCGGTACTCGGACTTTGAGTCTTACTCAACTTAGCATTACTCTGTATCGGTGGTTCTCCCTTCTTCGAGTTTTCCATACTAAAACTTTTTAGTACCTTATCCAAGTAAGTATTCTGACTAAGTCCTATTAGTCTCTTACTTCGATCTCTCACTATCCTTATTCCCAAAATATAGGAAGCCTCTCTGAGGTCCTTCATAGCGAAGCATTTCCCGAGCCATGACTTAACATCCTGCAGTGTCGGGACGTCGTTTCCTATGAGTAGTATGTCATCGACATACAGAACGAGGAAACTTACTATGCTCCCACTGGCTTTGACATATACACACGATTCATCTTCACTTCGTACAAATCCAAACTCTTTGACTTTCTCATCGAAGCAAAGATTCCATCTGCGAGACGCTTGCTTAAGTCCATAAATGGACTTCTCAAGCTTACACACTCTATTCGGATGCTTCGGATCAACAAAACCCTCTGGCTGAGCCATGTAAACATCCTCAGCCAACTTTCCATTAAGGAAAGCGGTCTTGACATCCATTTCCCAAATCTCATAATCATGAAATGCGGCAATTGCTAGCATCACCCTAATAGACTTTATCTTAGCAACTGGTGAGAAGGTCTCATCATAGTCAACTCCGGGAGTTTGAGTAAAGCCCTTCGCAACCAATCGCGCCTTATATGTGTGTACATTTCCATCCACGTCGGTCTTCTTCTTGAAGATCCATTTGCACCCAACGGTCTTACGTCCGGGCACATTATCAACCAAATTCCAAACTTGGTTATCATACATGGATTGAATCTCGCTGTCCATTGCCTCCTTCCATTTCGCAGACTCCGAGCCTGCCATGGCTTCCTTATAGCTTTTAGGTTCATCTAGATTTATTAGTGTACCATCACTAATATACGTATCCCCTTCGGTAGTAATATGAAACCCATATAACTGGGGTTGAACTCTAACTCTTTCGGAACGTCTTAGAGGTAAGGACTTGTCAATTGGTTCAACCGGAGTTTCCTCCTCAGGTTGAGTGCCAGTGGTAGAGGTTCCTTCATCACTCGACTCTTGAATCTCTTCAAGCTCGATTTGCCTCCCACTGTCTCTTTGGCTTATGAGTTCTCGCTCTCGGAAAACCCCTCTCCTTGCAACGAAGACAACATTGTCACTTGGTCTATAGAAGAGATATCCAAAGGATTTCTGCGGGTAGCCGATGAAAATACATCGCTCACTACGAGGTTCGAGCTTGTCGTGAGTATCTCGTCTTACGAAAGCCTCGCAACCCCAAACCTTGATATGTGCCAACGAGGGAGCTTTCCCTGTCCACATCTCGTGAGGTGTTTTGGCAACCTTCTTCGTAGGGACTAGGTTAAGGATATGGGCGGCAGTCTCTAAGGCATACCCCCAGAAAGAGATAGGTAGTGAAGCACGACTCATCATAGAACGAACCATGTCCAACAAGGTTCGATTATGCCTTTCTGCCACACCATTCAACTGCGGTGTCCTAGGTGGCATCAATTGCGAAACGATTCTGCATTCTTTAAGATAATCGTGGAATTCAAGACTTAGGTACTCTCCTCCTCGATCGGATCGAAGCATCTTGATTTTCTTGCCCAATTGATTCTCCACTTCATGTTTGAATTCTTTGAACTTTTCAAACGTTTCTGACTTTTGCTTGATTAAGTAAATATACCCATATCTACTATAATCATCGGTGAAAGTCACATAGAAGCGGTTCGCATCCTTTGTGGTGGATCTAAAGGGTCCACATACATCGATATGTATGAGATCCAATAAACCCTCACCCCTTGCACAAGAACCAGTGAAGGGTGACTTGGTCATCTTTCCAAGTAAACAAGACTCACACGTGTCATCTTCCCTAAGGTCGAATGACTCCAACACTCCATCCTTTTGGAGTCGGGCTATGCGCTTCTTGTTGACATGTCCAAGACGACAATGCCACAAACATGCTTTATCCATACTATTGGACGAATCCATGCATAAAACATCATTTCCTAGGTTATCTACAATCATAACAGTTTCATAAATCCCATTACATGGCATTGCTTCAAAATATAAGACACCATTTAGATAAGCACAAATAGAACCATTCTCATTATTAAAAGAAATCTAAATCCTTGTCTAAACAAACCATGAAATGAAATGATGTTTCTTGCCATTTCTGGCGAATAGCAACAATTATTCAAATCTAAACATAAACCATTCCTAAGCACTAGAGAATACACTCCAATCTTGGTCACAGGCGACGATCTTCTGTTCCCCATGATTAGATTTATTCTTCCATGCTCCACATCCCTATTTCTTCTTAGTCCCTGCAAATCAGAACAAATGTGGTAACCACACCCTGTATCAAGAACCCAAGAAATAGCATGAGATGAATCATTAGATTTAATTGTGTATATACCTGCAAAAGATGGCTTGATCTTTCCATCCTTGATGGCTTGCAGGTAGTCTGGGCAGCTTCTCTTCCAATGCCCTATTTTGTGGCAATGGTGGCACTCTGCCTCCTTTGGGTTAGGACAGGGTTTAGCAGGATCAACTTTGGTCCCACTAGAAGAGGCACCATCTCGGGACTTAACCTTGCAATGGTTCTTAGCGAAGCCTTCCTCTTCTTTCCTCTTCCTTGCCCAATGGCCAAAACAGGAGCAGCGGGTGGATTGGGAGTGGGTGCAACAGACTTGTCCTTGAGGTTGCTCTCAGCAACCCTAAGGAGGCCTTGGAGCTTACTTAGGGTGACCTCTTCCTTGTTCATGTGGTAGGTCATCCTAAATTGGTTGTAACACGAGGGCAAGGAGTGAAGAATAATGTCGATAGCCAAATCCTCCCCAAAGTTAACATTTAACTTGCAAAGACGATCAACATACCTTTGCATCTTTTGCAAGTGCACGGTAAGAGACTCTCCACTTCCCATTTTAGCAGTGATCATATTCGTTATGATCTCATAGCGCTCTTGCCTCGCGCTTTGGTGATATCTCTCCATCAAGTCTATATGCATCTCATAAGGATACATGTCCTCATAGGACTTTTGGAATTCGGAGTTCATTGTGGCTATCATGATGCAATGGACTTTCGTTGCATCACGTTCGTGGGTCTCAAAGACAGCCATTTCTTCGGGAGTAGCGATTTCTGGATTGATCTTCTCGAGCTTCTCGTCGAGGACATACTCTTTGTCCTCGTAACGCGTGATGGTGCGAATGTATCTTATCCATTCGCTAAAGTTCGATCCATCGAAAGTCACTTTTGGACAAAGACTCATTAGCGTGAATGAGTTAGCAGCAGCGTTGTTTGCGTTAGACATCTACAAATAGAAAAGGACAAAGTTTGATTAGAATTGAATCCCTAATTAAACACCCAAAATGAAAAATTAGGGCTAGGACCCAACAACATTATTTACATATTAGAAAAGGGATGCCGTAATCCAACACGCAAATAATTTGGAGGTAAGTGAATGACGATTCACTAATTCTTCACCATGAAAAACATAAGCTTAAGTTTTAAATGTATTGAGAATTCCTAGATTTTCTAGGAGATACATTGAACTTTTCAATGGCATGTTTGAATCTCGATATGCCCCTCTCGTTTGTGACTGGGATGCCGAGGATCACAAAGTGGGTGTGAATAACCATGCAAATCTACATGGTGCCTTCATTGTTACAATCACCTATTCGATGTGCCGGTAAACCACACACGCTCCATCGAACTATGATAAACAATGAATCACCCTTTGCCACCTTTGCTTAGAACCAATTAGTGTGCCGGTAAACCACACACGCTCCACTAACTTCTTTAGCAAGGGTGCAAAGTGTAATTTCATGGGATTGCATCAATTTCACTTTTGCCTAAAGTAACTAGGATTGGGAATTTGTAAAAAAACGTTTAGTTACTTTATTATACTTATTAATGAAGAGTGGATTGCCCTATCCTACCCATTCGGCTAACGACCCTCCACCAGTCAAGCAAGCGGTGGGTGTGAGTGTACACCCATTAAGCGCCATTTTATAGGCAGCAACCTTATACCCACATTATAGACCGGCTTCGTGAATGAGGCCTACTAACGGTAAGACTAGCCTTTTAATTATATATATATATATCTATTAAGCTTGTAATAATATAATAGTATAGGGTGTATTTTAGACATTTCAAAATACTAGGGTTTTAATCTTCAATTTAAAATTTTCGAATTTAATACCATTTAAATTAAAATTTTAAATATTAAAACAATTGATTTAATAATTATCTTAAATTAAACTATTAATTTAATTATCAAATCATAAGGGATTATCTAAATCATAAGGATAATTACCATTTAAACAATTAATTTATCCTAATCCCTTTAATCCCTCTAAATTTCGAAAATAAGGGGATGGGATAATTCCAAATCTTTGATTTTACATATTTAACCATTAAAAGATAATTACAAGATATGGGATTATCCAAATCCCTAAAATTTAGGATCTTATCTTGGGGAAGGGGGCAAATCTCGAAATCTAAGGGTTTGCAAACCCTAGATTTCGAAATCTTGGATTAAAAGGAAAGGATTCAAAACCCTTTCAAGATTTTCGCAAATTAGGGTTAGGAAACCCTAATCTCGAAATCTATGGCCTCCTAGGGTTTATTGGCTATAAACCCTAATTTTTCAAGTTCATACAATTGAATAATACTAATTGAAAACAAGTTAACCAAAGGCTCTGATACCACTGATGAGTTTTGTACAAACAATCCTATGTGTGCATGCAACCCTAGAATTGGATCTATGTTTTCACTATTAGATGGAAAACATTATGAACACATGAATAAAACCCTAATGTAGCTTGCTATTTTCGAAATTCATATATAAGGTTAGATCACATACCTCTTGTTGTTATATTGCAATAACAACTTAAATCTTCAAACCCTAAGTCTTGAAAGCAAGCACCACAAGTGTAGTGCCTCTAATGGCTCACAAACACCACAAGCAATTGGAGAGGCTATAGAGAGAGAAGGGGAGATGTAGAAATCGTCTTTGGGACTTGTTAGAAGCATGTACACAAATTCCTAAGGCCTTAGGGGTCTTTATATAGGGTTGGGATTAGGGTTTCAGTCCTTATCCTTATCCAGTTACTTGCCCACCAAGCAACCACAAGATAAGCCTTGAAAACCCTTATCTCTTGGACCTTGGACGATTTTAAGGATATCCTTATCCTTGAATTCGTCCATCCTTTAACAAGGATAACCATTGCCCTATTTT
Source organism: Lactuca virosa (assembly GCF_052849685.1). Classification (NCBI taxonomy): domain Eukaryota; kingdom Viridiplantae; phylum Streptophyta; class Magnoliopsida; order Asterales; family Asteraceae; genus Lactuca; species Lactuca virosa. The sequence goes on from NC_136426.1 coordinate 178,044,575, forward strand.
GCAACTATTACATAATTACAATTCAGCCCCTCTAGTTTAATTAATTACACTTGATCACAAAATTAATTCCTAATTAATTATTGACCAATATTAATTAAACAAATATGATTTCTCCTTTAATATATTATTCTTATAACATATTAATAAATCATAATAACCTCTCTCTCTATTTAATTTCTCCAGTCAAGTTGCTTTGGTGAAGGCAACCCAAAAGGACCATGCACAACCGGGTCAAGTACTTACCAAATATGGTTACGAGCTTAGACACTAATCCAACAGATCTTCCAACTAAATTTGCTCTTCCAGTGCGCCAAATCATTGTTGATTTAGCAGCAACAAGCAAATAGGTAAGATCAATAAGGGTAATGTCGTGGTCTGTCACATAGTAGTCCTTAATAAACTCATTATATGACTCGGGAAGTGATTGAAGAACCCAGTCAACCGCCAACTTCCTCGAGATAACAACACCCAATACTCTCAACCTGTCAATATGTGACTTCATCTCCAAGACGTGAGTACACACAGGCCTTCCATATTGATCTTTCATTGCAAGTAGGGCTTGAGTGACCTTGAATTTTTCAAGTCTTTGAACTTGTGGGTTAGGGAGAATTATTAGAGGAGGTGGAGGAAGTGAAGTATGACTTCCACGATCCAACCGCGTTACATCATCTACAAGAGGAAAGCTTGTTCCAAAGGATTTGGGAAGACCACAGTTGACTGAACTAGACATCTACAATGGGAGAAATCCAAGTTAGTTGATTTAGTCCTTAATATAACACCCAAATGAAATATTAAGGCTAGGACCCAACACAATATTTTACAATTTGGAAAAGGGATGTTGTAATCCAAACTGCACAATATTTGAAGGTAGGTAAATGACGATTTACCAATTTCCACCATGAAAAACGAAAAAGAATTTTAGGTTTTAAGTGAATTGAAACTGCTAGATCCTTTGAGATTCATTGAACAATTCAATGGCATGTTTAAATCTCGATTGTGCCCTTCAAGTTTGTCACTGGAATTCCAAGGATCACAAACAAAGTGTGAATAACCATGCAAATTAGCTTGGTACACCCAATGTTACAACCACCGAATCAATATGCTGGTTAACCACACACGCTCCATTGATATATGATTAACATCAAGCTACCCTTTGCCACGCACTATCAGTGGTTAACCACACACGCTCCACTAACGACTTAACAAGGTGCAAAGTGCAATTTCATAGGTTAGCACCATGTTCACATTTTCCTAAGTAACTAAGATTTGGGAATTTATAAGTGTTTAGTTACTTTATATTTATCATTATACTTTTAATGATTGGAAAATTAGAGTCTTATCCTACCCGTTCGGCTAACGACCCTCCACCAGTCAAGGAAGCGGTGGGTGAGAGTGGACACCCATTAAACTGTCATTTTATAGGCAGTAACCATATACCCCCCCTTATAGACCGGCTTCATGAATAAGGCCTACTAATGGTAAAACTAATTTTGTTCTTATATATATATATATATATATATATATATATATATATATATATATATATATATATATATATATATATATATATATATTAAACCTATAATATTATAATAGTATAAGGGTAGAATTTTAAACTTTAAAATTCTAGGGTTTGGAATTAAATGTTTCAAAAGTTAGACCTTTACATTTACAAATTCCAAAACTTGAGGGAAAGTTTTGAACTATTCAAAAACTTTTGGAATCCATAACTTATGAGTTTAATATAGGTTTAAATGAAAAGACCCTTGAAAATCCATAACTTGAGGACAAGTTAAGAAGTTCATAAAACCATTTATGGGAAAAAGACTCTTCAAGTTCATAACCTATAAGTTTAATAGTCTCTTTAAAAGAAAAACTTTTCATTTTCCATAACATGAGGACAAGTTATGGAATTCATCAAAACATTTAGATCAACTATTGTAACTTACAAAAATCAAACAATTTTGTCAATGATCTAAATTCAACTCATAAGAACAAGACAATTCACATCAAACAAATTTCATGTAATTAGCCTAACCATAAAAACTAATACAAAACATGAAACTTTGACATTTATCTTATAAATTGGATAAGCATGATCATTACCACATCAAAAACAGGTTTATAAGTTCAAAAACAGCTTAGGGTAATGATCCTAGTCCAATTCCAGCCAAAAACATCGAAAAACTGCATTCTGGAGCACCGACTCGTCGAGTGTATGAACCAACTCGGCGAGTTGGTCAGGATTGTGCTTGGACTCGGCGAGTCCACTGTTCAGAAAGCAAAAAAACAATTTTTTAAGCATTTAACACAAGTAGCATCAAATATAATTGAAAACAAGCCTAGACTCTGATACGACTGATGGGTTTTGAGAATTCTAACACTCCTAAGGTGTACATGCAACCCTAAATACCTTGGATCTATGTTTTCTCTATTATACATGTAAACTTGAACTTTCCAAGGTATTACCCTCACTAGCATACAAAACTTTGATACTTGGGTAATAAAACAAGTTAGATAACATACCTTTTCTTTGTAGCTAGTTGCTTGGACTTTCAAGAGCTTAGCACCAATAGTATGAATGCCTCAAATGGAATCACAACATACCTAGAACAAAGGACAACTTGAGAAGAGATTCCTTGCACACACAAATCGGTTAGCCCTTTAGTATTCCACTTAAGTGCCAATTTCATGAGCTAGAGGGGTTCTTATATAGTGTGGCAAACTAGGGTTACACCATGTAAACCCTAATGACTTTCCATATCCCTCATGCTCCATGGGTTAAAACCTCCATGGAGTATCGATGGGTTACCACATGGGTTTAGCCCAACATGAAGAACTATGGATCATAAGCCCACTTTATAAGAATGCATGATTTACCAAATCAACCCTTTAGAATTAATTAGTATCTTTTGATCACATAATTAATTTTTGATCAATACTAATTAAATAATATGATTTCATATTAATATATTAGAACTTATAATATATTAATAAACCATAAATAACCTCTTCTCAAAAGTCCATCCTATCATATTGTCCTGGTGATATGCAACCCAAATGGACCATGCAGCTCTTTGGTCAAGTACATACCAATTATAGTTATGGACTTAGACACTAATCCAACAGTCTAACACAAGCAAAAGCACACCGCCACCCAACACGGCAGCAGGTGGCGGCAGCCACCATCTCACGGTGGCGGTTAAGAGTTTTTTTTTTTATTATACTAGCACCGATTATAATTTACAACAAAAATCCCAATAACAAACACACACACACACAGAGTAATATAAACACACACACACACACACTAATATAAACACACACACACACACAGCCACCCTTGTGGTGGCCGGTGGTGATACATGGTGGCAGCCACCATAGCTGGCGGCCATGGTGGGTATCTTCTCCGTTTTCCGGCCATCAAACACCACCTACAACACACACACGCGATTCTGATTTGTACAAAGGACCTTGCGATCCACCTGGTGGCTCACGACGGCGGCAGCGACGGTTTTGGCGATGGTAGCAACACCTCACGGTGGTGGCGGTGGTTTCTCTTTGGTTCCCGGTCAAGCAACACGTCAATACATGCTAGCAGAAAACCCACGAACCGGTGACAACTCATCTTCAACGGAAACAGCAGCAGCATCGCCATTGGCCGAAGATAGCGGCGGCAGGTCATGGCTGACGACGGGACAAAAAAAGAGGCGAAGAGGGTGGCGACGGCGACATCAAGCCACGACGACAGTAGCAGCGGCAGGAGAAGGAGGCGCCTGCTTGTGTCCTCATCGGCGACTGGAGTAGCAACAACGTTGGGGGGCTGACGGCACACTCCGGCAGCAACGTTGTTGGCTGGGAACGGCAGCAACACTTGCCCCGATGTAGGTCTTCAGCTTTCTCAGCTTCACCGACGGCAACCTGTGGTGGCATTGGACCGGAGATAGCGGTGGCAGCAGGTTCGTGGTGGGAGGCGTAAGGGCGGAGGTGGCGGCTGTAACATGGTCCCTAGGGTTAGGGTTTACCGGGGTGACAGGTTTATATACCCCGAGCCCCATAATCTTCTCTCCATAATACCATATTTGGTCCCTCCCTTTCCCTTTTCTTTCACGGTAAGTCTATAATTTACCTTTTTAACCCCAGCCATCCAAAAACCCTTCAACTTAAGTCCCAATAATTACCATGCAGCCCCTCCCTCTACAAATTATTTTCAACGGAAGTCCTTATATTACCAAATGGCCCCTCCTCTACAAAACCTTTTCAACTTAGGTCCAAATTTTACTCTTTAGCCCCTGCTTCCATAAATCCTTTCATATTAAGTCCAAATTATACCAAACACCCCCTGTCTTCTAAAAATCTTTACAAAATAAATCTCGAATTTACACTTTAACCCTCGAATAATCCAAGTTATAACATTTGGCTCCCCAAAACCAACACCCCACTAAATATTATGGATTTTATGGCCACCATTCATATTAATTTCATCTATTTATTTATTTACTAAACGGGGTGTTACATCAGATTTTGTGAAACCACTAGGACCATTTATGAAGTTTTGTTGTTTTTTTATACACCGCAAAAAACCAAATAATGCCTCGATTCTTATTAAATCTATAAACATTATCCCTATTCTAATAAATAAATAAGTTTATTCGTATATTGACAAGTGTTACAATATTAGAAATCATCACTAATATTATATGTCACCTATCAGGTCACATGTCAATCTATTCATTCTTCATTTTAAATTTTAAATTTTAAATTTCCCATTTTAATTATATTAAATTAATAATTGATTCTTCATTTCAAATTTCAAAATTTAAATCTCACACTCTAATTATATTAGATTAATAACATTAGAATAAAAAATAAATAAAATAAATATATATTATAAGGTGATATAATTTCATTTATTTATTTAAATCAACGATTATAATTTTATATAACCAAAAAAAAATATCTTAACTAATAATTTATCTAAAATAATTTATTGGAAATAATAATTTTTAATTATTATATATATATTAAAGTTGTGGAAGAAATGAATAGTAACGTGGGATACTTTGTCCAAGTTTGGTCCTTTGATTTACATATCCGGTCCCTGTACTTTTTTAATTAATTTATTCATGTCCTTTTGTTTGTGTTCCATTCAACTTCCCATTTTTTTGGCAGAATTGGTCCCTATATTATTGTTGGAAGTTAGGAATACTAAATTTGGATGTTTTTTGGCAACTTTGGTCATTATTCTTTACCCATTTTGACACTTTTGGTCCTTGCAATCAATATTTTTACACTTTTTTGGAACCTTTTAATATTTAAAGTTTGGCCACAAAACTTTAACGGTTTGACAACTTTGATCCCTTTTCTAAAAAGTTGCTAATTCCTACCCCTTTAATTCTTTAGCCATTTTCACACTTCTGGTCCTTGCAGTCAAAACTTTTACATTTTTTGTCCGGGGCAAAGCCCGGACTTTTCATCCTTGCACTTTCTATGTCTGTCATATTTATCAATTCGGAAACAACATTGAAAGCTTCTGGCCCCCGCGTATCGGGGGTAACCTTTCTAGTTTTTATTATGAATGTTTAATTAATTTTATAAATATGGTTCTCACCGTTATAAACTAGTAAATTTATAAAACAAAAATACAACGGATGCTTTTATCAATTGTATCCATATAACTAAAACATGCAAACATCATTATAACATTGTCTTAGTTCATTCTTTAAATAAAAAAAAGTCAATTACTACATCATAGGCAACAATAGCATTTTCAACAGGTTCATCACAAATATCCCTAATGTAGTCGATTTGCAAAAAAATTAAATAAATAAATAAATAAAAATAAAGGAAAACTATTGTGTCATATAAAACTGTAAACTGTGATGGAAAGAAAATTGATAAATTAAACTATGACAAACACATTACCCCTATTGTCATTACCTTAAATGTCAGTATAATATCAAAATTAGAAAACAAAAGTTCTAACATCTTCGTTAATTTGTAATATAATCTCAAAGTTGAAACAAATATTTTTAGAATTCATTGTCGAACAAAGAATTTTAACAATATAAAAATATTTTTAAAATCGGACCAGCACTCAACTATGGTAATCAACCTCAAACGGCCATCAACTCCAAAAGCATAATCGTCCAACTAAGTTGTTTAATATGCTTTGAAACCAATCTGGAAAGCATTTCAGATTGACAATTAATACAAAGTAAATACACTTCTATGAGCAGTAGAGCATCAAAGGCAGAACCGTATGGATTGGCAAAATTCAGTGAACACATTTAAAAGCAAAACCAACCAAAACGAGGCAAACATTATCGCACAACAAATTCCAAAGCTAAAAACCAACCAAAAACTAGCAAAACATTATGCCTTTGGGTAAAATTCCAAAGCCAAAAACATCACACCATATGAGAAATAAACATCTAGGAAAACTTAGCAACAAATTAAGAACCGGGCAATTTCGTAGCTATAGGGGCATGATCGTCCACAATAAGAACCAAATAGGAGAATACTCTCATTCCAACTCCGATGAGATCTAGATCACAAATAAAAAGAGAATATTTACAGAGTTACAAAAAATCGGAAGAGGAAAGAGTATCCAAAAAAATTTCCTTGTGTTCTTGACATAAATCGAGAGATAATAGAGGAGAGTTTAGGGAAATCGAGAGAGAAGAGAGGAGATTTTAAAGAAATTATGGTTGCAGAGGGTATCGATTGAGCATCTGAATAATAGCCTCTTTAACAGTCGGCGATTGAAAAAACAATCAACTCCTCGATCTTCTACATCCTGACCTTTCGTCATTCTAGACGACGATTACGAAGACGAAATCGGATGGAAACGATACGAGTAAGACCAACGGGGGTGGAATGCGGTTTAGCCGCACTCAATGCCACATAGGCGGGGGAACACCGCCCCCTATGCCGTCTAGGTTGTTGTTTGGCTGCACCTCAACCCCCCCCCCCCCTTCCCACTGTGAAATGTGATTGGCTTATCTCAGAGGACTATTGGGAATGGTCAGAAATTCAAAGATATATATGATGGGTTTTAGGTAAAATAAATAAACTAGAAAACAATTCCTAAGTTCACATGCAACCTAAAATGTGAGCCATGAGGCTCCTTAAATAGTTGAGGGATCTAGGGTTTAGGGAAAACTCTAGTTATCCTTTGCTTAGGACCTAAGCAAAACCCAAGGGCCTTACTTGGACCCCTTGGACGAATTCTCTAGGGTTTCCCCTAGGGTTTTCGTCCACCTCCTTCCAAGGGGGTTCTGGATCCTTCCATTCAACTATCCGTTAATTGCAATCTAGTCCCCTGCACTTTATAATTAATTCTTTTAACCCCAAAATTAATTCTGATTAATTTTTGGTTAACTATTAATTAAACATAATGATTTCTAATTAATATATTAATCTATTAACATATTTATAAATCATTTACATATTAATTTATTAATCTTATAAATTAATATCTCTCCTTTCACAATTTCCTTGTCCAGTTGCTAGGTTGAGGGCAACCCAAAAGGACTGTGCTGCTATCAATTCAAGTACATACCAATTATAGTTATGGGCTTAGACACCTAATCCAACAGTCTCCCACTTGGATAAGTCTGTAACTATAATTGCTAGTATGCCTTCTAAATTTGACCAGCAAATTGTAGCTTCCAAAAGCTGTTGCCGAACTCTGACCCAGTCAGTTACGTGTCCTAAGATAAGTGATCATATAATCCTTCGTTCTGCTGGATATCCCTAGACAAAAGACATGGAATGTAATCAATCTCTTTGTCCAGAATCTATGTTTCTCGATTCCTGATTTGTGATGATGTAGGACTTCTAATCGAACACATCAATCTAGTCCTGGCTGGGCCCAACACATAAGTCAATACCAAATCATCGAGGGGCCCACAGATATCGCTTTTCCTGTTAGGGCAAAAGGAACGAATAAACGCTGACTCATATGCTTGTATCTTTTACTCATCAAATTATACATGACAATACGTTTTATAACACCAAGTTACTGATGCGTTTTCGTATCACCAATGCATAACCGACTTGTAAATTACAACTCATATATCTTCGTTTCAATATTATAAGATATTATCGTCTCAGTATCACTCGTGATGAATTCCATGAAGTGATACTCTGAGCGAGGGTTTATCCAATACTCAAATCTCAATTTCTGAGTACTCACGAACGTTGCAGCAATTCTATTGTCATGTCTATCATTAGATAATCTACAATCCAGTTCATGACAGTCTTAATTCACTACTTACTTCCAAAAGTATGAGTGACTGTGGAGTTTGAATAATCTTATTATTCGGGAAGTAAAACATGCAAAAATGAAACACAATAATAAACAATTGACAAAAGGCAGAAACCAAACTTATAAATAATACTTTATTATTTAATCACCAAAAGTCAATTACATTTACTTTGTTACAAGTTTCAAAACAAAACTAATCTAAATACTAAAACTAATATCATCTTTCAGTCCTATGCTCCAAGCATGCTGAATGTGCTTAGCCCTACTCAGACCCTTTGTGAGGGGATCTGCTGGGTTATCTTCAGATGACACCCTCTTTACTATAAGATGGCCTTCTTCAACTCTATGTCTGATGAAATGGTACTTTCTGTCGATATGTCTGGTCTTACCATGATCTCTCGGTTCCTTTGTCAAGGCAACCGCTCCTTCATTATCGCAGAACAGTTCCATAGGCTCCTGGATGGTTGGAACAACTCTGAGATCCCCGATGAAGTTCCTCAACCAAGCTGCTTCTTTCGACGCTTCACTTGCGGCTATGTACTCTGATTCACAAGTAGAATCAGCCACCGTATTTTGCTTGGAACTCTTCCAAGTAACTGCTCCTCCATTCAGTAAAAACACCCAGCCCGACTAAGAATGGAAGTTATCTCTATCCGTCTGAAAGCTGGCATCACTGTAACCATCTACTCTCAAAGTATCACTGCCACCAAGCACAAGGACCCAGTCCTTTGTCCTTCGCAAATACTTGAGTATATTCTTAACTGCTATCCAATGAGCTCTACCTGGGTTTCCCTGATAGCGACTGACCATGCTCAAAGCAAATGCCACATCAGGGCGAGTACATGTCATAGCGTACATGATCGATCCGACAGCGGAAGCATAAGGTACACGACTCATGTCATCTATTTCAACATATGTACTCGGGCATTGAGTCTTACTCAATTTGGTATTGCTCTGGATAGGTAGCTCTCCCTTCTTGGAATTTTCCATACTAAACCTCTTTAGTACCTTATCCAAGTATGTGATCTGACTAAGTCCAATTACTCTCTTCTTTCTATCTCTCAATATTCTAATCCCAAGAATATAGGCAGCTTCTCCAAGGTCTTTCATGGCAAAACACTTTCCAAGCCAAGACTTAACTTCTTTCAAGGTTGGAACGTCGTTACCAATGAGTAATATGTCATCGACATATAACACCAGAAAAGTTACTATACTCCCACTAGCCTTGATATACACACAGAACTCATCTTCACTTCTAGAGAAACCAAACTCTTTGACTTTCTCATGGAAGCAAAGATTCCAACTGCGAGATGCTTGTTTCAATCCATAAATGGATTTCTCAAGCTTGCACACTCTATTGGGGAACTTTGCATCAACAAAACCCTCTGGCTGACTCATGTAAACATCTTCAGCCAACTTCCCATTAAGGAAAGCAGTTTTGACATCCATCTGCCAGATTTCATAATCATGAAAGGCATCTATGGCGAGCAATATCCTAATAGATTTAATCTTAGCCACTGGCGAGAAGGTCTCATCATAGTCAACCCTTAGGGTTTGAGTGAAACCTTTTGCAACCAGTCGAGCCTTGAATGTGTGCACATTTCCATCCATGTCTGTCTTCTTCTTGAAGATCCATTTGCACCCAACTGTCTTACCACCTAGTGCACTATCAACCAAATTCCAAACTTGGTTGTCATACATGGACTTAATCTCGCTGTCCATTGCCTCTTTCCACTTGGAAGCCTCTGGGCCTGCCATTGCGTCCTTATAAGTGACTGGTTCATCTAAGTTTACCAGTGTTCTGTCACTTATGAATGTGTCACCATCTGAAGTAATATGAAACCCATACAACTCAGGTGGCACACTCACCCTAGTGGATCTTCTAAGAGGTAATGAGTTATCAATTGGTTCAACAGGAATTGTTTCCTCTGGTTGAGTGCTAGTGTCGTCTAAGGTTCCTTCATTTGCTGACTCTTGAATTTCTTCAAGGTCAATAGTGCTCCCACTGTCCTCTTTGAATATGGGCTCTCTTTCAAGAAAGACTCTTCTTCGTGCTACAAAGACCACGTTCTCACTAGGCCTGTAGAACAAATATCCAAAAGACTGCTTTGGGTAACCAATGAAAACACATTTCTCACTTCTAGCTGCTAGCTTGTCGTGAGTCTCTCGTCTTACGAAAGCTTCACAACCCCAGACTTTAATATGTGCTAACGAGGGAACTTTCCCTGTCCACATTTCGTGAGGTGTTTTGGCAACCTTCTTTGTAGGGACAAGATTGAGGATGTGGGCAGCTGTCTCTAAGGCATACCCCCAGAAGTGAATAGGAAGCGAAGCCCGACTCATCATAGAACGAACCATGTCTAACAAGGTTCGATTACGCCTCTCAGCTACACCATTTAACTGTGGTGTCCTAGGAGGAGTCAATTGTGAGACTATCCCACATTCTTTCAGATAGTCGTTAAACTCAATACTAAGATACTCCCCGCCTCTATCGGATCTAAGTATCTTTATCTTTCTGCCCAATTGATTTTCGACTTCATGCTTAAACTCTATGAATTTTTGAAAAGTTTCTGACTTATGCTTGATCAAGTAGATATATCCATATCTGCTATAATCGTCAGTGAAAGTCACATAGAATTGATTAGCATCTCTTGTAGTTGATCTGAAGGGGCCACACACATCTGTGTGTATGAGATCCAACAGACCTTCACCTCTTTCACAAGACCCTGTGAATGGTGATTTTGTCATCTTTCCCAAAAGACAAGATTCACACATATCATCTGACTTTAGGTCAAATGATTCCAACACTCCATCCTTTTGGAGTTGAGCTATGCGTTTCTTGTTAATGTGTCCAAGACGACAATGCCACAAGCATGCCTTGTCTACACTATTAGACAAGTCAATATTAAGTACACTATTTCCTAGGCTATCAACACAAGTCACTGTTTCATACACACCATTACAAGGCAAAGCTTCAAACATAAAAACACCATTCTTATAAACAGAAATTGAACCATTCAAATCATTAAAAGAATATGTAAAACCTTGTTTGAACAATGCATGAAATGAAATAATGTTTCTCGTCATCTCAGACGAATAGCAACAATTTATTAAATCTAATCTAACATCATTACTAAGCAGAAGCTGATAAACTCCGATCTTGGTTACTGGTGAAGACTTTCTGTTTCCCATGATCAGGTTTATCCTTCCTCGCTCTATCTCCTCACTTTCCTTTAGACCCTGCAAATCAGAACAGATATGAAAACCACATCCTGTATCAAGGACCCATGAACGAGAAGATAATGAGTTATTAGCAGAAATAGTGTAAATACCTGCCGAAGATGGCTTCACTTTGCCATCCTTGATATCTTGCAGATATTGTGGGCAAGATCTCTTCCAATGCCCATTTTGATTGCATTAAAAACAAATGGCCTCTTTTGGATCAGAAACATGGGGAGTGGAACCATTGGGCTTAGCTTTTGGGCCATTACTAGATGACCCAGCTTGAGCCTTGCTCTTCCAGTTTTGCTTGGGAGGACCTTTCCTCTTTTTCCCCTTTCCCTGTCCAATAGCCAAAACAGGGGCACTCGCAGGTGTAGAGGGTATACTTGTACCCTTCATCCCTGCCTCAGCTGTCTGTAACAAGTTGTGCAATTGGGCCAAGGTCTGCTCATTATTGTTCAAATGGTAAGTTAGAATAAACTGACCATAACATTCAGGAAGTGAGTTCAAGACCATGTCAATGGCCAATTCCTCATCAAAGTGAATATTGAGCTTGACCAAACGCTCTATGTAGCATTGCATTCTTTGCACATGTGACACAACCGACTCCCCATCTTTCATCTTGCAAGCCATGAGTGACTTGACTACTTCGAACTTTTCTTGACGAGCTCGCTTATGGTACTTTTCCATAAGGTCCTTGTTCATCTCGAAAGGCCAGTAGTCCTCATAGTACCTCTGCAGTTCTGGGGACATAGTTGCCACCATGATGCATGCCACTTTGGTAGCATCATCGTAATGTTTCTTGTAGGCAGCAAGATCTTCAGGAGTAGCTTCATTCTCATCAACCTCTTTGAGCTCCTTTTCAAGAACATATTCTTTGTTCTCGAAACGAAGAGCCATCTTGATGTTGCTCATCCAATCGGTATAGTTTGAGCCATACATAACGACTTTGGAGCAGATATTGAGCAAAGAGAAGTTTTGGTTGGAGGAGGACGAAGCAGAAGTGTTTCCAGGAGTAGACATCTGAAAAGAAAGAAAGTTTTAGTTAGATTTCAAGATACCTCAATATAATAACCCAAAGATAAAATATCAAGGTTAGGATCCAACTATGAAGATTCACAACTTAGAAATGGGATGTCGAGATCCAAGAGTGAATTTCATAAAGGTAGGTGAATGACGATTCACCAATTCCACCATTAGACGAAACAAATGAAGTGAAATTCCTAATTCTTTTGAGATACATTGAAACTATTCAATGGCATGTTTTAATCTCAGATTATGCTCTTCTATTTGTGACTGGGATGTCGAGGATCACAAACAAGATGTGAATAACCATGCAAATGTGCTTGGTAACCTCATTGTCTTTATCATTAACTATTGATGTGCTGGTAAACCACACACGCTCCATCAAAATGACGATTATGAGATACCCATTACTACTCTTTATTAGTGCCTTTTAGTGTGCTGGTTAAACACACACGCTCCACTAACGACCAATAAAGCATAATGTGCAATTTCATGGATTAGCATACTTTTCACATTTTTCCTAAAGTAACTAGAGTTGGGATTTTAAAAATAATGTTCTAGTACTTTCTTTAATATCATTATACTTTTAATGAGAAGTAGTTGTCCTATCAAATCCGTTCTGCTAACGACCCTCCACTAATCAAGGAAGCGGTAGGTGAGAGTGGACACCCATTCAACTACCATTTTATAGGCAGTTTCCTTATACCCCCCTTATAGATTAGCTTCGTGAATGAGGCATACTAGCGATTTGACTGACCATATTCTTATACATATATAATATTAAACTTTTAATCATAATACATATATAGGGTGTGTTTTAAAACATTTTAAAACTTCAAGGGTTTATATAAATTTCGAAATTCAAACTATTAAATTTAAATTTAAATAAACCAATTAACTAGATTTAATATTTATCTTTTAATTAACTATTAATCAAATTATTAAATCTTGTAAGGATTATCTAATTAAATTAATCAATTAATTTAATCCTAATCCTTATCCCTCTAAATTTCGAAAAATAGGGTAAGGATAATTATCCAATTAATCTAATTAAGCAACAATTATCCAAAACAAGAAACCCTAAAATTACTAGCATATTTCGAAATTTACAAAGTAGGAGGCTAGGGTTTTCAAAACCTTAACCCTAATTTCGATTAGGGTTCTTTGGAGGCTAGGGTTTTCGAAAACCCTTCAATCCAAAACCCTAATTGCGAAAATTTGGCCTTTAGGGTTTAATGGCTATAAACCCTAATTTGCAATTCAACTATTATAGCAATTCAATTTAAAACAAACAATGGCTCTAATACCACTGATGGGTTTTAGGTAAAACAAATAAACTAGAAAACAATTCCTAAGTTCACATGCAACTTACTTTGGATCTATGTTTTAACTATTGAACATATAACTTTGAATTGCAAAACAAGAACCCTAGAGGAGAGAGGCTAATTTCGAAATTAACAAACTAGGGTTTAGGGGTTACATACCTTTCAATTGTTATAGCAAACAATTGATAATCCTCTTGATCTTGATCTTGATCTTCTTGGAAGCTTAGCACCACAAATGTAATGCCTCTAATGGAATCACACCCAAGAACTAGCAAGAAGGAAAGTAGAAGAAGAGAGAGGGGAGGGAGTATGCAATTTTGGCCACCAGGGTTTCTTCAGAGAAAGAGTACCCTAAAATGTGAGCCAGGAGGCTCCTTAAATAGTTGAGGGATCTAGGGTTTAGGGAAAATCCTAGTTATCCTTTGCTTAGGGCCTAAGCAAAACCCAAGGGCCTTACTTGGACCCCTTGGACGAATTCTCTAGGGTTTCCCCTAGGGTTTTCGTCCACCTCCTTCCAAGGGGGTTCTGGATCCTTCCATTCAACTATCCGTTAATTGCAATCTAGTCCCCTGCACTTTATAATTAATTCTTTTAACCCCAAAATTAATTCTGATTAATTTCTGGTTAACTATTAATTAAACATAATGATTTCTAATTAATATATTAATCTATTAACATATTAATAAATCATTTACATATTAATTTATTAATCTTATAAATTAATATCTTTCCTTTCACAATTTCCTTGTCCAGTTGCTAGGTTGAGGGCAACCTAAAAGGATTGTGCTGCTATCAATTCAAGTACATACCAATTATAGTTATGGGCTTAGACACCTAATCCAACAATATATATATATATATATATATATATATATATATATATATATATATATATATATATATATATATATATATGGGAAAAGTGAATATACCCCTGAGGGTATAGAAGATTAGGTACCCGATCTAATTATACCACGTTGTTTTAAGTTAACTGTCCTTCTTTACATTATCGCATCTATCATCTGATGAATTCACAAATATTTATCTTCATTTCCATTCAAGGTTTTTATTATCATCCTATTTTTCGTGTGTGTTAACTCTATGATTTCACAGCTTCAACAATATTGATGCACTGGATTGTATTTGTTTGAGACGATGGAAAACCAAAACATAGAACCAGATTGAAGAAGCCGAAGTTTTAAAGAAACAAGAAGATCGAAGTAGAAATTAAGAAAAAAGGGAATCGCTTCAAATGCAATCATCTACACCACAATCATGAACACATACAATAAATCAAACCAAATTGAAGAAACCGATGGTCTATTAGCAGAAATGAAGTCTAAATGTATGCAACCAACCCAAATAACCTTTCTTCATCTACATCCAATTCAAGAAGATGAAAGGTATTTAAAAATCGCAATGGAAATTGACGTGCTTGTTCATGTTCTAATGAAGTTCCTGAATTTAAAAGAAATCGAAATTCAATAAGAGGCATTGAAATTAGTAGCTATGATTTTTCTGTTTGATTTATACGAGTGTTTTTGTAGGAACCGGAATCATTTCTCCATAATTACAGTTTTAGAGAGGAAGTGATTTGGCAAAAGAACTGTCCACCAGGTGTTTGATGAAAGTCACATCAAATTCTGATATAGCATTTTCAGTTTCAGCAAATTTTGATAACGAAGCTGCACAAATAAGTGGATCATATTCTTTATTTTCTTCAAAATGGTGAGGTGATGCATGATTTATACCAGAAATGGTGAAATGTCTTGATGCAAAGTCATTTGAAGCATGAGAAATGGCCACAGAGACTTTTTTTCGATTGTTAGTAATTTGTAATCGAATCGATTCTGAAGCATGATCAGGGGAATTTGGCATTCTTGAACTATAATTCACTTTTTAGTTGTATGTAAATCTTGATTTTTTTTGTATTGTTTTTTTCTTATAAGAAAAATAATGATTATTTAAAGTTCTTTATCCTTTTAGTTTGTACCCATTTGTTGGAATTCCCAAAATGATAGTCGACTTTCAAAATTTGGTCATCTTTGCGCCTTTATTGTGGAGCTGTCCAATTCTCCAACCATTAGTTTCTCTTTATATGTTGGTCTTCACTGTTTATTTTCTCTCAATGAGTGACTGTTCAATAAAGTCGAATTGTATGTTGAAAAATTACATCTTTAAATTATTAAATTTAATATAACATAGTTTCCAAACTCTTACTCCCTTTTGTTTCTTGTACTCCAGGTAAGAATAATGAGAAAGATGTTTGTTTCTTGTTTTTCTTTAATGTGAATCATGAACTCAAACATGATTTATTTATTTTAGGATTATAGGAAGAGTGTTTTCCCATCATAAAAAACATGATCAGCAACAACACCAAGGTTGAATTCGATTTTTTTGGGACAGGGGCAAAATCGTCCAGCAAGTGGAAAAACCATTAAACTTAAGTGTAGATTAACCCAACAGTAACCAAAACATTACAAATTGCAGTTTACCATGTTTTAACACATTATCTTTTGGTTCTAAATCTTGATTTGGGTTTCTTTGCTGGAGATTTGGACATACAAACTTTAATACAAACTTTTAAAGATTAATGAAATTTTAATACAAACTTATATATATGATAATGTTACTTGATGAAATCACACATGCACATTGTGTGTAATGGTCCGAAAGTACACTCCCATATGGAAATTCAATTTCCAAATTAAAAGAAAAAACCCTGCCATTTCAGAATATTATAAAAAAAACTTCATTTACTATTTAGGAGTTGTTTGGTATTTCTATCATTGGTTATACACAAAGTGTTAAAAGTGAGTAATGTTATAGCATTATATTTCTATCATTGGTTATACAGAAAGCATTAAATGCAAGCATAAAAGAGTGTTCTTCAAGCATTGTGGTTGGACTTTTCTTGGCAAGGGCAAAATAGACATCAGTTTCTTCCTTCAAAATATCAATTTCATATTCAATTTCTGTAAGTGAAGTTTTAAATAAGATTAGTAAATGATAAAAAAGGGAAAAAGGTAAATGCATCAAAGTTACATTTTCAACCCAAATAAAAGATCAACAAAAATTGTTTTCTACTTAATAGAATTGAAACATTATACGTGAAAAAAACACAATAAAAACCAATGATAATGTCAAGCTCTAAAAACAACAATGTCACTATTAAAATTCCCGAACAGTTATCTCCAATATTAAATTCTAAAAACTTTAAAAATCATATCAATGTAAGTTTTATAAAAAATTAGTTGGAAGTACTCTTAACCAAAACACGGGTGATTTGTAGTATTTGAAGAAGGTATGATCGATTTTATTGAAATATCTGTCAATTGTGATTTCTATGAATTCTCTATCAATTACGATTGCTATGATTTAACTATCAATTACAATTGCGATGATTTACCTAAATTGGATTTCAATTTTTTTATATCGTTTTTTGTTGAATTGGGATTTGTATAAGATCCATTGATGCTTAACGATTTCTTCACAACGATGATCATGGACATTCAAACTAAGGAAATCGATGCCATCAGTAGAATAATGAAACGTAGTAAATATTTTAAGGAATTTTTTTTCAGAAAATTAAAACAAATCAAAACTACGTAGTTTTAATAATCGGGTACCTAATCATATGTATATTCACTTTTCCATATATATATATATATATATATATATATATATATATATATATATATATATATATATATATATATATATATATATACACACTACGATAAAAGAAATATCACTATTTCTAAATATAGATTCAATATAATAATATTATTTTTTTAAAACGTCCAAGCCATTAAGCTAATTATAAGTAATCATCAATAAAATAATAATAAATTTTAAACTAAAACCGTTTTAAGAATAATTCTACGTTTAATTCCAAATAATTCGGCAAATCTGCTTGCTTCCCACTTATCACGCCCAAAATTATTATACCTTGAAAGGCAGCAACTGCACAACAAGATCATTTATCCATCGTGACCAACACCACCCCTCTCCTCCATCTACCCACCCACCAACGATCTTCACCATTTCTTCTGTGAAATCGCCTTTGTCGACTCTATATCTCTTTCCCATATATCGGCCTCTCCCCCTATTTGTCAAAAGAAGTTGAATCCGTTAACCCAATCAAATGCACATCACCATTAATTTCAACTTTTAATTTTCATAAAGGAAAACTAAGAACGCATTTTGGATTGCTTTTAAAACATCTTTTAACTTTTAACTTTTCTAAAATGTTAAAAAAAGGTTAAAAAGATGTTTGTCTAATGAAAAAAAATCTTTTAAAATAACATTTTGTGTAGAAGGAAAAGTTGGTTTTTCAAAAGTCACAAATTTTATCTTTTTGTAACTTTTAGGACATTTTAACCTAAAAAGTTGGCTTTTACCCTAAAAGCAAATACATACATATTTTAAAAATTTTCTTTTGAAAAAAGTCAATAGTCAAAAAGTCCTTTTACAAAAAGCAGTTTTAGAGAGTGTTTAGATAAATTAGTTTATAGCTTATTAGCTTATTGCGGTGGGAATAAACAGTTTTTGCAAGTGTTTGTGGTGGGAATAAGCAATAAGCAATAAGTAAGGGAGAGATGCTTATTAAAATCAGCTTATTTAGTTTATTCCTACCACAATAAGCTGATTTTTAAGAATTTTTATCAAAACACTTAAACTTAGCTTATTGTGGTGGGAATAAGTAATAAACAATAAGCATCCTCTTTTTTCCCTATCCAAACATCCCATTAACCTTAAAAAGTAATCTCAAACACCTTGTAAACCCTAAAATCCTCCGGCAAAACTTCTCGGTCCATGGATTTATGTTAAATATTTGAAATGCTCTGATTTCATAATCGCCCCCTTCTTTTCGTTTCTCCCCTTCCGGTCATCGTCGCTTCATTTCTCTTTACACCGTCTCTACATTATATTATCATATTCTGAAACACAAACTTTGACAACTGCATCTCCGGGAACCACGATCTCAACACTCACGACACCACCTTTTACAACAATAATCATTGCACCACCATTATTGTCATCTTCCTCTCTCTCTATTCATAAGAAAAACCCTACCTCTGAATGTGTGTTTACAAGTCTAAAACGAGAGGAAACGAAAAGATGAAGCCATATTAAAATTTGGTGGTTAGAGGTTAGTTTTTGACACTGGATTCTTCTTTTCTTCATTATTCTTGAGATTTTACATGTTCGTTTTGTATTTATTATCACTCTGTAGGTAACTCGCAATTTTAAGCCATCATTTCGCCAATCTTTTGGGCAATTAAGAATACAGAGCTTCAAGGTAATATGTGGCAACCCCATTTTTGTTGTCACAAATCTACGAGAAAATGATTATATGGGTTTTGGTGCAGATTTGTTCTGGCCAGTGTTGGGTTTCTTGGAAGGGGAGAGTTTAAGATGGACATTTTAAGTTTCTATCGATCTAAAGTTGAATAGGTTTGTTTTGTACTTAAATGGCTGCTGATTCATCCACCGTTTGCTTATTGTTTGGACTCCCAAATTTTTGTTGTACATGATTTGTTTTTTCTAAGTTGAAAGTTTATTTGTTTAAAAGAGTTTTCCTTTTTAGGGGTTTGACTGATGATCTGCTGATGTAAATTATGAAAAGATTGCAAGCTTCAGGTGAATTTAAGGTAAAGGTTATATTTTTGGCTTAAATAACATGCAAATGACATAAATTTGCTAAAGTTTATACTCATTATTGTTTTACATTTTTTCAGCCACCTAAATGACTTTTAATGGCCAATCGATGAAGGACTAGAGAAGTGGAAGATCCTCTTCTATTAACATCATTCAAAACATTGCGGGGGCTACTAAGGTTTTTCCGCTGTTTAACATTTAGTTTTAGCAAACAATTTTTTTATTTCATCATCTTAATTTGGTGATAACGTTACTGTTCTAGAACATAGAAACAAATTGTTACTGTTTTAGCATCTTAATTTTGGTACTAATGTTATTGTTTTAGCACATATACACACACATTTCATATGGGTTAGTTTTACACTTAACTTTCATTGAAAGCGTATAAATGAGGTGTGAAATTGAACAAGATTGCAAATAACATTTATACATCTAGACTTTGGCAAAGATATGCGTTATTTAGCTATTTTTGATTGTTAATTGATTTGCAAAAACATCATTTATGTCCAAAACCCGATTCAATTTCAATTAGAAAGGTTGGCAAGAAATGAAGATGGAATACAATGAGAGATGAAGAAATGAGGAGCTTTCAAAAGAGGATAACTAACAGATTGACCCATGCTGACTTGCAATCTGATGTGGGTAATAACAATGAAATTCATTATGCTTCGTGACTTAATCACAATTAAGTTAGGGTTGAGAGCTATTCACATACGTTTTAGTTAAGGGCCCAGCAGTATCAGTGGTGCCCTCCCTCTTTGAGGTCAAGGGTTCAAGTCTCGTCGTGGACATAGGTGAAATACATGTTGTTAGCTTATGAATAGATTAGATTGCCGGTTCAAAAAAAAAAAAAAGTTAAGGGCTATTCACATACATGTCTTTGAATTAAGATGATGGACTTTTGCTTCATGTGTTAGCAGAATTTTTGTCCTGTGATTATAATAAAAAGCAATTTGAAATGCATTTGTGTGAGGACACCACAAAGTCATTTTCTTTTATATATATATATATATATATATATATATATATATATATATATATATATATATATATATATATATATATATATATATATATACACGTGTGTGTGTGTTTTATTATGTTAATTGAATTAGATAAACTGATTACTCGAATACAATTTATAGTAATTTTCTTTTTATGCTATTTTGTTTTTTAATGGAAAACAATGAATTCCTAATAAATTAAGTTTATTAACATAATAAATTTTTTAGTTAATTTCTATGTGAACCTTCGGCTCAAAGGTTTGAATTTTCTATTAGTTTTTAGTATGGGTGTTCAAAACCGGATATCCGAAATTTCGGATGGTGGATTTCCGATATCCGAATCTGTATCCAAAAATTCGGATATCTGAATTGCGGATATCCAAAATTCCGGATACAGATTTGGATATCCATTCAAATATCCGAAATTTATTCATTTACTATTTGTAACAAACTCAAAATAACATTACTTAGAATATAGTGATAAGTTGCACAAAGTCGCAAATGGTATCAAGTTATTTGTCATTGATTCACCGTTCAGTAACAAAAAGCAACATAAGTCTATATTTTCATGTTCCAATTTCCAAACAATAGTGCGTCTATGATTGGGCAGTTAAATAAAATTTATAATTCAATATCGCAAAAGTAGTTTACATTTTAGAAAACTCAATCTCGCAATTCACCTTCAGGAGTTGCTACACACAAAAAAAAAACGAAAATATAATATTTTTTCAAATTAATAGCAATGAAAGCAAAAAATCAAGACTTATTGTCTTTTTTTAGCTTATTATTTCTATAGTATGGACAAATATAGCGTATACCAAAACATCTTGTTGAATTAACTAACGATATTTCTATATTATAGAACAATATTTCTAATTTTATATATATATATATATATATATATATATATATATATATATTGGCTAATATAATTAGAGTAAGTAAAACAATATAATTTATTTTATCACACAATATGATACTACGTGAACTAAAAAAATATCAATGAAACAATGTAATTTATGTTATCACAGTAAGCTATATACCTCAACTCATGACTTATTCTAATTTGAAATAAAAATTATTAAAAAATATACTTAAAATATATATATATTTCGGATATCGGATATCCGAATTATCCGCAAATTTAGAAAATAGCTATCCGTATCCGAATCCGAAAAATCGGATATCTGGATTTCGGATATCCGAAATTTCGGATAAGTTTCACTTCGGATTTTCGGAAACGGATATTTTTAAACACTCCTAGTTTTTATCCCGCTTTGCCATTCTCATATAACCCAAAAAGTGATGGTGTGCGTAGATAAAATTGTTTCTATTCTCATATATCCCAAAACGTAATGGTGTGCTTAGATAAAATTGCTTTTAAATGAAAAAAAAATAAGTTTTCATTTTGAAGAGCAATATTACAATATAATGGAAACAAAATTCAAATTATCCTGTTTGATTCTTAGTTAAATAAAATATATATTAAAATAAGAATTTCAAGTCGCTTAAAGTTTAAGAACAAAAAAACAAAATATATATGTTTTTTTTTTTGTAAACACGTCTATTGTATTAACTTTATATATATATATATATATATATATATATATATATATATATATATATATATATATATATATATATATATATATAGAGAGAGAGAGAGAGAAAGAGAGAGAGTTATGTTTCAATGAGAACATTTTTCCCGTGAGAACATTTGAGAACATTTTTTAGCCAATGAGTTCAAAAAACAAGCGTGTTTGTTATTCGAATACAAATTACCCACCTAACTTCCCCCACCATATTATGTCATTCAAATACAAATAACCGACGCCGGAGATGAAATCCACACAACCGTAGATCTGTTCGTCACTCACGTCCTCACCTTCTTCGCCGCCAACGATGGAGTCGTATTGGAAAATATCGTCGGGTGGTTCATGAAAGAGGTCTAAGTTGCAGAGTCGCTTGAGGTCATGTTTTAATCGTATACTGTGGTGGTGACCATTGACCTCAAGGGGATGAGGTAGGAGACTTAAAAGCTTCATATTAACAGTATTTCTTCTTCTTTCTCTCTATGCCCTAAATCGATTTGTCGTTTTCATCTCCACATGACGATGGTCAACTAGTGGATTCTAAGGTTTAATTCATTTAAGTTCTAATAATTAGACAGGCCTATGTGAGGGTAATTATCAACTATTTGGATTGATTACGAGTTCGCTTTCACAACTTCAGTAATTGATAGTGTCATACCACAAAATATATTATCTACACATAATACATCAGAATGGATTTGTGAACTTTTCGGCTAGTAAAGTTGATATTTGTAGAGTTTATCAATGTTGCAGGTGGTCACTCTTATCTTAATAATTACACACACACAATCACAATAGCTAGTAAAGTTGATATTTGTATAGATTTTTTATGAACACCAAGTGTTCGATGAAATGCCTCAATGAAAAAGTAGCATTTTATGTGAAAATCCTTAACTTTGAACCCTCATTAAGCCAAGCATTAAGGCCCTTAGGTTAAATTGAATTTCATATCTTAATAGCCTAATAAGTAACCAACAATCATATAAAAAGTGATAAACTTAAGGCTTAACCATTTAGTCCTTAATAGAACACCAAAAGTGATTTAAAAGCTATTATGATCAATTTTCCCAAATCTGTCCTCCAAATTCTAAAATTCGTGCAGGTCAATAAGAACATCTAAAAATCATGAGACTTAATTTTCTGGAAATCTTAGTTTGTCTAGTTTCTTCAAACTTTGAATCACATTTCGAAATTCCAAATCCTTGAGGGGTAAAATTGGCAATCTTCTCAGGCTGGTCCATGCTGTCACAGATTTCATGCATTGTCTTGAAAAAATCATAATAAATTCATTATAACTCCAAATGCTAAAATTCCAAATCCTATAATTATATATGGATGTATAGTTTCCCACATATAATGGTACTGATGTAATTCTTAGTAGATTAGTACAGTTTATTCCAAGAGTGTTGAGTGGTCCAGAAAGTGACAACCTTAAGTTACTAACTTGTACATTTAATATAAAATCAACCAAAAATCATTAGAAGAAGATATTTATATTTCTGAAAAGATAAAAGAGGGAACTTTACTAATATTATTTTATCGAAATTTAAGAATGCGTTGAAAGGTAAGAAAACAGATCCCCAAAAGCGCACTACAATCAAAGAGAAAATAAGAAAATATATACATAAGTTTTATAAAAGTAGTAAACCAAAGCACAAGATAAATAATGTTATAATTGTTGTGTAGGTTCTCGGAAAGAAAATGATCCATCTTGTTCATGCTAGCTGATTTTCAAGTTCAAGGAGGTGAGTTACATTAACTCTCCTATTAAGGAGGTGAGTTACATTAAATATGTGTAATCACATGTGATTAAGTACACGATAACAATTATTGAATAGAGATGATGAAAATGATTATTGTCCACATAAATCATATGTGATTAGATACATAAAATAACATGTGGTTATGTGTATCTAATGACATATGATATATGTGGCTAAGATTCATTTTCGCGTTCTCGATTCAATAATTGTTTTTTCCACTTTAATCATACGTGATTAAATACATTTAATCAGATGTGATTATATGATTCTAATCACATATGATTTTATTTGGAAAAAATGAATATTGTCTATATAAATCATATGTTATTAGATACATACAATCACATGTGATTATATACATGATAACAAATATTAAACCAAGAACACAAAAACAAATCATTATCCAAACTAATCATATGCGATTAAATACATCTAATCACATGTGATTAAATACGTGAAAAAATTATTAAATCTAAAACTCGAAAGTGAATTTTGTCCATATAAATCCTATGTGATTAGATAAATTTAATCATACGTGATTATATAATGAGAACAATTATTGAATCAAGAACGCTAAAATATATTTTTTTCTATATAAATTATATGTGATTAAATACATATAATTACATGTGATTAAATACATGAGACTAAATATTGAGTCGAAAACGTGGAAATGAATATTGTCCATATAAATCATATGTGATTAAATACATATAATCACATGTGATTAAATACACGAGACCAACTATTGAATGGAAAAAGAGTAATAAATATTGTCCACATAAATCATATGTGATTAAATACATATAATCACATGTAATTATACGTATCTAATCACAAGAGGTTTATGTGGACAAAATTCATTCTCGCTTTCTCGATTCAATAGTTTTTTTTTGTATAATCACATGTGCTTATATGTATTTAATCACATATGATTTATATGAACAAAAACGAATCTTGTCCACATTAATCATGTATGATTAAATACATGAGAAAATTATTGAATCGACGCAAAAATAAATATTGCCCACATAAATCACATGTGATTAAAAACATAAAAAATTTTGTTGAAGAGAAAATGTGAAAATGAATCTTGTCAATATAAATCATATGTGATTAGATACATCATATATATAATCACATGTGATTAATTATAAGAGAACAACTAACGAATCACCAACGCGAAAATGCATGTTGTTCACATAAATCATATGTGATTTAAACATATAATCAGATGTGATTATATATGTCTAATCACATGTTATTTATGTGAATAATATACATTTTTTTGTTACTCTAGTGTATTTAATCATATGTATCTAATCACATATGATTTATGTGGAAAAGATTCATTTTCATGTTCTCAATTCAATAATTATTTTTTGTCCATTTTATTCGTATTTGATTAAATACATTTAATCACTTGTGATTAAATACACGAGAACAACTATTGAATCAAGAACGTGAAAACGAATCATGTCCACATAAATCACGTGTGATTAAATACATATAACCACATGTGACTAAATACACATGTGATTATATGTATCTAATCACGTATGATTTATGTAGACATGATTTATTTTTGTATTCTTGATTCAATAGTTGTTCTTTTACAACGTCAACCATATGTGAATAATGTACATATAAATCATATGTGATTAAATACATTTAATCACATGTGATTATATGTATCTAATCACATATGATTTATGAGGACATTGTTCGTTTTTGCTTTCTCGATTCAATAGTTGTTCTCATTATTTAATCACAAGTGATTAGATTATATGTATTTAATCACATATAATTATATGTGATTAAATACATATAATCACATGTGATTGTACATATAATCACATGTGATTATATGTATCCAATCCCATACGATTTTTGTGGAGAAGATTCATTGTCACGTTCTCGATTCAATAATTGTTCTTTTTCAAATTTAATCATATGTGATTAAATACATGTAATCACATGTGATTATATGTATCTAATCACATATGATTTATTTGGACAATAACCATTTTTGCTTTTTTGATTCAATAAATTTTCTCATGTATTTATTCATATGTGAATGTATTTAATCATAAACAATTTTTGTTTATAGATTATATGTGATTACATACATATATAATCACATATGATTATATATACGGGAACAATTATTGAATCAAGAACACGGAAACAAATATTTTTTATACAAATGATATGAGATTAAATACATATAATCACATATGATTAGATACACGAGACAAACTATTGAATGGAAAATGAGTAATAAATATTATCCACATAAATCATATGTGATTAAATATATATAATTATATGTGATTATACATATAATCACATGTGATTATATGTATTTAATCACATATGATTTATACGGACAAAAAATAATGATGTCTATATAAATCATATGTGATTAGATACATATAATCACATATGATTATATACACAAGAACAATTATTGAATCGAGAACACAAAGATAAATATTGTCCACATATATCATATGTGATTAAATGCATATAATCACTTGTGATTATATGTATCTAATCACATAGAATTTATGTGGAAAACATTTATTTTCTCGGTCTCGATTCCGTTGTTGTTCTTGTGTGCTTAATTACATGAGATTATATGTATCTAATTAGATATGATTTATATGGACAATATTCATTTTCACATTCTTGTTCAATAGTTGTTCTTGTACATTTAGTCACATATGATTTCTATACACAAGATTCATTTTCGCGTTTTTGATTAAATAATTTTTCTTTTTATACATTAATCATATGTGATTAATACATATAATCACATATGATTAAATACATAAGAAAAAATATTGACTCGTGAATATTTATAATATAAATCATATGCGATTTGATACATATAATCACATGTGATTAAGTACATGAGTACAACTATTGAATTAAGAAAGAAATAATGAATATTGTCCACATAAATCATATGTGATTAAATACATATAATCACATGTGATTAAATATATTAGAACAATTATTGAATCGACGCAAGAATAAATATTTTCTATACGAATCATATGTGATTAGATATATATAATCACATGTGATTAAATACACAAGAACAACTATTAAATCAAGACGTGAAAAAAATATTGTCCATATAAATCATATGTGATTAAATACATATAATCACATGTGATTTAATACACGATGCCAATTATTAAATCAAAAACACGAAAATAAATACGGCCAACGTAAATAATATTTTATTAAATATATATAATCACATGTAGTTATATGTATCTAATCACATATGATTTACGTGGACAATATTCATTTTTGCATTCTCGATTCACTAGTTTTTCACGTGTATTTAATCACATGTGATTATATTCATTTAATAACATATAAATCATATATGATTCGATACATATAATCACATGTGACTCGATACATATAATCGCATGTGATTATATACAAGAGAAAACCTAATGAATCAAAAACACAATAACAAATCTTTATAGGTGGGGGTGGTGGTGGGTGGTGGTGGTGATGGTTGTGGTGGGTGGTGGTGGTGGTGGGTGGTAGTGGGTGGTGGATAGTGATGGGTGGTGGGTGGTGGGTAGTGGTGGTGGGTAGTGATGGGTGGTGGTACGGGTGGTGGTGGGTGGGTGGTGATGGTGGTGGGTGGTAATGGTGGTGGCGGGTGGTGGTTGGTGGTGGTGGTGGGTAGTAATGGGTGGTGGGTGGTGGTTGGTGATGGTGGTTAGTGATGGGTGGTGGTGGTGGGTAGTGGTGGTGATGAGTGGTAGGTAGTGGTTGTGGGTGGTGGTGGCATGCGGTGGTGATGGGTGGTGGAGGTGGGTGGTGGTGGCAGGTGGTGGTGGTTGGGTAGTGATGGTGGTGGTGGGTGGTGGTTAGTGGTGGTGGTGGTGGTGGGTCGTGAGTAGTGATGGGTGGTGGGTGGTGGTTGGTGGTGATGTGGTGGCGGGTGGTGGGTAGTGATGGGTGATGGTGGCGGGTGGTGGTGGGTGGTGGGTAGTGATGGGTGGTGGGTGGTGGTTGGTGGTGGTGGGTAGTGATGGGTGGTAGTGGCGGGTGATGGTTGATGGTGGTGGTGGTGGTTATGGTGGGTGGGTGGTGGTGGGTGGTGGGTGGTGGGTAGTGATGGGTGGTGGGTAGTGGTTGGTGGTGGTGGTGTCGGGTGGTAGTGATGGGTGGTAGGTAGTGGTTGTTGGGGGTGGTGGCGGGCGGTGGTGATGGGTGGTGGAGGTGGGTGGTGGTGGCGGAGGTGGTAGGTGGTAGTGGTGGTGGTGGGTGGGTAGTGGTGGTTGGTGGTGGCGGTTAGTGATGGGTAGTGGTGGCGTGTAGTGGTGGTGGTGGTGGTGATAGGTGATAGGTAGTGGTTGTTGGTGGTGGGTGGTGGTGACGGGTGGTGGTGATGGGTGGTAGGTAGTGGTTGTTGGTGGTGGTGGCGGGCAGTGGTGATGGGTGGTGGAGGTGGGTGGTGGTGGCAGGTGGTGGTGGTAGGGTGGTGATGGTGGTGGGTGGTGATGGTGGTGGCGGGTGGCGGTTGGTGGTGGTGGTGGTGGTAGGTGGTGGGTAGTGATGGGTGGTGTGTGGTAGTTGGTGGTGGTGGGTGGTGTTGGTTGGGTGGTGAGTGGTGTTAGTTAGTGGGTTTTTAATTGTTTGTAATTATTTTTTGATTTATATGAATATTATTTTATAATTTTAATTAAAAAAATTGTGTTTTTCAAATTTGTTCTCAAATGTTCTCGCGATAAGAAATGTTCTCGGTTGAACGCTCCTATATATATATATATATTATATATATATATATATATATATATATATATATATATATATATATATATATATATATATATATATATAGTAGTAGGATACCCGCGCGATGCAGCGGGGCAAGTTAGTTTCTTTCAGCGGTTAGTGTTTTTCCGGTAGGCTGTTTTACCGGGCGGCGAAATACTTTTATTCGACGGTTAATTTTCTTTGTAAACATATCAGTCGGTTAACGAAAAACCCTCTCATTGTGGTCATTTTTGTTATTAATAAGAATGGCTAAATACAAGCTCGAGTTTTTTTTCGATTGAAGTTTAATAATTAGCATCATAATTTATGTATATTTGCGGGTGTTTTGTTTATAATAATTTGTTTCATTTTCCATATAAACATGTCATATTCCAAAAATGTAAATTAAAAATTAAAGTATGTTGCTAATTAGTTTCTTTAGGCGATTTGTTTTCTTTCTACATGTTGTTTTGGATAAAAATAAAAGTATATTTCTAATTTCAATTAAAAAACAAAATTGCATTGAAATTTTGTATTAAAAATAAAAGTATGTTAGTGTGTATTACAAATGAAAATATGTGGCTATTTTGGGATAAATATTGAAGTATTTCATTGTTTTAGAGTAAAGATAAAAATATATTATGGTTTTAGGTAAAAAATCTGAAAAATATGAATTCTTAGTGAGAATTCAAATATTTTTTTATTGTAACCGATATATGTTTCTCGGAACTAATGAAAAATAAATTCCGTTATATTATAGTATCTATTTTTTTCTGATTTACTTTATATTTTTTGTTTTTTAGGGGCAATGGAATTTTACCAGCACGTCGTAGCATGCAACGAATAGTTTATATTTTGTATTAAAACGTACATTGCATTTTTATCAATTGTTTTGTCTTCTTCAATACTTAGTATATCATATAAGAGTAATTAATAATATATTAATATATAGAATGGATTCCTTTTAGACTATCTAAAACTCTCGAGGATACAAAGGACTTCTTTTTTGTGTATGTTTGTGATTTTTAGACATTTTGTTAGTTTATTAATTTTATTGGATACTCTTCTTAATGATATTTTATTAAAGCCATTAGATTTTGTTGTAACTCAAATCTTTTTCATTTTTCTTTTTACGAAAAGTCAGACATAAATAATATATTTTTTTGAATAGAATACAATTTTTTTTAACCTAATGTCTAGGACCACAATTAGTAGCAATCTATATTTTTTCAAACACATTTATGTGAAAGATATATATACTAATATTTTCTCATACACAAATGCGAAAGACAGGGTTAAAAGCAAATTTCCATAAATGCAAAAAATAGGGTTAAAAGCTAATAAAGTAATTTAATACTACAATAGCTTTTTTCTAGAGTCCTTTTATAGACGCTATCATTCATCATTACTTCAACATCATGTATTATTCCTAATTTCTACTATTTTCTTACCAAAATTCCATTTTAACACGTTTACTGTTTTATATGTATAATTTGTAGTACGAAATATTATGAACTAGAAAATATTCCATTCGGTAATATAAAAAAACATGGTTTAGGGTTTGGTAAATAAGAACAATAATAAATAGGGTTAAAAGCAACCAAATAATACAATATTAATACTTTTACAATATGAATAATTTAAACAATTTTTTTCACCACATCATGCATATTTATAACAGTATCTGAATAATTTAGAGCACATAATAAAAACATTATATAAATTTACAAAATATCTCAAATAAACAAAATATCTCAAATAAATCAACAATATGTTTACATAAAGCAAAAATAATACAAAAAGTATTTTAATCATTTAAAATCTGAAAAACGATAACACGATTATTCACAGCCATTCATCAATTTCCAAGCTACATTTAGTATGATATCACGTGATAATAATCTGAATACTTTAGGCAACATAACAAAACTTTATAATAAATGTAAATAAGTTCTTCCCTTCTATATTAAAATCCAATCTGATTTACGATTTCAGAAAACATGAAAACAGTGAGCAAGTCGAATACATCAAAAATATAAGTTGCTTATGCTCATATTATAAGCAAATCATGGGCGTCGAAGAGATGCAATCATAGCAGACATCAAATGGTGGTGAGAGGAAACAAGCGCCGCCGGAGGTGGTAATATTGTTTAGGTTGAAGACAGCCGGTGAGAGAAAGCATAAACGGGGTGCCG
Source organism: Lactuca virosa (assembly GCF_052849685.1). Classification (NCBI taxonomy): domain Eukaryota; kingdom Viridiplantae; phylum Streptophyta; class Magnoliopsida; order Asterales; family Asteraceae; genus Lactuca; species Lactuca virosa. The sequence goes on from NC_136426.1 coordinate 178,075,432, forward strand.
ATTCAAACCAAACAAATAAAATTTAAACAAAAATATATCTATATACAGATCTAGATAAAAACCTATGATACCGACACATAGAAATATTTAGCGTGACTGTTCTAGAGAAAGGCAAAGAGAGAGAATAAGGAGAATAGTAAGTTGAAATGCGGCGGCAGTGATGTCGATTTTGCATCCAAGGTTTGCTAAAAGGAGACAGTATTGGAAGCAGACGTAACAGATTTTGTGATGCATCCGCGACGGTGGCGTTGCTGTCGACACGGCTGATGTGGTAGACATGAGTTGTTGGCCTTGTTACAGGGGTGAGTATGAGGTGAACCTGTGGTGTTGCCGGTGTCTCAATGGGTGAGCGTAGGTATTTCTCAAAAAGGAGGGTTTAAAAAAAAAGCAAGTGTTAGTAAATTTGGGTAAATAGTGTCCCTCTTTTATATTGTGTGTGAAATTGGTATTTACTTTAAAAGTTGTTTTTTATTGGTCATTTTCACTTCACACGGATACCGACTGTATACCATTAGATGAAATAATTATAAAATTAAAGGCTGGGATTTAAGCTCCTTGTTTTAAGACTTTGTCTTAAAACTTTTGGTCTTCCCTACTATATATGTATTATAAAGTAGTATAAGTATATATATATATATATATATATATATATATATATATATATATATATATATATATATATATATATATATATAAAAGGTTATGTGGAAAACTAATAAACTCTAAAAATATTTAAAATGCATAAAAAAATACTTAGAGATCACAAAACTTTTTTTTTAACTTTACACATCAAAAAATTGTAGCTTTTAAAAATTTCGCTGAAAAAAAAAAGTTAAAAAATCGATTTTTTTTATTTTTGGTTTTTTTCCAAAAAAATTTCACCGAATTTGTTAAAAAAGTTGCGAATTTTGTATATATAAAGTTAAAAAAAAAGATTTGTGATCTCTAAGTATTTTTTTTATGGATTTTTATGATTTTTAGGGTTTTTTGTAGGGATGTTTATATATATATATATATATATATATATATATATAGGGCTAGGTTGTAATATGGATGACATGTATTGTGTGGTCGTAAGGACAATTCTGGACCAATAGATGAATAGAATGAATGACATTGATATGAGGGTGTATGATATTACAATGGGATAGCATGTGTCATATAATTACATAAATTTTAATATAAGGGTATTTTCGTCAATTAAGCTATATTTAAAAAAGAAAATTTTTGGATTTTAAGAGATTATTACTTCTCTTAATTTTTAAATCTAAAATTTTAAAATAAAATATATTTTAATTCTAACGTATTTGTTAGTAATAACCGATTTTATTCTGTAGAATGACGGAATGTTAGCCACAAACTAGTAAAGATATTTCTGACGTTATTCTTATAAAATATGGTTCAATTCAAGATATTTTTGATAATTAACATGCTTAGAGAATTCTACAAAATATTATCAAGAATAAAGATTTTTAAAGAATACGGATTTTATATGATGATTTTTTTTCTTTAAGGATCACTAATTACATTAATTCTTAAAGAATAAGAGTATAAACAGTAATTTCATTAATTCTGGAAAAAAAATATAACTAATAATGGTTAAGAAATACATTTATTCTTAAAGATTAAAATTAAGAATGGTTAAAAAAAAAAAAAAAAACATCAAAATCAAAGAAAAAAACTAATTCATTCTGAAAGAATATTATTGCTAAAATCCGATTTATACTTATGGCAGAATACATTTTGCTAGAATATACTCTCCTTCTTTATGTTTTTTTCCACATCAATGACAACATCTTCAAAACCTAAACCCACAAAGAAAACATAATCAAGTTTTAAATATTAAAAATTTCATTTCATATGTGAAACTAGACATTACCTTATCCATTGCTTCATTATCGATATCCTTGAATTCTTCACCCCGCTTCTATCCCATTTTCACTAACAAAACAAGGAATTAAATAAACCAACACCAAATTGATAAAAATAAATCTATCCAATTTTCTATTCTATAAAAAATCTTTGTAACGATTCAAATGAAATAATGATATGCATATATACTAAAAAGTAAAACATTGCATACCTAATAGTTAAGATGAAGTCGTCTATTACTACAAAACATAGATGAATTAAGAATAAAAACAAACTTTCCTAAAAAAAAATGAATGAAAACAGCTCCAAATTTTGTAGAACCTGATATGAAACACAATTAACCAACGAAACATCCAAAAAATTGATCGCAAATACGTTATTTGAAAAAAAAAACAAAGAAACAAAAGATCAAAATTTCTAGGGTTTAACCGTATATGTTAAAAAAAATTGAAGATGATTAAGGATAAAATTGAGCTTTATTAAATGATTAAGATGAAAAAGAGATGCATACCTAGCTAGAGCCACATGTAAATGTATATTAAATCATATACAATGATGGAAGAATCAACGAACTAGCCACAAACATCCACCGATTGCAATGAATCTTTGCTCTTTAGTTTTGACGCCATTGAAATAAGTATTAGTCGATACCATCCTCTCATGTTTTGGATTTCTTCTCTTGTAGGGTTGCCTAGTGGTCTCGTGATGGTCGTATAGGGTGTTCATGTATGACGGACGGTGGCTTTTTATTGCCGACGATGGCTAAAAAAATGAATAGTGTAAATTATAACTGATTTCCTGGTTAAAAGGATATTAATTCATTTAACAATTTACCATAAATATTAATAGCAAAGATTACAAAATTACCCTTATCTATATTTTTAAAATAATTGGTCCAAATTAATCCTTACATCCACACAATAATTGTTTATCCACACATGAACTTATCTCTCTCTCTCTCTCTCTCTCTCTCTCTCTCTCTCTCTCTCTCTCTCTCTCTCTCTCTCTCTCTCTCTCTCTCTCTCTCTCTCTATATATATATATATATATATATATATATATATATATATATATATATATATATATATATATAGGGAAAATGACATAAAAGCCCTTAAGTTTTCACAAAAATATCGGTTTTACCCTTGGACGTGTTTTATGTACAGTAAAGCCCGAAATTTTGTTTAATTTGTTCATTTTTACCCTTGTAGCCGGTTTCCAGGTAACCTATCGGTTACCTAATGTCATTAAAGCCCTTGAATTTTCAAAAATGTTTAGATTTACCCTTAAGTTTTTCAAAAATGTTCGGATTTACCCTTACATTGATTGTTGTTGTTATTATTGTTATTATTATTATTAATAATACATTTTTAATTGTATAAAAATATTTTATACATACATTTTTAAATGTATAAAAGTATTTTATACATTTTAATACATTTTTAAATGTATAAAAATATTTTATACACACATTTTTAAATGTATAAAAATATTTTTACTAATATAAATATATTTTTAAAAATATATGTACTTGTATTTAGTATTTATATACATTTGAAAACCCTAAATCTTCATCTATAATTGTTGAATCGAACAGAAAAAGCTTGATAAAGTAAAAAATATCGTCAATGACTGATTTTACAAAAACAAATGCTTCAAATCAATATAAAAATTGATGCATTTCGTGATCTTTTTTGTGAACTTACAACAATCATAAATGAAGTTTACACTCGTATTTGACATTTCGTTATCAATTTTTGAGAAAAAAACAGTTAATGAATGATTTTAAGTTGATAATACTTAATTTTTACAGTGATCAAGTGTTTTTATCGAGGTTTTTTTGAATTATATTCTGTATATTTTCCATTTACGAGTGTTATTTGTTGATCATTTATTGTTATCTACTAACTATTAACCTAATATAGTTGAATAATAGAGGTTTTCTCAAATTTTATACTAAATCTTATCTGAAATCGAGTGTTTTTATTGAGGATTTCTAATTACGATGGTTTTATAATTGTTACGTTATGTTTTTAATTAATGAATATTTATTTTGCTTATCTATTTAGTATGATGTTTGATAATAAATACATATTTATACTTTGTAATATGTACAAATACATATAATTATATCTTTTATATAATATAAACCATATAAATACATATTTTTATATTTATATGTATATAATATATTTTTATATGAAATAAATATATATTTATACTTATACCTACTAAATACAAATAAATACATTTTTAATATATAAATACATTTCTATAGGAATACATGGGCTTTCAAATGTATATATAAATATTAAATACAAGTATATATATTTTTAAAAATATATTTATATTAGTAAAAATATTTTTATACATTTAAAAATGTGTGTATAAAATATTTTTATACATTTAAAAATGTATTAATAATAATAATAATAATAACAATAATAATAATAATAAAATAATAATAATAATAATAATAATAATATGTATAAAAATGTATTAAAAACGTATGAAATATTTTTATACATTTAAAAATGTATGTATAAAATATTTTTATACAATTAATAATGTAATAATAATAATAATAATAATAATAATAATAATAATAATAATAATAATAATAATAATAATAATAACAACAACAACAATCAAGGTAAGGGTAAATTCGAACATTTTTGAAAAACTTAAGGGTAAATCCGAACATTTTTGAAAATTCAAGGGCTTTACTGACATTAGGTAACCTAGGTAACCGGTAGGTTACCTGGAAACCGGCTACAAGGGTAAAAATGAACAAATTAAACAAAAACTCCGGGCTTTACTGGACATAAAACACGTCCAAGGGTAAAACCGACATTTTTGTGAAAACTTAAGGGCTTTTATGTCATTTTCCCTATATATATATATATATATATATATATATATATATATATATATATATATATATATATATATATATATGGCCAGGTTATTGTATTCCTTGCATTTATTTTGTGTCTAAAAGAACAATTTTGAACCAATAGATTAATAGAATTAATGGTCATGATCTGATGGTCTATGATATTAGAATGAGATAACATATATCATATAATCACACAAATTTCAGCATAAAGGTATTTTGGACAATCAAATATATTTAAAAAAGGAAAATATCGGATTTCAGGGTCGTTAATTATCTTAATCTTAAAAATCTAAAATTTTAAATTAATTTAATTTTAACTTCAACGTAATTTTGAGTAATAACCGATTTTATTCTGTCAGAATGACCAAATATCAACCATAAAATAGTAAGATATTACCTATTTTATTTTTACAGAATTCCATTCAACAGTTTTTTGATAATTCGCATTCTTAAAGATTTATACAACATATTATCAAGAATTACATTATCAAGAATAACATTTTCTAGAAAAATGGATTTTATATGAAACATATTTTATTCTTTAAGAATTACTAATTACATTAATTCTTACAGAATAGGACTATAAACAACAATTACATTCATTTTTTTTTAAAAGATTACTGATAATGTTTATGAATTACATTTATTCTTGAAGCTTAAAACTAAAAATGATTAAAAAAACCCTTCAAAAACACTAATCAGTTCTAAATGAATATTATTGTTAAGAATCACTTTATACATTCTAGCAGAATACATTCTGTCAGGATACACTCAGGTTCTCCATATTTTTTCATTTTCCACCTCAATGACAACTTCGTAAAACCTAAATGCATAAAGAAAAACATAATCAACTTTTAAATATTAAAAATTTTAGTCCATTCAAATAGAATAAAACAATAAACTATGAACAACATTTTAATAAAATGATTTGATGTATATTTTAACTATTTTAATTGAATGATCGTACGAATATTCTAATATAACGGTTTAATGTATATTCTAACAAAATATTCAAATAAACTATTCTACTGGAATGATTCAATGTATATTATAACAAAATGATCAAGTAACACATTTATACATAAATTCTATTGATTAGTGAAGCTTTTTCTTGTTTTTTGGTTTATACAAAAAGTTTACCAATTAAAAGTAAATCCATAATTTTATGATTTTGCTTCATTAGAAAAGTTAAATAAAGGGAAGAAAAAAACAAGAAAAAAAATCCTTCACTTCAAAATACAAGAAACAGGATCATGGATAATTTTACTGTGATTATTTGAGAATGTGTCGATGCCATCAATTCTAATATTCAAGAACATAATTAAATACAATATTTATTAATCTTGAAACTTTTCACAAATTTGTACAAAGGGTAATATTAAAGAATCATAATTACATATGCCTCGGATAAAACGAACCAGTAATCCCCTTTGGGAACCTCTTCTTCTACTAAGCAATAGTGCCATACAACCACTAAAATTCTAATACAGTAAAAGTATTATGTTATTGGTTCGTTGATAAGCTATAAAAAAATAAAGAACTCAATGTGTGCAAAAGTAAATTGGAGTTGCGGAGATACCTGATCAAAAACGAAAAAAAAATGAAATCTTCATATTAAATTCTTGCTATAGCCACCGCAAAATCAAACATTCACGAAATTGTGATGTTGCAATTCAGGTAACCAATGGAGGCTTGTCCTCGTCTCATCAGAAACCTGAATTCCGTCCACCGTGGGGCTGACCTTCACGAAATTTTGTCTACCGTGGTCATCGTTGTCTCCTTGCATCACCTCACCACCATCACGTTATTAGTGACAAACCTGAATAGCAGGGACCAAGGCTGGAAAAACAGGAGGGAGGAGAAATTGTTGTAGACATGATAAGGCGGAATAAGGTTTTTGAGAACCGGTGGTGCGATTGTAGGTTTACTGAGAAAGACGATGTTGTGGCCATTGTTAGGGTTCATAAAAATATTGCAGATTTCATTTAATGATTTTCCAAAAATACAAGATTTATTCGTGGTGTATAAAAGTAAAATGACCAAGCTACTCTTATTTCAAAATTTAATGATTAAATTATTGTTAATTATCATTGGGTCATACACGCATACAATACTTGTAGGAAACATTTGAAACTAGTTTTCTCTCTCTTTCTCTCTCTCTCTCTCTCTATATATATATATATATATATATATATATATATATATATATATATATATATATATATTATCAAAATATGTTTTTAAAAAAATAACCTAAATAATCTTTATAGTTTATAAAATATTACAACTTTAGTCTCTGCTAGTTGTTTTTGATACAAATGGTCATTATGGTTTCTAAACTTATATGAACAATCCTTCTAGTTTCTAACAGTAGCATAAAATGACTTCTTTGCCATTTATTGATTTCTTTTATTTTTTTTCTTAAACTAAATTTAATTATTGAAAAAACAACAAATAACAATGTACTTTTGTCCAAAAACAAGAAATTTTTTTTTTAACCCAAAACATCAACATCGTCAAATTGAAACCGATCACCAAAATAAATGTATCCAACACCTCTTTATTTAAAGTCCGACCGATAATAATATGTATTTGTTTTGTGTTCTTTGAAATATGACATGTTTTCAATAAAACTAATCCTACAACAAATTATTCACCGCCTGTCGCAGTGCGCGGGTAGACGACTAGTATATATATATATATATATATATATATATATATATATATATATATATATATATATATATATATATATATATATATTAGAAGTTACCTAATCGATATATAACTTTCATTTTTTTTTATCAAATCTCACTCAATTCTCTTCATCTTTTACCAAATTTACTTCAAAAAATTAGCAAAATGTCTTCTTCCAACAATCCAACCAACCAAAAACCATCCGCTAGAAACACCACAACCCCAAGACTTATGATGGATCAACCGATTTATTTGCCTCTGTTTCAATACTATGGTGGTATGCTACTATATTTTTCACAACAATTTTCACAACCGCAACGACCAACACAATCACAAACACAAAGGGCGCCACAACCCGATCCAAAATTTAATCGGTTTGAGTTTTTTTTTTTCAATTCGAGTTTGTAACACCGTAAATTTTCAGACAAATTTTTCATTTTCAAAACCACATAATTCTCAATATCACATTTCAAAACCTCTATTGCCAAATTGTCAATACACAAATTCAGAAATTGTTTGATAAAATCCAGGAACCTCAAAAACATAAACTCCATCTCAAGTGTACAATCAAGTCGGCGCCTTCCCGCGATCCAGAGAAGTACCTGAAACACATATCACATAACACGGTAAGCATAAAGCTTAGTGAGTTTCCCAAAATACCACACACATATCATTAGCCTCTCATGGCTATATCTTAATAAAGACCCTCCAGTCAATGTGTCTCAGTGGAGACCGTCCGGTCCCACAACTCGGGTTGGACCCTCCGGTCCTAACTCAATGAAGCTTAGAATAATACATAGCATAAATCACAAAGACATAATGCAGGATATCACAATACTCAGTAATAGCATACAAGACCCTCCGGTCACACAAAGTTACCACTCATGGTAAGTATAGTAAGAAGACTCACCTCGTAAGCAATCAATTAAACCTCGTACCCCTCGAACGGTCTAATCCCCGTATACATGTCATAATCATCTCTAATTATCACTTATAACCACAACTCTAAATAAATTCGGTCAACCGCTCTCTCTAACTCTTGGAATGGGTAAAAGACCATTTTACCCCTCCATGGTCTCCATAATCCAAGTCTTGACCAAACCCTAAAAGTCAACAAAAGTCAACACTCGAGTCAACAGTCCCTGTTGACCCAACTCGTCGAGTGCATCTATGTGACTCGTCGAGTCCCCTCGTTTCCTCAGAAGTGTCGTGAAAATCCAAGTTAACTCGTCGAGTTGTCTCATCAACTCGCCGAGTCCCTTCAAATCATTTCCTCATTCAGACGTTTTTTGGCAGAAGTGATGTCTCATACTCTAGATCTAGCCTTATAAGGCTCACTTATCACGTAAAGCTGCAAGCTTTACGTTATGTATGGCATCTAGGGCTGAAAATGCCAAAACAAGCTCCATAAAGGGTTTCATGCATGGAGACTTGCCTAAAGCTCAATAAAGCTTGGATATTTGGGCTCATGCGACCTCCTTTTGTCCAGATCTGGAGTCTCAACTCCATGGAAAGCTCCATCAAATAAGGATCCACAGGATAAGGGGGAAAAGCCCTAAAACTCTCTAGAAAGAGATCTATCAAAAGAAATGCTCAAGGTGGTAGCTTTTTACCTCCAAACTGAATCTAGCACAGAGAAACACTTGATCCACAAGCCTCTTCTCGTTCCAAGGCTTGATGCTCTTCACTCTCCTTCCAAATGTGCACTAAAACACCCAAAGTTAGCTCCTCTCTCTCACACAAATGGATACACACGATTAGGGTTTCTCACAGAGGATTAGAATGATAAGGGAGGCCGAAATGAGGGCTTAAGGTCCTTTAAATAGGACACAAACCCTGAAAATTAGGGTTTTCTCACTCAGCTCCTACTCGTCGAGTCGGGTTCCTCCGAATCGTCGAGTAGACTCTAAAATCCCGCGGCCATAGTATTCTCTACTCGGCGAGTTGTTGCTTCCAACTCGTCGAGTTGCCCTGTCAAAAAGAAATAAAATAATTAAATATCATACCTGGGAGTCGGGATGTTACAACTCTCCCCCACTAGAATCAGACTTCGCCCTCGAAGTCATCCTCCGGAAACAACTCGGGGTACTACTCTCACATCTCGGACTCCGGCTCCCAAGTATACTCGGATCCCTTCCGATGTTGCCACTGAACCTGAACCAAGGGCACCTCTTTATTCCTCAAGACCTTCACCTTCCTATCCAAGATCGCTATCGGCCTCTCAATGTAGTTCAGGCTTACATCCACCTGAATGTCCTCTAAAGGGACCACTGTCGTCTCATCGGCTACACACTTCCTCAGCTGGGACACATGGAAGGTGTTATGAATCTGACTCAACTCTGCAGGTAGCTCCAACCGATAAGCTACCTTACCCACTCGGTCGATCACCCTGAAAGGACCAATGTATCTAGGGCCCAGCTTGCCCCGCTTCCTGAATCGAATCACCCATTTCCATGGGGACACTTTCAGGAGGACAAAATCTCCGACCTGGAACTCTAACTCGGATCGTCGCCAGTCTGCGTAACTCTTCTGATGACTCTGGACCGTCAGTAACCTCTGTCTGACCTGATGGATCTGCTCTGTCTTCTTGAGCACTATCTCAGTGCTCCCCATCACTCTCTACCCTACCTCCCCCCAATAGATGGGAGTCCAACACCTCTTCCCATATAAGAGCTCAAAAGGAGGCATACATATACTAGAATGGTGGCTGTTGTTGTAAGAAAACTCAGCCAAGGGCAAGTAAGTGTCCCAACTTCCACCGGAGTCCATAACACATGCACGTATCATATCCTCAAGCGTCTGAATCGTCCGCTCGCTCTGCCCATCTGTATGTGGGTGATATGCGGTACTGATGTGCAACCGGGTACCCAACTCCTCATCAAATTTCTTCCAAAACCTGGAAGTAAAATGCACATCCTGATCTGACACTATCGATGTTGGCACTTTATGCCGTGCCACCACCTCTTGCACGTAGACCTCAGCAAATTTCTCTACAGAAGATCCCTCACTGATAGCCAGAAAGTGAGCGCTCTTCGTCAACTGGTCTACAATCACCCATATCGCGTCGACACCTCGTGCAGTCCTCGGTAATTTGGTGATAAAATCCATGGAAATTTGTTCCTACTTCCACTGGGGAATCTCTAGAGGCTGCAACGGGTCATGTGCATGCTGGTGCTCCTCATTGACCTGACAACAGATCAAGCATCTCTCAACTACCCATGCCACATATCTCTTCATGCAGGGCCACCAATAATCCGTCTTAAAATCCAAATACATCTTGGTGGCTCCTGGATAGATCGGGAATCTCGACCTATGGGCCTCCTCCATCAAATTCGTCGAGCTCCACCCGTATATGGCACCCAAATCCGTCCATGGAAAGTCATAATCCCCCAAATATCCGTCCCAAACTCAGAAATCTTCCCGGTTACCCACTCTCTCTTTCGGTTCTCAGGTCTCGCAGCCACCACCTAGGCCTCTCGGATGGTGTCAAAGACTGGAGTCATCACCATCATCCTCATGCATACGTCTCGGATTGGAGCGCTCACTGCTCTACGACTCAGGGCATTGGCTACCACATTATCCTTGCCAGGGTGATACAAGATCTCACAGTCGTAATCTTTCACTACATCCAACCACCTCCTATGTCTCATATTCGGGTTGGGCTGATCCATAAGGTACTTCAGGCTCTTATGGTCCGTATATATGGTACATCAGGCACCATAGAGATAGTGGCGCCAGATCTTGAGGGCCAACACCACCGCCCCTAACTCCAAATCATGGGTGGGATACCTCGTCTCGTGAGGCTTCAACTGCCTCGATGCATATGCTATCACGTGCCCCCTCTGCATCAACATGTCACCCATCCCTGATATAGATGCATCACAATAAACTACAAAGTCTTCCACTCCCTCAGTAAGAGCTAACATTGGAGCTTCGCACAATCTCTGGCGAAGAGTCTCGAATGAGGCCTGCTGCTCGGGCCCCCAGACAAAAGTAACACCCTTCCTGGTCAATCTGGCAAGAGGAACGACAATCTTGGAGAAATCTCTGATAAATCTCCGGTAGTAGTCTGCCAGGCCAAGAAAACTCCTGATCTCGGATAGGGACCTCGACACCTCCCATCGCATAACTGCTTCAATCTTGGCCGGGTTGACCAAGATCCCATTTTGATTAATGAGGTGTCCTAAGAACTGGACCTCTCGTAACCAGAAATCACACTTGGAGAATTTGGCATAAAGCCTCTCCGCCCTCAATACCCTAAGAATCTCCCGAAGATGCTCCTCGTGTTGCTCTCTGGACCTCGAGTACACCAAAATGTCGTCGATGAACACGATCACCGACTAATCCAACATGGACCTACACACCCAGTTTATGAGATCCATGAACGTTGCCGGTGCGTTGGTGAGCCCGAAAGGCATCACCATAAACTCGTAGTGCTCATAACGAGTCCTAAAGGTCGTCTTCTGAATATATCCTCCTCGCAAAATCTCATATGATGATACGCAGATCTCAAATCAATCTTGGAAAACCAAGACGCCCCCTGCAACTGATCGAATAAATCATCGATCCTCGGTAGTGGATAACGGTTCTTGACCGTCAACTTGTTCAACTCCCGATAGTCAATACACATCCGGTGTGAACCATCCTTCTTCTTGACAAAAAGGATCGGCGCTCCCCACGGTAAACTGCTCGGTCTAATAAAACCCTTCCCCAACAGCTCCTGGAGCTGCGAGGATAACTCCTGCATCTCGGGTGGCGCAAGGCGATAAGGTGCCTTGGCAATAGGCGCCGCACCTGGAACTAAATCAATCCGGAACTCCACCTGCCTCTCGGTAGGCACACCCGTCAATTCCTCGGGGTAAACGTTCGAGAACTCGCACACTATCGGAACCTTGGAGGTAGAATTCGGCCTCTCAGTGGCAACTCTCGTATCCATCACATAAGCTAAATATCCCATACATCCCTGCTGTAAACTCTGTCTCGCCCTAGCAGCAGAGCAGAAAGTTGATCCAGATCTGGTCCCCTCGCCATACACAGTAAGCACTTCCCCACTAGGGTCTGGTATGGTCACTACTTGACGCTCATAGTCAATCATAGCTCCAAACCGGCTCAACCAGTCCATGTCCACTACGACACAGACATCACCCATCGCTATCGGTACCAGATCTATTGGGAACTCAACACCAAAAATCTCCAATACACATCCCCGGAATACATCAGTGGAAAAAGCCACATGCTCATCGGCTATAGAAACCCTCAGTGGTCGATTCAACGCCTCGCATCTGACACTAATGTGACGACTAAAGGATAGAGATACAAAAGATCGACTCGTACCCGAGTCAAATAACACCAAAGCAGGCATAGAACTCACAAGAAAAGTACCTATATACAACACAGTATAAGCATAAACAAATATCAAAATAACAAGAATAAGGAAATACGTACCAGCCACGACATCAGGTGCTGCACGGACCTCCTCCACTGTCAGCTGGAATGCTCTCCCACTAGCTCTCGGTGTCTTGGCCTTCGCCGGCCGGATACCAGTAGTACGCTAGGCAGCGGGAGTGGAAGCCTGAACTGATCTCTGAGTAAGCTGAGGACACTCGGCCTTTCGGTGGCCCGTCTGATTGCAATGAAAACTGACGACGAATCCCTCGGGGCAGTCCTTCGCCATATGCCCCTCCTTGCCACATTTGTAGCAAATCCCCCCTGGACAAGACCCCTCGTGGCTCTTGTCGCACTTGTCACAAGTGCGACCCTTCTGGCCTCCCGCTCTCGCATCAGCGGGCTTAGCCCGTTTCGTCGCAGGCTGCGACTGCACTGGTCTCCGGTCTCTCCCCTGAGACTCTCCCTCCGCCCTATCCTGTAAATCTAGCTCAATCTCCCTCCGCCTGGCATTGGTCTGAAGCTCAGTCAATATCCAATATGACGAGTTCTCCACGAACTCCCGTATATCCCTCCTCAGTATGCTCAGATATCATCCCACACGTGCCTGCTCCGAAGACACGTGCTCAGGGCAAAACAACGCCCTTTCATGGAACATCCTCATGATCTTAGTCACAGTTTTTGTCTTCTGCTTGAGAGACAGAAACTCTTGGGCTAACGGTTCCCTCTCCATATGGGGAACATATTCATCTCGGAACAACTATGTAAACCTCTCCCATATCACTGCAGCATGATCTGCAGGAGTAAAGCTAGTTGTCACGAACTTCCACCAGTCCTTCGCTCCCAAGCGAAGCTGGTTCAACGCAAATCGAACTCTCAGGTGATATGGGCATGAACACGTATAGAAACATCCCTCAGTTTCAAAGATCCATCTCATGGAAGCAATCGAATCTTGTGTCCCGTCAAACTCTGGTGGCATCAAGTGTTTGTATGTGTGTCTCTTGTAAGAGTATGTATTTTCCCAAATCTGACTATCATTAACCAAAAGTATAGTTTTTACATTACTGTTCATTGTGTAAAGATCACAAAGTGAATGCAATGGGAAATAAAATAGTACTTTAGTGTTGTATTAAGTAACTACTGCTGTACTAACTACCTTAAACCAATTGTTATTTAAAGTACCATGTGATCGGCCTGTACCATACTACCGACTAGAAACACGACGATGTAAGACGTTGCAAGGAATGACGTTTGGCACCCGTAGACTTGCAAGTCCCACTGTAGCGAGCAACAAGGTGTATGATAGTCAATCCAGTATAGATCTATACACAAACTCAACGCTCTCCACTTAAGGAGATTCTGGATACAAAACGAGCCATGACAGGTGATGCCATGCCCTGTTATGTGGCTCACATAACTGTAGTAGTGTTCTTGTATATGTATTGTGTGTACTAGCTGTATTGTGTGTTCTCTCTCTGTCTAGTATGTATGTATGTTCTCTCTGTTTCTCACAATAGTATGTTCTCTTGTATAATGTATAGTATGTACTAGCTGTATTGTGTGTTCTCTCTCTGTCTAGTATGTATGTATGTTCTCTCTGTTTCTCATAATAATATGTTCTCTTGTATAATGTATAGTATGTACTAGCTGTATTGTGTGTTCTCTCTCTGTCTAGTATGTATGTATGTTCTCTCTGTTTCTTATAATAGTATGTGTTGACTCATGTATGAACTGACTCATTGTATGTTTCATTGTTCTAGTAATAGTATTAGTAACTTCCTAAACTATACCTATTATAGTTTACTAGTAATGTTGTTTGTATGTATGAACATGATTGTATACCTTTGCTACCCTAAGGTATTGAACTGAATGAAGGAACTTTTATATCTATACACATATACATAATATATAACTAAGATTTAAACGACATTCGGACAAATAACTGATACCCTAAGTCCACAACCAAACAAGGAACAAGAAGCAAGGTGAGCTATCAGTCCTAAGTCCTTTCAATCCTACTTATATAACTATATCTATATAGATATGCATTTGACAAAGTATAAGTTTAAAAGAGTTTGAATAGAAGTATTTGACATGTAAAAGAGTTTGTAAAACAGTTTGAAGTAGTTTGTTGGATAACACAGTTTGAAAAGTAAGAAATCCACTTGTTTGGTAGCTATTAATCACATGTGATTGATATAATAACTATAATAGTTCAACTTGTATCCTCCCCCCCATAAAAGCATTTAAAAGGTTGATTAAGGGGGTATGAACTCACCTGTAGTGAGTGGTTTGGATGAACGGATGGTATATGATGCTAAGTGTCAAGTGAAGACTTGAACACACACACAGAGATCCTAATTAACATATAATAACACATATATGTATCGAATTAGTCATTTAACAACTAATTAATCAAGTAAAGACACCCTAAAACATGGATAACACTTTGATTCAAGTGCTAGTAGTACCAATGATTGCATCTAAGGGTTGTAGGGCTTTGCTTTTGAGTTTATGGTCCAAGGGTAAACTCTTCATGAGTTTACGGTTTTGGGTTTACGATCCCAATGGGTTTACGGCCGTAAACCCATGGTAACTTCTACCCTTTTGTGTTTTGAGGTCTTATAAGTCATAAAGAAGTATCCTTACTTCAAGTCTAAGCCTTAGGAAGTAATTGTGGCACCATTGCACTACCTTTTAGAGTTTACGGCCCATGGACCATTCCTCATGAGTTTACGGCCCATGGACCATTCCTCATGAGTTTACGGCCGTAAACTCATGTGTGCTTGGTTCTTTTGTTTGTTTAAGGTCCTATACTCCACAAGGAAGTGATCTAGACTTGTATCCAAGGCTTAGTAAGGGACTAGGGCTCACAATGGCCCTTTCATTAGAGTTTACGGTCCAAGGAGATTGCCTTGGCCGTAAACTCTTATGATCTTATGTTTCTTGATGTTTTCTAGTTGTTTAACAAGTGTATCAAGCCTATAACAAGCTAAGGCAAGAGTACTTACAATATAGAAGCTTATAAGGGTGTTAAGAGTCCAAGAACACTAGTGTGTGTTCTTGGTGAAATGAAGAACACTTGAAGATCTAAGAAAATGGAATGATTTCATGGATGGAATCATGTAAGATCACTAGATAATGGAAGAGATCAACTAAACAAGGCAAGAAACACTTACAAAGTTGAAGATCAAGAAGGAAAATCAGATGCTACTTGATAGAGAAATGAGTTTCTAGGCTTGAAATGGTAAAAAAGTGTACAAAATGACTAAGTGTCATATTTATACTCCTTCGAGTTTACGGCCGTAAACACCATGTTTGGGCCGTAAACTCCAAACTCTTGGAGTTTTGGAACTTTATTGATGCACAATAAACCCTAGAGTATCCTCTCTCCAGTTATCTCTTGCAGTACTAGGCTTTAGAACACTCAAACTGACTCCAAAAAGCTTAAAAGTTAGCAGAAACAGTTCTGACTTCTATTGAAGTGAATGGTTGTACATAATAGAAATTTCGGGTTGTCACAAGTTACACATAGGTTCCACAAAGGAATGAACCTTCCCGAGTATCGTTCAAAACACCAATGTTAGGATTAAAACCCTAATTGTGATTTGGTGAACAAGATGCGGAAAATAAGAACAAACACAAATATGAAGATATGCCGAATGGTCACTCGATTTATTTAAAACATGAGGAATAAATTACACTTTCAGCATAGACTAAAGAATCTAAAACTACATACGAAAACTCACAATGTGGCGGCTACATTTTGCCTCAGTCTTAACCCTAATTATGAATAATACATGACTATTTATAGGGAAAAAACAAGTCTTGGGCTTTTAACCTACACTTCATCAAGGGGGCCCATTGCCATCATCCATGGAGAACTTTGAAACCCTACAATCTCCCCCTCAAAGTATGGAATGGATGACAATGCTTCAACTTCCAAAACAAGCATCTAGCAAATAAGAAATGATCTTGCAACGAGGAATATTTGAAGCAATCCACGAATCTTGATTCTTCAATAGTCTTAAAAAAAACGGGTTCTAGGATATATATAGACCAAGCACTGAAGTAATGTCTTTATACTTCATTTTCTAATGTAATCCCAAAGATCTTCAATAAAGCCAAACCCACCATAAAAACCCATTTCAGAATTAAGAAACCAAATTACTTCTTGTCTTTGAAGAACTCCCCCTCCAAGTCACAATGATCTTCAAATAAGCTAATGATATAAGCCACCAAAAATTATCATGTAACAACCCAAATTTTAAGATTCGTAACGCCACTTGATCGAGAAAATACTAGAAGTCGGATATATAACAAGTCCTTAGAAGAGATCGATGAAGAACTGCTACTGTAAATGATACTTCTCTGTAAAAGCTTTAGAAGAGCTCGATGAAACTGCTACTGTAAAAGCTACCTTCATAATTCTACCACAAGCTTTATCAAAAATCTTCAAATTTGAAAAGTCACAAATCCAATTTCAAATGGCCATACCAAATTCTCCCCCGATTTATAATAAAAAACATGATTATAAAGCCTTCAAATGGTCATGAGAAAGATATTGAATGGATAAATAATTATTGTGATCCCCCGTGACAAAACGATATAAACGATGAAGTATAAAATCCGAAAAGTCGAAAAAATTTGACTTTATTGCGAAAAACGACTTTCCGAACCGCCAAGACTTGATGGAATCTTTAATTTTCTGTTCACGAAAAAAATATGTGCGTTAAAATATCCAAAACTGTTCACCAGCCCTCAAATTCGTAAACTTTTTGAAAAAACGGGTTGAAACTGCCACACTGCTGAAAGTCGGGGACTGAAAATGTAACTCCGCATCAATTCCCCCTTTAATTGGAACAATTTCTGGAATGGACCAAAATAGCCAAGTCACGAAAAGTATAGGGACCAGATCGTCAAATTCTTGAAGTTGCAGGGACCAAGTGTGAAACTTTGAATTATCTTCTTCCCTATTTAGACTTTGACAGACGAATACAACAACTCAAACGAATGTTCCCCAAACAAAAAAAACCATAAATCTGATTCCGATTAACCAATAACTCCGATTTTATACTTTCGTTCCAAGCACCAAGATGCGAATCCAAGTTCGTTCTGAGCACACGGATACAAACACGAATCTAGGTTCGTTTAGAGCACAAGCCTTCATACCGAGCCCTGAGTTCTGAATGCCAAGTATCACACCCAAAGCGAACGTTCGCATGTGAACCAATTTTCACTTTTCGTTGGTCAACCCATTCGTTCCGATCAATTTCATAGATTTTCGTTCGATCGTTCGCAGGTAAGGTTCTTCAAACTAATTTTGACTTTTGCGTTGACCACTGTCCTTCCCGATTATCCATGGTCTAGTTACGAATCTGATTCCAAACACCAGTGAACTCCGAACAACATTCGATCCGCCATGTGAATTACGATCCCGAGACCAACTTCCGATTATTAGACTCCTTTCGTTCCGAATCAACCCATCGAAAACACGAAGCAAATCAAAACCGAATCCAATCACAGGTTCTTGAGACGAATCCGAACACAGGTTCGTTGCGAGTCGCGGACAACGAACGTTCGCGGGTAAGCTCACAATTTTGACTATTTCTGTTGACTAGCAATTGCGAATAAGCACACAACAACAAATCCATAGCCCAAACATTCGCAGGTAAGAGGTTCGCAGGTATCAAGCATGCGAGCCCAAAATTCCAATCACTGAACCAATATCATTCGCAGGAAGGACATTCGTCCATTGTTCACAGTCAATTTTGACTTTTCTGAATGTGCCTTTGACTATCAATTGCGAACAGATACACAAACACATTCTGCTTCCAGGACCATTACACCAACTACAAACCATCAATCTTCTTCCCAATTGAAGTCCAGTTCCAATTTCACTCGTTCTCAGATCAATAATTCCAATTTTGACCTTTTTAGATTGACTCTCCAAATAGACATACGGTGATGTTTATCCGTTCATCATCAGACATCGAGATTGCATTCAAACAAACACCCAATCGCCACTTCCATAAATCGATTTCAATCATAGATAAATCATAACGAAATCATCGGAAATTTTCAAGATCACACGACTCAAATTAATCGATAAATGAGAAAATCAATTTGAAAAAAAAATAACTTGGATTAAAACTGAAAAGAATCGATTGTCGATCTTGAACAAAAACTTGATATTGATTATTGATAATCACAATTTAGTGATCTAAGGATCTGATTCATTGAATAGAGGACGCAACAAGAATGGAAGAATGGAAAATAAGAAATAATAGTCAAGGCTTTAGGTCAACGGAAAAGATGCACACAGTAACAAATTGAACAAATAGCAAAATCGATTTGGACTCAAGATAAATCGATGAACAGTAACAAACTGGGCTTAACATCGGTTGGAACAATTGAATTTCATATCCAAATAAAAACAATGAACAGTATGAACACGTGACTTGGGGTAAAACATAGATCTATTGAATCAAAAGACTTTGATCTCAAATCATATTAGATCCAACAGAAAATAATGAATTGAAAGAGAATTGGATCAAATTACGACAACGTACAATAGAAACTTTATAAATCTTCATGAACAGAACTTTGAACTAGAACCTTGATTACAATCCGCCAAAACACCAATAATCTTCAATAACTTGTACAGAAAATCATCAAACCAAGAACCGATACTTCAAAAATCAATAGATCTTCAAAGACCCGCTCTAATACCACTTGTTAGGATTAAAACCCTAATTGTGATTTGATGAACAAGATGCGGAAAATAAGAACAAACACAAATATGAAGATATGTCGAATAATCACTCGATTTATTCAAAACATGAGGAATAAATTACACTTTCAGCATAGACTAAAGAATCTAAAACTACATAAGAAACCTCACAACGTGGCGGCTACATTTTACCTCATTCTTAACCCTAATTATGAATAATACATGACTATTTATAGGGAAAAGACAAGTCTTGGGCTTTTAATCTAAACTTCATCAAGGGGGCCCATTGCCATTATCCATTGAGTACTTTGAAACCCTACAACCAAGTTTAATCGAAATGGGGGAAGATGAACAAGGAAGTCATGTTGTTTAGCGATTTGTATAACAAAACGAAACAACAATAGAGAAGCGTCGAAATCGATGATGTGATTTTGTAGAAAGCTTTAAAAGTCTACCAAAAAGAAAACAAGAAGCCTTTCAAGTTTTTTGAAGTTTGGAATCTCGTCAAAGAAAAGAAAAAATGGCAATTGAACAAAACATTCGACGACCATATCGAGAGTAGTTCAAAACGGTCAAGAACATCTGAATCCGAGCACACTACATCTGATGCTCGTATTGGTTTCGACCTCAATGAAGATGAACCCGTTCAAATTTCACCACCTTCCCGACCAATGGGAAGGGACAATACAAAAAAACAAAGGAAAATGCAAAGCGTCAGATTCGGATGATTTGAAAGACATCGGGGACGATATGAAGGGTATACAAGATAGATGAGACAAAATTTTGTAAATTTCTTCCAAAAGAGAGCTTCGGAAAGAAAGGAAAAATGACTTGAAAATACTAACGATAGACATGTCGAACCTGACCGGGGAAGAGCAAGAAATTTAGGATAGTTTTTAATGTGATGTTATACTTTTTTTCAAGTAATGCAATGTAATGGGTTTTATTTTTATTTAATAAAATATTATGTTTTAATTAAAACTAAAGTTTTTATTTATAAATGGAGAAAAGAGTAACGACTTTTATTGATTAGTGACTATTTTAGTGACGGAATGAGTCGTCACATTATAGTAACCACTACATTTTGGTCACTAATCAGCTTAGGGACTTATAGACTTATAGTGACGAAAAATGATCACCAATATTTTGGTCACCACTCTTCTACTGTTTCTGACAATATTGTTTTTGTCACTAATTAGCATTTTTTTCTAGTGAACGGTAAAGTAGGAATGTAGCCAGCATGATTAAACTTATTATATGGAATTTTCGGTTTTGTCACTAAATAACATTTTTTTCTAGTGAACGGTAAAGTACGAATGTAGATAGTATGATTAAACTTATTATATAAAATTTCTAGTGGGAAATGGATTGATTAACCTGATTAAACTTATTATATAGAATTTCTAGTGGGAAATGGATTGATTAACCGTTATTAATAATATTTTTTAATGAATATAAGTTTTTGAAAACGACAATGCCTATTATACATGATTTGTGTGGGAAATGGATTGATTAAACGTTGTTATTAATATTTTTTTGAATGAATATAACTTTTTAAAACATCAATGTCTATCTTACATATCGTTTTATGAGAAAATAAAAATGTTGTTGCAAGTCAATTTTCACCCACAATAAAGAATATGCACTTCCTCTTTAATTATTAACCTTTGAATGTATTGTTTAATTTCCATATTAAACTCATCTTACAATATTAAAATATTCTTTTGTTGCTTCTTCACTGTGACAAATCACTTATAATTTAAAATAGGTTCCTAACATATATAAAATTTTGGATGTTGAAATTTGGCATAAAATAATATAAAAGAGACATTAATAATATGGTGGAGTTTTCAATCCTTAAATTAATATATACAAATTTTGATGTGGAAACTTAGCATAAAGTAATATAAGAAAGACATCAATAATATGACGGAATTTTGAGTCGTTAAATATATACCGTTGGTTTATTTTATTTAAATGATATACAAAACCTATAACAAAATAATCAAACTAAAAAAATCAAATTACACGAGAATATTGTATGATTTGTATCTAACATCCTTACAATGGATATAATTGACGAAAGCAAAGATTTTGTAATCCTTAGGGCTAAGCAAAGTATCAGATTAAAAATCACGGATTTGAATAAAAAAGCATCTTCATTGATGGTATAATTTAGTAGAGAGCCAATGACCAAAATGCCATCAAGAAAACTATTCCACCAGCAACACAAGCCAGGTCAAGCCGCCTCTCTCTCATCTCCATCATCTCTTTTCTCTCTCTTCTCATTTGAATATACTCTTCGTATCTCCCTTTCAGGTCATCACCTCCGCCGTTGAACCTTGTGCTCCGCCGCTCCGCCACCGTAAGTCCTTGTAGAACTTCCATACTGTTCTTCCCGCTTAAACACTTCCCATCTATGTCCTGAACAGTTAAACTCATCCCACTCACGTATAACTCCCCGCTGGTTCTTTTAACCCCGCATGTAATCTCTATGTTGCAGTTCACGTAGTCGTTATCATGCACAGAAACGCCGGAAACCGCCACAAAGGCAAAAGTCAACTCTATCTCATCGGTCAACCAGTTCCGTTGAACAGAAACTGGTTTTTTGCTGGATAGATTCACAGCCCGGTTCTGGGATGGGTCTATCAAGATCCAACTCAAAGTCATGTGCTTTTCAAGATTCGATTGCATTACCTGATCATCGCCGGAAAACTTCACCACCGATGGGATGAGTTCTTTGGGTTCGAGTAGGTCAATTCGAAACGGCGAAGACTGGAACCAGTCGCTCGGTGTGGTATTTGTGGCTTCAACCTTTGAGAAAACCAGCTCGTCGTGGTATCTGATGTCCACGGAGGAGATGATTTGGGAGGTTTGTGGTAGTGGTGAGGTTGTGGTGAGGTGGTTGGAGGGAGATGGGTAGGAGTCGGAGAAGAAAGAACGGTGGCCGGAGGGGAAGTTGGAAATAGCTTGTTTGACTAAAGGGTCATCGGTGGAGGGCCAATTGGAAGAGCAGATATCTGACCATAGTTTCTCGTCGGAGCAAAGGAATTGTAGCAGCGAAGATGTGCAGCCGGCGGCTGCGAGAGTTTGACCGTTGAGTCTGGTCAAGATGTGAGTTTGAATGATATCTTGATGGATTTCTGCTATCGCCATGGATTTCCTTCTGAGCTCTAGAATGGCGGAAAGGACTAAAAGGATTGGTGAAATGCGTGTATGTGCCGTGGGGTATATATCCTTTTGTAAAATAAATAAATGCAATATACATCCCTTCACTTTGACAATATTACAGCTTAAGTCCGTGGAGGTGTTATTTGTTAAAGATAAGTTAAAAACGGTTTAAAAATTATGTAAACCAAAAACAACATTGAACGATGTTTAGACATAGTTAATGAATGGAAAAGGTTGGTCAATAGACGGAGCCTGGATGACTAACTACAGCAAAATATAGGAAAATCGTAGCAATGAAGTTAATAAAAAAACAATAGCATGTTGGTTATTTTAGTATAGTTAATACTGTGTGAGATTCATATGCTATATTTGTTTATTAAAAATAAAAATTCGATATCAATATATAAACATTAAATATTTTATAAAGTAATTGAAAAAAAAATCAATACGTTTATAACATTTATGTGAATTTATTTTCAAATTAATATAGTGATAACTTTACATGAATATAATAAAAACATTTCATATATAACTTTAAATTCTAGGAATTTAATGTAAGAAAAGTAGAAATCCAAAAAAATAACAAGTGAAAAAAAAAACAAAAAAAAACCAAAAACATATTTTCAAAAAAATCAGAAAAGGTCATGCAGTAAAATGAAGGAGAAGAACGACATGTGTCAAAATGATTTTCATTTATTAGGTTAGATTAATATCTAGACAAACTGTTTAAATAAATGCAATATACATCCTTTACTTTGACAATATTACAATTTAAGCCTTTGTGCTACAACAACGTGACCAGGAAGGTGTAATTTGTTAAAGATAAGTTAAAAATGGTTAAAAAATTATGGAAACCAAAAACAACATTGAACGATATTTAGAAATACTTAATGAATGGAAAACGTTGGTCAATATATAGAGCCCACATGACTAACTAGTAAAAAAACTTGGAGCAAAATATAGGAAAATCGTAACAAACTTTGACGTTAATAAAATCAATATCATATTGGTTATTTTAGTGTAGTTGATATTAATATCGAGACAAACTGAATTCAATTGACTTTCTGAGATTGGAGGTGAGAGTACACACTCGGAATGATAAACGTGAAATCGGGAATACGATGGTCTTACCAAGGGGCAATGCCCGGTCCAACTGGGAGAGGCCCTGGCAGGGGTTCCACTAGTAAAAACGAAGATTCTAATTGAACTCAGCTTGTCTCGATATTAATATTAACTACATTAAGATATGTTAATGACACTAAAATAACCAACATGTTATCGTTTTTTATTAACATCAAAGTTTGTTACGATTTTCTTATATTTTGTTGCATGTTTTATTACTAGTTGTCATGTGGGCTCTATATATTGACCAACCTTTGTATATAACCAAGATGTTAACGTCACAAATGACATATAACAAACCAAAAATTATGTAGCGTCCTAAAAATTACAAAGAAAATTTTCATGGTTAAAATAAGTTAACCGATTAAAACCTTTATTTCAGAAATCATTCAATAGCATTCGAATGATTGGAATCATACATTATCATAGTTAAATTTACAAAACCACATAAACGAAAAATTTTGGTGTGTGTGTACAATCCCGCTAAGCTCTTCTCACGAATGACCTGAAAAATATTTAATCCACAACTATAAGCATAAAGCATAGTAAGTTCCCCTGTACACCACATATTCCATCATACATACAATGCATCCACACAAGATCTCGACTCTAGCACCGAGCAACCAAATCTCCTAGTCACATACATATATCTACGTAACAAGCCCAACCCAAGAGTATCATGGGCCCAACCTAACTCACATAACGGGCCTCGCCTAACCATACATAGCAGGCCCCGCCCAACTATACATAATGGGCCCCGCTCAGGAAGTTAATGGGCCTAGCCTAACCTCCACTGGCAGGGGCCACCTCCTGGTCTTCCATTAAAGACATAAAGTCGTATGTAGTCAGGAATCAGATAGACAGTCAAACAGATGATCCACCTGAGACCGAACAATTAGACAAAAACATTACAATTAGGCATTAGACCAAGAGGTCTCAGGCTATCCAACATAAACCACATAGGACCCAAGCTATCACTACCACATAACCATATAGCATAAACACATGTGTAACTAACATAGTACGTTCCCTTGGCAACTAGCCTTCCTTAGTTACCCTACCAAACATGTCTCCAAAGAGAATCATATGATCAACAGTCAAAACCCGACTAGTTTAGCATACTAAATCACCAAGTGTTCTAAATTGCAAGGCATAACAAGAATTCACCATAGGACACTAGCATACTTGTACTTTAACAGTACCTATATCATACCATGTAAAATATATACAATGGGATACGTGGCATGGTGAGAAACTCACCTGAATCGTAGAACCGGAAAAGCACAACAACACACTATATCCTTGTATTGAGGAATCCATCGAACCAGCTAACATCAAGACATAAAAATTCCCAATCTGTAACCCAAATCCTCCAAGTTTGACCCTAAGTTAAACATGTCAAAAGTCAACGGTCAACCCATTCAAAGTCAACGCCACGTCGTGGGCCCTCTGTGGCTACATCGTTGAAATGTCAAGACAAACACTCAACATACAAGACATTGTCACATCGTGGGCCCCCCTTGGCCACGCCGTGGCAATGCCAGGACAAAATATTCGCGGTTCTAAACTTCACCACGTTGTGGTTATCCATTGGCCATGTCGTGACCACTAACCATATGCCATTTCTCTCATTGAGAGTTTAATCCTTATAGATCAAGGCTCATACTTCCAGATATACTTCTTCTCAATGACTTAATGGATTAACTTTCCAACTTTATCCATTGGGACTCCTCTCCAAGGCATGATCTTAAACCTTAAGTCCATTAAGCTCTTAATATGACCAAAACTTGAACATGGGACCAAGAACACTCAAGCTAAGACCCCCTTTTTCTCCATTAACAGAAGTTCATGACCACAAGAGTCCCATAATAAGCTTTGGAGTTTCTCCAAACTCCAAGAGTTTCGAAGAATGGACCAAAACCACTCATTAAAGACCTTAAACATGAATCTTGAAAGAACAAGGTCAAGGTGCGAGCTTTTTACCTCAAAAGATCTAGAAACTTGAAGAGGATGATGGATCTAGTCTTGCTCTATGATTCCTTCCACTAAGAAGGAGCTTCTTTCTTCACAAGCTTCACTAAGTGTAACGTCCCAAAAACTAAGACCAAAAAGTTTTGTTTTTAAATTAAATAAAACTGTAATCCAAAACACCATCATAAAACCAGAGTGGAACAAAGTGTATTAAATACATCATGAAACATCAGAGTAATCATAAAATGCGGAACGAGGTGGTGTGTGCACTGCAATCATCCCAGACTCTTCCCTCTAGAACCAGAAGTACCTGAAACATAAATTGAAAACCGTAAGCACAAAGCTTAGTGATTTCACCAAAATACCACATACCATACATAATAAGCACATAATGGGCCCCGCTCATCATCGCGCCCCGCCAGGCATCGAGCCCCGCTCGGTATACAGATATGTTAGTCATCAGGCCCCGCCTGGCATCGGTCCCCGCCCGGTATATATGAAAACATATAAACATGTAATCATACAACACATGCGATAATAACAAAGATAATAGTATACAGAATAGTCACCGGGCCCTGCCCGGCATCGAGCCTTGCTAGGTAAGAATACAAACACATAACACATGCAAGAGTCATACAGACATTTAGCATCCTAACCTAATAAACCATGGGCCAGCATTGGTGTCTTAGAACCACTATACACAGTGAGGAAACTTACCTCTAGCTATTGAATCACTCGAATGAATCTTTGACTGCTGGCCCGAAAAGTCCCCGTACTATCAAAATCAATAACATCCAATTATTAATTGGATTTCGACCCATAACCAAGAGTCTAAACTGCTTAGCCCATAACCAGGGTAAAAGACCATTTCACCCTTTATCTAACTTGGCCTAAAGCCAAGGCGCAACTCAACTATTCAAAAGGCACAAATCCTAAGGCCCAGTTTATGACCCAATCTTCCAAATTGGGCCCAAAACCCATCATGGGCCTAATATCCAAGGAAGTCCAACAAGCTATCCCTAAGCACAAAACAGAGGTCTAGTGGCCCCACCAGACCCAAACTTACAAACCTAACAATGGTCCAATACCAAGGACGTTAAGCCCAATAGCCCATCTACTGAGTATGTGGGGCGTACTCAGCTCGTAAGCTTAGCGTACTCCATCTAGGGATAGTATGCGCAACGTACTAGCTGGGTACGCCCAACGTACTCCCCAGTTTGCCAACCTACTCCATTAAGCCCTTAATCGGTTGAGACCTCAAGCCAAACTCTCAAATATGGTCCTAAAGGGGAACTTATCACATAAAGTTGGCAACTGTATACTCATGCATGGCTTTATAGGACTCAAAGGCTCAAAGGGAGCTTAATAAAGGTCTTAATACATGCATGGACCAAAAACATCCATAAAGATTGCATTTTTATGAACATGGGGACTGAATGGAGCTAAGATCTAGCATCCATTGCTTCTAGAGTAGATCAAAAGCTCATGTTTGCTTCAAAAGACCCAAAAATGCCCAAGAAGCACCACAAAGTAGATCTAACATAAATGATCATCAAGGTGTGAGCTCTTTTACCTTAAAAGCATTGAAAATGATAAGGTGATCCTATATCTACTAGCCCAGCTACTCCTCCAACTGGTCCTCTTCTTCTTCTCCTTCACAAACCACCAACAAATACTCTTTCAAGCTCAAAACTCACAAAATCACTCTAGGGTTTGAATTTCAAGGTAAGGGGAGGTGGAGGCTGGTCTAAAATGTCAAATAGATGGGTTTAAGTTGCTTAAATAGGGAACAAACCCTAAAAATTAGTGTTTGTCCCAGCCTTGCGTACGCCATGTGTACTCCATGTACGCCTTGTGTACGTGGGTGGAACCCGTGATCATCGCGATGGCTAGTACACTAAGCGTACTCATTGAGTACGCCCCGCGTACTAGACAAGAGACGAAAATTTTAACAATTTAGCATAAAGGGTTAGAAAAGAAACTTACCAAAACTTGAATGCTACACTAAGACAAGAGGGACCAATTTAAAATCATGCCACCAAGCTTATAACCATAGATGATGGGATAGGATATTGTTTAAGAATATGGAGGCTGAAGATGATCTCCTAGAGTTGGAGTTAAGGTGCTTAAATGTAGGAGAAACCCTAAACATCCATGGCCTTGAGCTGCAACGCTCACTACATTGTGTCCATTCTCTTGCCACGTCGTGGCACTCACCCAAAACACGCGTTCTACATCTTACATGCCACATTGTGACACTCCATGCGTCACGTTATGTCATATGGTTATCCTAAAAAACCATGCATTTGACTCTTTTATATCATCCATTTATCCATTTTGGGTAACGGGTGTTACAAATTGCAATCTTCTTCTCTTCTTCTAACAATTTTGTCTCTGTGAACACATCGCACAAAGGTATTCTATGATTCGAATTAGGCATGTAAGTCGAATCGTATTTCTTAGATTATCTCACTTCTGAATTCGTGTACTCCAGGAAATAGGGATAAATTACAACTTTCTGAAAGTGCTGCAAATATGATCCTAGAAATTATCGAAGTTTTAACTGTTATTCCAAAAACCTATATCTAACATATCACACCTAATAAAAACGTATTTACTAAATTAACTCAGGTACTTTGAATTAATCTTCAACACTCTCCCTTGAATTAAAGATGTAAATGGCAATTTGTTCTTGAAAACTTTCAAACCATGCTTGTGGAGGTGTTTTCGTGAACAAATCAGTTAGTTGATATTTCATTTTGCAAAACTCTTGCTTTATCTCTATAGTTGTAATTAAATCTCTTATGGAGTGATATTTTATTTCTATGTGCTTTGTCCTTCCATGCATTATAGGATTCTTTGTCATGGCCACAACATATTAACTATTACAACATAACACACTAACCTTCTTTTGTTATGTTTCCGATCATATATGCTAATCTTCCTAACCAAATAGATTGACATGTTGTAGTTTCCAGTAGATGAGCCAAAAATTTTGGACAAATGATACAAAGATAGTCAAAAATTCAATATAAATATTACATAAAGTAGTTTAGTAATATCATATTTACATAAAGTTTTTTAGTAATTACGGTCTTTTACAATCATATGACTATATTGTCAGGCCCAACATTTCCCCTTACAATTCTTCCTATATTTTCATATATTTCTCCATATTTTTTTATCCAACTTCCTATTACTATAGAAATATTGGATATTCTTACTTGGCTCTGTTATGCCTTGCAACCTTCTTTTCCCACTTACTTCCCTTGATTCTTTTTATTTTTGGTTAAGCACATCTTACTTGTTATGAATAACTATGATTTCCTTATATCCAATATATTAGGTCTTTTAACCTCAAGCATGTAATCAGGTGGTAAACTCGTGACATAACATGAAATTATGACCCTCTTGCTAGATATGTTCTTTGCTACAAAGGGTAACTTATCCATGAATATACTAGGAAGATTCTATTGAAAAATGTATGGTCACACATTTTTATCTGATGAGTCAAACACTTCAAGATGTCCACCAGCGTCAACGCCAAAGCCAATCCCAGTTTATTAGTATCAACGTGATCTTCATAATCTAAGTAATCTTTGTATATTAGGTAGTTATATGTTATATATAGAGAATAAATATATGATCTGTAATCTTAGTGACTAGGATCATACCTTTACTTAGATAGGTATACATTCCCAAAATAGTTTGATATTAGTTATTGTAATCGTATATAATCAACATTATGGTGAAACCCTAATGCAAGTCTTGGTGACCGCCTTTGTGACCTCGTTCTCTTTGTGAGAACCCTTCTTTCTTAGTGAAAGTATCTTTGTGATTATACGTGCTCCTGAGTTTTTTCTGTTTAATGTTTGCTTTATTTTTTTGTTCTTTGTTTTTCATACTTGAGTGTATCCGATCGATACAAACCTTCAATTGGTATCAGAGAGGGTTTTCTGATACATTCAAGATTCAGAAGTTCAAGCTTTCTTTAGAAACTCAAAAAATCAGATGAAGAAGAAGAAAATAGTTTAGACATCTGAAGCTAATATATCTTTATCTGATCAGAAATTTTTGAAAGTATGGTTAGAACTTTTGTTCTAAGATCTATTGAACATTCAAAAGTTCAAACCCTATTCAAAACCTTGAAAATCAAAAGGAAAAGAAGAAGAACAACTTAATCGGGTAAGTTCTCTGATGCATATTCTTGTTTAAATAAATCTTTTTACAAATTCGAACACAAAAAGAAAAGATGTCGGGTCACACAAAACCAAAGAAGATTTGTGTTTCAAAAGGTACATCTCCTGATTTTGAATGAAAGCCAACAAGTGAAGTTGGAAACATTCATTGGAAACAAAAATCTTCAGAAGGTAAAGAAGAATGTTCAGATACTAAAACATGGTGTTCGTTCTTCTACTGTTAAGAGATACCACCATGTAAGTGTTTCTAAACCAAATCTCTTTTTGGTCTCTAAAACTCTTTTTCTTAAATCTAAAGATATGAGAAATAACTGGAAACTTTTAAAGTTCTAGTTGACAGTCTCTCTCTCTCTCTCTCTCTCTCTCATTGAGAAAAAGTAACGTTATCTTGTGTACCGATTGAGTAAAGTTTTTTTGGTCTTCTATTAGTTTTTCTTTTTAAGTTTTGTGTACATTTTTTTAATTTTTAAATCACTGTATGCTAGTTTAAAGTCAGAAATGGACGAAAGAAATTGATCTGAAAAGGTTGCATTATGGTCTGTGATGACCTGATGTCATGGGTATTTTAGTTGAAGCTAATAGGACTTTCATGTTGCATGTCTATTGACTGCATTATGAAATTATGAAGTACCCTCAACATCTCCCTTAAGGGTCATTTACTAGCTTTTCATGTATCATTCTTGCTGATATCAAATTCAAGAAGAATTGCTCCTGAGGATGCCCAAGCATTTATTCACGTTGACATCATAAGCTGATTCCTCAAATTCTAAGCTTCCCAGCTTCAAGAAACTCACTAGTTTCATTTTCATCAGCATCTACCTTTATGTCTAGTGGCATCCTTTTTGTCTTTCACTGATCAATGGTTCATACTGAGGCTTACGCTAACATGAAGATCATGCTGTTTCTGAAGCTACATGTACATCAGCAACATATGTGGTAGCAAAGGAAATATGAAATGTCTTTATGCATGGGACTTAAATTAATTGTGATGTTGAAAACACATCAATTTTCAAGGGTACTTTTATGGATAGCCAGAACAACAGAAAAGAAAGATGGATTTTTCACACTGACGCCAGTCATGCTGATGGACTCTCACTGATAGACCTTCACGTTGGTTCTCTTCAAGTATTTGTCATAAACCTCTCTTTTCAGTGTCATCCTGTTTTCCATCTCGATGAAGTCTTTTAGTGATGTCTCTCAATGTTCAAGTCAATATGTGGGCCCTTCTTCTTGAAGTCATTTGATGCAAAAGGAGTTAAACAAAAAGATTAAAAGCATGGCAACTTAATTCTCATGGCAGTCAAGGCTAGTCTATAAGTTTGTGTGCGTGATGCTACAGTTCTGATAGAGGATGCATGGCTGTGGTATTGTTGTGATGTACAAGGAACATGGTTTGTTTTCTGTAGAAGTAAGGTAAAAAGAGATTATGTTATTATCTTAATGATGTATGGTTCTTATGGATATATATTGTTTTGTTGATCAAATATGCTACTGAAATGGTTGTCATGTAGCATGGGGTATCATAGAACTCAACAAGTTTGCTGAGAAGGGACAGTTTGGTCATTATTTTACAAGGAACTGCTGATAAGAGAAAGCATTAATGGAATGCAGGGGCATTTTGGTGAAATTATGAAAGGAGTATGAGAATTGTTGGTTCTCATTGGTTTTCATAGGTTGCTACAGGTCTAAAACAAAATGGTTTGATGTCGAGCATGCTTGTTTCATGAATTAGTCAAATTCACGTAGGTTTGCTAAAGAAAAGACTAGAATTCACAGACAAATGGACTATTTTCTATCACATGTCAGCTAAAGGAAGATGTTGAAAAATGAGTTGATTGTAACCTGTCAAGAAGCACTATTCTCTCACATAAAAGTTGATGCTTTTATATTTGAGTTATCAAGTTTTTGAAAAAGGGTTTGTTTGATATAAATGATGTACACAAGATGGATGGTTGAGGGAATATAAGTTTCATTTGTATGTAAAGGGCATGAGATGTCAAGAAAAGTTCCACAGGCTGAATATATTCTTTCTTGCTCTGGGTTTATGCAAAAAAACAGGACTTCTTCAAGTGTGATTCTGTGGGTTTGGAAGAATGGTTAGTTAACTGTTTTGTGGCTTATGGTTTAAAGGTTTCTTGACTAAGTTTTCATAGAAAGCATGCCCAGGGGTAGTTTGGTCTATTTTGTAAAAGTCATGTGTATGGGCTGTTTTTTATGGTGTATATATCAGCATGCACTAATTTGTTTATTCAAGGGAGGAGTTGGAAATATTGACATGTTATAGCATCTATCTATAGTCAAAGTTTGATTGTTGTCAATTTTTCACATATGGTAGAGGAAAGGAATGATGGCAGTATAAGTAGCTTATGGTACTAGTGTTCTGTCTGCATGAACCTCATGCTAATTTGAATGTGTGCTGCTTTCTCACCATCCTTCTTCTTGCTGAACAATATCGACGCTCCCCACGACGAACTGCTCGGTCTAATGAATTGCTTGCCTAACAACTCCTGAAGCTGAGAGGACAACCCCTGCATGTCAGGCAGTGCAAAGCGATACGACGCCTTTGCAATCGGAGCAACACCTGGCACAAGATCAATCCTTAACTCAACCTGCCTCTCGGGAGGAACACCGGGTAACTCCTCCTGAAATACATCGGCAAACTCCCTAACAACTGGCACCTCTGAAACTGGAGTCTGCTACCCAACCCGAGTATCAACTACATAAGCCAGATAACCCGCACACCCATGCTGATCATACTGTCGAGCCTTGGCTACTGAACAAAACCTTGAACCAACCCTGGTGCCCTCCCAATAGATAACCAGTTCTGCCCACTTGGGGTTCAAACTAACACTCTCTGGAACTTGCAATCGATCATGACACCAAACTTGTTCAGCCAGTCCATACCCACTATCACACATACATACCCCATGGGAATAGATATCAGGTCAATCAGATAAGGAACCCCGAAGATCTCCAATACACAACCCTAATACACTCTGGATGTAGAAAACTCGTGTTTGTTGGTGATAGAAACCTGCAACAGACACTCTAACTCCCCAATAGGCATAACAAAATCCCTACTGAACGATCGAGAAACAAAGGACCAACTCGTGTGTGACAACCCGAAATTTTCATTTGTATAAACTCTACAGCCAAGCACTACAAATATTAGTCAAATTCATTTCAGTACATCTTTAGCCGGTTTAAAGTCCGTTTGGGTGTTTTTAATTTAAATTCGTCAAACGAACAAATAAAAGGAAGTGTCTTTTAGGAGTGTTGTGTATCAATTAAACAAATAACACCTTAACTAGGTGTTACGGCCAAACATGAGGAGTTTGGGCCGTAAACTCCCCTTTGACCATGAACTCATGCATATAGCATGAGTTTACTCTTCATTCCTTCATTCTCCAACTTTCAAACTCAAGAACTCCCAACTTCTCTCTCAAGTATCATAACACTCTCCTTCCAATCTTCCAAAAATGTAAGTTTTTCTTCACTTGATTTGTCGTTATAACCTTTCATCTAGTTGTTATACATCATTTCATCCATAAATTCTTCATTTTTACTTAGATCTTCAAGTGTTCTTCAAAACACCAAGAACACACACTAGTGTTTTTGGCCCTTAAACACTCTTACAAGCTTCCTATAAGTAAGTACACTCCTCCTAACTAGTTACTTACTTAGTATACTTGTTAAACCATGGGAAAACATCAAAAATCCCCAAGAACACATGGGTTTACGGTCAAGGGATCTCCTTGAACCGTAAACACCATCAAGTGGTGCAAAACTGCCACCATCACCTTCTAGGGCTTGGATATTGGACTAGAACCTTGCATGCATGAGCTAAAGACCCCAAATCACGAAATGGTTGGAGTGACCATGAGTTTACGGCCGTAAACTCATGGATTTACGACCATAAACTCCAAGGGAGTGGTCCAAGGACCGTAAACTCCAATGAAGGGCCATTTTGAGCCCTAGTCCCTTCCTAAGCCTTTGATACAAACCTAGAACACTTCCTTGAGGGGTATAAGACCTTAAAACACACAATGGTACAATTTACCATGAGTTTACGGCCGTAAACTCATGGGGGAAATGACCAAAAACCGTAAACCTTTGTGTTGTTACCAAATGGGAAGTAAACTCCAATGTGAGGCCATACTCTCTTTAGATACAACCCTTTAGTACTCCTAGCACTTGAATCAAAGTGTTATCCTTGTATTAGGGTGTCTTTACTTGATAAATTGGTTGTTAAAAAACTAATTGGATACATATGTGTATCATTACATGTTAAATAGGATCCGTGTGTGTGTTCAAGTCCTCACTTGACACTTAGCAACCTATCCGGCACTTCCATCCAAACCACTCACTGCAGGTGAGTTCATACCCCTTAATCAACCTTTGAAATGATTTTAAATGCTTTTATTGGGGGGGGGGGAATACAAGTTGAAACATTCTAGTTATTGCTTTAATCACATGTGATTAATAACTAGAACAAACAGAAAGATTTACTACTACTTTCAAATTGCTATCAAACTTATGGATTTTCAAGCTTTCAAACCCTTTTATTAAACTCTTTAAATGCTAAAACTGTTTTCAAACTCTTTTATACTTGCAATATTTTCAAATCCATATCTACACCAGTATATTTATATAAGTAAGACTTGAAGGACTTAGGACTGATAGCTCACCTTATTTCCTGTTCCTTGTTTGGTTGTGGACTTAGGGTATCCTGTTATTTGTCCGAATGTCCTTGAATTCTTAGTTATATATCATATATATATATATATATATATATGTATATATATATGTGTGTGTGTGTGTGTGTTGGATATAAAAGCTTTCACTTCAGTACAGTACCTTTGTGTAACAAGGGCATACAAGCAATCTTACTATTTAACTATAATAGGTATAGTTAAGGGATTACTACTCACTATTACTATTACTCATACAAGAGTCAGTACATTAATGAGTCCCCACATAAGTACTACATTGAGAAAGAACATACTATACACTATACAAAGGAAACATTATTACACTAAGAACTACTACATAAACATTTGAATACTATAAAAAGAATGTGACATACTACTTCTCGATACGACACTTCATCGTGGTATCACTTTGTAACCAGAGTCTCCTGGAGGGAGAACGGGCATTGTGTGTATAGATCTATACAGGACAGACACTCCCACATCCCGACTGCTAGCTACAGTCCGAGCCGAAAGGCCAAGGGGTGACAGAATGTTACCTCACTATTATGACCTGGAGGGTCATTCGTTATTCAACCGTCGATCATCATGGTTACATACGAGTTCACATTCAAGCCTTTAATTAACTAAATAAGAATTAAAGGCAAAAATAAACTTTTCGAGGCGTATTGTTCATTTAATACCACCTGGAGTCTACATATTTCTACTTTAGACTCTCCGAGGCGTACTGTACATTTAGTACCACCTGGAGTCTGTATTTCATTACTTTGTGATGTTGTCACATACTCATTTGAGTAAACTATATTTTCATACATATAGTTTCACTGGGAAAACCCTTACATTTACGAAAGAAAAAACATACAAACAATCGGGTCTTGGTAGAAGACTACTTTTTACTAGAAAATATAGGGTTTTCTAGGGAGCACACTATTTACAAACATTTGAAATCAGTTATTACACTACATTGTTACAAACATTTTTATACAAGCAATGACACTAAATACTTATGAACTCACCAACTTTATGCTGATAAACTCTTTCAAAATAACTTGTATTCTCAGGTCATCAGTAGACAGGTACAGATGAAGCTTTTGAGAAGATGGAGCACATACAAGACGAATCTTTTATTTTGATTATACTTTTGGTGTCTTACAAACTATACAGAACACGCTTGTATTACAATTATTATATTAATGCAATGGATGTTGTTGCTTGTCTTTACTATTATGCATTGTTGTGATACTATACATGACGTCCTCCACCCCAGAACGTTTCTGCCGTTCTGGTTTTGGGGTGTGACAGATTGGTATCAGAGCACTGTTTATAGTGAATCAAGTATATCAACCCATAAAAGATATACGAACTATAAACACATCGGGATTAAAACACTCTGACCAAGAATATATACTTTTAAATAATAAAATATTTAACTAAGTATATATATACATCTATTCGTACCAGGGTCAGTATCATACTAGAACAGAACAAAAGTATTATGATTGTTGAACATCACAATTAGTTTTAGAGACATATAGTCAAACCTAAGGGGATATAGCCTGATCAACTATATTTTCCGAGGAGTGACTAGCATGTGCCTAAGAATGATTGTAATGTTGCAACAAGTCTAAAAACTTACCAACACTACTACAACAAGAACATTAGAACAGAATACTATAGGAGTATTCTACGTTACTATAAATTACATATGTGAGAACTAAAAAGGTCGTTACTAGTGGGGCAATAGTTGCTAAGTGGATACACTAAGGTTACATGTGACTAAGGCGCTATAGACTTAGAATCTGTGACCTTTGCTTTACTTCTTGTTCCTTGCTTTGTTGTGATTTAGAGTTAGGGTCACTTATTCGAAGGTCTATCCTGTTTTGGTTGCATGTAATTGGTATGCACTATGCAAGTAGTGAGTCAACTAATAACGATCATCTTATAAGTATCTTAGATTAGTACGTCTATTAACTATTCTCTTTCCCTTATTCTTGCGTAGATACCATGGCTGACTTAAGGGTTCGCCCAAGGAGTGCCCGTCGCCAGTTGAGGATTATCTGCTCATCCTTTCTATTCTTAAAAGAATAGCCTTTCTCTTCAGTATCTCTGTTTCACTTGTTTGTAAACGTTCATAACCTTGAAAGTACTCTAACTAAACTTCTAAGCTGCCAACATTTTCCCTTATGGTTTGATGTAAGACCTACTGTTAGGTCATTTTTCCTGATCTCATTTTACATCATTAATACCAGTAATATTGGCAGTTGTCTACTCTATGGGAAAGTCTGTACTCTTATGTTTCCCTACTCTATTGTTATGACTCTATCTGATAGTTGGACTATGGCGATTTAGTCCATGAAACACGCTCATCATACTTACAATCGATCCTTACTATTATCATCATCTTTATAAACTTTTAGTAAAAGATGCCGCCTCGAAAGCGTCCGACTAGAAGCACGCCTGCAAATCAAACTCCACCACCACCACCCCCTCCGCAGTTCGATGCGGTGATGTTTCAGGCAGCTGTGACCGCCGCCATGGCCCAAGTAAACTCTGGTGGCGTTAGTGGAACGGGGACTGGCACCAACTCTAGCCATGGTGAAATCCATCCACGTGCACGAGAGTGTACTTATAAAGATTTCATCAACTGCAAACCTACATACTTCAACGGAACCGGAGGGATCCTTGCACTGTCCCAATGGATCGAGAGAACAGAAGCAATCTTCGAGATGTGCTCACGCCGTGAAGGAAGCAAGATAAAGTTCGCTGCTTGCACCTTCACCCAAAGGGCCCTGACGTGGTGGAATGGCCATGTCAAATCACTCTCACTGGTAACAGCTAACGCCATGGGCTGGGATACACTGAAGGACCTCGTGACCAGGGAGTACTGCCCGAGGGGCGAAATTCAGAAACTTGAGGAGGAACTGTGGAACCTCAAAATGCAGGGTTCCGACATAGCGGCTTATACAGCCAGGTTCTGCGACCTGGTGGCTCTATGTCCTAACATGGTCCCCACCGAAAGCAAAAAAGATCGAAAGATACATCTGGGGTCTGGTACCCCCATATCGAGGGAACGTTCTCGCATCACACCCTACAACTTTTGATAGTGCCAAAGAATTGGCCCAAAGACTCATCGATCACGAGGTTCCTTCTACTCCATCAACAACTACAACGACTACCCCCGCATCAACCAAGACATCTGACAACAAAAGGAGGCGTTGGGACAGGAAGAAGGGCAAATCAGCTCAATCCTCTTCCCAGAACCAACAGACAATGGTTGTCCATGCTGCCACTACTCCTGCTGCCCCTGTACCAGCCAAACCATATGCATGGAACCTACCCAAGTGCACTAAGTGCTCTTTCCATCATAACGGCCCCTGTCGTGAAATGCACTGCACTAATTACGACCGGAAGGGCCATACTGCCCGGTTTTGCAGAGCACAACCCAAACCCATCACCCAGGTTCTCGGTACCGGAGTGAGTCAAGCTTGCTACGGGTGCGGCGAGACAGGGCACTTCAAAAGAAACTGTCCGAAAGCTGGGAATGCGGGAGGAGCAGGAAGACTACTTGCTATTGACAACAATGAGGCCGTGGTAGACCCCACGGTAGTCACGGGTATGTTCCTTCTCGATAACTCTTATGCTTGTATCCTATTCGATAGTAGGGCAGAAAGGAGCTTCGTAAACCAAAAATTTAAACACTTACTTAACCAAGCACCACAAGCACTAAAAGAAACATTCATCGTAGAAATGGCCAACGGAAAAACAGAGAATTCTAACGAGATTTACATAGGTTGTACCCTCACGCTAGATAATCATTCATTCCCAATCGACCTTATACCAGTAGCTATCGAGAGTTTCGACGTCAGTATAGGCATGGACTGGCTGAGTCTTTACCGTGCCGACATTCTGTGCTTCGAAAAAGCAGTCCGCCTGAACCTACCGAATCATGAAACCTTGTTGATCTACGGAGACAAACCCAATACGAGCCTTCGTATCATCTCGAGTATTCAAGCCCAGAAGTACTTTCATAAGGAATATCGTGCATTCCTGGCGCATGTTGTCGATACGACCCAGAAAACAAAAGACCTAAATGACCTCCCCGTAGAACGCGATTTTCCTGACGTCTTTCCTGAAGAACTCCCAGGATTACCCCCGCAACGTCAAGTCGAGTTCCGAATCGACTTAATTCCAGGAGCGACCCCCGTAGCCAAATCGCCCTATCATCTAGCACCTGCTGAGATGCAAGAACTCTCCGGCCAACTTAACAAATTGCTCAACAAGGGCTTCATAAGACCAAGCTTCTCACCCTGGGGAGCTCCGGTCTTGTTCGTCAAGAAGAAAGACGGATCGTTCCGTATGTGCATCGATTACAGGGAACTCAACAAGCTTACAGTCAAAAATCGTTACCCTCTTCCTCGCATAGACGATCTATTCGACCAGCTGCAGGGGGCAAGCTACTTTTCCAAGATTGATCTGAGGTCCGGGTATCACCAGTTATGAGTGCTTTAGGAGGATGTTCCGAAGACAGCCTTCCGAACTCGTTACGAACCCTACGAGTTCGTGGTGATGCCATTCGGATTGACCAATGCACCCGTAGT
The DNA here is from genome assembly GCF_052849685.1 of Lactuca virosa. Classification (NCBI taxonomy): domain Eukaryota; kingdom Viridiplantae; phylum Streptophyta; class Magnoliopsida; order Asterales; family Asteraceae; genus Lactuca; species Lactuca virosa. Next base: position 178,114,788 of record NC_136426.1, read on the forward strand.
ATTCATGGACTTAATGAATAGGGTATTCCATCCTTACTTGGATCAGTTCGTCATCGTTTTCATCGATGACATACTTATCTACTCTCGAAGTAAGGAGGAACATAGCGATCATTTACGACAAGTCCTAGAAACCTTACGATCAGAGAAGCTTTATGTGAAGTTCTCTAAATGCGAATTTTGGATCCGAAGAGTCGAATTCCTAGGACACGTGGTTAGCGAAGAGGGAATCCACGTGGACCCTTCCAAAATTAAAGCCATTGAGAACTGGTCAGCAACGAAGACGCCTACAGAAATTCGTCAATTTCTAGGCCTCGCTGGCTACTACCGCATATTCATACAGAACTTCTCTCGAAATACGAAACCCCTCACTACATTGACCCAGAAGGGCGTGGCCTTTGACTGGGAAGAGAAGCAGGAGAAAGCGTTCCAAACGCTAAAACGAGCCTTATGCACCGCACCGATACTATCCCTCCCCGAAGGGATATAAGACTTCGTGGTATACTGCGATCCATCCAACCAGGGGCTCGGCTGTGTTCTGATGCAACGAGGTAAGGTCATCTCCTACGGCTCAAGACAGCTGAAGACACACGAGGTCAACTACACCACACACGATCTCGAATTGGGAGCGGTTGTGTTCGATCTGAAGATCTGGAGACACTACCTGTACGGTACAAAGAGCACTATCTTTACAGACCACAAAAGCCTACAACACATATTCAACCAGAAGGAGCTCAACATGAGACAACGACGGTGGGTCGAACTACTCAATGACTACGAATGTGAAATTCGTTATCATCCAGGAAAAGCCAATGTAGTAGCAGACGCCCTAAGTCGGAAGGAGTATTCTGGTCGAAGAGTCAAGTCATTAACAATAACTATCCATTCGCATCTATCCGTACAAATTAAGGAGGCTCAGCTCGAAGCCTTAAAACCTGAAAATATGACGGGAGAATCCCTGCGTGGAATGGATAAGAACCTAGAAGTCAAGGGTGACGGAGCCTTATATCTCATGGACCGGATCTGGACACTGCGACACGGTGGCTTCAGAGACTTGGTCATGAAGGAAGCACACAACACTCGATATTCCGTCCACCCGGTTTCAGATAAGATGTATCTGGATCTTAAAAAGCTATACTGGTGGCCTAACATGAAAGCAGAGATTGCTACCTTCGTGAGTAAATGCCTTACTTGCGCCAAGTTCAAGGTCGAATACCAGAAACCCTCAGGCTTACTACAACAGCCGGAGATACCGGAATGGAAGTGGGAGCGGATCACTATGGACTTCATAACCAAGCTACCCAAGACAACGGGTGGGCTTGATACCATTTGGGTCATCGTCGACTGATTGACCAAGTCCGTACACTTCCTGCCTATCAAAGAAACAGACAAGATGGAGAAGCTTACAAGAACATACATTAGGGAGATCGTATGACTGCATGGTGTTCCTATATCTATTATCTCCGATAGAGATAGTAGATTCACTTCGAGGTTCTGGCAGTCACTACAAAGCTCCTTAGGAATGAGGCTGGACATGAGTACAGCCTACCATCCACAGACCGACGGACAAAGTGAGAGAACTATTCAATCATTAGAAGATATGTTGCGAGCCTGTGTTATCGACTTTGGGAAGGCGTGGGATACTGAAACGTCCCAAAAATACGACCCGAAAATTTTGTTTAAATATTACTAAAAATCATATCATCAAATATCATACATACTAAAACCATAAGATGTGCAACTCAAAAGTCAAGTAACTGTGTCAAAACAAATACTGTATCAATCATATCAAAATATCTGGATAAAACTCCCAGGATAAAACTGAAGCTGTGGTGTGTGCCAAGCCATCATCCCGAGCTCTTCCCCTTACTTGTGGAAGTACCTGAAAACAAAACTGAAACTGTAAGCACAAAGCTTAGTGAGATCCCCCAAACTACCACATACCATACAATAACATATAAGCAACTACTGGGCCTTGCCCACTGCATCGGACCGAGTCCGGAATTAACCAGGGCCTTGCCCTCTGCTTCGGACCGGAGTCCGGAAGCTGCATCGGACCGAAGTCCGGAACTAACCAGGGCCTTGCCCTCTGCATCGGACCGAAGTCCGGAACTAACCAGGGCCTTGCCCTCTGCATCGGACCGAAGTCCGGAACTAACCAGGGCCTTGCCCTCTGCATCGGACCGAAGTCCGGAATCTGACTGAACATAGCATAGCATAATCATAACTACTAACATAGCACATATACTGCATACTGCATCGGATCGAAGTCCGGAACACATAACACAAAGACATGCTTGAATCACAGAGACATCAAGCACACTAAACTACTGCATCGGACCGAAGTCCGGAACTACTGCTAACTAAACGGGCCGACATTGTGGCCGTAGACCCGTTCCTACTGGAAGGAAACTCACCTCGTAACGCTGGCTGTCGAGATGCTAAATCTGAAACTGCCTGACCGCTGCTCCGGAACTCCCCGGCTACAATTCCATAAACACTGAATCAAACACTGACAACTAATCTCAGGGTAAAATGAGTATTTCACCCTTGGTCAAAGTCAACTTCCTGTTTGACCGAACTCGCCGAGTCAGGGCACAGACTCGCCGAGTCCCTTCTTTACTAACACTGACTTTAACTCACCGAGTCCCTTTCCCACTCACTGATTCACCCTGAACTCACAAGTCGAATAAAAACGGGGACTCGCTACTCGACTCGTCGAGTCCAAGAACAACTCGCCGAGTTCTGTCGTGCAGATTCCATACTGTTGAATTCAAAACCATTCCAGAGCATCTAACTTGTAGATCTGAGCCCCTGGAACCATCTGAACACGTAAAGTTGCTAACTCACGTGTATCTAAGAAGGAATGAGGCTATTTCACTCAAACACTACTTTTCTCGGGGGAAAACTCATCCGACTCGCCGAGTTGATGAACAACTCGTCGAGTCTAAGGCAATCTTCATCGGACTCGCCGAGTTGCTCATCCAACTCGTCGAGTCCACGGCTATCTTCATATGACTCGCCGAGTCAGGCATGGACTCGCCGAGTCCTTTCAGTCCCTTTTCCATACATACCTGATTTGAGCCATGCAGCGGCTCCAAATCACAGATCCAAGTTCCTAAGGCATGCTTATCACGTAAAGTTGCAAACTTTACGTGCATGCATAGCTTAAAGGCTTCAAATGTCCAAAACTAATCTCTTAATGGGATTCTAAGCTCAAAAGGGACATCAATCACAAACATGACTAAAACTTTACACTTCTAGAATGCAATGAGGGTCCAGATTTGAAGTTTCCATCCAAGGGGAGTCCATATCCCAAGCTTTGAATCATAAAAGGCTCCAAAGAAGGCATAACAAGCATAAAGAGGGTTTAATGGAGGAATAAGCAAGGTAATAACTTTATTACCAGAATATGAAGCTGATGGGGGCTAGTTCTTGGATCTCCTTCCTCTCCTTTGCACCTTCTCTCTTTCCTTCACTTCTACCCTTCCAAGAATACACCAAAACACTCACAATCAAGAAGGAAGCACTCAAACTCACCAATGGAGGCTAGGGTTTCGAGGTGGAATGCTCTAAGGGTGCTGGAGACTGGGATGGGGGCTATAAGGACGTTTAAATAGGGTGCAAACCCTAAGGGTTAGGGTTTCCTCCAGACTGGCCTACTCGTCGAGTCCAGGCGCGGACTCGGCGAGTAGATCACTTAAAATCCGCGTGCATCCTGGCATTTACTCGACGAGTTAGGGCTACTACTCGCCGAGTAGCTCTTCATAAAAGACGTTTAAATAAATTAAATACGTACCAGGAACGGGGCATTACAGATACTCACTTACCCGTCATCGAATTCTCTTACAACAACAGTTATCACACGAGCATCAAGGCTGCTCCATTTGAAGCCCTCTACGGCCGAAAGTGCAGATCCCCTCTGTGCTGGGCTGAGGTGGGTGACACTCAGTTAGCTAAAGGACGAGTTCCTGACAGCACTCTCACGGGTCCGGAGATCATTCGGGAAACGACAGAGAAGATCGTTCAGATTCGTGAACGATTGAAAGCCTCTAGAGACCGACAGAAAAGCTACGCTGACAAACGGAGGTAACCTTTGGAATTCCAGATTGGAGACCGAGTCCTTTTGAAGGTCTCACCCTGGAAGGGCTTGATACGCTTCGGAAAGCGTGGAAAGCTAAATCCAAGATACATAGGGCCTTTCGAGATTCTCGCTAGAATCGGCCCCGTAGCTTACAAACTCAACTTACCCCGCGAACTTAGTAATGTACATCCTACCTTCCACGTCTCGAACTTGAAAAAGTGCCTATTCGATGAGACTCTTGTAATCCCACTCGACGAGATCGAGATCAATGAGAGCCTCAACTTCGTGGAAGAACCTGTAGAGATCATGGACCGAGAGGTCAAACGAACGAAACAAAGCTGCATCCCAATCGTGAAGGTTCGCTGGAACGCCAAGCGAAGACCGGAGTTCACTTGGGAGGGCGAGGATAAAATGAAACTCAAATATCCTCATCTTTTTACTTAGTTATATTGTAATGACTGAGTTGCTTGAACTCTAATTTCGGGACGAAATTCCCTCTAACGGGGGATGATGTGACAACTCGGAATTTTCATTTGTATAAACTCTAATTTCGGGACGAAATTCCCTCTAATTTCGGGACCATGAGTTTACGGCCGTAAACTCATGGGTTTACGACCGTAAACTCCAAGGGAGTGGTCCAAGGACCGTAAACTCTAACGAAGGGCCATTTTGAGCCCTAGTCCCTTCCTAAGCCTTTGATACAAACCTAGAACACTTCCTTGAGGGGTATAAGACCTTAAAACACACAATGGTACAATTTACCATGAGTTTACGGCCGTAAACTCATGGGGGAAATGACCAAAAACCGTAAACCCTTGTGTTGTTACCAAATGGGAAGTAAACTCCAATGTGAGGCCATACTCTCTTTAGATACAACCCTTTAGTACTCCTAGCACTTGAATCAAAGTGTTATCCTTGTATTAGGGTGTCTTTAATTGATAAATTGGTTGTTAAAAGACTAATTGGATACATATATGTATCATTACATGTTAAATAGGATCCGTGTATGTGTTCAAGTCCTCACTTGACACTTAGCATCCTATCCGGCACTTCCATCCAAACCACTCACTGCAGGTGAGTTCATACCCCTTCATCAACCTTTGAAATGATTTTAAATGCTTTTATGGGGGGGGGGGGATACAAGTTGAAACATTCTAGTTATTGCTTTAATCACATGTGATTAATAACTAGAACAAACAGAAAGATTTACTACTACTTTCAAATTGCTATCAAACTTATGGATTTTCAAGCTTTCAAACCCTTTTATTAAACTCTTTAAATGCTAAAACTGTTTTCAAACTCTTTTATACTTGCAATATTTTCAAATCCATATCTACACCAGTATATTTATATACGTAAGACTTGAAGGACTTAGGACTGATAGCTCACCTTATTTCCCGTTCCTTGTTTGGTTGTGGACTTAGGGTATCCTGTTATTTGTCCGAATGTCCTTGAATTCTTAGTTATATATCATATATATATATATATATATATATATATATATATATATATATATATATATATTTATATTTATATATATATATATATATATATATATATATATATATATATATATATGTGTGTTGGATATAAAAGCTTTCACTTCAGTACAGTACCTTTGTGTAACAAGGGCATACAAGCAATCTTACTATTTAACTATAATAGGTATAGTTAAGGGATTACTACTCACTATTACTATTACTCATACAATAGTCAGTACATTTATGAGTCACTACATAAGTACTACATTGAGAAAGAACATACTATACACTATACAGAGGAAACATTACTACACTAAGAACTACTACATAAACATTTGAATACTATAAAAAGAATGTGACATACTACTTCTCGATACGACACTTCATCGTGGTATCACTTTGTAACCAGAGTCTCCTGGAGGGAGAGCGGGCATTGTGTGTATAGATCTATACGGGACAAACACTCCCACATCCCGACTGCTAGCTACAGTCCCAGCCGAAAGGCCAAGGGGTGACAGAATGTTACCTCACTATTATGACCTGGAGGGTCATTCGTTATTCAACCGTCGATCAACATGGTTACATACGAGTTCACATTCAAACCTTTAATTAACTAAATAAGAATTAAAGGCAAAAATAGACTTTTCGAGGCGTATTGTTCATTTAATACCACCTGGAGTCTACATATTTCTACTTTAGACTCTCTGAGGCGTACTGTACATTTAGTACCACCTGGAGTCTGTATTTCATTACTTTGTGATGTTGTCACATAATCGTTTGAGTAAACTATATTTTCATACAGATATTTTCACTGGGGAAAACCCTTACATTTACGAAAGAACAAACATACAAACAATCGGTTCTTGGTAGAAGACTACTTTTTACTAGAAAATATAGGGTTTTCTAGGGAGCACACTATTTACAAACATTTGAAATCAGTTATTACACTACATTGTTACAAACATTTTTATACAAGCAATGACACTAAATACTTATGAACTCACCAGCTTTATGCTGATAAACTCTTTCAAAATAACTTGTATTCTCAGGTCATCAGTAGACAGGTACAGATGAAGCTTTTGAGAAGATGGAGCACATACAAGACTTATCTTCTATTTTGATTATAGTTTTGGTGTCTTACAAACTATACAGAACACGCTTGTATTACAATTATTATATTAATGCAATGGATGTTGTTGCTTGTCTTTACTATTATGCATTGTTGTGATACTGTACATGACGTCCTCCACCCCAGAACATTTCCGCTGTTCCGGTTTTGGGGTGTGACATCGTGCCTGAGTCAAATAGCACAAGAGTAGGCAAAGAGCTCACTAAGAACATACCTATTAGGAGCATAAACATGAGCATACCATAAAATATAATCAACAGAATAATAAATAGAAACATACCAGTCACGATGTCTGGTGCCGCCCTGGCCTCCTCTACCGTGAGATGAAAAGCGCAACCTCGAGCCCTTGGGGGCTCCTCCCTGCCTTGGCCCCTATCCGTGATCCTCGGAGTAGCCGGCGTTGGAGCCTGCGCCGGCCTAGCAGCAAGTGAGGGACAATTGGCCTTCACATGGTCAACCTGGTCGCAGTGATAGCAAATCCTGGTGCTGGGTACCGGTGCCTGCTGTCGGCAATCCCTCGCAACGTGGCCCTACCTACTACAATTGTGGCACCTGTAGCCTCACCACCGGATTTACAGTCTTCACTGAAACTAACCAATGGTAAATTACCATCCTCCCAACAATCCCATAAGCTTATGTCTTCAAGGGGATCAAGATCATGAAACTCATTTCTAGAAATGATGTTTTGATCTTTTTTAAGTACCGTGGAAACATTCTGATCGAGCACTTCATGCCATTTTTCCGACAACTCGAAATCCTGATGGTTGAGCAGGTCACCACTGCAAAAATCAAACCATGTTTTGATCAATATAAACAAAATCACTTTTCTGTGCGAAAGATGGTGTAATGAGTGACATTTATATATACCTGAACAGATCCTGATGATCAAAGTACTGAAACCGATCGAGGTCATCTATGGGGTTTTGATGATCTGCAGGCGGATCCATTTGTGAGGGAGAAGTCAAAGAGTCGCGGTAAGAATGTGCTGATTTATATAAGGGAAGTGGGAGAAGTAACGAATAACAAATAAAGAGGAAATGAATGGTCTTTGAGCCGTAACCTTATTCTGTGATGATTTATATAAGGGAAGTGGGAGAAGTAATAAATAACAAATAAAGAGGAAATGAATGGTCTTTGAGCCGTTACCTTCTTCTGTGATGATTTATATAAGGTAAGTGGGAGGAGTAATAAATAAAAAATAAAGAGGAAATGAATGGTCTTTGAGCCGTAACCTTCTTCTTCAATTCACACACATATACGTATATGTTGCTGCAAATTAGGACTTTTGTGCCTCATGCATTTAATGCATCACATGCCTACTGCATATTCTTGACTTTGAAGCTACGTACCAGTTTCGAATTTCCCCAGTAGCACACTTTTCATTAGAAAGTACTCCAAGTCTTCACACATGCAAATTATGACTTGAGTGTCGCTATAGGTAACTAATAAAACTTTATTTTTTTTAACCCCCTAAATATCAGTACAAGCATCTAACATCGACATTTAAATTCTAAATTTCTTTTTATTACTAAAACTAGCATCTATTCAAGTCTATAAACCATGAATCTTGGGAACACGGCAAAACCTAAATAAGTCTTATCATCTATGTAAAAACTCAGGGTTTTTACCAGTGAATCTATCAGTAGCGGAGCTTGAACAATTAACTTGGGGGAGGGGGGCCGAAAATATTATAAACTGAAATTAACAAAAAAAAAATCAAAATCAAAATTTGAACAATAACCAATAACTCATTTAACAATAACCAAATCTATAAGTTCATAACTTATAAATGAAATTGGAAAATCGCCAAATCACAAATGACAGCCAAATTAAAAAGAAACTCAGTAAGACAGTAGTAACGCATAAATAGGCAACGGATTGACTGAAAACAGCAGCAGCAGTGCAATACGCCAACACCAACAATCAACAATCTTACAATCAGAAAAGAAAGAACAGCTGAACAGGATATGGGTCTCGGGATTACATACCTGATTTCTGTGAAGTGTGAATAGGGATTTGGGCATTAGGCGATGGCGATTGGCGAGAGTGAGACCAGGCGACTGACTTGGCGAGACAGCGAGAAACGAACAGCAGGCGAGATAGGCAGCGAATTGGGCAAATAGGGAAGAATCGATTTTGATTTCTTGATACCGGGCTTGGTAACACTTGCCTATAACCCAAGTGGGGTAACAAAGTGGATGTTCATTTGAGTTGGCCCAGTAGGAAATGTGGGCCTGAAGAGCCGAGGCATGTTATCTATCCACTGTCGAGAGAGAAGAGTTTTTGCAGCTCTGTGAAGCCAGCCTGACGCATTGCCTCTTTCTCTAAGACCCAAGCCTAAGCTCAAGCCACATGAATCAACTCTCGACTTGGATCGGGCAAGAGTACTGGACCATTCTGATTAGGAATCGGGAGGGGCCAAAGCCCAAGTTTGAAGATAGCAGGCTTATAACTATTTTATTTTGAACTACAATTCCTACTTCTAGCCCAATAATACTACTCCCCTGGAATCTATGAGGGCTAGTGTAAACATTATGGTCATATATCATTAAGATTCTATGGACTTAGAATGTATGATTCCGCCTCATTCTCTGTTCCTTGTTTAGTTGTGGGCTTAAGGCAGGGTCACCCATCCAAAATGCCCTTGCAATCTTAATGATATACGACTAGTTTACGTCAATCGACTATAAAAGAACTTGTAGGACTTATAATGCAAATTTCGTCAAAATTTGTTGAAACATTCGTAATGATGGAACTCGCTAACTACGTTATAAAATATTCATAGTGGTAATACTAAGGATAAAACAGGGAGTATAAAAGCACACATAGAATACTCTATCATCCCAAAACAATAAACTCCTTTTAAATTGACTCAGTTCAAGTTATAATAAGAAATTTCCAAGGTCGTCATGTGACATCAGGAGGGTTGTTCCTCACCATAATCAATTTCTTGTACTACGCAAAGTTTTCCACATCTTTTTCCAAACTCTTGAAGTCCCAGTCAAAATGCAAATTTCGGGACGAAATTCCCTCTAACGGGGGGATGATGTGACAACCATCAAATTTCGGTCAAGTCAAAGTCAAACAAAGTCAACTAGTCAAACCGGTCAACTCCATTAACCCTTGTATGATAGGGTTTACGTTATGTAATCACTGTACAATTCGCTATTTTAATGAGAAAACATCATTTGGAAAGTTCATGTGTTTGATTTTCCTTAGCCTTAACAATGCTAAACAATGAACCAAAGCGATAAAACACTATTGCACAATCATCGGGATTGTGTAGGACACTAAATCATGGCTTAACGGGGTCTATGGACCTTGCATTGCGAAGCCGGACACTCAAAAAGATCACAAACGAAACCTCTCTCAATCTCATTCAAACCCTACTCAAGATTACTTGACGCTAATAGGATCAAAACCCATACACTACGATATAAATTGACGTTAATAGCAACATAGTATAGTACAACGTTATAACTATAATCAAATTAAATTATGATACCATATTAAAATCAAATCAAAGTATAATGCTCTAATTAAATTAAAAGAATCAAACTTGAATGCTATAATTAAACTTCAAATCAAAGTAGATTGTTATAATCAAATCATAACCTATCTTTTATAAAACTCCATTTTTATAAACTTTACATTAAATTTTATAAAACTCTATTTTTATAAACTTTACTTTAAATTTTATAAAACTCTTATATTAATTATGTAAAAGATGCTTGTGTTAGTGGGAAATTATGAAGACCACCAAAAGCAAAAAGATTATTCCCATGGTCTCCCACTCACACCTCCCATCCACTTTCCTTTCATTTTTCTCCCAACACATTATTCTCTTCACCACTTAAACCTTCTCTATTCTTTCTCTCACTCTCAATCTCGAAATTCATCCAAGAAATACTCATATTCCAGCCAAGAACAATCTATTATACTCAAATCTTCATCCCTCTTGAAGCATTCATCAAGGTATGTTGTTAAAAGTTTCATATTCATACAAGAAACAAATTAAATCCACCAAAATATCTAAAACTCATTTTATGCATAAACATGATTTTTCTCAGAATCCCATCAATAAAATAAGAAGTTCTGGAAATTTTCAGAAAATAACTTATTTTTATTGAATTACTATAATTATTGCAATAAAGTAGGGCAATAATTCACATAAAATACTTTTTGCATTCAATAAATTCTGGGATGACCTATATACTGATTAAACATGATATATGAAGTTTCATGCATTTATATTACTTTTTACTATTATTTGTGATTTTATTGATTAATTAATAATGAAATATATAAAAAATACTTCCCATAGTCACAAATATCTGAAACTTATACAATGAGCTCTACATCATGTTATAAAACTATGGTTAATTTTACAGATTTTTTGAGAATCATTTACTATTTTTCCTGAATTTTGTGTTGTTTAATCATTAAAATATTAAATAAATACTAAAACAGTTCAGAAAAATATACAAATTTTACAGTAATTCATATTGTATGAAATGATGATTTTCTAATAATTTCATAATTTTTCAATACTGTTTACTATTTAAAACTATTTTCCTAAGTATTTAAGCATGTAAAAATGCATTTTAATGATTATTTCATATAAATAATTGTTAAAATCTGTAAATAATTATAATTGGACAAGTTATTATTTTAATAAGAAATTATTAAAATCTGGCCTAAATTGAAAATATAAATTAATTATGCAAAGTAAGTAATTCAATTTAAAATTCATTTAACAAATAAATACATTAATATTATAATCAAAATGAATTATTGTTAATTCATCTAATATAAGAATATGTGTCTAATTATTTGTATTAATACTCCATTCTCGTTTAGCAGTTCCTAAACCAAAACTATTAATTATATTAGGTTCTACGCCATTTTGACCCGAATCGTCTATCGTACGACACACGCATTTCGTTTTGGGACTAATGTGAGTAATCTACCCCATACTTTATAATTTTCAATACTTTTGGGGTGTATCATGTGGTTCTAATATATTCCAACTTCATTTTATTGTTTTATCACAATTGAGACATTGTTGGGACATTTATACGTGAGTCATTAATTGTATATCTATTGTTTGTTTACGCTACATGTACTTGTAGTGCATTATCATTTTTAGTCTAATCTCCATGACTATGCCCGTATTCTTGAGGTACGTTATGGACAATAAAAGCGCTATTGGGTTGACCACCCCGCCTTGGGACGCTAAGGTGATTGATCGCACGTGGTTGAGTGTGTATGATGATTAGATGCTCCATCCTATATATATTTATATATATATATATATACATATGTATATATAGGGTGAGGAATTATTGTTGTTATCATTTGTTAATCAATTTTTGATTTATAAACCGTTATCTCAAATACAATTGTTTGCCGACTTAAAAAAAAAACAAATTTCCAATTATAAAGGTTTCAACTTCACAATTTTCTCTACTAAAATTTGATTACTCACCAACTCTCGTAGTTGACTTGTTTTTACCCATGATGCAGATTTGAAGAATGAAGTTGATGAAAAATAGGTTGTGCCTTAGAAATCCACAAGACTATTTAAATGTGATGTAATAAATGTTGTTCATATTTGGATTTGTATTTGTATGTTGTGGATCTTGTTTGCATACTTAGTACTTAATTGAATCTAATCATATTATAACATAGTTGTCATGAGACTTTGAACAATATATCACGCCTCGATCGATTCCGACAAGGATCGGGGTGTGACAGATTGGTATCAGAGCCCTTGACTATAGGGAATTAGGTTAATTGCCTTGACCTAGTCTATAGCCTCTAGGGTCCTCTCGTATGCTAGTTTATAAAATGCACACACAACTGCATGCAATTCGCACTTAGAAAATCCTAGGAATACCTTTGTGTGTTAATTGCTCCCTTATGTGCATACGTATTACTCCTGGCACTTATATGTGTGCATACACTTGTGAATATTCTCCACCTTCTCTGAAAATCACACACATACTCAAGTTGTTTAACAAAATGTATATACATATATGTATTCCTTAAAGCTCATAGGAAATTCAAATTCATCCACTCTAGTTGGGTAGGATCATAGTAATGGACGCGTAGTAACTGGAAGGGGGAGGTGCCGGTAGCCCGAAAGTCCTGACTAGGTAAGCATTCGTATACATCCCAATCAACCGAGGGACCAGTTTGCTTATCTGGGGACCAAAGGCGAGAGTTCCCAAACCTATAGGCCAAAGCGCGTCATTCACATTACTTTTGAGCCATCAAAATACCCGACCTTATCAAACGTATCCGAAAGGATACACTCCAAAATGGCCAACTCATTGGACTATTAAGTTCCCTAATGGGCCTAGAAGTGGGAAAGAAATGTGAAAACTTAGTTTTGTGGGGGCCCACGCAAGTGCTACATGTTTCACATTTAGTAACCATGGAAAGCCCAAAAGGTGCCCAACACTCCTAACCATGGCCCAACAAGTGTTTTACAATTATTTTACCCAACAATGTCTAAAAAAAAAACTTTATTTCCATAATCAATTTACAAATAACTCACAAGTCCATATGCGTGTTTCTCATAGTTGACATGTTCCTTGTTTGGTTGTGGACTTAGGGTAGACTCATTATGATCAACAGTCTAATAAAATTTTAATTACACATAACTGGGGGCATGTCGAGTGAATCTTAGGAGTGGATCAGACATGGAACAAATCACAAGATTATAATCAAGTTATTCCTACTAAATTCATAAGTCTATTTATATAGACCTCTGGTATAGAGTCGTCAGCGTAGTCGTGTCGGCAATCTAGAATATAGCTAAATACATAATACAAACTATAATACCCAAATTATACAAAATTTTCTGCATTAAAAATCAATAGACAAACACAATGAAACTAAAAAGGGTATCAATCTATCAAGAGAAAAACACATACAATGTAGATTAAAATCCACTAATTATAACAAAATGGCTAAAAGAAAAGGTAAGGACTAAGGATTGTTAAGTCCTCTCTTCTTATAAAGTGCTTTGAAGCAAGCTTGCCTAAGCTTCTTTGTTCGTTCTGTCAATTCCATACCTGGCAATTTCTCCATCATCTTCTTGTGCCCTGCTAACGTCTCTACCTCCTCCTTTAATCCCAACTCCTAGTTTTTTTTAGGTAGATGCAATATATTTTTCGTGTGAGTTCACAAAATTTACAATGAGTTAAGTTTATGTAAATATAAATCAGAAATCGTAGTAAAACAATTGATTCGATGTGGCATATGCCTAGGGCCTATGTTTATGTTATAAAGAAACTAATAATTAAAATTTTAGAAAATACCAAAACTACTTTGGTTACCAAGTGCATGCATACATGCATGAGTAATGTATAGAAGGTTATTATCGTAGTTTACCTTGGCATTTTGAATGAGGGATTGAAGGCTCTTATGTTTTCTATGAGGCCATCTGTTTATGTTTAGCTCTCTGCATCTTTTCTTCAACAATGTTAACCCTATCCCTAGTACCTTTGCTGCCATGATTATCGGCATCTCAAAGTACTTCGCTATCTCTTCAAACTCCAATGGTCTCAATCTATTTGCCACCTTCCGGCCACCGTGATCAGTGGTGGCAGCACTAGAACTACCTGTAGCCTCACCACCGGATTTACAGTCTTCACTGAAACTAACCAATGGTAAATTACCATCCTCCCAACAATCCCATAAGCTTATGTCTTCAAGGGGATCAAGATCATGAAACTCATTTCTAGAAATGATGTTTTGATCTTTTTTAAGTACCGTGGAAACATTCTGATCGAGCACTTCATGCCATTTTTCCGACAACTCGAAATCCTGATGGTTGAGCAGGTCACCACTGCAAAAATCAAACCATGTTTTGATCAATATAAACAAAATCACTTTTCTGTGCGAAAGATGGTGTAATGAGTGACATTTATATATACCTGAACAGATCCTGATGATCAAAGTACTGAAACCGATCGAGGTCATCTATGGGGTTTTGATGATCTGCAGGCGGATCCATTTGTGAGGGAGAAGTCAAAGAGTCGCGGTAAGAATGTGCTGATTTATATAAGGGAAGTGGGAGAAGTAACGAATAACAAATAAAGAGGAAATGAATGGTCTTTGAGCCGTAACCTTATTCTGTGATGATTTATATAAGGGAAGTGGGAGAAGTAATAAATAACAAATAAAGAGGAAATGAATGGTCTTTGAGCCGTTACCTTCTTCTGTGATGATTTATATAAGGTAAGTGGGAGGAGTAATAAATAAAAAATAAAGAGGAAATGAATGGTCTTTGAGCCGTAACCTTCTTCTTCAATTCACACACATATACGTATATGTTGCTGCAAATTAGGACTTTTGTGCCTCATGCATTTAATGCATCACATGCCTACTGCATATTCTTGACTTTGAAGCTACGTACCAGTTTCGAATTTCCCCAGTAGCACACTTTTCATTAGAAAGTACTCCAAGTCTTCACACATGCAAATTATGACTTGAGTGTCGCTATAGGAAACTAATAAAACTTTATTTTTTTTAACCCCCTAAATATCAGTACAAGCATCTAACATCGACATTTAAATTCTAAATTTCTTTTTATTACTAAAACTAGCATCTATTCAAGTCTATAAACCATGAATCTTGGGAACACGGCAAAACCTAAATAAGTCTTATCATCTATGTAAAAACTCAGGGTTTTTACCAGTGAATCTATCAGTAGCGGAGCTTGAACAATTAACTTGGGGGAGGGAGGCCGAAAATATTATAAACTGAAATTAACAAAAAAAAAATCAAAATCAAAATTTGAACAATAACCAATAACTCATTTAACAATAACCAAATCTATAAGTTCATAACTTATAAATGAAATTGGAAAATCGCCAAATCACAAATGACAGCCAAATTAAAAAGAAACTCAGTAAGACAGTAGTAACGCATAAATAGGCAACGGATTGACTGAAAACAGCAGCAGCAGTGCAATACGCCAACACCAACAATCAACAATCTTACAATCAGAAAAGAAAGAACAGCTGAACAGGATATGGGTCTCGGGATTACATACCTGATTTCTGTGAAGTGTGAATAGGGATTTGGGCATTAGGCGATGGCGATTGGCGAGAGTGAGACCAGGCGACTGACTTGGCGAGACAGCGAGAAACGAACAGCAGGCGAGATAGGCAGCGAATTGGGCAAATAGGGAAGAATCGATTTTGATTTCTTGATACCGGGCTTGGTAACACTTGCCTATAACCCAAGTGGGGTAACAAAGTGGATGTTCATTTGAGTTGGCCCAGTAGGAAATGTGGGCCTGAAGAGCCGAGGCATGTTATCTATCCACTGTCGAGAGAGAAGAGTTTTTGCAGCTCTGTGAAGCCAGCCTGACGCATTGCCTCTTTCTCTAAGACCCAAGCCTAAGCTCAAGCCACATGAATCAACTCTCGACTTGGATCGGGCAAGAGTACTGGACCATTCTGATTAGGAATCGGGAGGGGCCAAAGCCCAAGTTTGAAGATAGCAGGCTTATAACTATTTTATTTTGAACTACAATTCCTACTTCTAGCCCAATAATACTACTCCCCTGGAATCTATGAGGGCTAGTGTAAACATTATGGTCATATATCATTAAGATTCTATGGACTTAGAATGTGTGATTCCGCCTCATTCTCTGTTCCTTGTTTAGTTGTGGGCTTAAGGCAGGGTCACCCATCCAAAATGCCCTTGCAATCTTAATGATATACGACTAGTTTACGTCAATCGACTATAAAAGAACTTGTAGGACTTATAATGCAAATTTCGTCAAAATTTGTTGAAACATTCGTAATGATGGAACTCGCTAACTACGTTATAAAATATTCATAGTGGTAATACTAAGGATAAAACAAGGAGTATAAAAGCACACATAGAATACTCTATCATCCCAAAACAATAAACTCCTTTTAAATTGACTCAGTTCAAGTTACAATAAGAAATTTCCAAGGTCGTCATGTGACATCAGGAGGGTTGTTCCTCACCATAATCAATTTCTTGTACTACGCAAAGTTTTCCACATCTTTTTCCAAACTCTTGAAGTCCCAGTCAAAATGCAAATTTCGGGACGAAATTCCCTCTAACGGGGGGATGATGTGACAACCATCAAATTTCGGTCAAGTCAAAGTCAAACAAAGTCAACTAGTCAAACCGGTCAACTCCATTAACCCTTGTATGATAGGGTTTACGTTATGTAATCACTGTACAATTCACTATTTTAATGAGAAAACATCATTTGGAAAGTTCATGTGTTTGATTTTCCTTAGCCTTAACAGTGCTAAACAATGAACCAAAGCGATAAAACACTATTGCACAATCATCGGGATTGTGTAGGACACTAAATCATGGCTTAACGGGGTCTATGGACCTTGCATTGCGAAGCCGGACACTCAAAAAGATCACAAACAAAACCTCTCTCAATCTCATTCAAACCCTACTCAAGATTACTTGACGCTAATAGGATCAAAACCCATACACTACGATATAAATTGACGTTAATAGCAACATAGTATAGTACAACGTTATAACTATAATCAAATTAAATTATGATACCATATTAAAATCAAATCAAAGTATAATGCTCTAATTAAATTAAAAGAATCAAACTTGAATGCTATAATTAAACTTCAAATCAAAGTAGATTGTTATAATCAAATCATAACCTATCTTTTATAAAACTCCATTTTTATAAACTTTACATTAAATTTTATAAAACTCTATTTTTATAAACTTTACTTTAAATTTTATAAAACTCTTATATTAATTATGTAAAAGATGCTTGTGTTAGTGGGAAATTATGAAGACCACCAAAAGCAAAAAGATTATTCCCATGGTCTCCCACTCACACCTCCCATCCACTTTCCTTTCATTTTTCTCCCAACACATTATTCTCTTCACCACTTAAACCTTCTCTATTCTTTCTCTCACTCTCAATCTCGAAATTCATCCAAGAAATACTCATATTCCAGCCAAGAACAATCTATTATACTCAAATCTTCATCCCTCTTGAAGCATTCATCAAGGTATGTTGTTAAAAGTTTCATATTCATACAAGAAACAAATTAAATCCACCAAAATATCTAAAACTCATTTTATGCATAAACCTGATTTTTCTCAGAATCCCATCAATAAAATAAGAAGTTCTGGAAATTTTCAGAAAATAACTTATTTTTATTGAATTACTATAATTATTGCAATAAAGTAGGGCAATAATTCACATAAAATACTTTTTGCATTCAATAAATTCTGGGATGACCTATATACTGATTAAACATGATATATGAAGTTTCATGCATTTATATTACTTTTTACTATTATTTGTGATTTTATTGATTAATTAATAATGAAATATATAAAAAATACTTCCCATAGTCACAAATATCTGAAACTTATACAATGAGCTCTACATCATGTTATAAAACTATGGTTAATTTTACAGATTTTTTGAGAATCATTTACTATTTTTCCTGAATTTTGTGTTGTTTAATCATTAAAATATTAAATAAATACTAAAACAGTTCAGAAAAATATACAAATTTTACAGTAATTCATATTGTATGAAATGATGATTTCCTAATAATTTCATAATTTTTCAATACTGTTTACTATTTAAAACTATTTTCCTAAGTATTTAAGCATGTAAAAATGCATTTTAATGATTATTTCATATAAATAATTGTTAAAATCTGTAAATAATTATAATTGGGCAAGTTATTATTTTAATAAGAAATTATTAAAATCTGGCCTAAATTGAAAATATAAATTAATTATGCAAAGTAAGTAATTCAATTTAAAATTCATTTAACAAATAAATACATTAATATTATAATCAAAATGAATTATTGTTAATTCATCTAATATAAGAATATGTGTCTAATTATTTGTATTAATACTCCATTCTCGTTTAGCAGTTCCTAAACCAAAACTATTAATTATATTAGGTTCTACGCCATTTTGACCCGAATCGTCTATCGTACGACACACGCATTTCGTTTTGGGACTAATGTGAGTAATCTACCCCATACTTTATAATTTTCAATACTTTTGGGGTGTATCATGTGGTTCTAATATATTCCAACTTCATTTTATTGTTTTATCACAATTGAGACATTGTTGGGACATTTATACGTGAGTCATTAATTGTATATCTATTGTTTGTTTACGCTACATGTACTTGTAGTGCATTATCATTTTTAGTCTAATCTCCATGACTATGCCCGTATTCTTGAGGTACGTTATGGACAATAAAAGCGCTATTGGGTTGACCACCCCGCCTTGGGACGCTAAGGTGATTGATCGCACGTGGTTGAGTGTGTATGATGATTAGATGCTCCATCCTATATATATTTATATATATATATACATATGTATATATAGGGTGAGGAATTATTGTTGTTATCATTTGTTAATCAATTTTTGATTTATAAACCGTTATCTCAAATACAATTGTTTGCCGACTTAAAAAAAAAACAAATTTCCAATTATAAAGGTTTCAACTTCACAATTTTCTCTACTAAAATTTGATTACTCACCAACTCTCGTAGTTGACTTGTTTTTACCCATGATGCAGATTTGAAGAATGAAGTTGATGAAAAATAGGTTGTGCCTTAGAAATCCACAAGACTATTTAAATGTGATGTAATAAATGTTGTTCATATTTGGATTTGTATTTGTATGTTGTGGATCTTGTTTGCATACTTAGTACTTAATTGAATCTAATCATATTATAACATAGTTGTCATGAGACTTTGAACAATATATCACGCCTCGATCGATTCCGACAAGGATCGGGGTGTGACAGATTGGTATCAGAGCCCTTGACTATAGGGAATTAGGTTAATTGCCTTGATCTAGTCTATAGCCTGTAGGGTCCTCTCGTATGCTAGTTTATAAAATGCACACACAACTGCATGCAATTCGCACTTAGAAAATCCTAGGAATACCTTTGTGTGTTAATTGCTCCCTTATGTGCATACGTATTACTCCTGGCACTTATATGTGTGCATACACTTGTGAATATTCTCCACCTTCTCTGAAAATCACACACATACTCAAGTTGTTTAACAAAATGTATATACATATATGTATTCCTTAAAGCTCATAGGAAATTCAAATTCATCCACTCTAGTTGGGTAGGATCATAGTAATGGACGCGTAGTAACTGGAAGGGGGAGGTGCCGGTAGCCCGAAAGTCCTGACTAGGTAAGCATTCGTATACATCCCAATCAACCGAGGGACCAGTTTGCTTATCTGGGGACCAAAGGCGAGAGTTCCCAAACCTATAGGCCAAAGCGCGTCATTCACATTACTTTTGAGCCATCAAAATACCCGACCTTATCAAACGTATCCGAAAGGATACACTCCAAAATGGCCAACTCATTGGACTATTAAGTTCCCTAATGGGCCTAGAAGTGGGAAAGAAATGTGAAAACTTAGTTTTGTGGGGGCCCACGCAAGTGCTACATGTTTCACATTTAGTAACCATGGAAAGCCCAAAAGGTGCCCAACACTCCTAACCATGGCCCAACAAGTGTTTTACAATTATTTTACCCAACAATGTCTAAAAAAAAAACTTTATTTCCATAATCAATTTACAAATAACTCACAAGTCCATATGCGTGTTTCTCATAGTTGACATGTTCCTTGTTTGGTTGTGGACTTAGGGTAGACTCATTATGATCAACAGTCTAATAAAATTTTAATTACACATAACTGGGGGCATGTCGAGTGAATCTTAGGAGTGGATCAGACATGGAACAAATCACAAGATTATAATCAAGTTATTCCTACTAAATTCATAAGTCTATTTATATAGACCTCTGGTATAGAGTCGTCAGCGTAGTCGTGTCGGCAATCTAGAATATAGCTAAATACATAATACAAACTATAATACCCAAATTATACAAAATTTTCTGCATTAAAAATCAATAGACAAACACAATGAAACTAAAAAGGGTATCAATCTATCAAGAGAAAAACACATACAATGTAGATTAAAATCCACTAATTATAACAAAATGGCTAAAAGAAAAGGTAAGGACTAAGGATTGTTAAGTCCTCTCTTCTTATAAAGTGCTTTGAAGCAAGCTTGCCTAAGCTTCTTTGTTCGTTCTGTCAATTCCATACCTGGCAATTTCTCCATCATCTTCTTGTGCCCTGCTAACGTCTCTACCTCCTCCTTTAATCCCAACTCCTAGTTTTTTTTAGGTAGATGCAATATATTTTTCGTGTGAGTTCACAAAATTTACAATGAGTTAAGTTTATGTAAATATAAATCAGAAATCGTAGTAAAACAATTGATTCGATGTGGCATATGCCTAGGGCCTATGTTTATGTTATAAAGAAACTAATAATTAAAATTTTAGAAAATACCAAAACTACTTTGGTTACCAAGTGCATGCATACATGCATGAGTAATGTATAGAAGGTTATTATCGTAGTTTACCTTGGCATTTTGAATGAGGGATTGAAGGCTCTTATGTTTTCTATGAGGCCATCTGTTTATGTTTAGCTCTCTGCATCTTTTCTTCAACAATGTTAACCCTATCCCTAGTACCTTTGCTGCCATGATTATCGGCATCTCAAAGTACTTCGCTATCTCTTCAAACTCCAATGGTCTCAATCTATTTGCCACCTTCCGGCCACCGTGATCAGTGGTGGCAGCACTAGAACTACCTGTAGCCTCACCACCGGATTTACAGTCTTCACTGAAACTAACCAATGGTAAATTACCATCCTCCCAACAATCCCATAAGCTTATGTCTTCAAGGGGATCAAGATCATGAAACTCATTTCTAGAAATGATGTTTTGATCTTTTTTAAGTACCGTGGAAACATTCTGATCGAGCACTTCATGCCATTTTTCCGACAACTCGAAATCCTGATGGTTGAGCAGGTCACCACTGCAAAAATCAAACCATGTTTTGATCAATATAAACAAAATCACTTTTCTGTGCGAAAGATGGTGTAATGAGTGACATTTATATATACCTGAACAGATCCTGATGATCAAAGTACTGAAACCGATCGAGGTCATCTATGGGGTTTTGATGATCTGCAGGCGGATCCATTTGTGAGGGAGAAGTCAAAGAGTCGCGGTAAGAATGTGCTGATTTATATAAGGGAAGTGGGAGAAGTAACGAATAACAAATAAAGAGGAAATGAATGGTCTTTGAGCCGTAACCTTATTCTGTGATGATTTATATAAGGGAAGTGGGAGAAGTAATAAATAACAAATAAAGAGGAAATGAATGGTCTTTGAGCCGTTACCTTCTTCTGTGATGATTTATATAAGGTAAGTGGGAGGAGTAATAAATAAAAAATAAAGAGGAAATGAATGGTCTTTGAGCCGTAACCTTCTTCTTCAATTCACACACATATACGTATATGTTGCTGCAAATTAGGACTTTTGTGCCTCATGCATTTAATGCATCACATGCCTACTGCATATTCTTGACTTTGAAGCTACGTACCAGTTTCGAATTTCCCCAGTAGCACACTTTTCATTAGAAAGTACTCCAAGTCTTCACACATGCAAATTATGACTTGAGTGTCGCTATAGGTAACTAATAAAACTTTATTTTTTTTAACCCCCTAAATATCAGTACAAGCATCTAACATCGACATTTAAATTCTAAATTTCTTTTTATTACTAAAACTAGCATCTATTCAAGTCTATAAACCATGAATCTTGGGAACACGGCAAAACCTAAATAAGTCTTATCATCTATGTAAAAACTCAGGGTTTTTACCAGTGAATCTATCAGTAGCGGAGCTTGAACAATTAACTTGGGGGAGGGGGGCCGAAAATATTATAAACTGAAATTAACAAAAAAAAAAATCAAAATCAAAATTTGAACAATAACCAATAACTCATTTAACAATAACCAAATCTATAAGTTCATAACTTATAAATGAAATTGGAAAATCGCCAAATCACAAATGACAGCCAAATTAAAAAGAAACTCAGTAAGACAGTAGTAACGCATAAATAGGCAACGGATTGACTGAAAACAGCAGCAGCAGTGCAATACGCCAACACCAACAATCAACAATCTTACAATCAGAAAAGAAAGAACAGCTGAACAGGATATGGGTCTCGGGATTACATACCTGATTTCTGTGAAGTGTGAATAGGGATTTGGGCATTAGGCGATGGCGATTGGCGAGAGTGAGACCAGGCGACTGACTTGGCGAGACAGCGAGAAACGAACAGCAGGCGAGATAGGCAGCGAATTGGGCAAATAGGGAAGAATCGATTTTGATTTCTTGATACCGGGCTTGGTAACACTTGCCTATAACCCAAGTGGGGTAACAAAGTGGATGTTCATTTGAGTTGGCCCAGTAGGAAATGTGGGCCTGAAGAGCCGAGGCATGTTATCTATCCACTGTCGAGAGAGAAGAGTTTTTGCAGCTCTGTGAAGCCAGCCTGACGCATTGCCTCTTTCTCTAAGACCCAAGCCTAAGCTCAAGCCACATGAATCAACTCTCGACTTGGATCGGGCAAGAGTACTGGACCATTCTGATTAGGAATCGGGAGGGGCCAAAGCCCAAGTTTGAAGATAGCAGGCTTATAACTATTTTATTTTGAACTACAATTCCTACTTCTAGCCCAATAATACTACTCCCCTGGAATCTATGAGGGCTAGTGTAAACATTATGGTCATATATCATTAAGATTCTATGGACTTAGAATGTGTGATTCCGCCTCATTCTCTGTTCCTTGTTTAGTTGTGGGCTTAAGGCAGGGTCACCCATCCAAAATGCCCTTGCAATCTTAATGATATACGACTAGTTTACGTCAATCGACTATAAAAGAACTTGTAGGACTTATAATGCAAATTTCGTCAAAATTTGTTGAAACATTCGTAATGATGGAACTCGCTAACTACGTTATAAAATATTCATAGTGGTAATACTAAGGATAAAACAAGGAGTATAAAAGCACACATAGAATACTCTATCATCCCAAAACAATAAACTCCTTTTAAATTGACTCAGTTCAAGTTACAATAAGAAATTTCCAAGGTCGTCATGTGACATCAGGAGGGTTGTTCCTCACCATAATCAATTTCTTGTACTACGCAAAGTTTTCCACATCTTTTTCCAAACTCTTGAAGTCCCAGTCAAAATGCAAATTTCGGGACGAAATTCCCTCTAACGGGGGGATGATGTGACAACCATCAAATTTCGGTCAAGTCAAAGTCAAACAAAGTCAACTAGTCAAACCGGTCAACTCCATTAACCCTTGTATGATAGGGTTTACGTTATGTAATCACTGTACAATTCGCTATTTTAATGAGAAAACATCATTTGGAAAGTTCATGTGTTTGATTTTCCTTAGCCTTAACAGTGCTAAACAATGAACCAAAGCGATAAAACACTATTGCACAATCATCGGGATTGTGTAGGACACTAAATCATGGCTTAACGGGGTCTATGGACCTTGCATTGCGAAGCCGGACACTCAAAAAGATCACAAACGAAACCTCTCTCAATCTCATTCAAACCCTACTCAAGATTACTTGACGCTAATAGGATCAAAACCCATACACTACGATATAAATTGACGTTAATAGCAACATAGTATAGTACAACGTTATAACTATAATCAAATTAAATTATGATACCATATTAAAATCAAATCAAAGTATAATGCTCTAATTAAATGAAAAGAATCAAACTTGAATGCTATAATTAAACTTCAAATCAAAGTAGATTGTTATAATCAAATCATAACCTATCTTTTATAAAACTCCATTTTTATAAACTTTACATTAAATTTTATAAAACTCTATTTTTATAAACTTTACTTTAAATTTTATAAAACTCTTATATTAATTATGTAAAAGATGCTTGTGTTAGTGGGAAATTATGAAGACCACCAAAAGCAAAAAGATTATTCCCATGGTCTCCCACTCACACCTCCCATCCACTTTCCTTTCATTTTTCTCCCAACACATTATTCTCTTCACCATTTAAACCTTCTCTATTCTTTCTCTCACTCTCAATCTCGAAATTCATCCAAGAAATACTCATATTCCAGCCAAGAACAATCTATTATACTCAAATCTTCATCCCTCTTGAAGCATTCATCAAGGTATGTTGTTAAAAGTTTCATATTCATACAAGAAACAAATTAAATCCACCAAAATATCTAAAACTCATTTTATGCATAAACCTGATTTTTCTCAGAATCCCATCAATAAAATAAGAAGTTCTGGAAATTTTCAGAAAATAACTTATTTTTATTGAATTACTATAATTATTGCAATAAAGTAGGGCAATAATTCACATAAAATACTTTTTGCATTCAATAAATTCTGGGATGACCTATATACTGATTAAACATGATATATGAAGTTTCATGCATTTATATTACTTTTTACTATTATTTGTGATTTTATTGATTAATTAATAATGAAATATATAAAAAATACTTCCCATAGTCACAAATATCTGAAACTTATACAATGAGCTCTACATCATGTTATAAAACTATGGTTAATTTTACAGATTTTTTGAGAATCATTTACTATTTTTCCTGAATTTTGTGTTGTTTAATCATTAAAATATTAAATAAATACTAAAACAGTTCAGAAAAATATACAAATTTTACAGTAATTCATATTGTATGAAATGATGATTTCCTAATAATTTCATAATTTTTCAATACTGTTTACTATTTAAAACTATTTTCCTAAGTATTTAAGCATGTAAAAATGCATTTTAATGATTATTTCATATAAATAATTGTTAAAATCTGTAAATAATTATAATTGGGCAAGTTATTATTTTAATAAGAAATTATTAAAATCTGGCCTAAATTGAAAATATAAATTAATTATGCAAAGTAAGTAATTCAATTTAAAATTCATTTAACAAATAAATACATTAATATTATAATCAAAATGAATTATTGTTAATTCATCTAATATAAGAATATGTGTCTAATTATTTGTATTAATACTCCATTCTCGTTTAGCAGTTCCTAAACCAAAACTATTAATTATATTAGGTTCTACGCCATTTTGACCCGAATCGTCTATCGTACGACACACGCATTTCGTTTTGGGACTAATGTGAGTAATCTACCCCATACTTTATAATTTTCAATACTTTTGGGGTGTATCATGTGGTTCTAATATATTCCAACTTCATTTTATTGTTTTATCACAATTGAGACATTGTTGGGACATTTATACGTGAGTCATTAATTGTATATCTATTGTTTGTTTACGCTACATGTACTTGTAGTGCATTATCATTTTTAGTCTAATCTCCATGACTATGCCCGTATTCTTGAGGTACGTTATGGACAATAAAAGCGCTATTGGGTTGACCACCCCGCCTTGGGACGCTAAGGTGATTGATCGCACGTGGTTGAGTGTGTATGATGATTAGATGCTCCATCCTATATATATTTATATATATATATATACATATGTATATATAGGGTGAGGACTTATTGTTGTTGTTATCATTTGTTAATCAATTTTTGATTTATAAACCGTTATCTCAAATACAATTGTTTGCCGACTTCAAAAAAAAACAAATTTCCAATTATAAAGGTTTCAACTTCACAATTTTCTCTACTAAAATTTGATTACTCACCAACTCTCGTAGTTGACTTGTTTTTACCCATGATGCAGATTTGAAGAATGAAGTTGATGAAAAATAGGTTGTGCCTTAGAAATCCACAAGACTATTTAAATGTGATGTAATAAATGTTGTTCATATTTGGATTTGTATTTGTATGTTGTGGATCTTGTTTGCATACTTAGTACTTAATTGAATCTAATCATATTATAACATAGTTGTCATGAGACTTTGAACAATATATCACGCCTCGATCGATTCCGACAAGGATCGGGGTGTGACAACCGACTCGGTCCCCTGCCTCAAATCCAAGTACTCCAAAGCCAACCTCTCCCGCTCTAACAATGGAACATATCTCGAGCAAAACATATCAGAGAACTGCTCCCATGAAACTACAGCTCGCTGCTTTGGGTTGTAAGAACTAGTAACCAACCTCCACCCATCCTTCGCTCCAGACTAAAGAAGGTTCAGAGGGCACTTGACCTTCTGGTCAGCTGGGAAAGAGCATGTAATGAAACATCCCTCAACTTCAGACAACCACCTCATGGCTATGATCGGATCTTGAACTCCGTCAAATACCAGGGGCTTCATATTGTCGAAATACCGATACTGAAAATCCCTCCCATCGCCAATCCCCACAACATTAACGAATGTGGTAGTTGCAGTAGCAGCAACCTCAGAGATTGCAACATATCGATCGTCGAAGAACTCCATAATTTCAGTCTTGATAGACCCAAAAAAATCTGGTATCTGCTCTCGGGCAATAGAAACGACCTCCTCATGAATGATCTCCCTAACCCGATCCTCAGTCAATCCTGGCCACCTGGCCCGACTCCTGATCTGGATCGTGACTCAAATCGTCTCGTAACCACCATATTAAAAATAAACCAGGGAGATTTCATTTAAATGCACATAATACCATAGGGACTAATTCCCAAGAAAACCCTAGGGGTTGTGACTTCCCTGCTATGCGTACGGGTCCTGTGCTTCCGGTAGTACGGGCCCATACTACCTTCCACACCTACATGTATTTGTCTCAGAAGATCATCATAACAACCCTAACAACACTCACTAGAATACGCATGCAAACTATTCTCACTTCCTATAGAAAGGTTAGACATACCTCGATTGGTGAGCTAACCCCACATAACTCATCCATGAAACTTCCACCAGCCCTGCAACACTCGTGTATGTTAATCATACATAACAAGGGATCCTATAGACAGTCAAATACTTGATTCTACGCTAAGCCCACAACTAGAAAAGGAACATGAAATAAGGCTAAATCAAACATTCTCATGCTATAAAATCTTAGTTATGTATAATTTTGATGCATACAATAAGCAACTACAATAATGATGTCAATTTCATATAAGGAAACCCTAGGTTATTATGCATCATATAATCATGCAATTCTATCACGCGGTTCCTGAAGATCCTTAGCCTATCACTAACATATTGTTCTAACATATCACAATATCAAATAACAGTGTGGTAATTTGGGGTCTACTTACTGGCTCTGACTGATCGTACACATCACATCCTCTCTTGATTATTTTGAAAATGATTCTTAAAACCTTTTCATTTTCTTAGTTTGAGACTGGATTCGCATGGTTATTCCTCCAATTCACTCAAACCAAGGCTCTGATACCAACTTGTAACATCCCATAAAGTCACAACAAATTTAAACTTTTTAAAAACAACCCGTAGTCATAAAATTTTTACAAAATCATTTGTTTACAAATTGTTTATCCATATCAGAGTATCCCAAAATCATAAAGCCATAGACAAAGGATGTGTACGGTCACGCCTTTGCTTTACCGCGATCATTAGAAGTACCTATAACAACAACTAAAAACGGTAAGCCAAAGCATAGTGAGTTCCCCCAAAAGTACCAACAGAAAAACATATAACAATACAACAGCATGTCGGGTCCAATCAACCATCGGGTTGGAATACCCCGGCCCTAGTAAACCTCCGGGTCCAGTCATCCTCACGATGGAATACCCCCAGGTTGGAATGAAAATATACAACGGGTCCACTCAGTCATCAGACCAGAATTCCTTCAGGCCCCCAGTACAAGTCTAGCATGCCAACCGGCCCTGAGCTTGGCCCTTAGCTTGTATCTGGAATGCTCCCGAGCCCTCATTATGAGTCTGGCATGCCAACCGACCCTCATCTCATATCTGAAATGCTTCATGGTTTGTTGGCTACAACACAAAGCAGTACAACCTCAACCCAACACATTATGTCAACATATAACAGATAACAAACATAAGCGACAAACATATAATCATGCAGACAAAAAATCACAGGTAGTCCTACAGATCTACCGGTCTATGCATATCATCGACTCACATATAATCATATAGATCTATCCCATACTCAACATATCAATGTATAGCAGGATATCAATCCAATGGGTCGGCCTTGGTGCCTTCGACCCGTAAGTACAGTGAGGAAAACTCACCTCACAGTCTGAACAATAGCTGATGAGGTCCCAACTCTGAATCTCAACTCTAACCGACACATATTCATCCAAATGACCAAATTCTCAAACACCATCCAAAATACCCAAAATAACCCTAGGTCAAACTTGGTCAAAGTCAACTGATTCAACCCATCTGATTCAACGCAGCCGAGTCAACTCAACCGAGTCAACATAGAATGCATACGCGGAGCGTACTCCAAAGGTACGTGGGGCGTACTCAAGCATTGACTACCATCGGGGAGGTTAACCACGTACGCACTATGTACTCAAATTATGTAGGGTGTACGCACAGTCTTCCCATAAATACATTAAGAGCTTAATGCCTTAAGCTCTTACTTCTAACTTCCAAATCAAAGGCCAAATCATCCTCAAGAGTCATAAAGTTTCAAGCTTTGTGACTTTGCATGTCCATTAAGTGCTTAACTCGACATCTTAATACATTAAGACCTTCTAAATAATGCATGGAGCAAAACCAACCATTAAGACCCCATTTTTATGACTCAAGACCCTTCCTAAGGTCTGAAAGGATGACTTAATGGGTCAAGAACATGCCATGCTCAAGAATCACCATTTTGGGACCAAAAGGTATCTTGTAAGAACAAAAGTATAGATCTACAAGATGGAGTGGTAAAGTTGCAAGCTTTATACCTCCTGGAGGTTGCAATAAAGGTAGAAATCACAGATCCGAGGTGTTTCCTAAATCCAAGCTCTTCACACTTCACTCTTCACATTCAAGAACTCCTCTAAACACTCCAATGGGCTCCAAAAAGGCACTCTTACACTTAGGGTTTCTTGGGGGTCGATCTCATAGAGAGTGACTGACGAAGGAAGGGGACATGAGGTTATAATGACATTTATATAGGGGCAAAACCCTAAAAATTAGGGTATTCATGACCTTCACGTACGCCCTACATACGAGGTGTACACCCAGCGTACTAAGGCGCGCCCTAGTACACTTAGCCTACACACGTACGCTCAGTGTACTTCCCATAGCCAAATTTACCAAAGTGCCACTATGGGACCCTTTTGCACTCTTTCTTTTACTTAGGGACCAATATGCAATAAATCTCAATATAATGATCAAAAATGAAAGTACCCCAAAACAAGATGTTACAGTTTTCTTTTGTAGGTTATCAATAACAATAAAAAAGGATTAAATGAAAAGATAATTGTTGTTATTTAAAGAAAAGGCAACTTGACGTGACGGTGGACTATGTAGTTCATGAAATCTTGACTTCCGAGCTCAGTATGGAGATCACCCCAACGGGTAAATATGACTTGTAGTGGGAAAAAAGGTTTGGTAGGCTTTGAATTCGTTGCATCGGAGCTTATAGATAGACTGGAGCATGTCGCTTTGAATGACTTGGATGCCATATTTCACTAAAATCACTGATTGTTTTAGAAAGATGTGATTGAAGGAGGCAATGTAGATGGAGAATATTCAGAGTACGAAATAGAAGCTATTCCAATACAGAGATTGTGGATAAAGAAGATAAATTTTGATGCAGGGGCACCATCACCATTCAAATTGACGGATATTAGGGCTGTTATACCGAATCATTATTGGGTGAAGGATCCATGTGGTATACCGAATCAAATTGACGGTTTCTCATGAAAGCTTATCAAGAAATTCTTGGCCCAGTTTTATCAGATCACAAAGACAAAAGGTAAAAAGTTACTTTGATTGAGATAAAGAAAATACTTTCAAACTCGTTTTTATTAAAAAAAAATGTTTTCTTTTAATTATCTTGATCTTTTTAATTATTTCTTTTATTTTTTAAATTTAATTTTATTCATTTTTAACAAATTTATTTTATCAACAACAAAAAGGGTGCTTTTAAGTATTTGTGCAGTTTTAGGTGTATATTTTATTTTATTAACAAATTTAATTATGTCTTTTATTTTTATTTTATTTATATTTAACAAATATATTTTCGAGAAAAGTTTTAGGTGTATCTTTTCTATCACCCTGATAGAAATATAAGAGGGAGAATGCACATATTTGGATCACCAGCGAAGGGGAGTAACAAAGACAAAGTATTAACTTGATATTGACTCGCAGTTGAATAAGAGATAGCATGAATATTTAATCATGTGATGTTTTTAGATAGTTTCATGTGGTTCTTGGTGACGATCTACCTAATGTGTCAATACAAATTTGGTTCAAGATTTGCAATTTCATTGCTCCATTTTAGAACTATTTGACAGTGAACTATGTGTTCGAAGATGTCATGCTTTATGAGCTAAAACTGAAGTTGTTGATGAACCACAAGCTTAGGAGGAGCATTCAAGTTTAACAAAGTCAAATGAGCTAAAAATTGGCAAACAGGTAGAAATGGTTTTTAATGTTGAGACCTATGCTTCATCAGGTTTTGTTATTCCTTCTAAAAGATCATTGTACCTTTTATGTTTTGACGGTGGCATTTCATAAGCAAAATATGTAACTGTTGACAATTCATTGTCCCTGGAACAAATGTTTCTGCATATGCCTTAAGTATCCTGTCTTCTAGCAATTAATGACCTAATGAGACTTCACTTTAAAAGTCTTTAACCCAACAGGTCATGATCTTATTTGTTGAGACTAAATGAGCTATCCATCTCTTGTATTGAAACTGATAGCAATGTCTATTCTTCACCTAGAGATATTTGCATTGTCACAAATGAAAATTCTTATAAGGCAAGGATGTTATCCCCTCTCTAAGCCAATCTATTTTCTTATGTCTTTGACCTCGTAGACTGAGGTATGACTGAACAAATTGACGGTAAATCTTTGATTCTAGACTGCAACTAACTTTATGATGCAATGATTATAGCACTTCTTGTTGATGGTTTAACTCTATTTATGATTCACGTTGATTTCACCGCAGCATGATTGAAACATTTCATTCTCTCCTTAGACTCTTCTTTATAAAACTTAATGATTCGCTGTGATATACCACACAGTGATAAAAGTTTAAAACTCTATGCTGATGGTTAGTCTATGTACTGTAGGCTATCACACGCACCAATCCCTTCTTGCCCTTAAATTCTTCTTAAAAGCCTAATGATTCAACGTAACATACCATACACTGATGAGAGCTTAAAAAATATGTGTCGACGGTTAGGTTATGTACCGTAGCTTATCATACACACCGATCCATTCTCACCTTATTTTCTTCTCTAGAATTTTATGATTCAGCATGTGAAAAATCAGTGCGATGGGTATATCACGTCCTGTGATGTATTACACACACCTACCCATTCTCTCCCAACAAATTTTCTATTAAAGAAGTTGATGATTCACTGTATTAGCCATATACTGATAAAACTTAGACAATCTATGCCGATGGGCATATTTCGTACCGGAATGTATTACATTATTATGGTTGAAGCGATCAAACTATAGTAAGAAGTTTTGTTAGAGATGAAATGCCTAAGGCATGGGATATATGTAAATACGAATGCATAAGATACAAGTCTCAAAACATAATAAATTTAGACCAACAAAATTTCAAAGTTTATTTAAAATCACATACATCATAAACCGATCTAAAGATGGAAAAGTTAAAATTCAAAAAATTTGACATCATGTTTGTGTGGACCGCACAAGGTCAGATTCGCTTGGTACTCGTTTAGAGGGCAACTATTGATATGGATTTAAGTGTTTTTCAAGTTTTGACCAATGTTCACTTTTGTTGACCAATATATCTATTCATGTTATTGTTTATCCGGTGTACATACAATAGATATGGAAGCATGATCATAAACATGTTAATTATAGTCGCTTAATTATGACTAAAGAAGGTAGAAATATGAAAAGTGACTTGGGATTTGAAAGGAAAGAATTTGTAAGAGTCATATACGGACTAAAATACTTATTACATGTAATAAAAAAGGTAAATATATGAATTCCTATTAAATTATTTTTTAACACATCAACGAAGGGTTTTTAAATATTTCAAAAACAAATCCAAATAGTCGTTTTTTTAGTTCAACGGTATCTGGTGTTGTCATTCATTCTTAAGGTTGAAAAACATACTAGATTTGTCATTTCAAAATAAGAAAAAATATATATATATAGTTCAGATATATAGTAGATTTGTGGTTTAAAAAAAAATTTAAATAAAAACTAGCATGGATTTAGAAAAGAATTTTTTTAAAGAAAAAAAACCTATTTAAAATTGTTTTTAGAATATTTAAAAATCCAAAATAAAGAGAACTTTTACGTATTTTGTCGTAAGCAAACTTTTTCCGTATTAGTTCTTAAATAAAAGAATTCTGTTTTCCTTTCTTTAATGATATTTTTATTTGTGGTGAAGCCATTCAATATTAAATTAAAAGCGATTAATAAAAAAAATAAAAAAAGATATACATGAGGCCGTGTGGGTCTATTTCGTCATGCATTAGCCATACTTTGAATTTATTGCACCAATCCATTATGTTATACGACATATTTGACTTCATATTGTCAATAACATAATTTTGGGTGATTTGTGATTTTCTCGAATGCTCTTATATTTTTATTAATTAGTTACTAGTTATAACAACCTATATTATATTATAGAGGTCGATTAAAATAAAATGTTATTATCATTAATATAAAATTGGTTTTTGGTGTCGGTTATTAAAAACTGGATAGTATCGGTTTTTATATTTTTCATCACTAAAAGTCATAAAGTAATTCATATGATTGTTTCCATAACATTTTATTGAAAACGAGTTATCATTGCAAATCAGATTTCAGACATTAACATCAGTTTTACATAAAAAAAAAGTGACAAGTCCTGCGACGACCGAAAACGGTGGCCAAATGTCCTCTTTACTGACAAGTTTTGTTATTTTATATGCATCTTTACCTTGTATCGGTTATTAAGTGAAACATAAGGTGTTTAAATTTCATTTTAAGTGATTAGCTCTTATATTAAAGTTTCTAACATGACAAAACCTATAACTAATCGTACAATGACCGAAAAGGTGGTCAAATGTCATCTTTTATAAAAGATTTTTTTTATGTTATATGTATCTTAATGGTTCAAACGTTTTTTTAACGTATCCATCACACCGATTTAATCCGATTTTTTAAAAATCGTATGTTTCGATCAGTTATAAAAGTTAACATAAAACTGGTTGTTGTTGAACTGCTCTCATCCCCGGTTCTTGGTTCGCACCTGTTTTAAAAACATTGGACATAATATTATAATTTGTCACTACAAGTTGTAAAATATCAGCCTAGCTATAAATATTTTTTGTTCATTCAAATTATTCGTCACATTCTAATTATAGTGTTCTTCCGATGCACCTCATTTTCTAAATAAATATGATCAACTCCACAAGCATACGAAGGAAAAAAAAAGGATCGTACGAGCTAGGAAGAATTTACCAATATAATATTTTAACACAGGTAAATCTTAAGAAAAACCCCAAAATATCAAATAAATTATTAGTAAAATATTAGTTATACAACAACAAACCTCGATATACTTAGTATATATACTGAAAATTAACAAAAAGAAAACTAACCAAAAATATTTACAATACTTATAAAAGATAAAAAAATAGTGTCAGGTTTTTTCCTACAGCTACTGTATCTTCAGAACTTCTTTTTGCCCTTACGTATTTTTATTCCCTTACAGTCCGATCGAAAGTAATCATTGCATGATTCAGCATCCATATCAAGTTTATCTACATGTGACATTATATATTTATCTTTGCGTGGTAAAACTATTGTATTGTATTCATCATCATATCTTTCATATGCATATGTATAACTTTTTTGAGGTGTCATGATCACAATTGACTTTTTATTATCCTCCGAGTCTCTCATATAGAATACATGTCGTGACTGTGAGGCAAGTATGAACCGATCGTCCTTATGTCTTAATGTATCTAGTTCTACCAAGGTGTAGCCAAGAGAGTCTTTTTAACCCCCCCCCCCCTTTATTATGGACCTAGTCACAGTTGAAAATCTGAATTTTTCTTATATGATATTCTACAACCCATATATTTTGTAGAACACCATAATAAAAGGTGTTGTCATAGGATACTTCTTCCTTTCTAGATATGTGCGTGTCAGTCGACTCTACTCAAACCCCACTATTTTGGTTAACTATACCTTCACGGGATTGTGTACGAAATAGGTAACCATTAATGTGATATACAACATATATCATTACGACGTGTTGTAGGCCATGAGAAACCCACCTTAAGTCCTCTGAAATACTATGTATGTCGATTGCCATCTCGAGCTCTACCTAAATATCATTAAAAGGATAAGCATGAGGGGGCAGATTGATCAGTTTCTGTTTTATTCAAGCAATTAATGAACGACAGGGAAACATGTGCAAATTTTTCAAAAAAAAAAAAATTTGGATCATTGTTTTACTTCCACTTTTAACCAATGACCAGAAGCTTCACTGTGCTCTTTCTCCAGCAATGATTGTCTTTTCATGGGATGTTTATTTTCAGATGCATCTTGTGTCGCCTATACGTACATTGATGAACAGTAAAGTTAGAATATGTTTCTTTTTTACCTAATATGGATAGAATGAGTAAATGGGTTAAGCCAATAGTATTGGCTTAATGTATTAAGGCCCCTACATACTTTATGCATGTATATATACATCATTGTGTTAACGTATTATATATAGCTATCCATATATTTTATATATGGGCTTAATGCATTATATACTTTTCTGGTCTAAGTGTTTAATTAATGAGCATACTCTTACGTGTATCCATATTGAGTGAAAATTTTAATAATGTATTAATGAACTAAGCTCTTAATCTTGATTGTACAAATAAATGGACAACTAATCAAACAAATAATAAATATACAATTAGTAACATACTTACTCGATATACGGATGCACTTCAAGTGTGTTTTGTAGTATAAAGAAATGTGATTTGATGAAGAGTTCTGGATAAACTTCAGACGGATACGCCGCTGATAGTGCTATTTCGTCGACATTATCAATTATGTTATGCATATCATGTGGAATATCAACATGTTGTATGTTTTTGTGGTATTCATTTAAGAACTCAATTCTCTCATCTGCAACATTCTCTTCTGCAATGCATCCTTCCGGGTTGTTTTGGTTCCGGGCATGACCTTTTATTACCTTCATGTATCTTTCAAATGGACACGTCCATTAGAAACGTACTGGACCACATTTTCTTACTTCACTAGTAAGGTGAATGATTAAGTGAACCATAATATCAAAAAAAGACGGAGGAAAGTGTTTCTCTAGCAAGCACAATGTGACACGCAGATCTGCTTCCAAGTCATCGAGCTCTACCCCTATTATTTCTTTGCCAGAAATATAATTAAAAAAACATAATTTAGTAATAGCATCGCTTGTGGATTTCTGCATTATCGATCATATTGCAATTGGAAAAACTGTTGCATTAACATATGATAGTCATGCGATTTACGTCCAATAAGCTTATGCTATTTTTACTCACCAAAGGAAAATTTTGAACACTAGCCTTTTGGAACCCTTAAATCTTTAAGCGTTTGAAAAAAAAAATTGTCCCTTTCTTTTGGAGTTAATGTGCCGCTTGATACGGCCATGAACAACTGGCAACCTTCTATTTTTTTGGTACCAACTTTGTTTGTAACCCCAAGGTTTTGAGATCTTTGCGAGCTTTCAATCTGTCTTTGTTCTTGTTAGGCACGTTTAGCATTGTACTGGTAAGACTCTCAACCGCGTTCTTTTCAACATGCATGAAATATATATAGTTTGGGATGGAATGAAACCGCCAATACGTAAGACGTTTATACCAAATGTTGTATTTTTTCCAATACTCTTCGTTCTTTCCCCTAAAGTCGAGCAATCTTCTTTTGAAGTTTTCTTTTTCTTCTTACACTTCCCCCTTTTCCATTAGAATTTGAAGTGGCATTCCCCCATTTATTTCATATAGATTGCACTTCGTTGTATATATATGTTGCCCACTCATACTATGGGGCATATTCCAGCTCCCTATTTCCATCGAAACCAATCTTTTAACGTTTGAATGGATGGTCATATGGAAGATAACGCCTATGACTGACATAACTCTGTTTCTTTGATTTAGGAAGTCTAATAGAATGAGTATTTTTTCGACACACTACACAACCTTTGTAACCGCTGTAGGGTATCCACATAGTACACCTAGTGTAGGGTAATCATTTATAGTCCATAAAACAACTGCGTGTATAGTAAACTTCTCTTCTGCATATGCATCATATGTTTCAACCCCCTGTTCAAATAATACTCGAAGATCATCAATCAAAGGTTCTAAATAAACATCATATCATTACATGGCCAACCGGATATTAGTAGTGACAACATCATGAACTTCCTTTCATACACAACCACGGTGGAAAGTTATAAATGACAGTTAATACTTGAAATTCCTTTAATACTTGAAGATCATCAATCAAAGGTTCTAAATAAACACTGTGATGTATGTTTCTTGTGTTTATATTAACCCCATCAGTTGCAATGCCAAGTCGTACATTTCTTGCATCGTTAGCAATATCGAGGAACCTGTCATCTATGTTACGGTATTCTGGTGTGTTCGTCAGGTGACGTAGTACACCATCATCTTTCCTACCACAACCAAGCTTGTTCCATATTAGATCCTTTGCAATGCTCTTTAGTTTAAAGAGACGTTGAAATCGTGAAATGATGGGGAAGTACCACAATACTTTAGCTAGAATATTAGAGTACTTTTTTTTGTCCGTTTGTCCACCTTCCATCTTGATTCCTCATAAATGTGACATTTATTCAAATCCAAATAGTTATTCATGTATAAAATTCAATCGTTGATACAAGTATGTATCTTTTTATATCCCGAACCCATTTCCTTTAGTGTTTTCTTCACCTCATAAGTATTTTTAACCATTTCGTTATCTTTAGGTAACATACTCTTTGTCAAAGGTAGTACTTCATTAAAGAACTTATTGGATGCCTATACTTACTCTTCAAGTTCAGAAGCTGAACCAATACATATAATTTTGTATAATTATGGCATCCTTTGTAAAGGGGCTTCTCAGTATCCTCCAACAGTAATTTGAACTTCTCTGGGCTGTCTGATAAATTCACCTCCGTACCTTTAGCCATATCTATTGTATCAAGAGCATCTGTTGGGATTCCCGATTCAAAATTAAAAAAATCATTATTATTTTCGTCATCAACAGACATACTTTGACCTGATTGATCTTTTTTGTAACATCTTGTTCCGAATCGATTCCTAGTCTAAGGCTGTGGCCCGAAGATCGGTCATCATAAGGATTACAGTTTTTAAAAAGGGAAGGTCTAGGCCCATTTGGGTGCGGGTGATGTATTAGAAGTGATGTGGGTGTTCGGTTCGTGTTTTGGAGCCTAGGGGTATTTCGGTAAAGTGTCAGTTGGGCTTTTGTGGAAAATGGATTTTTGTTTGGAAGGTCTCAAGAATGGTATGAGTTGATAGAAGTCTAAGGCTTCTCGTTACCTTTCCGTTGATATAAGGATCATCGGAATCGGGCTTATAACGAAGAAGTTATGGCCTTCGGAAGTTTCATCGTTTTCAGGCTTAGCCGAGTACACGGGGCGTACACAAATCATACACGGGGTGTACTAGTGAAGAAGGTAGTATGTGGGGCGTACTGACCAGCATGGTCGCGAATGTTCCCTGGAGTACGCTAGGCGTACTCCAGTCAGATCAGAACCCTATTTTAGGGTCTTGGACCCTACTTAAGCTCCTTATCTCATAACCTAACCATAATATCTTCAGCCTCCACCCTCTAAAACCCTAGAAATCGTCATTAATCATTCATGGTGGCATTTTGAGCTTATGGAGTCCATTTTTGCAGTGTTTGGCCCATTTCAAGAAGGTGGAGTTTGATGCAAAGATGGGGATCAAGGAGAAGCTTATGGATCTGGGTTTTGTGACTCATTATCAGCTTGATGAAGGTATAAAGCTCTGAACTTGACCATTGATATCTTAGATCTCTCATTTGTGAGTTTTAGTTGATTTTGGTCCCAAGGATGAAGCTCTATGGTTCCAAATCCGTTTTTAGGCTTAGGGTTGCCACCCTTGGTGCTAACTGAGTCCCTAAGGCTGAATGTTGCCATCTTGGAGGTCTTAATGGGTTCATGCAAGAGTTATGGTCATTTTCATGGAAGTGTATTGCTATACTTTGAGTTTGGGTTCATGTGGATCATATAAAGTCATCAAGTCAGTGACTTTATGGATTAAAACGTTAACTAGAGCTCAGATCTGTAATTTGGTCCCTTGGTTTGAAGCATAGTGCTTAATAGCAAAAAGGACTTAATAGAGGAGTACGCTGGGCGTACAAGCTGGTATGCATAGCGTTCAAGTCACGAACCTAATACGCGCTGCGTACAGCTGAGTACGCCCAGCGTACTCAGTCAGAATGTGTTTCGCATATTGGGCTTCGGTATGGGCCATATGTTGGGCTTGTTTATCTTGGGCCCGTTAGGCTAACAGGTTGTGGGCTGTTAGTGATGTTGGAAAAAGCCCCGGAAGGATTTGGGCCTAATTTGGAAACTTGGGCTTTGGTTTGGGCCACAAGTGTTTTTAGCATTTTGGGCTTAAGTGTTTGGATTGTTATTGGACCATCGGGATGCTAAGTGTGTTGGACTGAAAAGAAGGATTTGGGCCTCATGGCAAGACCCATGTAGAGGTTTGGGCCCAATTTGATAGGGTTGGGCTTTTGTTTTGGGTTTGGGCCTTAGTTTTGGATCATAATGGGGTAGGGGTAGAATGGTCATTTTACCCCATACATGGATTAAGGATTATGGTATGGGACCCAATTGCTAATTAATTATATTGATCGGTATTGATAGCTCAGGAAGTGGACAGGGCAGCATCTAAGGATTTCTTTCAGGAAGCTTTTGCATTTTAGGTGAGTCTCCTCACCATACCAATGGGTTTAAGGCACCAAGGCCGTCCCATTTTATGATATGTGGTACACTAGCTGAAGTTGTATTATGTGGCATGTTAGCTAGTTATGTGCTAGGAAGTATGCTAGTGGTATATGTGGTATGCTTGTATGAAAGACCATGGGAGAGCCCATGCCACCTGGTTATAAGACCATGTGGAGAGCTCATGGCTTTCCTATTATGTTGTAGTGTTTATTGTAAATTCGCTACTGATATGTCTGGTATGCATATATAGGTGGTATGCTACTGATTATGTGGTATGCTAGTTGTGTTTGTGATACTTGCATGGAAGACCATGGGGGAGCCCATGACACCTGGATGTAAGACCATGTGGAGAGCCCATGGCTTTCCTGTTAAAGACCATGGGAGATCCCACGACACCCGGATGTAAGACCATGTGGAGATCCCATGGCTTTCCTATTAAAGACCATGGGAGAGCCCATGACACTTAGGTGTAAGACCATGTGGGGAGCCCATGGCATCCTGGAGTAAGACCCTGGGGACGAGCCCACGACATCCATATATGTTGTATGCATGGCTTATATGGTTTATGTAGCTTTTATAGCTAATATGGATTATGTGATTATGTCGACTGTGTGGGGTATGCTTTGGGGAATTCATTATGCTTCGTGCTTACAGTTTTGTTTATGGTTTCGGGTATCCTTGTTTTGGAAAGGAAGGGCTCAGCTTGATCGCAACACACACACACACACACACCCGTGTTTTCCGCATTATGTGATTTTAGGATGAACTCTGATAAATGTTTTTAATTAGAAATGTTTTGGAATACTTAGATTTAAAGATATTTGTTTTTGACTATAATAAAAATGAAATTTTTACCCACGATTTTTGGGTCGTTACAAGTTGGTATCAGAGCCTTGGTTTGAGGGATTCGGTCATATTTTTGGGTGTGTCTGAACTCAAAC
Organism: Lactuca virosa; assembly: GCF_052849685.1. Taxonomy (NCBI): domain Eukaryota; kingdom Viridiplantae; phylum Streptophyta; class Magnoliopsida; order Asterales; family Asteraceae; genus Lactuca; species Lactuca virosa. Next base: position 178,155,432 of record NC_136426.1, read on the forward strand.
TGAGGATCTGTAAAGTTTTAAAGGAAAAATTGTGATAACCGTCAAATTCAAGCCAAGGTCAACAAGACAAACCGGTCAAACTTAATTTGTACTTGAATGTTAAAACTTATTCTATGTATAAAAATGTACATTTGTATGTCAAGGATTCAAATGTATCGAAGAATCTATGTGTTATCAATGTAAAAACCCTAAAAAGGGAGTTAAACGCATCAAAACACGAGTAAGGACCCTTTCGGGGACTTAAAACAATCATAAACAAAGCATAACGGGGTTCACGAACCTTGCATTACGAGATTATAAGATAATAATGGCTAATGTGAAATCTCTCCCAAATCTCTCCAAGAATGTGAAATCTCTCCAAGTATGTGAAATCTCTCCCAAACCTCTCCAAGAATGTGAAATCTCTCCAAGTATGTGAAATCTCTGCCAAATCTCTCCAAGAATGTGAAATCTCTCCAAGTGTGTGAAATCTCTCCCAAATCTCTCCAAGTATGTGAAATCTCTCTCAAATCTCTCTAAGTATGTGAAATCTCTCCCAAATCTCTCCAAGAATGTGAAATCTCTCCAAGTGTGTGAAATCTCTCCAAGTATGTGAAATCTCTCCCAAATCTCTCCAAGTATGTGAAATCTCTCCCAAAATCTCTCTCAAACTTTTTATAGTCATCCGGGTCATCCCGACCCTTAACTTGGTCAAAAATCACGCAAAACGGAAAGATTTCTCGAAAAACAGCCATATAGAACCGAAACCCCTCTTAGGAACCGAAAGTCCTCTTAGGAACATAAAGTCCTCTTAGGAACAGAAACTCCCCTTAGGAGCCGAAACCCTCCTGTCAGAACCGAAAGTGTCAGAAGCCTCTCGGACCGAAACCTCAGCGGACCGAAGATCAGCAGCGAGGACCGAGCCTCGGCTCCCCCTACGAGACCCTCGCATCCCCCTTCGGAATTTCGGACCCTCGGCCAGCTCTCGGTTCCTTCTTTTCCCTATCGGTTCCTAGCTTCTCAGAGCCGAACCTCGCAGGTTCGGTTCCTATTGTCCGGTTTTCGACTACTTTCGCCTCCTAAGCCCGTTTTGACAGGATTTTTTCACCAAATTCATGTTTTTATCATTTTTAACCCCCATAACTATTATTTTAATTATTTTTCAAGGATTTATTAATTAAAAATCATTATTTTATAATAAGAAGAATATTCTACCCCACAAGTGGGTCAAGTGTGCCCACTTGCCTCCCATGTGTCATTTTCTCATTGGTCCAACCTTATCCACATCACACAAACCAAGGCAAACATCCCTTCACCCTAGCCACTTGCTCCAGCAACCCTCCATATAAGGAAATGCCTGGGATTTCCTTGATCTTTTACTTCACCATCAAAATTATACACTTCTTAAACCATCAAGAGGGCCTCTTTTCTCTCAACTTTCAGCCACACTTTTGATGTATTATTGAGTCATTCATTCACTTATTGGTAAGTATTTCCTTCTAACTCAAGTGTTATTACATGTTTTCATAACACTCTTGGATTAACGACTCATATCTTCACACCAAAAATCGTTCTTAGGATCATCCAAAACTTCGTGTGTTCATCAAGTGATCTAGACTTGAAAACTCATCATCTTCAACCTTCCACTCTTCAAGAAATCACTCAAGGTGAGTTCATACCCTTACATTTTCACGTTTTCTTCAAGTTTTAGGGGGGGAATACAAGTTAAAACACCAAAAACTTAACCAAACTCAAACAACAGCTTTCATCAAAAAAGTTAAGTCTTATTCACGGACTGTTTTGACTAGCTTAAACTTAATATCTTTCAAAACTGTGTAATGTGCAAATAGTTCAGGTTCATACCTTTAAAATGACTACTTGCACATCTCCATACGATTTTTCTACGATTTATGGTGATTTTTACAAACCTGCCTATCATTTCAAAAAACGAATTCGGACCAGTCTGTGAATATGAACATTTTAACACAAGTTAAAGACTTCCAAAAATCATAATAAAATTTACGAATAAACTAGACACATTTTGTGAACTCTCAGAATTTACGGATTCAGTTTTCGACTTCGTATGATTTTTCTATGATTTTTCTAAAACAGTGCAGAAAGGTTAAAAACTAGTTAACAACTTATAACTTCCATAACACTTTGTATTATGTTGAGCAAAGTGTATAACAATAAGTTCTAAATATTGAATGTATTTTCTTGTTAGTTTATCATCATAAACTGAAATTTAGTCATTCATGATAAGATTCTTCATTCACTTCGAACACCTATAATAAACTATAATAAGCATAGTTTATGGATTCATAGCACTAATGTATTTTCATAAAAGAGTTCTTTTACATTACAAACGTTTTAGGATAAACTATAATAGGTATAGTTTATGTATCATTTACATTTCAAACTCATTTACCAAAGGTTTTCAGTTCAGTTCAGTTCACGTAAATCTGTTAATGAATAAATTTGTGAGACATTCGCTTCGTGTTACCTTCGTAGTAACAAAGTCAAAAGTCCTGTAAATTGTAACCAGAGTCTCTTGTACGGAGAGCGTGATAATTGTGTATAGATCTATATTGGGTCTGGCAAGCCCGCACCTGAGCTGCATGCAACAGCTAGACCGGCAGGTCTGAGGTGACAAGTGTCATATCATTCCGACGCCTGAAGAACGTCGTATTACGAGGCCGTCTGAGTCTTAGCATGGTTATAATAACTCACATGTGGTATTAACAAATCATAAGATTTATGGGTTTTACTTTTAAATTAGCGAGTTATGTCGATTTAACTCACAGGAATTACTTTAAGTATGGAAAAATACTTGTTTATTTTCGGTCCTGGGTTTTAGGACTACATAACTTTTATAAGGAAAATATTGGATTTTCTTTGGAAACATATTTCTGTAAAACTTCATTTCATCTAGAATAGTTAGACTTCAGCTATAATCGCTAAGTGTAGGGTTATATAAGAATCTAGTCACAATCGACTTAGAATTGGTGGGCCCGCCTTATCTGCTGTTCCTTGTTTGGTTGTGGACCTAGGGCAGACCCATTATATTCAACAGTTTATTTACTGAAATTTTATATAACTTATATACGCTGGGCGACTATAGAAGGAATCTATGGGTCCTTCTAGGGTTCATTATCGCATAACATAGAAGCATTCATTTCACACTTAATAAAGAAAATATTGGATTTTCTGGAAACATACTTTGTCGCTTTTACAAGGAAAACAGTTTCTTTCTCAAACAAAACTCTTACGAACTCACCAACTTAATTGTTGACGCTTTTTCAAACTACTTGTATTCTCAGGAATTCAATGAAACAGGAAATCAACCGCTTTTGAGGATGGGACGTTGAATCGTCAAACATTTCACTTTTGTCATCATAAGTGTAATTGATTGGAAACATGTAAACACATACTATTGTATAACTTTTTCAATTATATTTATGATGGTTGTATTTACTTTGGGCACTATTATACTCGTTGTTGTGATAGTATACATGAAGTCCTCCACCCCCGGACGTTTCCGCCATCCTTGGTTTGGGGGTGTGACAGATTGGTATCAGAGCATTGTTTATAGTGAACTAGTATATCAAACCACATAAGATATACAAACTATAAATGCATTGGCACTTAAGTCTCTGATTTAAACATTTTCAAATAACTATACTTTTATAAATAAATAGTTTCCTGTTAAAAGTATAAGTACATACATGCATACCGGCTTAGTGCCACGTCTAAGGAAAACACAAAGGTTAAAAATAGAAGAGTTGTGCAATGTGAATATGCCCTGGGATATGCAATCAAGTCTGGGAGAAATATAGCCTGATCAACTATATTCGTCCGAGAAGTGACTAGTATGTGCCGGGGGATAGTCATAGTGGACAACGAGTCTATCAACTTACCAGCACCCATACCAGAAAATCGTTAACAACCAAACATAACATTTAAAATCCTATAGGAGTATTTTGTGGTAGTATAACTTATGTGAAAACTAAACTGATTCTTGCTAGTAGGTCTATAATCACTAAATGGATACGCTAAAGTTATATATAACCTAGATATGTAACTAGTATGCACCATGTTATCATAAAAGTAACTAAAGAGGATCAAACCCCCTATAAGTAATTCTAGGAATATAATTATTATATGCCTCTTACCTCACCCCTATTCTCGCACGGACACCATGACAAGATCTTACTTACCGGGAGACCCCTACTTTCCGAACCCGGAAAGTTAGTGGGTGATGAGGAAAAGAGTCGAAGATGGAGCCAGAGGTCGACAACTCTCCTTACATAGCCAGGACTCTCGCGAACCGCCTCGACTACATCGAACCTGTGCCCCGTTGGGCAGCATTGATCAAGAGATGGAGTCGCCATCAGCAACAGTAATCGCCATTTGGAGACGAATTGTCGAGAGTAAAGTTCATTTTACTCACAAGACCTGGTAGATTAGGCCTATGAGTCTGCGTTGGTGTTACTCCCCTCCATGCGTAGGCCCGACCCCGCGAGTTAGTGATTACACTAGTCGAGAGATTTGTTTGCGGTCCAAACCTTTCCTTGCAATAATGTGGTGTACACCTGCATCAGGCTCAAAACCTTTCTCTAAAAGCTAAATATACTAGAATCATACAAATGAAAGGGGCATGCGTATTATTTCATTGGGAGCAATACTACTAAGAATTCATAAGTTATTATATATAAACTCTCATTATGAATTGTTTTCAAAAGACAGCAAAAACATTGGAACTCGATACACTCAGAACTAAGATAAACTGAGTGAGATAACTCTTGACGTATAAACCCTTATTCAATACTCATTATCATCTCTTCTTTTTAAACCTCATGGTTGAAAGGTGCCTTACCATAAGACCTATAGGGTGCGGTCATACCAACACTAATGCGCCGAATCCCATCAGAACTCCTCAACTAAGTGTGTTTGGACAAACCTAATCCTAGGATGGGAAAAACTTAACGCCCGTACGAAACCCACTTCTACCCACTACCATAACTCCGTCTCCGGAACGTTAGCAGAAACATCATGAATAGCTCCGTAAAGTGTGAAATTTATATATGTGTATACAAATGATAAGGGTATAATTAGAATCATCCTCACTCACGAAATCGTTTCTCCACATGCAACAGAGATATGTCTTCACAAGAAGGTAACCAGCCAACAAGCAAGGCAACAATCTTACAGATAGACTCTGCTACTTTTCAACCTGCGGTCACGGCAGCCGTGACAGCCGTCATGGCGCAACTCAATAGTAACAACGCCAGCAGAGTTGAAGGCGGTGTTGACAATTCTAACCGCAGTAACAGTCAAGAACACCAGCGGGTGCCTACCCACGAAGACGCCTCAGACCACAAACCTAAGAACAAGAAACGAAAATTTTGGGATAAAAAGAAGTGCAACCTATCTCAAAAACGCGCTAAAAAACAACAATTCGTGGCTGCCCCTGTAATTACAACATCAGTCCTGACTCATGCCTCGACACTAGCCACAACGTCTGTCACTCAGGCACCGATTAGACAATATATGGGAACACTTCCAAAGTGTATCAAGTGTAGCTACCATCACAATGGGGTTTGCCGGGTGATGCACTGTAAAAACTGCAATAAGGACGGACATACTGCCCGCTTCTGCAGGAAACAGACCCAACACATCGCTTCAATCACCAACAACAGTGTAAGTCCAGTATGCTACCTATGCGGTGGAACGGGACACTTCAAGAGAGACTGTCCAACTGAGAGGAATGACGGGGGAAAAGGAGGAACGTGACAAACAAACCAGCAGGAGCAACAAGGAACCTTATTGGGACTTTTGTAATGTTTCCAACAACAAAAACGTTTAAGTACCATATGTTTGTAATGAATTTGGTATGTTTGCTAAAATTGCCGTATATCGAAAAGTAGTGAAAATACTCTCTCGTTCAATCAAATCAAAGACACTTATATATGATCTTAGGATCATTACCAGTGGGCTGGGATAACTTGGTATATACCCCAGGGTTAATCATAATCAAAATACTACAGACCTAAAGCGAAAAAAAAAATTCCGTCCTGCCCCCTATTCCATGTCTAGTAGTGGGATCAGGGTAGAGCCGCTCACTCAACAGGTTTAGTCAATACCAATTTACAAACGACTTGCATATACCGATCGACCATAGAATGATCGGTCGGGGTTCATGATATAAGGAATCACTACTAGTATTCAGAACACACTTACTACCAGTACTAGCTGTTGTGATATGAATCATTTGCAGTAACAATAACACCGATCAAAACAGAGTACAATAACAAGAATCACATGATACTATATCTCCCTAACAAATGATTCGTATGAATACAACTTAACACATGTGTTACTAAAAGGATCTGTTGTCGTCATTCGATCTTGATTGATATAGTCCTCACTTTCCCGATTAAACGGCTACGAAAAGACCCTTCACCTAACCTCGAAACCCTCGTCTCTTATAAACACAATTCTGACACGGACCTCCGGGCCATCTCTCGCTGTGAAACCTCAAAACACTCAACAGAGGAGTATTACACTTTTCGCACCTTTTCAAATTATTCCTAGTAAACCCTTCGAGAATATCACACGTATAACAGTACAAGAGCAAGCACAGAAGCTTGAGACGGATATAGTTAGTCTATCACTACGAAGTGTATACGCGAGGATAATATATAATTAAGATTCTATGGACATTGGATGTGTGTTTCCGCCCTATTTCCTGTTCCTTGTCTGGTTGTGGACTTGGGTCGGAGTCACCCATCCAACTGTTTTACCAATCCTAATTATATACGACCTCTATACGCAAGTTAAAGATAGATGGACCAGGTACGAGTCCTACCATGAACTTCGGGACAAGGCTACCCAGGAGTGCGAATGAACATCCTACCATCCGAATAAGTCTAGTCTCGAAAACCAAACCCATATGCTCCCTACCGACCTAATCAAATGAGAAGCACTAAAGCAGACCTTATGCAGCGCTTCGAGGGGAAGTATTACTTACGACTTAGTATAAATTCGAGAAAGGCTGAAAGCATCTCGAAGCCGACAAAAGAACTACACAGATAAGCGACGCAAACCCTCGGAATTGCGGGTTGGTGACCGAGTTCTACCGAAGGCCTCACAATTCAAAAGAATGATATGTTTCGGTAAACATGGGAAACTAAACCCAAGGTACATCGGGCCATTCGAAATCCTTGCTAGGATTGGCCCAGTAGCATACAAACTTCGACTGCCCCAAGAACCTAATAATGTACATCCAACCATCCACGCGTCAAATTTAAAGAAATGTATGTCCGACGAGACTCTTGTGATACCTCCCGACGAAACCAAAGACGCATCCCTGTTGTGAAGATCTGTTGGATCGTGAAACAAGGACCCGAGTTCACCTGGGAACGCGAAGACCAAATGAAACAAAAGTACCCACATCTATTCCCCAACCCTTGAAGTCCCACTCAAAATGCAAATTTCGGGACGGAATTCCTTCTAACAGGGGGATAATGTGACAACCGTCAAATTCAAGCCAAGGTCAACAAGACAAACCGGTCAAACTTAATTTGTACTTGAATGTTAAAACTTATTCTATGTATAAAAATGTACATTTGTATGTCAAGGATTCAAATGTCTCGAAGAATCTATGTGTTATCAATGTAAAAACCCTAAAAAGGGAGTTAAACGCATCAAAACACGACTAAGGACCCTTTCGGGGACTTAAAACAATCATAAACAAAGCATAACGGGGTTAACGAACCTTGCATTACGAGATTATAAGATAATAATGGCTAATGTGAAATCTCTCCCAAATCTCTCCAAGAATGTGAAATCTCTCCAAGTATGTGAAATCTCTCCCAAACCTCTCCAAGAATGTGAAATCTCTCCCAAATCTCTCCAAGTATGTGAAATCTCTCCCAAATCTCTCCAAGTATGTGAAATCTCTCCCAAATCTCTCCAAGAATGTGAAATCTCTCCAAGTGTGTGAAATCTCTCCCAAATCTCTCCAAGTATGTGAAATCTCTCCCAAATCTCTCCAAGTATGTGAAATCTCTCCCAAATCTCTCCAAGTATGTGAAATCTCTCCTAAATCTCTCTAAGTATGTGAAATCTCTCCCAAAATCTCTCTCAAACTTTTTATAGTCATCCGGGTCATCCCGACCCTTAACTTGGTCAAAAATCACGTAAAACAGAAAGATTTCTCGAAAAACAACCATATAGAACCGAAACCCCTCTTAGGAACCGATAGTCCTCTTAGGAACAGAAAGTCCTCTTAGGAACAGAAACTCCCCTTAGGAGCCGAAACCCTCCTGTCAGAACCGAAAGTGTTAGAAGCCTCTCGGACCGAAACCTCAACGGACCGAAGATCAGCAGCGAGGACCGAGCCTCGGCTCCCCCTGCGAGACCCTCGCATCCCCCTTCGGAATTTCGGACCCTCGGCCAGCTCTCGGTTCCTTCTTTTCCCTCTCGGTTCCTAGCTTCTAAGAGCCGAACCTCGCAGGTTCGGTTCCTATTGTCCGGTTTTCGACTACTTTCGCCTCCTAAGCCCGTTTTCGACGTTTTTGACGGGATTTTTTCATCAAATTCATATTTTTATCATTTTTAACCCCCAGAACTATTATTTTAATTATTTTTCATGGATTTATTAATTAAAAATCATTATTTTATAATAAGAAGAATATTCTACCCCACAAGTGGGTCAAGTGTGCCCATTTGCCTCCCATGTGTCACTTTCTCATTGGTCTAACCTTATCCACATCACACAAACCAAGGCAAACATCCATTCACCCTAGCCACTTGCTCCAGCAACCCTCCATATAAGGAAATGCCTGAGATTTCTTTGATCTTTTACTTCACCATCAAAATTATACACTTCTTAAACCATCAAGAGGACCTCTTTTCTCCCAACTTTCAGCCACACTTTTGATGTATTCTTGAGTCATTCATTCACTTATTGGTAAGTATTTCCTTCTAACTCAAGTGTTATTACATGTTTTCATAACACTCTTGGATTAACGACTCATATCTTCACACCAAAAATCGTTCTTAGGATCATCCAAAACTTCGTGTGTTCATCAAGTGATCTAGACTTGAAAACTCATCATCTTCAACCTTCCACTCTTCAAGAAATCACTCAAAGTGAGTTCATACCCCTACATTTTCATGTTTTCTTCAAGTTTTAGGGGGGGAATACAAGTTAAAACACCAAAAACTTAACCAAACTCAAACAACAGCTTTCATCAGAAAAGTTAAGTCTTATTCACAGACTGTTTTGACTAGCTTAAACTTAATATCTTTCAAAACTGTGTAATATGCAAATAGTTCAGGTTCATACCTTTAAAATGACTACTTCCACATCTCCATACGAGTTTTCTACGATTTATGGTGATTTTTACAAAACTGCCTATCATTTCAGAAACGAATTCGGACCAGTCTGTGAATATGAACATTTTAACACAAGTTAAAGACTTCCAAAAATCATAATAAAATTTACGAATAAACTAGACATATTTTATGAACTCTCAGAATTTACGGATTCAGTTTTCGACTTCGTATGATTTTTCTAAAACAGTGCAGGAAGGTTAAAAACTAGTTAACAACTTATAACTTCCATAACACTTTGTATTATGTTGAGCAAAGTGTATAACAATAAGTTCTAAATATTGAATGTATTTTCTTGTTAGTTTATCATCATAAACTGAAATTTAGTCATTCATGATAAGATTCTTCATTCACTTCGAACACCTATAATAAACTATAATAAGCATAGTTTATGGATTCATAGCACTAATGTATTTTCATAAAAGAGTTCTTTTACATTACAAACGTTTTAGGATAAACTATAATATGTATAGTTTATGTATCATTTACATTTCAAACTCATTTACCAAAGGTTTTCAGTTCAGTTCACGTAAATCTATTAATGAATAAATTTGTGAGACATTCGCTTCGTGTTACCTTCGTAGTAACAAAGTCAAAAGTCCTGTAAATTGTAACCAGAGTCTCTTGTAGGGAGAGCGTGATAATTGTGTATAGATCTATATTGGGTCTGGCAAGCCCGCACCTGAGCTGCATGCAACAGCTAGACCGGCAGGTCTGAGGTGACAAGTGTCATATCATTCTGACGCCTGAAGAACGTCGTATTACGAGGCCGTCTGAGTCTTAGCATGGTTATAATAACTCACATGTGGTATTAACAAATCATAAGATTTACGGGTTTTACTTTTAAATTAGCGAGTTATGTCGATTTAACTCACAGGAATTACTTTAAGTATGGAAAAATACTTGTTTATTTTCGGTCCTGGGTTTTAGGACTACATAACTTTTATAAGGAAAATATTGGATTTTCTTTGGAAACATATTTCTGTAAAACTTCATTTCATCTAGAATAGTTAGACTTCAGCTATAATCGCTAAGTGTAGGGTTATATAAGAATCTAGTCACAATCGACTTAGAATTGGTGGGCCCGCCTTATCTCCTGTTCCTTGTTTGGTTGTGGACCTAGGGTAGACCCATTATATTCAACAGTTTATTTACTGAAATTTTATATAACTTATATACGCTGGGCGACTATAGAAGGAATCTATGGGTCCTTCTAGGGTTCATTATCGCATAACATAGAAGCATTCATTTCACACTTAATAAAGAAAATATTGGATTTTCTGGAAACATACTTTGTCGCTTTTACAAGGAAAACAGTTTCTTTCTCAAACAAAACTCTTATGAACTCACCAACTTAATTGTTGACGCTTTTTCAAACTACTTGTATTCTCAGGAATTCAATGAAACAGGAAATCAACCGCTTTTGAGGATGGGACGTTGAATCGTCAAACATTTCACTTTTGTCATCA